>NC_139534.1:88344147-89631827 GCF_965153285.1 Podarcis tiliguerta
TAGTATAGGGCTCTGAAATGAGGCATTACAGGGGTGGGATGGAGACAGAGCCGAGGGGGGGGGGTAGGCAGTGATAGAGCCACTGGATCCATTTCAAAGAGGGGAGATGATCTGGCCCAGGAAGAAAACCTCAAAGCCATCCACTGTGCCTAGAAACGTGGCTCAAAAGGAAGTCAGGAGGAGCCCTAAGTTAGGGCTTTGCTTCATTTATTGGGTACATATTACAGATCAGTTATACCTGAGCCTAGCAGATCTGGAGCTACACATTGTTTTAAAACCATGTGTATTATGATTGTGACCAGATGCCCCTGCATGTACTCAGACTGTAGGCAAGTTTAAAAAACAACAGCCAAACAAATATGCACAGCTGCACGTACAATGTGGTCTGAAGCTACAGTCAGTTGTGGTGTATGTGTTTTAAAACCAATCTGAAGCTAATTCAGATGGTGCAAGTCTGGAACATGCACATGCAGACAAAAAATGCAAAGCACAAACTATTCCTAAGGCACATCTCAGTTAATTTAGTACCTACTTAATTTAGCATTTTATTATAGAAAGCCACCCTCAATAATTTCTTGTATAAGAATGGTTTTTAAATAAGAAGTAACCACTGGCCATCGAGTATCTTAAACAAAGAACATGTGTATTTATGAAGATTAGTAAGGAGAGGAAGAAAGGCCACTGTGCAAGCAAAGCTTAGCACAGATATACTGGCTCAGGGGTGCGGGGGGAGATTGCAGCCGCTTTGTTCTTCCCCAGTCCTTTAGCTCAGCACAGTGTTGCAGCTAAGCCAAGATCATGGTTAAGCGCTCTCCTTCTTAGCCACCGTCTGTAGCCAAGGTTTGTTCTGGAAGCTAGCAGGTTTGCAAAGTCCCAGTAAGTAAGCCATGGTTTGGGTTTTCATGCTGTGCAAACCAGGCCAAAGAGAGTGGTGACGTCTCTCAGCACAAATCCTTTTCACTGAAAGGATGAAAAGACAATGCCCAACTAGGAGGCTCTTCAACAGAAAAACGGCAGTTTTAAGTATTAGCAAGTTTTTACCTCCATCTTGGTTTGGATCCAGGGCCCAATGACATTGGCCTGAGCCCCAAACTGCTTGCGAAGTCTCTCATTATGCTGCTGGCGTGCATGTTCTTCCATCAAAGCCTGGTCCCGCCTGGGAACTAGTTGTCTCACCTTCAGCAAATATGAAAAAGCTTAGAAAAATTGAGCTTACTGCTGTTAAGCCTTAATAAACACAAAGCGTTCTGAAGCCAGGGAAGCCAAGTTCTGTGCACTGTTAATCAAAAGGATAAATCCAGCCCTCTTCTGAACAAGTAGGTATTAAAATAAAAATTTCCATTTAAGTGGATTAATGTCCACAAAAGAAAATTAACACCTCCATATCTATTATAGGTGAGACGCAACGTAGGAAATGTCAGCAAATCATCCAAAAGTCAAGATGGAATGCCAATATTTCTGTAACTGCTCCAAATAAATTGATTCTACTTGGTGGGAGCGTTGGTGACTTAAGTCACCAGACCACTCAATAAATATATATTTCACAGGCGGAAATTATTTCCTACAGCACAAGAATAAAACTGAGTTCAGAATTACCTTTTATAATCTGCACTGTGGATTACTTGCCTGCAAACCAAGAGTCAAGATATTACATTGCACATCTATGAGAATTTCAACTAAGGCTGCAATCCTATGCTCCCTTACTTGGGAGGAGGTTCATTGAATTCAGTGGGATTTACTCCCAAGTAAAAACGTCTGAGATTGAGCTGCTTGCCAGAATTCCAAAAGCAGGCTTCCAACCTAGAAGAATAATTGCCAAGCCTAGAAAGCAACTCACGTGGTCCCATTTGCCATTGATTTCCTGTGGGGTGATGGTGGTGTAGGGGTTGGTTCCTGCCATGTTGACATGGTAGGTCTGAACGATTTTTGACACTTCGTTGTGGATTCCTAGAATGGCCTGTCGCTCCTTGTCTGCATCTGGCAAGGTAGCTTTGAACTGTTCATGGGCTGTGGTCAATCCCTGAAGGAAACAGAAAACACAAAAACAATTTTTAAAAAGAACAAGCCCATTCCCCATCATGCTGCGTTATAAAACACCAGCACAGGATGGAAGAATCTGTGTGTGCAACAGGACATTGGAATAATTTAAACAGTGTCAGGGAAAGATTCCCTTTTCGACAAATGAGAATTATAAAGGCAGGGAAGTGCACTGGAGCAGTGGAAAATTAAATTGTGCAGCAATTAAAACTTCCTACTGCACGACCACTGAAGGACATGCTGGAAAGATTTTAAGGCAAGAATGCCAAAAGCACATTTCCTTTTTAGTATTCTTGGAGGCCATTTTCTTACATCAGTTAGGGGTTGGGCTCTGCCATTTCTGGGTTGCAGGCAGGGATGGCGAAAGCTCCCCTTTGGTAGTAGATGGTTTAGCATAGGGGAAGGTAAAGGAAAACTGAGTCAGAGCCCAAATCTATACCTGTCTATTCAGAAGCAAGCCCTGCTGATTTCAACATGGCTTCCTGTTCCATATGTTGGTGTGAGACTGCTGGCTTAGTTACTGCAGGCATTACTTACTTAACTGTTCCGAATACTTGTTTTCTAAAGAGAAAGATGCATAAGCCCAAAGGGATGGCAAACTCTGGCTCTCAAGATGTTGTTGGACTACAACTCCCATCAAGCCTGACCACTGGCCATGTTGGCTGGGGCTGATGGGAGCTGGAGTCTCACAACAGCTGGAGGGCAAAGGCTCCCCACTCCTGCAGTATATCAGCTGACCTTCAAAGCCTGTTATTTTATTACTTTTATTTTATTATTTATTAAAATGGTTGAAGGACGACAGGACGGTTCCTCAATCCTTAGCATAGGGAATGGCTATGACTAACCAGAGGTGAGAAAAGCACTTTTTATGTGTTCAGGAGGCACTTTTTGCTGCACATTACTAAACATACGCCAGGTCTTTTTTGCCATGCTGAAGAAAACAGATTAAGTTGTTGAGACCTGGAATTAATGTAGCCCTGATCACTGAATCAAAAGGGATAGGTGAGAACAAAGTGTTTATTTTCGGAACAAGACACATAATAGATATAGGCCTGGGAAATGGGAATGTATGGGAAATTTTATTTTTTTTGGTAACAATTTCCTGAGGCGTAGTTGTGCTATAATAATAGTAATAATAATAATAATAATAATAATAATATAATAATAATAATAATAATAATAATAATAATAATAATAATAATAATAATTTATTTATACCCCACCCATCTGGCTGGGTTTCCCCAGCCACTCTGGGCGGCTTCCAAAAGAATATTAAAATACTGTGATACATCAAACATTAAAAGCTTCCCTAAACAGGGCTGCCTTCAGATGTCTTCTAAAAGTCTGGTAGTTGTTGTTCTCTTTGACATCTGGTGGGAAGGCGTTCCACAGGGAGGGCGCCACTACCGAGAAGGCCCTCTGCCTGGTTCCCTGTAACTTGGCTTCTCGCAGTGAGGGAGCCGCCAGAAGGCTCTTGGTGCTGGACCTCAGTGTCCGGGTAGAGCAATGGGGGTGGAGACCGTTTAGGGCTTTAAAGGTCAGCACCAACACTTTGAATTGTGCTCGGAAACGTACTGGGAGCCAATGTAGGTCTTTCAAGACCGGTGTTATATGGTCTCGGCGGCTGCTCCCAGTCACCAGTCTGGCCGCTGCATTCTGGATTAGTTGTAGTTTCCGGGTCACCTTCAAAGGTAGACCCACGTAGAGCGCATTGCAGTAGTCCAAGCTGGAGATAACCAGAGCATGCACCACTCTGGCAAGGCAGTCCGCGGGCAGATAGGGTCTCAGCCTACGTACCAGATGGAGCTGGTACACAGCTGCCCTGGACACGGATTTAACCTGTGCCTCCATGGACAGCTGTGAGTCCAAAATGACTCCCAGGCTGCGCACCTGGTCCTTCAGGGGCACAGTTACCCCATTCAGGACCAGGGAATCCTCCACACCTGCCCGCCTCCTGTCCCCCAGAAACAGTACTTCTGTCTTGTCAGGATTCAATCTCAATCTGTTTGCCGCCATCCATCCTCCAACCGCCTCCAGACACTCACACAGGACCGTCACCACCTTCACTGGTTCTGATTTGAAAGAGAGGTAGAGCTGGGTATCATCTGCATACTGATGAACACCCAGCCCAAACCTCCTGATGATCTCTCCCAGCGGCTGCATATAGATGTTAAAAAGCATGGGGGAGAGGACAGAACCCTGAGGCACCCCACAAGTGAGAGCCCAGGGGTCTGAACACTCATCCCCCACCACAACTTTCTGAACACGGCCCAGGAGGAAGGAGCGGAACCACTGTATGACAGTACCCCCAGCTCCCAGCCCCTCAAGATGGTCCAGAAGGATGTTATGGTCGATGGTATCAAACGCCGCTGAGAGATCCAGCAGAACTAGGAAACAGCTCTCACCTTTGTCCCTAGCCCGCCGGAGATCATCAACCAGTGCGACCAAGGCAGTTTCAGTCCCGTGATGAGGCCTGAATCCTGACTGGAAGGGATCCAAATGGTCCGCTTCTTCCAGGCGTGCCTGGAGTTGTTCAGCCACCACTCGCTCAATCACCTTGCCCAAGAATGGAAGATTTGAGACTGGGCGATAGTTGGCCATCGTGGCCGCATCTAAAGATGGTTTTTTAAGAAGCGGTTTAATAACCGCCTCTTTCAGCGGGTCTGGGAAGGCTCCCTCACGGAGGGAAGCATTCACCACCCCACGAAGCCCATCGCCCAGCCCTTCCCAGCTAGCTTTTATAAGCCAGGATGGGCAAGGATCAAGGAGACAGGTAGTTGGCTTCACTGTCCACATCCTCGGAGGTAACAGATTGGAATTGATCCCACGCAATTTGACTAGACAGGACTCTAGCACTCTCCCGCCCCTGGCCCTATCAAAGAATCGTGTGGCACCTTAAAAACTAACACATTTATTATGGTCCGTGAAAGCTTATTGCCATAATACATTTGTTAGTCTTTAACATGCCATAAGACTCTTTGTTACTTTTGATTTTTGTGTTTCCTTTTCTCTTTTCTCACTTCATTTGCTTCAGTTTGTATATCTAACAGGCAGAGGGAACCATCCCATCTTTCCCACCAGTTTACAGGCAGTTGCTGTTACCTGCCTGAGCTGTTGAGAGAAGGTAATTTATTTCCATTGCTAAGCTTTGACAGGAAACATTAGTATCAGCTGATATTTTGCACCCTACGAACAAGAGCCAAAGATGAATATGGCTTATCCAGTGAGAGAGGGTACATACCTGGATCTCCTCAATGGTATGGACTATGAAGGTGTCCTGAAGATCTTCCATGGCCCCCTCCATCCAGTTATTGAAAGGGGCAGCTCGTTTGGCATATTCTAGATACAGCTGGTCAATTGTCTCCAGCAGTTTTTCTGTTCTCTAGGAAATCCACCCAGATAAAGAAGTTAGGCACCTTGAATTTCTCCCACACTCCCCCTGTCCTAATGACATTTCCTCTTTTGTTACTCCTCGCAGTCCTTTCTCCTAGTTTTCTTTTTTTTAAAAGAAGCTGTGATTTACGTTTATATTTATTTAATTTATATGCCACCCTTCTTCTCAAAGCAATCCAAGCAAAGGACTTAACATTATTGACATTTAAAACAGTACACCTTCCCTCTTCCCACAGTCCACAGAACCACAGTTAGGAAGCAGTTTCAAGTTACAGATTTTTTTTTCAAGCTTTTAAAATAAATAAATCAAAGAATTGATCGCAAAGCAGTTCCCAACCATCAAAATAACAGGAAAATCAATGAAAAAATATCATTTGATTTATGATACAGCATTTAAAAGCAATGAATAAACCACTGTAAAACATCATAAAATCTAAAACTAGGCCTTCTTGGTAGTGGTGCCAGGCATAAAACAAAGCAGGTCCATCGTAAGCCTGGCACCACTACCAAGAAGGCCGTATCTTGCATCCTCATGAAGAAAGCAACACTCACCATGGGAAGAAGAAGAAGGACCCCCTCTGCTAATGTCAAAACCTTGGCAGGTTGGTATTGGGAGTAGGCCTGGGCGATATATCAATATATCGCCCAGGACTGGTATGAAGAGCAGACCGGGATGTCGGCCTCACTGAGTGAAACTGCCACCCCACTCTGCCCTCATACGACACGGAGGGAGAAACAAGCTGTATTTGAAACATAGGAAGAACCTTTTACCTCCAGGGCTTCTCGTCGTTTCTGGGTCAGGGCCCCAAGGTTATCCCACTGGTCACATATTTTCTGGCACCTGGCATTGACACTTGGGGAATCGTAATAATCCAGCTCACTAGCAAAAAAAAGTTGGAAAAGTGGTTTACCAAACACATTGGTAAAAGTTGGAATCTACTCATTTATTTATTTTTTAAACATGTTGAAACTGAATAATCTGCTGATGCTGTTACAAAGATGAAGAATAGAGCCCTGGCTGGATCAGATCAAAGGTCCATCTAGTTCAGTATCCTGATTCTAAAGGTGGTCTCCCACCATAGCTGTCAACTTTCAGATTTGAAAATAACGGATCAGCAGCCTCACCTGTCCTGGGGACAGTCTATGGGATATCTAACAATCCGGGATAGCAGCGGGAAACGGCGCTGGAATAAGGGAATTTCCCGCAAAAAAAGGGAAGGTTGACAGCTATGTCTCCCACACTTGTCCCCCACCCCACCCCGTCCTACCTTGACCTAGCAACTCGTTTTCAGAGGCATATAGCCTCTGCACACGGATGACAACTCTTATGGGCTCAGGTAAGCCTTGAGCTTGCAGGCAAAATGAACATACAGATGCAGGTATTCAAATATGGATCAATGAAATCTACGCACATCAGTTGTTTAAACCCCTATTGCATTTTGTTAGGTGTCATAGTGAAGAGGTCCCTTTCTCCCCTCACCAAGCCTACACCCCTCTTTTTGTGCTTTCATCCTTGTCAATGTTTTCTTTCAAATAAGAGTGCTTCCCTATAGTCCTTGTGTCTAAAAAGAACTAGATTTGCCTTTGAGCTCAAAGGGTGTCCCAGGCTTGCTGACTGTTGAAAAGGCCACTGTTTGGTTATGTGTCAAAAGGTGAAGCCCATTTGCTAGGCGAAAGTCGTACTTGAGTTCTTGTGCAATAGCAGCAATCTGTTCCACACGGTCCTGATGAGCAGCAAGATCACTTTCAAATGCCTCGTGCTTCTTTAACAGGGCTTTGATCTCTGAGAGGGTGGCAGTTTCATAATCCTTCTGCTGCAACATTGCCTCTTTACCTGAAGGGGGTGCCAAAACACAGGAAAAATGAGCAAAAGACCAAGAGGTAAGGAGTTTCGAGGAAGTTTTGATAGAGTAGCATATCCTTCCTTCCTTCTAAAATAGTTTCATTAACTTCCAATATATAACAATTACAAAGGGTTTCCAACTTGCCCTCCTCCTCACTTGAGGAAGGATTAATCTAGTTAAATTTGCCCAAATCCAATCTGTGATTTTGATAATTACCATTCTTCAGGGTTCTCGGCAAAGTATTTTATAAAAGAGTGCCATATTTCAATAAAATCATCTACATCATTTATATTAGTCAATGCATGTAATCTTTGTGTTCCTCCTCCATGAGAGGTCTAGAGGGTGGCAACATGAGAAAGGGCATTTTTTGTGGTAGCTCCCCACTTTTGCAATGCTCTCCCAAGGAAATTTAATAAATAGAAAGTAATAATAATTAATAACAATTGAATCAAGCCCAATCCTTAAGTTAACGTGAATAAATTTTACCATTAACAGAGATTTGTTGCAGGCTGCCTTTATTTTGACCCATGGGGAAAGCCTTGGATTAAGAAGAGGCAATTTTGGGACTGCATAAATTATCTGAGAATTGTAAGCTTCCATCTTTTTCCAAGGATGTTCATTTAAAAAAAAAATCTGTCTGCAATTTGGTGCTGTTTTAGGCATTGCACTCTACAATTTAACACATGCACAGAACAGAAACACCGTATGTGCTAGTGGACACAAAATACAGCTCTCTGAAAATCTTAGCTTTGATTCTTTAAAATTAAAACAATTCCCTAATGACTAGAAAGACAGGCTTGAAATGCCAAGTGGATCTTAGAAGCCTAGAGATCAGCCAAACAAGATCTCCAGGAGTCCCAATATAAGTATCCCACAAGGGGAGGAGAAGTGGTTTGCCAGGTGGGTCAGAGGTGCTGTACTAGCTTCCTGGCAGATGGGTTGCTATTGTCTACCAGGAAGGAGAGGGCCAAGGTGGCAGGAAGGTTGATGCAAACTCACTGACAGAAACACCAGGTTAGCGCTGCTGATGCATCTGCACCACACCTGCTTCCGGCTGCCTCAGTCCTTTCCCTGTCCCTCCTCCTGGTAAGCGATAATGATTCTCCTGCAGGGAAGCTTACATAGTGGCTGTGCCCCCACTCAGCAAGCTGCTTCTTTGGTGTTAACTAAAGCAGGGGTAGGCAGATTTCCAGCTTGCAGGTTCTACCTCTCTCGCACACACAAGCATTTCTGGTTTCTCTTCTAAGCTTTATTCATTGCTATTGAGAAACAACTAAAATTCAGAGCTGCCCAGAGATCTATTCATCATCAATTCTCCCTTCTACCTACCCCAAAAATAGAGCATGCTAATTTACTAATAAAGATGAGAATTTAGGCTACCTTGGCACAGCTCATCATCATAATTCGTAATAATAATGATGCATGGATTTATTGTTACACAGTGCACACAAAGCCCTGGCAATAGGACACATTTAGGATCTGTTTTACCGTCTGTCCAGGATTCATGAATGCAAGCTTTTTGCCGGAACTTCTCAGCCAGGTGATCCAGCCGTTCCAATCTTCGGATTTCGTTCAAAAGCCACTCCTCGTAGCCCTTCTCGGCCTGTTCTAGGCACCCCCATGCATTATTTATATCCTGTAGCGATCAAAGCAGAAGCAAAAACACAGTCAAGGAAGCATGAGCAAGTTCAAAAGAAGGGAAATCTTCTAAAACATCCTCAAGATAGTTTCCCCAAGCTGGCTTGCGAATGGCCTGTGCTAACTGAAGGTCAGCATCACGCCAGAAAGAGATGTGAAAAGGAAGTTTCAGGTGGGCAAATACCGTATTTTTCGCCCTATTGGACGCACCGGCCCATAGGACGCACCTAGTTTTTTGGGGGGGAAATCAAGGAAAAAATTTTTATTTCCCCCCCAGGTTTGCGCAGCCATCCCCAACCTAGAAGAGGGAGACGGAGCGCTCCATCTCCCTCTTCTGCCTTCAGGGACAGCCTCTCTAGCCTCCGTGGGGCAGCGGCTTGCCCCGCTGTCCCCCGAGCTTGTGGGACTGGTGGGGAGGGGGAGAAGCAAGCTTGCTTATCCCCCCCCCCCGCCAGCCTCCAGATCAGGTCGGGGAATAGCGGGGTGGCAGCGCTCCGCCTCCCCGCTATCCCCCGAGCTTGTGGGGCTGGGGGGGGGGCAGAAGCAAGCTTGCTTATCCCCCCCCCCGCCAGCCTCCAGATCAGGTCGGGGAATAGCGGGGTGGCGGCGCTCCGCCTCCCTGCTATCCCCCGAGCTTGTGGGGCTGGCAGGGGGGAGAAGCAAGCTTGCTTCTTCACACACACCCCGCCAGCCTCCAGATCAGGTCGGGGAATAGCGGGGTGGCGGCGCTGCGCCTTCCCGCTGTCCCCCGAGCTTTTGGGCTGCAGGCTGCTGCCCACAAGCCTTGCGAGCCCACGGGACCTCCTGTTGGGCTTGCAAGACTTGCGGATAGCTTCCTGAAGCCTGGAGAGCGAGAGGGGTTGGTGCGCACCGACCCCTCTCGCTCTCCAGGCTTCAGCGAAAGCCTGCATTCGCCCCATAGGACGCACACACATTTCCCCTTCATTTTTGGAGTGGAAAAAGTGCGTCCTATAGGGCGAAAAATACAGTAATTTTGACAGAATGGCAACTGCTTGCCATTACACTAGAGCACAATGGCATTTTAACAGAAAAACCATGCAAACCACTGGAAGGTCCACAAGCAATTTAGAAAACAAGTGTCTGCAGAAGCCTGCTGCTAATCCGTTGAGAAGGGCTAAGGCTCTGGAGCACCAGCAGTCCTGGGCATGGATGGGCTGCAGAGTATGACAAACTGATATGCAGACAGCACCAGAACCAGGGACAGTAGGAACTACAGGCAAGGCTTAAGCTAACTAAGCAACATCTGGGGAAAGCAGTTGACCTGGACAGTTGCTGCTGCACTGATCTGCCACCTACCAATGGCAGGAATACCTCCTACTCAGTCCTGCCACTCACCACCTGGCCCCGGGCGGGGCCTGATGGGCTCTATAAAGGACTGCTGCCGCTGCTGCTGCTGCTGGGCAGAGAGGGCTCCGTTTTGTTTTTGTTTAAATTGCTGTTATTTTTTACCTATGTCATTTTAAACTGATATTAATGCTGTATTCTTAGTTTTAGATTTATGTGGAAATTGTTTCCCATTTGGTTGTGTATTTTTTTGATGTGGTTTATTTATTGTTTATGACTTTTGTAATTATGTAAATCTTGTTATGCTGTAAGCCGCCTTGAGCATTGTATTTTAACTGTGGAAAGGCAGCATACAAATAAAAAATGATGATGGTGATGATGAAAGAGGTCTGTTTTCTTGTCGCTACCTCCCTGTCCTCAGCTAAAAAGCCAGCTCTCTGATACAAAGATGTGCAATATGATATGAAGAGGTGCGATCCTGCAAAAGTAGTGTACTTCCTACTGCCTCTGGGACCAGTGGTGAAAGAGGTATGGAGTTGAAGAAGTTTCGGGATCTGGGAATATCAGCAAGGAAACATGATCAGGAACAGCAGAAAGAAAGCGCAGCCTACTGGGGCTCTTCTGCCTCTATCAAAACATGTCAATGCAAGAAGTGGCCCCTTCCTGAGATGATCAAGTGGAAGGATTTCCACTGCCTTCAGGGTCCTTGATGCCCCAAGGTTTCTGTGTTGATGCAGGGGTGAGTGGATCCTAAGCAACAGCAACCTGGGACACCCATAATAATCGTTTTGCATCCATGTTCTATAGCGGTTGGATGACAAGAACATGCTGTCAACTTGCAAGAGCTATACCATTCATGAATGGTTATCTCTGTGGACCACAGGCTGTGATGAGAAAGTCCACTGAATACCAAGATGGGATACATGGGCCACTTGAAAGTGTCAGCAGCCATGTACCTAGAAAACTTGCATTTTGCTCAGACCTCGGCCAAACACACTCACCGATACCATTTTCCCTTCAGAAGGCATGAAGGCTGGCCTGTTGCTAAGCCGCAGCTTAGTCTGCAACGTATTGAAGTTGATTTCCAGTTGGCACTTCTCTTGGACTTTGGGAGGCTTGTGAAGGCGGCGGTAATCTCGGAAATCCTCCAGTTTCTGCTGCATGGCCTGCATGGTGTTCTCTGGAGCCCGATTCTCCAGCCAAGGTATGGTGCGGCGGATCCACTCAAGCAACTGAAAAAAAGGAAGCAAGTCAAACAAGAAAGCGGGAACTGTGCTAAGATTAGAAACCCATCAGTGCTGACATTTAACAGGGACAAGGGGTTGATTTTTTGTTATTTGTGGTTTTAGTCCTACGATTATCTTGCCTTTCATGATTGTAATTTTATTTGCCAGCAAGGTTCAGCAACTGGCAGAAATCTAGTTTAATAGACTTGTATGCTTGTATGTGTTTTCACACTTTGCATCTCTAGACTTTACACTAACAAGCATATTTATGGACATGAAACCTCAAGTAAGATAAGCACACAATCCAGCTTTTAATTTTCAACGGGGCTAATGAGTATTTCTACATCATGCTTCTGAGTTTATTTCCGCTGATTTTTGGTGATGGACCATTCTGAGGATAGTCTTCCCAGGGCTGCATATATTCCTAGCCCTTGTGGCTTTTGAGTTAAGTTCATTTTGTGGTGGTATTACTACTACTACAATTGGGTTGATTATAGGTTTCCTTTGACAATTTCTGCAGTAGCATTGGAGTTAATTTAACATTTTTGTTTTGCCCATGCCTGCTGACACCACCTGCAGGCCACTATTCCACTCACATGTCAGGAGCAACTTCTAACTATCCGTTAATGCACTCTTTCCTATAGCCTAAGTCATCTGTTTCTTTCCCCTATTAGTGTTTAGTTTCTTAGCCCCAGTATTATACAATGCTATTTGGTTTTTTAAAGAAACCAATAATAAATAAACAAACAGATCACTAAAGGAACATTACTTACATGAGCCTGAAGGTCACACCAGAGTGAATTTAACATGACTATAGACTCCTGCAACTGCATACTTAAAAATATATGTTGCTTTGATATCTGGGATCCAAAACTGAGAAATATATAGGTCCCATAGCCGTCATCCCTAATCTGGTGCCCTCCAGATGTTTTAGACCATAGTGCCCATCATCCCTGACTGGGGTTGATGGAAGTTTATAATCCAAAGCATTTTGAGAACCAGGTTGCAGAAGGATGTTCTATGGAATATCTATCTTTCCATTTCCACATAGCTCTGTCAAGAAATTGAAATCAGGAATACCTACATCACTGGCCAACTTCTCATAGTCTTCCATTAACTGCTCATTCTCTTGATTAACTGCCAGCACCTTGCAGATACGATTGGCTGCTGTTTCCGCCTACCGAAATTTAGAAAGAAAGAAAAATACATTGTTAACAAAGATGTTTCCTTCAGCTTCTTGATGCTTTTAGGAAAGGCACAGTCCACTCTGTGTCTAAGAGAATGTTACTGGTCCAAATTTATCTCCACATTATGAAGATTTTGAAGTGCTCTTGCTATCATTTCTCTTCTGGGAGTTTTGATGTGAATGTACACTTGCGATGCCTAAGAGGTTTTTTACCCTCTACACTTGCCCTATGCACATCAGTGTCTGGTATGAGATAGAATGCATAAAGTGGAAAATTATTCTTGGAACAAGTAAGTGCCTATCCAAACCTTCTCCAAGACCATCCTATAAAACTAAATGAGGTAAAAATCTAACCCCATTTGTCTCAATGGTTTCCATTTTGCTTGTAGAATAACATTCTTCCACCTCAAACGATCAATGTTTTCCATTTTGGTTGTAGTTATTCTTCCACCTCTGTTTTGAGGAATCACTTCTCACGAAAACTAACTTGCCCCTGAAGAAAGTGTGAAGCCACAGGTCTACTGTTGACATCTATTCCATACATGTTCCAAATCTTCAAAGCTATCAAAGTGCTCTCATATGAAACTGTAGCTCTGCTGTGATCGTCTCACACTCTTAGGTTTTGGAAGAAACATGAACTTCCCTTAATCTTACAAGAGTTCTCATTATTACATACACTGCACTAGATTTTTAAAAATAGAATAAACTGATTTTTAAAAATAGAATAACTTAATTTTTAGAAATTAACGCCAAAGGTAGTATTGGGTTTGAGTAGTCTACAGACTCATCCCAACCTGCCAATTCAGCCTCAAAGTTACATGAGGGCAGAGGGCCTAAATGAAAGAGCAGACTAGGGGAAGCAGGAAGAGAAATAAAGCCTGAAGTCCAAAACTGTACTTTCATCAGTCCTAAGAGGCTACAAAACTGTCCCTTGTATCTTTCACTTGAACTGGGACACCAATGCAACAATATATATCCACTGAATTATTTTTCAGATCTTCAGAGGGTGGTAACATAATTTCATTTTTTTAAAAAGCTGAGCCATTACTTTTTAAAATTTTGAAACCCTTTTTCTATTTTCCTTTTAGACTTCACTGGAACTAGCAAAAACAAAAACAAAACCAACCCTCTAGTGCAGCCTTCTCCAAACTGGTGTCCTCCAGTTTGACCGTTTTCATCCCAAGGGCTGTGTTTCCTTCTGGAGGCAACATGCCAGCAGTGGGCAGGGACAGTCAAAACTAGGTAGAACAATTTTACCTTTGTACAGTAGGCTTAGTTTCTACATCCACTTAACACCCTCTTTTCTGTCTTCCAGCCACACCAACAAGTCATTATCAGAATCCAACACCATTTCCCAGTCAAGCAAAAACTCTCAAGGAGGTCGTGAAGCAAGGCCAGAGAAGTGGTCTGGCCTTGGGAAAGAGGCTGTGCTTGAGGAGGGGCGTGTGCCTTCAGGAGAATCCTGCATTTCACCCCCAGGCCTGAAGTTCCTCGCCCCTGGACAATGCTGGCTCTGGGCTTATGGAAGCTGTAGTCTAAAGCATTTTGAGAGCAGCTGGTTAGAGAAGGCTTCTCTGGCCCAACATATCTGAGAAGCCATCTCGTTCTACGTGCCTCATCACAATCCCCCAAGATGGATGAAATCATCTACCTGCCAACCCAGGACATCTACAGCATGGAGACATTGTTTTCCAGCAGCTTCCTTGCTGAGTTCTTGTAGTGAAAGTCTTAGTATATTTCAAAACCATTCTAAGAATTCCTTTACTTTGGCTGACAATTGAGCATTCTGAGCATCTTGATATAGCTATCTTGGGCAGATTTAGGGATGAAGCAGAATAAAAATATTTATAATAAATAATAGCTTTTAAAAACCCCTGCCAGGCTATCCCACTGGAAGACAGGGAACTTCCATATCAAAACTGAGAGGACACCGAAGCAGTTTCCTACAATGCTGATGCTCACATTCAACACTAAGCTTTTGGCTCCAGAGAAGATAAACCAAAATGACAACATTTACCTTTTTTTTTTTTGTTTAGGGATGTGTGGTGTTTAAAGTAATAATAATCAATTTTTTATGCCAAGGTAAGCTGAATTCTAAAACATTATGAAAATTAACTGAATGTGCATTAATTTTACTTTCTCATTTTCCATATTTTTTGTATCGACAAATCACAGAAATGGAAAGGGCACTGAAGCACCATTCGCTGGTCTCTAGAAATCCTAAGATTTTGGACTTGCACAGAATTCTGGAGCAGAAACAACCTGCTTTTATCCACCACTGAAAGGACTATGCAAGCTTTCAAACTGAACAGGCCTCTTTTAGCCACTTCAAGTTGGCAGCACTTGAACATTCTCAATATAAATTGTTCTCTTCTGGTGCTGTAATTAAATGTATTATATTATACATGTGAACTGCAGAGGGAAAAGGTTGTATTTGTATCTGACATCCCTAAAGTATTGATATTAAAGTACTGGTAAATTCGCTCTACTAAGAATCTTGCTATTTTCCCTAAAAACTTGCAAGTTCAGAGACTTATAACTTATTTGGGTAACTTGTTCCACTGTCCAGTAACAAAAGGGGTATACTTTCATTAATGGGTCCAAAATGTATCTTAAACAAATACATGCCCACAGTATTTTCCTATAGGTGACTAGACTGTTAATCCCAGATGCTACCCACAGAACAGGTAAGGCTAGATAGTGCCAATAATGCCTCGCCTCTTTGCCTCAACATTAAGAAAGAACAGCATAGATATGGCTCCCTATCTCCCCTGGTGTCTAAATGAATGAGTGTAAGGCTTAATATAATAGGTATATAAAACAATGTGGACATTTGTCTTTTCATCACAGATTAATGATGGAATCCTGAAATGCTACCTATCAAACGGAAGCTTAATCAAAATACTTGCCTATAATTATTTCCAGGAATCTCCTTCGACAGTGTATTAAAAACACATTATTTAAAACCATCTAGTAATAAAAACACTCATGCAGTTTAGTGTTATTAAAGTTGGAAGCAGTTAGGGCGGGGGGAAGAAAGCAAATGGACCAAAGCAAGTATATGTGTAGAAATACATAGACACACACGCACACACACAAAATCATATGAAGGAAAAGCAGCCAGTCACATACAAGTCATGGCAGGCTGGGGCCCCTGTACCTTTAAAGACTCAGTATAAGAGAATGAAAGGAGCAGAAAGTTGATCATGTGACCTCCCCTTCAGGGCTGGTAGCAGTAATGAGAAATCTGAATGAGAAATGGAGCGACATCACAGTAAGTCACCTTGTCAAGTAAGAGGGCAGAGCTTGAAAAGACACTCTGTGCTCCTGGGCAAGGCCGAAATGCATGCTTGCGAATCACTCTACAATAGCCCCAGATTTGGACTGCTACAAAGGGAAAGGGACCCTAACTCTTTCCTCCAGGTCATGAATTCATTGCTGGGCTGACTGGCTAGCTAGCTGTCAGTGTATTCAATTTTTAAAAAATATATTATAAAACTTTGGATTCTGCTAAACCTGAGATTATATATTGATCTTCCGACAACTATCCAGATGTTGTGCAACTGATGTTCTCATTTGTATCTTATCAGCCGTTTCAAGGCATCAGGCACTAGGCCCCACCACTGAACAAAGCTCTTGTGCCCCATTCCAGAACACTACAGCACTGAGATCCATAGTCTATGCTGTCTGCTAGATATACGTTAAATCCAGAGTAGTGTTACACAATTTCAGGGTAAAAAAACCTGGAAGCGTGGCCTTTGAGCAAAGTTTGAACGCTCCCTGCAGAAACACTCATGTCCCAGATTTTCTATAAGCTTGTGCTGAAAGGGTAATTAGTGGATTAAATGTATTCTTAAAAAAATACATATTTAGAAGGCCTGCTGTCACTACATATTTTAAAAACTACAAAATATGTCCTTTGGTACTTTCAGATGCTTGTAAATATTGGTGACATCCGATGTTGTCTGCCTGCTTAAGCAACAGAAATTTGCTTGTGGAGAAGAGAGGAAAGAGAAGCCCCATAGCAATGGTGGATATCCTTTCACACTATGTTGCATCTCATTCAGTATGGAGAGTTAGGCCCAAAGGAGCAGGCCACAGTGAAGTCAGTTTTTCAGCAGCTAACATGGCATGCCAGTAACATATGAATTAGGCCCGAGAACGAACATTTTCAACTTAGTTTGCAATATTTCAGTTCAACTTAGAGTTACACCTGTGCCTGAGAACCCCTGTGACTCTACCAACAAATATGGGATAGGAAAAAAGTTATGAATGCAATGTGACTGCAGAATGGAGAATAGGGTCCAAGAAAGAAAACTTTGTGGAATGGTTATCTGGTTTAGTAAAGGAGAGTCTTGTTACATTACCAGCTATCCTTATCAGAGTTTAATTGCCCAATGTGTGCCCAAGGAGCCTGGACTAAGGTCTGTTTTCCCCTTGGCATCTTTTACTCAGGTATAGATGCACGATATCAGTGCCAACGCTAATGACACACGTGTGTTTGAATCAAAGCTTTTCCACAAAATGCATCTAAGCCGTGATACAGAACCAACAGAAGCCAAATATTTTGCAGACGAGTACAAAATGTCAAGGGAGGATAAATCCACTGAGAGATGATTACATAGATAAAAAAAGCCGTAAGGGTAAGGGGACACCGTAAGTGGTACAAGGAGGGAAAGCAACAGAACTACCAGCAGAGGAAGGACACAGATGGATGGGAGCAAAGAGAAGCAACATGGGGCAGAGAAAAAGTTAAAAGGTGTATGCAGAGACTGTGATAATCAATTGTGGCATCAAAGGCTGGCTGTGTGAAAAAGATGTAAGAGAACAGCCATCCCAACTTACACCAATCACTAGAGTTTGGCCATGAAACAATAAGTAAACTGAGCAGGAATTCCATGAGCTTGGCATCTACAGAACAAGACCTTCTGAGGTCTCCCATTGGGAGACCACCTGTCAAAGCAGAAGTGGCCATTTATATATATCCATGTAGACATGACCAGATTCCACTGATGGTAAAGCAGCAGCAGCAGCGGCGCGGAGGGATTTTGTTTTTATAGCCACATAAAGGCTGAATGGCAATTTTCTGACTTCACTTGGAAAAGTAGCTGCTCGGAAATTAACGACCACTGTTGGTATACTGCCAATAATAACGGAGACCTCTTGCTTATAAAATAAACCCTGGTGAACAATTGGTTTTAGGTTGCATGAATGGGGAGCAATCTACGCATGATGCTCAATCATACATTGCTTTTTTTGAACATGTTCTTAACTAAATCCAGCTGCAGAAATTACAGTCTGGAGCAAAAGATTAGTACAGAGGAAAATATCAGAGAATTTCTGCAACTGAGCATCATTTGCAGTCTTGACCTCAGTTGTTTAGCCCTATAGTAATTATTACTGATGGCTAAAAGCAACTCTAGAGCTGGGTCTTTAAAACACTCCCAGCAGGCTTAGCATTGCCAGTGGTGGACTAGTGTTGTATCAGCCACCAAAAATGACTGAGAACAGCGCGCTCTAAGGAAACCAGCACCCAGCTGAAACTAGCAATGCACTTTCTAATAGGCAGCCATCTGATCTGTCAGCAAAGTATTGAATATATTCTACAATATTAACTTGAACCAGTAGGCTGCAACTTGGGTGTTCTAGGCCAGAAATATTGTCTGGGAAAAAGCAGAGAGACCCACTACATTGAAAAAAAAATCCACTGAGTTCTCAACAAAGCTAGAGAGTGTTTTCTTAATCACCCAAGATGCTAAGGAAGTTGTGACAATATTAGATAGCGCAATATGACAGCCAGCACTGGATTCCATACCTCTAACGGTTTAGGGTATCTTCCTCTAAATTTGGTGGGCGGGAAACAGAAGGAAGAGGAGGGGGTTTGTTAGGAGTAAAGTCTCACCTTCTGCGCACCTGAGAAGGCGTGGTAGTAACATGAAACATAGGTCATAATGGCCTTCTCATCCGGCCTTAGCGTGCCTATAATATCTGTGCAAAGAAGGAGAAGAGGTTGAAAGGATAAAGTAAGAAGCAGCACACAGAATAAAATAAAACAGTCATGGGTGGTAAGAGAGGGGAAAACTTCCCATCATGCATTGCAGGACAGGCCAAACAGATTTCCATGCGGAGAGCTGGGAATTCGGATCAGAACGTGACCGGCAGGGTTGGCTTTGTGGACTCCTGTGGCACTCGTTCCCACCTCCCGTTTTCAGCTTTGGTTTCCAAGCAACCAGCCTAGTCCACATTGCTTTGACACAACTCCACAGTCAGTAGCCTCAACCCACTTGCAGATGGGCAAATCTAGCTTTATCTGGGGGAGTAAACAGCCAGAGCCATGTGCCCATTCTACACACAGGAGTAAAGTAGCTAAATTTGATGAAGACGCTATATAGAAGTTAAAAGGCATGACAAAACCCAGATGCAAGGCAGAGAAGATCTGTTCTTGCAGTGCCAGTGCTTGACATCTTACTAGGGCTGTCCCATGTGCGTTTTCTGAGCATACAGCTCTTCCCCTTGTGCTGTGGGCACAGCTACCAGATATTCTATCTATAAAACTGCAGATTAAAAATGGATGATTATTTTTTTTTAACTTCAGCTGTGTGCATTGGAAAAAGATGTGGAGTAACCCCTTGCCTGGTACAGTTGATTTTAAGGTAACTGCATTGTGCAATTGCAGTAAAATGACAGAATGCCAATGGCATGTCACTGGGAGTTCTAGAAATGCAGTTTACATCTGAAGTATTATCACACTGCTCCCTGTTTCACTTTAGAAGACACAGACATGCATATCTGTCCATTTAGGCAAGGCTTCAGTATTCCATAGTCTACTTTCTATCAAAACCCTTCTGGCCCACAAAGCAAGAGTGCATGCTCAGGATCTCTTAAAAATTAAGGCATAATCTGATAATGCACAATTGCTTAAGAACATGAGTACCCTAACTAGAACCATCAGGTTCAGCATTTTCTGCAAGTATCCCAGAAAAAAGTAGGCGCTCCACAACTTCTATCCACCACTGTCTTAAGCTGTAGCTAGTGAAAGGTTAGCATTTAGTCTACCTTTGAGGGAAATGACATGACTTCTGGATCCACTTTCAAGCTTCGGCCTACTTACACACTTACTTGGGAGAACACCTTACTGAACTGAGAGTGACTTAACTTCTGAGTGAACAAGCAGAGACTTGTACTGCACAACCCATTTGCTCTACGATGAATTCTCAGATACCAAAGAACAGTTGATTCATCAAACTGCAATGCTCTGTGGAAACTTCCTGTTTGGGACATCCTGTCAGTAATGTTTTCAGAGAATTTGGCAAACAGAATGCACATTTTCTGTTCTGCGGCATCCAGGTCTTATTTCTTAAAATTATGCCCTTTTGCAAAATAAGGGGGCTCAATCGCACAGCACTGTTGCTGATCAGCAAAGCAATTCAGCATGGATTAGCTGGCATGTAGAATGTTATGATGCTGGATCACTATGCATGACAAATTACTATGCAAAATACTCCCCCCCCCCCGTGAGATTCACCTCGAGAGAGAGATCTTTGTGTCCTGTGGATAAAAGCAGAGCTCCCACTGCCATGAGAGTGACCCGCTGACTTGCACCAAAGTACAGATCTGCACTACATCACTGACTGTGGGTTTGCGTTTGTCCCCAACTGGACCCCCAAAATGATACATACACAGAAAGCCATTCGGAGCCAACAAGCCAACTCTGCCAAAAATAATAATAAAGATGCCCGTAGCTAGATAGGAGAGAGAGAAAGAAAAAAAGGTTTGGACATTAGCAAGAGGACCAGGTGCTCTGTGTGGAGGGAGCTTGGAATCCTGCGATACCTTCTGGGCTCCTGAGAAGGCGTGGTAGAAGCTAGAAACATAGGTCATGATGGCCTTCTCGTCAGGACGGGCTGTTCCAACAATGTCTGTCAAAGAAAACCTGAAGTTAAAGAGCATATCAACTCATGGGACGTGAGCAAAGTGAGATGGATCACCAAAAGGTTATGGGGACGCCAGGTGAGGGGTGGGAGTGACTATTAGAACCTACACATTCTCTACATATAGGTCTTTTAGATACTTTCTTGGAAGACGATTTCCCCTCCTGGTTAGGGCAATTGTCCCTGTCCTCTTCTCCTTACCACAAAAAATACATATTCTTGGTGCAAGTGCCCAGTAGGACACAGAAGAAGTGTGTGTGCTAAATTGAGAAGATGAAAGACGATCTTAAGCTGCTGTTTCAGTGAATGATAGCAAATGGCCACCATTCTCAATAGGCTGTTAGTCTGAGTTTTCCAAACATCTAAGGAAAGCAGGTGCTTATCACCTCTCAAGCTCAGGCCATGTAATGTTTTCATAGTGTTTCCTTGCTGCTTTGAGGATGATAATGGCGATGGAGAACAATAGTTGCCATAGCACAAAAAGAGAACCATATTGCCATGCACCTAACCATCTGCTTCTTCTGTGAGCTTTCATGGGACCTACATTTGTCTCAGTAACCTGTGATAGATCAGTTTGGTGGCAAATCCCAAAGGATAAGAAATGCCCTTTGTAAAATTCAGAGCCAGCAACTTTGGGACTCCATCTGAGGCTACCTGCTGGGATGAATTAGGTCTCATTACCTAGCTGCATCTAACACCACGCTATGCATATGAAGGAAGTCCTGATAAAGATGATTTTTAAAAATAAAAAAAATCTAGTCGAATACACTGTGCTCTTTAACTCACAAAAGCTCCCTGGATAGAGGTAATGAGGAATGGACAGAGCACGGCCAGTACAAAATGTTCTCCCAAATTTTAAGGGGGGGAAAAGAAAATGTCACGAAAGGGAACAGAGCGACATAGGCAACTTGAAAACTGTGGATTTCAGAGCCAGTGTAGATTTTCAAAATGCAAAAGCAACAACATGGCAAAAGGGGAAATTTAACACATGTTTCCAGGAATCTAGCTACAGAGAACTGAAGGTTATAATGGTCACATGCTAGATCCCTTGATTAACAAGTGTGGTGGCTCAGGAAATAAAATGCCCAGAGAAATGTAACTAGTATGTGAGAAACAATGCAGGATAATCTGCCTTTGTTTCCACCTCTCCTTATGTACTGTAGAGATACCATGTCATTTGCTGTTTGTTGAGAATTCAGCTTGTTTGTTCATGGTGGAGTCCCAGCCCAGTCAGAAACAGGTGTCCTGTTACTACTGAATTTACAAATGAGCTCCACAATAACAAGCTACGGAGCAGTTTTGGGAAGTACAGAGAATACTAGGGAAATTTGGGAGAAAGTATAAATGCAACCATGCTGTTATTCATCTTAGGCCTGGTTTATACATTCCTGGTGATGCATGGAGACTACTTCATCAAGGTCAGATCTCACGTCAGAATTATGTGGCAGATCATGTTAGAAGGTTCCATTATCCATGCTGCTGCTCCCTAGGGGCCCTGACATAGAACCTTCCATTATCCACACTTCTTGTGCTGTTATTCAAATGTTATCAGGATAGCATCCAGCCAATGGGGAAAAAACATTGCAGTTATTCTAGTCTAGGTACCTGATAAGAATGGTGGGGTACTTTTGGAAGAACTAGTTAAGTAGAGGTAGAATGTTCTTGTGGGGGGGGGGGAAGGGGGAAATAAATCAAAATTTGATTCTACTTTACCTTCTGCATCCAACATCTTGGGGATATCTAGGTACCTTTCAGCCACATCAAAAGCTGTGTTCAGGTTAGTGAGAGGATCATCCTAGGAAATAAATAATTTAAGTTAGCAATATGTAAAAACATGGCAGAAGAAACAATTTATATACCATACTAGGGCATTGATAAGTGAGATCATTAGAGTCATATTCTAGACTAACTGATAATTACAACATTGAGTTGCACATACCACAAAAATATGCACTTAACACACCAGGTCAGATTGTTTCTACTAGTGAACTAGGAGGTGGAGTGTTGACAGGACCTCCACTTCCCACCACCACAAATGCAGTAAAGGGCAACTATGAGGGCTATGTGCATTTTCCAAAAGGCCTCTCTGTAACATCTTCTTTAAGAACTTTGAAAGGACATCACAGATTCCGTCATCTCCCCTTTCCACTAGTCTGCTTACTTCCTGGACCAGTACTGAGCAGGAGAGCTGTCAGCTTAAGACGTTTGTCCCTGATTTGTGTAAGTTGCAATAGAGAAGGTGCAAATCTTTTTAATGCCCTGTCTTGGTAAGGTGCAGTATGAGAAGCCGCCCTCTACGCATATAGAATCTCCACTATACTCCACTACACTATATAGGGTTTTTGTTTCAGTGGGCTCTCTTGAGTTGAATGTTAAACAGGTTAGAGAAGATGAGGGCCACCCCAGTTTTCCTTTGTTCTGTCTTCTCGTATCCAAAATTGTTGGATATGTTAGTTGAAATATCTACCTTTGTTTTGTTAAAATTTGAGGATACAAAAACAATTTTTTCATGACTTGCAGCCTGTAAAAAGGTAAAGGGACCCCTGACCATTAGGTCCAGTCATGACCGACTCTGGGATTGCGGCGCTCATCTTGCTTTATTGGCCGAGGGAGCCGGCGTACAGCTTCCGGGTCATGTGGCCAGCATGACTAAGCCGCTTCTGGCAAACCAGAGCAGCGCACGGAAACGCCGTTTACCTTCCCGCCAGAGCGGTACCTATTTATCTACTTGCACGTTGACGTGCTTTCGAACTGCTAGGTGGGCAGGAGCAGGGACTGAGCAACGGGAGCTCACCCCGTCGCGGGGATTCAACTGCCGACCTTCTGATTGGCAAGTCCCAGGCTCTGTGGTTTAACCCACAGCACCACCCGCGTCCCTTGTGCCACCCGCATGTAGAACTGATCTAAATGAGGCCTACACCAAGGTAAGGGTGCAAATAATTGCACCAAAAGGGAGGACAGCTTGGGATTGTCTGTCTGAGACAAGTATACTTGTTGAGGTATCTTTCTCAGAGTACCATACAGCATACACTCTAGTTATTAGGAAGTTTAGGTATATATAGACCCATGAACACAGAGCCAGGCTGCGCTCAGGTATAGTCACGAGAGGGGTCTCTGTGTGTGGAACCTTAGTTACTATAAGGATCATTTCACTTTTGGTTGCTAACAATATTATCACAAGCATGCTGATTTTGCTGACATAAGAAATGAATGCTAGAGTCTCTTACTGCATCTCGCCTACCTCAGCATAAAACTGCTGACTCGCACAGACATCTTCCCCTCCTAGCAACTTCATATGATGTTGCCATGGCAATAATTATAATGCCACCAATCACCACCTTTCTATCAACAGCGAATCAGCAAAACTGTTGAAGCAGGGTAGGAGGAACGAGCAACCACTGTTAGCTATGTCTGTCAGGGATGCAAGGAACCTCACCTAGTAAAATATATGGTTTGGTTACTGTTAAAATAATCAGGGCTGGTGATGTCAGTCACAAAAAAATATATGCTATTTTTACTGACCAAGATGACATGCTTCTTAGGTTACTAGAGAAAAAATGTTACACTTTTATCCAGTTTCCTTAACGAACAAGGAGATCAGATTCATGGCTTACCATGGGGCTATAGCAACTTTACAGCTTCTACAAGACAGTGGGAAGGAATATATGATGCCTCTTTGGGCAACCACATTCCCAGGTCTGCCCAGCAGCAGAATTTAGTTTTCCTGTTACCTCTGCCTATTATGATTTAAGCCGGGTAAGCAAAGGGGTATTTATCTGATCTATGCCCTACCTTATTGCATGGCTCAGAGCAGCTTACAACAGTATTTCCAAACATTATAAACCCAAGGGGCTTACAATTGTAGCTTAAAGAAGAAGTAATGTGGACAACCATGCAGTTTTGAACAAGCAGCAGATGACTCCGCTAACTATGCATTCCACTATGGAATTGGAGCCATGCTTTCCACTACAGCTTCCCAAAACACATTTCTGGGCTTGGTCACCCACATGCTTTCTCCAAGGATGTCAAGCCCAATTTTCACCTGGATGATAAGCTCAGTCAGCCTAAGAAAATATTAGTCTCTAATGTGTCTTGGCTGAATGTGCCAGTCTAACTTTGGGAATTACCTGAGTTGTGTTTCCAAAGCCCAAAGACTTCCTTACCTGCTGCTAGTCTAAATCTCCACCAGGAACTAACAGACAGAAATCAAGTAAACCAAAACATCTGAGCTCTTCAGAGACCTCCTTTCTCTCATCTTATGGGCAAGCTAGTTATCCAAGTTGCCAGCACAGGTTTCCATCCTGCCACGACATCTGAACTTGGAACATCCCAAAACATAAGAAGGTACCTTTCTTAGTTTTCCATAGTCAATGAGTTCTGGACGATGTCTGTGAATCAAGGCACAGAAACCAAGGCCATCCTTCCAGCTGTGAGAGAGATAGGACACCATTAACTATACTCATTCAGGAATGGGGTTTGTTTTTTGTCCTTTACTCAGTAAGAATCAGAGCATGAGTAAGTTTCACCTCTGCTTCAGTTGAAGCCTTTCCACAATGCACTACAAAACTCTTCAGTATGTAAAAAGAAGTTCTGAGGTTTCTAATGCCAAGTGAATAATAAAAATAAATAATATATATTCTTTTACTGATCGCTGTTGGATTGGCTCAATAAATTATCCTCTGCTGATGACAGGCCAAAGGAGATTATGTGTACAAGAACAGGATTACATGCCATTTCGTATTTATACAGCCACAATATATCCCCAGCTTGCTAAACCATCGTTTAGCTGAAACTACAGTTACATTAAATGAGGGTTCCTCATTTGAACATGGTCTAAAATCCTGGTTAGTAAATCAGCATTAAGGCACCATTCCTTGTTACAGACATCGACGTTTGGTGCATCAATTATAGGAATGATGTGATATGCAGGGGAGGTATATGGGGGGGGGGGGCAACACTCATTCTTGGGTTATTAAACTATGGTTTAAGAAGCCAGGAATGCAGTTTTGTTTGTTGATGTATCCACAAACTTGGAAGTACAAAAGTAAACAGCACAAGCACTTTAATTTACATAAGATATGAGGATAATAAAGGCATCATTGTGTGCCGGTTTTAGTGTGGGAAGAAGCCTTTCGTGGCCTCAGCCCTTTCCCCTGAGCTGGTAGGGCAGCTTTCAGAGTACAATTGCTACACACACACACACACACACACACACAGGGCCTTTAATGGACTGTGATGGCAAGTCCACTGCAAATGGTCTTAACATTGCTGCTAAGGACCAGGCAGCTTCCAAATCCTCTAGGCCATGCAAAGACTACAAGTCACAGGCTGCTCCCCATCACCTTTACATTACCTAATGTGGAAGTTTTGGATGTTCACATTTTTGTATGGGGCTGTTTTTCTCTGACACCACAACAAAAGCCCTTCTTTAGCAGATGTCTCTAGGGAACAAAAAGGTACAAGTATTAGCCAACCTCTGTGAGGCTCTTTCACTAGGGTTTTAAAGCTGCCTCTTCATCCTGACCATTAATACGTCAGAAGCCACTGAGGAGGATTTGAGCAACTCTTTCCATTTACACCAGGCATAGGCAAACTCCGGCCCTCCAGATGTTTGGGACTACAATTCCCATCATCCCTGACCACTGTTAGCTAGGGATGATGGGAATTGTAGTCCCAAACATCTGGAGGGCTGGAGTTTGCCTATGCCTGATTTACACTGTAGTGCAGGCTGTGGGGGGACCTTTTCTTCCAGTTGTTCATGATCAAGTGCTGTACAGAGTTAAAAAAAACCCCAACAATATTTAGGATTACATAGGCTCCAAATCATAGAACTGTAGAGTTGGAAGGGACCCTGAGGATCGTCTAGTCCAATCCCCTGCAATGCAGGAATATGTAGCTGCCCCATACAGGGATCGAACCTGCAACCTTGGTTTCTTCAGCACCGTGCTCCAACCAAGTGAGCTAAGCAGGCTGCACAGAAAGTCCACAAAGGACTTAAGTGATGTGCTGGCAGAACATGTTATTTAGCACAAACATTACACTTGGAAAGGGTAAACAGTTCCCTAAAATCTCTATGCTAGAACTATTGCTTTTCAAATCTAGCACAGGATGTTTTTTCCTAGTAGCTCAATCAGTCAAAATAGCTCCTTCCACAAAGTAAGTAATTTTGCCCATCTAATTCTGCATTATGTGTGAGGGAGGGATGTATCAATGCAAAAGAAAAGGAGAGGTTTTGCATTGTAGGCTAGCAGGAACATAATTATCTCAGTTGTTCTCAGGAACCCCTTGAGCTCAATTCATGACCTCACATTTCTGCCTTCAGGACACTAGTTAATATGGCCTTCCAGATCAGGGAAATGGTCTGCAGTGAATTGAATTCAATAAAATGGAGGTGTCTGAGCCCTGGATTTCGTCATTGTAAATATGGTCGGCATCGTAGTAACACCACCAAGCAAGCAGAAGTACCACCTGCTATTTCCTGGATCATGCTCTGGGGGCAATATTTCCCTTCCCATAGACGATAGCCAGCTATGACAATCTGTACAGGAGCTTCGTATGCTACCTATTTAGGAAATACATAACACACAAAATATTCCACAAGTGCTTCTGTGAGAGATGGTGGCCTGTTGGGATGTACCTTCCACTGAGATATCCTGAATAGCGAAACGGAGGATGATGGTCCAGATCATTCCAAGGGTCATTTTCGCATTCCCATCAACAATTTCTGCAAAAGAAAAAAATACCCTCTCAGCAGCTGCTACCGATGCTCAAAACATCTCTGGAACTTTGGTAAACAAGAGTCACAAGTGTTGTAAATAAAAATATGCCCTTTTCCCTTATGGGGTATCCAAGAGCCCATATAGAGTCCTTACATAGGTTCCCTGTTGGTAGGAGAGAATAACAGAGGCCAACCAGAGAATATTGAGAAGCTTGATCTTTATTGATCTGTTGCAACAGGGTGCTCCGCGAGCATGTTTCAAAACAAGTGGGGCTTGCAAACAAAATGTTGCAGAGTGGACTGCTCCTTCTCTGGGATTCCATTATAATCCCACTTCCCATTAAGTCTCTATCCCCTTACACACCAAAATTAAAAAATCCATGCCCACTTCTCATTAGATTGTTTTGGGAGGTTGCCCCAGCCTCTTAAAAGGTTTTTCCCCCAACAGATTTTGTGTGTGTGTGGGGGGGGGTACTTCTCCAGTTCTTGGGATTTCCCCAAGTCTGCTGATAACTCTCTTATGTGTGGTTGGTGCTGTTTTAGTTGAATGAGGACCAGCGCTAGGCACATTGAGATGGCTATCAGTATATCCAGGTGGAACCTGCAACAAAATGCTGCAATGTGGAGTTCTTCTATTTACAGAGATCCAGCCAATCCACTCTATATAAACTTCTGAAAACCTCAGGGTTCCCCAGGGTCTGCTTATAACTTCCTTGTGCTTTTAGGCGAGACTATTTTGGTTGCTATTTGGATTGGGACTGGGAGAATTGAGATTACTATTGGTTGAGGATAACAATCAAACACCATGATTATTTTGGGCAAGCGTAGCTGGGCAACAGCCATTCAAAAATTGCCTTCACATTCACAAGAGAACAAGTGCCAGGTACGTGATGCAAATTAAACCGCAAATAGATAATGCTGTTGCACTGAGTTACAAACAATAGCAAATACCCTCATTGAGATCAAGATCTGCAATCATTAAGTTGGGAAGGAGAACATCAAAGGGCTCAACTGTATATTACTAGTTCTGTTGCAATGTGGTTCCTTTGTCCATTTGAATTTTCTCCCTCTCTACAA
The DNA here is from genome assembly GCF_965153285.1 of Podarcis tiliguerta. Classification (NCBI taxonomy): domain Eukaryota; kingdom Metazoa; phylum Chordata; class Lepidosauria; order Squamata; family Lacertidae; genus Podarcis; species Podarcis tiliguerta. The sequence continues at coordinate 88,372,503 of NC_139534.1, forward strand.
AACTGCACTTAATAAGCAGTTCAGCAGATACTATTAATGAGCTCATTATTGCTTGTGGAAAGCATTCTGAGGATATTGGGAGAAGTGAAGGCCAGAGAAGGTTGTGTGCACTGTCTTTCCCAATCTGCTACTAAGGGATTCCCACTAGTTCCTGCCCCCTTGAATAAGCTCATGACACCGCCCACCAACATACTGTCTGTTCAGAGGTGGTCTTCAAATTACAAGTGGCAGCAGATATAAACCGCATTAGCAGCATGATAAAACTTAGCAAGCAATTCTGTGCCAATGCAGCGGGGGTTTTCCCCCATGATGATGATCCCTAAATGCTTCTGGTGTACCTGTTGCCAAAGCCAGCCAATCAGAATCACACCACCATGCAAATTGGTGGAAGAGCAGTATATATAGACCCACATTGCAACCCCTTAAGAAAAGAGGGTCTTTTGTGTTGGGGGAAAGGGGAAGGAGTTTGTTTCTCCTAACAAACATTTGCTAGAGTGCAACCCCTTTCCAATTTAAATGATATTAGAAGGGGTGGGGTCTAAAACAAAAGCATTCCCCATCCTTCAGAAAGTTCAAGACCCCTGTTTGCAGGAAAATATATTTTAGTCTTGCCTCAGAAACAAATATCCATATATACTTGAAGAATCCCTTCTTCACTAATAACCCAAGGCTGTTTTTTGCAGCACTATTAGCAAGCAGAGATTCACTAAGAGATTCTTAGTGAAATGCACATTCAGTGAAGGAGGGAGAGTTGTTTAAAGAACTAGAACAGAACAGACACATAGGAAACAAAAAATTGCTTTGCTCAAGTGAATTTGTTTCCATCCCATTGCTTTTATTACAACTATTCTCTGCTAACAGGCTATGCAAATAAAGACAGTATTTTCATGTCTTTGGCGAGCAGCTGGAGGAGCAATAAATATTGAATATTTCAGAATTAAACCTGGTGGCTGGAAATAACAGGGTTCTGAAATGCCATCACATTCACAATCTAGTAATCCTAACCCTCTGGAGTGTAAAATAGTCTCCTTCCTCTATCCTAGTCTTAAATGACAAGCTGAAAATTCACTGTTAGGATCTATATGATTTCTTGGCTGTTGGAATGTACTTTGAGAGGCAACCCAACCGCTAGCCACGCAGAAGTGGAGAAAGGAGGTTGATTCTATGAAAACAGGTGTCAGGAGGACTAAATGGTGGGTAAGAAAGCAGAGTTTTGCTCACAACTGAATATGTGTTCAATATTCATTCAACATCTTTAGCATATTTAAACTGCTGTGTATTAACCACCCTTTCAATTCTAAAGGAAGGCAAACATTAATGCATATACCTCCCACCTAATAATAATAATAATAATAATAATAATAATAATTATTATTATTTATACCCTGCCCATCTGGCTGGGTTTCCAAAACCTAAGGGCAGTGAAAACCACAAGATCATTAAGGGAACGCAGTGGATGTAGCCTACCTTGATTTCAGCAAGGCATTTGACAAAGTGCCCCATGATATTCTTGTAAAGAAGCTGGTAAAATGCGGTCTTGACTATGCTACCACTCAGTGGATTTGTAACTGGCTGACTGACCAGACCCAAAGGGTGCTCATCAATGTTCCTCTTCATCCTGGAGAAGAGTGACTAGTGGGGTGCCACAGGGTTCTGTCTTGGGCCCGGTCTTATTCAACATCTTTATCAACGACTTGGATGATGGACTGAAGGGCATCCTGATCAAATTTGCAGATGACACCAAACTGGGAGGGGTGGCTAACACCCCAGAGGACAGGATCACACTTCAAAACGACCTTGACAGATTAGAGAACTGGGCCAAAACAAACAAGATGAATTTTAACAGGGAAAAGTGTAAAGTATTGCACTTGGGCAAAAAAAAATGAGAGGCACAAATACAAGATGGGTGACACCTGGCTTGAGAGCAGTACATGTGAAAAGGATCTAGGAGTCTTGGTTGACAACAAACTTGACATGAGCCAACAGTGTGACGCGGCAGCTAAAAAAGCCAATGCAATTCTGGGCTGCATCAATAGGAGTATAGCATCTAGATCAAGGGAAGTAATAGTGCCACTGTATTCTGCTCTGGTCAGACCTCACCTGGAGTACTGTGTCCAGTTCTGGGCACCACAGTTCAAGAAGGACACTGACAAACTGGAACGTGTCCAGAGGCAACCAAAATGGTCAAAGGCCTGGAAACGATGCCTTATGAGGAAGGGCTAAGGGAGCTGGGCATGTTTAGCCTGGAGAAGAGGAGGTTAAGGGGTGATATGATAGCCATGTTCAAATATATAAAAGGATGTCACATAGAGGAGGGAGAAAGGTTGTTTTCTGCTGCTCCAGAGAAGCGGACACGGAGCAATGGATCCAAACTACAAGAAAGAAGATTCCACCTAAACATTAGGAAGAACTTCCTGACAGTTAGAGCTGTTCGACAGTGGAATATGCTGCCAAGGAGTGTGGTGGAGTCTCCTTCTTTGGAGGTCTTTAAGCAGAGGCTTGACAACCATATGTCAGGAGTGCTCTGACGGTGTTTCCTGCTTGGCAGGGGGTTGGACTCGATGGCCCTTGTGGTCTATTCCAACGCTATGATTCTATGATTCTATGATTAAGACAAAATAACTGGTAGCTTCATTCCACTGGTGTCAATGGGACAAGGACTTCCAGGAACCCAGCCTATAGGGCTGCTGCACTAGCATGTAAACTAGTACAAGCTCCTTCTTCTCTTTCTTATGGGTAGCACCACCATTCACTTGTCCAGTCTCTGCCATGTCCCCCTTCATTCGTCTCAAAACCTGTGCCAGGACTTTCTCATCTCAGCACTGTTGTGCCATCCCTGTTTGCCATTTGCCACAATGCACCATGATGACTCTCAATCCTGCACGAGCACAGCCTTCACTAACCTGATGCCTTCCAGATGTTTTGAACCACAACTCCCAACAGCCCTGATGCGGGGCTATAATAGGAGTTGTTGTAGTCCAAAAGCATTTGGAGGACCAAGAGGATACCGAAGGATGCATTAGCATAAGGCCTTTGTACCTAGTCTTATCCCACTCCTTGCCTTGCACATTGCAACATCCCACTGCATTGGGATGTTAACTATCCAGTGGCTGCTTTAAACGGTTCATGGACTGCAGCTGAAATAAAGAGCATCCTTCTAGCCTGAGAACTAAATGAAACATGAGAGATAGAGCTTAAAAACATTATATATAAGCTTATGTAAGCTGGAACATGTGTTTGTTATGGCTTCAATTTTAATAGGTTTGGCTGATGTATAGAATTGAGGTAAAACAGACCATAGCCCTGTCAGTCACTTCCGCACTTCACCAGTTATGAGTGGGAAGAAGACAGAAACAAACAGCTGCCTGTTTTTAATGCTGCAAGCAATACGTGTCTTCTGCCCAATAACAGCCAGCCCTGCATATTTGCATAGATCTCTATGCTGGTAGGAGGTTGTGATCAAGCAACACTGTTTCATTATTACAAGCTAAAAGCTTAAGTTTTCTCCTTGCTGACATAGTTGGATTTCAGATCAGTGTTATACCATGGAAGCAGGGCTCCAGAGTCTGAAAAGCTGATAGCTATTTGATATGTTGGAAATGCATGAATGGGAGAATAAAAATGCTTATCTATTATCCCAGTAGTATCTAACTCTAACTGTATGTTGCAATCAAACGTGAGCTTTTGGTGTGCAGCTAATCAGGATCCAGGAAGGATGAAAAGCTCATTGGCTGGTGGAAAATAGTTTGTGAACTACACCAGCAAAGAGCTTCTTTTAAGCCAATTGGCTGTGTAAATAATTATTTTCATATTCCTTTCTAATTCTCAATAGCCATTTCCTTGTTCACCACACAGAAAGCCATTTTGATGTTGCCATTTACTGGATCAATTCTGCATTCCTGTTTTCTCAAACTTGTGATGCTGCTGTTTTGGGGTTATATGATCTACAGCAGCCTGGTGCTGAAACCTTTCAGTAGGCTGAATGACACTGGAGAGCTTTGGACCAAAAAAAATTATGGCTAAGGGTGATTTAAAACAACAACAACCCCGAACTTGGTACTAACTCAAGATGATTTTCTCATTAAGTACTACCTGCCTGATGTGGCATTTCCTGCCTGAGCCACATTAAATACATTCTGCCTGCCTCATTAATTTTTACTTTCTAGTTTACAACAGTGACAGCTATTTAAAGCCTTAATTTGAGTCCTTTTAAAATTCATAGTCTGGAAAACTTTATAAGCCTTTTCATTGGGCAGTCCTCGCACCAGAAAGCTGTCAGTCAGCCCCAGATGCCCACTGAACTGCTATGATAACATCTTCATGCAAAACAAAATGTCTACAGTAGGGTGAGGCAGGAATCCACACACCAGGCATGCATTTATTCTGACGTGTGGATTGATTCTGTCATTCATATAGGCAGAAGTCAGAGGAAACAAAGCAGATTCATGAAACACATTGACCAGGGTACAGCCCCGACTCTTGCAATACCTCATGCTGAAGTTAAGGACTAACGTATGAACTCCTCATGCTCAGAGAGAAGAAACATCATGGTGCATCTGGAGCAGCACAACCAGATGCCTTTATCTGCCCCAACTGCAACAAAACATGTCTCTCCTGCATCGGTCTCTACAGTCACAGCAGCTACTGCAACCATCCAACAGCTTGACCTCACCCCCAAAGGTGCACTCCTCCATTGTCTCCAGAGACAGATGGATGGTAACATATTTTAACCTTAAAGTACCCCTTAACCTTACACACACCCTCGTTATATTCCCCCATTCCTAGACCCTAGACCATTCCATAGAGATGAGAGCCATGCCACTTCAGGCTACATAAGCAAATGAGTTTGTAATAACATATATCATTAATGCTTTCGCTGGAGTTTTAGTTTTGAAAAGCTGCATGATCTCTAAGCCAACATCCAGATGCAAAATGTAGATGTCGTTCACCATGATTGTGAATTAGTGGATTATGGCATAATGTGAAAAATTTCTCTTTCGAATTGGACAGAAGCACGTCCCCCTATCTGGCTTCCTAGCCCACAACCTCAAGTATAATCAAGCAGAATAATTATCCAGGAAGTGTATGAAAATGTCAGAAGGAGCATGGAGAACACAACTCTTTCTGAAGCTTTACAGGGATAATTTCCAGACAATCTAACCCTGTGTTCTGCAAGTTTCTAGCCAACATAAATCACAAAGGGATTCAAAATAGGTAATCTACCTGTAGTGCACTGCATCAAATATCCAGTGCAGTTTTATTCCACACACTTTCTGGACTTTGGTAGACATTACTTGTTGGGGAGCCTGGTAGAAACCAGATTAGCAATTGTGCTCAACGTGTAATATGGTTATCTGCAGTCCCACACAGGACTCAAGAGTCTTTGCTTGCTAAACACATATGTTGAACTTAGGGGATTCCATAACAATCACCACCACAGTAGTACAACCGTCACCTTGTAGTGGAAAAGTTGGCCAGTTCCTGTAATAATTTTAGTAGCCTTATATGCTCCCATTGCTGTGGGTTCTGACTTACCTTCTGCTCCAATGGATACCAACTTGACTCCTTTGCTAGCAATGAAATCCAGAGCTTTGTTGACATTCGAGATTTTGTGCACTCGCATTTTGCCTCTTTCTGGCTTAGCCAAACGTTCACCTAGTCAGAAAGAGAAAAGAGTTATGTTCCACTTCTTCATTCCACTTCAGTAAACAACTGATATACAACCGAAAGAACACAGTCTACCTTGGGAAACTTTCCGTTTGTCTTTTATTGCAATACCACAACTGCAATCTACAGAGCTGTGTTCACAGTTGATATGTTATGCACTCACAAAGACCATATCATTTCAGAAAGCAATCAAAGGAATCACGTGTCTGAACGCTTCTCCACATGAACACCCAGCTCATAAGAAACTGAGAGAACACTAAGCTAAAATCTTCATTCATAGTAGGAGGGAGCTTTTCAGCAAAGAAAGATTTAAATATGCAGTCAGCACACATGTACCCTCAAGTGGTATAGTTCCAGGAGGACACTATCACATGTTTTCCCCTAATGCAAGGTGGCTAATCTGTTGCCCTCTGTATTTTGCTGGACTGTGAATCCCTTCATTGGCTATGCCAACATCTGGAAGACCACAGGTTAGCTACCACAGCTCTAATAATCCTAAATATGCCTCAAAAATGAAAATGTTTTATTTTCCAGTAAAATTAAAGAGCAATTCTCTCATGCTGGACAGTTATAGGAACCCAGCCAAATGAATACAAAGTGCTTTAAATATTGCACTCAGTTGTCTTCATACAGAGCACACTTCTAACTAAATGCAAGATTAACACTCGCATATGGAGGCTTGGCTCCACATGATTTTTTTGTATGAAATGTATGCGCATATTTTCACCAAGACCACTTTTAAATAGGTCCCAGGACAAATGGCCATCAGTAAAAAATCTCGTAGAAGGGTATGAACCCACCTGCACAGCAAAGGATTCAGGGCACCACCACCCTTGCTTTCCTGCTGTTACTTACCCTTTCGTTTTAAATTACTGCGTGCCCAGCCTTTATACTTAGTGTTTACTTTGAACTGCAGCCAAGAGCAATGAAAACTGAAGCTGAGAGAGACAGAACAACAGCCCCATTTTCTTCTGACAAGACCCTATTGACTTCTTCTGTGGCCATGGCATTTTTTACCACACGATGCCACAACAAAGTGGGCGCTTGTCCTACACTTTCAAAGGGGATCACCGACACTTGACAAGGGTCTTATGTGTGATCCTCTTTTGCTAAATGGAAAAAAGGGGTTTCCAAGCTGGGTTTTTTTCCTACAGGAAAAGAGGAGTCATTGTGGCCTTGAAGACATCAAGAATGCCCTGGTCCCAGCTACAAGACTGAATATGCCACAGTGCCAGGCATGCAGCAAGGGACTTTCCTAAAGTATGCTGGCTGGGTTCAAAAAGATTGCACGTTTTTTAAAAAAAAGCACAGAAAGAGAAATGAATGTCAGGAGACAAGAGATGTGTTCTGGGCAGGCACATGCCGCTTCTGAACAGAAAAGCACCCATAGACACTCTCCCTTCAGTCATTTGTGTCCCTCCTATCATGCTCTCTGCACTGCTTCCTCTCAGCTTTCACCGCCTTCCCTATGCATGAGTGAGCATTTCACTAACAAGATAAACAAGACAAAAATAAATAATGTGAGGGACTCGACTCAGTTGGTTTCTGGCAAGCATCAAAAGAAGCCACGGCTCATGGATTCCCTTCTCAGTACCTCGCTTCAGCATTCTGCAGCCTTTCGAACCCTGACCCATTTGTATCAGGCATGGGAAGGAGGAACATTCTGCATTTCCCCAAGGATATAAACAAGGACAGAAACAAACACACCTGGGAAGCCCTATAGGACTATATAATGAAGTTTGAGAACGGGTTCCTTATGGGAAATGCTACAGTTGTACAATGTGGGAAAATGAAAGTTACTGTGCTAATTAAAGGCACTGCATGTCACTGGATCCCCATCTTTTGTATCTTTGAGGTTATTTTCCTCCTTCCAGCTGAAATTTCAAACCATGTCCTAAGTCCATGATGCTAGTACACAAGATGGCCACACTTGCTTTTTCTTCCTTACCTTTGTGCAAGCTTGAACTATTAGCCCCTGTACTTTAGCAGACTCACTAGACTGGAGTTTCCCCCCAAAGCATTTAACCTTTGCACAATGGCTGTCTTACCTGATATGACTTCCAGGAGTAACATAAGTTTAAGGCCATCCCTGAAATCTTCTTCTATGTTCTCAATCTGCGTGCCAGCCTTGCGGAGGTGAGAGTTACACCAGGCTGTAAACGTCTGGAAGAGAAAAGAAAAGGGAATAATTAATCTCCAAAGAGAACATACCGGGCTGCTGAAAAGAAACCCATATTTCAATGGCACCAGTGCTGTGATTTACTTGGTGAATGTCAGGGAATAATTATATCAAAGTTCTGCAGGGCAGAAACATCCTGGAGATAAAAAGGCCATGAGTGAGAATGAGTGCTTGCAAGAAAAAAAATTCAAGGCAATTTGGCCAATGCAGCCTGAACGTACTCTACAGATCTGAATGCAAGGATACCCTCCCAACAGGGTTCCTTCATTTACTGTTTTCCAATAGGCTTCTGATCAAAAACAGAAAGCACACTCATTTTCCCCGAACAAGGCTATGATTTCCAAGCCACAGCAGACGCTGTAACCCTCCAGCGGTTTGACTTCACCCTTAAAGGCGCACTTCCTTCATTGTCTCCTGAGACAGACGGATGCCAACAACAAGATTGCAAGAAAACAGCCCAATATCTTAAGTGGCTGAATGGCAGGATGAAGGCTAACAAGTGTAGCTTTTGCCACCATACTGCTTCTGTAGAAATGACAAATCTTCTCCATGGTGTTTTGCTTTCAAGGGTTCAGAAGCTCCCTTCCAGGCCAGAGGTTTGCGCAGGGGCCATGCTAATCTTCTCTATATCGTTCCAATTTTAGTATATGTGCTGCCGAAGAGAGTACCAGGCCAGAGGTTTGCAAGCTTGTCTCTTTATCAAAGCTAGGAAACAGGTAGGTCCTCTCTCCAACTCTTGCATGCTATCCATTGTATTCTACAGCAGTTGTTCTCGGAGTATAGGGCAAGCCGTCTTGGACTGCGTGGATCACCTAGAAGGGGGAATAGGATCCTGACGCAGTGGAACCTCTCCCCTTACCAAGCAAGTCACGTTTGGGCTGAATGCTCTTTAGCAACAGATATTATTGATTCACACTGGACTGGGGGCAAGAACTACTGCCCCACTTACCCAATCACCTTAACTTCGTTACAGCATAACAACTGCTTAGTTTGTATGGGGCATTCCTGTGTGGTTTTAGGATGTGTGTGGGGTGCGGGGTTAGGGTAATATTACTCCATTCCCCTTTCTAATGCCAGAGTTGGATTAGTTCCCCAAACCACAGAGTGCATGTGCATGAATGCATGCAAGGATCTATGCATGTTCTGCTATGGAACAGACAGCTGGTGCTGGGATGGATGGAAAACTTAGAAAGCGGACATATAGGAGGGAAGGTCAGGGGAATAGCTGCTGCTTTCCAAAAAAGCAGAAGCTAGAATCGTGGCAAACTTCTTGTCCTTTGAAGAGGACAGGCAGGTTGGCTTTAAGTGTTGTCTCAGCCATTTTGGCTGGCTTATTTGCAAGAGAAGGAATTTACCTATTCCCAGTTGTCCCTCTTTATCCGTGAGGGCAAACCTCGGGGCAATGCTGTTCTCCAGACAGCTGTGTGGGCCACTGTGTTAGGATGCACAACCCACCCTCTTCACAGATGGCCAGACTTTCTAATGAAGTCAGCACCATTTAGCAGTCATGGTTTCAAAGTAACAGAGGGCATGCATTTGAGAATGTCTCTCTCACACATGTGAATTTGGGAACAGTTTTCTTTTTCTTACAGGTGCAATGTTGGGCAATCCATTCCCTTAAAAAATAACAACCTTGATTTTAATAAAGAAATCAGGTGGGTGCCAATAGGATGCCTCACAATCAAAAAGCAAAAATTCAGAATTCCAAGAAGAACAATGCCACTCACAATAAAAGAACAAAGTGGAAAGCAATACAGAAATACAGCCCCAACCAAATCAATAGTGAAACCTCGCAAGAACTTAAAAGCTGCCTGAAAACAAAAGGACACCCTTAACGGATAGCTTCAGTTATACGGCTCAATCAATTTATTGAACCAGTCAACAGACTTCGCAGTAGGACTCAGACATCTGTTAACATACAAAAATGAGATACAATATCAAATGGCTCTATTGACAGGTAGGGACCCTGGTTACATTGGCTTGGGAAAAGATTTCAGCCAGTGTCCTCCTTGCACTCAACATAATTTTAGCTACGGTTTCTGTTTGTAACAGAGAAGAAATGAGAAGTGTAATACGCAAGCCATTTCCTGGGATCCAAAATGGCTATTATTGGGGCAATCAGCTCTGGAGATCTCTATAAAAGTTACAAAGCAACAAGATGTATTTCATTTTCTTCTGAGCCACAAAGACATCACCTATCAGGTTCAACTGTACTATTGTTCAACAATCACATTGACTCTTCTGTATATTAAGCTCTGAGATGGCTACTGAAGGACAGTGTCGCACACACATAACACGCAAGGCTAGGAATTATTGTGTGCTCCATCCACCTTATCTCTTATTCACAGCGGTGCAAGCCGCTGGCTACAATTTACCATCCTGTGAGCAAGCAAAACTGTTGTTTCAATGGCAGAGCCAGTGATTTCTAACCAAGTGGGTGGAGAGGAATTATGCCAGGCAGTAGCTAGAAATAAGACAGTTTTGCTGCAGTGGAGAAAAGCCATTGATCTGAAGCTAATCATCAAGTAAAGGTTCCATACAGAGAATGGTTGGGGAAACAGTAAGAGACGTATTTTTGCTCCATAGGAAGCAGGCGTAAGCCTGTCCCAGCCTATGTAGCTTTAAGGAGAGGAAAGCACCATGAAATTAAAGTAAAGCATTTGAGCTGGCAACTCATTAGCTGGCTCTCTTAATTAGGAGAATGATGAATGGACTAAAATTAGAGTTTTGTGCCTCTGACTAGCATTAATTTGAGCGCGTGATATGAGATCTGAAACAGGACCATGTAACTGAAACCTAGGATTTTCCCTTAGAAAAAAGGAAAACACATTTGCTTCACCTGCTGATACAAGGTAAGAAGAAAGAAAAGAGGGCTGCATCCCAATCAAGAAAAAAGACGAAATTGTGGGCAACCACCCAGGTGCAGAATTAGTATTTTAATAATCTTAAACCAAAAATGTTTAAGGAAAATATGGAATGAGATACAATACTCCTACCTAAGAAATGCAGTACAATAATCTCAACATGTTTTATGGATCGCTGTTCTTCAAGCTACTCCTTAAAAACAAAATAAAGAAGAGACAAACTTTCTTCTCAAAGGCTAAGAGAAGAATGGCAATATACATGCTGATAGCAAGATGTTTTTATGAAGTTACAGCTACATTCTGCAGTCTAACCACACAATGCAAGGATGATGGTTTAGCCACAGTGTGGTCAAAAATAGGAAAAGCTCCCATAAAAAACTGAAGTGCAGGTTGCAAACAGGAACGTGCTATTGTGCTCTTCGTTCCCTGAGCAATGTGAGTGTTGGGATAGCCTTTGTACTGTCCATTTCCTTTACAGAAGAGAGGCCAATAGTGGTCACTGAAGAAAAACTGACAGTGCAGGTAATGTCCTGGGCCCAAGGCAAAACTGTGCATGTTCAATAAGTCACCAGTGCGTATTATTGCTCCTCATTTTTGTAGTACGATCCCCTATGCCCTGGTTTGCATGACCCAGGAAGCCAAACCATACATTATTTGTGCATTGTATGAAGAAGTGCCTTCCACCTTACCACTGCTGCCACTCAGTTTCATCAGATGACCCATGGTTCTAGTACTTTGAGAGAAAGAGGGGTATATTTGCTAAAATTATACATAGAATGAAGAAAGTGAACAATCTCAGTAATGTCTCCCCTTATTCGTCTCCCCCCCCCCCCCCCTAAACCAGAAAGCCCCAATTGTTGTAGCCTTTCTTTATAGGGAAAGTGCTCCCCTCACCCCCAATAATTTCTATTGCCCTTTCCTACACTTTTTCTTCTGGAGAGATGGTGACCCAAATTTGCACAGTATCTCAAATTTGACTCCACAATAGATTTGTATATAGAGGATTACAATACTGGCGATTTTATTTTTTTATTCCTTTCCTAGTAACTCCTAGCTGTTTTAGCCTAAACCAGATTTTTCACTAAGCTATCAACCATGACTCCAATATAATTTTCCTGATCAGTAACTGCCAGTCAATTTATACAGTAAAGGTGGGATTTGGGTTTTTTGCCCCCCTATGAGCAGCACTTTACTTACCTTGAACTACCTTTGGCATTTTGTTGCCCATTCACCTGGTTTGGAGAGTTCCTTTTGGAGCTCCTGGCAGAAACCATCCATTTTTACCATCTTAGTTTACTTTGTGTCATCCACAAAGTCCAGTAATTCCAACCCACCCATGAATCTTACTGAATAATCCTGGGCCACCATAGACTCGAGTGATCCACCTCACAGGGTTGTTGTAAGGATAAAATGGAGACCGGGGAACCATGTGCGCCACTCTGAGCTCTTTGGAGGAAAAGTGGGTCTATAGATGTAATAAATGTAATGTAATAAATAAATAAATAAGCAAGCAAGCAAGCAGCCAAATGGTTGATTGAAGGCCAACTGCATTAGAATTTATGGTTTCTAAGATAAAGTGGTCGATCGACACCGTTTAACATTCAATTGACTTCAGTCAATAATGTCAAATATATCACAGCAATCCAATAGTACATGCTGACAATTCTACTTGATTTTGAACAGTAGCTTTGTCTCCTCATTTAGTTCATGTTGCCATGTGTCGGAAAGGGCAGGAGCCATTGCCCTTTCCATGTGAGTGTGCACTTGCTTCTATATCTGTGGACTCACAATCAGGGCCGAAGCTGCATGCTCCAGCACCGGGGGTGGAGAGCAGGTGGGGGTGTGGCTGGCATGTGTCCCAGGGGCATGGTGCGTGGTGCGTGTTGGGGGGCAGCTGTGATGGTACCCCTTCCCCGATGGTGCTGGGGGCAGTATACTCCCCCCATCCGCCCCCGTTCCTCAGCCAGTGCTCACAATGCAGCTCACTCAGCAGCAGCAGCAGGTGCTGCCCCTTCTCTCCTCCCTCCTACACTCTGGCAACTTGCTCTCCATTTCCCTCACTGCCCAAAGGAGTTGGCGGCTGTATGTGAGAGGTTCTTCTGCTAAGTTCTGCAAACCACGGACTCTTCTGTGCACCTCAAACAATACTGGCATGCAGACTATGAAACAAGGCCTTACTTTACAAACTGAAGCAGAAACCCACGTTTTCTTCACTGAAAACCAAAGCAGCTTGATTCGGTTTGGTGCCTCCCTTGTACGTGCCGAACATGTCCAACACTGCCTCTAACCGTAGATTTTGCTTGGCTGAGACATTTCAAAGTCCGGCTGCACATGGAATTACAGAACCCGACCATAACATCCCTCTTGACAACAATACCACCCATTAGATTGTTTTCCCCTGTACAACACTAAATTACACCTAGCAGAAGCCAGTCAGCAGCAGGAAACCAGTAAGTGCTGCCACACTTCCTATGGGAAGGGGTGTTGTGCTTGTGTGGGAGGGGAAATCTTTTGAAGAAGGAAAGTTTGCTGAAAGATGCCAAACTCACTTCCTTCACAAACACGAACAGGGACAAGAAGAGGTGATAAGCGGAATACTAGCACCTGTGTTTCCTGAGATTCTTGCGAGCAGCAGTGCAGGTTCTCCAGGAACAATAATAATTATTCCGCTACCAAACTCAGCTCAGTCATGAAGTTGACTTTGGGGCCGGCCACCATCTCTCACACGGATTTACCTCCAAGGACCACTAGGAGAATAAAAGTAGGAGGAGCAAACAGGTGCCCCATGTACACCGTCCTTGAAGGAATGACACTAAAGTGTAATAATAAATAATGGGTTGGATCCTGGCATGTTCTTTGTAGAAGGAACCCAGATGCAGCAGAGGCTCCCACTGGAGGGCAGGTTAGGATTTGTGATTTGGGAACATGCAGCAGGGCCTTCTCCGCAATGCCACCCTAACTGCAATGTCCACTGTTGTCCTACTTGTTTGCATTTAGACAGTTGAAGCCGATTTCATTTACTCTAGCCTTTACAATTTGCTCTCTAATGCCTAACCACAGTGGACTATTCTGTGTTTGAATTATTTTGTTCATTTACAGATATTTTTGGCTTTCCCATGCATTTTCTTTATTTATGTATTTTATTGTTTTATCTTTTGTTGAATATTGCCCTGGGCTTCTTTTGGAGGAAGGAGTATTTGCAATAAATAAACAAACAAACTGATAAATAAATAAAACATGATACTCTTTTATTTTGGAAAAGGCTGCTTCTGCCCCGCCCCTGCTCACATCAAATCACATTTTCCCCATGCAGGGTTCCAAACATTTTTTACAAGAGTAACCGTGTATGTGAAACCTCTCAGGAGAAATTTGCCTTAGAAGACCAATTCTGGAACAGAGAATTGGTGCCAGGCTCCATGGTCTTGCAAAACTAATCTCACCTAGTATAACAGCTTGCAACAATGGAACGGAGCAGCGGTAAACAACACACAACCAAACCAAACAAACACAATGCAAAGGTCAATTCTAAAATAAAGTTGCCACTAAAGTTTCCAGTTTTGATCTTAGCAGCAGCACTGAAAGAAGTGGTGCTTAATCCTTTCACTCTATGCCATTTCCCAAGCTAGATCATGCCCCTCCAAACTTGCCATCAACCTGATGGAGGGGTGCGTGGGAATATAAGTCCCATACAGGCAGAAAAGTCAACTTTGAGCATATCAGTTTGAATGGAGACAGAAATTGTTCCGTCAGGTTGGCTGAACCCCGCAGCTGCTGAAAGGAGTTGCCCTCTCTATGGGAACAAGACTGCTGTCAAGTGTCCCTGACATTACATTCATCTGACTTCTTTGCATCCTGCCTTAGAACATTGTGTCTTTGATGCAAACACTTATCTCCATAAGGCTTTAGAACAAGGGAAATGTTTTGCAATTGTACAATGGGCACCCAACTCTGTTTCATTCCAACTACTGGTAACAAGTTCAGTCAGAACCACAAATATAAAACATGAACTTCAAGGCAATACAACTCACAATTAGAACCATCACAGAAGATCATTCCTAGCCGTTTCTGCCTTGGGCAATATTGCAGTCCAGCCAACTGAAAAGCAAGCCTTCCCAACTCTCACAAAGCAAATGCCATTGACATCAGAGTCAAGCAACAAAACTTTTGAGTGTTCCACATGCAAAAGAAAGTCATAGTGTCACAACTTTCATAAGTGCCCAGTAATGAAACAAAGACAAGACTAAAGATAACACATATGCCATCCACCCTTGATACTGCTGAAGGCAAAATTACCCACTCAGTAGATATATCAGAAGGTAAAAAACAACCATCTCAAAGGGATGTTATAAATTCAACAGTCTTCCTC
Organism: Podarcis tiliguerta; assembly: GCF_965153285.1. NCBI lineage: Eukaryota > Metazoa > Chordata > Lepidosauria > Squamata > Lacertidae > Podarcis > Podarcis tiliguerta. The sequence goes on from NC_139534.1 coordinate 88,387,579, forward strand.
AGTCTCTATTGGTCCATTAGCATAGCTCTTTGGCTTGACTAAGGTCAGCATCATGGCCAAAGTATCCTACCTCTGAATGAGAGAGCCTGCAACTCCTACCTGCTGAAGACATTCTTGGCACCTCACTCAGGGCAACTGAGTGTTTGTTGTAAGCCATCCCTGCCTCTGGGTTTTCCCAGCCCCCACATCACTGGCTGTCACTAGCAGGAGTGGGCAAATGCTCTGGGCAACAATAACAGGAACGTAGGAGTAAGTTGTACTGCACATTACAGAGAGGGCAGGACAACCTCAGCATAACGTAGCTGCTTTGGCTGTTCTGCCCTTATTCCTACAATTTTATTACAACTCACTTCTCGACACCATTTTGAAGAAATAAAAAAGGTACAGTAAATTCCTGTATTATGTAAATCCCGCCATTATGTTGCTTTGTAAAAGCTGCATTAATTCATCACTAAGTAGCAGACCATCAAACAGTTGTAATAACACTGAGGAGCTCACCACTGCAGGGGAAAAAAATACTGAAGTCATAATTCACTTGAGTCCTTTAACAGTTTTTGCAATCTAAATGTCGACGTCGCAATCATACAAATACCAGTTATTCAAAAAGACAAATAGGCAGTTTGGTCTCCTGACAGCTTTCAATGTGACATTCCAGTTTTAACTGACCTTTACATCTGCTCTTTTACTCTCTCTTTACCTCCTTAATATTTTGTCTGCCCCTCCTTTCACCTTTTGGCCTAAGCTTCCTGTCACTTACAAGAGGCCACCATATTTGTAAAGCAGCTGTTCAGTCAAGCTAGGGCTAGCTAGGTGTCCTTGCACACAGGAAAACAGTAAGGGGGGTGGAGTCCCTCCCCCAGCAGTGTGTTAGTTAGTGAAAGATTATAGCAGAGTTGGGAGGGGGAGGTTGCCAGGGTTACAGGGGGTGTGATGTTACCCCAGGGGGGGAAATGTCCTTTTTACTTGAGGCATGGGTTGCATTTTTAGCAAGGGTTTTGGGGAAGAAGAAGGGTGGAGCCAGAGGCCATGCGGGCTGAGGGACAGATAAGCTGTGAGGAAGAGACACAGAGATGGTGTTTGGGCTGCTTTTGAATCCAATGCTGTGCTGTCACAGGGAGGAAGCCCTTCATGAGATGTGATGCTCTGATCCCTCTTTCCATCCAGACTTGGGGGCAAATATGTAGAAGTAAACCATATTTCATAAAGACACTACAGCTTCTGCCATGCCACATTTTCCCCGAAGGAAACACCAGCCCTGGTTGAGCATCAAGACTGCTGAAATCTCGAACTGCTTGGCAGAGATTGGAGTTTCCGATAGCAATACTTAGGGCACATGGCGAGATGATCAAATAATAATCCCTAAGCCAGTTCAACTAGAATGAACCTGGTGCAATCACTGGGCAAAGTAGAAACTGTGTATTTCTGTAGAATCATAGAATCAGTATGAGAGCTAAGCATTCTACAGTCTTCTCACTGGGCAATTCAAAAGGGCACTCCTTATCGAAAACAACCACCTGAAACAGTCAAAAGCTTCTAACCCAGAAGGGCTAAGTTATCTTGCTGCCATAAACAAAAATAAGTCCCCCACCAGGTGCATCTTCTTTTATTCACGTTGTAAGATGGAAACTGTGTTTCCTGTGTGAGGGTTTTCCTGATTGCATTTGCAACCCCTTTCCCCTGCTCCATAGAAATGAATGAATACTTTTGCTTCATTCATTTCTATTCATTTGCTTCATTCATTTCTATGGGGAAAGAAGATTGGTAATCAGGAAAACCTGGCAGGGGTGAAAGGCATAAATTCCTGAGGAAGCTGATGAAATCATGATCTCTTTGAATAAGGTTTCTGAGGATCTTAGAGCCTTGGAATTTTGCCTCCCCATGTGTTGTCTGCTCCTGCCCCATGACAGTACTATTAGTTTATTGTTTGTGTAACTGATTCAAGACAGAGGAAGGGCAGTGTATCACGGCCCTTTAAATGTTTACACCTCCAAATTCTCTTTCAGTTGTGAGCCAAAACCTGAACAGTCAACTTTGGACTGATCTCAACACAGCTGTTGTTTACATAGGAGCTCTGGGGACCAAGTGAGCTCCCGCCACATAAATGTCTTTCACTCGTTGACATATTTTGTGTGTTTTAAATGCACTTCATTCAGGATATTATGGATGTTCCACAGAAGTGCTGCTAGTAAATGTGCTTATAAAATGTGCATCCTATGTTTATGCTTCCTGTATGTACAGTATATACACATACACACATCACCTGATACAGCAGAGAAGCTGGATGATCTCACTAAACTTGATCAAATAATATGGAGTCTGAAAGAGTTATCAGCAAATGTCCTGCTCCAGGTGCCATACAGGAAGAACAGCTGGGAGCTCACAGGGCCATCCCAATCTTAAAAAGTCCAAATTTAAGACTAGCATGAGAAGCAAGGTCAAAAGCCAAAATGCAGGCAACACAGGAACAGTCCAAAATCCAAACACAGGGTGTGGGGGGATATCTAGTGACCAGCTAAGCTAGATAAACAGAAGTCAGGGAACTGGAGCAAAGATGCTGCTCTAGCACTCGGTCTGGAACTAAGGGCTTTTAATTTGAGTCCCCACTCATGACACAGCTGCAAGCCATCCCCCGGTCTACCTCACAGTCCCTTGAGACAGGCTATGTTTCAATCTGGGAGCTCCAGATCATCCGCTGAAGAGGATTCCTCAAGCTGGGGCATGAGAGAAAGCAGTAAAATTTTAAACTGAGTTTTTCTTCCTCTAATGCTATGCTGTCATGAGCCCCATGGCCATGTCAGAATTGGGCATGGATTGGAGGAAGAGGAAGAGGAAGCAGAATTACTGAAGTAATTGATCACAGCCTCAGGGTAACTAGCAAACCTACCACCAGTAAAGGGCAATATCTTATAAAACTGCCAAAGAAAGTAATCTAGATAACAAATGCCCTAATTTATTTCCACATGCAACCCATGTATTTTTCAATATAAAACTGATTTGGCAATGCAAAATATTTGTAATGCTTCAGTCACATCTGACTTGTTGCGAGCCAAAACTGTAATTAGCTCTCTTCTTTGCAAAGCAAAGCTGTTTTGACAGTTAACTTGATTTTTTACACCTTTTCAGTTTCGAAAACCTTTCTTGGGTCAGCATGCTCACCAGGCATACCTAATGCATGGCAGAGACAGGCAGAACAGTTTTGTCCAGTTAGGAAGATTTGTAATAAGTTGCCAGTGATTCAGCTTTTATTCCAGAAAAAGGCACACAAGAGAAATTGCTTGCACTGAATTCTGAAATGACTAACTTTGAAATGACTGCAGACTAACCTGCAGCTTTAAAAGATAGGGGTTAGCTAGACATATAATGCCCAGGTCTTTTATAGTGAGCAGCACCAATTATAACAGCATTTTAAGCAGACCTCCTTCCCCTCACCCATGCATAAATCTTCTTAAGGTGACAGTTTTCAGTTTAGAGAAGGAGAGGCACTTACAGTGGTACCTCGGGTTAAGTACTTAATTCGTTCCAGAGGTCCGTTCTTAACTTGAAACTGTTCTTAACCTGAAGTACCACTTTAGCTAATGGGGCCTCCTGCTGCTGCCGCGCTGCCGTAGCCTGATTTCTGTTCTTATCCTGAAGCAAAGTTCTTAACCTGAAGTACTATTTCTGGGTTAGCGAAGTGTGTAACCTGAAGCGTATGTAACCCGAGGTACCACTGTATTCCAGTTACTGAAAGCTGAGTTGGAAAAGGTGAAAGGCTGTACCAAGACCAAGACCAATGAAACAGGGGAGGGAACATTGTGGAAAGTGGACTAGAAATACAAAGAGAAAATAATGTCTTGGCTGACAGGATATTCAACTGCTTAACAGTACTCTTAATTTCAGTAGCATGGCCAACTGGTCACCTGGAAACTTTTGTCCATAGTGTGTGCTTGTCACAATAGTATCCAACACTCCAGGAATGGAGAAAATTCAAATGGTTATGCATAAGGGTAAAGCAGGGTTCCCCAACCTTTGGGGGTTGATGAGTACATTTGGAGAATTTAAAGTGTTGCAGGTTCAACCACAAAACGGGAGGGGGGCATTACCAGACCCAAAATATTGAGGGTGTTCTGTCCCTGTGTTCTCTCTGTCCTTCAGGTTGTGTTCAAGTGTTTGCCTGAACACATGAGGGCTAGAAGCATGAATGGTCTGCCCAAACACCTCCAGGTTCCTGCCAGTGCTTGGAATGGACTAAATAGAGTTATTGGAGAAAATGACTCAAGAAAAGTCCAACATCAACACTGAACTGATGCTGTTTCATCTTAAACAAATTTGCCAGGGGTCATTGGAAAAATAAATGAAAGCAAGCAAACAAAAACAAATCCAAAATATCAAGTGGCCAAATCCAGCTCTTCAGAAAACATTTTCATCCCAGTGTGCTTCAAGAAGAAAAAAGTCTAAGTTTTCCAGGAACAAAATTCATTTAATTAAAAAAGAAAATTATTTGTGCTGGATCCATGAAATAGTTCCATTTACTCAAAGGTTTTTTTGGTTTTTTAGCCCAAGTCCCACTTTTCTGAAGTTTCCAATCATTCCTCCCTTCAGATCTGACAGACATATAACCCTCTGACTAGGTTACCAATATTGTGCTACTGTATCCGGCTAAAAGAGTAATTTAACATATGGCACAGCAGGGAAAGTTTACGAATACTAGAAAGGAAGGAGTTTGAGCAGCAGTGGCTAAAATTACAGCCATAAGATTTACAAGACCAAAGAAGACATAATAGAAATGCAGAAGGGAAACCTGCAGAATGCTAGGTGTTAAATTCCACAGTTCTTCTGGATTCTAAACATGACCAGACAGACACCGTTTGAAAAACAAAGCAGAAGTGAAGAGAAGTGTGAATACAGGACAAAAGAAAAGGGAGTGTAGCACATGTCGGGAACAAAGCCTGTGCTTTCCTATATATTAACAATCTTGGGTTCCCTCCCCAGTTTTACACAGTTAAAAAAGTCTTAGAAGGAAAGGCTGGGGAGAAGCCTTTGGACTAACTTTTGAACTCCAATTAAATGTTGCACATGATCTGCTTACCATGTCAGCATACCAGTTTCATGCTGGTCATGAAGCACTACGGCAAATGACACACGGTGCCCCCTCCTGCCTTTGGGAATGGCTGATGCCTTGAGTTTTGGACAGCAGCCTAGTATCTTCAAGGCCTTGTGGCAGGGAAAAGGTAGATGGGTGCCAATCCAACCCCCCTTTCACAGAGTTGTTAGGATGCTACAAAAATGGAGACAAAAACTATTCCATATCTACATCCTGCTGTCTTCCCCAACTTGGTGCCGTCCAGAAATTTTGGACAACTGCCACCAGCTGTAGCCAGGTTGGGAAAGTCTGTGCTACAGTATATTAGATGCGGGGGATGATATAGGAAGCAGATGGAAAGCTACAGCAGGGCAATGAAGCAGGGAGTTAACTTAAACAGGGCTGGGAGACCTGAGGCTGTTGGACTTAAACTCTCATTGGCCTCAGCCACATGACCAATGAGCTGGCTTGGTCAGAGCAGGAGTACAGGAACAGTTGGAAGGAACATGTACCCCATCCATGTCTCCTTCGCAAACACTAGTTAGTGGTTTCCCAGCTTTGGGAAGGAGGTGTGAGGGCTCTAGGACCCCTCCCCTTCCCAAAAAGGCAGTGCAAGAGCTGAGGGGGGCATTTAATTTCTACCTCTCTCCCCTCACCCCCCAACAAGGCAGACAGTGTGTGGTCCATGGGTTCCGTGTCGAAGTACTCTTGTGGCCCACTTGGTATGAAAAGTTGGGCCACCCTGCCTTACAGGGTACCCAGGTCTCATCTAGGATAGGATGTGATCATCCCAGATAAGAGGCAGCAGCCAAGCTAGGTTTAATTTTGCTTTTTTACGAAAAAGAAAGAAAAAAGACAGGATCAATTCCAAGGTGCTTTCAGATTGCTGAGAGCATTAGGATTTTTTCCCCACTGTGTGCTAGACTCTTCAGCATAAACACACCCATCACTGAAGCAGACATTTCTAAATGAAATCAGATGCTGATGGATTTTTTGCACCTCTGTTCTGCACTCTGTTTTTAAAACATGGGAGCTCTTTTGCCAACTTTGGGTTTCAAACTTCAATTTCAGAAGGGCTCATAAACCAGACGCTAGTCTTTCAACATTCTGAAAGCAGAGGAATTTTCCATAGTTCAAACTCTTATCCGCTCATTTTTTTTGTCTAAATTCTTCTAGTTATTTGCTCAACAACTTTACCAATTCTGCTACTTTTGTCACGCAGCTGCCAGAAATATAAACCAGGGTGCAAAAATCCCTCCCTGATGGTGATCATAAGTGATAGCTCTACTTAGCCAAAAAGGGCAGGCTAAGGAGAAAATCTTATTGTTCCCCTGCTATGAAACCTGAAGAATGGAGCATGTGACATCTGTCATAAATCAGAGATTGGCACAACTGTAGAGGAAAAGTTTTCACACTGTGCCATAGTGGGTTGTCCTGGGGTCAAGAAAACAACTGTTCTAGCCTCCTCAAGCATAACTATGAATCTACAAGAACATACAGTTTGCAACGAGTACAGTATGTGGCTGCACTCATGTTCTTAAGAACTGGCTTGCTGGCTGAGAGCAAAAGCCTTGCTGATCCAGCCACAAAAAAATGTTTGCCCCTGACACTCAATTAAGGAACATTGCGCCTTTAACCGCGGGGGCTCCATTTGGCTTAACCTACCTACTGTTCACTGATAAATTCTCCATTCATTTAATTTGTTTTAAAACAAACAATCAACAGCTATCTCCATATATCAAGGGTTACAAATTCCATTAACTATTATTACTGTGGTTGTTATTAATTCATTTCACATATATACCATTTTATATTTTTAAGAAGAAAAATCTCAAGATGGCTTACAACCTACATTTTAACATCAAATCGTGCATTCTTGTAAAAGGGAAGTTGAAAGGCTCCACATCACTTCAAAATTATTGGGAGTTGTCTAAAACACATTATTAGAAGCTCAACTGGAGTGTATACCACATATCAGGAAAGGCACCAGAAGGGCCAAGAGGATGCCAGCGTGGTTAAGGAGCGGAGTCAAATAAGTTACTAGAGGCAAGAAGGCTTCCTCTGAAAAATGGAAGTCTTTCCAAATGAGCAGAACAAAAAAAGGAACACAAACCTGGGGGGGGGGGATGCAGGCAGACAAGAAGGAATGCTAAAAGAATTATTTGAGCACATTGCTAAAAATATATAAGCAAGCACCAAAAATTAATTTAGATATTTTAGTAGCAGGAGACAGGCTAGGAAGGGTTGGGAAGGGAGTCAAAGGTAAGCTAAAGAAAGAAAAGGAGATTTCCGAGAAGCTGAATGAATTGCTTCCACAGCTGAAGATATAGGTCAGATCTCAGTGCCAAAACTAACTTCCGAGGGACTGAGGCAAAGGGTGGCAATGAGAGAAAAGGTCTAGGCCTAGCTGCCAAAATGGAAACCGACAAATCCCTTGGTCTACTGTCAATTTAATTATATTTTCAATGTTTGATTATTTGCTTTAAACTGTTTTTACTGAAAATTTCAACATTGCTTGTAAAGTCCTTAGAAGTTTTATTACAATCAAATGGCATATAAAAAATTAAGAAGTTTAAAGAGTTTTGCGGTTCTCTATTCTCTCCTACTGTGCCACATCAAATCAATAGTGTCACTTGTAAGAGGGGGGAAAGGGACATGTTTAATACACAGAAGTCAACCTTTTCTCAATTCTGTGTCCTACTATTTTGAAAACCTTTTGCTTTTCATAAATTTATTTTCATTTTTAGTCTGCATTGAGTCCTCTTTCATTCTTTATAAACTGTGATCTCTCTTGCTCTCTCTCTCTCTCTCTCTCAGGTATACCACAGGACACATATGCCTTAATGTTTTAAAAAGACAAACAGAATTAAGGCAATGACTAACTCGTTTGTGAATACTGAATAATGAAATGTGCCAAGGTGCAAAGTGATGTTAATTGGCTTTGTTTTTTAAGGATTGGGGGAGCAGAGTAATGTGTTCAGAGAGTGACAAAATGTCTGAAAGGGAGATCCATTAAAAAAAGTTTATTATTTATTTGTTAGTTCATTGATATCCCACCTTTAAGTTCAAGTTGCTCAAGGTGGTGTACTGGGTTCTTCACCTCCTTGCTTAACTCGCACAACAACCCTGAGAGGCACCCAGTAAGATTAATGACCAAGTAGGAATTTGAACCCCTGTCTCCCAGGTCCTAGTCTGACACTCTAACCATTGACAAGTTTAAGAGAACACAATGGAACTATTTCCCTTACAACCAGAGGAAGAATCAGGCAAAAAAGAAAGAGAGCTGACAGAAAACAAGGCTTTCACATTCAGCGCTTTCTTAGCCAGTGGAACTTGCTAACTGCAGTGTCTGTCACTGAAGTAAAATGCTTAGTGGGATTAAAGGATTACACATTAGTATAGTTAATACATCCGCAGCCAAACTGAAGCATTTCAGTACTTCAGCCACCCTTTACTGATTGGCTTTTGGGAAGCTCTTTCGACTGTGGCCAGATTCCTCACAAATATACATGAAATCACCCTTGAAACTTACTTTTGTCCTCAAGAACATTCCCAAATAGGGATACTGGATCAAGTGGGCTACTGGTCCAATCAGCTGCCCTTCTCAGCCAGCCTTAACACTTTGTGCCAAGGATCTGTAGAGCTAATGTGGTACGGTGGTTACAGAGTTGGCCCAGGACTGGGAAGGCCCTGGTCAAATCCCGACTCAGCCATGAAACCCACCTGTTAGGCCACTCGCCATCCCTCAGCCTAATCTATCTCACAGGGTGGTTGTGTGGATAAAATGGAGGGAAGAACCAAGTACACTGCCTTAAGCTCCTTGGGCATAAAGCAGGGTACAAGTGTACGAAACGAACACAGTGGTACCTTGGTTCTCAAACTTAATCTATTCCGGAAGTCCATTCCAAAACCAAAGCATTCCAAAACCAAGGCACACTTTCTCATAGAAAGTAATGCAAAATGGATTAATCCGTTCCAGACTTTTAAAAACAACCCCCAAAACAGCAATTTAGCATGACTTTTCCTATCTAACGAGACCATTGATCCACAAATGAAAGCAATAAACAATGTACTGCAGTCACACAATCAGTCAGTAGCTGAACTGGGTTCCACACAGTCACACACCAAAAAATAATAAAAAGAGCCACAAAAATGCAAAAAAAATAGCAAAAACAGACAGACCTCAGCGTAACACTCAAAACGGAAGTGTGGCACTCAAATTGACAGTGTGACACTCAAAACGGAGCACGTTTGACTTCCAAAAAAAGTTCGCAAACTGGAACACTTACTTCCAGGTTTGCAGTGTTTGGGTTCCAAGTTGTTTGAGAACCAAGGCGTTTGAGAAGCAAGGTACCACTTTAACTGCAAGTTGTAACACCATGAGGCCTTTGTAGTAGCCTATGAAATGGGTATGAGTGACTGTGCCAGGAGTTGGGGTGAGGCAGCGGAGAGAGGGATGTGGTGCAAACACACCAGCAGAAACAATCTGGTGCTCCTGCTGGTGTGTTTACATTACTTCTAGATGGATCAACAATTTGACTCCGTATAAGGCAGCTGCTTATGTTCATTGACGTACCTAACTGTGCTCTGTCACGTAGGACATTTTTCTTCCTAGTTCAGCTCATTTCTGGTAATGGAACAGGACTGAGGACACCCAAAATGTCTCAAGAACAGTAAGAAAATAGGCTTCAGCTCCACTTGCCCTTGCACAACTTCTGCTGTAAAAATTAGAGCACCCCCATATCCAACTTTAAAAGTGAATGGAGCAAATATATGAATTACAGACGTGGCTGTCCCCGTTATGCCATCTTAGTGGGTCTTAAGCTTCATTTGTTAAGTTTCAGAATATCCCAAATACGTCTTATTTCATGCTGTCGGTACTGTTTCTCAAACTCATTGTCTGCTAAGGAAAATCTCTATGTACTCACAAACAATACTGTTTGGATTATATGAAGGTCAATGTCCTAAGCTGCTTAGCATGGAGCCTATTTTCTTCCCCTCTTGTTTAAAAACAACAACAACAAAGGCAGTAAAACACAATTCCTTGCCATTTTCCAAAGGAACGGTTCTCACGAGTTCAGGGACTAATAGTTGAGATATAGGAATTCATTATAAATATTAACTACATGGCCTTGTATTTGAACCACCATGCGTCATTGAAAAGGTGAAATACTGTGTTTAGTAAATTCTCAGTCTATAGTGCGACCATTGGACCAGAGAAGAGATATAAACACAGAATGGAAGTTGTATAGATTTTTGATGTTCAATTTCCAGTTTATTGGCTGGGTTTCCCCAGTCACTTCTGAGTGGCTCCCAACAGAATATTAAAAACACGATAAAACATCAAACATTAAACAGGGCTGCCTTCAGATATGCATGCTATGTATTTCCTTAGTGTAATAATGTTATCGTAACTTGTCTTTTTGATAAGTAATTTTTGAATGTATTCATTTTAAAAATTTATAAGGTTTTGCATTATTAAGTATTAATATTGTCCTTGTATATTATCTTTATTTTCATTGTTTTTGCTTATTGCTCCTGATGAATGACATTTATCTCCAAAACACGTCAACCTCAAATTATAGCTGAGCAAAATAAGCAGCCTACTACAACAAGCACTGTAGCCTGTCTCCTCTCTTTTCTGCTGACCTTGGTCCCCTACCCTTCTTGCTCACCTTAGGGTGTGACCATGACTATCTATCTATCTATCTATCTATCCATCCATCCATCCATGCATACATGCATGCATGCATATATATTCCATGCATAATCCTAGCCATTGGAAGGGAGCAGTATCTCCCCTGCTTCAGAGAGATGGGAACAAAGTGTTAAAAGTTGTGCTCTTCAGGGCAGCTCTTCACAGTTTCTGGGGTGTTATATGGGAATGGTGTTGGTGAAATCCATGACACTTTTGTAACAGGAGAAGGACACACAGAGACCTATCTCCAACACACCCTCCTCAGCACATCATCTTATGTTGCAAGATAATTGACAAGAGAGACACTTTGTCTGATGTAGCCATCTTTGCACTAACTGTGGGAAGAGAAGGGGCAAATATCTCTATACTTTGATCAGCAGACCAACACAGGGCACCAAGCAAAAAGGGATTAACGGCACTAATGGTATACCATTGGCATGGTTAACCAATGTTTATGTGACCTCTTATATCTGATGAAGAATCTCTTTAAAGTTCACAATCTGTTGTCTCTTATTCTAAACAAATCCTCTCTTCAGGTTCATTGGGTGGCCAACTCAAACTTTCAAAGAGGCAGAAAGGTGGATTTGATGCCCCCAATCAATTGTTATTCTATTTATTTATTGCTGGCATTATCATTATTTCTCCATTTTTAATGTTTTAAGCCACATCATATATCAATGGAAAGCTGGTTTATGGAAGCCTAAAATGGACCAAAAAAAAAAAAAGCATATTAGCCCCTAGATTACAGCATAAGGCTATTTAATACCTTCTGTCATGGGAAGTTTCATTTAGGACCATCCCCTCCCCCTAGATCCCTCTGTCTAATATATATTTAGGGAAGCATGGGAAGGGTAGGGAGGCAAAAGGGAGCAGGTGGGTCCCCTCCCTCCTCCTAATATCATTGCATGCAGAGAGGTAAGTAGGTGGGGAACCAGCATGCAAAGAACATTTTTGCCAGGTTGTTGGCATCTTGTATCATCAACTTGCTGGAAATAAAAAAAAGGAAAACTTGTAGAAAAATACAGAAATCTAAAAAAAGGCACAACAACTTTCCCTGCTCTGGACAGGAGGCATTTGTTTGACTAAATAAATTGAAAATTGGAGAGGTTAATCAGGCCAACATACATGAATCCCATCTCTGAAGGAGGATTAAGCCCATGTGTACTTCATGCTGATTTCCATACAAAAAGACTGGCAGAAGACTGAGGAGTGGATGCTGCCAATTTGGGTAGGAGGCGGCAAATTCGTGAGCGTGCTGGAGATGTATTTCAGCAACAATACAAATTTAGAAACAGAACACCAAATTGCATGAAAGAAATTGAAGTTCCTTGTAAGGTGGAGAAGCTGCCTTGCTCTGTGAAGATGATTTAGTGTAGTGAACCTCGTGGGAGAGACACCTACTAAGAGAGAGCCCAGGGAAAGGGTAAGGCTATTGGCTAGCTGTGATTGCCATGGAAACTAAAGAACATGGAGGGCCTGAGCACATACTGCTAGCCGGAGATGCTGCCAAAATAGCCTCCCCTTGCAAGCTGATCCAAATGTTAACAGTGCGAGACAGGGGGAGTGTTTACCAAATGGATCAGGATTGTCCTGCTGTGAATCTTCATGCCCTCATGGGGAACATAGAAGCACATGTGATGGCCAATCCAGGAAATGAGCAATGGGATACATTATTGTGGAAGGAAGAAGAGAGTTTGGATTTGATATCCCGCTTTATCACTACCCGAAGGAGTCTCAAAGCAGCTAACATTCTCCTTTCCCTTCCTCCCCCACAACAAACACTTTGTGAGGTGGGTGGGGCTGAGAGACTTCAAAGAAGTGTGACTAGCCCAAGGTCACCCAGCAGCTGCATGTGGAGGAGTGGGCCGCGAACCCGGTTCACCAGATTACAACTCCACTGCTCTTAACCACTACACCACACTGGCTCATCAGTCTGAAGTTTGGGGATAAAGTTGTGGGGGGGGGGTGCTACTGGCAATAGGTTTAAACAGATTTACTAGAGTCAGGTGCTAAGAGAGTGCCTAAAATCAACTGCAGCAGAGGGCTCAACAGATGTGAGGTGACTGGTAGAGAGGGGAAGACACCCAACTGAACTCTGGGGTGCCACAAACAGCAGACAACTTTCTGAACCAGCTTCCAGATTATGCTATCTCCCATATCCCAAATGTATGAGAGCACTAGTCCCCATATGGATCCAGAGGGTGACATGCTTATTTCAGCCAGAAGCAGTTTAGTCATGCTGGCCACATGACCTGGAAAGCTGTCTGTGGACAAACGCTGGCTCCCTCAGCCTGAAGCGAGATGAGCACAGCACCCCATAGTCGCCTTTGGCTGGACTTAACCATCCAGGGGTCCTTTACCTTTTCACCCATGCTTATTTCAGCATATCCTTCAAACAATGATGCAATCCCTGCTTTCAAGGAATTAGAAACCTGGTGGGCGAGCAGATGTGGGCCAGCCTGAGATACACTCCCTGTTTCACATTGGATAGAAAAGTGACTTGGGCAGGGCAGAATAGGCCCAGAACTAAAAATGCTAAAATGGTACTATGGAGGAGGCATGAGTGCAAGCGAAAAGTCATCGCAGTCAGTCCTGTATCCAAGAGACAGAGGTAACCTTGAACATGTAAACATTCCCAGCACCTTGACAACCCGACACCATAGCAGCTGTGTGACAGTCTAATCAACACGCAGATGAACTTCACAGAGAGCCTCCATTCGCTCCTATTACTAAGTGCTTTTTTTGCAGGTATAAATCTTAAATTCAGGTTAGCAAGATGGACTGGGCATATTCACAGCATTTCTGCATTCCACAGAAGTCACACAAAGTCTAAACCCTTCCTGATTTGCAGCAGGGCTTCCATCTAAAGACAACTGGCAATTATTATGCCAGGGCAACTGAAATATGCAGAAGCTCTCACAGCTAGAAGAATTACCCTTTCAGTAAATGTCTAATGTGAGCAACCTTTTGTCTTCTGCTGCCAATACCATTTGAGCGCAAGAAACAGGAATGGCCTTCAAAAGAGGGCAGGAACATTAAGGGCACGGACGATTTATGTTTCTTAGAACTGGGTCTAACAAAGTGGGAGTAATCATGGCATCACCCTGCAAAGTTATTGTGCCAGCATCTGTACTATTTTCCTGCAGCCACAGATGGGAAGAATTCTCCTGTCCTTAGCAGTGCCTTGACTGAAAGTACTTCTGCTGCTCCAGAGGGATAGGAGTTTAACGCTTACAGAGAACCATAAAAGGTTCAGGGGAGTTTTGCTTCAGTACAAGGCAGTGCAAGGCAAACAAAGACTCCAATGGGCTATATATGGGGAGGAGCAGCTAAGAAGCATATCAGCAGGGAGTATCGAGCTGGCACAAACTGGCTTAGGGGGTGAGGAGTGGCATTAAAGAAAGCCAAGCAAGCTACACAACTATGTAGAATTGGTATGTGCAAGTGGCCAGCCCAGGTACCAATGATACAGAGCAGGATAAGGATGTGTTAGTGTTGTTGTTGAATGGATTTCTTTCCCACCCTTCACCATAAGGTCCATAGGCAGGTTGCAACACCACAGTAATACAGGACTAAAATGATGAAAGCTATAAATGAAGGTGCCAGTTGCACCTCTGTGGACATAGACATCTACAGAATTTTTTTCGTGGAGGAGGGAGTAAAATATAGAAAGGCAGGGAACAGGCTATATAGTGTGTGTACAGTATCTATACATTTTGTCTCATATCTCAGGTGGTTTATCCGGGGAGGACAAATGCCTGCACCTATGGACATACATGTATGTGCGAAGGAAATTCCACAGCTTGTGGCTCCCACCCCCACAAATGTCTCGAGAGTGGTGTGATCTTAACACTTCAGAGGGGCTGTAGGGAATAAGGTAGACTTGCAGATATTTGGGGCCTAAGTCCTTTCAGAGTGAACACCAGAAGGACATAAAGCAGTCCTGTCTCAAGTACCAAGGAACCTGAATGTTGGAAGATTCAGGGCAGACCAAAAGATCTTCACACAGTGCTTGGTTGAACTATGGAATCTGCTCCCACACGGGGCAGTGCTGGCCACTAACTCAGATGGCTTTAATAGAGAATTAGTCAATTCCATGGGCTACCAGTGACTACTTGCCACACTGGCTATGTTCAGCCTTCCCAGTCAGCAGTAGTATGCCTCTAAATATCAGTAGCTAGCAATCACAGATGGAAGAGAGTGCTTCTGCATTCAAGTCCTGCTTGAAAGCTTCCTATGGGCATCTGGTTGGTTACAGTGAGCACAGGATTCCAGACCAGATGTTTCATTGGTTTGGTCCAGCAGGCTCTTCTTGTGTCCTTATTCCCAGATGAAAATGCTGGATTTCTCAGAATCTTGCTACAGCCCTCAGAGTTTGCACTTTGTCTCAGTATTCCTGGTACAAAATTTCTATCTCCTGCTATAAATAGTCAAGATACAGTGGGGTAGAAAAAGAGGATGCAGAGGGAGCAAGGACAGACACGCTTGTTGATCCAATGAGTTCAAGCAGAATCCATACTTACTTAGCAGCTCAAACTAGGTATGCATACTATTGTGATTAATTCTTCTGATTTTAAAGATGCTCTCCAAACAAAGCAGGAATTAGCTATCCTCATATTCAAAATACTTTCTCTCTCACCTCACCTCCTTACATATAGTAGGCAGCAGCAATGCTGTACTCCACTTAAGAAGAAAAAGAGAGAGAGAGAAACCTAGCCAACTGAATTGAGTCACAGATATGAAGAACTTAAGACACATAAAGCTGAGATCAGCTGCCATGGTAACCAAGTAACATGGTAACTAATCTAGATTGTCCCAATTTGGAGCAGGGTGAAAAGGAGAAAGTGGCTGCAGATGAGAAACAAGTCAAATTTAAACATAACGCCTAATCTGTTTGCATTAAGAACTACATAACATCCATTTAAAAAGAAAAAAAATGCTAAGATTACAAAAGGCTGGATATGCCACACACAAAGATGAAGATGGCGGTGTGTATTTAAGTATGTTAAAACTACATCGACACTGATCTGTTATGACTTGGGACACCTAGTGCCACTCCAGGTGGAGGTGTAGAGGGCAGTGTGGCTGGGGAAAGTCCAGAGGGCCAGATATTGAGGCCTGGAGGGCCACATACACCCCCAGGGCCTGAGACTCCCCACTTCTATTCTGGAAGTACTCAGCTGCAAGATCATGAGAAAGAACCATTTTGCTTAAACAAAACAAAACAAAGACGTATGTTTGTGCTTTAGCTGCTTAAAACCATAATTTTAAACAGGAGCTATTCAAAGTTATTTCCCCCTCTCTTCAAAAACTGAGGCATCCACTTAATATTATCACCCAACATGTGATAACCCAAGGAAAGTCTATAAAGTATGGCTGTGAAAAAGCAGTAGGAAAAGATGTCATCATTTGAACAAACTTAGTCTCTATTTTCAACATGTTTCTAAGTGTAATCCCCAATAGCTGTGTCCCGTTAAATACCATCTTTTGCCTGTAGGAATATTATACATTTATGATAAATGAATTTTAGTTGGACACATGTGGGTGTAGGTGTGTTACAGTCGCTTTTTACAAATATTAGTTCTATTGTTTCATAATAATCACTGAGGACAACTGTAATATAAGTAGTTGTGGACTGTAACTATTCTAGTTTATACCTTGAAACATAAAAAAAGAGAGGAAGAGAGTGCCATTTTTAAAATGTATTGCTTTATGTATGCATGTCAATGGTGAAGAATCTCATTAGCGCACACACCTTGACATTAAAACTGATTATCCACGCTGCTTAGGCCTGGTTTGCACAACACAGGAAGCCAAATTCTTTCTTACTAAGAGTTCACAAACAAGCAGGTTCCCAGAAAGGAGTTTAGAACAGCTTTGACCCCAACACTTTAAGCCAATGTTTGTTCCTTATATTCTCTGCTGTGAAATTTCTTACAGACCAGCATGGCTACCCTTGGTTTTTGGGGGAAAACAAAGAGTCAAATACCACACCAACAGCTAGAAACGCATGCTGTTTGATTAAACTTCATTTAATACGTAACCAAAATACATTTTTCCAACCCTGCGCAGCCCATTTTCTGTCTTTCACAGTGAGTGAATAAGTTAAAACATTTGTAATATATTTGAAGCATGGCACCTTCCGAGTGTAAATTAATATTAACATGAGAATGCAGCAAGCTCTGTTTGTCTTGCTATCATACAGATTATTCCTTGGTAACAGTTGCTAAGCAAAACATTTAGAGTTTACTATCCTAAAAGGTGCTGGGCTCCAGTTTAGATTATTAGCCAAGTGTAATGTTTCCATGTCAAATCTGGCTCACTTTCCAGGCCTCCTTCTCGGCTGTCTCCTCCTTGCCAGTTAATCAAATGTTGAGTGCAAAAATAATAATAAAACTGATGTGTGGGTAGCAGTGAACAGGAAAATGAGGAAGAAGGGAATCTGCAAATAGTCTACTCTACCTCGCAAGAAGAGCAGCAGCTACAAGAAACAGACAATCCAGACTATACCATGTACGGCTGACCCATTAGAAGAGATTGGGGCAGAATCTGTGGCCCTCCAGATTTTGTTGTACTCCAACTCCCATCAGCCCCAGCCAGCAGACCCAATGATAATGGTAGGAGTTCTACTCCCCATATCAGAACTAGTGGAAGACACAATGATGTGTAAATGTTCTCCTACACAGGCACCCACCCACAGAGGGAATACACGGGCCCCTTGTGTTGTACAAGAGCAGGGGTCATTAATGGTAAATTCTGTCACTGGTCTGGCTGACAGCAGACTATGAATGACCAGAGGTTCTAGCCTGCTGGGAGTTAGCTGTCAGTGACAGAGAAAGGGAGATGAGACTTGAAGGAAGCTCTGAAGGAGTCTCTCTGCCCCATGTATGTCTGAACCCTGTAAATAAGGCAAACCTCTTTTTACTTCTCCTCAAACTAAACCCCGATTGTCTTCAGTTTGTTATCAGTAAGCAAATTATAATTTTCTTTTCTCTCTGGACCCTATCTGTTTTATCCAATCCCTGCTTTAGAGGAACCTAGTCTATTTAAAGAGTTGTCAAATGCTTCTTTTAAGATCACAATTTCATCCATACATCCTTACCTGATCATATAAACTGGGATTAACTTCTGACTATCTAATTTCAGATTCAATCCATTGCTAAACCTGCTACCCCAGTCCATGCCATGTCTCTAAAATTCAATCTCCACCACCTGTATTTTCACTAGTTCCAATAATATCAATTTTCCAAAGGTTCCAAAAATACCAATTTTAATTGGTTTATTATATCCATTTCATGGGACGCGGGTGGCGCTGTGGGTAAAACCACAATGCCTAGGACTTGCTGATCGTAAGGTTGGCGGTTCAAATCCCCGCGGCGGGGTGAGCTCCCGTTGTTCGGTCCCAGCTCCTGCCCACCTAGCAGTTCAAAAGCACCGTTAAGTGCAAGTAGATAAACAGGTACCGCTTTATAGCGGGAAGGTAACGGCGTTTCCGTGTGCGGCGCTGGTGCTGGCTCACCAGCTGCAGCTTCGTCACGCTGGCCACATGACCCAGAAGTGTCTTTGGACGGCGCCAGCTCACGGCCTCTAGAGCGAGATGAGCACACAACCCTAGAGTCGGACACGACTGGCCCCTATGGGCAGGGGTACCTTTACCTTTTTATCCATTAATATCATATTAATAAGGTCCTGCCTTTTAAAGTTCACCACTCTTCTCGCTTTGTGCTCTGCTTTTTGCATCTATATTCCTTCCTGTTCCTTTCATTCTCCTTATTCCAATCTTAATAACTCCAGCCTCTCTCAGTTCCTTCCTCTGTCTATTCATACTCTAGGGCAGCACCTTATTGCCAGAAACCCCTTGCTCTATATACTCATGCTATTTCATCTTTAGCTACTGTAAAGAACTGCTCAAAGCTCACATCTTTCCCCATGATTTTTCTAACCCATTCTCTTTCTCCTTCCCCCCTCTTCAGCTTGGTGCCTCCTCTCTGGTTTCCAGTTACATTTCATCCCTTGCTTCTCTCATACATTATGTCTACCTTAGATTGTACGGAAAAAAACAACAACAACAAAAGGGAGCATCCCTAAGTGGTTATAAATAAGATTATATTAACCTCTCTTTAAATGGGATATGACCCACTGTACACCCTTCTACATTTCTACAAAGAGACACAGAATATCATAGGACAAAAGGAAGCTGAGAAAAGAGCATTCAGAAGGTTAGAAATAACAAGAAAAACAGTTCTTAGATTATAAATCTGTGGGTAGATGCAAAGACAATTTAATAATTCTTTGAACAGCATCTAATTGCTTTAATTGTTTGAGAAATGTTAATAATTACTAGTTGCAGAAGGCAAAGCCTGGGGTGAAGCTACCCATTCACAAACACCTGAATAGAGCTTCCTTGCCTGGTCATTTGGAGAAGACTTTTCCTTACTCAGATGACACAAATGAGTGTATATTTACAGCGTTGATATTTTGCAATGATGGCTTTCCTTCTGGTAGGAGGTTGAATCATGTGGCCTTTTGATCCCTTGCAATGTTATAATTTTAAGACTACAATACTTAATCCTAGCTAGGGATGGAAGATTTAAAAACCAGGGTCAGGCATTCTGGATTCCTGACAATAAATTTGTCATGATAAATCCTACATATTTTAGGCATGATTTATTACTTCAGAAGCCCAAACAGTTAGCATAACCTCATCAGCTGGAACTAAAGTGTACTACTGCAGGAAAACTTACGAGCACTCACAAGAAGCTGTATTTTTTTTAAGTTTGTGAGACAATAAAAATATATTGCTTCCAGGTGTGCTAAAGAAAGGATCAGGGAGGAGCACTGTAGGTCTTTTGAGCAGTATGCCAAACGCTTTGCTCGTACACTTTAAACCATAGCTTAAATTTAAACTATAGATTAAAGTGATGTGCAAACCTGGCCACTGGAATTGAAAACAAGGAGACAGGCTGCAAATTCTGGGATTAAGGCCCATTGAACTCAGTGGTATTCACTTCCAAGTAGACATGCATAGGTTTACACCTTGTGACTTTACTGTGGAGATTTTTTTGATTTTTTTTTTAGGATATGTGGAACAAAATGTCTCATGTACGCTACCACCATCAACCTCCTTGCTCACTGCAATGATGGAAATGCATGGCTGAGCCACCAACAGTTTCAAATGCTTCAGAATCTCTGTTTGTTATCTTAGGCTCAAGAACCACCCTTCCTTCTACTTAGGTCTGTTTACATACAGCCTGTTTTAGGCTCCATACAGCACACAGAGTTCTAGAGAAAGGACTGTGGCATTCCCTATAAGAGACTGTTCCTGAATGCACTCTTTAAACTACCTTCCCATAATCCAGTTATGCCATACATGAAAGAAAATGAACAAATGGCATGGGCGGCAAGTATTAGTCAGACACCAGGGAGAGGAGGTGAGTTTTCTTTCTTCTTCCCAGAATGGCACAATTGGGGCACTATACAAAAAACAGAAACTGGAGGTAACAGCCGATCTTTTTTCGACAGTAGCATTGCTTCCTACTACTTCCCTTCCATGGCCATATCCATTCATGAATATACTGGAAAGCAGAAGCCGGGGCAGCTTGAAAGGGGAAGGTAAACTCCCCAAAGCACTGAGAACAGCAACACATTAAACAGTGAGTACAACAGCCAAGGTTAATGGTGGCAGAAGCATTTAATGTTTAATGGTAGCAGCAACTAATACAGTGGGTGGGAAGGGGCTGCATAAGCCAATCTAACAGGAAATGAATTTGTACCAAACCAAAATGTCTAGTGATGGTTTCACTGTCCAATTGTTGTTAAGCAGCAGAGATTAACTGAAGGCCATATATCAAGGTGTGTGCATGGCTAGGTAAGCTAGGACAGCAGACTGTGTGCAAGGGAACATTTACACGCTGTTGTGTCTTCTACTAGTTCAGAGGTGGGGATTTGGGGCCTCCGCATATTGCTAGACTACAACTTCCTTTGTCCCTGACCACTGGCCATGCTGGTTGAGGCTGATGGGAGCTGGAATGCAATGACATCTGGAAAGCCACAGGTTAGCCACCTCTGCATTAGTTCTCAGAAAAAGGGATGAGAGGGCACATGGATATTTACAACTCTGCTCTCTAAAGATGCTTAGCTTTAATGATGTACTACAGGGGGCAGCAGGGACAGCCCACCCATGAGGTAAGGGGAGGCAATTGCTTCAGGCAGCAGGATCCACAGGGGCAGAAGATCTCATTGTAGATCTTTATTCCCAGCTTGTTCCAAATATCTTCACTCAACCCTTCTTTCCTACCGGGGAGGGGAAAGTCATTTGGTGGTTTGCCTCAGAAAGTCATTTGGTGGTTTGCCTCACGTGCCAAAATGTCTTAGGCCAGCCCCTGAGCGACTGACTTGGGTACTGGGAAAAATTAGGATTCCATCGATTTCTTAGCAAGCCACTTGCCTTTGTCCTTCAGATCGTCCAATCTGGTTCATACAAAACTGAGCTGCAGAAACTCAAGAGAAATGCTATTAGGCATGTGATGAAATTAATATCAAAACCACCATCAATTATTGTCTCCTCAGTTCTCCAGACAACTCCAACAAGAATCAGGGTTTCAGGTGTAGAGAAGAACAGCGTAGCGTCTTTTCCACAAATGGGTTATATATATATATATATATATATGCTTTCGTAGATTTTCACGGGTACAGGAATGCAGGTTTTGGTGTCCTCGGGTGTCTTCCCGTGTAAAAGTTGGGGTGTCTAGGCGACGTTTCGACGAGGTCTCACTCGTCATCTTCAGGCTGGTGCTTTCGGCTTCTTGTTACTGGAACAGAGCAGGATCTCAGTGTTTGAGTTCCTATAAATACTGTTGAGGAGGTGTGGTGTATAGCCTCCAATGTTCTGGGCAGAGAGGAGGTTCCCAGGCTAGTGTGCCTTTTCTTCTTTTGTTCCTTAATTACTTGAGGGATATCTTGAGTGATTTCTTGAGTGATTTCCTGAATCCCACTTAGGTGGGTCATTAGGTGTGGATTAGTTGCTAAAGCCTTCGTGTCTTGAACTCTTGAACTTTGTGAAGAGTTTTTCTGAGAAGATGGCTGTACTGCACTTGGTTGTGCTCTGGCTTGGCTTCGTGTATAGGGGCGAGCTGTGGTTTTGTGGCCTGTGCCAGCCAGATCTGTGTAGGGATTGCAGGGGGGTGCAGCATCCGGAGGTGCCACCCTGGTTTGGCTACTGGATGGTGTCTGTAATTTATCTGTGGAGAGGGTCTGGGTTTGGGTCTGGTGTGGTTGATTGGTGATGGCGTTCTGTGTGCCTCTGGATCTGGTGTCAGATTTTGTGGGGAGGGCTAATTTCCAGATGTCTGGCAAGCGGGATGTGTCGTCACGCTTGTTCATGTTGTGAGGGTGTTTCTCTATCTCGATGGCTTCCATGATTATTCTCTTGTGGTGATGTTCCATGTTAAAGAGCAATTTGGAATCTGCAAAATTAATTTCGTGTCCTGTTTCTTTCATGTGTTGGAAAAGAGAGGAAGTTTTTTCTTCTTTTTTGACGGCATTCTTGTGTTCTGCGATCCGTGCATTTATTCGTCTGTTTGTTTGTCCAATGTACGTGGCTGGGCAGACTTTGCAGGGTATTTCATATCAAGGGCACTACAGATAAAATTAGCAAAATCCTCCATAAACACAATATCAAAACAGCCTTTTGCACCAACCAAAAAATAGCCAATATCCTCAGAAACCCCAAGGATAAAATTCAGTTGGAAAACCAAGGGGTCTATGAAATACCCTGCAAAGTCTGCCCAGCCACGTACATTGGACAAACAAACAGACGAATAAATGCACGGATCGCAGAACACAAGAATGCCGTCAAAAAAGAAGAAAAAACTTCCTCTCTTTTCCAACACATGAAAGAAACAGGACACGAAATTAATTTTGCAGATTCCAAATTGCTCTTTAACATGGAACATCACCACAAGAGAATAATCATGGAAGCCATCGAGATAGAGAAACACCCTCACAACATGAACAAGCGTGACGACACATCCCGCTTGCCAGACATCTGGAAATTAGCCCTCCCCACAAAATCTGACACCAGATCCAGAGGCACACAGAACGCCATCACCAATCAACCACACCAGACCCAAACCCAGACCCTCTCCACAGATAAATTACAGACACCATCCAGTAGCCAAACCAGGGTGGCACCTCCGGATGCTGCACCCCCCTGCAATCCCTACACAGATCTGGCTGGCACAGGCCACAAAACCACAGCTCGCCCCTATACACGAAGCCAAGCCAGAGCACAACCAAGTGCAGTACAGCCATCTTCTCAGAAAAACTCTTCACAAAGTTCAAGAGTTCAAGACACGAAGGCTTTAGCAACTAATCCACACCTAATGACCCACCTAAGTGGGATTCAGGAAATCACTCAAGAAATCACTCAAGATATCCCTCAAGTAATTAAGGAACAAAAGAAGAAAAGGCACACTAGCCTGGGAACCTCCTCTCTGCCCAGAACATTGGAGGCTATACACCACACCTCCTCAACAGTATTTATAGGAACTCAAACACTGAGATCCTGCTCTGTTCCAGTAACAAGAAGCCGAAAGCACCAGCCTGAAGATGACGAGTGAGACCTCGTCGAAACGTCGCCTAGACACCCCAACTTTTACACGGGAAGACACCCGAGGACACCAAAACCTGCATATATATATATATATATACACACACACACACACACACACACACACACATATAAATTCTCCAGTCTGTCTTCAACATTTCAGAAGCGCATTTGATGCAGTAGGAGATGCAAGCCTGTAAACACATTGAATTAAGATCAGATCTGCTCACCTTCCATTAATAGGGACACTTTGTACAGGATTTAATTTCTGGAACGAAACTGGAATTCCTGATAATCTGAAATTTTAACTAAAAACAAAATAAAACAGAGATGACTAAGTAACACTGGGTTCAGGGAATTTAAGCGGTGCTTTTGTGTCCTTTGCGGTTTTTTGGTGCATGCTGTGCTTCTATGTCATATCCTCTTCCTACAAACAACTTTTCGGCTCTCCGTTCTCTCACATTTCTTCTCTCATCTCTGGGCATAATATCCCCGCTCTGCACAGAACCTATGGCTCTGCAAGCACAGCAAGCAGATTAAACAGGAGTAACCAAGCATGCAAATTAAGCGTGTTTATGCAAAATTAACTAAAATTGCATATTTTGTGGGCAATGCTTTTGTTTGTTTGTTTCCTCCCCAAGGAAGAATGAACGGCATTGACTCCTAAAATATGCCAAGATCATAACAAAGTCTACAGCAATAAATGTTTCTTCTTCTCCTCCTTTAATGAATCCCAGCTGGGTTTTCCTGTTGCTTCCCCAGTCGCACCATAGGTCAAAACACACACAAGAACAAGGCACTTCAATCTCACAGCACATCTAGTCTGAAAACTGACAGAGCTTTGGCAGCACGACACACCACTGTTTCAACACTGTCACATCTTTCTTTTTTTGTTCCTCTCTAAGCTACCTTCCTCTGCTACCCACAACCCAAGTTACTTCAAGCCACAATACTGTGGGCTTTTTGAAGAGGCTTGAAATCGATATTCTTCATGATGCTTCCTCTCCTACACAGGAATCAATTTAAGCTTTGTGTTGTTTTTGCTAGCTGTTGTCCATAATGTGATACTTAGCAATAGAAGACAATGAATCTAGAGCAGTACAATGACGATTAGAGGAGGTGGGTGCATGTGAAGTGATTATTAAAGTAGCCAGACAGATAGAGGAAGGGGTAACAGAAGGGCAATAGATTTTAGGTTTGCCACTACTTGCCCCAACAATGGAAGAGACAAAAGGAGAAAGTCAGGATCCAGCCATGAATGAATCAGCAGAGAAAGAAGATTGACTCACTGAGACATATTTAGAAAAATAAAGTTGTGCTTCAGGGCTTGGAAGCATATTTAACCTCTAAGCAGGAAAAGAAATACTGTATTTAATTTTAAAGCATTATTTCCCCTTTACTTTCCTCTAGCCATATCGCTTCACGATTCTATTCCTTTATTGTGAGCTCTCAAAATAGAGGAAAGCACTGTGAAGAAAATGCAGGAGAACAATAAACTCACAAGTACATTTTCCAGATGATCTGTAAAAAGCAAGTGGCAATTGTCAAGTAAACCCCTGGTATGGAAACACCCTCTCAGTACAACTGTGTGTGGACCATGCATCCATGAATAGGCAAGACTCCCAAAATCCCAGTTCAGGATCCAGCTTGGAAGCCATCATCGAGCATAAGGCAGGATAGTACACAGCAATCAGCACCAGAGGTCTCAGATAAAGACACATTATTTTGGGACAGAATCTGCTTAAAATATTCAATAAAAAAATTGAAACCTAGAAGAGTTATCCAGCAGTCAAAGATATTAAAACAATTTTTTAAAGTCCCCACTGCAACAACATGTGGATTTTAGGAGACAGCTCAAAAGGAACGATCTTGGTAGTCCTTGTGAAGTACCGTACACAAACTGGGAGCACAAATACTTGAAACACACACTTAAAGGTACCGTATTTTTCTGTGTTTAAGACTAGGTTTTCCCCCTAAAAAATAATGTCAAAAATTAGGGGGCGTCTTATACACAGATACATCTCCCCCATTTTCTTAAATCTGAGTCCCTCAAAATAGAGGGCATCTTATACGTGGGAAAATACGGTATTTTAGCCCCAAATGCCTTCTAGTTTTGATGTCCAGTATCTCGTTTGTCAGCCTTTCCCTCCTGCCAAGTTTCAGATTTTCCATACTAGTCCATGGCAGAGGTTTTTCCAGCTGTTTACAAAGACGGTATCAGTTTTAACATTCATACAGCACCATAGTAATGAATAGAATATAGCCCGTAAATAGCAAAACCATCAGTCAACCTTTATTACGGTCAAAGACCAGACAACAGAAATAGCAATAGCAATAGCAATAATAACACATATATCTACATCAGTACCAAGGAGCATAAGCAGTAGACAAAACTGAAAACTCATTAAGAGGGTGAGAGGAATTCCTGAAAAGCAATTGCAAAGGCCTCACTAGTAATGTGCCAGAGAATGGGTACATCAGTTCAGGCAGCAGAATAGGTGCTTCTACGTATATTGCTTACAAATCAAAAGTTATCTTCTGTATTTACAGAGTTCATAGACTGTAATGTCTACATTATTAAAACATTAAGGCAGTTGGTAGGCTAATATGTTAACCTTATTCTATCATACTTTAAACATTGTTACGTGCCACAGAAGGGTGTAACTATGAGCATTGCAAAATAGTCACTATAAGGTCATCTGTACATATATTTCAGGGGAAATGTTGAGAAATAAGAATTCCCTAAACTGTTGCCTTTTATGCAACTATTTAAATATCCCCCCAACTACCAATGGCTGTTCAGACAAGCACAGAGAAGGACCAGTCAAGGCTGAAGGCAACTGACTGCATGATACTATATATGCCTACATAGTGTAGGATTGAAGCATGAATCAGGGACACTGAACAAAACCTCAGCCTTTACATTAAACCACATCTCAGGTTTCCAGGCCTTGAGGCAGAAAATGCCCACTCACACATATAAAATAGCAAAAAACAAACCGTCTCACATTTGCCAACACTATGATATCAGCACTTGGTTTCATACCACGCTGAGCATGATTCGCTTCATCCCATCCGTCAGCATTCCAAGAACAGGAAACAACCAACCCAGCCACATCCTCATAATAGGCTGCATCCAAGTGAGGGAGGGAAAAATGCCCAGTTTCCTTTTGTATATTGCTGCTTTGCAGCAACTTGAGCGCATTCCCGACTAGCAGATTTACTCCCAAGGAAGCTGTTCAAGCTTCCATTGTGAGCAGCAGCCTGGGTGCTTTCCCCACCAAGCAAGGAGGGTAAAGGAGAGGGGCTGGGAGTGTCAGAAAGCAGATGGTTGGGCACTGGGTGCATGTGAGAGGGGAGAAACTGAGCTGAGAAATTTGGAGAAATCAAAATGGAATGAAAGTGTGAGAGAGAAACAGAAGAGAAAGAGAGAGAGCAGAGGACAGAGGGAATGGATAATGTGCGGCATTTGTAAAGTGCCACAGGTTTTCCACTTTCAGCCTCTCATTGCTAATGTAAATTAGGTTGTGCCTGTAACACAGCTTGGATTGATTTTGAGTGGCTTCTTTGTACCCTGCCAGTTTGCCATTTGTTGAGGAGGGGATAGGTAAATCATGGTCAGGAAAGGCTTCTCTGCACCTCCCCCCCCCCCAGATAACAAAGTCACATGCTTTAATTCTTGGTTATACCATGGTGTAATTACACTCACACATAAATAGTTTTGCTATTTCTTTAATCAATTTAATTGTTTTTACAAATGAGATTAATTTAAGCATGCTAAGGGGTGATTAATGCACATTAAGTGATCTTCAATGTGCAGCCCAGGAGATTTTCTGCTGAAAAGCAGAAATATATTGGCAAACTGTCTTGGACCTGCCACTGCTCACCACCGTGATGTGAAAAACCTCTGAAAGCAAAGGGAAGCAATGCTTGCTTTTATTTCTCTGAACCAAGCCCACAATAGTTTCTCAGCTCCATAATAACAAGCCTCTTCATTAGGTTCTTTTGTTTCCCTCCCACCCAAAAATCACTTATTGGTTAGATATATTATTGCAGTCTCCCCACTTTTCACCTGGCCCCTGGAATCAAGCAGCCATGCCGAATCTGCAGATTGGCTCCCCTATTAGGGTGCAAAGGAAAATCTAGCGGTAGTGAACCTGCCTTAAGAGCTTGTGCCAAGGAGATGTTTGACAGGCCCTGAAATTTGGAACTTCTGCCAGGAATGAACTCAGATTTGGCTCCCTGCATATAGATAGCAATCATTCTTCAGACATAAGTCCTATAAAATTTTGTGGGAGCTTGCTCCCAGGTTAGGACTGCAGTTCTGCTTGCTAAGGTGTGATAAATACTGTAAATATAAACTGAGGAGTGCCCTCCACACACTTTTCTGTTTAGAGAAGCAGAAAAACTTTAGGAAAAGTCATATGTTTTAAATATATGGTTTATAAGATACGTATAGGGAAACAGAGCAATAGCCCCGCCACCAAGTGCCAGGTGTCAGGAATATCAGTACAGTGGTACCTTGGGTTACATACACTTTAGGTTACATACTCCGCTAACCCAGAAATAGTGCTTCAGGTTAAGAACTTTGCTTCAGGATGAGAACAGAAATCGTGCTCCGGCGGCGCGGCGGCAGCAGGAGGCCCCATTAGCTAAAGTGGTGCTTCAGGTTAAGAACAGTTTCAGGTTAAGAACGGACCTCTGGAACAAATTAAAATACTTAACCCGAGGTACCACTGTACAGCAGTATGGTAGGAAATGGATACCAAAGAGGAAAACTTTACAGCACAATAGGGAGATAACTCCTTGGCTCCAAACCCTGTCACAAACATGCTATTGCCCTTCACTGTTAAAATACAACGAAAGAATCAGAAACAGGAAAACGAGTCTTTCCTAATTTCACTAAAACTTCCAGTTAGTTGCAAGGCCATTTGCTGGCAACCTTTGGGTTGCTTCAACATTCTGTCCTTCCTCTCCCCGCCCCCCATGCAGCCTTCATTGCTGCAGACATTGCCAAACAACCCACTGCCCTTATTACGCGTATTCATTCCTGCCCAAGACTTCATTTTGAGGCCTTGATCTTATCAGCTCAATGTTCTGTTGCTTGGTGCAGAGTTTCTGAGACAGGTATGATAAGACTTAACTCACTAAGTAAAAAAAAAATCTGTTG
The DNA here is from genome assembly GCF_965153285.1 of Podarcis tiliguerta. Classification (NCBI taxonomy): domain Eukaryota; kingdom Metazoa; phylum Chordata; class Lepidosauria; order Squamata; family Lacertidae; genus Podarcis; species Podarcis tiliguerta. The sequence continues at coordinate 88,416,119 of NC_139534.1, forward strand.
CTGCTTTATTAGGTCATGTCTAGCTATTAAGAGTTCAGTCACAAAGCAATCCCCACATGTGGAGTGGGGTGAGGTGGGGTTCCTCAGGCCTGGGTGTTCTCTATCAAGCCCTCAGGACTGCTTTCGGAGTTCGAAAGGCGGTGGGTGGATGGTGCCTTGTATGCCTTCTTCTGGCAACTGCAGCAGCCAGGCTGGTGCCAAACATACTGCTTTCCTTTCCTTTGGACCACATCAACGAGGTCAAGAGGAAGGTCTTGTCGTCTGGGCAGCCCAGGAGCTCCATACACACAGCCCAGGCTTGTTCCCTGGGGAGGTCACTTTGGTAATAATAATAACAATAATAATTATTATTTATTATTTATTCCCCGCCCATCAGGCTGTGTTTCCCCAGCAACTCTGGGAGGCTTCCAACAAAAAATTAAAATACAAAAATTCATCAAATATTAAAAGCTTCCCTAAACAGGGCTGCCTTCACATGTCTTCTAAAAGTCAGATAGTTGTCTATTTATTTGACATCTGATGGAAGGGAGTTCCACAGGGCGGGTGCCACCACCAAGAAGGCCCTCTGCCTGGTTCGCTGTAAATTCACTTCTCGCAGTGAGGGAACCACCAGAAGGCCCTCAGCACTGGACCTCATTGTCTGGGCAGAACGATAGGGGTGGAGATGCTCCTTCAGGTATACTGGGCCAAGACCATTGAGGGCTTTAAAGGTCAGCACCAACACTGAATTGTGCTCAGAAACATACTGGGAGCAACTTTGGTGCTGCTAAGCAGTGGTTTGACTTCACCCTCAGAAAAGCACTCCATTGTCTCTTGAGACAGATGGATGCCTACAGTCTGTTCATAGTGGAAAACATCCAAGTGGAAACTGGAAAACATCCACATGGAAAGTCTCGTCGTATGTCCACCTACTCTGCTGAGACGTGCTCAGTAAAGCTCAAAGACAACCACTCTCTACACAGTGGCAGTGCAAAGAGTTGCTTTATGATGAGAAATGTGTTGTGTAAATTAGCCACTGTGCGGAAGATTTCATAAGCCAGCTGTTTATGGGCTTGTTGGACCTAAGCCCATGGTGGAAACTAAGCCTTGGGATTTCCCTGCCTGGCAAGTATCTGTTCCAGGCCTGACATCCATCTCATGCTACTGTAATTAATTTGTAAAATCTGACTGACAGGTAAAGTTGCAAAGCCACTGTGGACTGCCACTTCACAAACAACAATCTGTGTTCCATGGAAGGGCTGAGTGAGAGCAAGTGAAGTCAGAGATGGCTAATGTATGGCCTGTAGGCTAGATGCATCCCAGAGCTATTATTTCAGACTCCTTCTGGCCCTAACAAAAACGTTTTCTATCTGTAATAGGAATGGAGATTCCACACTTTAATGTTAAATCTCTCTTTCAGGTTTTGAATGTATCACTGTACATATCTATGTATTATGTTATGGCTTGACAAATGTGCCTTACAACTATGAAGCCCTGACAGCTACATGGTGCCAGATTTATGGCAAATATATTTAAGGCATCAGTGAGCATTAGAGAGTTGCTTTCATGCTGCAGAGCAGCCTTCCTCAACCTGCTGCCCTCCAGTTATTTACTGAACTTCAGTTCCCATAATTCCCGACCATTAGCCATGCTGGTTGACACTGATGGGTGTTTCAGTCCAAAACAACCGGAGGGCACCAGGTTGGGGAAGACTGTTGTAGTGCCAGTAAAGATGCAATGATAGCCAGTGTTAAATCTTTCTCAATACATTGCACAGATCTGCACACCCAAAACTGTGGTTGATATTACTTCATCTTCATATCAGTAGCTGCTGCAGTCTAGCAGATACCGTGTGGGGCTGGGAAGAGGAACAGTGTTTCAAAACCCTAATTAGTCATCAGAACTTCAAGCAGACATGCACAAATTAGGACTCAGCCGATTGTAACATCACAACTGACCAATTTACCCAAATGCAGCTTCATACATGGATTGCACAGCTCACTGCACCACCATACTGATAAAGGGCAAAATATTAGGGGTCACTCCCTAAGCATCATTAGGGCCAAGCTTGATGATGTGGGAGGAGGATAAGTTAGGCTGCAACATCATAATAGGTGTATTTCTCTCTTGTGCTAACCTTTGAGACCTAATTGCGGAAAGGGAGCAACATACACACACACAAACAAACAAACAAACAAGTGGGAATTATTTGGTGGGCATCTGGGAGGGAAGTAATAATCTGTAGGGGAAACCTGGATGGGAAATGAATCTGCAGAGAGAGAAACATCTCAGTCAGGTCATGTAGGCTAAGGAGTAGTTGCTTAACAACTTCAGAAAACCCCTGCTGGGTCAGACAAATCTTCATATTGCCTTGCATTCTGTTTCTAACAGCAGTGAGCCAGGTGCCTCTGGGAACCACAGAAGCAGAGTGTTTCAAGAGGAGTTTTCCATGCAGATCCAGCCCATATAATAAGCAACATATTGTTGTGACTTTGCAAGTGTTTGCCATGCCTAAAGAAGTGTAGTTTACCAGTCCAGGTCCTAACGGCCTTGCAGCCCCTATCAGTTTTGAGAGTGCATGGCAGAGGTGGGCAGAATGAAGATCAGCATCTACTGGTAGGTGCTCTGGGAGATTTGCAGTTGATCGGCAAAGATTTCCGACTCCCAACTGCTTAATAATTGCAACAACAAAATTATTTATTCTACTTAAATCAGGCAGTTAAAACAAAGTAACCAGGACCTTGTACAATTTCCATCACAGCCAATATTCTTACCAGCTGCAGTAAGAAAAGTGGGAGAATCATAACTGCTGTTGCAAAGGATGGGCTTTATTATTTACCATGTAGCATCTAGGAGGTGGTTCAGGCATTTTCCTTTGAGTAAAAACCATATTCACTAGCATCTTAATGCAGACTTTATGGTTTCTGCTGTGGCTTGTTTATCCATACATCAGCTTGTCTCAAAGGAAGGGGTGGGGGAGGAAATTAAGAACATTGTAGCATGCTTTGAAAAGGAACACATGAAAGCTTCTCGAGGGAGAAATACAAATGTGCCGAGAAAAACCAACCAAGAGAGGTTATTTTATAGAATATGAGTTATGAGCCTTTTTTTTATTATTATTCTAGGGGTGGGGTCAGCAATTTAAGGGGGGGAAATGGGCCCTTGGATGACCCTAAGTAGCACTTTAGATCCCAGATGAATTGTCCAGAAGTTTCCTAGAACAAATGGCTGATGTTTACTGGGCATTATGTGTGAATTGAGCTAGTAAGTTCATGGCAGAATCATAGAGTTGGACGCGACAGAATCATGGGTCATCTAGTCTAAACCTCCGGAATGAAGGAGACAGATTACACTGGATCTTGTGCTTATATTATCTGAATTTCCTGCTTTCTCTTATAACCAAACAGTTGTAATAACAGAAAATTTGTGAAGGAAATGTTAAGGCTTTCTACTCCAAATAAATCATTTTTCTATACTGTGAAAAACAAATTAGTTCTAATTTGATTCTTCCCTCTGTGTGTGAGAGAGAGAGGCAGAAGAACCGTCCTTTCTTCTCTCCATCCTCCCCTCAATAAACCACCCCAATAAATGCCATGCCAGCCCTGTAATCAAGGCATTCAAAAGGGAAATAAATAGAGTCAGATGATGGTTGGGGTTACTATAGCGTGTGACTCTCTTGCAAGAGGCCATTGGTAGGACAATAATTTGGATACTGAAAGCTACTGTCACAGGATGTTTACTCTTTGAGAAGGGGAAATGATTTGGAGGTTAAAGGTAGGGACGGAACTACAGAACAAATCACAGCTTATTCTTCACATGTTCTGTTTCTTTCCCAACGGCTTTCACATGTTCGGTTTCTTTCCCAACTGAGCAGGGTTTCATATCATGGTGGTTTTTTTGCAGTCAAACCATAGTTAAAGCGCTTTGCAGGGTTTCCTTCTATTCCCTTTTGAGTCCTTCTATCCCTTTTGAGGCTTGCATGGGGTGGAGCAAAGGGGAGGAGCTTTGGGTGGGTGGAGCCAAGAGAAAGTGCCAGTCCAAGTAGCTTGGCAGGGTGGGTGGGACTTGCGTCATCCCCACCTTTTGCAGGCACTGGTGTCCAGGTGTGGACCTTCGGTCCTCACTAATCCAACAGTCCCTTCACCTGTCCTTTCTGTCTGCTTGCCTTCATTGCTGACTGAAGCCTCAATACATATCCAGAAAAGAGCATTCTACCAGAGGCACAGGTGCTTTTCATGTATCACCTTCTACAACCCAGCCAGCTTGCATTCACGAAACAGCTACTACAACCCAGAATAGTGCATGTGGTAAATCAAGATTTACAGCCAGCCTTTGTTTGATTTAAGGCACAGCCGTCACCCTCCCTCCTTACCCTCCTCCAAGCCTAATGGAAAGCAGTTTGTGAAAGTTGGATGGCTTTCAAAATCGGCTTTCAATTGCGCCCAATTTCTTGTGTGAATTAGTAACATACTCAGCAGACTCTGACACACCCCGTGAAATGTAAAACTCAAGAAAACAGTTCCACAGGGCACATATCTGGGGTGTATGAATTAGTAATACAAGAGACACTACTTTGTCCGTGTCTACAAACTCAGGAAAACCTCCCACATCTGTAACACAAGCAGCTACCTTTACTCTAGAACAATTTGCCTCTTTTGTTGGGATCCTTCTGGGAATTCACAACACAGTGCAAATAGCGTTTGTCAGGTGACACCTAGGGCACCATGCATTAAAAACATCCTGTATAATGTGTGACTCCTGCAGAGTTGTTTGTGAGACCTCTAAACATAACCCTCCTACTAATTATTCACCTAGCTATTCTCTCTCTCTCTCTCTCTCTCTCTCACACACACACACACACACACACACAAACAGACACCCCATATTCCTTTGCAAATTAGATTTCAGATTGCTTATGCTTTCAATGTGCTCTTAGAGGCCTCTCCTTTAAAGTCAAGGTTGGGTTATTATTCTGTTTAACTGGTTTACTTTCCAACCTGAGCTAGCTAAGTAGAAACATTCTTCTTGTCAACCCGTAAGTTAATGTAACAGCCTTGTGGGCAATGTATTCTGATATAATTTGACACCCAGAGGACTTGTGAGAACACAAAATTAGCTACTTTAACCTGGTGAGTTGCCTTCCTCTTTAGGACTAGTTTACTGTAACAATTTTAAATATAAAAGAACACAAGAATGTATTCTTGATCCTAATGAGAAAATAGATTTAGTCAGTGCAAAGAACAGCTTGGGGTTGATAGGGTGGCTGAGGGCATTATTTTCTGAGTCAGGCTTGCTGTTTACCTTTGCAAAGATTACGAAGCACATTTTAAAGCCAACTTATAAAGGCGACTGCCATGGAAGTAGCTGAAATGTTTCCCAAATAGGGGACATATACTATTGTCCACTGAGATGCCATGTTTGGAAACACTGGGCATTGTGAGCAAGTTCTTCAAACAAGGGCCATGTAGCAACCTGACTTCCTTTGGTTATGAAACCAGAAGAATCTCACTGGTTGCAAAATTAGCAGTTAGTTGCATGAGGTTTCAGGAAATGTTTGATTCTGCCAACTTTACAACAGAAAACTCTAACCTGCCTGCAACATGCCACAATTAAATGAGCCCAAGTTTCATTGAGTATCAATAAGAAACAGTGGTTAGCCTATAAAAGCTGAGCCAGGGCTACTATAGAAAGTTATTTTTACTGGGGAATAAAAGGTCAAGGTTGGAAGTTCTATTCGAGCAATTCAACAGGAACTTCCAAAAAAAAATTGTATTAAAAGAAAAAAAGCACACTAACCCCGTAATTCAAACATCATGTGGAAAGTGCAAAGCCTATATGGAAATGTATTTAATGTAGATGTATGTTTATCATATTTTGAATATGTTTATGAATTTTTATTATCATATTTTATTCTTGAAAATTGCATTGGGACTTGTTGTGGGAAGTGATTTGTAGATTCAAGAAACATAACCTTACTTACCTCTTTTTTTAAAATTATTGATGCTATAATGAGCTTTTTTATAGTTTTAAAACAGAAAACCTGCCTGCAAGACACACACACTTATGCCAACACCACACATGAGCAGAAGAGCTGCACAGTCCTTTTCAGGTTTGTGAGGTCCCAGGGCTGGCTTTTGAGAGAAGGAAAAACATAGGAAACTGCCTAATACTGAACAGACTAACAGAACAGCACATCTATTTCCGTAGTCTCTACACTAACTGGCAAGGTTTCAGAAAGGTGAACCCTACCTGGAGGTGCCCCAAATTGAACCCAGGATCTTCTGCAAGCAAAGCACTGAGCTATGGTCCTTCCTACACACCAGATATTAATCCTGTTCGCAATTCCCCTCTGCCTGGGTCAAGGCTTATTTATTTATCTATTGATTTAAATGCTCAGGCAGCTTCTCTCTGTATATCTCCGTAGACAGCAGAGACTCAATGGAAGGTGAGAAAATCTTGCTGAAATACCACCAAGGGGAGACACATTAAAATTCAGGGTCCAATCTACATGGAAGTTTTGGTGTGAAAACAGATGTGCTGTCACAGGCACTGGTGACTTTAGCCCATTTTTCTCCCTGTGGTTATGAGGCCAGCCCCTGTACCAGTAGCCACACTTTCTAGCCTATGAGAAACATACTTGCTTTGTCACACTTCCTACATGAAAGTACCAGACTGCAAGCCACATCATAGCCAAACTCCAAGCATATTTCTTTTGCTTTTCAAACTTGATGAAATCACACCAACCACTAATATATCGCCCTTGGGTCCCTCCCTAAATCAATAATTCCCCATATTCCTCCTTTCCTACCTTCTCCAGCTTGCTGATGCTATTCCTCCCCCACAGCTCATCATCTGTCGTTCCCAAGAGCACATGCAGAATTATTCCTTTCCCCTCCAGTATCTTAAGTCCTGCAGTTTGAGAAACATGTGGCTAACCTGCGGCCCTCCATATGCTGTTGGACTACAACTCCCATCGTCCACCACCATTAGCCATTCTGGCTGGAGCTGATGGGTCTCAGAATTCAGCAATATGGAGGGCAGAAGGTTCCTCATGCTTAGTTTACAGAGAAATGCCAAAGGATGTTGCAGATCTGCTACTCCAAGTACTGCTTTGGTCCATAGGACAGCATTAATAATGAGACTTTGATCCAAATCCCAGCTTACCTGCAGATTCACTAGATAGCTCCTATACAAGGGAAGAGTGACTTACAGGGATACTAGAGCATGTTAAGGAAATGTTGTTACACACCCTGAATGTTCACAGACTCACAGATTTGTAAAGTTGGAAGGGACCCATGAGGGTCATCTAGCTAGTGCAAAGAAGGGGTGTAAGAACTTCCTAACGTTAGTTTTCCAGAGTAACTGGAAAATATTTGAAATACAAAATAATTGAAGTTTAGGTTCACTTAAAATAAGGATTAATTTGTCAGACATTCTCCTTGCACCCCCAAATCAGGGAATGGCGTACAAGGAATGCCCATATGACCCATTCATCTGCAAGATTGCATACGTTGCCAGTTGGCTCCTTGACAAAGTTCAGGGTGCTGCTGGTTTTTAAACTATAAAACCAAACAGTGTGATTCTATGCATTTCTGTTCAAAAGTAAGTCCCAGAGTTCAACTTAATTCCCTAACAAGTGCCTTTAGGACTGGAGTCCTACAAAGCTTGAGCTCACTATGCCTTAGGGACTATATTTCTGGACTAAAACTCCCACTATACTTAGCCACAGGACATGCCAGCTGGGACTGGTGAGAGGGAGTCCCAACAATATCTGAGAAGCCACAGGTTCCTGTCTCCTGCCTTACAGCAGACTGTTCACAATGTGAACCGATCTCGTTAAGAGTGACAGATTCAGCTCTGCTTGGATTTTCCCCATGGTTAAAAGGTTAGAATAACAGGGGCGCAGAACAGGGTCTGATCAGTGCCCCCCCACACACACACTTTGGAATTAACTACTAATACTATGAAGCCTTTTAAAGTTCTTCCAGTTGTAATGTTAAGATGCATACACTAGAAACTTCTCTTCTACCCAGTTTCAACAGTATTTGACATTTTGTCTTGAAATTATGAGCTTTAACGATACTTGATTTTTTATGAAGGATTAATTTTTTTTGTTTATTGTCTTTATATGCTGATATCATGTAAATTCTGCTTAGCATGTAGACATTAACTGCAAAAAAGAGAGATAAAATAATTGGTCTATGATAAATGAGGGACAAATCCCTTTGTTATACCACTTACAGAATTTCTCCCTTTGCTGCACAAAGTTTACTAATCAAAGTGTCATGTTGTTCTAAGAAAAAAAGGGGGTGAGAATGAAGAATCATCTGCCCATAACTCTTCTGTGGTAATTTAAATCCCTCAGTAGCAACTTCTGCTGCATCCCATGGGCCAGCGATTTAACATTCCCACTGCATGGACTGAGAATTAAATTACCATTCCTCTCCCTTTTGTTGTCATGCCAAGGTCATCTGCCCTGCACCCCATTCTTCAATGAGCACCCTTGTTTTCTGGGTTTGTTTCTCTTGTCTTTATTTTCTCTACGAAGCCTTGTCAAGCCAGGATGCGTATCGCTGACGGGAGTTCTTTAATTAACTTAGCCTCCATTGAAGGCACATCATCTTAAAGTATCTATACATCTTTTCATAAACTAGGCAAGGGGAACAACAACAGGGCATTCTCCAATTAGTCAAGCCCAATTAGACATTCCCACCTTTATTCAGAGCTCCTTGGGAGGGGAGTCACTTGTTGCTGTTTTTAAAAATATGCCTGTAAGGTCCTTCTTTTACCCACCAGACTTCCATCAAAGTCCTTTTAGTGTGGCAAAATACATACAAAGCTCCAGCCAGACAAGCAGAAGCCATTCCCTCTGCTGACCTCTTCTGTGTGTCACATAGCTAGGAGGCAACTTTGCCAAATGCTTCCCCTCCTCTTCATCGGGCTTTGCCGTCTGACAAATGACTAAAGGGAAATGTTTAAGGGCTTAGGATTCCAGAGTGAGCTAATACAGGATGCCTTTGGTTATTGGGGGGGTGGGGGGGCAGAGAGAGAGAATGAAGAAGCTAGAACGCCTCCTAACCTCCCTCCCCCGCCTCCCTAAATTTAAAAATGGGATGAATGTTACCATTTTTGGACATGAGTTTTGCACAAGCCCAGCCCTAAACCGCACCATTCAAAAGTTGAAGTGAGCCACCATCCCGCTAGCGAAGGGCAGAGAGCGAGGGAGAGCGTGGCTCTGCGCGCAGGCGGTTCACGAACACCAACCAAGCCAACCCATCGGCCTGACATAGCCCCCGCTTAAGATAACCTGGACCCCCCACTTCCCCGCTCCGGATTCTCGCCCTACAAGAAAGAATTTGCAGGCCGCCGGCACGAGGCCGCTGGCCAAAGAGATCTGGATTTCCCCCCGGGTTGCTCGACCTTCCCAAAGCCACCTTTAGATTTCTGGCGGCTGGAAGCGGGGGGGGGGGGGGGAGGGACCCCTCCTTAAAAGCAACTTTCCTTGGCGGGTAACTGCTTCGGGAGAGGAAGTGTTGCCGTTCATAATGACACTGTGTGGCAGGGAACACGCGCTACCTACGCGCCGCCCTCCCCTCGGGGCGAAGGAGAGGGAGCCCCGCTGCTTCCTCCACCTAGCAAGGCGGCGGCAGCAACAAGGCGCGCAAACTGCACAGCCACTTACTTCCCTGCTCGAAGAGCCCCTCCGGGAAGGTGGCGTTGCGAAACGCTGGAGAGGCCAGCAGAGCCAGCCTGTCTCCCGCCCGCAGGCGAGGAAAACATCTGTTGCTGGAGGAGGAGGTGGAGGAAGGAAGGCAACTTCGGCGCCGAGGCATTGAGCAACGCAAACGGCTCCGTCCCTTTACCTTCCGCCACACTTTCCGCGGCCGACCGCCTTATTTCAGCAGCGTCTCCCCCTCACTCCAACCCACCTCCCCCTTCTGCACGTCACCTCCGCTGCCTTTCGCGAGCAACCTCATGCTTGCCTCCGACGGTGTTTCTTTTTAAATAAAAAAGCTTTTTATTTCAGAAAAAGAAGGCTACATACGGACAAAGCATGATCTGGCAAAGCAGGTCTATTCCGAACGAAATAGATCCCTAGCCAAGCCTACGGAACAACTTTAACCCCTGCCCTACTGCGCGTGTGTTTTAAAGGGAGTTCTTGGTTATTATGAGCCCTCTCCAATTATTGCGCCCTGGGAGCGAGACGCCACCGTCCACACAAGACATTATTTCCGTGTCAGGTTGGCGACGGCGGGGACGGTGGCGGAGGAGGATGTGAGCGAGCGTGCGTGAGGGAGGGAAGCGGGAAGATCTCCCTTGGAGACAAATCCTTAGCCGCGCTGAGCTGAGCGTCGCGCCCACCCCATCCCCGCCGCCCGCCCTGACACGAGAAGACGGAGAGGAATGGAACGGCGCTGAAATTATTCCACGAGGTTCCCGAGGAGAGGGCGGCGGAGGCGCAGGAGACGGGCGCAGCAGAAGCGCCTGGTATCCTGGGCTCAGCAGCTGCTCCGGATCTACACAGCGTGGGCAAAAATCAGGGGGCAAATGGAAACTGCACAGCAGCATGTGCGGGTTGGCGGCGCCCACGAATCTCCTCGGCGGCGCCCCACGGGATGCCGATCCCACACGCTCCCTCCACGCTCCCCGCCGCCGCCTCCTCGGTTTCATCTAGACTGATGGGGCTTCTGCTCCCCTCCCCACCGCCCATCGCCGGAGGGAGGCGAGATCCAGGTTTACCTTCCTCTGTTGCTTTTCCCAAGCCGGATCCAAAAGTAGATCCCTGTCCCAGTCGTCCTCGGGCTGCATGTAGTCGTTGGTTTGCTGAGAGTCATAATGATCCATTCCTGCGAGAGGCTGCCGGGGGTCCTTCGGTGCTGCTTCGCCTCGTCGGGGCTGCTGGGCTCGACAGCTCCCTGCTGCTGCTGAAGGCGCAGCTCCACTTGCAGCGAGAGCCGAGAGAATAAGGCAGCTCCCCCTGCCAGATCGCAACCTAATCTTCGCACACACCGAAAGGGGTGGGGGGTGGGGGACAAAGCGGCCCTGCCTCCCGATTGACCTTATTGGTTCAGCGGAGTTGCCCAAAGTTCATTTTCGAGGGCCACCCTAACCCCGATTGAGTCTCTCCGGTGTCAATCGCAACTTCCAGCAGCTCTTATAGGTCGGTTTAAGAGCGCTTTCCTCTCCCCCTCCCGGCTCGAGTTTCCTTCCCTCTGCACATGTGACGTCTGAATTTCATCTGCTCCGTGGGAGCGGCGTGGTGACGTCTCCCTTGAGTTCGGGGGAGATTTTACAGTTCTAGTCCCAGAAGCTGCTGAGAGGACAAATATGCGGTTTTAACCTACTGGTGCCCGTGGTCATGTGTTGCAAAGCAATGCAAGGAATGTGAGGGGACTCGGTAGGATTCAGCGCCTCCTTTCTCTTACGTGGAGCATAGAGTCAGTCACCGTTACGAGAAGTTCGGTGTCTGTGAAGAAGCTCCTGCAGCAGAAGACACTGGGAAACAAAGCTGAAATGAAGTGGGGTTTGTTCCCACCTTTGTTTTACGTGCTCTCTCCCCGCCCTCTCATAATTTAAGAGGAGATTTGCTTCTGGTTGCCTACAAACACTTCACACCTACAGCTCTTAAAAAATAAAAATAAAGGCTTGTGATTTGTTTTATTTTTTGAGGGGAAGGAACCCAGCATATTCAGTAGATTGCCAAATTTGAACGGAATCTAGTAGCAAAATTTCGAATGGAACATTTGAATTTACTAAATGCTTACCCACTAAAACTTCGATCTCTGAAAGGACAGAATTTCTAAAGAGCATTTCATCCTTTTCAGAATACTGTTCTTTTAGGATAGCAACATATTAAAAGGGTTTGTGAGAAATACTTTGTGAGAGTTTCCAATCCAAAAGGCAAGACACTTTGAATATTGTTGGATCAAGACTAGGCGAGGGAGGAGGAACCTACAGCCATGCAAATATTGCCAGGACTCTCAGCTGCCCCCCCAACCATGGGCATAGCGGGGGAGGGCAGCTGCCCCCCTAGATCAAGCAAAACAATCAAAATACTTAACTAACTGACCAATCACATCAGTTCTGCCCCTCCCCTAACAAAAGTCCTGCCCCCCCCAAAAAAATCCTGGCTATGCCCATGCACCACAACTCCAGGTGATGGAAGCTGCAGTAACTTTTTTAGCTGTGGTCCTGTGGGAATTATGAGCCCATAGGCTCCCTATCCATGCCCTGGAACCAATTTAGATAACTCTGGAAGCTCACAAACAAGGCATGAGGAGGATTACTAGAGGCCTCATGGTATGTTCCCAAGCATCTGGATCTGTGAAATCTGCTGCACCCAACCCTGAAGGTTCTTACTCATTCTCATGCCTTGTGGCAGTAGAAAGACATATCCGGCATGAATTTGTCTAGTTCCTTTTAAAAAGCCATCTAGGTGCCATCGTGACATGGTGTGGCAGCCAATTTGATATGTACTTCCTTGAGTTTGTTCTCCTGAATCCACTGCTAACCAACTGCACTGAGTGACCCCAAGTTAGTTCTAGTCTATGAGGGGGTGGAGTGTTGCTTTCTACACCAACCATGCCTAGTCATATTCTGATTTTATGCAATGCTATGGCTTATTATCAATTATTGCAAGTAACGAATTCCCTATAGGAAATTGCATATTTTATTTTGCTGCTGTTTAACTTGACAAATTGTAGAAGCTTAAAAAGATGGATTGTATCCAACTAGGTTTTACTCAGAGCAGGATTACTGAAATCAGTGGACCAAAGTCATGTCTATTAATTTCAGTTTGTCTACTCTGAATATGACTAACACTGGGTACATTAATTTAACCAAAACCTTTATAACCAGGAGAACTTATCACATAAAAAATTACAGAGTTTAATGTTTTGTTCATATCTACTTTGCACAACTAAGCCTGTGAAATACAAGTCAGTTGATCCTGTGTACTTACTCTCAGGAAGACTGCCCTTCAACTTCTGCAGATGTACTTCAGATTTTATAATTTACCTATTAGTACATATATATATCCTACCCTACACATATATATCCTACATATATATATATCAAACACATCTATTCTTAAGGAAATCAGCCCTGAGTGCTCACTGGAAGGACAGATCGTGAAGCTGAGGCTCCAATACTTTGGCCACCTCATGAGAAGACTCCCTGGAAAAGACCCTGATGTTGGGAAAGATGGAGGGCACAAGGAGAAGGGGACGACAGAGGACTTGATGGTTGGACAGTGTTCTCGAAGCTATAAACATGAGTTTGACCAAACTGCGGGAGGCAGTGGAAGACAGGAGTGCCTGGCGTGCTCTGGTCCATGGGGTCACGAAGAGTTGGACACGACTAAGCGACTAAACAACATATCCTACCCTTCCTTAAAGGAGCTGAGAGATCACAACTGGTTCTTGGCCTACTGCCTTCACCCACACAACAGCCCTGTGAGGTATGTCAGATTCAGATTTAATGACACATCCAAAGTTACTCAGTGAACTTCATGGCAATTTGAACCTGAGTCTCCCATCTCTTAAACAAGGTCATCCTTCCAGCACTGGCAGAGGAAGAGGCGTGCGGGGGGAGTGCACTGCCCCTGGCAGTGCAATCCCGGTGGGGTGCCATCACGGCCCCCCTCGCCTGTTCTGGGCATCACGCCCCCGAAGGCGGCACGTCACGCCATGCCCCCAGGATGCACACCAGCCCCACTCCCACCTGCTCTCCGCCCCCCCCCCCATGCCAGAGCATGAAGCTCCGCCACTGCCTTCCAGAAGGACAAATGTGAACTCGGAGGATAAATACCTGTCCCTTCCACAATTGCATAAGACATAAACTGAAACTACATTTCCAGGAAGTGATCCAGCTGCACTATACAGCTGGCTCACCTATCTCTATGTGCTAATATTTCAGCAAAACCATGCAGAGGTGTCTGTGAGATCTCACCAGAACCTGGAAGTTGTGTGACCCCAATAAGCAACGTTTTGGTAGGGGGCAACAAAGTGGGCAAGCAGCATATGCACAGGGCAGCAGCACCTTCCTGTTTTGCCTCAGGCTGTGAAATAGGATGGACTGCCCTTCTCTGTGTGTGTTTGTGTCACCTCCCTTCCAAGGTAGCAGCTGCATGTATAGCACAAAGGAGCAAGTTTCCTTGCCTCCTATTTTGTCTTGGTGGGTTGCAGGCTGCTTCCCTCTGGCAACACCACTGGGGGAGTGCATAATTCTGCAAGAGAACTCTGCATTCCTTTAAACTAGATTTGGCAGTGCAGCGCAGTGGACATTCCTGGGGTCGCAACTGCTTGAGGTGAAAACTAAAGTAAGATGGCAGCCTTGGTGCTCCTAGTCAAGCGGGGACATGAGAGAAAAAAGGAGTGGGAGTGAAGCTGGGGTTTGTGCTTGAGAGACTCTGCAATGTGTTTTCCACACTGATCGTCTGGAAACACTGCTTCTTAACTTCCCACCCTTACTTTGGACACCGAAGGGGAGGACAGATTTATGTCCCATAAACAGGGAATTCAGTCCCTCGGCACAACTGTCTTGTTAGAACTTGCTGGAAGGAGCTTAACAAAGTGCTACGGTGAAGCTTAACAATGAGTCTGAAAGCAACAGTATCACATTGTTGTTCTTTCTGCACAACAATTTGTTGCCTTTGTGGAACATACCTTGAATCGCTCTGTATGCAATTCTCCCGCCCCCTGCAGCAGTTCTATTCTTTTCTACACTATCCTGTACTGGTATATTATAGTAGCTTAGGCAAAAGGGTAAAACCACTGACCTATGAAGAGTAGAGCCTTGGTGGATCAGGCCAAAAGCCCACCTCGTGCAAAATCCTAGTGCAACACCCACGCCCATGAGAAACCCACAAACAAGGACCTGAGCACAACAGCGCACTCCCCATTGTGATTCTCTGGGTCTTGCTGAATGACAGCTTTCATAATCACTGACCACTGGCCAGGCTATCTGGGGCTGCTGGGAGTCCAACCACATCTGGAGGGCCACAGGTTCTCCGGCCCTGATCTAGAAGCAAGTGGAGCCCCAGGAGCAATGTTCATGTTATAGATTCATACTGATAGGTTCATACTTCTCTGCACATTGTATGTATTTTTAAACTGCATCAATAGTGACCCCAAGCATTTATTTCCTAAGGCTGTTGGGGGGGGGGGACTACGAGTGAGTGTGGATAATTCGTGTATTATGAAATAGAAGCATATTTGTACATGAATATGAGCTTGCGCTTATTTCAATTAAATTTGATTTTAGTAAGTGTGCCTGAGAGCAGGAGCTTAGACTAATTGCACTACTTATAATGGAAAATTAAGTAAAACTGAATTATAATGGCTTATGGATGCAGGTTCCCTAACTAGGTAAGGTAAGGTAAAAGACCCCTGGACAATTAAGTCCAGTTGAAGTCAACTGTGGGGTGTGGCGCTCATCTCTGCTCTCAGGCCGAGGGAGCCAGTGTTTGTCTGCAAACAGCTTTTCTGGGTCATATGGCCAGCATGAAAATTCTGAAAGTGGTGATTATATGCATTTGCTGCCAAAAATGATACAAAATCCATTTAAGTGTTGAACAGTATATTTATTTAGTGTTTTATCAAGCATCCATCTCAGGAACAGAGTAATTTTCCTGAATGTTACATGGTGTGTCCTGTTCTTGATGTTGAGTGGCAACCTCCACTTTGTGGTCTTAGCTTCATATTTCACTACCATAAATTGTTTAAATGATGAATCAAGTCCCAGTAACTGTGCATCAGCAGCTGCTAGATGTACATGTAACCAAGAAGGACGTTCAGGCAGCAGGTAGATGGCCACTGACAGCTGACAAGAGAGGCATATGGCTGGAGCCAATCCAATAAGAGTAGCCCTCCCACCCCGCCCCAAATTAATTTGTACACAGCAGATATTATCTCACCTGACAAAGTCTTCATTAGTTTCCACTAGTATCTTTTGGGGCTTTAAATAGCTCTGCTACTCATGAGACTACTATTGTTATAAAGGAAACACTAGTAAAGCTATAGAAGCACCCTGAGGTCACATAAACAGCAGGCCCAGTTTAGGATTTTGTGCAGTTCTACCTCATTGTTACCTTCCTATGCAATACTCCATGTACAGTGGTACCTCGGGTTACATACGCTTCAGGTTACAGACTCCGCTAACCCAGAAATAATACCTCAGGTTAAGAACTTTGCTTCAGGATGAGAACAGAAATTGTGCTCCAGCGGCGTGGCAGCAGCGGGAGGCCACATTAGCTAAAATGGTGCTTCAGGTTATGAACAGTTTCAGGTTAAGAATGGACCTCTGGAACGAATTAAGTACATAACCAGTAGTACACTGGTTGAAGTAGTACAACACAACCATAGGCATGTGTGAGGAGTGTAGTAGTTGCTTGGAGTTTGTACTAGTTGGCAAAAATGATAATTTGTTCTAGATTAGGAATGGAAGAATTTAACTCTCTCTCTCTCTCTCTCTCTCTCTCTCTGGGGGAACCATGCTAAATTGCATATAAAAAAGGAACATTTCACTAAGGAAGTACTTGTTAGATACAAAAACATACACATCTCAACTCCTGTAAGGCAATACATACTGTAGAGAAGACAGACTGTCTTGTTTTTAAACTTTGAGATGAAAAACACGGTATTTCTTCTGTTGAAACAGCCTCAGGAATTTTGCATTCAGCTGTGCTCATGGGGTCTCAGTCACCCTCAGTTGTTACAGAAAGGCATCAGAGATCAAGCAACTGCAGGCTGAGGCCTTTTATCCTGATAAGATCAAAATTGCTACATACTGTATCAAGTGGCCCAGGGCATGAAAATCTGTATCTGCAGCCTGTCTCCTAGAGTGGCCAGGTCTTCTGCTCTCTGGCTACCAGATGATTCCAATTGCATAGAATGACGTTGACTATTACTGATGGGGAATTTCTCTCTTCTGGGAGGAAAAAAAAAAGAGGAAGTAAATTACAGCTGCTGCACATAGAAAGCTGTAGGCTGGTAAAGTAATGGGAATATCTGTTCTCTTGATTTTCCTGGAGATGGCATTGGTTGTGGGTTCTCCACCACTATCAGGTGTATTTGCAGCAACTATATTTCTGCATTAGTGGCAGCAGTATAAGATATCAAGTAAAAAGTAACATACTATATCTCAATTTGATAATTTCTATCAGATTTCAAGACTTATTTTGAAAACAAACCATATATTCAAACCACCTGAAAAAGCTAAGCAGCAAATGCTACCAATGCACTTCAGATACTACCAATGCACTCCATCATTTCAAGCTTGAAGGAAACTGACAAAAACTGTTATTACATGTGGGAACTGTTCCTTATTACTCTCAATGATGTGTTGAGTTTGGAGAGGAGTTACGATAATAACAAACATCACGAGTCAATTCCAAAGGTGTTTAAAACAGTGTAAATTACTCTCAGCGTTCCACAAAAGCTCCAGGTAAAATAACTTTTTAAAAAATGAAATGCTTTGTGAAAAGAGTGTTTTTTATATTTGAGGAAACAAGCAATTTTCTCCTGTGTTTGAACATTTGAACTCAGGAGTCAGCAGAGACTTGAGAAAACTAAATTTAGATCCCCAACTCTGCTATGAACTCATTCACTTTTAATGAGTAATAATAACATTTAGTTTACAAAGATTTTAATATAAATTATTTTTACTAATCCTTACAATGGTTCTCTAAATAAATTCTTATGATTGTCATTATATTATATGGGATTTGAAACAATCTGAGGAAAGGCAGGCAGCCTCCCATTTGCATGTGACTGGCACATGCACACCATTTTCAGCACCGCAAGGGGTGGAATGGGGCAGGTTGGGCCTATGCACATCCTGCTGATGCATGCACTGCCTTGGAAAGCAACCCCTGCGCAAAGGGGGAGTTGCCTTTACATGCTTACCTATGGTTGCCAGAACAGGTCAGTGTATTTCCCCGTTCACACCTCATCTTTTTAGTACAATACACCAGCTCTGGCTGGTTCTCTTTCAGCCTTAGTTTCCCTTCTGTAAAATGGAAATACCAGCAATTCAGCAGGCATGTGTGTCCTGAAGACTAGATAAGGACTGCAAAGCACTCTGCATGTTAATAGGGACACAGACAAAAGCCCCCTTCAGGAATGCAGTTGGCCCTGACATCTATGCATTGCTGTGGGCTGTCTGCACAAGGAAAACCACACCCAGGCAAGTACACCCATGGGCTGGGCCAGCAGAATGCCCAATGTAAGGGGCCAAGAGAGCAGTGTCTTACCCATAGTGGCTAGTGGCACAGGGCGCCAAGTTCTGGAGGGCGCCAGGGAGGAGGGGGAGGCTGGACGCTGCACCTCCTGGCATCAGCTCGCCGCTCTCACCCGCATCTGCCATGCCGCGCCAAAGCAGCGCCGCGCCTGGAGCCTCTGTCTGCTGCCACAGCGCTGAGTATGCTTAAGACGGCACTGCTCCCAGTAATTAGAGAAGGACCATAGCTCACTGGAGAGGATCTGCTTTGCATGCAGAAGGTCCCAAAGTCAATCCTGGCATTCCCGGCTGGCCTGGCCGGGAAAGGGATCCAAGCTTTTTAGTGCTTTAAACCAGAGGTTTAAACCAGGTGGAGTTCCTCAGTCCCAGGGGCCAAATGTGGCCCTTCAAGAATCTCTGTCTAGTCCTCCAGGCTGTACCCTCTCCCCAGCCCACAACTCCCAGGGGCCACATATTAGTTATGAGCAAGGCTAGAGGGAAAAGTGGGTGTTCCAATAGGCTAGTTTCCACACATGCAGCCTTTGGGTCCTCCATCGATGGCCCTTGTGGTCTCTTCCAACTCTATGATTCTATCCAGGCAAAGGAGGCATTATCGGATTTTAAGGGGACATCCCAGCGAGGCAAAGACACTGAAGAGTGCAACAGAGGACTGCTGAGAATGGCGATCATCCCTAGCTAGCAAGACCAGTGGGCAGGAATGATGGGAACTGTAGTCCGAAAACTGCTGGAGACCCAAATTTGGGAAACACTGGTATATAGACCGCCTTGGCTGTACCAAGCAAAGCCCTTAACCCTGACGATTTTATTAAAACCGCAGCCACACTACCAGAATTAAACACTCAAGTCGCTCCTCAGCCTGGCTGCCAAGTTCTTTCAAGAGAGCTCAGTGGGGCTTGCCGGCCTTCCCCCTCCCCCCGCTTTTTATTTTCTGGCCAGACTTTCATTTTGCCCCTTAAAACCCCCCGGACTCCACATACTTCCCGACGTGTCTGGCTGACTCAGGCGCCTAGAGGAGAGCAGCGCGCGCACCAACCTGCTCTAGGCGCGTAAAAAAGAAACCAGGGCTGGGATGGGAGGGGCGGGGATCCTGGGAGGAGTCGATTTGCCCACCCCCCCCTCCTCCCTCAGGTGCATTTGCCCACGGCAAGCCCGGGGAACTGTGGCCTGTGAAGGCGGTCAGCTAGGCGAGCGCCAGAGACTAATCCGCGTCCAACCCGCCCGAAGCGAGCCTGGCAGCAGCAGCTACCACCACAAGAAGCCTCGGGGCATCTTTTCCAGCTCCGTGACGTCACTTTCCCACGTCCGCCCAAGCATGCGAGCATGCCCATATAAAGGCAGGCGGCCTTCCCCACCTTTCCCTCGGCTGGCTCTGGTGGTGAGCAGGCTGGGCAGGAGTCCTGCGCGGGGAGCAGCCGGCCTTACCTTAGAAGGCGGCGGCGGAAAAGTCTGGCCCCCATTGGAAAGCGCCTAGCTACCCTGCGGCTGGGCGCGCGTTTCCTCAGCGCGCCGGCGAAGCCCTGACCCTGGGAGGGAAGCGGCTGTTCCCGGAACGCAGCGCCGCGAAAGGTGGAGGGGGCAGCCAGGCGCTCCCCACCGTCCTTGCGGCTGCCTCAGGTGTGGGGCTGAATGGGAGCGCTGTCTCTGTCAGCAGGGAATGTAGGAAAACCTACATTCGTGGTGAGCGTGTGGAATAACCTTTCTTTCATTCCCTGCTGAGTAAGCACAGCCCTGCAGAGGGGAGCAGAACATTGTCACCAAGGCCAGGCTTAAACTGTAGGGGGTCGTCGAGTTGCTGCCTTCCAGATGATTTGCTGGACTCCAGCTCCCATCATTCCTGACCATTGGGCTTTGCTGGCTCCGGCTGATGCAGTGGTTCCCAACCTTTTGTTGGCCATGCCCCACCTAAGCATCTCTAAAATCCTGAGCCCCCCCCCCCATATAATTATTATTATTCAAATAGTGAACTCCTGTTCACTTGGAGGAAGCTTAAAAGGCCATTCACTGTTAATAACTCATTCTCAAATTGCCCCCCTTAAAAATCAAATTGCCCCCCGTTGGGTGTGTGCCCCCCTCCACGTTGGGAACCATGGGGCTAATGGAAGCCGGAGTCCAGTGATGCACTAGAAGGGCCACAGGGTCCCTGCCCCTGCTAGAAGGAAATTGCAACGTAATCTCAGACTTAACAGTATATATGTTCACTTGAGAGGCTTAAAACAGTTAAGAGTCACTTCCACCCACTGTGTCTCAAGCCGCATTATTAGCACAGCGTCGTTCAGAGTGAGTGGGAATGTCTCCACCTGGTGTGCACGACCTTTTCTGTTTCTCAGCCCCAGACTCCTGTTTTTGAAGCAGTGGCGTAGCGTGGGTTGTCAGCACCCGGGGCAAGGCAAGTAATTTGCACCCCCTAACCCGTGGATTTGCGCCCCCTAACCCATGGATTTGCGCCCCCTAACCCCCAGATGTTGCGCCTGGTGCAGCCGCCCCCCCCGCACCCCCACGCTACGCCACTGTTTTGAAGCTGTCATTGGCGCATGCACACTCATCTGTACATGTGTGGGGGCTGGCTCCAATGTACTCTCTGCAGTGGCACCCTCCCTGCGGAACACCCTCCCATCAGGTGTCAAAGAGATAAAGAACTGCACAACTTTTAGAAGACATCTGAAGGCAGCCCTGTATCGGGAAGTTTTTAATGTTTGACATTTTATTATGCTTTTATATGTATTGGAAGCCACCCAGAGTGGCTGGAGAAACCCAGCCAGATGGGTGAGGTATAAATAATAAAACAACAACAACAACAATCATGATAGGTACAAAATGAATGTGGCTTACATCTTCTGGTATGAGAACAAAACACACTTTATCTCTCTCTTGTGCTATTTAGGCTTCATAAGGATCCACACTTTACTGTTCACTGTTGTTATATATGATGTACAGTATACATAGAAGTAAAAAATGGTGGTGGTACAGCATGGCACAGATGGGTATAGGGGGGGTGATTTTAGGGATGTGCTGTCCAATACCCATGACAATAGCCCAACTCTCATCCCCAAATCAAGCAGTGTGCAATAATGCCACTTTACTGGAGGAAGAAATAATTCCCAGCAACTGCGTCTAGCTGTTTAAAATGCTTGGAAATGGTGATTCCTTCACAATAGGAGCCATTGGATATCTGGGCCAGTTGAGTCACAGCTCTAACGATTCTTCCAGGAAAGCCACGGTGTCTGGATTGGCCCTACAATGTGGCTGTTCTTTGACAATGTCAGCTCACCACAATCAGTCAACAGTCCCTTTCAAGGAATTGGCCTGGACAGCACATGGCCTAGAGAGACTGAAGCTTTCACTTTTAATTCATCCCCTTGTACTTGCTTCTTGCCTCTTACCAAAAACAGCGTGTACAAAAATCATCTTGGTTTCCTGGTGCAAGTGCTATTTTTTTTTAGTAATGCAAGATTGAAAAATAATGATACAATTAGAAATAATGATACTCATACATTCTGAGGTCATTTAACTGATGTAGAAGCATAGACTTCTGCAATGCAGAAATCTCAACACATGACCCCCATTCAATCTGAAACCATACCAAACTCTGCTTAGCTTTGCAAATGTTCCAGCAGTTTTACTGCTGCGCTGACATACCATGCACAAGTGGTGACTGATTGAAAAGGAAATCACAATCTTCAACATGCCTACATACAGCAAAGATGTAGGTCCATTTTTTTTTTGAATGCTTTATTTTTCTGTGGAAAAATGAACAAATGCCAACTGCAAGGCATGGCAATTTCAAAGTGCTTACCTTTGCTTAATAAAAACAAGTAAAGTAAGCATGCCAAATTAGATCACTCTCTGGGGCATCAGGAAATTTGGGTGGTTTAACCAAAGCAGCCAAATTTTCAACACCCCCCCCCCAAACCCACATCAGTGCTAAAGAGCATTGAGTTTTCTTTCCCACCCTAAGATTAATCTGGATTCAATGTGTTAATTAATTTAAATTACCATGAGAGCCAATCATGGCCAAAAGGTGGAGTGTTGGACTTGGACCCCCTTGGTCAAGGAAATCATTGTGCAACAGACTTTAGTAGGACTCTCTGATCTGATCTCTATGACACGCTAAACCAAACTATGGCACACCAAGATCTTGAGAACATGGAGGCAAAGCTTGTCACCCCTTTGCTCCTCCCTGGTCCTTTTTACTGCTGTGCTGAGCTAAGCTTAGGTTTTTTTGTTGCCAGAGATCGTGTTTAGTGAGGAGAGAGCTTAACCATGAATCCTGGTTCAAGACCATGCTGAGACAAATATTAGGGGAACCTATCTCCACATGAACATGTATAGGACGCAGAGAGAAAAAATGCTAAATTTTGAAAAAGAACAATTTTCCTTTCAGAAACATTTGGGTTAGTTACCTGAATGAAATATATATATATATCTCAACTGAAAGGACAATCTACTCCTATATGTGTCTACTCAAGGGTAAGCACCATTGAGTTCAATGGGATTTATTCCATCCCAGGTAACCGTGTATAAGATTGCAGCGCACAACTTGTCCACCCATCTTCAGTTTTTCACAGACATTGCTCACTCTCTGTCTTTTGGGTGGTTTAACCATGTCTGCTGTATTTCTGCATTTAAGACAAGGGCAAGGAAGAGATTCTGCTGAGCTTACCTAACTGATCTACAAAGTCACTTCATAACCCAAGGCTAGAACAAAGGAAGTTCAGCAGGCAGCTCTAAAATGCTTATGAAGCAGTGTCAGGAGTCTGACTCAGGGGGGAAGGATTCACCAAAAAAATTCCCTCCTAAAAGTGAAAATATACTTATGTGATCAGTGCAAGAACAGAAATGATTTATTTCCAGTTAGCACCACTGTAGCTCTGAAGCTGTACCATTAGATTTTATTTATTCATCACCCTCCACATATATGCACCACATAAAGCTGAAAAACAGCACAGAAAACAGCAAATAGGTGTCTAAAACAATTCAAAGTAGACACCCAGTGCAGAGAACTGTTCATTCCACTGGTAAAGCCCATTGGAACAAAAATGTCTTCAATTGTTTCTGGCAAGCGCAGATAGTGAACGCCTGCCATATCTAATGGACTATAAACTTAGTTCACAAGACTTCAGATGATAGCTCCATTTGTACAAATAATACTTTTTAGGAGTTTTCAGAGACAGCAGTAACCAACATGGTGTAGTGTAGACTCCCAACAAAGCTTATAATATAGCAGATTTACCGTTACACATTACCGGTATATTATTTAATCATAATAATAATTGGTGACTTTTGTTTATTCATAGAAGTGTCCCCATTATTTTCTCCAGTGATTAAGAGGCAAAAGTACAGAAGTCACAGGGGAATCTATTTGCAAGTCAGAACAACTGCTTGGTATGAGAATGTCTGATTCACAAAGAAATACAGATTTACATTCTTTCCCTATTACAGGGAAGTAGATTTTTCCCCCCATCACAGAAGTCATGGGCCTTGCATGGGGGACCTGCAGTGGAAGATGACTGATTTTCAGTGCAATTGTAACCATGTCTACTTAGATAATTATCAATAAAGCACAGACAAAAACAGAAAAAAATTAAACAAATGTTTATAACTACATTATATGTCCCAGTAGACTTGCTGGGGGAAAGGTTTTTAGCATCTAGAACAACACAGCCTGATATCAGTAGGCAAGGGGTTCTAAAGCTAGGTGCTGCAACACTAAAAGGTTAGCTCTTTACAAATGAGCACCAATAAGCCAGAACTTTATTGGTTTTGTATTTTAATATTTACATGAATTTGTTATAGACAGCTGATTTCTATTACAGTTATAAGCTGTTTTGAGTATATTTTTAAAGTGGAATATAAATATTTCAACAATGTGAAACTTAACGTGAAATCAAGTTTGCTGTAACAACAGGACTCCTGATATTCAGGGTTTAAACTTTAAGATATAAATTTCTAAAAAGATGAGAGTGGGAAGAGGTTTGAAACCTTCAATAACTTTATTGGTATCATTCAGTTCAAAAGCAAAACAACAAACAACCCATAAGCAAGAATAGTTTTTTGTGAAACATGTTCACCAACATTCCTCTCCAGCTATCTCATGCACATCTCTCTGGTTTTCCCTTCAGATAAGAATGAAATGCTTTCTGTTGATCACATGGAATTTTTCAGTTTATCACCAATCTTCTAGATAAGGTGCTCACGCAAAGCAATTCCTGTGTCAACACTGCAGCCTCCTAGTAGAGGGGAGCTGCACAGTTTTCTGCCTTATATGGATCAGCTTGTTTGAACAACTACATTAAACTAATGAAGGTCTTTGAGGCAAACATTAAAGGCAGATGTACTTAACATCCCATTCATCCTTTAAAAAAAAAATCTTTTTATTTTCCTGCATAAACAAAAACAATGACAAATGGAAAAAGTATTACTGGCTGTCTCAGAGCAAGTTAAACAGGTAAGTATTTCAGAGTTACAGAAAGTGTCTTAATATATTCTTTTTCTCTTTTGTAGGTTATTTGATTACATTCAACACAATTGAACATTATGGGTCGAAGAAATGGTAGGGAGTAGAAGCATCTCACTTTTTCCTATGGACTGTTTCCCCTGCTCCATACTGCCTCCCCAATCAGCTTGCCCTGTGGAAAGCCAGAAAGCCACCTAGCAACAACTTGGACCTGGGAAATATCAGGTAGGAAAGAATTTAGGCATGGCTAGGGTTGTACTGTAATTACTTGATTCAGGTTAAGATGTTCTAGCAAGGCCTTGCTCTGTTCTTTGGTAGATGTCAGGTGAGTAGATGCCAGGAACAAAGGCTTTTCACCTGGGGCTCCTTCCATTTGGAACTCTCTTTCTCAAGATGTCTTTGATGTTCCTTGCTTTATGGTTTTCAGTCAGTGCCGTGCATGCGATGGAAGGCAGGATAGACCTCCTGTTCCATCTTGCGACTTTTAAAAGTTTGCCTTTTTCAGAGGCCTTGCGTTTTTTGAAATGAGCTGCAAGTAGAGTTAGAACAAGTTCCAGCGGCACTTAATATAGGTTTTTATTATCCAGCAGCACTCTTTTTTCCACACTGGGCAGGCTGGTGCTGCAACCACATTTTATTACCATTAATTTTGCCAGAAAACTGATCCGGGGGAAGAAAACCCTGGACTGCAACAATTTTACAAGATCATCATCTACATGCACTGTAAAATGTGATTGGCAATTCTAAAGAAAAGGGAAATTATGGAAGTAACATGTAATTTCTCCTGTACAGCAACATTGCAAAACAGTTTACCAAGTCAAGAAAAAAGCAAAAAAAAGCAAACACAAGCCAGTCATTTCCTCCCACAGCTATGTACCATCCTTCTACATACTCCCCCCATCCTATTTAAATGTCACTTGTATTTAGTTCTTTGATGGTAGGGACTCCTTCTCTTATTACAAAGGATATACACACCCTTGTTTTTTTCTCTTTCTCTCCCCCTCCCCATTTTTTAAAAGGGGCAAACAGCTTTGTACCTTCAACTAGTGCATAGCAGGAAATCTTGCTATTGCCTTTGAACTGGGACTTGTGAAGGCTAAATTCTCTGATTCTTGTAAATAAGCCCTTAGGAAAAAATATCTTTTCGTCTGGAGTTTCTTTCAGTGACTTACTTCTATTTCTCATTGTTTCCATTTCCTAAGGATACTTTCTGCTATGATTTCTCCAAATGTTCTACAAGTTCAATCAAAATCTGCTTATATTTTGACCACTCAACTAGTAATGTGTTGTCCGTGTCATCATCATGAGCTGCAACTTGAAAACCAGGAGGAAACAGTCCTCACAGAGGTGCAAGCAGGGCACCAACAGCACAATCTTAACCATGGCTGCTCATAATTAAGTCTACTGAGTTCAGTGCAGCTAACTCCTAGGTAAATGGAGTTAGGATTGCGCCATCATAGACTCTGCTGTCTCCAGCTCCAAGAAGCGCTTCCTTTCATGGCATTCATAGACACATAGGATTTTTGTTGTTGTTGTTTAGTCGTTTAGTCGTGTCTGACTCTTCGTGACCCCATGGACCAGAGCATGCCAGGCACTTCTGTCTTCCACTGCCTCCCGCAGTTTGGTCAGACTCATGTTTGTAGCTTTGAAGACACTATCCAACCATCTCGTCCTCTGTCGTCCCCTTCTCCTTGTGCCCTCCATCTTTCCCAACATCAGGGTCTTTTCCAGGGAGTCTTCTCTTCTCATGAGGTGGCCAAAGTATTGGAGCCTCAGCTTCACGATCTGTCCTTCCAGTGAGCACTCAGGGCTGATTTCCTTCAGAATGGATAGGTTTGATCTTCTTGCAGTCCATGGGACTCTCAAGAGTCTCCTCCAGCACCATAATTCAAAAGCATCAATTCTTCGGTGATCAGCCTTCTTTATGGTCCAGCTCTCACTTCCATACATCACTACTGGGAAAACCATAGCTTTTACTATAGAATTAAATCTTATACAAATTTTAACCATCATGGAGAATCCTGTTAAGGGAGTTGGGAACTGTAAGTTTGTGAGGTCAGCATCCTTAACAAATTACATTTCCCAGGATTTTTGGGGGGAAAGCAATGATTGTTAGTTGTATAGGAGTGCCTGAAATGTATGGTGCAAATGTGACCACAGGAGGCTGCCTTATAGTGCGTTTGGCCATGGGTGCTCCTAGCTTAGTAATATGTACTCGTTGACTGGCAGAGGCTCTCAGATGGACCTCTCTCAGCCCTTCTTGAATATGTCAGGGACTAAACCTGGGACCTTCTGCAAGCAAAATAGATGTTCTGCCACTGAGCGATGGCTCTTCCCTGGGGCTCACCCACAGTTGCTGTGGTTTTTACTCCCCACTATTTCCCTGACAGTGAGAAAATGTAGATCCCATGAGATAAAGAGAGCCTGGGAGCCACATCACACAAAGATGTTGATATTTGTCAAAGTACATATCATCAGTGTTCCCTAGTGAACGTCCTTATATAATACCCACATCTACTCAGAGTGTACATTTGCCTCACTATTTGCAAACATATGTTTGCCTTGTTAATGTGGTACACTTTACATGTAAATATTATCATTGCCACAATCCAGAGTTAAGCATGCTTATCCACTGGTAAGCCATTGAATGGGATGGGCACACTTGCATTTTTGTTGGGCTGCGATCAGTGTGTGTAGCTCTAAGTTTCTTCCTCTCTCCACAAGGAAGGGGCAAGGAAGTTGAGCTGAATACAACTGAAAAGAAAATATCAGCATTACCAAAATTCTCCAAATTATTTCTAGATTACAGGCCAACATTTCACTGACACATCTTTAAATGTCCATAGCAAAGTCATGGGAGTTGTCTGCTGAGTAATTTGATATTGACTACTGAGTGCAAACAGACAAATTAAGTGTAGGGAAGGAGTGACAATCAAGTTCCCATTGGGCCTTTCCTCTTTCTGGTTTGGGTTTCCAGGCCAGCCTGGGAGTGGTTCCCATCCATATGTGAACAGGCAACTCTCAGGGAGAAAGGGACAAAGAAAGAAGGGCTAGAACAGTATTCCTCCTTTGATCCATACTCTGCTTTAATAAAGAAGCTTTGTTTGCACATCCCACTCACATCTTTCTTCAAAAGGGCGGTAAAGAATCTGACACTACCTCAAAACAGAAGCCTGTTATGTGAACAAAGTGGAATCTTCCCTGTTACATTTCTTCTTTATGTGTGCTTGCTATAGATTGGTAGAACCCACATGCTGTTCACTGAACTATAATAGTGGGCCTCTGACCTTCCATTCCAATAAATAAAGGAGGCAATAAGGCTTCTATTGAAGGCATCACAAGTGGGACTTCTCAACAATATGTTGCAACATGGAGTGTTCTAGTTCAGTTTCCAAGCCTTTGTTTGGGATACTTTATTCCATACCTTAGTTTTCTCTTCCCCAACCTCAATACATTCAGCATTCTGTGGCTACTGAGCATGCTCAGTCTTCATTGACCTGTTTTGGGTTCCCTATTAAGCTCCCCACCTCATTTAAAAAAAAAAATCATTATGCAGACCTTTGGGTTCCCCTAAGCCAGCCAATACCTTTTCCTTATGTGTAGATGGTCCCATTTTGGCTACATAAGGGGCCACATTAAGAAAATTGAGTTCACCATTAGTTTATTACAGTATATATCCTCCAGCATGTGGGAATACTTTGACCCAACTTGCTGCAACAAATCAGATCACAACTATAGTGCTTTCAGCTTTCAGCTGATGAATGTTGTATGTTGATGAATGGTTCAACCAAGCAACAGGAAAGCAACAATACTCCCAAGGTATTTCTCCCCCCACTCCAATTCAAATATGGGAGAATATCAATAGCCACAATGGCTGTGTTCTCCCTCCACTGTCAAAGGCACAATGCCTCTGAATACCAGTTGCTGGGAATCACAGGTGGGCAGAATACCTTTTCACTCAAGTCCAGCTTGCAGGCTTCCCACAGGTATCTGGTCAGCCACTGTAAGAACAGGAGTTGGACTAGATGGGCCATTGGCCTGATCCAGCAGGCTTATCTTATGTTCCGATTCCACATCTTCTCTTTGCAAAATCAGAGTTACATGCTGCTGCAAGATATGGCATATTAAGACCATTGCTGAGTTGTGCAGCTTCTGAACAATAATTGCATTCACTGAAATTTCAGGTAATGGGGGGAAATCATTTTAGCTCATCTTGATGAAGCTTTAAAATGCATTCTAATCATGATGGTCCAAGTTCAGTTCTCTGCTGAAACCATTTACAAAACATATCATGAGTAACTCTAGTCCTTGGACAGAGGAGTCAGCTAATTAGGAAGGTCATCTCTAACATCTCACTCGGCAGACAAAACAAAGACTTTTGCCAGGAGGATTCAGGAAAGAAAGGTTATTTTTAATTAAACCACAATAGACAAGGAACCACAATATTGTTTTGGAATGAAACCTATTTAAAGTAATACACCATTGCTATGGAAACGGGGAACTGTGCTGGAGAGGCAGGAAGGCAGATTGGCTAAGGAGTATTTGAGGAATCCTCAGTTTGATGGTGATCTGAACGTCTAATTTTGCCATATCCCTCATCTCTCTAGAAGGTCAACAAGCCATTATCGAAGTGTGATAGGGCAACTTGGTCAACCCTCAAGAGTGCAAAGAAATGTGTTGCAATTTAAAGAAAATCCATGGGCAGAGTCTGATGGTAGAATACGGGGAAGGGGAAGAAAGAGACCCTATAGAAAAACAGGAGGTGCCAGCACGACCCCTTTCTCCACCCTCCAACCACAATAGGCAAAGGTTGCTGCATGTATTTCCTGAATATTGCTGGGGTTGGGGGCAGCACATTGTGCTTGGTTTGCCCAGTGGGTTAGGGAAGTGATACTGAGAGGAGGGGAAACTGGGTTTCAAGGACCTGGGGCCTGTGGTGCACATCCTCAAAGTCAGATTCCTTTTCCAAAGAATAATTTCAATGGCAGATATGGCTTAGATGGGTGAAGAGCCAGTGGCAGGGGCAGGAAGAAGGCAAGTAAATAAGAAGCAAGATAATGTGTGTAAAATTATGTGTGGTGTAGAAAAAAAGTAGACCCACTTCTCCCTCTCTCATAATATTGGCATCTGGGATCTTCCAACAAAACTCAGTGGTGGGAGATTCAGGAGCGACAGAAGGAAGCACTTCTCCACTCAGCCACATTGTGTAATGATGGCCACCAACCTGAATGGCTTTAATCAACCATTGGATAGTAGACATTCTGGTTATGTCTTAACTCTATGTGCCATGCCAATTGCTGGTGAACAATACTGAGAGAGTACTATTGCACTCATGCTTTGCTTGTGGGTTCCCTATAGGTATTTAGTTAGCACTGTGGGAGCTAGATAGTGGGGTTTCTGCAGATCCACCCTCCCAACACTGAAATCTCCACTGCATACCTGGATGGGGGTGGGCAATGGGGACGTTGGGGTCATGTGGTTGCATGAACAGGATTGCTGGATTGGTAAGCGAATAAGCAGCAGCAACATCCGTGTTGTGAAGGTGGATCCATCACACCACACATGCTGCTACTGGGATCAGATAGGTCTTTACTGTGGCGCAGAAGGCTTTTCTTAGGCATTGTCTTATGGCTTTGGCTTTCAAGGGTCTTCAGAAAGGAGCCTTCCCCTGTCCTGATTGTTGAACTGGAAGTGCTGGGCATTGGAACTGTCTGGGTCTTTCTGTAGCCCAAGCCTGTGTGCTCCCCTCCCCGCCCCTCCTTCACTTCTGAAAGGAGCTTTGAATTATTTCAAGAACAAGTTCTGTCTTGCCAGCCATACCCCTTTGCTCCAATCCACTGCAGAAACTCTGAACAAGCTTTTTTCTTCAAAACTAGGAATCATGACCAGCCTCTGGCCAGCACTGTTTGCACAAAAATCATCAGTGCAGGCATCATTTAGGGCATTGTTTCCCAAATGCCTGATATGACTAAAGACCACCCCTTCCCGGAATTAAAACTTGAGGCACACTTCCACCCTATACTACACAAAAGGTTTACTTTTAGTGTGTGTGTGTAAGAGTATGATTTACACACCTTCAGGAGCAGTTCATCCACCTCCAGTGTCTCCCCTGCATTCATCTGTGTTCTGGATCCTCTCCATTCAGACATGAGGATTCCTACCCGGCAAAATAGCAGCAAAGCATCCCATGGCGCTTCGGATCTGTTGTGCTTTTCTTATTGGCAGTGTTCCACTCTCCTCCAACCAATTTAGGGAAATGTGGTAGTAGTTTATCTTAACTTCCATATATGAACTGCCCCAAAAGAACACCTTCACCTGCTTGAGGGTAGGGAAGAGATCAGAGGATAGCTTACACGTTTGGGCAAAAATATTAACTCCCACATAATTGCATTTAAAGGGCCAGAATTGCAGGAAGCTCTCTTCAAAATATGCTCCACGCTTCTTGGTTTCCTCTCTGTTTGAATGTTACCGCCCCACATTTATTAAGCTAGGTCTTGAGCTATGCTGCTAAGTCTGCAAAAACACTCTTGCACTTCTGGAAAACTTGCCTGGCAACAGAGGCTCCAGCTTGCACGGGCAATTGGGGGGGCCAACATCACATGCATGATGTTGCACGTAACGTGTGCATGACATCAGGATGTCAGGAGAAGTTGGGGGCAGAGCTGAATGTGGTGGCCACATGGCTTCAGTGGCCAGTGGCTCCCCCTCCTGGCACCACCACTGGCAGGTGGCTTCTTCAATCCTCCTTCTCCTTCATGGCAGCAGGAGGAACCGGCCACTGTAACCGCACTGCGCTTGGCTCCATGCTTCACCTCCATGCTTTTTGGACATTGGGGTGGCTGGCCCCCACCCCCAAAATATTGGGAGACCCAAAAGGTCTCGGCCCCCAGGAGCTGGCACCCCTGCCAGACAGCACAGCAAGGTCTGCTCAAATGGCTGAACCGAAGCAACAATTGCAGTTGTTTCTATAGGCAGAGCACTGAAACTGACTATTGTGACTTTTTAGCCCAGCATCCAATATTGAGCCACATTTGCATTGTTGTAGATATGAATATATACAC
Source organism: Podarcis tiliguerta (assembly GCF_965153285.1). Taxonomy (NCBI): domain Eukaryota; kingdom Metazoa; phylum Chordata; class Lepidosauria; order Squamata; family Lacertidae; genus Podarcis; species Podarcis tiliguerta. The sequence goes on from NC_139534.1 coordinate 88,447,853, forward strand.
TTGGTTGAGCTGGTCAGCTGCACAGGCAGGCAAAAGAGGATCACTTTTGCATTCCTGCTTTGTTGGATTCTTCCCTTAGTTCTGAGAAGCAGCATGTTCTAAAAATGATATGAAACTTCCTCTGGACATTATTTTTAGAATACTGGATTGCATTCCCAGCGATAGGGCTCCCGACACCCCCTGTTTTTCATTTCAATTTGGATGCAGACAAACCAGAGACTGTGCCAAGCGATAAAAGTGACAGCGAAGAACTCCTTTCTTGATCCAAGACGCTCCTTCCTCCACCCTCAAACAATGAAAGCAGAAATGCTGGCTCCCTTCTCGTAGTGAACACTTTTATGGACTTGCTTAATGAACAGCAAATGTTTCTTCTATTTAGTCATGTTTTTAATACTGAAGCTGTCGGCATTCCATCCAGTCTGCACAGAAGCAAGCCCTGCACACATACACTCCTCAGGAGCACGTTATGTCTAGAAGAAAACTTGAGAGGCCTTCTGTCATGGTTGCTTTAAAATCAAATACATTTTATGTCATTCTTCTGGCTTTATGAAAAAAAATAATACACTGCAACAGCCAGCCATTAAACTAGTGCACAACAAATGAAGCACTTAAACTGTTCAAAACTGCAGAAATGAAAATTTTTCCTTCCAGTCTGAAACATTTTTTGATGGATATTCACCAATAGAGGACAGTTAATCTTGCACAGCACATCCACACTGGGGAGCACTGTAAAGAAACCTCTAGCTTTTATGTGACTGGAATGTAGCCTGTTGTACAAAGGTAAACAGGGATGGCCTGTCCTGTTTCACCACTTGAGGCACAACAGGAAGTGTTACCCTGCCACTGCTGCCTTTGTCCCATCTGCCCTGCCACCTCTGCTGGTACCAGATAAGCAATGTCAAAATTAATTTTTAAAGATGAACAAGGAAGATATTTGGCAATTGAAATTCAACACCATGGACAGAAATATCTGATTGTTGGCGTATACGCACCGAACGAAGGAAAATCGGAATTTTTCAAAAAGTTACATGAGACATTGATGGACTATCTGGAGTACAATATGATCTTGATGGGAGATATGAATGGAGTTGTTTCTACAAATATGGACAAGGCACAACGGCAGGTAGTCACCAAAGATGGGAGACTACCGAAAACCTTTTTTGAACTGACTGATAACCTGGACTTGGTGGATATCTGGAGAACCAAAAATCCTTTAGAAAGAGAAGGAACCTTCTTTTCTGAAGCCAAAAAGACATGGACAAGAATTGACCAAATCTGGATCACAAGAGGACTGGCACCAAAGACAAAAAAAGTAGAAATCTGCCCAAAGACTTACTCCGACCACAATGCTGTAAAGATGGTAATGAACTTACAACCAACTGGTTCTTTCAGATGGAGGATGAATGACTCTCTGTTTAGAGATGAGGAAATAACCAAGAAGGCCCAGAAAACTCTGAAAGACTATTTTGAGATAAATTTAAACACTACGGTGGAAAAAAGAACTGTATGGGACGCAAGTAAAGCTGTTATGAGAGGATTTTTGATACAACAGAACGCACTCAAGAAGAGATTACAACAGGAAAAAAGAGAAAAGATATTGGAAAAGATTAAGGAAGGTGAAAAAAGACTGAGATCAAATCCAAAATCACAACAAATCTTGAGAGAGATAAAGTTATATCAAGTACAATACATGCAAATGATAAATCAAGAGATTGAATGGAAGGTCAGACAAATGAGACAAAGAACTTTCGAATCAGCAAACAAATGTGGAAAGTTATTGGCATGGCAAATAAAGAAGAGACAGAAAATGAATACAATAACAAATTTAGAAGAGGAAGGAAGAATTATTCAGAACCCAGTGGAAATTAGGAGTGCCTTTCAAAGATACTTTAAACAGCTTTATTCACAACAACCACAGAAGGAAGCAGATATGGAGGAATTCTTGAAAGAAAATGGGCTACCGGAAATATCTCAAGAAAGTAAACTTAAATTGAGCTGCAGGATAACAGAACAAGAGGTAGAGAGCGCCATCCAAAATATGAAACTTGGCAAGTCCCCAGGACCTGATGGGTTGACGGCAAGATATTATAAATCAATGAAAGACTGGCTAATTCAACCCTTGAAGGATATATGTAATGACATATTACAGGGGAAAAGGACACCAGAAACGTGGAAAGAAGCTTTTGTGACTCTCATACCAAAGACAGAATCGGAAAAACACCAACTTAAGAACTATCGGCCTATATCATTACTTAATGTGGATTATAAAATTTTTGCTGACATTTTGGCTAGAAGATTAAAGAGGGTTTTAGCGGAGGAGATTCACAAGGACCAAGCAGGCTTTCTCCCAGGAAGGCACCTATCTGATAATGTAAGGAATATAATTGACATTTTGGAACTTTTACAGGAAAGAATAAACACAAAAGCAGCTTTAGTATTTGTGGACGCGGAGAAAGCCTTTGATAACATTTCTTGGGGTTTTATGAAAAAGAATCTCCATAGTATGGGGGTAGGCCAAGAGTTCGAAAATGGTATAGGTGCAATCTATTCTGAACAAAAAGCAAAATTAATTGTTAATAATGTTTTGACTGAAGAGTTCAGAATAGAAAAAGGAACACGACAAGGTTGTCCTATTTCCCCTCTGCTTTTTATATCGGTCCTGGAGGTGTTGCTGAATATGATTAGAAAGAACCAGATGGTAAGAGGGATACAGGTCGGAGTTAAACAATTTAAATTAAGAGCATTTGCAGATGACTTGGTTTTGACATTGCAGGAGCCAGAGTCCAGTGTGAAGAGGGTTTTAGAACTGATTCAAGAGTTTGGTCGATTAGCAGGTTTTAAACTCAACAAAACAAAAACTAAGGTTTTGACAAAGAATCTAACAGAAAAAGAGAAAGAAAGGTTTCAGAATGAGACAGGTTTGACAGTGGTGAAAAAAGTGAAATATCTGGGAATTATTATGACCTCAAAAAATGGGAACTTATATAAGGATAACTACGAAAAATGTTGGATGGAGATAAAAAAAGATCTAGATATATGGTCTAATCTAAAACTCTCACTGTTAGGTCGTATTGCTGTGATAAAGATGAATGTATTGCCAAAAATGTTATTTTTGTTCCAGACACTGCAGATTATTGATAAAATGGACTGTTTCAAGAAGTGGCAGAAAGATATATCCAGATTTGTCTGGCAGGGCAAAAAGCCAAGAATAAAATTTAAAATATTAACAGATGCAAAGGAAAGAGGAGGCTTTGCCCTGCCAGACTTGAAACTTTACTATGAAGCAGCAGCTTTTTGCTGGCTGAAAGAATGGCTACTTCTTGAAAATACAGATATACTGGACTTAGAAGGATTCAATAATGCGTTTGGGTGGCATGCTTACTTATGGTATGACAAGGTTAAAGTTCACAGAATGTTTAAGATTCACATTGTCAGGAAAGCATTGTTTAATGTATGGATTAGATATAAGGATTTCTTTGAAAAGAAGACTCCAAGGTGGTTATCTCCGATGGAAGCAAAAGCAGTCAAAAAACTCAATATGGAGGCCAATTGGCCAAAATATTGGGAGATACTAGAACAAGATGGAGATAAATTGAAACTGCAGAGTTTTGACAAATTAAAAAGTAAAGTCCGTGATTGGCTCCACTATCATCAGATAATGGAGGCATATAAATTGGATAGAAAAATTGGCTTCCAGGTGGAAAAATCAAAATTGGAAACAGAATTGCTAGAACCCAAAACTAAGGTATTGTCAAGAATGTATAATCTGCTGCTGAAATGGAATACACAGGATGAGGAAGTGAAATCAGTAATGATTAAATGGGCACAAGATGTGGGTCACAACATAATGCTAGCCGACTGGGAACGGTTATGGACCACTGGGCTAAAGTTTACGGCATGTAATGCCCTAAGAGAAAATATTATGAAAATGATATACAGATGGTACATAACACCAGTCAAACTAGCAAAAATTTATCATATGCCCGATAACAAATGTTGGAAATGTAAAGAAACTGAAGGTACCTTTTTTCATCTCTGGTGGACATGCCCAAGGATTAAGACCTTTTGGGAGATGATCTATAATGAACTGAAGAAAATATTTAAATACACATTCCCAAAGAAACCGGAGGCCTTTCTCCTGGGCATGGTCAACCAAGAGGTACGTATGAAAGACAGGATATTTTTTATGTACGCCACAACAGCAGCAAGAATACTTATTGCAAAGTATTGGAAGACACAAGAATTACCCACGCTGGAGGAATGGCAGATGAAAGTCATGGACTATATGGAATCCGCAGAAATGACTGGCAGAATCAGAGACCAGGGTGAAGAGACGGTGGAGGAAGATTGGAAGAAATTTAAAGACTATTTACAGAAACACTACAAGATTAATGAATGTTAAAATAACATCAGATTGAATGTAGAAGGTTATTGGAGTAAAATTTTAAGGATCAGAAGACCCAACATTCTAAGTTCTAAGCATTGAATAAGCTATATTAAGACATTCAAATCAGAAAAGAGGTTAATTATGATAGAGGGAAGGGATTTGTTGTTTAATTGTATGAATTGGAATACAGGGAAGGAAGACTCGGGGAAGTCAGAGAAACAAGTTAATGCAAGATTAATATGAAGATAAGATTGTTTTTATTTCTGTTTTTTGTAGTATGTTACGTTTGTGTAATTCTGTATGTTTTTGGTGTATTGTTTGTTGCTTTGTTTTGCTTTGTTGTCTTTTATGCAAAAACGAATAAAATATTTATAAAAAAAAAAAAAAAAAAAACAGATAAGCAATGTCGGCACCAGTGCCAATTTGGAGTGAGAGCTTGCTGAAATCGCATGAGATCTCACGCGCTCTGCAAGATCTCATGCAATTTCAGTGAGATATTGATGGAAATCAGCACCATCTTACCTGAAATCGCACTGAACCGGGCTGGATTAACCATTAAGCAAAATAAGCACGTGCTTAGGACATCAAGGGAAGGAGGGCACCACAGAAATTTCCCAGTGCTGGATTTACCTTGGACCATATGGTGTAGCTGAACCAAGTTCCACAAAGAAGGCTCCCACAATAAAAGAAAAATACATACACACACAATAAAATAAAATAAAATGCTTTAATCTTGGAAATAAAGCAAAATTAGAATATGGTAACTGATAAACTGTCATAGATAGAGAAGTAGGTAGGTAGGTAGGTAGGGGTGCACCAAAATCAATTAAGTGCTTAGGGACTCTAAAGCTCTTAATGCTGGCATCCCTTTTCCACTGCCCACGGCAGGCAGGGTGTCTGATGGTAAGAGACATGCCAATTACCCTGCCCACATGTTACATCTGTCCCACTCTCCTACCAATCTCTAGTGCAGTTTTGCAATTAAAAAATGTTTCCTTTGTAGTTTGTGAGTGCTTGCTGATCTAACACTATCACTGGACACCCAACTGGCTACTGTGACATGGAGAGCCTTCCACTAGCTGAGGTACCAGCAGTGGCCCTTCCCTCCTGTGTCTGGTAATCCATGCAGTGGCGGAGCAAGTTGACTGAGCACCTGGGCGGGGGCAGGGCCAGCTGGGTCAGGATGCTTCGCAGGGCCTTGGAGTCTGCCTGCCTCCTCCCACTCAGCCGCCCTACAGCTGGGAGGGGAGGCAGTGGGTGAACCATTTGGGCAGTGCGGAGCCTGTGGGTGCCCAAGCCAGCACGCCACTCCCAGGAGAGATGCGTGGCTCAGGCGCACTGCAGGCCGCGCGGTGAGTGCCGGCCAGCATTTTGTCACCCCCCTCAGTGGTGACACCTGGGGCGGACCACTTCCACCGCACCCCCTTCCCACACTCCTGCATCCATATTCTTATACCTTCTGCAATGCATTGTACACATGCAGGCTATGATATGGAACAGCCCGTTAGCAGTGCATCTCACTGGTTCTTAAACAGCAGCAATTTGGATCAAGCCCCTTGGCTGCTATTTAGCAAACCAAAATACAAGGGCCAGCCAACTGCTGAATGTCATGGCAGTCAGGACCAAACTTGACATAAGAGGGGGTTGCATCTGCTTTTAAAATGTGGGTCTGGTATATTGCATCCTTGACTGAGTATATTTTGAAATAGTTTAAATATTGTGTAATCAGCTGTGTGAGAGGAAAAGAATTTCATTCAAGCATATTCCTGCACTGAAGATATAAATTTGATGAAATAAGATAATTTATATCCAGGGAAAGGTGCATAGGGGTATGCTAGAGTGCTGTCAAAAAATCGCAACTCTTGCAAGTTTGCTTTCTTTGCTAATGTAATTGAACGGTGCAGTGGATTTTCACATACCCTGTACTTGTGCCAGTTGAGCCCATTTCTTTGTTTGCACAGTGACAGCTTTTCTAGCTAGTCTAATCAATTCCTACATCGTGATAGACACAAAAATGAAATGGAGTCTGATTCAGTTCACCAAAGGTACTAATGAGATGGCTCTTCAAATGCTGGCTCTCTTTGAGGTTCCTAGATTAAATTTGGTTGTGCAAGTTCTCAGCCCAGTTAATGATATATAGCATTTAGTTTTCTTAAATATTTACTTCAGACATGACCAGATGGTGGGTTTTTATCACTGCTGCTGACCTGCAAGCAGGAGATTGCATGTGATTTTTAAAAACTGGGGAGAGAGGCTGCAACTATCTCTAGTCCAAAGAATGTCTAAAATCTATCTCCAGCTCAAAAGAATGTCTAAAATCCTAACACAACTAGGTCTGCCACAGAAGAGAAGTCATTCTTCTTCCAAATACTTGTAGAAAGTAGAAAATGTTGTGGCCTCTTTCTCTCTTGCACCCTAATGTTCATCTACCCCTTCAGTAGACTCAGGCTGCAATCCTAACACCACTTACCTGAAAGTAAGGATGAGAAGATTTGTCGTTTTTGGTTCTCTCAGCTTCTCATTTCTGCAGTAAATAGAAAACTTTAAAAAAAAAAACCTCATGAAAATTCATCAGCATTTTAGTGTGAAATTGTTCTAATAGACACTTTTTTGTAATGTACACATTTTTGCAAGTTTTCCGCAATAAAATGCATTTTGGTATATAATTTTCACCAACATATTTTTATGCACACTTTTCCCTAATATTTGCATCTTTTTGTAAAAATTGGTTGGAGAACTACCTCACAAAATTCAGAGGAGTGCAAATTTCAAAGAATAACTGTGTGTTTTGGTTTTTGCATGGTTTTGGAAATTTTGAATTTGATATTCAATTCACCTTTAAATGTGAACTGAATTGGCCATCTACCCCATCCCTACCTGGAAGTAAACCCCAGTGAATTCAATAGGACCTGAGCAGACATGGCCATAATCAGGGGGTCATAGACTAGGGATCAAGAATGGGAGGCCTCTGGGCCAAATCCTGCCCACTAAGCTTTGTTTGGACTGGATCTCAACTTCTGTACATTTGAAATAAGAGAAGAGTGTTCGTAAGCAGAGAATGCTTCATCCTTTGTCATTGCGTGGCTCCTGCTTCTTCTGCAAACAAACCTTCAACTGATGAAGGAACTGAAAGCTAGTAGGGTGGCCATATTTCCTACTTCACAGAGGGCAGTCCTCTATAGAAGGGTTGTCTAGTTTGTGCCAGTTTTCAAGACAAAGAAGGGAGACAAGAGGCCTTAAATAGTTAGCATTTGTATAGGATTCTGTGCTGGCACCTGCTCACTCTCTTCTCCTGCTATGGAGAAATGGATTGTATTTAAATTAAATTATAGTATCTGCTCATGTAGATGAGCATATGCATCTATTTAGTCAAGGCCAGCTTTGTCCTCTTTCACACACAAGTGTGAGACTTGTTTCCTCTTTGGGGGCCATGTATAAAGGGCCTGTGGGACAGGGGCAGTCAGGTGAAACAAAAATGTCTGAAGTGTTAATTCTCTTTTTGACGCCGCATGGAGAAACACTAGTCCAAAGCAAGTGGGGTATTACTACTATGTATAACTGAAATGCAAACTCAGTTAAGTACTGAGCATATCCAACCAACAGCCTCAGGTGACTAACGTAGGTTATATCTCACGAGCAACTAGTGCACAGACTGAGAAGGCAGACATGTTAAAAGTCTTCCACTAAATTCTATGCCTATTTAATGACACTACTTGTTCATCAGCCAAAAATAATAAATGATGTCGATCTGCAGACTTCAAATCAGTTCTGCCATTCCATGTTTTATCTATTATAGTGGCTTCAACATGTTTCTCAGGAATACTTACACTGATGTGGCTCAGTTCCAGTCCTTGGCTGGCTCATGGTACGGAACATCAAAATTTCCAGGAAATCAGAGATAGATGTTTTGGGCTTTGGTTTGTGCACCAGAGACACTTGTTCCTGTGTGCTCTCCATTTCGTCTCTCGATCCAAACCAAGACACCCAGAGAGGCCATTAATATTCAAGACGCCTTGGGAATTATATTGAAGTCTGGTAGCCTGGCTGTGCAATATTAACAGGCAAGCTTTCTAAACATAAAGGCCCTTTTATCAAGTCTGATGTAAAAAGATATAGGGCTCCTGAACTCTGCAAGGTACTCTAAATAAGTTGTAAAGCTTTCACACATGCTTTAACTTAGTGCACAAGTACGGTTGGTGCTTACATTCTTTCCAAAGGTATCAAGGCAAGGATTTCAGCTGCCATAGCCATGACAAAAACAGCACACAAGGACAGCTGAAGACTCTGGAAACCCAACTTGGGACATCTAGTAAAACGTTAAAAACTGTCACTTTGGGGGAAGGCTTTTGTACCATATCAATTCCAAAAGCTGGTCAGTAGAAGAGTGCCACTGAAATCTGCTTAGTAAGACATGCTGAACCAATTGTCAGTCTTTGCCATAATGTTTCCAGATGGGACAGAGAGCAGGTCTGTTCGAGAAGATATGTTAATCATAGCAGGGCGGGGGGTGGGTAGGTGAAAGAGGACATGAAAGACCATGGTTGTCTTCTATTAATTCTGTGTAGGATATAGTTTTCTATTAAAAAATAAATAAATTTGAAATTCCAACTACTAACCACCCTGCTCCAAGTTATTCCTTAAGGGGAATCTGTGCCCCACCCCCCACCCCACTGATGTAATTGGACTTCAGATGTCCAGCTGTCAGGGATGATGGGATTTGGGAGTCCAACAACACTTGAAGAACTACAGGTCCTCCAGTCCTACCTTAGAAGTTTAATTAGCATTGCAAAACATCTTGTAACGATGAATGCACCTAGCTGACTTAATCAAATAGCTGGCATGGTGTGGCTAATGGTAGCTGTTTGCAATGGTGGACCTTGTCCTCTCTCTAGTTGAGAGTTATGGGGTTTCTTGTCAACTCCCTTTCCCAGGAACTGGCCAGGCTAAAATCAGATTCACATTAGAAATGGAACTGTGCCGGGGTCCACTATCAGATACAAGAGTGATTTTACTAACCACATGCAGGAGGGTTAATATATCTCTTAAACTTCATTCCATTCAAAGGTCTTACTGTACTTAACTACAGTGGTGCCCCGCAAGACGAATGCCCCGCAAGACGGAAAACCCGCTAGACAAAAGGGTTTTCCGTTTTTCAATGCGCTTCGCAGGACGAATTTCCCTATGGGCTTGCTTCGCAAGACGAAAATGTCTTGCGAGTCTTGAGATTTTTTTTCATCCCCACCCCCTTTTTCTAAGCCGCTAAACCGCTAATAGCCTTTTAGCAGCTAATCCGCTAAGCCTTTAATAGCCGCTAAACCGCTAATAGCGCTAATCCGCTAATAGGGTTGCTTCGCAAGACGAAAAAACCGCTAGACGAAGAGACTCGCGGAACGAATCAATTTCGTCTTGCGAGGCACCACTGTAATTAAACAATCTATGGCCTTTCGAGGACTATCGGTTTTGTTTGTTCCTATGGTATGTATTTTTGTGATTTTATGTTGTAAGCTGCCCTGTGATTCTTGGATGAAGGGCGGTATAGAAATTTTAAAAAAATATTATTATGCAGAGCAGATGTCAAATGATGATCATTTATTGACATTCACTGAGAAAAAAGTATAAAGCCAAGACTTTTTTCAGAGAGTGTTGGTGAAATTTTATTTAGAAGGGCACGGCCTAATGGCATGTTGCCAGAAATTGAATTTATTCCACCTTATGAAATTAGGATTACAGTTCCAGTGAGACCACAACAGTTCAGCAGATTTCAGCTACAAAATGACTTTAGATTCAAACCATAAAATATAGCCTAGCAGAGATTTCCAATCTTGAAGCCAATCATTGTGTTCTTCAGAAGAGGGGAAAACCCACACACCCCTACACTATGGCCGAGTCGATTTTCTTGCTTTCAAGAGCAGAACTTGGCACGAAATTAATTTAGCTCTTGGAGTGAAAGAAAATTTAGCACACGCTTCACCCCAAACACATGGCTGGGTCATTTTTAAGTTCCAGAAACAAATAAGAACATATGGAGGAATCTGTCTCTTCAGATGTTAATGCTGCCATAAGCTTCTAGCCAGCACAAGTCCGTTAAGTTAAACCTAGCGGACTGCAGACCAGTTTGGCTGCATAACAACTCTTGATCTATTTATTTCAAATTGAAAACAAATTTAGGCCCAAGTTGTACATATATACAAGTAGGATACTTGGAAAGGTTTATTCATCTTGCTTATTTTTCTATCTATGCTGGGGCAATGCATACTCATTTCTACTTGGTTCTTCCACAAACTCCTCAGTCAAGTCACTAATTTTCAGCTCATTTCCATCTATATCAAATTGTAGTAGCACTGGCCTGCTTCACAAGGTTACTGGGAAGAGAAATTGGAAGGACATACTTTGCACAATGCAAGCACATCATTCTCTTTCCTCTGTAATAATGTTAGCTGAAAATCAAATAAAGCAGAGGTTTCCTGAAGGGTGCCATTTTTAAGTGGAGAAATGGAGAATACCAAGCAATGTCTGGTACACTACAATCAGGTCCCAGAACTAAAAACAGTTCATAGAGGAACAGTAGCTAGCCTTCCCAAAGGTAGGACAAATATACGATGGTCATGATTACAGTTGATGGCAATTGTCTTTGGATTTGAGGAGTGGGCCTCTCAAACTCTTTAAAAGCCCTTCTACAAATGAATTACTAGTGACAACCTTGCGCATGGCTTGAACATGCCCCATTGAATACAATATGTCTAAGTTGGCTTAGGCTAACCTTAAATTGGCAAGTTGCACTAAGATGCAGTCTTTAATTCTGCACAACTTTGACGTAGCCACAACTATGTTGCAGCAGAATTAAGGATGTCATGCTTCTACAGCATCTTAGGTTAACAGAGGTTCTCATTTACAGTGCAAGTAGGTAACTTGGAGAGCTATGTTATTATTTTAGGTTTTGCAACAAGTCTCTCAAACCATCTGCACAATAGCCATAAAAGTTTTGCTGAAGGTATTTTCTTTCACATGGCTAAAATGAGCCCTGGATCAATCACAGATGGTTGCTGAATATTTCTGCAGCAGTTAACATTGCATATTTTTAATCTATTTTTACATAAACTAGAGCTATCTGCAGTTAGATTAAAAGTTATCTGGTGTTCAAGCATACCTATGACCAAAATATAAAGGTGTCTTTGAGAACATTGAAAGTAGTAAAAGAATTTAATTCCAGAAAGCTGCTACTTATCATAGGAAGGAAAGGCCATCTGCAATATTATCCTTCATTCCCCATAAGGAGAAACATAACAAAGCCAAACTAGCCAACACATACACGACTACTCTGCAGTTATTAAAAATATACCCTTCTTTAAATCAGTTGCAGATTTGGTCCATCAGTGCAGCTATAAGTTAAAGCTTGCAGTCATGTTTTTGTTTTTTTTTAATGTAAGAACTGCTGTGTTCTGTCAAACCATTGATTAAGCTGGTTCAGTGTTATGTCTCCCAATATTCACTGGCCAAATGATAGAAGGGATTTCTCATCTATGGGCATGGTGGTGCTCCTAGCAACTGGGGTCATGTGACCTTTTACCATAGAAATTCTGGTCAACATGATTCATAACCACCCATGATTTTATATTCCAAATAAAAATTTCAGTAATTTCCTGGTTTTTTAAATGGCAAAGCTTGTTCCCATTTCCTTTAAAATTACTGGGGAGATACAAGTCAATGGAATTTTGGCACCTTACTGTAAGGTCTCCTAATGAGGAATAAGACATGGAGGAGAAACAGTCAAGACAACATAATCCTCAAGAAAAAGTCTTTGTTGACTTGGTTGGGTTTGGGAGCTGCTGCTCTGCAACTCCACCTGTTTTGAGTGCCAACGTATGTGCCTGTAGATAATAGTTTAAGTGATAAAATGCGGAGGGGGAGGGGGAAGAACTGCAAAGCTCCAAACTACAGAATGAGTAAGTTCAAGTTACGAAACACACAAAAAAGTTTTACCCCAAGGTTTGTGCTTTCAAGTTACAGTGACAGGAGAGGAAAATCTATCTGCTAACTATTATGCTATTGCACAGTGCTTTCCAATTGCAAAACCATAAGCATTTGCTTTCTCAAATCTTTGCGATGGAGAAACTCCCTCCTCAATGCACTTACACACCCACCACACCACAATCAGATTAATATTAATTATTTGTAAAGCAGATCAAGTTATTCGACTTGAAGCATATCCACTCTGCCTTTCATGCTTTCACTTCTCCCTTGGGCAGTATATTTTCTTCCATCTCCTTTACCTCGTCTTCCAGTTCTTCTGAAATCCCCTTTTCCATTTCATGAAGGTGGCCCCCTTCCCTTTCCCCAGTAAAAGCTTAGCCATAAAGCAACACTTCCAAAACCAGGGCTGTAGAGCTTAGTTGAGCAGCTGTGTATTACAGAAGACCCTTTTTGCATGAAATGCTAAGCACCAGTTAATAGATTCAAGAGACACACTTTCCTTTTCATTCATCATTAAAGAGGCCCCCCAAATTAATGACTGCCCCCACCCTTTGGCCATTGACACAGCAGCATACAATATACACAAAGGAAAATTGTGCAAAGTACTACACAACAGGGCACCTCATTCTGTCATTTTTGGTTTGGTTCTAAAACACTGACCTGGCAATGTAGGACGCTTCTATTAGAAGAATCCCCTAGCAAGTGATGATCCAAGGAACGTGGAGAACTCCTCAAATTCCAAGAGAAGGCTCAAGCAGTTTCAGCACTAGTGATGCTCCGCCACAATGCTTAGCATTTTATTTTTATATTTATTGTTTAAGACAGTGTTCCCAAACTCCCCCCCTAAAAAACTTGAATATTGCTGAGGGTACTGGTGCCACTTAATGATCCCCCCTCCACCGGTTGTAGTAATTGTAATGTGCCGTGCCAGGTGCTGTATGGTTTTTAATTGTATTTTTAAGAGAGCTTTTGTGGGTCTCTTGAATGAAACTCTGGTTCAGGTACTTAGTTTGGAAAGCCCTGGGTAAGAGTCACTTCAGTACAATATTTCACACAGCCATCATAAATCTTGTGCAGCAAACTATGCCAGCAATCCTACACAAACTTATGTGGGACGAAGGGCAGTACCCAATGAAGTGGTCCCGTTGTTGCAAGGACCCAACAAACCTTCCCCTCCCTTGCCCAACAAACCTTCCCCTCCCTTGCCCAATCTGCTCTTCAGTATTGGGGTACCACCAGAGCATATTTGGGGAGCATGAGAGGGGAAGCACAGAAGTCTTTGCACAAATGGGATGCCCTTGTTAGATGCAACACTAAGTCCAGATGTACTCAGTGGAGCTTGCTTCTGACTAAAGATGCATAGAAAAAGGCTGCAAAGTAGATGGCTGTTTGTTTTGTGGTATAAAGTTGATTAGTTCCTTCACATTTGTATAGGTGCCCATTTCATAAATGGTTCAGTATGTACAAAAATCAGGAAGAGACCAAAGGGAAGAGATCTTAAACATGTGTGGAGTAGGACTCCTACTGAAAATCTTCCCATCCCACCCCTTCTTAATCTATATTTGACTTTCCAAAATCACACAAAACCATTAAGACACGCTCTAAGCAGTGAAATATTAGAGGAAAAGAGCTCCAGCTAACACTAAAGGACACAGCAGTAGGGCTGGCACCTACCAACCTACTTTGTAAGGTGGGAAGGGACAGGCAAACCACCCAAAAGCAGAGCACAAATCGTAACAGCATCTAGGGGAACCCTTCCCCCCATCCCCCACCCTGTTGAGTACGGTTGTGCCAGCCACCATTATTAAAAACTCTGCAGGTAACGTACAAAAATTGGCTGATTTCTGACATTTCTGTTTACTTGGAATCCCAGAAGAATTTACCAGTGTCAAGTGTTGAACTGCAAGGCCATCCCCTCTCCAGTATATAACTATTGTATTACAAAAATATATACCAATGTTATGGTTTACCATAAAAAACAAGATAGTCAATACACACAAAAATATTTGTTTAATTGGAAACCATACATCAATCTGCACCTTTTGAACAGTAGTGCAGGACTTGTAAAACCAGGGTCTCTAAAGTCAGCCTACTGTTCCAAAGAAGATCAATTATTTTAAAAAAGGAAAAGAAAAGAAGAGAGAACCGGGTCTCAAGATTCAGTTTACGCTCACAGTTAGCTTGTTAGGTACATCAATATGCATTTTTCTCCTCCGAGTTACACTAACCATCTTTCCTGGACTGTATCACCAGTTTCATGCAGACACAAGAGTTGTAGCTACATACAAGATTTCGTGTAGCTTTCCTGCAAGTTATTTTGTAAATCAGGTAATAGCTTAGGGACAGCAAATGAAGCCATGGGAAGTACAGCAGTGCTTCCAGATTATACCTCTAGTGAATTTCAATTGGAGTGGAGTCTACGTTCTAATCCAATGACAAATATGGCTACTTTGTGGGAGGAGAGGCTTAACTTTAGAAGAAGGAAAAAGAGCAAGGTCATTCTGGATACTACCTTAACAGTTTCAAACAAAACCATCTCCTGCCTCTTGAATGAGTAATTGGATTACTTTAAGTACAAACAGCTGTGTGATGTTACTTTACATACATAAACCATGAGAATGCTTCCACCAAATCAAACAGTCACTCTTCTTTAAGACTTCAGAAGCATGGGAGAGGGTTAGAAGGCTGCACCCAATTTGCTCCCATTTTCATGTGCAGAAAAACACCCCAGAAGCATCAGTCATAGATGTCAGTTGCCTATCACTCAAGTCAATGAGACTATAAAACCCACAGTATCAACACGCAAATAATTCTTTTCAGAAGAGTAAGATTTACAATAGCCACGTTAGGTAGCTAGCTGAACAAACACCACACATCACACGAGAATAAGTCAACTGTCTGAATAAGGATTTACTTGAACAGAACCTTGTAAGGGTACACTATACTCAGTCTCATTTTAAAGGTTGATTAGATTTTTTTTATACAACATAGCCCCTGGCAATTTAAAATAGACCCACTGGAGAATGGAATGGAGAACTGGAAATGTGACATTTCAAACCCAGGCTGCGTGTGTTTTTAACTTCTTTTCTGAGGAAGACTTCTCAGAATCTGTGTCTTCAAACTCTGTTCTATGCCTTTTCTGTCGCCCACGGATCTGCGAGCCATCACTGCCCGGAAGATGCAACTCGGCAGCTTCCTCTTTCGTGCTCACGGTGTGACTGGGAGAGTCTGTTGCAGACAGGCTGCATTCCTTGTGCAAGGATGTGCATGTCTGCACAAGGCTGCCATTATCAGCATTTAAGTGTAATTGTCTTCCTTGAGCCATAGCCTCCTGCTCTCCAAAACTCTGTCCGTTACTAAGGTAAGAAGAGCGAGGGTGCAAGTGACCATTATTGTGGTTTGCACAGGAATTGTCCGTGTTCCTGTCCTCATTGTCATCTGTTGGGTTTCTAGAGTAATTTCCAGATCCACTACAGGTGGCAGCGGTGGAAAATGAATCCTTTGAGACAACCAGTGGGTTGTGGCTGGGGGCAGGTTGACAATTCTGGTTACTTTTCTGCTCCACAAATCCGGCAGGCTGGCTGCGTGGCTCTTCAGTGCAACTACTTCGGCCTTTGCATGTGGCTTTTCCATTGAGCTTCTTCATCTCAAACGAATGCTCCACAGTCCCACTGTTTCCGTTCCCTTGGGTGACGGTCTCTTGATCCTCCAGCTGCCGCTGATTATCGCATTCATGATCTTGACCGTTTCTAGAATTTTCTGCCGAGCTACGTTCCTTGAAGGTTTCCTTGTTGCGGTTTTCAGTAGAGGGATCCTGCCCACCTTGGGTTTTTCTGCTCGTTCCAGGTCTCCCTTCACTTTCCCCACCTCCATGCGAAGTTTCGCCATCTTTGTTAGCTGCATAAGACATATAAGAATAGTGGAGCCACCTGAAAGCTTTGTAGATCTTCCTGTCTACAGATTCACTTTCTGAGCAAGGAGAGACCTTCTCTTTGCGGACCTCAGTATTTGCAGTACTCCTTTCGGGAGATGAGGCTGGAGAAGGAGAGAGGTCATCCACTTTGATCTGGGGATAATCATAGAGGTCTTCGCCTAAGTAGGTGCTTGTGTTTTCTGTGCTGGCATTTGCATTAGTCCTTTCTTCCTTTTGTGGCTTCTGCCTGCGCCTTAGTGCGTTGCGTTGGCGGGTTGAGGCACGGCGCTCATTCAGTTCCTCGTCATCTTCTGTGCTGCTGCTGCTGCTGGAGCTGCTCGAGTCATTCTCTTCGGGGCTTGGGGACCTGGGCCTTGGGAAGAGATCAGCATCGAGCTCCGTCTCACAAGTATTTTCATCAGAATCAGACTCGTTAGAAAGGGCCAAGAGACGCTTGTCTTGGTACCTCCTCAGTGCAGACAAACGTTGCTGGCGAGAAGCCACAGCTTCTCTGGCTGGTGGAGATTCGGTAGATCTCAAGGTTCCCAAGTTATAGGCAGCTTCATCCGATTCTTCCGTCATGTGAGGTGGGGAGTGATGCAGAGAGGTGGAGGACTCAGACTCACTATACCCTGAACGCTCGCTTACTCCGGCATGGAGCTGCAGGATTGTGCTTTCACTAAGGTCACTGTCGGAATCAGAGCTCCACCCCTCAATCTCTCGACGGACCAAGGAGTCAAAAAAGGCCATCATCCGTGGATC
The DNA here is from genome assembly GCF_965153285.1 of Podarcis tiliguerta. Classification (NCBI taxonomy): domain Eukaryota; kingdom Metazoa; phylum Chordata; class Lepidosauria; order Squamata; family Lacertidae; genus Podarcis; species Podarcis tiliguerta. The sequence continues at coordinate 88,464,886 of NC_139534.1, forward strand.
CTCTTGGACTGACTGATTGGCATAGTCATGAGACAGGCCACTGCCACTGTTAAGCACAAGACTAATGTACTCTTCATGTGTGTACAGACAACGGGAATCATCCTCGATTTTACCATCCAGATCTCCTGTGCAACCAGGCTGCCGGTAAGGACTCCAGATCTGTAAAAAGAATAAAAAGAAGTGTTGCTTTATATATATCACCCGGTTGCTATTTTAATGCTTTTCAGCAGTCTACTGATATACCTATATCATTTTGCAAGACTATTGGTGTAGCTGATCTTAAAGAACAATTCTTTTTACTCAGTTTCACAAAGATGTTCCATTTCACGTGCAAAATGTTTCCCCACCTACACTTGAGGATTCACAACTCATAAAATGCTTCCAGCTTGAAATGAAATGAACGCCAGACTGCAGAGCTCTATTTTTATCTAATAGGTGTTTACAAGTGGGGGGGGGGGAGAGAAAGGAGGTGGTAAGAATACTAGGTTGCTTTCTGAATAAAAGTCTAGGCAGTAAGGAAAGCATTTGTTTCCCAGGAAACTAAAGCTAGAGCTTGTTTTAGAGACGTGTTGTTGTGTTTCATCAAGTTGCATGGTTCAGCATCTCAGCAGTTGTGGATGGCTGCACAATGTAAGCTGAACATCTATAATGTTTGGTGTCTTACAGTGCTTTTATATTTTGTTGGAAGACGTCCAGAGTGATTGGGGCAACCCAGTCAGATGGGTGGGGTAGAAGTAATAGAATAGTAGTAGTAGTAGTAGTTATTATTGGTTCCCCTATACTCAAATGCCATGATAACAGAAGTGCAGCCATTTCCAATCATGTATGCTTATGAGGCTGATGGGGGTGCTTAGAATTTTGCTGTCCTACCAAGTATTTCTTAAAAAATACACCTAGGCTAGCACTAAAAGACAATTATATGGTTAAATTAGCACAGATGAGCAGAACCACCTGACACCATTCACCTCCCAGGCAGAAGGCTGTGCTTGCAAAAGAGGATGATCATGCCTGTTAGTGTACATTTATTCTCATTTAATCACTAACAGCAGACATGATCCATCCTCTTTTGCTAGCATATCTATGCACATGGGAGGTAAACAGCATAGTAGGGCTTGGAGGTAATGCCCATTTATCCTAATCTGATTCTTAAAAAAATTAATTGCTTGACAGCCCTTCTGTAGCAGCCCTACCTCCCCACCTTCATTTAGCCCTCACCTAAGTTGTGGCTTGGGGCCTTCGAGAGACGTGCTCTACATATTTATCTTATTTTAGTTCTGCTATTTATTATCAGCCTTTCACCCCAAGGGGGGGCCAGGCCAAGTAAACAGCAGGGTGGACAATAGAATAGACCCCTACAGAATTCCACAGGTCAATTCCTAGGGTGTCAAGTAACAGCCCTCCCCCAATTGCTCCTTTCTGGAACTGACCCTGGAGGTAGGAACATAACCCCAGTAAAATGGTGCCCCCCCCCCCAGTCAGTCCAGAAGAACACCATAGTCATCACTACCAAAAGTCAGAGAAGTCAAAGAGAATACACTGGGTTACATTCCCCTTCTCTCTCAACAAAAGTCATCAGCCAAGGCACCCAAAGCAGTTTCAGTACAATGAAGAGGCCTGGAGCCAGAATGAAATGGGTCCAGATGCTCAGCTTCCTTCAAACAGGCTTAAAGCTGGACCCACCACCATGCTTTTAATCACCTTGCCCAAGAAGGGGATATTTGTGACTGGGTGATAGTTGTTTAGTGCTGCTGAGTCCTGATAGGTCCTCTTAACAGTCCTTTAAAGGAACCAGTTCAATAAGTAGCTGAATTCAGAAATGCCTCCCTCAAATTATTTCCCCCAGAACAAAAAGTACAGACACCTGGAGTTTGTTCCTAGTTTAATTCTGCATAATAACAGAAGCTGCATAATAACGGAATAGTCCAACTTTGAGGAAGACCTGCAAGGAACACCTATTGGATCTGGGGAGATTCCAAATGTCAGTAAGGAAAAATAAATACAAGTCTTTAGTTCTCATGTTTCTGTACAAAAGTTTGGGTTAGAAAGAGGGTATCAAAACCAAAGAATAAGTTAGGCAGTAATCAAAAGGGATACATTTTAATGGCTATTGAATTTCCCCTTCAATTATTTGAAAATAAAGTCAGGAACTTCACACCCTTCCCTCACTTTCATACCATCCTCAATCCTCAAACCCACTTTGAAAACCTGAATCCTAAAAACATGACTTTGCAGAAGAAATCCTTGTAAAGGCACTTACTACCAAAGAATGTAACAAGATAGACATGACTCCCACCTTACCATTTTCTCCTTTGTTTACCTGCCTACTAAGATTTCACTTCATGCATCTGACAAGTGGGCTTGAGTCCCTGAAAGCTTATGTCACGATATATGCATTTGTATTGAAGGAGACACAAGACTGATTGTTTTTTGTTGCAAGAGATGAACACAGCTACTCTTTGGGAAGATTTTAGAGTTGGGATAGAAGTTGAGAAGTAAGCAAAGCCCTTCAACGGAGCAACCTTTTTTTATCATCACCTGCAGTTGCCAGGAAAGCCTCAGACTCCTTTTACATGCAGGAAGGTAACCTTTCAGAGATGTCAGGTTAAGTCACATGCCAGCAAGATATTTTATGCTGTGTTCAGGTAGGCCAAATTATGATTTTGCTGCAAGTGTATATAATTAGGTGTGCTACATCAAATTATCCTATAAAAGCAAGAGACAGATAGTAGCATGTCTCTATGGTTGTCTCCATAGAAACATGGCTGAAAAAACCTTCCATCTCTTACATAGTAGTGCATTTCAATTTTCATTAAAGCACAAATCAGCAATACCTTACAACTTTCCCTCCCACACAGTTTGACAAGTTGCCACTACCATCAATAGTCAGTTCAACACTGCCCTCCTGCTGTCAAGCCCTCTACAGACTTCAGTCAGTTTCTCTCAATAGTGTACACAACTCTACCTTTCTACTGCTTGCAGAGCAACATCTGCCTGCCAAGTAAGCTTTTCTACAGTCTCCTCCTTTGACTCACCATTATGTTCTCTCTGAATCATGGCGTTGCTTCATAATCTCCATTTAGTTTAAAGTCTCTTCTCAAAGGCTATCTTCCACATAAAAACTTTACACAAAATTACTCTGTCATCAAGCCATGCTAACAATTTAAATAAAGCTGGATTTTAAATTTACTTTAATTCATAACACGCCAAAACAGAAAAGTCACCAGCAGCTGTCCACACCCGCTCATCCACCTCTCAAATTCCTCTCAAGGCCAAGTTCTGGCAACCCCTCTAAGGATTTAGGAGCCAGATAGATCAGCTTACTGAAGGGTTATTAAAATTGGGAGCCCTTGCAAAGAATTGCTCTGTTGGGTTCCTGCCAATTCAACCTTACCCAGGTGAAAATTCCAGTGTAGGGCCTCACATTTTGATCTCAACAGGTGGGAAAGTCTATAAGGGGCTCACAAGGCTGGCCTACAATGTGTGATCGTAGGTTATGAGCTTAGGTGCGAACAATCTGAAGCTGAGCCATTCTTGTCCCAAAATAGGAGGTCTTGCAAAAATGAGGACAAGGCACAGAAAAAACTGGAGTTCCAGCATGGCAGTTACATACATCAATATTTCTTCTTCATAATTAGTTTTAAGCTTGTATATTAGAAAAAACAGGCATGTTTCACAAATACACATGCTGAACCTATGATCTAACATGAATTCTCTTTTCCAGTGGCATTCAAGCACCACAACCTTTCAGGTTGGGAGAGCTCTTGAAAAAGACACTTAATTGAATCAATATCCCCCCCCCCAAAAAAACCTAAAAATAAAATATAGGTGCAACAAAAGCAACACAGGGGCTGTTTATATACATACAATAATCCAACAGACCAAGTACCGTCACCCAGGAAAGATTCAGAGCTTCATTGGTTATTACACCCAAATTTCACAAGAGGCTTCAAACTGAACCAATTAAGTCTATGCGTACTGTATACCCGTTTGGCAGAAACTGGTGTAAATACAGTTAGGGCAGGCGTCTCGAAAACAAGAAGCAAGGCATTTCAATGGTATACAACACAGTGTAATTAAAATCCTTGCTTGTGCTGCTGCCAGATATATCCCTTTTTAAATATGCATTAGTATCTGGAGAATAGGGTGAGAAAGCAGTAGCAAACTCAAAGAGCAAGCCAGAGACACCGACTGAATATAGATTCTTGGTACTGTATTATGCAGACAGGCAGTGGACCATGCTGGCAGGATTTGGGCCAGCCATGACCCCCAGCTTGTAAATAGCCAACAGGGTTACAGTCAGTCAATCAATGTGCAACTGACTAAAGTGTTTACATGATATACCTCAATTACTGCCATCTGCCCTAAAGACATTTACAAAGCTCTTCAGCGGATGGTTGAAAACAGAACAGGTGTAGAATTAAATCCTCTTGAACCTGCTTTCTAAGCCTGCAGGGCACCTGTATATACATAAAAGAGCACAAGATGATCTACTCAAGGGTTCAGCTCAATGTCGGTGAGCCAGTCTGGTGCAGCAACAAGGGAGTTGGGACTTGGACCAGGAAGAGTTTCAAGCCCCTCTCCACCCATGAAACTCCCTCTCTCCCAACTAAATGGCTACTTCACAGGTTTGTTCGGCGTTTAGAATGGGTAAAATCCTGGATTTGAAGGAAGGCGACGCAAATGTGGCCAATGTGTTCTGTGGTAGAACCAAAACCAAGTATGTGCACCATCCCCAAAACAGCTAATGTCGTGGTTTGCGCCCAACTCTGATAACCTCACCGCTGCACAGGCAGTAGCCTCTAAGAGTGTTTCAAGCAATTAAACATTTCAGACCATCTACTATTTTCATAAATATTTATCAAGTTATCACTCCTTACAACTGTGTCTTGCATGAACATCTGGAGAAGCTGAGTGTTGTTTCAGATCTTAAGGGTTATTTACCCACAGAACAGGGGGCGCCAGCTATGGACATATTTACAAAGTGGAGAAACTATTGGGAGCACCATGTACATCCCACAACTATGCACATGGGTGCAGACGCATTCCCTTCACCCTGCCAGTATTTAGCCCTGGGAACGCCCTTTGGCTCCCCACTAAGCTTAAGTGAGGGTGACCAACCCAGAGTGCGCAGCAGGGAAGGGGTGGGAGGATGGGACCCTGCAGGTGTCAGGGAAGGCCTCCAAGGGCATGTATTCCTCCATGGACACTGAAAAAGCCTCCTCTATGAAGAGGGGCTCCCTGAGTGGACATGCTTTCTCTCAAAAAGCACCCCTCAATACAGTTGCTGCTCTTGATAAAAGACAACTGCTTAAATGCCTTGGACAACTCATTTGTGGTTTTTATTGCAATTATTTGTTATGTTCTAAACAGATTTCATATATGTATATAGTTTTAATTCTATTGATGTTTAATTGGTTTTTTTAAAATGTTTTTAGTGAGTCATGTTTTTATGTGTAAGCCACTTTAGAAACCTATAAGGGGAAAAGCAAGGTATGAATAAATATTATAATAATCGGCTCAAGGAAACCCTTTGTTTCCTTGATCAAGTTTTCAGCGCCCCCCTTCCATGGCAGCATTTCAGTAAACAAGCAACCCCCCACAAAACCCAAATATGTGGGAGACATGAGCAGGCTGCCAACATTTTATCTAGTTTGGTTCTCACTGAGGGGGATAAAGTGTGTGGGTGTCTCGACTGTACCAGCTTTGATTAGTGCAGTTATATTAAACATGCCATTTGCTGGTGTGTGTGGCTGCCTTAACTTGTATTTCCCAATAAATGAAGAATATGAAGCACATTCTAGCAAAGAACACAAGTCCTGCATGATCATAGCAACCAACTGTTCTGCTTAAGAACACGCATCACAGAGAATGAGCAAGGAAACGTTTACACATTCAAAAGAAGTTTCATTTACTTTAAGATCTGAGAAGAGGATACTCAACAGCCATGGCAAAGCGGAGGAAAAGGGCTCACCTTTATAATCTTTTCCACACCTGAGGAGCAAATCATGTAGGTGTGGGGATTAAATCGGACCTGATTCACAATTGAACGATGACCTTTCAATACCATAAATGCACCATTAACCACCCTGCCGATTCCACCTGGAAAAAAACAGCAACAGAAGAGAATAGCTCCATATACCAAAGAATAGCTTGTTTGCACTGAATCTGAAATACTAGCTGTGTACAGCTACAGGCCATAAGTCCACCACTGCCCTTATCCCACTTGCACCTTCCACTAAATTAGTCACTATTTCATTGGCAGCAAGTAAAACTGCCTTAAGTCAAGGACACCCTGACTCTGGACTATGCCAGTGGTGAAATATTCAAAAACTCCAGTAAGCCTGCATGCATGCATACCACATATAGTTGTGAAAAACAGCATATTGATAACCAATGTAACTGGAACAGAACAGGCTGAAGATAGGAATGCCTTGTGGAGATGTGCTGCAGCATTTCTCATCAGATGAAGCTTCCAAATCATAGTCAGTCTTTCCCTTAGCAACTTCAGAACTATGGGCAGGCAGATAGATGGCCATTCCATTTTACTATACTGTTGGTACTAACTATTATCCAGAAGGTAAAGTAGTGATGGCCTCAACAGAGATGGGAAGAAAAGCTACTTCAAGTAAAGGGCAAGCCAACACAAATGCTTTTGTTTTTATCTACTCTCTTGGTGGTTTACCAATTGATTAGTCACTGTAATGCTTATGGCAGATCCATTCCTTGATCCAAACCAGGATTCCAGGTTGTTCTGAGTTAAGTGTAGACTAGTTCACCCCAGGACTTACAGTAGGCAGACTGGGGGAAAGGGAATTCTGGAAGGAAGAACGTAGCTGCAAGTAAGGAAGGAACTCTAAAACAAACCTGCTATCTAATAAGACACAGTACACGTCCTGGTTCTTATGTTTCTAAGAATCCCAGGTCTCTGAACCCAACAGGTCTTTGTCTCCTTTTTCACAGGAGAACTACATTCACTTGGTCATAAAAATATAAGGCTGGGTTGGTTCGGTCACCAAAACCATGGACCTTTAGGCAAGTCTTGACAATTAGAAGTGCCGAAAGTACTGAAGAGAACCAAGTTTTCTCCAAAAAGCCCTTTGACTGTAGCGCTTGGCAGCACAGTAAAGAACTTATTACTTCATGTATTTCAGCTTGGTCACTCAACCGCACTGCTCAACGATCGATGCCTCTGGAAGCCCAGAAGTGGAACATGAAGGAACCTTCACTTTGATTTTCAAAAAACAGCCATGTTGGGGACACAAAAGTGAGAAAGCAGTAACACTCATGACAACATACATAGACCAACAAAGAGCTAAAATTAAAGCACTAAACTTAGTGCATGTGTGTTTCAGTAGCTGTTAATATTGTGAATATGTAATGCTTTTTTGTGTTTTAGCTGTTGCATTTCTAAACTGTTACATACTCGGATTGATTGCATCAATGAATAGCACAGTGTTAGGTGAAAAATACAGATACCTGTATTCCCCGCCCCTACAAGGCAAAGAGCAGCTAAGGGGGAGAGATGATTTTGATTAAGAAGGCGATGGGGACGAGGATATATACATACACGTCACACACAATTCAGGAGAACTTCAGTGCTTCCAAGCAGACATGCAAAGGATTGCAAACATCACTGAGTTTACACAAAGGTATGCATGTACAGGAAGGCGGCCCCAATAATGCACCTCTTGCGTAAATTGCTAATATTGTAGAATAGTGTTCCCCAAACGTATAATGATTGTATACCTCTTTTGAGAGGTTATACCAGTGGTAGGCCTTTTTGGGAGAAGATAATTTGTAGTTTTAATATCTAGACTAGAGCAAATTCTGCCATGTACCCTCTGAAACTCTTCAGTGTAACACCACACTTTGGGAAACACTGTTCTAGAAGACTGCTTTTCCTAGTGGTAGTAACTTAATTTGTAAGATTCTACAGGAACACTCACCTGCTTCTGGATCCGGAGGAATTCTCCACATGTATAAATTAAAGTCATCAGAGCCAGAGAGGATGTACTGTTAGAAATAAAAATACTAGTAAGTTACAACAAATTCACCACTAAGGCAGCCCTTGAAATATACATATTTGGAAGATTCCAATAGCTTGATTATATGAAGCAATACATATATAGTCTACATGCCTAGAATTCGTATTGTTCGTGTGGTTGCAGGTCAAGGACTGAAAATATAAATACCAGGGATTCATGATAAACCAGTGGGGAGAGGGAAGGCTTTGATTTTAAAAATCAACAAAAATGATACGCTACAATCTAATGCATATTTACTTTCCAGTCCCATTGAAATTATACCCATAAAAATCATGCTACACAAGTCAAACACCTGCCCCTGTTCTAGTCTTCATTTATGATTTATTTGCTTTAACATCAATGGAATTCTCCCTCAAATTCACTCAATATGCCCACTGCATGAAAGTTCAAAGTACAGTACTGATAATTTTAAAACCTTCCTTCCTCAAAGTACATTACTAGTCTGTTTAGCAGAAAAAAGAAAATAAAACACAATTACCGTATTTTTCGCCCCATAGGACGCACCGTCCTATAGGACACACCTAGGTTTTTTTTGGGGGGGGAATAAAGGGAAAAAAATTATTCCCCCCCCCCAGGCATGGGGCTGGCGTGGGGGAAGCCCGAGCTTCCCCCGACCCCAGCCCCCAGAACAGCCTGCTATCCGCAAGCCTAGGGAGCCGCGCCGGTCTCCCCAGGCTTGCGGACAGCTGTGCGAAGCCCAGGCGCGCTCTTTAGCACGCCCGAGGCTTCGGAATGCAGGCAGCTCTGTGCAACCCTCCGGAGCCCGGTGCGGCTTGGCGCCGGAGGGTCGCGCAGAGCTGCGCGGACCCTGGGAGGGCAGCTCTGCGCGACCCTCCGGAGGCCAGCGTGGCTTGGTGCCAGGCTCCGGAGGGTCGCGCTGAGATGCGCGGAGCCCGGGAGCGCAGGCAGCTCTGCGCGACCCTCCGGAGGCCAGCGCGGCTTGGCGCCGGGCTCCCGAGGATTGCGCAGAGCTGCGTGGAGCCCGGGAGGGCAGGCAGCTCTGTGCAACCTTCCGGAGGCCGGCGCGGCTTCGCGCCGGGCTCCGGAGGGTTGCGCAGAGCTTCCTGAAGCCTGTATTCGCCCCATAGGACGCACCCACATTTCCGCTTCATTTTTGGAGGGGAAAAAGTGTGTCCTATAGGGCGAAAAATACGGTACACTTATAGAAGAACTGGGAAACTGCAGAGGTATGCAGAGGTATGGCCATTTCCTACCACAATTTTAAAAGTTGCATATGGAGCTGAAATGTTATGAAAAAAGGAAGAACACCTGAGAGCAACTTTGTGGGGATATAGAAAGTTATGTCTTTTACAATATTTGACCAATCTCCAGTCTGTGCCAACCTGATGGCCAACAAAGAATTCCTCATATTTGTAACCCAGTAGCACAAAGAAAGAAGGGAAAATAAGGCAAAAATTTAGTTTTTACCCCTTATACAAAGTTGATTCAATTTTAACCAAAGAGCACTTAAAATACTTTACAGGCAGAAACTAAACAATTAGAGTAGCCAAACAAATTGACAAAGTAAATAAGATGAAGATCCTTCATTCTCAAGGACTCAGAAATAAAAACAAGCAGCTGTAAAACACACAGTACACTCCAATGTGGAGAAGCCTAGCTGCTTTACCGAACTTGGATGTGCTCATTCCAACTGCAAGGATATTTTGTCCTCACCCTCACCAGAATTCTCAAAATGTAAAGGTGTTCTGGCACTCCAGCCTAGTTACGGCCAGAAGAAAACAGTCACACAAGGAACTCCTTTCCATGTGAAATTTTATAGAGATCTGCTTATAAGAGGACAGCTTTAGAGAAGTGCTGCCAGTGGAGTCCCTTTTGGCAAATGTTCACAATGTCCAAAAAAGGATCTAGCACAGGAAAGTTGCTCAGGCTGTAGATGTGAATGCAACTACACATTTCCCCCAATAACTAAAGAGTATCTTGCACTTAACAGCCAGCCAAATGCAGCCAACACTCTGCTGGTGGTTGGTGAGTTTCACTAAGCTTTTACAATTGCAAGTGTCCCAACACACAGTTGTAGCATAGTCACTCAGTTTAACAGTCTTAGTGTAGAAGAAGTAGCAGTAATAATAATTCTATTCTTTATTCCCCACCCTTGTTTGCGTGAAGGTTCCTCAAGAGATGAAGTTTCCTAAAAGAAGGAAAAATGAAGACCCATCTCTGTTCTAGTCAGTTGTTTTTTAGGAGCGTGGTCAGAGAAGCTGCTCTTGTAGGATAATATGAAGAAAGTTGTTAAGAAATATGTGCTGCCTGCTGTGTCTCCAGCACTGAGGATACATCACATGAGACACCATGGCCTGGTTCACAAGGCCTGCAAAACCAGACCTTACCTTACTAAGCCTGTGTTGGCTCCTGGAGAGAAGCTTATAGCCGCTGTGCTCCTCCCTGGTCATTTTTGCTGCAGCACTGTGCCAAAGCAAGTCAGGGTTGGTTTCGTGTGTTGTCTGCACTTGGGCTCATGGCTAAGCTTTCTCCTTCCTAATCTCATGGTTAGCAAGCAGAGAGCTGAACCACAAGCCCCAGTTCAGACAACACGCTAAGCCATGCAGCAAATGGGACTGGAGGGGAGAAAAGGTGCTGCAAGCTGCTCTCTGGGATCCTGCACACTTGCGTGGTTTCCCTAATTCAAGGTTTAGCTTAGCGTTTCATGCAAATCGGGCCCAAGCCTACTCTCAGGAAGTGTGTGACCTAAAGCAGCAAAAAAAGTGCTTCTCATGCCAAACACCCCCCCCCCCATTTCCTACTCCCACCAAGATCTCCAAACATTAAAAGAATGTGTTCAAACACAACATTAACAGTCTTTTGGGGGGAAATATTCAAAGTCATTTGATGAGCAAAGATGTAAATCATCCTCCATCTGCGACTAGCTGCAAACAACCGAAAGGGGAGGGGAGGAAAGGCTTTTGGATGACAAGCTGCTGATTCAGAAGTTTGCCTTAGAAGGAAGAAAATTCCCAGGCATGGTTAATAGCTGTTGCTGCACAAAGCAGCAATCCCAGAACTCTATAAACATGCCTCAATTGTTTAGAATGAGCCATCCTCAGACTGCTGGCTCTGCTGCTTCCTTGCCTGCCTGAACCTCCCCTCCCATTTCTGCCCCAAAAGGAGAACATACTACAGGCAACTGATGCAAAATGGAATATGATCAGCAGCAGTTACTGCGGTCTTAATAGCAGTGCTTTTTGCACATTCTGGAATTCAGCCACCAACAGGAATAAATTTTTCTTAACTACTGTCTGCTGGAAAATGGTCGGCATCTTGAAGCTTTTATATTTCCGTAGGTTTTGCTGAATGCAAAGTATTAAAGAGGAAAATTAAAGCCAGCCCTTTTCTCTTGCTCCACATTTGCTTGCTTCTTTTGTGTAAGGCAATTCATGACTGACAGAGCTTCTTACATCTTAAAGAGCCAAATTACACATTAGGTTAGCTACATAACTGGGCCTTTTAAGATTTTTTGTTTTTTACACAGTTCACCAGCACAGGGCTCCCAATGCTTATTAGCACCCTAATGTGGGGGACTGGAGTGTTATTAACCCTTAATATCTCAGCTATGACACCAAGAAATCCCCTCTCCTCCCCAGAGCACTTTTGCACTTCAATTAATTGCTTGTTGTTGTTCAAATAAGGAAACAAATAGACAAATGTTGCTTTAAAAAATGGATGGCCTGCTTGACACCACAGGTATGGGATATGACTGACAACTAGACCAGGGCTTAAGAGAAGAATAGCTTGTCTAAAGCCACCCACACCGTTCCCAGCACATGCAACTTCCAAAATTCGGTTCAGTTTGGATTGCCATCTTCACACTTAAGTGCCGTTGAATCTTTCCCTTAGTTCCCCACCCTGCCAACAGCAGCACTCAAAAAAGTTTCCCAGGTTGTTCATCTGCATGAACTCTCAAGTCTGTGGCAAAAGCCAGTTCCTACTCTCAAAATAGTCACAGGACAAAGAGCAGCTTCCTATTTTACATCTCTTCAGATATATAAAATTCCATAAATTTTGAAGCAAATGAGGGTTGCTATAAATTTCAATACTGATAACTGCAAAACCAATTGTTCTGTTTTGTGATATGCTGCTTATTTAAACAAACACGTTCTACAGCTCTGTACACACACATGTGCACCCAATATATAACAACTGATAATTAGGCAGAAAATCAGGAATGACATATTTCTGGAAGCAAGAAAAGGCATAAAATAAAGGTAACCTAATAAGAGTAAGCTATTGGGGATAAAAATTACTTCAACATTCAAATGTTCAGATTAATTCCCTCACTCTTTGACCACTCAAATATAATTCTTCAAAAAAAAATCCTAGCCTTCAGCTGTTTGAACAGTATATATCATGTCAATATCAGAAATTAAATACATGGCCCTGTCTATATTTGCTTTCAATGTAATAGGTCTCATAATAGCCACTGCTGCCCCCCACTGGCAGTATAGGGTAATTCCAGCGTTTCACCTCAGTAAGCTTGCCACTTAAAGTTACCAAGAATATATTTCTTACGGCCTTAATGAAAACATTCAAAATTAATCATTGTAAATGCATTTGAAGATAATCAGAAAACCTTTATAAGGTGTATTTAGGTCATCATTCCCTGCAATCCCCTGTTCATCATAGAAGTACAACTGTTTCAACATTAAAGGTAATGGTACCCCTGCCCGTATGTGCCAGTCTTGCCAGACTCTAGGGTTGTGCGCTCATCTCACTCTATAGGCTGGGAGCCAGCGCTGTCTGCAGACATTTCCGGGTCACGTGGCCAGCGTGACAAGCTGCATCTGGCGAGCCAGCGCAGCACACGGAACGCCGTTTACCTTCTCGCTGGTAAGCGGTCCCTATTTATCTACTTGCACCCGGGGGTGCTTTTGAACTGCTAGGTTGGCAGGCGCTGGGACCGAGCAACGGGAGCGCACCCTGCCGCGGGGATTCAAACCGCCGACCATGCGATCGGCAAGTCCTAGGTGCTGAAGTTTTACCCACAGTGCCACCCGCGTCCCTTGTTTCAACACTAGGCTTGTAAAAAATGGTTTGTCCACATCTAGTTTATAATTTGAAAACAAGCCTGTATGCCTGGTGGAATTAGGGAAATCTTATCAGTTAAACTTAGAGAACAGCACTGCTTCTGAGAGGGAATTCACGTGGTATGAAGTAGTCAAGTGCCTGCCCTTTCCAACTAAAACTGATACAGTGGAACCTCGGTTTTTGAGTGTCTTGGAAGCTGAACGATTCAGAACCCGAACGCTGAAAATGCTTCCATTTTTTAACTAGCCTCAGAATGCTTAATGTTTCCTACCCTGAACCAAGGCAAATTCCTAGTGCTGCAAAAGCATGCAAAAAAAATTCCCCAAGGTTGGGGGGGGGGGGGGAGAATGCTGCCAGTTCTATTCTTAAGTGGCACTGAGCAAGTTCCCTAGTTTATTTAAAAACAAAACAGCATGTAAATGAGTTGTTTTAGCCACTGCTCTTTCTAGGAGCACCATGTTGAAAGGCAAAACCCAAAGCATCCTGACCAGAGTCTTTCAGTGTGCAGAACTCATCCTAAGGAATGCTGGAAGAGCAACCAAGTGACTGCTGCATTCCTGAAACTTTCCTGCACATGCATAATATCAACAAAGGAGACTGAGTGGTGATGTAATGTCTGAGGACATGCCACAGAGTAAAGATAATTTTAGTTTTATTCAGAGAGCACACGTTAACTCTTGCTTGAAAAAAGCAGCAAAGTAGTGCTTTTTATTACTGGTGGCCCGGAGCTTTGCTACGTCTTCAGCGAAGCAAAAGGGAGAGGGGAAAATGAATTTCAGAACTAAGGAGAAATGAAAGAGGCAGCACTGATCTAAAACAAAGGAAATTTCTCATCAAGTCTTGGAATTCATTCCCTAGCAGGCTGAGATCTTGCTAAATAAATTCATATTTCACCAAACTTTACTCACTTTTTATTGATAGAGGAATCAACCTAAGTAGAAAATTGGGGGGAGATGACACATGCATGACACAGGGAGGAGTCAGGGGTGGAGCCAAACACAATAGCAGTGCAGCTGCAATGGCTGGTGACTCCTCCTTTCTGGAGCCTGGCCTCCTCCTCCAGCCACTTGCCCGGGGCTGCTTCCCCTCTGTGGCAGCAGGAGAAGCAGCGTCCAACCACTGAATCAGCACTGAACTCAGCTCCACACACTGCCTCCTCTGCAACTGATTGTTCTCAAAATTGGGGTGGCACCCCCCATATTTTATGGGAGGGGTGAAGGGACCTGGGCCCCTTAGAGTTGGCGCCTATGTGATAGCATCAGTGCAGCTACAAAAAACTAGACTCCCCCTCCCATAACACTACCAAAACCAGGCATTCTGAAGACTGCTTTTTCTCCTCTCCCTTCCGCTGCCTAAATAAAATATATGCAAGTTCCCAACAGCATTCATTTTTAATTTTTCTCAAGCCCCCTCCCCCTCTCCCAACCATACTGCACCAGGCTTCTTCGTTCCTCCTCTGTAACAAAGGAAAACACTCGCCCCCTTCCAAAAAAAAAATGGTGGTGCAACTGGCCTGAGCCACATGAGGTCAGATAAGTCATCATAACCCACTAGATCATCAATATCCTAAAGAGTAGGTCTGAAGACACATGGGGTCATCACCATGCAGAAACAAAGCAGCTCTGAGTCTGGTCGGTGCCTGGGTGGTGACTGAACCACATGCACCCCCCCCTTTGGATTCCATGATGAAAACACGTGGGTTATAAGTTTAAGAAATATGTAGAAACAAAGGGAAAGCAAATAAGCACATTATCATCTTTCTAAACATTTGCACTAGTCATCTCAAATCAAGGCAACATGGTGTACAACCTACTCCCAGTTAACATTTCTGCATTAGCCAAGGCACGATTCGTATGGAAATATAGCCATGTAACAGCTCTGCATGGTGTGCCATTTGCTTGCTTGCAACTATTTGCTGTGAAGCACGGTCCAAGTTCTTGCATACCACAGTAATATGGTGAAACGCAGCAAAGCCATGTTGCAAGCAGCTGTATGCACTAAAACAGCTCGCCATGTGGGAGTTTTTGGGAATAAACTTGTATGGTGCGTTGATGGAGTGGAAACAGAGCCTTAGCCGCCACAGTTCCATTACCTTGTTTAGTATCAAAGTATTTCATTTCCCCCCTTTAATGTGTCTAGTCTGAAAGTCACATTAGTGGGGTGAAGTGGACAGTGGATTTCAACCAGAGACATACAATTTCTTATGACCACCCAGGTGAGGAGCTCAGTGGACAACCTGGGTCAACTACCATCTCTCGGCCTACTTCACCCCACAGGGTTGGCTAAGTTATGTGGGTATGTTGTCCAGGTCTCTCAGTGTTAACACCCTTCTTTGTTTTAAGCAAGGGGGAAACTTAAATATAGGCACACTGACCCTGTGTTTTAATGCCATGCCATCAATGCTCTTGAAGTGCCCACTGAGCCAGTATGGTGTAGAGGTTATATTGTCGGACTAGGACCTGGGGGACTGGGGTTCAAGCCCCCACCTGGCAGTGAAACTGACAGGATTAACTTGCACCGGTCACTCCCTTTCAGCCTACCTCACAGGGTTGTTGTGGGGATTAAACAAGGAGGGAGAGAGCCATATATGCCACTTTAAGCTCCTTGGAGAGCAAGGTGGGATATAAATGCCACAAGTGAAATATTTATTCAGCTCACAGACTTGGCAACTGAGGCTCTTTACCTGATCGCGATCACCTGCAAAACAGCAGCTTTTCATGGTACAAGAATTAAAGTATCCTTGGTTGTCAAACTGGAAGACAGGCAGACGGGAGTGGATGTCATAAAGGACTGGTGGCAGCCGACGTCTGAGAGCAAGCAGCTGTGTTCCATTGCTGTTAAACCGCACACTCATGGCACTCTGAAGTGATAGATTCCCACCATACCGGAGCAGGGAACTAGGAAACAAGAAACCAGAAAGAATCAGATGGGCTGCCGCAATTTAACTAACATGAAGCATCTATCAGCCAGCCCTCCTTATCACAACAAGGCAGGAAGGAGTTCAAAGGAGGCAGAATGTCTATAGATGTGTAACTGTGTTCCATGAACCACACTTCTCCATATATTACTCAGACGTCCTAAATAAATTTCCAGGAAGGAAACCTGAGGATCCAATAAGCCAACCAAGCTCTATACTTAGGACTAACTTATGAATTAGATGTGTCGCAAAATTTCAGTTACATTTTTGGCGAAATCTCAGACAAGTAGCAATGTTTATTTCAAGTCCCAAATCCAGTTAAGAGTATTTGCTAAAACTTTGGCCACAACTAACTCATTCTGATAATTTCAGACGGACATGCAGGTTCAACTTTAAACAGGATCATGGCCTACTACTATAATTCCCTGCCCACTTACAAGGAAATAATCTCTTGTTGAATTCAGGAGGACTTTAATAAATGAACAATAATATTTCAGCTATTTATATACAGGTTTCTAAGTGGTGTACATACAAATTACAAAAGACGTACAGTGGATAAAATCAATTTAAAATTAATCACAAAACAGGAAACTAAATAACCTGTTGAAAAGCCTCTGAGGTTCAAGAGGGAGGGAGCCTTTCTGATCACATCTATTAAGGAGTTCCAAAGAATTGGGAATAAAATACTCAATGCATGGCATCAGGTGGATACAAACTGTCTATCCAAGTCACAGAGGAACTATTAAGATAGTAAATATAAATAGGGTTTGGCTCCCAGTGGACCACAAAATTTATTGTGGCAAAAGCATTCATAGCTCATTCACTTACTGTGTCATAATCAGTGCTTTTCTTTTGCTAAAAAAAAAGGAGATGCTGGTTTGCACATTGATAGAAGTACCATGGGGGCCAGTACAAAATGATTTTGCATACAGCAGGATTAGAATTTTAAATTAACAGTGGTAAAAGTATTAACCTATTGAAAATCAATCTTTCCCAGCTATTGAATGTCATCATAACTAAAAACAGTTTTCAGTTCATCTAAAGGAAGTCTCGCAGTCAGAGAAGCCAAAAGAATGGGATTCCTCCTTCTCATTTCCAACCAGCTTCCTGCCCCTTCAAACCTCTCATCAATCTTTCACAAAAAAATTATACTGGAGTGTAACGTCCTCCGCCTCTTCTATACTGTTACAAATGTCTACAGATCAAAACTGCTGTTAGTGACAGGCCAAGCCAAGCTTTGTTTCTTTTCCTGGTCTGGTAGCAACCCTATCATCAATCTATTTCCCCCTTTCTCACATGACAATTTGCTTGGAAATACTAACAGTTTTCAACAGAACGTACAGTACTGTATACAAGCTACAATGGTAAATTACATCTTCTGTGCAAGGATGGAGCCCCAGCTATACGATTGGTGCTAAATAATAATATGCAGCAGCTAAACCAGGTTGAAAACCTAGCTTGGTCCCCCATCCCAATTTATATAAACAAGAAGACGGTTATTCCACAGCAATTCCTTTAGCCTTACTTGTTGCTTCACATAAACATCAGAAAGAACTTTCTAAGAGCTGTTTGACAGGGGAACAGACTCCCATGAGAGGTGGTGGACTCTTCTTCCTTGGAGGTTTTTAAGCCGAGGTTGGATGGACACCTCCCCTGTATGATCTATTTCATGGGTCGGCAAATGAAGGTCCATGGGCCGGAACAGGCCCAATTGCCTTCTGGATCCTGCCCACGGATGGTCCGGGAATTGCTGCGTGGATCGCAGAACGTGCGTTCTTTCCCTCTCCCTCATACGGCAGCAGCGCCTCCTCCCTCCCTCCTCCTGGCTTCTCCCCGCCCTGCCTAGAGGAGGAAGGAGGCTGGGCTTTGTTGGTGCCAGCAGCAGCATTCAAGCAGCCACCATTTTAAGCAGCCCCTCTCTGGAGTCCTTTTGCTCGCCGCTCATTGTCTTGCCACTGCCGCCACCAGTGCCTGCTGCTCGCAAGACACAGGTGGCTCGTGGTGCTCTTGCATCATATCAAAATATAGTCCGGCCCCACACAAGTTCTGAGGGACAGTGGACCAGCCCCCTGCTGAAAAAGTTTGCTGAAGCCCTGATCTCGTTGATATTGCAAGGGCTTGGACTTGATGACCCTTGTCGTCCCTTCCAACACTACGATTCTATGATTCTATATTATGAATTCCTCTACATATAAAGTATTTCCTGTTTATTAAACTTGCAAATATATTACCATATGTCTTAGTTAACTGAAACGGAACATCTGGATTAGCTCAGCTGGTCTCTCAGTTGAAACTTTTAATCTCAGAGTCAAGGGTTTGAGCCAGACATTTGGCAAAAGATTCCTGCATTGCAAGGGGATGGTCTAGATGGTCCTCACGGTCCCTTCCAACTTGACGATTCTATGATTCTAAACATTTAACTTTCTCCCCTATACACTGCAGCAGAATACGTGAACAGGCCATGGTGATGTCATTTGCCACACAGATCCTATACAAAATGATAAATGAAGCAGGATCTGTGGAACAGCAACATTTTGGGTCTTAATCCAAGAATAGATTTTTTTAAAGGTTAAATCAGTTTTTACCAGTAGCTAACAGACAAATGAGAAGAGAGAGGATATGACAAATGGGAGCTACTGTCTGCATCAGCTAATGGTTTCCTTTCCAGGAAAAATAGACAAGATAGTCTAAATAAAGCTTTTCTCCCTTTGGCAAGTTTTATGGATGGATTGTTTTCCTGAGGTTTGAAAACAGCCACTTACTGCCAACAAAGTGCAAAGAAGGAAGGCATAGCACGAAGTTGGGACATTTTTTAAAAGAAAAAGAAAAGCGAGAGGAAGAAATGACAACAACTGTATTCATAATATGAAATCTGCATATCTTGATCTGACACACCTGACTGAATTGCAAGCTTGCCAGGGGTGTCAGGAAATTACAGTCACTGAGGCGGAGGAGGAAAGGGCTGAGGAATGGGCAGGAAAGAGCTGACAGTTTCTAGCACTGCTGTTTACAGTATAATGGGGGTGGGGGAAGCAGAGAGACTTTAAAGGAGAAGGAGGACTCAATGCCCTGAACACTCAACACGCAAGAACAGACTAATACACAGTAGTTAATACAACTGCCAAGCTAATATTTTAACCCATCTAATATTTTTTGACTGTGCAATAATGATTTACGGTAAGAATGGCATGGGCGGGGGGAGAGAGAGACCCAAAAGTTAAACAGGAAAAGTAAAGTTAATTTAAATCAGGCACAGGCAAACTCGGCCCTCCAGATGTTTTGGGACTACAATTCCCACCATCCCTGACCACCGGTCCTGTTAGCTAGGGATCATGGGGGTAGCAGTCCCAAAACTTCTGGAGGGCCAAGTTTGCCTAAGCCTGATCAAAATGGTTTATCAAGGTGAATGATAAGCATACAAAAGGTTAGGGGAGAAGAGGATATTGCAAGGCAGGATTTTAAATTGCCTTTGAAGGTGGAAGGTAAGTCTGTGCAGACTTACAGAGCTATCCTATCACATCCCAGATAGCAAATTCATTCTCCCAGTGCTTATCCTTATGCAACTAACATGGCACCATCAATGCACAAGAAACAGCCACAAGCAGGCTTGAAGAAGCACAAAACAATATTTAAAAGCATGTTCCACAGGCACTGGATCCTTTCTGGCTGTTGTGGGAAGAAATGGAAAAATGGGGTGAGGAGAGTGGAAGGGAGTATCGAGTCCAAGGCACAGCTAGAACCCTGCCCTCGAGCACACATGGCAACCGTTTGTTGCAGATCTGACTTGAAGGACTAAATTTGCTTAGAATATTTAAGTGCCTATTTGTTAGCAAACCAAAACTGAACCATCCACGTGGCTTTATGTGGAAGTAAAAATGTCAAGGTTTTTTAAAAGCAACATGAGCCTTGTACCCAGATATGCAAACCATGAAGAAAAGGCCCCTTAAAAAAAAAAAGTCACATGATGACTGATTATTGCCAGCCATTAGCAAGACCGCTGAAACAGGCAAAAATGTCACATGATGTTTTAAATCATGTGTGGGGAACCTTGCTCAGCCCAAGGGGAGACATTCCCTCATGAGAAACCTTCCAAGGGCCACATGCTGGGAGAGGGGGCGGAGACCATGGTGAAGCAATTTTAATCTTGTACAGCAAGCTAGTTTCTTTGCACACCCCTTTCCTCCATCCAGAGAAGCAAGAGACATTATCAGAGTTCAAGGACACATTGCAGCCTAGTCAAAATACCTGGGGCAGTGAGGGGTCAGGCCTAGGGAGATTTCTGAGGGTTAGGCATAGAGGCCTGAGAGGCCACATTTAACTCCCTTGCCTGAGGTTCCCCACCCTTGTTTTAAGTAAGCAAACTGTCTCACAATTCCAGAACTATAGCCTTTTTTTAAAACCTTACAATGGCATAAACCTTTATCGACAAGTCTAGGAAGTCCAAATCTAGAAAACAGTCCTGGAATGATTATGCTTTGTGGCCTTAGGATTTGGATGGATAATATTCACCAACGTATAAATTGCCACACTTAGTTCTATATATGCTACCATGTATTGGCCTTACGCACATTGTGATTTGTTGGCACCTCCTCGTGGCAGAGAAGCCTCATAACAGCTTTGTTTAAACCACCCACGCTATTCAGAAGAGAAATGTTTGCTTGTGGTCTCAAACGAGCAGAGGTTGCTTGAATGACCTTCTAAAAAAATAAAAAAAAAAGGCCTGGGACAGCCCATGCCATGTCTTTTGTTTTGTTTTTAAAAGATATTTATTGAGATTTCAACATATTACAAAAATTAGAAAGAATAAAAAAGAATAAAAAGAAAAAGAAAATACAAAATAAAAACAGTTAAAAACAAATCAGTCTTTCCATATCTTATCTTTCATTTACTTGTTTCCCTGACCTCCTCACACCTCCCTTTCTTGTATTCCAGTTCAGTTGGTTAATTCAGCAAATCCTTTCCCTCTTTAATTTTATCTTAATCTTTTATCTTAATATATTATAGCTTTAGATTATCACCCGTTAACAATCCATTTTACATGTTCCTTAACATTGCTGCTAAAAAACCCCACTTAACTTCAATCCAGCGTCATTCTAACATTCATTAATTTTGCAGTGTTTCTGTAAATAGTCTTTAAATTTCTTCCAATCTTCTTCCACTGACTCTTCTCCCTAGCCCATGCCATGTCTTTTGCCAACACTCTACATGCATTCCATTTCTGAGAGGTTCTTTTATATCAGAACAGCACAGCAGGTTTGGATAGGAGTTGTGCACTGTTGACACAGGAAGCTGCCTTCCACCAAGTCAGGCCTGTGGTCCATGGAGCTCAGTATTGCCTATGCTGACTGGCAGCAGCTCCCTAGCATTTCTGACAAGCATTAACTACGTTTGGACTAACCTAAAAACATTTTTGTAGTTAAGACTGGAGAAAGGGAAGCTCACGGCTGAGAGGAGAGAGGCTGGAAGATAGCATGCATGGCTGGAAGAAGCTTTTAACCACAATTGTTTTTAGAACATGTTAACTCTTTTAGAATGTTCTTGGTTTTTTTATCATTTATCTGTTTGCTACTCTGGAGAGGAAGGGGGACATAAATTCAGTAAATGATTCCCACGATCCCTTTGTTGGTGCCTGGAAGGAGACAGCAGGTGCTTTTACACGAGGGCTTATACAGCCAGTCCTCCTTCACTTTCCACACAGAACCTATTTTTCCTTTATCTCAAATCCTGTAATCCAGGGGTGGGGAACCTTTGGCCCTCCATATGCTCTTGAGCTACAATTCCCATAGCCCACAATCATTTGCAATGCTGTCTAGGGTTGATGGGAGTTAAGAGTTTAACAACATCTAGATGGCCACAGGTTTCTCACCCCTGCTGTAACTCCTGCCCATACTACAAATGCACAGGTGTTTTTTTAACCTTCAAAGAAAGGCAAAAAGTTACCATTGGGTGGTTTCACACAATTTGCTATTTGTGTAAAAATGAGAGTACATAACATACAAACTTAATGTGGTCGCAGACCATCATGAGATACAAACATGCAAATAAAATAAAGCACATAAGACTTAAAGAGGAGAGGGATAAAAGAAAATAGTTAAAAGTGGTTATAACTCACATAAACTTAAAGCAGATAGAAACAAAAGACAAGCAGTTAAAAGCAACTATAAGGGAGGGAATGTGAAGCAGCACAGGACTTGCATTATGGGCCTTCAGTTTAGGCTTGGTTTGTGACACAAACAATCCTTTGACATACCGTATTTTTCCGTGTATAAGACAAAGCTTTTTGCTAAAAAAAAA
This sequence comes from Podarcis tiliguerta, assembly GCF_965153285.1. Lineage (NCBI taxonomy): Eukaryota > Metazoa > Chordata > Lepidosauria > Squamata > Lacertidae > Podarcis > Podarcis tiliguerta. The sequence goes on from NC_139534.1 coordinate 88,487,182, forward strand.
ATTAGGCAAAAATTGGGTGTTGTCTTATACACGGATAGTGAATGCAGAGGGGGGACGTGCGAATAATGGCAGCAGCAAGCAGGAGATTGGCAGTGGCAATTGATCGGGTGACTGGTGGTTGCATCAAGGCCTGCTGGCAATTGGCTGTGGCTATTGGGCAGGCGATTGGTGGCTGCGGCAAGTGGGCGGGTGGGCTGTTGGTGGCGGTAAGCAGGCAGACAATTGGCAGCAGCGGCGAGGTGTGCGATCGGCCGTGGCTGTGGCAAGCAATCGGCAGTGGCGGGCAGGTGGGTGAGCGATTGGTGTAAGTGACCTCCCCCACCCCCCAAAAAAGCTAAACAACTTAATTTCTTAATTTTGAGTTAAAAAAATAGGGGTCATCTTATAAATGGGGGCGTCTTATACATGGAAAAATACGGTGTGTCCATCATGGCAGTGCAAATCTAGCAACTGAGTATGTGACATCTGGGTTTTCATACTAGAATAGTAGGGAGATACATCCTGGGAGTTTGTACATCCTGGGAGTTTGTATAGTACAGGCAGGATGAACCTAGCTCGTATGTCTGTATAATATTAGCAGTGAAACTTAACATGCTTGTTATCACATTAGACTTTTGTTGCACTATTGTACTGAGATTTTAAAATTGGCAGATTCAAGCCAGGAAGAGGCAATGATGGAGAGGGGCACATTCCTGGCAAGGTAGTGGTGGAGGTGCAGGCAGGCAATGGTAGATATAGGGCAACGTAGATAGAGCCACGGTCTTTAGCTACATCGCTGCCCACATCATCCAAGTCTCTTCCAAAAAAGGAGAAATGACAGCATTATAGCAATCTCTGTATGCAAGGAATGTAGAGCACTCTAGCTGGAAGCCAAAACATTTGCTTACAAATGGCCGAGAGATTAAGTGGGAGGTCAATGTTGGAACGGTTTAGGAGCGATATCATCCAAATTCTCTATGAAACTTGAGTGAGCAAATCATGTCAACTACAGAAGAAAAATGACCAGCATGGAAGCACCCAGCATTATGTAGTGGAAGCATAGGGGTTCAATAGATCATTTAGTAAATTACATTTGTTATAGAATAGGGCAAGGAGGAACAAATTTCAAAGCCAGAAGAAAAACACACTTGGATTGAATAGGACATTTCAGTGACAATATAGGACAGCCCCATACAGAATGAGGATGGGAGACTGCTTAGTGATGCCCTCTTCACTAGCAGTTTTCAAAATAAAGTCTGGATAGACTATCACACTTGGAGCAGTTAATTCTGCTAGATGATCCATAGGTTCCTTCCATTCTGAAACATAGTGATTTGAGAAACATATACAGAGCACACGGATACATCAACAAATTGCCATTAGGTGTGGAGAACTACTAGTCACGGAACTACTAGTCAAACATAATTTTCAACATAAAAATGTGGTCCAAGGAAATTTCAAATATGAACAGCCCAGGCAGTTCAAAACTTATAGGAGCTATTGGTGAGCTGTAGGGAATTAAGAACTCAAAGCAATACCACATGCAGTTAAAAGCCTCACAGCCTAATACAGATCAACCTGCTGCTCCTCTCTGAACCAAAGCTGCTACAGATTTATGTTCAATCATGGTCACACATATATCCAGTTTATCTGAAATGTTTCAACAGAGAAGCTAATATTACTTAGCTTTATAAACTAAGAAAAAATACACACTTATAGAAGTTTAATTACTCCACATTACTGTTGTGGGGGAAAAGACCCACTCACCATTCTTTGCCTAATCGATCAATCCTGGCAATGAATGCTGGGTGGGTATTTTCCCCACAACATTACCAAGCACCAAGTTCAACTGAGTTCCAGAAGGAGCTTTTTTCTGCCTTCCCACTTTCACAAAACAATACATAAGAAAGAATAGTCTTACCTCTGAGGCTTGCGAATGTCCCAGAGTCCTACACCTTCCTTTGAGTTGGCAGTGGCGAGTAACCTGGGCTCCACTGGATTGAACATCACACTGTGAAAGGCTGATGGATAATTAGCCAAGCAGAAGGGCTCTGTTAACAAAACAAGATAAGATCAATTTACTTTTAAAGGCACAAGACCTCTTGTACAATGCTGACGGCTGGCTAAACTTTTTCTTAATGGGAAATTTGTCAACCCTTTCAAGAATTTATTTAGTGTTGGTAGTCAGGTTTTATGTATCTTTCCCTAGCATTAAACAGAATTCCCACATACTAATTGGTAATTTGTGGCTCAGAAATGTACAGTGCTAGTGCACTGATGAAGTAGTATCTACTACAGAAACCATTTTTTACTAAGGGGGAGATCTTGGAACTCTGACAGAGTGGAAAATATTTTAATTTAGATTTGTGTCTTATTGAAAGAGTTTTAAATAAATTACTTTAGCATAATCCATAAACATTGAATTTACTAGCACACAAAACATTGCGGTAGTCCACAAGGGAACTTCTCATAAGTTCTTGACATTCCATCTAATTAAAACTAGATTATGGCATTAAAAGTAATGTGACACTGAAACCATTTCAATAGAGTAGAGGTTTTTCAACAGTTTTATTTCATGAGTTTAATGTGCTACAACAAGCAAGTGTAGCTGCCCCATCAACATCCTAAGTTGCCGAGAGAACTCTGAATCCCAAATATCTTTGCCAAATCCATACACTTTCCTTGTTACTCAGTTTTCCAGCATTCCCGCCATTCTACCAAAGGCTTGTTTGTAATAAAATCCTTAATGTCTAGCATTTCTAAATATAGGTCAAGATCTAGGATTCTATGAACAATTGCTTCCTTATTTGACCCATTTATTTTCATTCCCTAAATCATCTCAGACAGACTTCACTCAGATGACAAAAAAAATTCCTCATTGCACAAATCCCTTCACCACTGAAGACACCCATATTTAAAATTGTGAATTATCAGACACTGTGGCTGCAATCCTATCCACACTCAGCTGGGAATAAGACCCATTGAACATAATTGGTCTCACTTCTAAGTAAATATGCTTAGGATTATGTCAAGAGTCAGATAAAATTATTACCCCTTTGAGCTGTAAATCTCGTACCCAATGAGCAGGCATTACAGTAAATCAAAGCTTTAGCATTATGAAAGAGAGCCAGAGGGAGCCTTTAGCTCAAATATTCCTCCCTTTTCTTTCAATGTGACTGATGTTGCAAAATATAGTTAACAAACCATAGTACACGACCTCAGATGACACAGGAAGTTGTAGCTAGGCAAAAGTAGTTAAGCAAAAAATAAAGAAGGCGGAAACTTCTGAACTACTCATGCCATGTTTGTGCTGAAGGAAGCATGAGATGCTTCGCTGCAGCTTATTCACTGGCTGAGACAGATGGGAGTTGGGAGTCCAACAAGCTTCAGAGGGACAGAGAATAGCCAACCTAGTCTACAGAAATCTTCAAACCTCAAGGATCCACAGATCCATCTTTATATAACAGGCAACTCCCAATTTATGTGTCGGTTACGTTCCAAGGCACCGCACGTTTAAGTGAAATCGTGTATATTTGAAACATCATAGGAAAAGCCTGCAAACACCCTGTTCCACCCCGGCCCCATTCTGTGGCATTTTCAGGTCACTTCCGGGTTTGGCACAATGTGCATACATCAGATGCATCTAAAATGGTCACTGCCTGTGTTTACAGGGACCTATGATGGAGATCTTCAAATATCTAAGAGCTGTCATGTGGAAGATGGATCAGACTTGTGTTCTGCTTTGCCGAAGGGCAAGATTAGAACCAATGGGTAGAAATTGCAGGGAAGCAGATTTTGGTTAGGAGGATGAGAAACTTCCTAATGAACAAGAGCTATTAGACAGTGATCAAGCTAAGCTGCCTCGGGAGGCAGCTCCCTTTCTATTCTACAACAAAAGCAACTCTGTTATGCAGAAATATATTGAAGGGCCATCTACTCCCCTACTCTCTTTTCACTAGTCCCTAAATCACTCACAGTTGGAGGCATTTTGTACCCATATGTATGGTATCCTAATAGCAGCTTCCAAGTCAACATCACAGAAAAGATCTTATTTAGTTGAACTTTCAACTAAATGAGGAAATTCAAGAATTCACACATGGCTTCTACACAACCCCTGTCCAAAACCTAACCCAGCGAGTTAAATTCAACCGAGTCCTCTGCAGATCAATAGGCAAGTTTCCAGTTTACAAAGCACAGGGAGCGATTGTAAATGCTCAGCAAATCATTCTGAAAATCAGTGCATGAAAAGACTTAAAAGCAGAGGTATAACCCGGGCAGACACAGTTCATCCTTGGGCCTATGCCCAATGAACCAGCCCATAAAATACTAAAGTAATCTTTGGAAGCCGTCCTCTAGGTGACCCAACTAGCAGAGATGGCGCTTCTTGGTTGTGATTATCTTCCTTTGCTTTTCCTGGAGAGGCTTTAATATGTCATTAACATTTTATTCAGGTTTTCAAAAATCTTACAATTAACAACAGTCCTCCCTTCATCCCCCCCCAATCCAATAAGATTAGTCGTCCCCCCCCCCCCAACACAAAATTCAGCGCACTTATATTCCTAGGATTATGATGATTATTTTTTTGGCCCAAGGTACAGATGTTTCATTTTCCCAGGCTTTTTAAATCTCCACTGATACTGGCTTAGAGTACAAATGGACCTGCTCTTTTATTCTTGTGGGAGTTTCATTTCATTTCATTGGTTTTTATTAGTGTCAGCTGCCCTAGAAATACTTGTAAAATCAAATAAGACTCCACCACAACAGGGATAAAGCAATCCATTTCACCCTTTAACACACTCTAGAGATATGAAGTTTCTGGAAATCTCAAAGCCACAGGGCAGGGGTGGAAAGAGGACCTTCCCCCTTCAAGAACACAGAATACGGTAAATTCCAGGATGATTTAAACATATGCAATGCTAACCTTCACTTCTTTTACTGCTTTAACATGGAATGGATCATTTTAACTTTGCATATAAAATTGCACTATTTAACGTATTTTTTCTTAAATTTACAGAGCAATCCTATGCATGTTTATTCAGAAGTATAGTGGCACACATAGGCTTGAAGCCTCGGAAGTATAAATGGCTTAGTTATGTAGCAAGGTGTCTGCAAGGTGGGAGGTTCAACTAGATGTGAAGGGTCATGCCAAAAGGACAGCATATGCCTCATTCTTCCTTCAGGTATCTCCAAATGATATCAAAGATCACCAGAAGGTGGCAAGCAGCAACTCACAAGCAACTAAGGTTCTAGGTGTTCCCCTCATGAAGCTATGAAGATGACAACACCTCCTAGGTGTAGAAATACATCCTGAATTTGCATATTGTCTGTGTCTGCAGCATATATAAGAATGATCACTCTCGAAGACGTTAAATCAGTAATGATACACTGGGCAAGAGATTTTGGTTATAATATACAGTTTTCTTCATGGGAAAAGTTATGGAAAGAGGATTTGAAGTTTACAGCCTGCTGTTCGCTGAAAGAAAATTATATGAAAATGATGTACCGTTGGTATTTAGCACCTAGTAAAATTGTGTAAATGTTTAGAACCAGTTTAAATGCATGCTGGAAATGTAAAAGGAAAGAGGGTACATTTTATCACATGTGGTGGTCATGTGGGGTAGTAAAAGCTTTCTGGGAAAGGATATATAATGAGCTGAAAAAAATGTTTAAGGTAACTTTTGTTTTAAAAAAACCAGAGGCTTTTTTGTTAGGCATTTTAACTACCAAAAGAAAATAAAAGACTGTTTATGTATGCAACGACAGCAGCAGGATGTTTCTTGTCCAGAGATGGAAAGAAGAAGTACCGACCAGAGAAGAGTGGCAGGCCAAGCTGATGGAATATGCAGAAATAGCTAGACTGATGGGAAAGATGAGAAATCAGGAAGACCAAGTATTCTTAAAAGACTGGAATAACCTGCTAACGTATTTGAGAGACCATTGTAAACAGCTGAAATTATTAGCAGGAATACAATGACATTTTTAAAGTAACATGGATTGTGGATACTATGATTATATAATAGATTACAGTAAAGAATTTCATTATTTATAAAAAAGAAAACATTTCAAAATAGTCCCCCCAACATTCCCAAAATGTTCTTTTTTTCTGTTGGAAAGTTTGAACAATGCCCTCAGAAAAGTGGGGAGGGAGACAAGAAAGGTAGTCTTTCTCCCTCTCCCTCTGTTTTTTTTTTTTTTGGACTTTCACATCTCAGGACGAATTCCCTCCAGTGAGAGAGCTCACCACCATTCACACTCAAACATAGCCCTCACCTCCCTGCGAAGACTCTCTGATATCCCAAATGAGAACTCTGCCGTCATCAGATGAGCTTGCAAAAACGTTATCATTCACGGGACTCACAGAGAGCCCATACACTGCATCTTCATGCGCAAATACATCCAAGGTTTCACCGCTGAAAAAGACACAGACATCTGTTTTTCATCTTTCTCATTTAAGGCTAGGCAGGAGAGTCTGCCAGGTAGCACTGAAAAATGTTACTTGAAAATATGCAAAGTCCATTATCCTGTATGAGTAGCAGTAGGTAGAAAATATAACAGTAGAGATTTGGAGATTGAACAGTGCAATCCTGTACATGTTTACTAACACTGTCCCATTGTTCCAGGTAAATGAGGGAAGGGTTGTAGCCTACCCCTGCAATTGTATGCACACTTACTTGGAAGTAAGCCCATTGAAATAAGCCCAACCTATTGTGCATAGAATTGGGCTTTAAGTTAGCAGGAAATATCAACACACATGGGGCCTGGTATACAAAGTGAATATTTTTGGTCCTATACACCTGGCAGAACTTATTTCCCCACACCATCCATAAAAATCACTAGTTCTTTAAACTAGTTTTAAAAACTGCTTGTGAATCTGCCCCCAGGGCAGGGAGGGTTAAATATAAAAAAGGAAAGAAAGCAAGCACATACATTAGGATCTCTCCAGATCAGGGTCTTTGGCTATTTTACATTATTTGGGAAAGCTGCAGTTCTAAACCCTGGAAATAAGCCCCATTGAATTCAACAGGACTTACTTCTGAGTAGACGTGGTTAAGATTCTGCTGTATAACTTAACAAACAAGCCTAGTGGCTCTGATGCAGTTTTTCCATAGTATGTTATCTAGTGACCATATCAAGGGGAAAGACAAGAGGAGGAAGATAAAATATCAGGAGGAGAAAGCAGTAAATAGAAGACAAACAAGAATGGGTGTTCGCATAGGCTTTCAGCCAACATGGTCAGGATTAGCCAACCTTGCCCTCCAGATGCAGCTCAACTGCCAACTCTCATTAGCCTCAGCAAGCATGGCCAATGGTTAGTGATGGCGGGGAATGGACTCCAGCAACATCTGGAGGTCACAATGTTGGCAACCCCTGTATTAGTGAAAATATCATACAACAACCGGTTAGCATTTAGGAAACAAACACACACACACACAAACACACACCAAGAGTGTTCAGGCATTGCAGGAAATGCATTTACCTGTCAACGTCATGGAGCAACACTTGTTCATCATTACCTAGATGAAGAAACAGAATTTTATAGCATATTAGTAATGAAAATTGAGAAATAATGTGCTTGCAGTTTTCATTTGGGAATAAAAAAAGATGAAGGAAAAGAGATGTGCCTGCTACTTTTTTCTCATGGCAGGACAAGGTGTCCAGGGTAAAATTCCTCCCAATTCCCTTCTTGCTTAACATGGACATACCCAGTAGCAGAAATGAGAAGACATTTGTCCGGGAGAAGAAGTGCAGGGAGGAAGTGCTTGCTCACAGTGGTAGACCTGGGGAGGTCTCAAATTTCAGTGGCGCCCTGTGCAACACCAAACTTCAGCGCTTCCCCACCTCTTGCACTCCATTCTAAATCATAGTGGCAGCGCCCTCCACCCAAGTGCTCATTCTTCGGACTTCCACAATATCGCCCTCTGCCTGGTTCCAGGGTTAGGTGCTAGCCCCCATCGAGTGGAGGAAAGTGGCTGGCAAATAAGAAGCTCAAGCATTCCCCCAGCCTACTTACCCGCCTGGTCCTGCCAATGCCATCACATTACATGCTAGAGGAAAACACAGGATCAGGACTCCTGTTTTGCTGCTCAACATTGGTGTTGCCTGTCTCTGAATTGACAGCCTAACTAAAGGCTGGCTAGCCGATGGCATCCTGGCCATATCCAGTCCCGCCACCAAGGTTTTTGTGACTGCCCCCCAAGACAACTCCTTAAATATTTATTTTTTTAACAACTTTTAATGGTTTTTAAAACATTACTGACATCTCCTGCAGATCCCCAGCATCAAAACCTTCTGTGTGACCTTCCAAACCCCCTACTACAGTTCTTCTCACACCCAGTTTGACACTCTGGGAATACCCACTCTGACATGCAGCTCCTAAAGGATTGATGATCATGGGTCAGTTCAGCCCCAAACAGGTTAAGCTATCCCAGCCTAGCTGAAGCCACATGATTTTTTTTATCCAGCCCAAGCATACGCTAGTTGCCTTTCCTTACCACATGCCCTTCTTGCATATTAAGAGCGTGATATAGCCCATCCACACAGAATGGATTTAGAGGATAGGACAATCTTGCTGAGCAGAAGAACTTGTTCTTCATCCTTGTTTGTCTATATTTTTTTAGTGCCAACCTGTTATGGAGACTGCACCAGGGGCGGATGGTGGGTGGGGAAGTGTCCTGCTGATGTTCTCCTTTTAAAATATGGTGGTTATATGTTTTCTGAGGCAGGCAGAATATTATACTCCAAGTCACAGGTAGCATCCAGCAGTCTCTGAGACTCCCACAACCACTGCCCAAATAGAAATTCACAGGCTATCTGAGAGGAGGAACACCATTCTCCCCGATCCAAAATATTATGCTCAGAATATTATGCTCTGCAGGGATTGTTGTTAGGATGCCAAGCCTACACAAGTGAAAGACCAAAAGTATACTGCAAAGAAAATAAATTCACAGAAAGATCCTGAAACCCTAATTTTCCATTGAAGATGTTCCCCTTGCAGCTTTTCTTCCTTACCTCCAGAAAATACTCTGGTGTTGCCACTATTAAAAGCTAGGCAGAAGATGTTCGAATGATGTTCCCCTTTCAGCTGAACAGGCTTGACTCTGGAATGGATGGCTTGTTCCATATGCCACAGTAGAACTCGGCGGTCATCTCCACCTATGTGGGAGAGTAGAGAAAAACAGCACTATAAGCACCTGCACAATTTCTGCTGAAACCAGCATTTACAACATGAAATCCAAATGACGGAGCCTCTATTGCTGTGGCACTATGAGCAGCCTCATTATAAGCAAAATCTCTTCACTGTTGCTCAGTGGTTTTCCAGAAAGAAGCTATCATATACTACAATTGCACCATCTGTGATTAGAGACAAGAGTCAACATTACGTGTTTTATTTATTGCATTTATATCCTTCCCTTCCTCCAAGGAGCTCACGATTAGCATATATGGTTCCCCTCTCCAAGTTTTTGTCCACAACAGCCCTGGCTAAAGTCACCCACTGAGCTTCATGGTCATGTAGGGACTTAAACTCCAGCTTCCCTGTTCCAAGTCTAACCACCACATCATACTAGGAAACACTTTTCAAACATGCACCATGATTAAGTGAAAAGTTTTTAAGGTAAATTAGCTCCCAAAACAATTAAATCATGGATATCTGCGATGTGCTCAATGAAAGAAACAAAAGCCTACAAAATCCTCTGACAACCTCAGGCTACAATTTGAGGAGACTTGAGAAAATTAAGGTTTTACTACTGGGCTTGTACTTAATCTCCAACCTTGCCCTTTTAAGTAGACTTGTTATGAACTGAATATACTTGGATGTGTTTACATAGCTTGCCAGAATAATAAATCCAAGCAGCAAGTCCAAGGATACTTGTGAACACATCTCATCTGTTTACAGGCATAATTGTAACTCCTAACAGTGCTTCCAAGATGTCCCCAAAGATGGAGTGTTTGGAAGTGAGCACTACAGGTCTATTTCAGCTTTTGGACATAGTTATAGCCCTAGTGTATCAACAACTGTTTGCCACAGTCTATCTACTTGCACAAGTGAAGTAATAGTATCACTCTATTCTGCCTTGGTCATACCCCACCTGGAGTACGGTGTCCAGCTCTGGGCACCACAGTTTAAGGATATTGACAAAGATGACAAAGGGTCTAGAAGCCAAGACACCCCCATCGTTCAGCCCAGACACTGAGATCCAGCACCAAGGGCCTTCTGGCGGTTCCCACACTGCGAGAAGTGAAGCTACAGGGAACCAGCCAGAGGACCTTCCCAGTAGTGGTGCCCACCCTGTTGAAGGCCCTTGAGGTTGCCCCAGCTACTCTGGGTGGCTTCCAGCATATATAAAAACAAAGTAAAACATTAAACCTCAAAAAGCTTCCCTATATAGGGCTGCCTTCAGATGTTTCCTCAAGGGACTCTCCTTTAGAGATTAGATTACCATCTGTCAGGGATTCTTTAGTTGTGATTCCTCCACTGCAGGGGTTTGGGTTAGATAACCCTTGGGATCTCTTCCAACTCTAAAATTCTATGATTCTAGGTTGGCCATGTGTCCTACTGTACAGAGGACAGTGTACTGAACTGTAAGTTACATGTATGACTGCTGGACAGAAGTCATGGATGTGACCTTGGTGCACTGTTCTTCAAGGAATAGCTGTGTTGAAGAATTTGAGAGAGGCAGAGAGACTGGTGACCAAGGCCATTCAGGTGCCTTACCAGAGCCTGAACAGACTGAAAATGGTCCATATAATCCAGGGGTCAGCAAACATTTTTAGCTGCAGGCCAGTCCACTGTCCCTCAGACCTTGTGATGGGCCGGAGAAGCAGCACCGGGGAAGAGGGAGCTGGAAGAAGAGGTGAGGGGGGCAAGTAGTCGTCCTCCCCACCCCCAGCCATTGTGCTTGCCTTCCCAGGGGCTGCCACCACCACTGCTGCTGCTGCTTCTTGTGGGTAGACAGAGGGAGCTCATCCGCTCCGCTCTCTGGTCCACAGGAGCACCAGGGCATCAGTGGCGGAGGGAAGATGAGTGGCGCGAAAGGGCTGGCTCCGGAGAGGGGCTGCTTAAAATGGCGCTCAGCCAGCCCAGCCCAGCCCCCTTCCTCCTCTAGGCAGGGCAAGGAAAAGCCAGGAGGAAGGAGGGAGGAGGCGGCGCAGTGGTGTGTGTGAGGGGGGGGGAATGGAATGGCGTGGGGGGGGGGAATGGCACAGCCCAAACGAAGAGAATCCCCACGCAGATCCACAAACAGTTTGCAGGCCAGATCCTGAAGGCAATTGGGCCTGATCCGGCCCACAGACCTTAGTTTGCCAACCCTTGATATAATCTACTTCTTCCAAGCACTCTTATAGCTGAACTGCCATGATGATCCTGAGCACCTTGCTTAACAAGGGACAACTAACAACTGGGTGATGGTTGCTTAACACTTCTGGGTACAGGGAGGTCCTCTTAAGGGGGCATCCCACTGCCTATCTAAGGGCCAGTGGTACCTCCTGCACCTGTACTGAGGCATTCACTACTCTCTGCACCCACTGAGGTAAACTCCTCTGGCTCACCTGTATAAAATGCACTTGAAGTATATAGTCCTCAGGAAAGATGTTAACAGTGCACATAGAAATCAAGGGAGATTTCAAGATTTTTAGGTAGATAGGATTGAGCATTAGTTTGTCCGCTCTACCTCCCACCCCACCCCCAAAAAATCCCAAACACATCCCAGTTAGGATTAAGAATGCTCAGTGGACACAAAATGCTGATTTCCTGTTGCCGAGGGGGTTGGACAAGGGGTGAGGGGGAATGGAATGGAGTGGAGTGGAGTGGAGTAGCTGGACCTCTGAACAGAAGCAGCTCATGCTGCAACATTTCATTGTAGAGCCCCACTTATAATTCTTATATTCTTCATATGGAATTAGGCTGTCATTCCTTCTGTGACAGGGAGCTGCTCTAGGAAAGGAGTGATAGTTTTCACACAGAGAAACAGTTCAGATACGAGGCTATTTGTACATCTTTCAAGATCAATATTGTTCCGAATTTCTCAGGAAGAACTCAGGACTTTTGTGGATTGATCTAGGAAAGGCAGATAGGAGAATGAGTAAGAATGGTAGAACCTGGAGATTGTCAAAATTGGATAGAGAGAATGGGAAGGGTGGGAAAATCAAGAGAGCAAGATAAGTGTTTTGAAGAAAGACATTGCTGGGGTAGAAAGAGAAAACAACAACTGTTTGATGTGGTCAAACCAACTACAGATAATTCTAGCAGAAGAATTCTGGGTTCAATTAAGAAGGTAAAGATTGGAATAGAAAAGACAAGTAAAAAGATAACAGTTAACACTAGAAGCCTAAGCACATTCTGTTCATTAAAATACATTGCTACACTTTTCATTAAGAACTTGTCTATATCAAGTAAAGAACTAACCGATTTACACTCTAATAAAATTAATAGCTCCAAATAAATAAAATTCACTTTTGAATATTAGTACCATCTCCTTTTCATTTCTAAAGAATATAGACTGCTGCAAATTTACCAATGGTTGTCATATTTGAAACCTGCTCATATTTGAAACCTGCTCATCTCAGATGGGACAGTTATAACCAGAATATTACTTTAAGGCAAATATTCTAAGGTGTGCTTTTAAGGATGCATTGAATCAAGCCCTAGAAGTAGTCCAACCCTTTTATTTCATTCAGGATAAAGGAAATCTATTCACTTTAGAAGAGCCTAGTAACAAGTTTAGGAAGTGGGCAACTTTTCTGTCAAGTAGACAAAAGAGAGACACCATGTGGAATAATGGCTCATGCGTGACTAGGATGGAAGAAACTTAAGTTCAAATCCCTACTTGGCCATGAAACTTATTGGGGCAGTCAAATACACCCAGGCCAACCTACCGCAACCTACCTAAAATGGGAAGAAGGAAAACTATGCTGGCAGAAGTGTGCCAAGGGTCCCTTAAGCCCTTGGCAAGAAGCTGTACTGGCACCCCCCCCCCCAAAAAAAAATCACTTTACTGCAGAGAAAGCCTGTGTTTGATCTCACTGCAACAGTGGCATTGCGTCACCAAACACATGTACATCATACACTCCATAGCCCGGTAGGTGATTTTTGCACCCTGCTCTGCAGGGGCCAGTTTCATCAACCCCTAGATACACCTCTGCATACTTGCCACTCTGAACTCCTTAGAGGAAAGGTGGATTCAAATGTAGTAGAACAGCAGCAGTCAACAGACATTAAACATCAAGGAGAAGCAAAGTTACCAAAGGAGAGCAAGATGGCAGCTGGGGAACCAAAGGTAACTAAAGATACAGGCCAGGAAAAAGTAGGCTTTGAGGAGGTATTTAAGAAGGACAAAGCGGTATGCCAGGCGGGACAGAACACCCCCACCCCAATATCCGTGGGTGGGCAGTGCAATGATTGGAGAGGGCAAACTGGAGGTTTTTAGACAATTGGTAAGAGTTGAATAACGAAGGTCACGTGCAGGGATATCACCTGAACTAAGGCAGGAGATGGAGCAAGGCTACAGAAACCTCTGAAGTTAAAGGCTTTGTACTAGATATGCGAGAACCAGTACTGTATAGGGATCTCAAGTGAGTTGCCTCATGGTCCGACAACTGTGGAGGAGGACAAGGGTCCAGTACATTTACTAGCTGGGCAGTTCAGAGAGTGTCTGCAAGTGAAATATCCTGTCATATTTGTACAGGGGGGAAAGGCTATACCTGCTAACAGTCCTCTTCTATGCAACAAATATTCCACAAACCATAGTCTTGTGAATCTGGTCTCTAAATAAAATGTGTGTTTTCCCATATATTTGAACCTAATTATCCAAACTGCAGCCATACTCTTTTCAGTGGAGAGCTCGTTCTTTCCTTTCTTGCTATAGTGCTTAAGTTTCAAAAACCTTACAAGTCCACATTTTTTGGATACACTTCTACAACAAGTGATGAATGTTTGAAGCCAAAACCCAGTATTCGTTACAGTTCTGTCCATAACATTCAGATACGCTCAAAAGTGCATAAATGCTGCTAGTATGTTTTAATATTGATACTGATAAATCATTGAGAAATAAATTAAATATTATTTAAATATTAAATAGCCTTATTTCTGCTATAGAGAGGGGAAAGGGTTTGCAACCAAGGCTAGTTTTATGCACTCTCCTCTCCTGAAAAATCATAATCCCACAATCTGTTCACCCTCTTCACATACTGCATAGTACTCCATCCACCCCAGTTTTGGGGCTGCAGCTGATGGAACCTGCAATTACCTAAATATGATTACTATGTATTACTTAGTTAATCACAACAAAGCAGCCTTTGAATAATATTGAAAATAGTAGTTTAGGATTATTGCCTCTTATAGGTAGATTAGCTTGTGTTTAAAAGTTGGTGAACATTTTCCTACCAATAATCAGGAACTAAAAACAAGATTCTAAAGGGTTAATCATATTGCACATCAAACAGCAACTTTCATCCACACACCAAGGCTGGTTTTTTTTTAGTGGGGGTGGGGCGGGGATGTAGACAACTTCCAGAATGAAACAGCTGTTTCTTTAAATATAGATCACACATCTGAAGTAGTGAGGGCTCACTTGAAATCTCTATTAACATGTCTTCTAAACTTGGAGCTTCCACAATAATGATGGGCATTGAACTTGTTTATTTCTGAAAGCACTTTAGCTCTGGCATGTTAGTAGAATATGGAATATCCTGAGATGTAGTAAAGCAATAAAGATGTCGTTTTCATCAAAACAATGAGTTTTGTCTTTTTCCACTTTAAAACCTCTCACGCTTCACAAAAACTGTTCCTTCCTAGCACCCACACTGTCTTTTACCATATGCAAATTTAAGTCACTTGAAAGCTAGACAAAATGAAAATTAGCTAATTTTTTTATCTGTTCACCTTAGATTAAAGCCCAGTTAAATCAAATGGAACATAATTATTGCTAGAACAGTAATAGCAGAAATACCCTTTGATATTGAGAGAGATTACCTTCCAAGCAGAGGACTATAAAGGGCTAAGCTATGGACTCAGACAGCCTGAGGCAAATAATTTGTGCTAGTTTCCATTTCATATCTGAGAAGTGGAAACAGTGACCCTATCACAGCATGTTATGAGTGCATTGAAATATATTTAGGAAAAGGGTTACAGCTCCATAGTACAGAACACACTTTGCATGTAGAAGGTCCCAGGTTAAATTTTTGGATTCTCCAGGCAGGGCTGGAAAAGACTTTTGCTGGAAACCCAGGAAAACTGCTACCATTCAGCGTTGATGGCTCTGAGCAATATGGACCAATGGTCTGACTCACTGTAAGGCAGCTTCCTATATTTTCTTTATTATGCCACTATTCAGGATCTCAAAGCAATTGATAATATATACAAATACAACATTCAAAATCAGCAGTCATACACTAAAATAGATTATCCACTCATTATAATAGATGAATACTCCTCCCCTGCCCACTACATAAGCACACTCCCTAAAAATACTCAGGCAGAATGCCCACAGGAGCTATAATTATATTAGCATTTAAGTACCTGGTCCAAAAAAATATTGGTGCCAGGCAAACCTTCCCGAGGAGAGCAGTTCACAAATGGGTGGGGGCATCCCTGAAAACACCCATGCTCTTGCTGCCGTCCTCCATACAAAGAGCCTCCGATGATGATCTTAGGATCTGGGGAAGCTCATATAGGAAGAGGCCATCTGCAAGCATTTGGGGCCCTGAGCTGTGTAAGGCTTTATAGGTTAAAACCAGTCCTTTGAACTGGGCTTGGAAACAAACTGGGAGCCAACGCAGCTAGGTCAGATCTGGTGTTTTATGTCCAGATCACCTGGTCTCCGTTAACATTCTGCAAAAGCTGCAGTTTCCAAACAACCTGCAAAGGCAGCCCAATTTATAAAAACAGTAATGTAACCTAGAGATTACAGGAGCATAGGCTACTGATGCCAGGCTATGCCCATCCAGATGAGGCCGAAGCTTATATAAGGCACTTGGAGCCAGAGAGGCTTCTTGTCCCTCCAAAATGATTATAGAATTTAAAAGTAAAATGCCAAAACCCTTCTTTGCGCTTATCTCAAATTAAAGGCAGTAGAAAGAGCAAGGTCCCCCTTTGCCTCAGTTTCCCTTTCTTCCTTTTGAAGAAAGGGTTTGCTGTGCCAGAATTGCCTTCAGACTGCAGATGCAACAAGCCTTCAGAGTGGAAAAAGAGGGAAAGGGCTCCTTTAACATTGATTAT
Organism: Podarcis tiliguerta; assembly: GCF_965153285.1. Classification (NCBI taxonomy): domain Eukaryota; kingdom Metazoa; phylum Chordata; class Lepidosauria; order Squamata; family Lacertidae; genus Podarcis; species Podarcis tiliguerta. The sequence continues at coordinate 88,503,374 of NC_139534.1, forward strand.
TAGTTACCAATTAAACAGGCTTCAGCCACTGGGCCACTTTCCAAGCCGGGAAAGGTTAAAGAGAGAAGGCACTCGAGTGGATGAAGCCGCCAAGTGTGAGATTATAAATGGTGTAGAGAACCATTTGGTGGTAGTTATTCCGGATTAAGCATCCTTGTGCATCTTGACTCTCCTATCCGTGGCCTACGTTTCCTCCTCGAGGAGAGGGAGATGCAGGCGAGGGCTGCCTCCCTTTGGCCACCTGTCAAGACACCCCACCCCCAGCCACGGCTGCGAGAGAGGGAAACCCCGACTCCGAAACACACACACGGGAGAGACACTTCGCAAGGGCTGCGATGTGCCACTCGCGTGTCGCCCTCCCCTCCCTGGATAGGCCATCGATTCCCAGGCCTGTCGCTATGAGGAGCTCAAGGAGAGCGAGGCCTGCAGCTCCCACTCAAGCCCCGGCCTGGAGTTAGCCATTTCCTCTCAGAGCAGGGAGCGGCGGCTATAGCGGGGCAGGCGGGAGGAGGGAGACGGATCTGGCCCACCTCCCGGGGGTCTGCCCCTGATGCCAGGCGCAGAAAGGGGGCGGCAGGCCGAAGGGGTTATTATTCCCTGGGCCCCGTCCTGAAGGGGCGCCTCCCTACGCCTCCCCCACCCGGGCGCAGCTCTCGCATCAACTCCGAGGCTCCCCGACACCTGACAGCAGATCCCCCTCCCCATAAGGAAGCCCCCCCCCCAACACACACTTCCCCAGTTACAATTAAAACCGGGGGGGGGGATACGAAACGAGTGTCTGCACCACCTCTTTCCAGAAAGGCGCTGCGCAAAATAAAATCACCCCGCAGTTTTAAAATAAACAAGTGCCCCCCCCCCGCAGTGCTGCCCCCTCCCTGAATTAGCCAGCTGCCTTCAAAACCACACACGCCCCATTAAGTGGATGGGGGGGAAACAACGGATCCTTCCGGATCCGGCCACAAAAACCGACCCCGGTCTCCATTTGGGATATGTTGCGTCTCTCGTTATTTACTTTTGTCATTTGCCCCTGGGATTCCTTCGGGTCTTTATCCATTTTGTTCCCAATCAGCCCCGACACTAGTAGGACTAGGCAGTCAGTTATTAATATACATCGGTTTTTATCTCTCTCTTAAAAAAACACACTATCAAGCCTCGCAGAGTAGCCGACACTTTCTGATCGGGAAGACGAAACTTCCACTCCCACAAACCAGACCGCCACCATAAACAGGACTTGGGGTGGGGAACAAAAACAACCCCCCCAAAAAACCTGTCAACCATTTTAGATCTCTATTTGGGAAACATCGGGGGTGTTTGTGTGTATAGGAGAGAGAATACGCCTCTCAACGCCGCTATGGTCGTCTTCCGATGCGGGCTCGGGGATGCGGGCGGGGTGGGGGGTGGGGGAGAGAAGAAGAAAATAAAAATTGGGGGGGGGAGGGAGGGGGGAGGGGTTGCATTACCTGAGACCAGCCACTGGCCTCCATTGTTGGAGAATTCAATGGCATTGACACAGCCGAAGTGGCCCAGGAGATCCTTCTTGTAGAGGTTTCTACAGCCTCGCAGGCGTCTCCTCTGAAAGTCCTGGGTGAGCAGGGGGTCTCCCTGCAAGCCCCTCTGGGACAAGAAGCCCACCACTGACCTCATGTTGCCCCCCAGATCAGCTCGCCTTCTCATGCTGCTGCTGCTGATCCCCCACCACCCCCTCGCTTGCTCGGCTGGCTCACTCCCTCTGCCTTCTCCCCGCCTCCCCCCCCCCCTTGTTATGGTTATGATGATTTTTCTTTAGCCAGCCATAGCAGGGGAGAGGTGTTAGACACTCCGTTGCTTCCTGATCCCCTTTAAACTCCTCCCCTGCCTCGCAGCAGCGGCGGCGGCGGCGGCAGCAGCTGATCCACAGCTGCAGCCCCTTTCCTAATGCGATTCCTCGGCCGGCTGCTGCCCTGGACTGAACGTTGATCGGGGGTGTCAGTGGCTTTGGAGGTTTGGACTGTGGCTCTTGTCTCACTTGCCCCCGATCCCAGGCGGAACCCCCAAACCTCCGCTTTTTAAATAGATAAAGATAAGATATTTACGCTGCCTAACTTCTTATATCAGTCGCCTTCGCCTTCCCCCTCCCCACAAGAACAATCTGCGGAAGTACATCCCTCTCCCGCTAGGGATCAACGTGTTATTGGATCCACTTTTATTTTAAGGGGCTGCAACAGCGGGAAGGCGCTAGATCGCGCTTGGGTGGGGCCAGAGGAGGGAGAAGGAGATGGGGGCGACGACGACGACGGTGAACCTGGAACTGCCGATGCACCTCCCTCGGGCCCTTCCTCATAATAATTTAAAGCAACACTTAATTATGAAGTTGGACAGACGTAATAAGAGGCAGCCAGGTTCAAACTCCCTGCTGGAGTCTGATCTCTCTACCATCACCAAAGCCCATCCGAGGACTGAAATCGGAAATATGATTGATTTGCTATGCCAACATTAGCCTCTTCTCCTTGAGCCTTATTAGAAATGAGGTGGAAGAAACTTTGGGGAAAGAGTGTGCTTCCCGGATTTTCTGGTTTCTTTCTAATCCATCTCTTGAGACAGTTGCTAGCATTTAATATATTCCCCGTAGATAAAATGGAAACATGATAAGTTTGTTTTTGATCACTAAAGGATCTTCTTAAAACCATCCAGTATTTCATCTGTTCAAAGGGCTTCTTAGAAATTGATTCAGACAAAGCAGATTCGAAGAGAAAGGGGTCAATAGGGAACACGTTTGGAAGGCATTAGCTAGAAAGAACAATAAATGAAGACAAGTTTGACATAGGAACTAATCTAAAGTGTACATAACTCTTCTTTCTTAAGCAGTACATTCAAGGAATGCCACTGGTTTTGTAGAACAGTGGATTTATTTATCAATTCAATTTTAGAAAAGATTAAAAATGGATTTCTGTAGAATGTGCTTTTTTAATTGTGAATTATGATAAAATTTTAAATATTTTTAGAGGGGTGACTGGGTTAGTGTATTGCAGCAAAAACAACAACATACGTGTAACTGAGAATCACACTACACGTATCAGATGAAGTGGACCCAAGTCCATAAAAGTTTATAACATAGTAAAAATTTAAAAGACTCATTCTGGATCAGATCAAAGACCATTCTAGTACTGTACAGCATCCTGTTCCTCCCACAAGGCAACAAGTAAGACATAACAATAGCAGTCTCCTGGTTGTGTTCCTCAACAACTTGCAATACCACCTCTGATGCTTGAAGGTACTATAGAACCATTATTATTATTATTATTATTATTATTTACCCAACTTTTATCCTTGACAGGGACTCCAGGTGGCATACAGATAAAATAAGATCAGTTAAACATTAATGGAATTAAATACACACACATATGATCTAGTAAAAAATTAGAGATAATTACAATAGAAACAGTGCACCACTACATAGTGTAGCAAATTCCACAATTTAATTATGCACTGTGTGAAGAAGTGCTGCCTTTTGCTTTTCCTAAATCTTCCACGATTCAGCTTCATTGGATGACCCTGTCTTCTGTCTAGTATTACGAGAGGGGGACTTGTCTACTTTCTTCATACCATGTTCCCCCAACTAACTCTTTTTTCTACGCGAAAATCCATGTTGTAACCTTTCCTTATATGGAAGTTGAGCCCATTTGATCATTTTGCTTGCCTTTTTCTGAGTGTTTTCCACTCCGGAGGTGGCATCCAGAGTTATTCACAGTACAGTGGTACCTCAGGTTACATACGCTTCAGGTTACAGACTCCGCTAACCCAGAAATAGTGCTTCAGGTTAAGAACTTTGCTTCAGGATGAGAACAGAAATCGTGCTTTGGCGGTGCGGCGGCAGCAGGAGGCCCCATTAGCTAAAGTGGTGCTTCAGGTTAAGAACAGTTTCAGGTTAAGAACAGACCTCCAGAACGAATTAAGTACTTAACCCAAGGTACCACTGTATTCCATGTGTGACCACACCGTAGATTTGTATTATGAAATGGGCAGCTTTGCTTTCAATTTCTTTCCTAATGATCCCTAACATGGAATTCACCTTTTCCACAATTGCCATACACTGGGCAGATGTCTTTGTTGAGCTGCCCAATATGACTCCAAGGTCTTATTCTTGGTCACCCACTGCCAGCTCAGACCCTATTAGTATATATGTGAAATTAAGACTTTTTGCCCCAGTTTGTATCAATTTACACTTGCTTACTTCAATTTACATTCCCCGTTTTAGTGTCCATTCACCCAGTTTGCAGCTCCTTAAAATCCATTTTTGTTTTAGCAATTCTGGAAAAAAAATTGTATCAGCAAACATGGCTATTTCACTGCTTCCCCTTCATTTGAGGTATTTGCCACAAAGCAGACTTGCAATACTCAGCTGATGGAGGGGGCAGCTCATCATAAATCTGTTCCATTGTCATGGACAGATCACTGTTGAGATTTGGGCTGAATGCAGTTATAATAATAATCATAATAATTTATTATTTATATGCCGTCCATCTGACTGGGTTATCCCAGCCACTCAGTGGCTTCCAACAAATTAAAACACAAGGCGACATCACTATGCAGGGCTGGAAAACCAAATCAGATAGTCCACCCATAGAGAATCTGATGCATTCCTGAATGCTTTGAGGGATTTCCATCTGGTGACTGGTGCTTACCATTCCACAGTGTGACAAGAGCCTTGACAGAAGCACCAGTCACCAGAACAAAAAAAATACGGAAAAGCAAAACAATGGATAAAATCCAGAGCCAAGCAGCTACCTATAGCCTCAGTCGACTAATAGACTCACTGAGAAACAGCTTGATCTTTTATTTCCCCAGTTATTCCCACCCAGCCAAACCGTGGTCAACTGTCAGTATCTGTCACTCATTGTCCCAAGACAATCTGTTCTGAAGATGCAATCCCACAAATATCATTTTGGCCTGTTCCATTTCTCTATCCTTCATCCCTCCCTCTGTTCTCCAGAGAAACTTAAAAGTTTGGGGAAATGTCTTATTAGTTACATCGATGCCTGCCAGTTTATTTTAAAAATTAAAGTATTTTGTGCACAAATACTACTTTTTAAAGAAAACACACACACACGCATCCTCTGATCCTTGGAGCAGGAGAAGGGAAAGGGATGGGCAGATGGAAGATTTCCTGTATTGGTGACCTTGACAAGGCCTTCACCCAACCTTCTCCTGTTTCACTGAGAACAAGGAGAGCGAAGAGATAATGACTAAGCTTTCCCCCAGCATTGTCAGGTTCACCAGAAATCAGAGAAGGGAGACCTTGCCATTAGTAAAACTGATAAGAGTGCTTACATTTTTTTTTAAGAGGGAGAAGTAAAAATGTAGAGAGGGGAGAATCCCCAAATGTATGGTACATTATGGGAAGAATGGTGGGTGTAGATCTCAAATGTGTTTCAGAAAAAATATCTATATACTTCCAACATTTCTTCTAGCACCTTAGGATGGTGGAGAGCTGTGATGTATACCAGAAAAAGCACCAAAGAATCCTCTTTGTTTCCTATATGCACATTTAATCATTAGGTACCAACTAATGTGCCACAGAAGATCACAAAATGAGGAATTGTCCTCGGGTATGTCATGGCTTGCAATTTGATTTATTGGTGGTGTTGTATAACATCTTCTGTAAGACTTGAAAGTTAAATTATATATTTTTTAATCTGAGAAGGCAGTTCAGTTGCTTTCAAGTACAAACAGTCGCAGATGAGCTTTTGGCCAAAGCTTGGTGGCCATTTCCCTCTTATGTGCCAGTCAAATTTAGTTCAGAGTTTCAATATTTCCTCCTTTACCAGAATCAACTCATGCATCAGTTACTTTCATTTATTTTTCATTCAACATTTACGCTTGAATACTCTGTTACAATACTGGGGAACATGTTTGTGATATTGATATTATGAAGAATAAAAGCTTTCCAATCCAACAGCTGTTATTTTGCTTTCATTTTCCTGTTTCTGACTTATGCCTCCTGAACAGGGATAGAATTGCTACTAAGCCCACTTGAATTATGGAGCCAGAAGATACACTGACATCATGAACCCACATTCGCTCTCTGGGGAACTGTGGAAAATGAAGGTCAGATGATGGCTAGAGTGCAGATGGTGGAAATCTCATTGTGAAGATGACCAAACATGAATTAGAGTTCCTAATCATGACTATTGTATCATAGTGAAGAGGACTTACTATTCTACTTCCATTGCAGCCTCAGGTGGCCATCCTGCAGAGCTGTTCCACATGGTGAGTTTTTTGGTCATTTTTCCTGGCCAATGAAATGTGGAGCACTTGGAGGCCTACGGCGACAAATTTGTGAAGCTCTTAGGGGATAAAGCTGCTCACCTCATGCTAAACTAGACAACAGGTTTACTACATCTCCAAATGAGATGCCTTGCTCGTGTTGCCGAACACATGGATGTTGGGTAAGCATTTCTTATTGCAGGAAGCTACAGTGTAGGTGTGACCATGCCATATAGTGGTGTGGGAGGGGCTAGACTGTGCATTCCTGTGCCCCTCACATTATTTCAGTGCATCTGCCCTGAAAATGCCATCTCACAACTATCATGTTGGTCTGTTCCATTTCTGTTTCCTTTACCTCCCCTTCTGTTCTCCAGAGAAACTGAAAAGTTTGGGTAAATGTCAGTTACACCAATGCCTGTCAGTTTATTATTTAATCTGGTTAATCTGTGTTTATGTCTTGGAGTACAGAATATGAGGTTAGTACTTTTTCCTGATAATACATACTGAAATAATATATTCTTGTGTATACATTATTATCTGACAGGAGACCAAAGCTCCACCCTCTTCCCAACAGTAGTTTCCCAGGAAGCTCTATGGTACAGACACTTCTGTCTCACTCTGGCTTGGCAACTAAATGAAGTACCAGGCAGCAACCTTCTGGCTAGATTTGGCACAGGGTCAGCTCTGCTCTCTGAACCCCTATTTTGATTACTTGCTCCCTGTTCTGTTAGGTAATCCAAGTGAGGGAAGAATTGGTGCCTGCAGGATGTTTTTTATTTTACGGTCAACAAGGGCCAGGAGCAAAACAGAGATGCTCTTGATCAGGTTGTCACTGAGGACCCAGAAATTTGTTGTCAGTATCATAATGGAGGTCACAGTCCTGTCATACAAAAATCTCCCCAGCCCCATTCTCTCCATCTTTGCAGCCTAATTTAGAAGAGGGCCAGGGTCTGAATCCTGCTAGTCTACAATTCATTCAAAGATCTGGACCAGATACCAGTCTACCTACTGCTGTCCCATGATGTAATCATTATCAGTAGTGCAACCTGCGAATTTGATATTTGGGGAACTGCCTGCCTGCTGGACGATGGGACGCGGGTGGCACTGTGGGTTAAAGCCTCAGTGCCTAGGGCTTGCCGATCGAAAGGTCGGCGGTTCGAATCCCCGCGGTGGGGTGCGCTCCCGCTGTTCGGTCCCAGCGCCTGCCAACCTAGCAGTTCGAAAGCACCCCTGGGTGCAAGTAGATAAATAGGGACCGCTTACTAGCGGGAAGGTAAACGGTGTTTCCGTGTGCGGCTCTGGCTCGCCAGAGCAGCGATGTCACGCTGGCCACGTGACCCGGAAGTGTCTTCGGACAGCGCTGGCCCTTGGCCTCTTTGAGTGAGATGGGCGCACAACCCTAGAGTCTGTCAAGACTGGCCCGTACGGGCAGGGGTACCTTTACCTTTACCTTTACCTTGCCTGCTGGACAGGGATCTACATTAAAACAAAATCACCAACAAGCACATATTAAAAAAAAAAATTATGAAGGAAATCCATACGGCAACAGTTTCCAACATGTTGCCTCAGCAGTGATAGTTGTGAGTTCCAGGAACAAAGGGCGATTAAAAAAAAAAAGCATTAAACTGAGGTGCAAAGATGCAATCCTACGGGCGCTTCCTTTGAACCCCATCACAATTAACTTCGTTCCAAACAAACCGTGATAGGATCGGGCTGCTTGCTTCCTTTTCCGCACTCTAAAAGCGCGGTTAGTGCGATCCGAAGCACATTTGACGCGTGTATAGGATTGCACAGCCCGCGCAAGACACACACGCCAGTGAATCCCAACCGCACTTGTTCTGTAGTAAAGGCTGGCCTGGTTTTAAGAAGAACTTCGTCCACCAGGCGCTATTCCTTTAACCAGCCCGGAAGCCCAGACAGATGAAACCAGTGTCACACTTGCCGTACAACATGGCGACTCCCTGCGTTCCTGGAAGCTTCGGCAACACACGTGTACGTTCCTCTCCCCGAAGGACGGAAGCGTTCGCTTACGAGCAGGCTCCGGGAAGCGCGCAGACCACGGAGAAGGAGTTCCTGCCCCGCGCAACAGAAGCAGGTAACATGCACGTGTCTTTTGTTGATAGTAGATACGGGTTTCTTGAGAGGTTCAGCCCTTGGGGAGGATAAAAAAAAAGCGAGCATGTTGGGTCTGGCGGGAAGGGGAAATCGCCGTGAGATGGTTGCGTTTGATTTCCTCGTCGCGTGGTATTTTTATTTCCTAGAGATTGTTGTAATATCGTTCAGAGGTTGGTGGAGCTCTCTGCTTCTGCCTGCGACTGTAGCCCTAAGAATGCTAGTATAAAAAACTTCAAGATGCAAAGGGGGCTTTAGACTAATCGGGTCTACTCGAGTGGAGCTAGGATACCCTCCCGCTCCTTAGGCGATCTCTGAACCTGGTCCTAATTCAACAAGGTGCATCCCATTCCCCAAGTAAATAATATTGTGCGATCTTTCCTCACTCATCGCCTTTCTTACCTCTCTCAGCTTCAACAAAGTTTCACGGTGTAGGGGGAGAGATTAAACTGTTACTTTATTGTTATTATTATTATTAGCTGTTATCTGTTCACTCTGACATGCAAACGCCATATGTGTGTTCGGATTATATATTTTTTTTATAAAAAACGTATTATGCAACACATTCAAAGTGCCTAAAAACACTAAGCACCAGATACAAAAAAAGAAGTCCCTGCATTAAAACTCGGAGGGAGGGAGGTCTTATAAGGTGAAATAGACTGATCTGAAGGCTTGCCTCTTGCAAAGCTCACCTTACTGGCCATTAACTCCATTTAAGAAACCTTAATGGTGATATAAAACAGTCGGTAGCTCTTGTAGTGAAACTGACTGACTGGGAAGCCAATTATCTTGAGTCTATTAAGATTTACAAACATAAGGAAGGTTGGTCAGTTGTAATGGAGTGGCAGTCTCTCTGCCACTCAAAATGGAAACTGAAGCCACTCTGCTCAACTCAGACACAAATTGGCATTGAGAAAATATTTATTACATTTATTATTATATCCCACCACATGGGAAGCACAGAGTGACAAAGCTAAAACCCTGGAGCAGTCTCTCAAGCAGTCCTTTAAAAAAATGCCATTTTCTATCTTAAACCCATTGTGTTTGCCCTTCCTTCCTTCCTTCCTTCCTTCCTTCCTATCTTCCTCCCTCACACCTCTCTTCAACTGTCACTTCTATTGAATTCTAAATGGGGTTTCCAGAGGATTTGTGCAAGAAGGATCAGAATTTGAAAAAGCGATTTTGGGGCCTAATAAAGAACTAATCTCTAAAATATATAAAGTATTGTTAGGGTGGGAGACTAAAGATGAACTTTTTAAGGAGGCAGGGATAAAATGGGCTATTGATATTGTGTGTAATATTGAAATTGTTGCGTGAAAAAAATATGGAATTCAACAATGCAACTTTTCAGCATGTTACCAAATATGAGAAAATACGTACAAAATGCAGTATAGATGGTATTTGACACTGGTCAAACTGGTTAAAATGTACCAAAAAATAAAATAAAAAATGTGCTGGAAATGTCTGGAGGTAATGTAAACGGGCAAGAAAATTTTGGGAGATAGTGTACAATGAGTTAAAGAAAATATTTATATTTACCTTTCCCAAGAAACCAGAAGCATTTCTTCTAGGTGTAATTACCAAAGAAAGCCCATAACTTATTTTTATACGCAACAACAGCAGCAAGGACAGTATATGCAAGAGATTGAAAACAAAGAGAGATCCCAGGGAAAGAACAGTGGATATACAAATTAGTTGAATATGCAGAGTTTGTCACTATGACATCTAAAATAAGAAATCAAGATGACACATTGATGAGGAGTGAGTGGGAGTACCCAGGGGAATATTTACAAAAATTGGACCTTAAATATAAATTCCAGGTAGGAGGCACTTTGTGACCAACAGTTGATAATATGAAAGATAAGAGAGTGTGGAGAATTGGGTGAAGGATTTAATATATATGCAGTCAAACAAGAAGTAAAAAGAGCTGTCATGAAATGCTGGGTAGGAAGTAAAAAAAAAAATATGGTATATATTATGGAAAAAAGCTGTAATTGTAAAACTGAAAAAACTCAAAAATAAAAATCTAAAAGGGATTTCCACAACCAAGTGCAGGGCTATTTCTTTTGCAAGTTGAGTGCAAAATACTAAGGTATTTCCCAACCAATACTATACCAGTTTAACGTCTTAGGCAATGAAATAGCCACACACAACTAAGCAATACACTTTTAAAATAGTTCATTTTAAAACTTGAGGTGCACGATTTTAGAAAATGCATGATAGATTGTTATGATGAGGCCTGGATACAGTAGGCCCTTACTCAGTAGATGAATTAATTAATCCAGCATTTTACAAACTGTGTTCCATGGAACCTTGGAGTTCTGTGACGTTGTAATGTTGTAATGGTGAGTAAGCATGCACAATGTGTGATTTCCACTGAGCTTAGGATCTCAAAAATGTATATATTGTGCGTTACATGCTCATTTAAATTTAATTAGTTGATTTTGTTAAAAGGCTGTTCAAGCAACTCCAAGTTACTTAACTGGCTGTAAGCCCTCATTATAACTTAAAATATTAATATAATTTCCTTTACTGTTTGGTATCATTCATTCATTAATTCATTCAGTGCCATCCATGGAATGTGGCATCTTACAATGAATGAGAGGATGCATCCCTATGCTGAAGTGCTAATTGTCTATAAAATGGACACAAGGGAGACAACAGAGAAAGGAGAAGGACACGGAGTGAGGGGAAATTGGATGGAGAATGCACAGTTACTGCAGTTTGCATACTTAGATTTAGTTACCGTAGGGCAAAGGAGCCAGGAGATTGTGCCAAAGTAGAGTGTTGAGGAGGGATTTGGAGGAATAGAAATGGTGTCATTAAGGGGTTAGGCATCTGATGAAGAGCAGGAAGTTGAAGCTGGGTTATTTCCCTAAAATGGATGTTCTCCTGGGAAAGGACCATGTTGGGTCGAGACTGTGTTGGTTATATCATTATAAGCCTCCTTACCTAGTAAGCTCTAAACAGCTAGTTTGTCAGATCTTGAACATCTCAGTTGCATGTTTGATTGAATTAAAAGTAATATATGACACAATCCCACGCATGTTTACGCAGAAGCATATTCTGCTGAGCTCTGTGAGACATACTCCCAGGTAAGTAGGTATAAGATTGGAGACATAATGGTCCCCTCTCCCAGAAGCCTGTCTAGGACTTCATATATTTTCCATAATATTTTGTTTCTAGGTTACAAGGCAACTCTAAATAATGCCATTTCTTCTGTAGGTGAAGATGTATGGGGAATGAAAGATGCCAAGACAAACAACCGTTGCTGTTACTGTCGCCTCTCTGCTGGGCATTGCAGCAGGAGGCCTGATTTTCTGGAAACTCATCCGCCGTCAGAAACACAAATCTTGTGTTGCACTTAACCTAGGAAGGGCAGTCCAAGAAAGAGAAAAGGAAGACACCTCAGGAGAGACTTTTCTCTCACTCCATTCTTCTTCCACAATCCCCTGGGTGGAGAAGATTCTTGGGGCAGACGTAGTGGTAATTTCTGAGGCAGAGCAGTGGAATGAAGTGGAACCCTTTATTCAGAAAGTGTTGGTGCGTTGTCCAGTCCTTGGAATTGACTGTGAGTGGGTAAGTCATAAACGATGGGAAGGTCTGTTCCTTTAACATCTTAGGGCAGAAACAGATGATTGACAACCACATTACAATAGTCCAGTCTTGAGGTTACCAATGCAATTGCATTGTTATTACTGATGTTAAAAAGGATGCAGTTGTCTAGGTTCCTTTGGTGTGTGTTTTTCTAAAAAATACATCACAACACATGTTTTATGGCAGACTATTAAAATATAACTAATCTATAAAGACAGAAAGTAGAACAGGTTTATGGCACTAGATTAGTGTCCCACCAGAATAAAAGAATTACTAGCTGCTGGCTAGGATTTTAGCCTAAGGGTTCTGAAACACAATACAGTCGTACCTTGGCTCCCAAACGCCTTGGGAGTCGAACGTTCCGGCTCCCAAACGATCGAAAACCGGAAGTGAGTATTCTGGTTTTCAAATTTTTGGGGGACGCTGAACGTCCAGCGCAGCTTCTGCTATTGTTTCTGGCACGCCTGCACAATTGGAAACAAATCAGAAGCCGCGCCTTGGTTTCTGAACATTTCGGAAGTAGAACGGACTTCCAGAACGGATTCCATTCCACTTCCGAAGTACGACTGTAAGAATGGCTAATGCATGATGTTACTGTCTGAATATGGGAGTGCTTCTGAGCTTGTTCACCGCCAGCCCCATACATTATGCAAGTAGGAGAAAGCTGTGTGCTTCACAAGGTGTAGTGCTTAGCAGTCTTAGAGCCCAGAGTCAGCTTGCAAATTTAACGACTGGTGATACAACCTGTATCAATTTACATTAGGATAGGCAAGAAATATTGACTGAAAATGCATAATGTTCCCAGTAGGCTTGCTCTAGATAGCTGAAAAGGTTGTTAAAATTAACTCTGTACTTCCGTTCTGTTATGGCCTATATACATAATCCAGAAATTATCTTTTTATTTTTTCAAGGTCTCAGTCAAAGGGAAGAAGGATCCGCCTGTGTCTATCTTGCAACTGGCTGTTTACAGTGGTTTTTGCACTATTCTTCGCTTGCCCCAGCTGACCAGAGGTGGACAGGTTCTTCCAAAGACTTTGCTGGACATTCTGGCAGATGGTGGCATCCTGAAAGTTGGAGTAGGGTGTTGGGAAGATGCTTGCAAGTTACTTCATGGCTACGGTGTAACAGTGAAAGGGAGCGTGGACCTTCGGTATCTAGCTATAAGACAGAAGTATGTATCCTTGCAAGAAAGTTTTGTGTGTGTGTGTGTGTGTGTGTGCGCACACATGCACCGGTGGTAAGATAGAATTGTGTTGTCACATTTTTAATTTTATTTTTAATGATGATTACCAGAGACGGATGCTAGCATGGTTTTTCCCTAGAGTGTTATTCATTGCAATTGGTACAGAATAGTGTTGGTCTTTCCTTTTAGTGTTGCTAACTAATTTTTTTATATTCCCCATATATATATATATATATATATATATATATATATATATATATGGGGAATACAAAATTCACCCAGAATTCATTATATGTAATTCATATAAAATTCATTAATCACATATTGCATACAACAACTCCCAATAAAAGGGGGAAATCAAACTGTTGTATATCATCTTTACATTTATCCCCCACAATGCCACATTTTGGGGGCAGTTAGTGCTGGCAGGAGCAGCAGGTGTAACAGTGACCTCTGTGACAGACATGGTTCTCCAACCAGCTAAGAAACCCCTCCTCTCCATCCTAACTGCCTGCAGTCAGCAGGTCTGTTAGGATTGCTCTGCCAATTATCTTCGGCATCACAGCAACCTGCCATATGCTCTCACTTCAAAACAGGGTGAGCATTACCTCTTTCCCATTTACTTGTGATACTTGGCTGTAGTTGGTAAGTTAACTTGGCTGTAGTTAGATTAATTACTAAGGAATTCTAAATTAGTCTCTGGCACTAAATCCTTCAGATAATATTATAAAACTACTTCTGGGCTCAGTTGTTTTTTTAAAATAACTTATAACTATCACACTTATACTTATCTTATATATCAATCATTCTCCAAAACAGATTAATACGTAGGCATGCCTGGAAGATATGGGAAAAGTCATTACCCAATTTATAAATTTGCCACATTTGGGGGGGCAGGGGTTAGGATTTTCATAACACATAATACAATATAGAAAACTAATGCAAATAAAAAACGAGTAAGAAAAACATCTAAGAAAAGTACAAGTAGAATACAGAGTCCTCTTTTAAAGGTAGATCTTAACCCTTACCACCCGCAGAAGGTAGTAACCCCTCCCAGCTCTTGCCTGGGATCTTTCCTTTCTCCTCCAAGCCTCTCACATTTGCTGATGTATAGAATACTACTCTGCTGGCCCGGTGCCTTGTTTTTCTGAGGAGAGTCTTCTAGTTGAAAGGCATCAGGACACCAGACTGAGTGGGCCCTTAGGCCACCTGATCACAGTCTTTCCCGCTTTAGGGGGGAGAGAGAGAGAGAGAGAGAGAGAGATCAACAAATGGAAAGTTGTGTCCTATCTGGCTATTTTTTTGTCTATGCATAAAGGGTCACCCTATATACCACAGATACTGTATTTTGAAAATATTTCCCTTGAATTCTGCCAACATAAATTCCTCCCAATATAGACCCCAAGCTCATATATATACCGTATTTTTCGCTCTATAACACGCACCCGACCATAACGCGCACATAGTTTTTAGAGGAGGAAAATCCGTAGGTTGTACATTTGAGGCATTCCCTCCATAACACGTACAGACATTTCCCCTTACTTTTTAGGAGGAAAAAAGTGAGTGTTATTGTGCAAAAAATACGGTATATAAAAGGGATGCGGGTGGCACTGTGGGTTAAACCACAGAGCCTAGGACTTGCCGATCAGAAGGTTGCAGTTCGAATCCCCATGACGGGGTGAGCTCCCGTTGCTCGGTCCCTGCTCCTGCCAACCTAGCAGTTCGAAAGCATGTCAGAGTGCAAGTAGATAAATAGGTACCGCTCTGGCAGGAAGGTAAATGGCGTTTCCGTGCGCTGCTCTGGTTCACCAGAAGCAGCTTAGTCATGCTGGCCACATGACCCGGAAGCTGTACACCGGCTCCCTCGGCCAATAAAGCGAGATGAGTGCCGCAACCCCAGAGTCGGTCACAACTGGACCTAATGGTCAGGGGTCCCTTTACCTTTAAGCTTATAAAATAGGTTGTCCTGCATATTTTCCTTATTTCTCCTTAGAGCCACAGTTCTCTTTCTGACCAATGTAGTCACATTTGATACATTTACTATTAGCGCTTTGAGAAATACCTCCTGTTATTTCTAATTCAGAAGATGTTTTAGATCTTAAGGCTGCATTCCTAAACATTTTTAAAGGGGAGTAAGGCATGCTAAACCGAGAGGGACCTGCTTACAAGTAACCATACCTAAGAATGCAATGCAAATCTCCAGGGTGTGTGCGTGTTGTTGTTTTTACTAAAGCCATTGCCAAGCATCCAGATTGGAGACAGCAGCAATTAATAATATATTTATAAATAAAAACAAACTGTACAGTGTTCTGCCCATCCATGATATGGGCCATGTCACCCAGAAATTACTCACTAAACTTGTCATGAATTTGCTATGATTTATCCCTGAAATATTATTCGTATCACCATCCAGCCATATCCCTAAATATTTAGCTCTAGTTTTCCATGATGTTAGTGCACTGGCACAAGAAAGGTGGGATAGAAAACTCGTATATACATAAGGGAAGATCGCCTGCTTTTTCTTCTTTAATAATTGTATTTGTTTTATATACAGTTACTCTACGTTTTTCAAGTAACTGCAGTTGTGAAACAACTTCATGTTAATAACACTGACAATTTAGATGTCAAATCCCCAGATTAAACAGTGAGCGGTTACACTCGCCAAGACAGTTCTAGACACAGATGGCACGTTCATAGTGGTTGTAAAAACATATGCATCATTCTGTTCCAAAGTCATTTCGTTTTTCTGTGTAAAAAAATAACTCTTCTTTCTCCCATTTACAAAACCTAAAGTAAGGTCCTTCCCCAAAATGGACTCAGCCTCAAAGCTCTTTCTGAGAGCATCCTCAGCTACCAACTTGACAAGTCTTTTCACCTGCGCTGCAGCAACTGGGAAGAAGAGGAACTGACTCCAGAACAGGTTTGGTTTTTCATCACTGCACTGGTAGTAGTTAGTGGTTGGAGAGTCTTGTCGCCAAGGCAGCTCACAGTAGTTTTGCAGTCATTCACTGTGGCAGTTGGAACGTCTCATTTTTCCCATGGGAAAATGGGAGCAAGGCTTTGCAAGAAACAGATATGAGGAGGACTGAAGCACATCTTAAGGATTTAAATATATATATACTGATTTGAATTAGGACTGCATTGCTTAAGCCAGGATGTGAATACGTTAAAACTGAGAAAGAGTGGCATAAGGAGCTGCCACAACAGAGGGTTAAATGAAGGTCGGGAGCAGTTGTGGCTGTGTTGCAAGGAAGGATGTCAGAAAATTGTAGTGAAAACAGAAATGGGAGTGGAAATTGCTGGCGTTTGCTTGTTTGTCCAGAACAGAAATCAATCCAGTGAATACAATCAATAGTTGATGATGTTGCTTTCAGTCCACAGATGATATGCAATTGATTATGTTCCTCCCCGCCCAATCTGAATTGCATTTCCTTTACATTGAAATGAATGGGGTGCAATAATGTAGTGACAACCTAACATGCATAATTTATTACGTAAGTTTCATAATTTTTCAACAGCAGACAGCAAGGCAAATAATGCAGTTGGTGGAAGATGAACTGCAGCAGAATGGAAACGGTGCTTTCTTACACTGTTGGAAGTCAGTTTTACCATAGCTTCATGGAGCTTTGGTGTTGACACTTGAGTGTGGGGGTTCTAAGTAGAATAAGGGAACTTAATTTCCTTATCTTGTTAACCTGCATTCATTATTTTCATGTTTGGAATTGTTCCTCTTGGGCCCTCCTGCATACTCTAACGCGGAGTTCTTGCTTTTCCTCTTCAGGTTGCTTATGCTGCCAGGGATGCCCAGGTGTCAGTAGCTCTGTTCCTCCACCTGCTGAACTTGCCCTTCCTTCCAGCAGGCAGTAAATATGCTCTTCTTCCTGGTTGGGAAAAAGTCCTGAAGATGTGTCAGGGTTTGGCAGATGTGCCTTTCAAAGGAATAAACAGGAGTAGCTTTGGAGATGACGAAAATACAGGAGGCCCAGAGAAAAAAAGAAACTTTCCAAAGTCAGTAAATGATGGACACTCCCCTGTCAATCAACAATCAAAGGATCCTCGGAAGCTCAAGCGAAAGCCGTTGGGCATTGGATATTCTGTCAGGTAAAACTGTTTGCAGCTTTGTATAGTTTTTCATTAAATAGTGAGCAATTGGCACCAGATAAAAATTAAGTCCCCGCCCTGCAGGTTAACTTGTGAACATAGGATGCTGTCTTTTTCCCAATCAGAATCTGCTTGGTATTGGCTGCACTGACTGGCAATGGTTCTCCCGAGTTTCAGACTAAGAACATCATTAGCCTTACCTGCAGACGATGGAAATTGCACTAGGGACCTTCTGCATGGAAAGCAGGTGGTCTACCCCTGAGCTGCAGCCCTTCTCCAGCTTGTTAGTGGTGGCAATGAGAATGCCTGCCTGCTAAGGGGAAGGGCCATCTACTTGCAGGCTGATGTTGTGAAAGTTTACTCAAAGGTTCAGTAGGACTTACTTCATAGTAAGTGTGCATAAAATTGCAGTCTTCCTTGGAAGGAAATCCTGTTGAAGCTAGGTCTTGCACCAGAGTAAATCCAAAGACTGAGGTGACAGTATTATTTACCTCTATTACACGTGAACTTGTGTGCAGTAAGTGGAAGTATTAAGGTACTACCACTATATATTTTGGGCAATGTATGTTAAACTTTGTTTTTGCAGAAAATCTCCCTTGTATGACAATTGCTTCTTGCATGCTCCAGACGGGCAGCCTCTATGCACTTGTGATCGCAAGAAGGCTCAGTGGTACCTTGACAAAGGCATTGGAGGTTTGTGAGCCTGTTATTTTACTAGTCAACAACACTGGGCTTTTTGGCCAATGTTATGATGACTTAGAAGCTCAGCTACATATGGAAAACAGCCCACTATTTAATGTGCATCAACATTTGGGTCATATCTGTTGGACAGTCTCTTGGGATGCAGATGCTCTTCCCATCCATGCCAATTAAAATCCATCAAGTTGCTTATCTGAGGCTCACCACAGTGTGCCCTCCTTCACTTCATAACCCATTCCTGGCCACATGATGCCCTTCTATCTTCTTCTGTTCCTCTTCCTCCAATGTGGGATCTAGATCCCTCAGTCTGGATGAAGGAAGTGAGGGATGAAAGGTATCTGAAAGGCAACAAGAGGTTTGTGGGCTAAAGTTGGGCCACACTGAAACAGATGCAGAGGCTGAAGATGTTGGCTTGGAAAACAAGATTTGCCACATACACCACACCCTGCCATTGCTAAGCATTCATCTTCAGACATTCATTATTATTTTGTGCAACCCATTATTTAGAGAAGGCACGTAAGCAGAAATTAAACATTTTAACAACTTTTTTCTTGCCATTACAGAGTTAGTAAGCATGGACCCATTTATTGTGAAGCTACAGTTTGAACCTTCTGGGCGCCCTGAATCTAAAGTGGATTATTACTTGACTGTCAAAGAAAACCTGTGTGTTGTGTGTGGCAAAAGAGAGTCTTATATTCGGTGAGTTCTCCAGTAATCCAGGGAAGGCATTCTATTATGGTAGAGCAAGATACTAGAGGCTGAAAGGGGATCAGGTGTTTGCTGAAACTGTTTATGGGGGCAGAGGTGCACTCAGTGCCCTATCCCACAATGCCCTCATACACCGTGCCCTGCCCACTCAGTCTCTGGCCTTCCCCATGTTGGTCAGGAAAGGTCTGCCAAGGGCTGTCAGGCTCCTGTCCCACAACACAACAACGGTGGCGCTTCCTTCGGGGTAAGGAAGAGATCTTTACTCAGGCTAATAGCAGTATGGGCTCAGAATCAAACATAAGGTCCACGAGTCAAGAGTTCAGGAACAGGAACTACGAAGATGTCTCAATGTTTGACACACCTCTCTCATATGAGGTGGGGCATTTATGAGACTTGTCTTCTACATGTGCACCAGCACAACTCCTCCTGGGCAGGTGCAACTGATCCCACCTACCAAGGTGGTCCTGAGCTCTCAACGAAAAGACTTTCCTGCCTGTCTACCTCGAGCTCCTGTTTCTTCAGCTCATCCCTCTGGCTGGACAGAATCCTCTCCATTCCTAAGGAGTCTCTCTGCTGCACAGGAGGGGTGGCGGTGAGATCTGATGGCTGTACTTCCCCAGCCCTGACATCTAGAGTAAAAAGGGGGAGGACTTGCATTCTTCACCTCCAGGTGCCCCCCCCATCTGCTCCATCTCCATCCTCTTTCCCTTGTCTGGGATTCCCACCCCATGCCCAGTCCTGATGAAACCAAGGGACCCGTGACAAGGGCTTTTATTTGCGTTTGCTTTAATGCAACTAGAACCAAGCATGATTGTAGTCCCTGAAAAACACTTCCTCAAAATTTAAACATGTACAGTATACCCTACCTTTTTATCGCTTTGCTCATTTTACTGTGTTTTGCTGCTCTGTACACTGACATTTTGTGCCATTAACTGCCTTAGGAAGGAGGAATCGGGGATGAGCAGGCTAGGATACCACATTAGACCAGGTTGTCGGTGGGTTGTTGCAATCTCAGAGCTGACTGTTGGCAACCGCTGCTGTTTCCTCAACAGGAAGAACATCGTTCCTCACGAGTACCGGAAGCACTTCCCCATCCAGATGAAGGACCACAACTCCCACGACGTGCTTCTCCTCTGCACCTCCTGCCATGCCATCTCCAATTACTATGACAACCATCTCAAGCAGCAGCTGGCTGAGGAGTTTGGCGCCCCCATTGGTTGCGAGGAGGGCGTCCGCCTCCTGGAAGACCCCATCCGCAGGCAGGTCCGCTCAGGCGCCAGGGCTCTCTTGAATGCAGACAGTCTTCCCCATGCCAGGAAGGAGGAGTTGCTACAGGTGATCAAGGACTACTTTGACTCTGTGACAGTTTCCCCGGAGATGCTGCAGGAAGCAGCCGGACTGGAAACCAGGTACAGTCGGAAACTTCGCTCTGTGTCTAGGTTGCAGGGGTGATGGAGAGAGGCTAGACCTGATCCTCACCCCCAGCACTTCTCATTTCTGCCTGTTTCTTTGCAACACCCTCTCGAGGCTTTTGTTTGTTTGTCCCCTGCCTGCTCGTGTTACGGATAATTTTATAAAGTGCATACAGGAGGCCAAAGCATAACAGGCCTGTGTGTGGTTTGGAATTCCATGGGGTCCTGTCTTTGTATCTGAATCCACATTTTCTTTCTGCCCTTTCAGGATTTGTAACGAGAACTACATGCCACATGGCCTAAAAGTGGTCCAGTGTTTTTCCCGCGGGGGCCTTCGCTCTCTCATGCAGCTGGAGAGACGCTGGCGACAACACTTCTTGGACGTTATGCAGCCCAGGTATCTCCCGACGCAGTGGTCTGTCAGTCACAATCATGAGAAGCTGATCCAAAAATATGGGGAGCATCTCCAGGTCGAACTTTCTTGAAGCGTAATGAGGACTAAGACGCTAAGAAGGTGACGGGAAATATACTTGGGAAATAAACTGGGGCTCTTTGTTTTCCATTACGCGCCTATAATGGATGTGCGGGATCCTGCTCAGATTGCCTGTCGCTTAGGAAATGGTCAGCTGTGTCAAATCGGCAAAACCGTGTGAAATGGTTAAAACGTGCGTTTTTTTTTTAAGTTCTGAATAAATTTTAAGTACCATTTGAACCCATTGTTTCTCTGCTGCTTTGTTACACAAAGGCTACAGTGGCCAGATTTTTGTCGGGGGGAGGGGGGGACTTCCAGCATCAGGAAGGATGTCATGGTGGCAATGAATACTGTTTTAAAGTAGCAAGTGTGTTCCCTCTGGTCCCGGTCTCCTTAGCGAACTGCAGTAAGCCTTTTTTAACTTTATCTTTGTGGTAACTGGAAAAAAAGCCTTGTATGCAATAGAAGATAATGTCAGACTGGTGGTGCTACAGCACAAGGTGTATTTGAAGCTGTTGAGTGCTTGAATTTCATCCACACAAGGGCTTTTCAAGTTCCCATCCATCCAGGCTTGACCGGTGACACCAGGGGAAGGGAAGGGACTGTTCAGGAATTCCTGTATAAGCCACAGGCAGTTTCGAGAAGACCACTCCTTTGTTGAAAGACTGAGGCATGTGGATGTTTTGTTTCTTTCTGTCCATCATTCTCTTACCCAAGCAAGACACACTGGCAAATACTAGGTGCAAACTGCCTTAACAGCATCTCATAGCCACTTTTTCTCTATGACTGACCAGGTATGGAGGAGCCAGTCCGCTAGCTTCTCAGCAAGTGCGTTGCTCTTTTGGTTCTCATTCTGTTTCAGAAAGTGCAAATTAGGTAGGTTCCCCTTTAAAGGTGAACTGAATGAATTTGTCATCCCTAGTCTGAAGCAAGATCTCTACCTTGACTTCTTGAAGGTGTTGAAATTCAAATCGGATTTAAATGTGAACCTACCTAAGTTTGAACTTTCCAGAACATTACAAGATCCAAAACATAGCCAGCCTTCAAAATGCACACCTCACTGAATTTTGAGATGCCGCTCTCCAGCCAAACAATGTTTACAGAAACAGATATATCAGGGGAAAGTGTGCAGAAAAATGATTATATTTGCAGAAAAAAATGTGCATTGGTCAAAACGATATACAAGAATGTCTGTGTGTGAGGATCAACGCTGATCAATTTTCATGCAGTTTTAAAAAGAAACCCACAAATTACTGCAGAAATGTGGCAAACTGATTTTAAGATTGGAGAAATATTAATCTGAGAGAACTGAGTCTGACAGGTCTGTTCATCCCTACTTCAGACACATGAAAGAGGAGGTTGTTACTAAAACTTACTGCAAAATTAAACAACAACCGACTGCTATCTTATTAACCAAGAATCACTGTGGCATATGAATCTTGAGAAGTGGCTGAGGCCTCATCTGCAGTATCATGCCACTTTAAACAGTCATGGCTTCTCCCAAAGAATCTTGGGAACTGTAGTTTGTTAAGAGGTCCCATTCCTTTCACACTTACAATTGCCAGAGTGGTTTAATGATCAGTCCCTCTTCCCAGGGAACTCTGGGAATTGTAGTTCTGTGAGGGGAATCCTAATACCCTTAACAAGCTACAAGATAGGGTCTTTTCTGCTTTCCACAATTAGCTCTTTAGAGCTAGAACTAAAAATAAGACTGTTCTTCACTTGCTTAGTCCAGCATCTGGACTGATAGTTCATTGACATGATCCTGATATTTGAGGTTTGCCAGGCTTGTACTGGCTCTCGGTCTGATCAGATCCTGTCACTTTTACGCTCTCTTTGGTGCGGGAGGAAGGCCATTTTTATTTACCCAGGCTTTTTAAATCTTTGCCTCTTAATGCAATGAATTTCAGATCTGCAGTGTACTTTTAGTGATGCTGTGCATCTTGTACTGTTTTACTGGCTGCCGCTGACATTTTCATGCTGCTGTTTTATTGTTTCATTGATACTGTATTTTAGTGTTTTGTTGCTGCCCCCTGAACACTGATATTGGGCGGCATACAAATACTGTAAATAAATTGAAACAAGCTGCCTTGCAGTGGGAAGGGGGGAATGGCTACATGAATCTTTACTTAATTAACCTCACAGGGTGCTGTGAGGTCTAACCATTATTTATACATTCTAGGGAATTTAATTGGGTTTTTTAAAAAGAAAAGAAAAGAAAGAAAAACTGCACTACCGGCTATTTGTGTTCACCATTAATTTTTGATAGGAGTGTCAACATTTTCGCACATTTTAACATTGTTGAATAAATCTTAGTTTTAAAGAAATGATACACCAGCTGCTTTGTTTTTTTCTCTTTGGGTTGGCGCCAAACTTCATTAATTTGAGTGGAAATTCTGTTAAGTGCTTGGTAAGGTCACCCATATTTCTGCAGCTCCCTGCCACACCAGATGCCCCTCCAATGAGTCCCTTGGGCGATTTAAGTGACTTCTGAGGGCCACAAAGAGGAATGGGCAAATCTGTCTCTTTAGGGCCTATGTCACTTTCCCATCTGTTCGACTCATAAATACCTTTTGTCTTATTTCCACATATAATTTGATATTTTAAAAAGCCAACCTGCCTGAAAATCAGCACATTTAAACACACATTGTGAACATTTTCTTTAAGGATACAAAGCTCCTTTTCTCTCCCAAGTATGAGCTTTAGACACGTTTTACACTTTTTCTATATGTTTTTGTAATTAGCTAAGAATTGTGTCGCAGCATTTGGAGACGAGCAGAACCAAATAGCTCTGTTCTAATCCACACATCAGTGTGGGAGGTGCGGATCAAATCAGTGCATATTAAGTTTGCAAAACTTGAGTTTCTTTTGCAATCCTAGCTGAAACAAGGGAAGGAAATAAATAAATCACTGCTCACATGCATGGGCAGAAGTGCCTCTGTTTGTCGCATTAACAGGTTTGGATCCAGGCACATCCATTTTTGACTGATCTGTTTTAGCTATTCCTGATGAAAACTCCGACTGTTTCCTTCAAAACTACTCTACCCCTTTTTCCTCTTTCCCACTGTTTAAATTCATTAGATGAATGAGTATTGTGTTTTGAGCAAAAGTGAATGTTCTCATCAAGATAATGAGAGAAACAGAATTTCTTTCATAGCCCCTAAGAGATGTCTAAGCAGGTATATTATTTATTTTTCCCTTCTTACAGTGTTCCTCCTCCATCCCTCTCTGTGTCTTCCCTTCCCTTCAGAGTACAAAATTCTACTTGATTCTGGTGCTAAAAGCAACCTAATGTCAGTGAGTCACTAGATGACACCCAAGGAATCTTAATGTTGTAATTAATGTTTCAAAGACAGGAACTACTAGAAAAGGTGCAAGCTGTCCCGTAACCTACTATGGGTGCTGCTGCTTCTGCAAGGTTTGGAAAGGGTGTCTTTCTGCTTCCAGTGCAGTGTATCATCTTTGCCTGGATCCTAAAGAAGAACAGGGATAGGGAACCTGTGGCCCTCAACCATTGTTGGGCTCTTAACTCCCATCCACCCCTGTCAACATGGCCAATGGTCAGGTGTGATGGGAGCTGCGGTCCAACAGAATCTGGAGGGCCACAGGTTCCACATTTCTAGTCTTAGAGATCATAGAATAGTAGAGTTGGAAGGGACCTTGAGAATCATCTTAGTCCACCCTCCTGCGATGCAGGAATATGCATCTGTCCCATATGGGGATTGAACTTGCAACCTTGGCATTATCAGCACCATGCTCTAACCAACTGAGCCATCTAGCCGTGAACCTTTTCAGTTTCTTTCCTTTGACTTTTAATAGACTACAGTGGAGGGTTGCTTGCCTCATTCTTCACGCCTTTTTGACCTAGAACCCCTAAACCCTTCTCCACTCCTCCCACTTCTAAATCATTTTACCCCACCTTTCTGATGTCTACGCGTCACTCAGATCAGTTTACGACAATGAAAATTACAATCGCACAATAAAACTGAAGCACTGGCAAAATGCAAAAGAGGCAGAAATGGTGGATAAAACAATTCTCCGTATTTAAAACCATTAATGACCAACAGAGTCTGGTCCTTTAGGGCAAATGGGAACGGTGCCCTGCTAATCTCAATCTGTTTTTCTTAGTTACAGCCAGGCCAGAGGGTGGCGCTGCCTGTTAGCTTTCTCCTCCCTCGTCTCACTGTTTCCTTAGTAGACTTCATCAGGGAAGAGATTGGGGACAAAACTAGAATTAGATCTGCCTTCACCTCCCCTGGGCCTTCCTGCTTTCTACCGTACCAGTCTCAATGGGACCCAGCCATCACTGTTAGTAGCCTTGCAAGGCAAAAGCCTGCTGGAGTAGAAAGGTCTTGAAAACTCGAAGAGATGCTGCCAGCCACATGTTAACGGGTAAGATGCTCCACGATTTTGGCGTTGCTCCTCTCTCTAGTCACTGCCAACCACACTTCCACCACATCAGGAAAACTGGAGCACGAGGAGGAAGCCCTGAAGGGTCCACAGTAATTTATGACAGAAAATAAATTGTTAGTCTTTAAAGTGCTACAAGACTTCATTTTTTTATGTGCCGACATATCACGATGCTGAATTAACCCCCAAAGATAACATCATATTGACTTTGCTTTTAAAAGTGAGGGGGTGAGGGAGAGTTCCACTTGCTCCTTACATTAGCCTTCCTACATAAACAGTTTACAGACAATATACAAGAGAATGAAAAACAGAATTTGTATGTAAGGACCTGCCTTAGTGCCAATTTTCTACCTGGGATTTATTGGCTAAGCAGACAGAAGGCAAAGTATTCTCCTTCAAAGCAGGTGGGATTTGAGGCCAGGACTTGGTGCGTTCCTAGAAACAATGAACTTGGGGTCCTTAATTGCTAGCAAATCAATGTTGTCAGCCATTTTATCTCTTGAAATCCCCTCTGGCAATCAGGTCACTGGGCAGGGAGCAGGAATCTTGCGGAGAAGGAAGTTCAAGGCAGTAATGAATTAACCTCTTAAATTCTTAACACCAGGATGGCAAGTTTACAATGCTAATTTTGCTCACAATGCTAATGACAGTACATTCATACTTACTCAAGTGCAGAATCGGGGTGGGAGGAGCTCAATATATCTCTAGGTTTTGGTTGGGTGGGGTTGAGTGGGAGTTGTTTGCAATTCAGGGCAGCCTTCTGTTCTGTCAGACCCAAACTTTATGGCAATTTTATACTGGGATTTTCTGTGACTCTGGTGTCCAGGCTAGGAAGCACCTCTCTGGCCATTGTCACTTGCCATAGATTCCTTTTCTTTCCACATTCCGTTCCTCTGCAGCCAGAGTGTCCAGTATCTTTGTCTCACTCCAGCCGATATTATTGGCATCCTGTTGTTTTGCTGGTAGTACTCTTAATCCTTTCTCTCTGCACCTTGCATGATTTCCATTTTTATGGCATAAACATTTTTTCCCATATGTAGCTGTTAAGGTGTTATCTTATGGTCTCTGACGTCCCAGATGCTATTGTCCTCCAGGCAGTTGCCAATTCTGATGCATTCGTTTGGAAAATGACCTCTTGGTCACCACGCAGCTGTCCATTTCCACTAGTCACGCAGATTGGCATATCAAATCCTTGACCACATTCAGCCTTCAGCTTCATTCCAAAAGCCTAAATGCTTCGCTAAGAACATACGGCTTGAGTTTAGCAAAGTGGGGGGGGGGGCTTTGGAAAGTAATTTATTACTTTATATAGCCGCTTAGGAAGTTTCCAAAAAGCAATCCTTTGGAAAATAAAGCCAAAACATGAAGAAGTTCTCCACTGCCGTACAAGGCTATGTTTTGAATGTTTTAGTACAGCACGTGGATTAAATAGAACCAAGTCCTCTGAATTCAAGCTGGAATTGCATTTTAGGTTGATTTTTTTAAAAAGCCATTATAAGGAGCGGAAGAAGAGAGGGGAAAAGAAAGATGAGAAGGTGAAAGAGAAGAGAACCATGGAAATTGTTGTTGTTGTTGTTCTTTAGTCATTTAGTCGTGTCCGACTCTTCGTGACCCCATGGACCAGAGCACGCCAGGCACTCCTGTCTTCCACTGTCTCCAGCAGTTTGGTCAGACTCATGCTGGTAGCTTCGAGAACATTATCCAACCATCTCATCCTCTGTCGTCCCCTTCTCCTTGTGCCCTCCATCTTTCCCAACATCAGGGTCTTTTCCAGGGAGTCTTCTCTTCTCATGAGGTGGCCAAAGTATTGGAGCCTCAGCTTCACAATATGTGGAGATTAGGCGCATTCATAATTTTTATTTCTGTCTTAAGCCACAAAATAATTGGGCCATCGATCCACAGAAGTCAGGAAGAGTCAACATATGTTTTGGACTACAACTACCATCAGCAGCGGCCAGCAAGACCAATGCCACCCTGGCTCCTTTGGGAGGAAAGGCAGGATACAAATGGAATAATTCAAAAGAAAAACAAAGGCTTTGTGTTCCAGGACTATAATATTTCATGTTCATCTTTTTCCCACAATAGCACAGGGTGGATTAAATCATCATCAATTCCTTTCTGCTTTGCCCCTGTGGCAAAAAGAAAGGTGTGGCTGTTTTAGAATTACGTCTCTATGCTGGGTAAAGGTAGAGGATTCTGCTCTTGAGAGTGAACATTGTCCAGCTATGCTTATCTGGGACAGATGCAGATACTCTGAACGCCAGAAGCATCTTGGAAAATGCTATGCAGGAACCAAGACATAAACAATTTCCTGATCTCCAAAATAAGCCACAGATATGCAGAGCATAGCCTAAAATGCCAAGATATAGAATCAATCTATCAAATAAACATGAATATATATATATAGAGAGAGAGAGAGAGAGAGAGATTAAACATGAAATCAATTTGAAATCAATCAAATATGTAGAGAGATATATACAATCGATCAACATGAATTCAGTTCCAGTGGTGTAGGCAAGCAGAATTAACAATGATGCCAAGAAGAAAAGGTAATGGATTTGTTTCTTTTTATAAAGAGATGTAAAAATACCCACGTTTCTATTTTCTTCTTCTAATTTGCAAGCAGGCCTCAGAGGAGAGAAGAGGCAAAGATGCCTAAAACAAAAGGTTGTCAGCCAGCCAAAGTTTTACTGATCTAGCCAGCAGAACTCCTTGGCTGCGTACACACTATGCATTTAAAACACATTTAAGCATTTCTGCCAATGAACCCTGGGAACTATAGTTTACCCCTTGCAGAGCTGCGCTCCCCAGCAGCCTTAACCAGCTACGGTTCCTAGGGTTCTTTGTAGGAGGGGAAGTATTGTGCTTTAAATCTATGGCATGTATGCAACCTTTGTGGGCCCATGCAGAAATAGTCCGGTGCCTCTGCCCCCAAAGTATCTGGCTGAGCAGTTCCAGCCA
Organism: Podarcis tiliguerta; assembly: GCF_965153285.1. NCBI lineage: Eukaryota > Metazoa > Chordata > Lepidosauria > Squamata > Lacertidae > Podarcis > Podarcis tiliguerta. Next base: position 88,531,272 of record NC_139534.1, read on the forward strand.
GCCTCTGTGTGCTAGCTGCAATACACACCTTGTTCTCAGGTCCCTTGTAATGGAAGGGAGCCATCTCTCCCTTTCCTATGCCATACACTTACAAGAAGGTACAAGAAAGGACCCTGCGCCAGTGCATCAAAGCACAGTTTTCAGCCTGAGGCAACCCTGAGATACACAAAACGAGAGTGGTGCTGATGAAGGGGGTTCGGGGGACTCTGAGAACAAACGTGCAGAGGAGCCCAGAGCAGCAGAAGTGATAAAAAGATTGGACAGATGGCCTCCTTCTCCACAGTGGATGCAAACAGCCTCTGCAACCTTCCATAGGGAGCAGGCTTCAGAGCTTGTTCAGCAGGAACATTTAATTACTGTGCAGTCGGAGGGACTGTGCAGAAGGGAGGATTTCATCTTCCCTTTCCTTCTTTCCGAAGGCTGCTGAGCCGCTATATTTTTCTCCTAAAAATTCCATGATTGACATTTTAAAAGCTATCGTGATTAAGGAACCGTTTTTTAATTGTAGCTGCATAAGATCGGCCCAGTATACCTGAAGGAGCTTCTCCACCCCCATCATTCAGCCCAGACACTGAGGTCCGGCTCTGAGGGCCTTCTGGCAGTTCCCTCACTGTGAGAAGTGAGGTTACAGGGAACCAGGCAGAGGGCCTTCTCGGTAGTGGCGCCTGCCCTGTGGAACACCCTCCCATCAGATGTCAAGGAAATAAACAAGCATCTGACTTTTAGAAGACATCTGAAGGCAGCCCTGTTTAGGGAAGTTTTTAATGTTTGATGTTTTGTTGCGTGATGATGATGATGATGATGATGTTGGGAGCTGCCCAGAGTGGCTGGGGAAACCCAGCCAGATGGGCGGGGTATAAATAATAAATTCTTCTTCTTATTATTATTATACACCCCAAACTCTGTGATCTGGATCCTAAAACAAATAAGTGAAGGTGGCAGATGGAAAGTTTACTCTCTCCTGCAGGCACTGTGGCTTCCTAAACATGGGGTTGTGGCAGGGGGCTGTTTGGGAGGGGAAATTGCCCTCTGGGATTCCACACCCCCTCTGCTGAGTCCCTTATTGTTCAGGAGCAGAAGATTCCTGCATTGCAGGGGGTTGCCCTAGACGACCCTTGTGGTCCCTTCCAACTCTCCCATTCTAAGATTCTGTGATTCTAAAGGACCCCCACAATGTGGAGAGGCTTCGTAGGGGGCACAGGTGCCTGCAGGTGATGGAGAAGTTCTTTCCACGAAACTTCCTTAAGTTGTCTTACGATCAAGCGGTGGCTTTTGGAAATGCAAGGTGGGAGAGAGAATTAAAATGAAAGACTCATCGACGGTGTCTGGCAGCTCTACATCAGTGCTAAAGTAGTTTGGTTAAGCCTGCTTTGTTAATAAATGCACAGAAGTGAGCAGTCTCCACTAACCAGTAAATACCTGTGTAACTCCATATGTGTGACCTGGCTAAAAGAAGCAGACATCCTGATTTTTTCCTTATACCTCCTTGCACAGGCAGGTAAAGGTAAAGGTACCCCTCCCCGTACGGGCCAGTCTTGACAGACTCTAGGGTTGTGCACCCATCTCACTCAAGAGGCCGGGGGCCAGCGCTGCCCGCAGACACTTCCGGGTCACGTGGCCAGCGTGACAAAGCCGCATCTGGTGAGCCAGAGCCGCACACGGAAACGTCGTTTACCTTCCCGCTAGTAAGTGGTCCCTATTTATCTACTTGCACCCAGGAGTGCTTTCGAACTGCTAGGTTGGCAGGCGCTGGGACCAAACAACGGGAGCGCACCCCACCGCGGGGATTCGAACCGCCGACCTTTTGATCGGCAAGCCCTAGGCGCTGAGGCTTTTACCCACAGCGCCACCCGCGTCCCACACCTGGACTGTGCGTCCAGTTGCACAGGCACCTGGAAGCAATTCTTAGGCTGCATACACACAATACATTAAAAACACATTTAAAGCGCATTCTGCTGTCCACCCCCCAATCCTGGGATTTGTAGCTTTGTGAAAGGTAAACTACAGGTCCCATGATTCTTTTTGAATGTGTGTGATTTAAATGTGCTTTACATATATGATGTGTACTCAGGCATAGGTAAAAAAAAGGTTAAGGTAAAGGACCCCTGGATGGTTAATTCCAGTCAAAGACAACTATGGGGTGTGGTGCTCAGCTCGCTTCAGGCCAAGGGAGCTGGCGTTTGTCCACAGACAGCTTTCTGGGTTCTGGCCAGCATGACTAAACCGCTTCTGGTGTAACAGGACATTGTGATGGAAGCCAGAGCGCACGGAAATGCCATTTATCTTCCCACCACAGTGGTACCTATTTATCTACTTGCACTGGTATGCTTTTGAACTGCTAGGTTGGCAGGAGCTGAGACAGAGCAACGCGAGCTCACCCCGTCGTGGGGATTCGAACCGCCAACCTTCTGATCAGAAAGCCCAAGAGGCTCAGTGCTTTAGACCACAGTGCCACCTGCGTCCATAGTCACCACCTGCAAGGGCCGTTTATTGTGAGCTGTAGGGGAGCTGCGGTTGTGGTCCATGCAGCCATGGCAGTTCAGGGCAATCTTCCAGCTTCAGTGCTGCTGGGTGAGGGCACCACTTCCTCCTTCTCCAACCGCCCTGGCTACTGGGGTTCACCTGTGGTTGCAGACCACCTACAGGGCGTAGTTTGGGGAGCAGACCAGAGGGAAAACTTCATCCCTCTGGCCCGCTGCCTGACTATGAAAGCTAGCCACGCCCAGATGTCAGCCTCAGTGGACACTGGAGTCCCCAGACACCCTACTCTTCATGTTGTGGGACACCGCATTTGGGGCCAGGGAAGAATTTGCCTTCAGATAATTTGGGCTTGTCTGGATCTTTGCCTGCCTCATAGCAATTGTTACAATATGACAGCGGATAAAGCATAGGGTTGGATCCTTAGTCTAGGTGGACATGGATGGGTTGGTAGCCCCCCCATTAAAGGTTCAGGGCATCCCTTTAAATGGATCCAGGGGGATTAACCCTGCCAAATAATGAGGCAGTGCATGAGTTGGTTAATTCAGGATACACACCCAGTGCCTGTGCCAAAACCTGCTGACATCTGCAATCAATAAAGTTGTGGCCTATTTAAATCCCAATTGGTTGTCTTGTGTTTATTGCAACTGCACCATGTCTTGGCCCTGGGGCTTCCCTGCTCCTGGAGCTGCAGTGGGAATGCCTATTTCACAAGCTCTGCACTTTGCTGCGCCTGCTTCCTGCTCCCAGCACTGCAGAGGAGGGGGCTGGACTAAAGGCCGCATCCAGACCTGGGGGAGCACAGGTGATTGGAATACATTAGCTGCATGCATGTAAGCAATCTAATTTACATCTCATTTTAATGAGCCTAGCAGATGTCAGATTCGAGTTGGCACTTATTTGACAGTGTTCTTGCCTTTAAAAATTGGTTCCTGTCAAACTGGCGGCAGGGGGGTTAGTGGAAGCCAGGCCTTTAAAGGTCTTGACATGCGGACATAAGCTGAAAAGCCACAGCTTCTTTCCTAAGAATAGAATTTAAAAATGAACCTCCACTGTAGCAGCAATTTGTATGCCACAGCCAAGTACTGTAATGTAACCATAGGCGCCAACTTGAACACTATATTGGGGAGACCCTCTTCCCCTCTGTCCCCACCCTGCACATCTCCCCCCCCACCACACTTCTGCAAAGCACACCTTGCTCTGCCACATGCAATTGAGCACAGGTCTCTCTTCCCCCACCTGCATACAAGAAGTTTCTGCCCACTCCCCCATGCCCACCCCACTGCCTACTTGCCTCTCCCCAGCTGCCTTGGCTCAGACATGCTCAGAAATGGCACCGAAACCTGGGAGGCAAGCTGGGAAAAGAAGGAGGCGCTGGGCTGAGGGGGAGGTGGCTGCCCAAGGGAGGGAGGCACCAGTGTGCAGAAAATATTGGGTGGTGTCCCCCCCCCTAAATATTTTATTGGGGAGCTAAATGGACCAGAGCCCCATAGAATTGGTGCCTATGAATGTGACTGTACTCTTTTGTGTGATGCGAAATCCTGTGGGGTTTGGTGCAGGGCTTTCTTAGCAGTGGCACCACAGCTCCATGCTCAGGAGCCACGTGAAAGGTATCTTTACTCTCACTAGCACTGGCAGCTAAGAAATGTCCATTGCATTTTTATGCATCGTTGCTTTCCTTTCTATTGACGCCATCATTTTTTTAATTAATTGTGCACAGCCTTGGGGCTCTGTTCAGACAGGAAGATGTTTTACACATACATAAATAAAAATAGTTGTGAAGGCAATTGAGGCTACAGCCCTATAAATGTTTACCTGGTGTAAGCCCAATTAAACACAGTGTGACTTACATGCAAATCAACATGCAAAGGATTAGTTTCCCTGGCTACATCTTTACAGGGCTTGTTAACATATGTAAATAAAACCAAGGTCTTTATTTTCTGCTTCCAAGGTCTGTTTCACAACTCAGTTAAATTATTTGAATTTAAGACTGTTTTGCCCCATAAACTGTTTAGATTTAACTGGATTGTGAATCAGGCTGCCTGTTCAGGGAAAAACAATGAACACAAAACCCAGGTCAGTGTGTGTGCAGGTGTGTTAGAATAGAAATCCACCTATCCAACACTTCCAGGCTTGCCTGCTCTCTATTTAAAATAGCTAAGGGTATGGCTAGGGTGGCCATGTGTCGTATGAGGGCAGTCCTCTATTTGAAGTGTCCAAGCTTGATCTAAAGGTAAGAAACCATCAAAAGGGAGAGTAGAAGCCTATCAAAAGACAGCAGCACCTGGTCAACAGACCAAGCAGGTACATCTGGTGTCTATGGTGAGATCATATCTATTTAAATTATAGCAATGTTTTCTAAATTTGCATCTATACATATAAATTACCTTGTACAATTTTAATGCAGATTGGCATTCTCTTTTCGGTGATGCAAGTTCTCTTCTTTGGCAATGCATCACGAACCACCCTATTTATGAAATGTGGCAGAGGAGCAATATTTTGCCCTGTACAGTGGTACCTCAGGATAAGTACTTAATTCATTCCAGAGGTCCTTTCTTAACCTGACACTGTTCTTAACCTGAAGCACCACTTTAGCTAATGGGGCCTCCTGATGCCGCCGCACTGCCAGAGCACGATTTCTGTTCTCATCCTGAAGCAAAGTTCTTAACCCGAGGTACTCTTTCTGGGTTACCGGAGTCTGTAACCTGAAGCGTCTGTAACCTGAAGCACTGTAACCCAAGGTACCACTGTAGTCTGAGGGTAAGTGTTGGGGACAAGCTGGAAATCATGTCAGCCAACCAGGTTGACTTTGAGCTGAAACACATAGTCTGATGGAGCAAAGAATCATTGAATTGTAGAGTTGGAAGGAACCACAAGGATCATTTAGTCCAACGACCTGCGACACAGAAATCTTTTTGCCCAACATGGGGCCCAAGCCCACAACCCTGAGATTAAAATTCTCATGCTCTACAGAGAGTATTTTCTGAGATGTACCACTGAGGCTGGAAATGAGGGAACTGCATGCTTGAAGAATGCTCTTCCACATAAAAATATATATTGACTATATATAGAAAACCTCACGTCTTGCCCAAATTAATATGCTAGTTTTGTAGTCTGGAATACAAACTAGCTGGATTCTTTTTTTTTTTTGCTCTGAAACTTCAGGCCATGCAAATTGTCTCCCTGAGATTTATTCATCAAAATGGATAAGGCAACGTTGATCCTTTGGTTAGTATTGCAGACTGTCTGCAGACTCTCCCGGGATGCCAATTCTGCATCGCTCACATTTTTTGTTAAAAGAAAAAATGCAGGGTGTTTCTTTTTTGTTTTTTGCAATCAAAAGAGCTACATAATATTAGAAAGTAAAACTGTCTCTGGGCGCAGAGACGCCAACAAATCCTGCAGACACAGAATCCTGTATAAATGTGACCCAGACCATAAAATGTCACTGTTGAGACCTGCAGCTTGTGCTCAATACACAACAACAGTTCAGAGAGCTGTCAGCCTTTGAGGGGTGCGGGATGTGGAATCAATGTCAACTAGCAAAAGGACGTCCCAGGCGCTGCTGCCACATTCTCAAATATTGTAGAAACTGCAGGAGCCCAGTTCAGGAGTTCTGTATCTGCAGAACTGTATCTCCTCATCTTTACAAGCTCCACCTCTGATCTGCAGACGTCTATCCATGGAATTGTTAGCCTTGCCTTTGCAGGGTTCTCAACTGTGTGGAGAGGGAGAGCCCTATCTGCACACAGCTCTACCTGTTGAGGCATCCAAATGAAGGCATTTATCTCTAAAGGTTGGAGTCTCCTGCAGGTTCAGTGTCTACAGATACACAATGTCCAGCAGGGGCACAATTTACTCTGCCTCAACAAGAGCAGCCAGGTGTTTTCCACTGTCTTGCCCCCTTCTTTCTGAAAGTCAATTCTTTGGTGGCTTGATGCTGCTCCATGCTGGATGCCAGGATTGAGCCCTGCTGCAGGAGCCTCCAGTAGGTCTCCTCGCTGCCAAAGACTTGGAGGTCCCTGCCCCAGGACTGGAGGTACACGCACCAACTGGATGAGTTCTTAGAGGCACACACCCAGTTTCCCCAGAACCATGGGAACAGAGAAGCTGGTGAGCCAGACAAAATTTCGGAGCTGCCAGCAAAACGCCCAGTTAGCTGCATTGAGACACCTTCTCTGATTAGGGACTGAGAGCCAGGAATGGGTGGAGTCTTCGGTTCCTGTATAAGTTCTGAGTCTGAGCTAGATAATGATTTTTTTTACAGAACCAACATTTACTTGCAGGCAAGTTTTCACACTGTACCTTCAAGAAAATCAGTGGCTTCTTTTTTCTTTGGAAATAATGTATAATAATTTTTAAAAAATCTTCTGGCAGGAATGCTTTGGGCTAAATGACACAGCGTTCTTATTTCAAATAGATTTCCCATTCTGTGGTGACATTCCTCTAAGAAACAGCACCTGTTGGGCATGAAATTATGTATAGGCTGTTTGCTGGGTGTTGTTTTAACCAACTGCATATTTAGACAGTGATCGCTTTGAACTGGGGTGTAAGAGAGAAAACAAGCCTTCCTTCCGGTTTGGGGAGTGAATTAACAGTTGGCAATATTGTGTCAAATGCAGCATAAAGATGTCCAGAGACTTCATCAATCCAGCGGTAATAGCTGCAGTGGTTGGCATCAACTGCAAGGTAACCAGCCTATAGCCTTTTGCAAGATAATGGGGTCAAAACCATAGAGTTTGAATGTACCTCAAAGGTCATATTGTCCAACCTGCTGCAAATACCTATACAGTATGAAAGATTGTTGTGCCTCTTTGCTGCCCCCCCCCCCCCACTGCATTATGTAGACTTGTCACTAATTGTCACTAATTGACACAAACCCTGTATATGGAAAAGGACCCAGCTTCTAACTGACCAGCCACTCTGGCATATCAGCAGTATACGAATTAATAAATTAAGCAATTAATTAAATAATGATGGTGTCTGCAAGGCCGATGACTCTGATGCCACAGTTATGGCTTATAAATGTCAGAAGCCTGAAATCCAAGATGGATGAATTAGAGTACCTAGAATATACAGAGACTTTAGATATATAGTGGGCGCACCAGAAACTTAGTGGAACAGTGAAAATCAATGGGGTACTGTTATCCCTGGATATTCAATCTATAGAAAGGCCAGAGAAGGTCACCAGGATGGAGTTATTCTATAGGTTGAAGAAGGAATAGAGTCCAATAAGTTAACCTTAAAATAAAGAGCTAGTCCTTCTGAATTGCCAAGGGAAGAAATAGGGGAAGGGCTGTTTGTTCTGTGGTAGAGCAAATGCTTTGGGTGAAGATGTCTTAAAAGACAGGAGGGTTGAGAGAAGCCTCTCTCTGAGACCCTGGAGAGATGATGGCAGTAGATCCTGGTTCATTAGGAAAAAATCGGACCCTGGCCCAGCAACCTCAGCCTGCGTTCAGACAGCTCCCACCTGCTTTCCTTCTTTCTCACAGCCAGCCCAGGGGGTGATAATGCCTGTCAGCTTGCTCCTCTTCAGTTTTTGTTTTGCCCTAGTAGGGTGAAGCAGGAGGAGGATGGGGTGGGAGCAGAACAGACAATTTTTAACCTCTGGGAAAGACTCTGGAAAAGTGATTTGAAGTTCACAGCATGTTATCCTTTGAAGGAGAACTACTTGAAAATGATTTACAGGTGGTATTTAACTCCAAGTAGGCTTGCTAAGATGTGTAAGACTGAATCAGATAAGTGCTGGAGATGCAAAGAGGTTGAGGGGACGTGCTTTCATATGTGGTGGACTTGTAAAAGGGTAAAAGGGTATTGGGAAATGATACATAATGAATGGAAAAAAATGTTCAAAAGTACTTCCCCCCCAAAACCAGAGTCCTTTCTGTTGGGGATAATTCCGACTGAAATTCCCAGGTGTCAAAAAAGGTTATTTATGTATGCCACTACTGCGGCCCATATTTTGTTAGTCCCAAAATGGAAAACGAGCGAGATCCCAACCAAAGAAGAGTGGCAGCATAAACTGACAGAATATGCACAGCTTGTAGACTTAACATATAAAATAAGAGAACCAGAAGAACATATGTTTAGAGAAGATTGGAAAACATTTATTGAATATGTGGGAAATAACTGTGTACAGCTGAAAATGCTGGCAGCATTAAAATAGATGAACTGATGGTTTGACTAAGGTTGAGGCAGATTCACCCATGAAGAGGTAGGCATAAAAATATTAGTTGCATGGCATGCCCAATGGCCCCCTCTTTTATTAGAAGACATCACTGATGTGCACATGAGTTGTTCTTGTTGCATTCTATTCTATGTCTTTAAAAAATCTGATAATCATGCAGCACAATCCTATGCACGGTTACTCAGAGGAAATTGGCACTGTGTTGAATAAAGCTGACTCCCAGGGAAGTGTGCATAGGATTGCAGCCTTAATTGAGAAAGTGTGTGTCATGGATGTGTGTTTGCGTAGGAAGGAAGTGCCCACAACTTGTCAAATTTCTGTGCAAAGCCAACATGTCGGCTCCATCCCTGGAGGCAACCATGGAAACATTACATTCCACTGCCAAAACTTTTCCATTAGTCTGTGTTTAATCTAAGCTTGACACATCAGAGGCATTTGGGATACCTCAAACAGAGAGTAGGAGTGGGATGGCTGGATCAAACTTCTTATTAGAGACACTATATAAAGTGTTGTGTACCACTGATGTTCTGAAATAGGGCACATGGATATTCCCAGTGGCCTGCGTTGATGAGAATGAGCTGAGTTGAGCCTTGGGATTGCATCATCATCATCATCATCATCATCATCTATTATTTATACCCCGCCCATCTCCAGCCACTCTGGGTGGCTTCCAACAAAATGTTAAAATACAACAGTCCTTCAGATATTAAACGTTTCCCTAAAAAGGGCTGCCTTCATATGTCTTCTAAACGTCAGGTAGTTGTTTATTTCCTTGCCATCTGGTGGGAGGGCATTCCACAAGCCACTACCAAGAAGGCCCTCTGCCTGGTTCCCTGTAACTTTGCTTCTTGCAGTGAGGGAACCTCCAGAAGGCCCTCAGCGCTGGACCTGGGCTGAATGATGGGGGTGGAGACGCTCCTTCAGGTATACTGCTCCCCCATCCTCCTCAGGTGTCACTAGAAGGATTTCGGAAGATTTCAGAAGCTTTTTCATTAACTGCAGCTCACCATGTCATCAGAACTTGGCAAACTGTGGTTAATTTTAACTATCAAGAAAATTTCAAACCATGGTTTACAGGATGGTCAGGTGACCTGCTATGAGAGGACAGACCTGTATATAAGGGCTGTTAGAGGACAGTCTTCTGTTTGAAGGAGTCCTCTCTTTGAAGGGCTGCCCCGAAGAAAGGAGAACAAGGACCTTAACGTTGCTCATCCAAACTGAGTAGGCACATAAGTCACCTGGTCACAATCTTTCCCTGTATGATGTATTTCTGCTTAGATAATTGTAATTATTTCAAAATATTCATATACTTAGACATGTATCCAATGGAGCAGCTAACACATATTGGGAGAGGTGGCACATTGAACAGTGGCATGCTTCCTATATATTTTTTGTCTTATTCCAAAAGAATGATTATAATAAATGAAATTAAAATTATGATTGACCAGTAACCCATTCACTATGGATATGTTAAATATATACTACCAGTGGGCACAGAACTGATAACATACTTGTTAATGGATGCTTGCAAAGCAGTATGTTTCAACTGGGAGAAACACATTTCTATGTTAGAAGACTGGATAGTAAAACTACGAGAACCGTCTTGTGGTAAAAGAGCGGGGGAAGACAAACAACTTGATAATGTGTTTCTTTAGAAGTGGAGCACTTTTGTCCCATATTGGTATAACAAGACTGAGGGAATTGTTCAACTAGATATATTATTAGGAAGAATTTAAATAAAGAAAAATAAATTAAAATTGCCTCTGGGACTTGGGATTCATATCAGTTTCCTCTAGAGACACAGCATCATGTGTGAAGCTCACAGAAGTATTTATTTTACCCTAATTGCATAGCGGGAATTCAGTGCATACAAAAATGCAAGTGAAGATTCTGGGCAGACACCCTGGGTCCCTGCACCCCAGTCCTTGTCCAATATTCTAACCATTACACCACACTTCCTCTCTACAGTTAAGAGCTGTAATCCTGTGGCAATGTAGTTAAGAGAGGCACAGCTTCTGCACGACTTCTTGTCATTTTAATGGGGCTTGCCTGGGGTTCCCACACAGGCACCTCAAAATAGGCAGAGGTTGTACAACAGCAGGGCTTGATTAATTGTTTTTTGCTCTCAAGGCTGACCGTTCCCTTGCGTCCTGTATTTGGCCGCAGTCAGCACAAAGTTTCTCATGCTTTGTGCCAGTCCAAAGGAGAGATATCTCCGAAATGTTATATTTAACAGAAAACTATTTTTGAGTTGCTGTGACTTCTAGCAAAATTGTTCTCTCTTTTTAAAAATCCCTCATAATTCAAAGCCCATTTGCTATACGGAGGTCAAGCCAGCCTCATGGCAAGCGATCAGGAATAGGATAAGATTGGTCTGTGAGTGAGCATGTGTTCCGCTCTGCCAATGTGCGGACAATTTGTTTGAGTTATTCAGATATCAGATTGGCTTAGGGAATGTACATTCCAACCTTCATGTGGGTGACAGACCTCCTGCAAAGTGAATCCTGCAATTATTTACAGCTCCATGGGCTATGCCAGTAGTATTTTACTATATCTGAAGGACAAAATGTGGTTCTGCTGATAGCCTCAGCCACGCAGTGCTGTCGATTTAACAATTTGTTGCTAAACATTTATCTATTTCTTTTGCAGTGCATAATGTATTTTAAATGTGTCACACCTTAAGAACGCTTATGGTCCACATGGGAACGGCTTCCACAGCAGAAGCTGTGCTACCTATTTGACAGAGCCACACAGTGATGGCTAGGAGCAGATCCTTTTTGACATTCACCCCCCAGATTGTGAAACAGCCCCCCAAACCATGTAAGCAAAGCTTATTCTTGCCCATCCTTTCACAAGGATTGTAAACTTCTCAGTTTCCTGAAGGCTTTGAGTGATACTTTATTTTATTTGCTTCTGGTATGGCGGTGTAGTGGTTCTCAGTTGTGCTGGTCCCGTGGGTTTCCATGAGGCGTGGTCTGAGTCCAGTCCGAGGTCGAGGGTGCAGTATTGAGGCCGTCCATCAAAGCTGAAGCTGGGTCCAAGGAAGGGACTCAGGCGAGTTCAGGAGATCCGTGCAGGCAGGAACTGGCTCCCGCAACTTGGGACTGGGGCTGGCTAGCTTTTATCTGCCCCGAGGCATAGGGCAGCCCCAGTCCACAGGTGACTCACCTCTCCTGGCCTGGAGGCGACACTCCTCCTGCGGGAACTTAGTTCCTTCTGCCTTTCTGCCCTGAGCCTCTGCAGCACAGGAGAGGCTCCCAGAGGCCACCTCAGCCTCCCCTGACGGGGCTGAGAGTGGAGCACCTGCAGGCAATGGGTCCTCCATCACCTCAGGAGCCAGAGCAAACTCAGCTGGTGCCTGCACCTGAGGATCCAGCACAGGTGAGGACCCTTCAGGCTCAAGCCCCAGCCCTGGCTCAGCTGGTTCTGGAGGTGGGGAATCCTGTGCAGGCTGGGATTCCTCAGGTTCAGCCTCCGAGTCCGAATCCCAGGCCATCACATCAGTCTTTTTTTGTTTTTGGCTGGTGTGCATTGGGAAAGGGCTATACAATATTTTAATCCATAAAGAAAAATGCCACTGATGTTGCATTGAGCGTTCAAACAAGAATTTGTGGCATGATGCTTGGGGAATGTGTGAAAATTCCCTGACATATTTTTTTGCTGGTCTTAAAGAAACTCTTCGTCTCCTGTGACTAGAAGCTGGCATCCTACCTACCTGTGACTTGGCTCTATCTCAAAAGGGGCTTGCTTGACACCACCCAGAGAGGGCGTCATCAGCAGGGGATACATTTAAAAAACATAAAACCAATTACAAAGAACTCTCGGTACAGAAGACGTGATGGGATGCCACATGGTGGCAGCATCCTCAGTGGAAAGCAACACACTTTCAATCTAGAGAGTGTGGATGTTCTTCTGAGAGGGTGACTTAGCTGAGAAAGAGTGGTCAGGTTTAATAAATCAGAAGCTAACATAAATTCAATATTACAAAGGCAGGGGTTCTCACTGATTTGTCTACTGAAACCAAAAAAGGAACATTTCAACACAAGTGTAGCTTATTCTAGCTCAGCCTTCCTTAGCCTGGCACTCTCCAGATGTTTTAAACTATAACTCACTCTGCAGGAGTGGTGCTCATTCTAGCCCAGCCATTCCTAAACCTTTTGCCTTTCAGACGTTTTGGACTACAATTCCCATCAGCCCCAACTGCTAGCTGGGAGCCATAGTCCAAAACATCTGAAAGGTTGTTTCAGGCTGGAGAAAGGCTGACACAACCCCATGCATAGCTGTCAACTTACAGATTTGAAAATAAGGGACCAGCAGCCTTGAAAATAAGGGACCAGCAGCCAAAATAAGGGACCTCACCTGTTCCACGCGCTCCAGTCTTCCTGTTCTCCTGCAGTCTGGTCAAACTCATGCTGGTAGCTTCGAGAACACTGTCCAACCAGAGGTTCAACTGAATAGAATCTGAACTACATGCACCACAAGTCCTATGCAGCCTCAACTTAAGCTGGCTCCCCGGCCTGGCTTTGCACTGCAAAGTTTGTAGCAGCACATGCAACAAAATGGCATCCAGCGTTCACAAAACCCCTCAGCTTGCATTAACTAGCCACACACAAGGCATGCAAGCTCCACCCCCAGTCGTTCTTAGACTTCTTATTGGGTGAGCAACACAGCCAAGCAACACAGTTGGAGCCTCCCTCCTCCCTGGCCGGCAGGGAGGGAGGGAGAGGACCTGCTTCCTTTGAAATTTAAGGGACATCATTTAAGGGACATTTAAGGGACATCCAATAATAAGGGACAGCAGCAGGACATGGCGCTGGAATAAGGGACTGTCCCTTCAAATAAGGGACACTTGACAGCTATGACCCCATGCATGGAGGCAAGTAGATTCAATAAAAAAGTCAGGCCCTCTACACTGTCCAGACATGAGAATGCATGGAAGCCAGATGTGAGCCACTCTGACCTTCTCAGAGGAAGAGGGGCATATATGGGTAATAAAGAAATAATTTGTGATCCTTTAGGAAGAGAGTTTGAAGCAACCAAAAAAACCTGTCCAGAATTGATGCTGATTGCCAATCCCCACAGTGGCACACCTAATGTGGACTCGATGGCCCTTGTGGTCACTTCCAACTCTATGATTCTATGTCGCTCAGATGCAAAAATGCATTTTACTTTGCACCTCCCAGAATTGCAGAGTAAATGACAACAGGGCACTTCCATGAGGTATTGTGGCTGGCAAGACTCACTGTGGAATAAGGAAAGCCTTTACTTCAAAATGGAGATGTCCTGTCTTCACAGAAAACAGCAGCATTTTGCATCTAGATATCATCGATATATGAGAGTCAGCATATTCATATGTTAGCTGAAACATCAACCTGGCTGCCAGCTCTTTTTGAGTGAATTTGTCCATAAATAGCCTGGGTCTTGCCGATCAGAGCAAATGACTCATTCCAAATGAGTTGCTGCTGGGGCACTTTAGATCTTTAAATGAGGCCCCACTTTGAAGTCCATCTCAGGTGGAGGACAGAGTCACCTCAAAGAATAGCAAAGGCTTTACTATTCTGACCCCAAAACTTTGGAATGTCATCCTCCAAGGGGTCTGTCCCTTGATATTTTTTCAAAGGCAGGACAATATCTCTCTTACCTCACAGGATTGTGGTGGTGATTAATTTGGGGGGCGGGGGCGGGCGGAGAACCATGTATGTGCTAAGAATCCACTCTTTATTTTTTTGACCACTTTAACCCACACCTGCTTGCATTTGCATCTGAAGACTAAATCCTCTGGTTCCCTTCCTTACCACTAGGCGTCACTCCCTTTTGTGCTTGTTCCTGCCGCCCAGTTTGCTGATTCTAACCTGTTCATTAAGCACGAAAGTGGCATGCAGGTAGATACTGGTAAACCAGGTAAACTGTGCACCTTTTAAATAATAATTCCAGTATGCGATTGCATTCCTCCCACAAAATAGTGACAGTCTAGAGGCAACCAGTGATGGCTCTGCTTGCTCACCCTGTTACTATGGTTGCCACCTTTGGTCGGGCAAGATAAAGGAGAGGTTGGGATGGGGATTGTGGAGCACACACACTCTCATGACAGCAAATCCTCCTCCTTTTGAGGAGGGGTTTTCTCCCTGAATTTGGCCTCCTGTCTCCTGTCTCCTCTCTTCCCTTTGACTCATGTTGATGGGCAGGGGCCAGGAGTAGACGCCCAGCTCTCATGGGCTGCAGCTCCAGCCTCTTGCCTATGCTGGCATCTGAAGAGACTCGAGTGCAGAGGAGGAGAAGGGAGGAGGAGAGGTCATGTCAGGGTAGCAGGTGGAGCCAAGGGGCAGTAGACCTGTACCATGCTAGACCAGCGGGTGGTGGCTGAGGAGGAGCACCAGTGAGAGAGAAGGAAGGAGGCTACTCCTTCCCCTTTCTCTCTGTTGTTCTTTGTGCCAGGCCAAGGTCCTTGTCAGCTGCACCAACAGCGACGCAACCGCCATTTGGGGCTGGCCGAGCTCAAATACAGCAAAAAAGGTGTCCTGTTTGAAGTCCAAATGGGACAGGGGACACTTTTCTTCAAAAACGGGGCAATCCCATTTTTCTAGGGATGGGTGGCAAACTTACCTGTTATTCACCTGTTACCCAACCAGGACCAGCCCCATCATGCAGCAGTTTAGAATGGCCTGCTTCAGGCAGTATGTTGCGGGGAATCTTGAAGCAGGAACTGGTGACTGCATGATGCAGAAACATTTTTGAAAGTATGGCCCTAGCATTTAGGGTCTTGTTTAAGGTGTTTAAGGCAGAGGAAGAATTCCATTAAGGCTTCTAGAAGTGTGAGGAAGGAGCATTTGAGCTGTGCTTCAGGCAGCAAAATGTTTGGGGCAACACAGTCCCGGACTTGGGTGCACATGCCACAGAGGAGTGTGCTCTTCTCGTAGCAATTCTGCATGTCTCTTCATGGAAGCTTGCCAGATATTCTGACAATCCTGTTTCTAAAGCATACGATACTTAACACGCTTTGTATAATGTCAACAGCTAAAAAGTTGTTATTCCAATTAAAAATATTGATGTAATAACAAATAAAAAACACACACCATGTGGTTGTGGGAAAAGTAGGGGGGAATGAAGACGGAATACTTCTGTCCTGGTTATGCATGTAAAAAAATCTTTGTGAAAATGGAGAACGCAGTGCAACTAAATAGAACTTAAAAACAAAATGGAGGGTTGCATAGGTTTGTGTGTGTGTGTGCGTGTGTGTGTGTGTGTGAAATACCCAACAAAATTCAACTTAACAAAGGTCCATGAAGTCGGTTAAAGCTATTACTGCTCCAGCCTCTTGACTTCAATTGAAGGATAATGTGGCATTAAATATTTTCAATTTAACTCTGCATGACTTAGTTTAAATTGTTTCCAGAGCTCTAGACAGATCTTCCTCCGCTATTGTGAATGGCACGTCCTCCCCCACAGGCTGTGAATGCTGCCGACCCTGATTTTCTCAGATCAGAGGAGTGTTAAGGAAAAGCTCCTAGACAACTCCAGATGTTGCACCATCAGAGGTGTATCTATCTTATGTCAGGATACGTCAGAAGAACCTCATGACTGTCCATAGTTTAAAAAGTGAAGGAAAAAGTCTTTTATTGTGTGTTACTACAAACTGTCAATCTGTTCTCAGAGTGATTAAACACATGAGGTGGTTCTTCAGACCTTATTGAAGTGACCAATATTTTTGTCTGGTTTGCCTTAGGAATCTGGAAGATGCATCTGTGCTAGTAACCCTCAATTTGCAAACAAGGATTTCTCTGCAGCCTTGGATTTTGATGAAAATGTAAACTGGGCATATTCTGGAAAAGAGTTGTGCAGGAGGGGAATGATTTAATTTGATCAGCACTCTGGCTTCATATTCTGAGCATACACCAGACCTTGGATTTTAATGATTACCTTGGAAATCAGATAATGTTTTTGCTATTTTGCTCTGGAGAAAATACGCATCTAAGGATTAGCTGCTCTGAAGAAGGTGGCAAAAGTCTGTTGCAGGTTAGATACACCTGGAAATGCCCCCTTGTAGATTAGACACACTATTTGGTATCCCCCATTGAAGATCTATCAGCCCAATCCTTCTGACAAGGGGATGTATTATTAATAATTATTGATTTGCAACTCTATGAAGTGATGTGGTATTGCTTTAAATGTGTTGTGAAGATGGGAATTTTCTTGAATAATCTGCTCTCCTATACGCAATTCAGGTTCTCTGCCATGGATTCACAGATTGTCCTTGGGACTAGTCTCAGCGTTAAGGGTTTCCCATTTCAAAGCTGGGTAAATGTTTCCTACATATTGTGCTCCTTAGAGAGGCTGGCTTCCTGATTGCAACTAGAGAGTCTCCTCTTCAGCAGTGGGGAGGAAAAGCTCATTAGTAACTGATAGCATGTGCTGCTGACTATTTGTAGCAAGGCTTCTGGATCTTACAAAAGGTGCAGAAATGCTCACTGCCAAGGATAAATGCCATATGTTAAAGTCAGCTATTGCTGTTGCTGGACAGCTTCCAAATGCGTTTTAGAGGAAAAAGGCCCTTTGGTAAACCCTATTTTAAAAGCTATTAAGTAGCTGTTAATTTATCCATTCTCTTGTGCCTTTTGAGTAGGCATCCATGCTTTGTGCAAAACACCAGCATAAGGATTAGGACCTGAAATCATCATTAAATTATTAGATCATAATTAAATCATTCACAGAGTTGGTACAGGAAGCATGCAAGACTAGCACTACATGCTCAGGAATCAAGCTCACTTGCATTTAACAAGGTACTCGGGCTTATATGGAGCAAGGCTGAGCTAGTAGCAGAGGCGTGTGTGTACGCACACACACCTTTGATTATACTAAGAATAGGTCCATAATGGGCTGATTTGAGACTTAGATTTGAGTAGCAAATCTGCTTATGCCTCACATCCATGCTGCCCTCTTACCTTTTCTGAGTGTTCCCAAGTATTTCTCACTTGCTGTTAGCCCTAACTGTGCCATTGCCACCTCCACCCCTGACTTTGGCTGTGTTTTGCTCCTTCAGAAGTTGCTTGTGTTCAGTCTAGTAAGCAATTCCAAAGGAACAGTGGAGAGCAGATGTTCATCTCAGTGGCCTTTCCAGAGGTGATGTGAAACTGAAGCCACCACCATCCCATTGAGTGTCTGTGCATTCAGTGCAATGTTACTGGCACGATAAAGACACCACCAGGAAGAAGTCCCTTGAATTTCAGTTCTCCTCCTGCGCAGAAAGCTTGTTGGAAGGCCAGTGTAAGTTGATTTCGTTTCTGGCTGATCTAAATTAAGGACAGGTACAAGGATTTTATTGTTTTGCCGATGGAAACACTGGGGCGCTTTTACAAATATATATAAGGGGCTGTAGAGTCTGAACGATTGCCATGAATCAGGGTGAGTTAATCCTCAAGATGTATACTGTAAAGAAGGGGTTACGGTACTTCATGCACTGCGAAAACAGCGCCTAAAATACTATCAAATTGATTATGGCATTAGCTTTCATGGGACAGAGTCTGCTTTATCAGATGCATGAAGTGTGCACTGGCAGAGGAACGGGAGTGTGGAGGGAGTGGACTGCCCCCGGCACCACTATTCCGGTAGGGTGCCATCGCGGGGGGCCCCCTGGACATGAACCACACCCCCACAGGCGGCGCGTCATGGCCCCAGAATGTGTGCCATGCCCCTGCTGGCACCGTAGCACACCCTCAGGATGCACGCCACGCCCACACCTGCTCTCCACCCCCAGTAGCGGAGCATGCAGCCTTCACCACTGGAAGTGTAATCCCAAATTGAGTGTCCTGCATTTAAATTAATCAGAAGCAAAAGCCTCACAAACATTTTTTTCTCTGTGTGTGGCATCAACAACATATCTGTATGCAGTTTTCTACACTTGAACTGCTTCTGGTGGGAAAATTCTGGAATATATGAAATGGCCTTTGGCCTGAAACTGAACTGCAGGCACAGTGTTATAGTACAATTAATAATCTGAAGCCAGCTCTCATGGACAAGCAGGTCTGTTCCTTGTGCTGGGCTCCTTAAGAATCCCCCACATCTGTTCATGATCACATGAGCAATGGTTGTGGTCCCAGCTGTGGAGAAACTGAAAAACCTCTAGTCTGGATCCCAGCTGTGGAGAAACGTAAAACCCCACAGCCTGCAGGATGGTATGATAAACAGAATGACAATATTCTCTGAACTCTGGGTTACTGGAATCAGGCCCCATCTGCGCCAGACATTTAAAGCAGTATCATACCACTTTAAAAAGTCATGGCTTCCCTCCAACGAATCCTAAGAAGTGTAATTTGTTAAGGGTGTTATGAAGCCCCTGGTCTCCTTACAGAGCTATAATTTGCAGAGTGGTTTAACCATTGATTCCTTTTCCTGGCAAACTCTGTAAATTGTAGCTCTGCGAGGGGAATATGGTCCTCCAAACATCTCTCAACACCATTAACAAACTACAGTTCCCAGGATTCTTTGGGAGAACCCATGACTGTTTAAACTGTTATGATGCTGCTTTAAATGTATAGTATAGATGCATCTATGATGACTAGGATAACATCTTGTACATAGGAGCTGCTCATTGAGAATGTGGTTCTACGTTACAAAGGTTGCAAGTCCAACAAATGGGTAACTGCATTATTTGGCTCCTATAGAGGTTCTAGAGTTTGGATGGGGTGAGTGGGCAATGCCCCATTATGTTCAAGCCCTCCTGCCCATGAAGAGTTACTGGAATAACAAAATCTGTCCCCTTACAGTGGTACCTTGGGTTACAGACGTCTCAGGTTACAGACGCCTCAGGTTACAAACTCTGCTAACCCAGAAATAGTACCTCGGGTTAAGAACTTTGCTTCAGGATGAGAACAGAAATCGCATAGCAGCGGTGTGGCAGCAGCGGGAGGCTCCATTAGCTAAAGTGGTACTTCAGGTTAAGAACATTTTAAGGTTAAGAACGGACCTCCAGAACGAATTAAGTTCTTAACCCGAGGCACCACTGTATAGTTAAGCTTGAAATCAAGTTTGGTACCAGAATTTACCTTTTTAAAAAAAAAAAAAAAACCCACAACCAACCTGCAAGTGGTGGGAGATTTTTACCAATTGATACTGGTGGAAACAAACATTTGGAATAGATTACTGGTGAAGGTGACAGAAGAGTCTGAATGAATCCAAAAGATGGCTCTTCTTGCTACTGAGGAAGAGATACTGGTATATGAAGTGCTGGGGGAAAGTGGGGATGTTTGATAATAATAACCTAAAACTGGTCATATCTCTCATGTGATGCTGCCATACATCCAGATTTTCCTGGACATTACTGGGATTTCAAAAGCAGAAGTGATGTCTGGGGGAATTTCTGGAAGGCGAAGGTTTGTCCTGGATCTTTGGCAAGTAAACCGAAAAATCACAATTGTTGGTGTTTTCATTAAAAAAAAAGCTCAGCAATCTTGGGGTCTTCCTATTCATGTTACAAATCTTTCTGCCAGGTGGAATGAATCATTCTGAGATATCATACTGACCCATATTAAGTATGGCCAAATGTTTAATGTTTCAGTGTTTTAATGATATCACTGCCACTGTTTTCTAGTGTGGAGGAGGCAACACCTCAAGAAGATAGCCTAGACAGACATTCATTTCATTTGCTTTGTGTATACCACTATAACCCCCCCCTAATATTGTTAAGTTGGACAGTGGGAACTTTTCTGTCTGCCTCTTCCCTGGGCTTAATGGATAAGCAGATGTGCTTGGGACAAACTTTCAAGCAGTGCATCCATTTTATTTTATTTGCATTTCCCTTATTTATATTTCAAAAGTAAACCTGCCCTTTCTGAAATGGGCACCTGATCTAAAATTGACCGTCTCCTGCCAGGGCAGCAAAACAGTAACTGTAAAAGGCATTTCAGGCTAAAACATGGGGAGGGAACTACAGGCCCAGAGCCCAGAGAAGCCCCCGACCCAGGCTTCACTATCTGGCCCTCAGGACTCCCTGGCCCTGCTCCATCCCTTTACAAGTGCTCTTCCCTGACTGGAGTGTGTGCTGCGACTGTGATCATGCCTCTTGCTTGCCTGGAGGGGGGATGGAGAGGTAAGAGTGTACAGGTGTACATGCCTTTTGCATGGCTGGCATGTGGACAACGGCACGAGGTAAGAGTCGCAGCTGTTGCCCAGCCCACTTTTGCCTCTGACCACATCTACCACCATGATGAGGCCCCTGGGAGGTTGCTCATATGTGATTGTGGCCCTTGGTGTGGAAAAGTTTCTCCACCCGCCCCCTTGGGCTACAAGGTGTCATTTGGTGTTATGAACCTGTAGTCAGATTTAACAGCCATTACTCGTTTGGAGTTGTGTCTGTCCTGCTCTCTGTCTGTCTTGCCTTACCAAAATTCTCCTCAGCTCACTCCACAGACAGAAGCTCACTCACTACAGATCAGATAGGGAAGTTTTTAATGTTTGGTGTTTTATTGTGCTTTTACATCTGTTGGAAGCTACCCAAAGTGGCTACAGCAACCCAGTCAGATGGGCAGGTTACAAATAATAAGAATAATGTGAGATTCAGGTCCTGTGCTTTGACTGCACTCTGGTCTTGCTCGTCATGAGTATTGCACATCCTCAGTTGGGATTGCTAAACTTCACTCGGATTTCTGAAATATCCACCTGAGAAGCTTGGAGCTACCCTAAATCAGGTGTAGTCATTCTTAGTGGCTTGGAGCTGCAGGGCCACAGAAGCTTCTCTGTTGCCACTTGCTGGAGTTCCCTCTTGCAATGCACCCCCGTTTCTACTACAACCGCTCTCCTGCCGCCTGCTGGTCGGAGTGCCTTACTGCGCTGTTCTCTAATTCTGCACCCCACCCATGGGCTGCATCTCCTACCTGACATAGGCCCCTAACTACAGATTAAAAATCACATCAGTAGCACTCCTCCTTTCCAGTGTGCCTTTGGGATGAAGTTGTTGTTGTTTAGTCGTTTAGTCGTGTCCGGCTCTTTGTGACCCCATGGACCAGAGCACACCAGGCACTCCTGTCTTCACAGTTACCATATTCCAAAGCTGTTGTCCACCATGAGAAACAGAAACTCCCCCCTCACTGCCCTCATGCTGCTAGCACAGCAAGGCCTCAGGGAATATGGGACCATTACATTACACGCAGAATATCTGCATTCTTCAAGTTTTAGGGTTTAAAAATAAATATTCAACTGCAGCCATATGGCCTCCCTAGAAATAATAACTGTGAGCACAATTCCCTGGGAAAGTTTTCTGCATGAGTCCTGTTGAATTGAAACAGCCAGGCTCTTGTACTTCTCCCAATTGTTTTGATTATGCCGCGCTGAGGAGAAAGTTCTACCGCAGGGCTAAGGGAACTGTGACCCTCCAACTCTCTTCAGCCCCAATCAGTGTGGCCATAGGACAGGGATGATGGGAGCTGGTCTCTAACAACAACTGGTGTTCCACACCCGTTTTAGTGGATTCTGACCCATATATTTTAAAAATATTCTACTTTGTAGCCCGAAGAAGCTATCAAAACATTATCATAATAAAGACACACACTCATCTAGTACAGGACCAAAAAGTATAGAGTGTCCATATGGAACCAGGATTAAGCAGGAAGCATTTCATTTCTCCATCCTTAGCTCTCCCCCTTTTTGTTGTTGTTGTTGCTAGGAAGCAGCAGCTCTCACCAGTCTTTTGGGCAAAGGAATTGGGCTGAGCATCTAGAACTTGCACAGCCCAACTCAATCGCATTTGACTAGGATGTTCAGACTGACTCCGTGTTTCCTAGTAGGTGTAACAGAAGTTTTATGAATACAAGGATCCACCGGAACTCCCCTCTTCCTGCCACTCTGCATCTAATGTCATCCTCCTGGGGTGTTTGTTTGCGTAGTCAATTCTAGCTGAGACAGGAGTCTGAATCATTCCTACTGAATCATCAATACCACAATTGCTCACAAAAGTTAGCAGGGGCCATTCTGTCTGCAACACGGTCATGTTCTGTTCCCTTTCAAAGCACATTTTTATACCTGTCTGATGCTTTTTCATTCTAGCAGGATGGCTAGATTTTCCATGGTCATAACGTACATAATTTCAAGGGACATCAAGATTTCACTTTCATCCTCTTTGCAGAAATCCAGGGCTGGAATTCTAAATGCATTTATCAATGACAAACCATTAATTTAAAACCAGGCTGCAAGCGACACCCCCCCCCCCAATAGTGTTGTTTTACCCGGATGCTCTTGTTACCTTGGTGGGAACAGCAGTTCTGGTATTTATTTATTTAATTTTTTTTAGATGTTGGGGTTGCAAGGGCACATCAAGAGTGTGACGGCAAGGCTTTCTGCATGATTCATCTTCCAAGAGGCAAAATCCCTCCCCACAATCTCTCATGTTTTCAAATCTCCTGTGGCCAGAGAAGAGAAGCTAGGATGATAAGGGGTCTGAGAACCAAGATTAAGGGGGCATGTTGGCAGCCTTCAAATATCTGAAAGGACTGGCATGCAAGAAGATGGAATAGGCTTATCAATGCTTTATTCTGGGGGTACGGTACACATACCCTGAAACATTTTGTGACTCTAAGTTTGGCCTCATTGAGGGGCAGAATTTTTAAAGGAAAAAAGCACTGAGGCTTAATATCTGTTGTTCCAGGCATTGGGTGGATTGCAGGGAAGCAGATATCCAGAGATCAGTGAAATGTTAGGAGGCACTTTATACGTATTTGTTTTGCAGTGGAGCAGACTACCTTGGGAGGTAGCAGGCTGCCCTTCACTAGAGCTATTTAAGCACAGGGTGGTCAGACATCTGCCAGGGATGCTGGACTTGAATCCTGCATTGTAGAGGGTTGGACTGAATGACCCCCCAGGACCCTTCCAGCTCTATAGATTCTATGATTTTAAATATTTGGGTTTGCTGGGCAAAATCTGTCTTGCAGCCCCTGGCATGCTGGGAAATGCAACATGTCCAGCAGCACCAGATTTAAAACCAACTGCATGCAAATAGTGTCAAATTGGTGTTCACAAACGAGGAGCAGCGCTACTCAGGCTTATACTGTAGTATGCTTTTTCCTTTGGCGACCAACGAATGAACCCCTTCCTGCTGCTTTATGAGTACGGTAAGTAAAGCCCACTGCGCTCTTTGCACCCTCCCCTCCCCCACGGAGCCTTGAAACTATGACAAAGCTCCCCCAAAATACAACGCACAAAGGAAAACATGTCCCCTTCTCCTTTAAAATGCCAAAGGCAGGTGCTAAAAAAATAAAATAAACGGGAGGACATAAATCCTGGGTCCTGTCCCTCTGAGCCAGTCGGAAATGCAAAGCTAGATTGTCCCCTGTAGGATGGGCTGTTAAGGGATGATAATATATATATAAATGTAGCTGCTGAAAAGGGCATTAGGACCCTGAAGAGCTCTCGCTCGCTCCCTCGCTCTCTTCGCTCTGCAGGACTGAGCAGTGAGACAAGAGCTAAAACAAACAGCTGTGACTGTACGAGCCAGCCAAATAAGAGGGAAAGAGAGAGAGAGAGAATATCCTATCACCACTCCCCCCAATCAGTCTCTTCTCCACCCCACCCCCCGCACCTCTCCTACATCTGATCCCCACCCCACCCCCAGATCCCTCTTCCTCAGTTTACTCCGGGTCTCTCAGCATGAGGAGGATCCGGGCTAATGCCATCGCCATCCTGACCGTAGCCTGGATCCTGGGCACTTTCTATTACTTGTGGCAGGACAACAAGCCTCATTCAGCTGCATCCAGCCGATCGCCGAGCAGCGGCGGCGGCGGCAGGAATGGGCAGAGATCCACGGGCAAAGTCGAGATCCACAAAGAAGAGAGGACTATCCCCCTCATCGTAAGTGTGTGTGATCTTCCAGAGGGGGGGTGACCTTTGGTTTCATCCTCATCCTCGCAGCAGCAGCAAACCCTCCGCGCCGACGAGCGCGGCGCAATCGCGTTGGCGCAGCTCGCTTTCGGGTTGCTGCTCCGGCGGCTGCTGCTCGACTGCGCAGGGAGCGCGAGGGATGCTCGGCGGCGCCGGAGCATTAATCTCGCATGCGGAGAGATTGGCAGCGGCTGCTTGAATGGATTGCGGGGGGGGGAGGGAGATGGAGGAGCGGGAAACGAAAGCGGAGGAAGAGTTGCCTTTGCATGGCGGGCTTTTGTATTTTTTCTCGCATTCTTGCTTGGGTAACCATGGCAGCATTTACAATCGGGGAAGAGCTACGGAGTGGCGGGAGGAGAGCAGAAAGCTCCCTCCGGAAAGTGCGGGGAGCCTTGGCCGTCGAGTTGCCCCTGGGGTCAGCTCCTCTGGCTAAGAACAACGGGATTTCTTTTCCGGCTAAGGAGCGGTGGGGGGGGGGGGGGGAGGAAGCGGGAGGGAGCAGCAAGCCCTGGGAAAGAGGTGGCTTTGCAATCCGGATCCGGCCATTGCGAAAGATGCACGTCTTTTGTGCGCCGCCTTTGAAGCGCCTCGCGGAAAGCGAGGGATAAATGCAATCATAAATATTGAGGAGGGCGCCTGTTGCAAATGGGGCTAGAGTAAGTGGCTCACAAAAAGAAGGCGCCTGTGCGGATCCTAGGGTCTTTGACCTGTTAAGGACTGGCGAGGAGGGATGGTGATGTTCTTGCGTTCGGTGTGAGCAGCTTGGAGGGGCTGATGGAAGTCTTGCTCCTGCTTCTCTGGCAGATGAAAGAGGCATCTGTGTGTCTGCAGGCAGGAGAGGCTGTCATGTCGAAATTGGCAATACTTCGATTTGGCTGGCTTCCCCAGCTGTGAAATGTTGGGTCCTAAGGGCCAGTTGGGATGTTCCTTTGCAAGCTGCGATTCCAGATGTGGGAGTCGCTTGGGGCTCTGCATCGCTGCTAGCAATGTGGCAGCCAAAGGAGAGCCTGCTAGACCGGGGTGCATGAAAGTCCGCCTGATGCAAGGTGAGGTCCTCAAGATGGTGCTTTTGGCGTTATGTTAGTAGTGGGGAAGCAGCATGAACAAGGGTCTGACATCAGGCGTATTCACAAGTAACATTCATGTCAAAAGTGGACATCAAATGGGCTGGGTATTAGTTCGTACCAAGAGGAAAAAAAGAGGGGCTATCCAGTTGATTTGGATTTCTTCTTTTCTCACTTCTACTGAGATGTGTGAGATGGGGCTTACAGTTTTCACCAGCCATGAGCTCCAGAGTGTCCCAAGATTTACAGATCTCATTGTGCGTGCGATGAATGAGTCACACAGCTCCTTTTTTCCTTCTACTCCTCAGCAGCAGAGAGGACCCTGTAACTCAGCAGTGTGCTTTGCATGCAGACGGTTCCATGTTAAATTCTTAGCATCTTCAGTTAAAGTAAAAAAGAGGTGGCAGGGCTGGGAAAGTCACCTGCCTGGTGCTTTGGAGAGAGGCTGCCATCCAGGACAGACAGCACAGGATATAAATGTAACCACAACATTTATATCTCTACTTCTCTTCGGAGCTCAAGGTAGCATACATCGTTCCATCCCCTCTGCTTTTCCCTTGAGTCACAACAACCCTGTGAAGTTGAGGAGGCTGAGAGCGAGAAAGAGGGTGGGGGGGGACTGGTCAAGGTCATCTAGTGAGCTTCATGGCTAAGTCCAACACTCTAACCGCCACATCACAAATAGGAAACTGCTTCATTTGTAATGTGTGAAGATACCCTCAGAGAAAACCCACTAACAGTTCCTACATGTTTAAGCTGAGCATACAGGACTAGCTGCCATAATGGCAAAAAGATATGGATGTGCAAACCAAGTCAAACCACAGCTTCACTTGTTCAGATCACAAGAACCCCTGCTTGCTCAATGGTCAAAACTATGATGAGGCATTCTTGGTTGCCTCAGTAGGAGGCTTAAAGGACGGCAGTCTTTTGCATATTCTTTCTGTGCAAAATTCTATGCATACATTCAAACTAGCT
Organism: Podarcis tiliguerta; assembly: GCF_965153285.1. Lineage (NCBI taxonomy): Eukaryota > Metazoa > Chordata > Lepidosauria > Squamata > Lacertidae > Podarcis > Podarcis tiliguerta. The sequence continues at coordinate 88,557,837 of NC_139534.1, forward strand.
GGCAGCCTCTGGATTCTGTCTGCTGTACAGAGTACTGTATCAACAGTCTCCTTTGCAAAGAGCTGCACTTTGCTCTTGGTGACCCTCCCATCAAGCTTTTGTGATGAGAGGAGGCTCCTGCTCTCCCTCGTGTGAAGGAAAATCATAGAAGCCTTTCATCTCTGCTAGATGAAGGCTTCCCTCTGCCAGAGAAAGCTGCCTCTTGTTCAGGCTGGAAGATATCCTAAGATAAAAGAAATACATTTTAATAAAACTAACAGAACATTTTTGGGATGACCTGGCTTAAAAGCACTTTAGAAACTGCAGTACGTCATTTAATCTGTGTATCAAATTGTTTCCTGGTTGAAGAGATGAATGTGAAATAAAAGAAATGAAAACACATTGTGGGCCTTAAAAGTGAAAGCCCTGGATGGTTAGGAGTCTTGGGTCTTAGTCTTGTCAGTGGCAAGGATGGGGCTGCCTTCCTTGCTGAGTCTCAGCTGTAGAATGGGTCTAATAAACTCTGGGGGCATAGTTTTTAATGTTCCAAACACTTGGGTTCCATAGTACATTATATGCTATGATGATTTCCCTCTATTGCTATCATCATATATCCAGGAACGTGGTACTATTGTGGTCTAAGGATTTAGCACATGCACTTCCATGGAACACAAATGTGGCATTTCTTAACCCTTTGGTGTATTCTTGAGGAACACCCACCAACCTTGGGAAACAATTGCGCCTCCATTTATTTTTGTGTTCAGAACCAGGCAGCAAAGCAATATATACTGCATGGCACAGGAATGGTTTATATTTCATGTGGATGGCTGTAATATTTCTCTGAAGATTTTGGATGGAAGGTGGTGCAAAGGGTTATGTTTTTATTACTACCATGGACTGCACAGAAGCATGCAAAAGGTTCAGTTGCAAGCGGGTGTTCTTTTAAGTTTATGCAAACTAGAATAGCGTTGGCAGAATAATATTGCAAATGTAGTAAGATGTAGTAGGATTATTATTATTGCTGGATGTAAGCAGGGTTTACTCTTCACACCTATTGAAACAGAGACATTTCTACCTTTTTCCTCACTCCCTTAAGTATCTGAGTTGATGGTATGCCTGCTCCTCATACTTGCTTCATTTGGGGACAGAAATAGGGATGATTTTGGAGTATGTAGCAACATATTCTCTGCTATGCAATCTTGGTGATATATTCTTTCTGAACTTGACCAGTGATCACTTTATTTAATGAAGCAGGGTGGAGAGATACAGACTCTTTTTCAGATGGCTGCCCCCCCCCCCCCAGTGCATACATGGCATAGTTTCCACAACACTGTCTACTACCGCTATAAGCACCAAGCCAATAAAAAAGCCATATTCCTGCTGCCATGACCTCAAGCAGTTGTGCTTTTATTGATTTGGCAATGTAGTGAGTTGGTAATGGGACTGTACTGGGATGTAATGTGAATAACAATCAGCTCCATTGGTCACCAGATTGCTGGATGTGGAGAGGAAAATGGATAGGCTGGAGAGCAAATCTCGAAGCGGGAAGGCAAGTGAGCAGAACAGAACAGATGGGGAAGGAATGGCACCTTTGTCTTCTGTTTTTCTGGAATGGGCAGTAGAGTTATCTTCATGTTTTGAGAACTCAATACATCAGGTACTTGTTCTGTTCACACTTCCATATCGGTGTGAATCCCAGACTCTCTTATCCCAGTCTCAGGCCCCATCTGCACTACACATTTAAAGCAGTATTGTTCCACTTAAAAGGCCACATCTTGCTCCAAAGAATCCTGAAAACTGTTAAGGGTTTTGTGAGTTGCCAGGAGCCCCCTGTTCCCTTTGCAGAGCTGCAGTTTCAGAGTGGTTTTGTTGGGGAAATGTTGACGTTCAATACCCAGTACCCTGTGGGTTCAACCAGGACGGCCAATAAGATCCAAACTCCAATTGTCCGTCCACCCCTCATCTATATGCTGGTTGAGGTTATGCCACACTGGTCTTGCAATGCCTAAATAAATGACTGACAGTTTGTGTCTGGATTCTCTTGGCTTTATAGGCTGAACCTGCAGGGCGTTGTTGAACTCCAATATCTCTCCAGACAGGTTAACAGTCAATCCCTCTACTTAGTGAACACTAGAAATTATAGCTCTGTGAGGGGAATAGGGGTCTTCTAACAACTTTCAGCACCCATAGCAAACTACAGTTCCCAATATTTTTGCTATTCAGATTGGTGTTACAGTGCAGCTGGGTTAGACAGGATGGCTAATTTCTAATTCAAAAAGACTGACCCTCTGGAGGAGGCCAGGGGTCCGATCATGGACAAGCAGAGGCAAGGCAAAAACTGGTGGAACATATGTTCTGGTGGAACATAGGAAGCTGCCTTATAATGAATGGATGAGACCATTGGTCCATCAATTGTGAGCACTGAGGGCAGCAATTCTCCAGGTTTTCAGGCAGGAACCTTTCCAGACCCTGTGTGGGATTGAATCTGGGACCTTCTGCCTAAGCTCTAACATGGAGCTGTGATGGGTCAGTGAGCAGAGGGCAGGATAGAGCCCTACCTTCTAAGTGAACTCAAACCCATCATTGCCCTTTTCACACTGCCCCCTTCAGTGTTCAGAGCATCGCATAGAAAGGACCCCAGTAACAGACTAGGAAGAAAAGCTGCTATTCCTGACTTTTTTTTCTAGCTCTGAGCAGGGTCCCTTTGCTCTTCTGCCCACTCTGATTCCTGAATGTTAAATGTGATGAAAGCTTTATGAGCTATTAACTGCCCGCTTGAGTACTTTCTCTCTTCGAATAGGAGGTGGATGGGAAAGAGTCTGGGGTCGCCTCCAGGCTGTCAGTATTTTGTGCAAGAAATTAAATTAGTCGCATACTGGAAATATAGGTTTGTGCAATTAAAGTGGATTAAAGTGTTCTGTCACTCTGATGCAACAAATCCACTTTTTTAAAAAAACAACTTGAGGGTTTTGTGACTAGTAAAGTGAAGGGGAAATGCAGTAAAAAAATTGTTAGATACGTGATTGATAGGAAGATATATGGTGTCTGTGCAATGGGATGATTACTCATTGCCATATAACCTCCCCGTAAACAAATCAGAATGAATGCTCAATAAAGGATAGACATTGTATAACCTCCATGCAAGTTTTGTGCAAACAAATCCGGGTGAATGGTCAATAAGCCGGGGGGGGGGGGGGCAAAGACTATAAGGGCACTTCCAGACTGCCACTATTTTTTGGGTAGGATTTAAGTGAATTCTGGCAGATTCAGGTTGTTAAAATGGATTTGGCATTCTTGTGCAACAAATCTTCTTCCCAGAAAAAGAATCTGATTTTTTTTCCAGTAAGGAAAGCAATGGGAAAATGCACTGGAAAATGGGGTATGACAATTGCTTCATACAATGTCATATAACTTCCCTACAAGGAAATTGGGATGGCTGCTCAATAAACAGCCGCCCTTGTATAACTTTCCCACAAACTTTGTGCGAACAAATCAGGATAAATGCTCAATAAATCGATTGTCTGGAAGTCATCTCTGTCTGCCTTGCTAAATACGTAGTAAATAAGAGAGTACCTTGGAGGTCAAGTGGGAGTGAAAGAAAGAGACTGCTTTCATCTGCTTTGTGGATTCTCATAGTGTATATTGTATTCCCCTGCCCCATTTTTTTCCTAGTCTACAGATTAAGTGTGTAAGTAACTTCCCAATTCCTGCAAACTGGTCTTGCTCCAGTTCCCTATAGCAGCTCTATAGAACAATAGGAGAGGATTTACTAGAATGCAAGAGCCAATCACTGTTCAAGCAGCCAGTTCTATGCCCAATTTTCCTGTTTTTGATGGGTCATAAGGCCCAAGAACAGCTTTGAATTTGGAGTTGAGATCCTAACCCCTTGGTACCTGGGAGTAAGCCCCTTTGAATTCAGTTGGACTTACTTCTCAGTAGACATAGTTAGGATTGGATTGTTAGTCTGGAGCCAGTGAGTTTTAGGAGTAGCAGTGCTGTTGTTGACATCTGTCTTGTCTAAAGAGACATTAGAGTGTGCCTCTGGAGGTTATGTTAAACTACTGCGTTAGCAGCACTGAAAGGACCTTCTTGGGGTGCAAGCTTGGGCAGTGTGTATGGAGGTCCTGGGCTGCCCAGACGACAAGACCCCTGTCTCGGCCTTGCTGCTGTGGTCCAAAAGAAAGCAGAGCAATACATTTGGCACCAGCTTGGCTGCAGGAGTTGCCGGAAGGAGGCGTACAAGGCTCCATCCAACTGTCTAAGGGACTCCACTCCGCTTTTATGTAGGGTTTACTCCTTAGCCTTTTATTCTCCTGAAGTCATCTTGCCAGGTAATGGATACAGGTTGAAAGTGCTTCTTTGTCCTTTTGAGTTCATTCCCTACTCCAGTGAAAATTCCTGTTTGAAAAGAACACTGGCATGGCAGAACCAGGAATGTACTAGTTTTTTTGTGCCCAGTGCTGGTTACCTGGCAGGCAACCATTTTGGCTGCTTGGTAACCGTAGCCTCACTATTTGTTCAAGTGATGCTTTCCTTGCTTTCGGAACTTCTCACCTCCTTAATTTGAACTGCACAGGCTTCTCAAGAGTCATCTGCCTGGTTACCTATGGTGAGTAAGAATCACATCCGGGCGACCAGAAGAATCACCTCCATCTGGCCCAGAGAGGGGGGAAAAATCAATGTGCAAGAACCTGTGCAGGAAGCTGCCTTATACAAAGATAGATCATAGGTCCATCTACATAGCTCAGTCTTGTCTCTTCTGACCGGCGCTGTTTCTCCAGCACTTCAATCAGGTGTGTTTCCAGCCCTACCTGGAAGTGCCCTGGTTGAACCTAGATTCTTCCGTGTGCAGATCATATGCTCTGCTACTGAGCTAGGCCACACAGTGCAAGGGGACTAAGTGCTGTTGCTTTTTTAATGAGCAGGGGGGATAATAACCTGTGTGGACTTACTTGCAAAGTTGCAATGCAGCTAAAACGGATTCTTCCGCTTTCTGCCTCTCGTTACAAATGTTCACATGAGATACATTCCAGTCTAAAAGGCATCCCCAGCATCAGTTGTGAAAACTCCCCTTCTAGCAAGAGGGGTGAAAAGCAACAATGGAAGCCGGGAAACAATCTTACGGCATGCATGCATGAATTCCTTCCCTCTTAAAAACAAACACTCCACTGAGAGTCTTCTCAAGTTGGAAGTGGTGAGTCAGGCCCAGGAAGGTGGTCTGCCATGGCAATATGTGTGTATGTAGGAGCAGATGTATTTATCTATACTCGCATTCAGATGAATTACACAGTTTCTAGGATGGTGCTATTCAGTATATAGTTGAAGACTGTGAGTGTTATCCCGTCTAAAAGCTTCCTGCACACAGAGCACTTACAGACCAGAGGAAAGATAACAATAGAACCCACCCTATATGGACTAGAATATTTATGCACATACATATTTAAAAGTAGCTGTAGGCTTGTTCAGCATGGTTCTGAGTGTGTGTGGGAAACCCCACAATCATAGCAAAAGAAGGTTTTTTAAAAAAAATCTAGAGAAGCTATCAGCCAGTTAGAAGAGGCACTCCAGGGGAAAGCAGCAAAGGGCTGCTTGAAGAAAAAGGGGAAATTTTGCAGTGGGGCTGGCTAACATGCAGCCCTCCAGATTTGCCTTCTACCTCCCATCAGCTACAGCCAGCTTAGGGATAATAGGAGTTGCAGTCCAGCAGGCCATCTGGAGGGCCAGTGGATGATGATGGTGATGATGGTTGAAATTTGTATACCATCCTTCATCTGTAGATCTCCGGGTGGTGTGGACATCTCAAGCAGAGAAGCCACAGGCTTTCCCCCTGCTCAGTCCCCCATGTTCAATGCACGCCTGGAAGTTGTGGGAGCAGGATAAGGCATGGTGGTGCATGGTGTCAGTGGAAGGTTCAGTCTTGCAGCTCTGCTTCCCATTAATTGTGTGGAGCGCCATCACACAAGTAATGTGTGGGTGGGACTTCTGTACCACCTGGATCTAGTTTGGTGTATGTACTGATTCAGCAATATTAAGTGGATAAAAAACTTTCTTAAAAAAAAAATCACCCCAGACTTAATACTTCTTTTAATTTTGTATTGGCCAAAACAGCAATAAAGCAGTTGTTGCACTTTCAGATCTGGACTGCAGTTTTAAAAACTCAGCAAATCTCTTTCTCCAGATTCCACAAAAGTGGCTTGAAATAATAGTTTATGAAAGAATAACTAGACTTCAGACCATTGAGATCTGCCTTCTTTTTTTCCTTTGAGACTTGAAAGTGCTCTGTAGTCAAGCTTTCATGGTTTGTTTTTTTCCTGAGATCGTTAAGATGCAACATTTGCTAGGGCTGCCATAGGCCCGGATTTTCCCAGACATTACTGGGATTTCAAAGGCGGAATTGGCATTCCGAAAGGCGGCACTTTGGGGTTTGTTGAAAAAAGGTCAACAATTTGCGGGTCTTCCTGGTTCCTGCTTTTTGAAATACGGCAGCCCTACATTTGCACACATTGAAAAAGTGGAAACTGGCAATAGAAATTGCCCAAGTGACCTCGTATAAGGAGGAGAGAGGGAGGCATACCGCAGGGCCTGTGAAAAAGTGCAGGGATTTTTAATCTGAAAAACAACAACAATAACAACAAAGCTGAACTGTGTCAGTTGTTCAGGTTTTTCTTTTTGTTTCTCTGAAAAAAAAAGATAGGATGAGAACCAGATCTCAACAATGCCATTAACAATTTTGAAATACAGGGCGCAGATCTAATTAGCATACTTTGCAAGTGAGTGTTGTGGTTAGAGCTGGGCTGTGAGCATTGTATGGAAGATGAGTTTCTTGGCTCCGTGGAAGGGCAGGATGCCATGGGATAAACAACTGAACAGTAAATAAATGTGAATTTTCGAGTCTGTATATGTGAAATTCAAGTAGAACACATATCTTGTCTGCTTCAAACCCCTTCAAAGCTACTGTAGCTTTGGTCATCCCCATCTCCCCCCCTTCCTGGAAACTGGAGGATAAAATCAAATCAGCTGTGAGGTATTAATGCTGAGGAGCCAAGGCAAGGCAACCAATATGTTCTGCCCTATCTTTCCAGGAAAGTGGTATGACATGAGCTAAGCTAACCCAAGCACTGGGGCGGCAGCAGCTATTTAGAAGTGAGATATATCTGTGTGTTTCTCTTCAGGTATGACAGAAAAGAATATATGTATATTTTAGCTAAAAGTTGGTGAGAAATCAAGTTCTTGAAAGCCTTTGCACTGTAGGAAAAGACGAAACAGTGCTTTATATCTAAGGATGCTTCCAGGCAGCTGTTTACTGTGTGATGGGTGCTCTTCATCCAACAATTTTTATTTTTATTTTGCACCTTCCACACAACAACATCAAATTGCCAGTCTGCAGTTTCTCCCCATTTAATCTGGATTTACCCTTTCCAGGAAAGATTGAATAAGGTTTTATTTTTATTTTTTGGGGGGTGGGGTGGGAGGGAACCCTGTTGCCAATAACTCATTTACGATACCTTAATGACTCATACAATATTAAGCCTCCTGTCTGGTAGTACTCTAATATATGAAGAATTGGATCTCAAAAGTGCCAGGAGGGTCCACACTCCGGTTTCCCTTCGCAATCCCAGATGTGTGTGAGCTGACTGTGGCCCCCTAATGACAAGAGCATGGTTTTCTGCATGTGCTTAACAGCTTTCTTCAGGCTGAGTCATAGAACTGGACATAGGTTTTGAGCCCTACCCTTGAAATCTCTGGTTTAAATTAAGCCCCAGAAGCCTTTCATCAAGCAGGAGTTGACCCCCTTCCTCAAGATTTTATAATATTTTTATTATTGCTTTGGCACACACCATTATTATTTTTATTATACATGTAAGATGCCTTGGGTTTATGAGAAAAGTGTATCAAAATAAATGCATATAAAATATGAGGTGAGATTCTGAACCTTTTCTAGTAAGTGCTTCATAATCCTTCCTTGGAACGTGGCCTGGTCAGTCATTTTGTTTTGTCCCCTTATTGATCTAGGGTGTTTGTATCCCACCTTCCAGCATCTCATTTCCAAGGCAGGTTACAGCAGATAACAACAATAAATGAAATCTATAAAAACACTGAAAACAATTAAAAATAATAGCTATAACATCAGACAGACAGCAGCACCAGAAGCTGCATTTATTTATTATATTTATTGCTTGCCCCTTAATGAAAGTTGTCTGGGAGGAGCACCATAAAATCACAAAACTCTAATAAAACGCCAAAGTAAATAACAGCACACTATAAAACAGAGCAGTAGATAAGCCAACGGGGATTAAAACAGATTTAGTTGTAATCATAACAATCAAAATGAGGTGAGCAACAAAAGAGCCTCTTCACAGGGTTGAATCATATAGTGACACCATAATGAATGTTAAAATGTTCAACTTTCAGCCAATTTGCTAACGGGGTTCCTCCAGACATCCTTTTTATTTCATGTTCATAATAATTTGTGATTTGTTCTTTTGATGCATTCAGGGCAGTCATACACATGACCCTACTTTAAATACTGTTTGCACCTGCAGAAGCTTTGGACGATTCATTTCCAACTAATGCATACCCTGTAACTTCCTGCTAAAGTCCAGTTTTTTCTTGTCCCACTTTTGCTGTGCTATAGCCACTCTGGTCTGGACGGCAATAATGCAATAGCAATTGGGAAGCAGGTCCACCACTAATGCACTATTATTGTGTCGAGAACATGCTGCAGAATACACCAGCAATGAAATGCTGATCTGGAGGGGCCTACAGATTTTTAAAGGCCAGAGAAAAGGCAATAACATATAAGCACCAGGTGAGTCTCTCTGGGGAGGACGGGGAGTGCTGTGGAAAAGGCCCTTTTCCTTGTGGTTGCCTTCCTTAACACAGATTGAAGGAACACTTTCAAGACAGAACCCTTAAAAAGATGGCCATAGACTGATAGAATAATAAAAACAAAAATATACCTCATGTGCCTCATGATCTGAAACCTGAAAAGTAGCTATGATGACACCAGGCACATGTTTCTGAGGAAACTCTTTCTCCAGCTGCTATCTACCTAATCTTTGAAGAGGGAGGTCCTTGGGGAAGGGCCTCTGAGGAAGATCTTAAAATATGGGAAGGTTTTTGTGAGAGTCCTTCAAATACCCTGATGCCAGGCTATTTTAGGACTTCAGAGGTTTGCATCAGCATTTTGAGTTGCGCTTGGAAACATACTGTAAGCCCTTTTAAAGCCTCTGAGAGACCCTGAAGGCTGAATATTCATTTGAAGCCCCTCTTCTCAGGGCACCCTAAGTCAGTGCCATTTTTTTCCAAAGTTGGACTGTGTTGTCTGTCAGTATTGCTGTGGCAACTTCCAAGTTTATATGCCTCCTGGCAAAAAATGGGCCTGGTGTTGCCATTATACACTCAGTCTCATAAGTCCTGGGCTTCAAGGTTGTTAACATAGAACCATAACATTGTAGAGTTGCAAGGGACCCTGAGAGTCATCTAGTCCACCCCCTTGCAATGCAGGAATCTCAACTAAATCATACATGACAGGTGGCCTTCCAACCTCTGCTTTAAAACCCTCAAGAAAGGAGAGTCCACCACCTCTTGTTGGAGTCTGTTCCACTGTCCAACAGCTCTTACTGTCGGAAAGTTCTTCCTGATGTTTAGTCAAAAATCTACTTTCTTGTAACTTAGATCCATTGGTTCAAATCCCAGACTCTGGAGCAGGAGAAAACAAGCTTGTTCCATCCTCCATGTGACAGCCCTTTAGATATTTGAATATGGGTATCATCTCCGCCTTTCGAGGCATATTTTGTGTTAACTGAAGTTTCCAAACTGTCTTAAAAAGACAGACTTACATTTAATGCATTGTAGTGACCCAGACCTTGGAGAGAGAGAGAGAGAGAGAGAGAGAGAGAGAGAGAGAGAGACTTGGGGCTTCACACAACACCCAACTCCCACTGAAGACATGGAGAAACCCATACTGGTTTCTAAAATGAGGCTGAGGAACCTCATTTTAGAGAAGCCTCTCCTCCAGTGACCCCATCTTAAGCCCTGTTTTGATCCCTGATTCTCCCCCATGATGCCCAGGGCTCAGGAATCAAAGATGGTGGTGGACCAGACAGGAAGTCCAAAGTTGCAGGTGGACCACTCTGTTGGCTGCTACCCAGCACTATTGGCAGGAGTCTTCTGAGGAGCAGGGGCCTCCTTGCGAGGAAGGATTGACTCCAGCAAGTGACTCAGCATAGGTAGAGGCACTGGTTTTCTTCTATTTTCTATTTCATTGGTTATTTCGTCAATACTATTATATGTTAATAAATAGTCCACATTATATTTACACATTTTCTGCTCATGTAATAAACATTGGAATAATGATTATGTTTCCGTGTTCCTGATTTAATTGCTATTGTAATGTTACCACAATCGAAACCACCATTTAAATGTTATAGACTTGTTGTTTATCATTTCATTACAGCTGTTGTTAATTTTTTACATTGCAAAATATGGGGTTGGCTTAGGGCCGCAATTCATGCTGTTTGCTCCGGGTGCCAAGAGACCTAGTTCTGGCCCTGGCTGCTGTTCCTTGATCAGAAATGAAAAGGAGAAAGAGAGCGAGGGATCATGAGGAGCGATGGCGCCTCACTCCAAATCTCCAGCGTGGGGAAGTTAAACATCCTTTTGACTGCATCCCTGGTATAAGCTTGCTAGACTGCAATCTGGCCTGAACCTCTGAGCTTCTAATAGCTGTGTGACAATGAGGTATTTGGCAGCTGTACTTCCCTCCATCATTTTGTAATATTGAGATGGAAACAGCTGCATCGATGGGACTTTCCCCTGTCAGAAGTTCTAAAAGCAATCCAAGATGGAATCTGGCACCGATAAATGAAGGGATTTTGTTGCAGTTTGTCAGCTGGAGTAACATTCATGCTTGTAGCGCAGAGCATTTAGCGTAGCACAGATGTGTCATGCCCTCCAGCTGCACCTTTGGAAAGGCATAATATTTGTGTCCTCACTATACGTGCCGATTTCTGGTGTGCATCATTGCATCCTTGCCAAGGTAGTGATTTGGCTTATTCTCTGGTTTTCTTGAAAGCCGAATGCTGCAGTGCTGTGAGCGTGAACTAAGATTTGGCATTTTAAAGTACTTTAATATAATGGGTGCGAAACGCGGTGTGTGATCTATCTATGCCCTCTAAATAAGAAAACGTGCTCCCTCGAGTTGTGGGAAAATATTTTGAACTGTGCTTTAAAAATATCTTGGCAGGAGCTCATTAACAGATACCATGAAAATGTCTCATTTACCCTTTTATAACCTTTTATTTAACCTATATAAACAGATACGCTTAGTTTCTTTTGGCAAATGTTGGGAACTGTGCAGCATTCTGGTCTGCCTAAATGGGGGCTCACAGTGCCTTTTTTCTGGGGGGACACGGGGACGCATACCCCTAGGCATTTTGTGAATCTTGGTACTTTTGTTATTTACTGTATTTATTTTTCCCAATTTGAACTATAAAATGGTGACCTTCTTGAATTAAAACATTTTTTTAAAAGAAAAAAAGCACTGGGGGCTCTCTGGATGCTGCTGATGATATAGGCCTGCCATATGTCTGGGATTTCCCTGACATTACTGGTTAGGCAGAAGTGATGTCCAGGGGGAATTTCCGGAAGGCGGTGGTCTGTCCTGGAACTTTGGCAAGTAAACAACTGAGAAATAGTGTTTTCATTTAAAAAAAACTAGACAATTTTGGGGTTTTTCCTCAACAATTCAACAACTTTGGGGGTGTCTGGATTTTTACTTCTTGAAATATGGCAAGCCTATGGTGATAACCCTCCCTTCACTAGTAGGTTTCCAGGGCAGGTTACAACCGTCTAAAACTTGCAGAAGTACTTTAAAGCAGGAGTTGGCAGGTTGTAGGTCATGATCTTCTGGTAGATCTATGGCTGAATTGCAATAGTTTGACAAATGTTTCTAATGTTCATTGTGGAAAGATTCAGCAGTAAGCAGCAACTCCTCCCCTTCCCCAAATTAGGCTGCTGTGTCAAAACTTAGGGCAGAACCTGTGTCTCTTCAGATGTTGTTGGATTCCCAACTCCCACCAGCCCCAGCCAGCAGAGCCAATGCTCAGGGATTCATAGAATCATAGAATTGTAGAGTTGGAAGGGACCCTGGAGGTCATTCAGTCCAACCCCCTGCAATGCAGCAATCTCAGCTAAAGCATACATGACAGATGGCCATCTAACATCTAGTGCTCTGGTATGTACTCTCTCTCTCTCTCTCTCTCTCTCCAACCACTACCGAGAAGGCCTTCTGTCTGGTTCCCTATAACTTCACTTCTCACAATGAGGGAACCACCAGAAGAGGACCTCAGGCTGAATGATGGGGGTGGAGACGCTTCTTCAGGTATACCGGGCCAAGGTCATTTAGGGCTTTGAAGGTCAGCACCAAAACTTTGAATTGTGCTTGGAAACGTACTGGGAGCCAATGTAGTTCTTTCAGGACCGGTGCTATATGGCCTTGGCCACTCCCAGTCACCAGTCTAGCTGCCACATTCTGGATTAGTAGTATCCAGAATGTCGCACCACTCTGGTGAGACAGTCTGTGGGCAGGTAGGGTCTCAGCCTGTGTACCAGATGGAGCTGGTAAACAGCTGCCCTGGACACAGAATTGACCTGCACCTTCATGGACAGCTGTGAGTCCAAAATGGCTCCCAGGCTGCACACCTGGTCTTTCAGGGGCACAGTTACCCCATTCAGGACCAGGGAGTATAGTGGTGGGTCTTTCTTCCCAAGAATGTTTCTGGAGGCACTGCAAGAGCCGCTTAGTCATGGGACAGTGATTAAAGAAGCAAACGGTAAACAAAACCAGTTAATAAATCTTCCTTGCCCCCTAGGAGCAGTCCATGATTGCTCCATATTGTTTTCTCTGCTGCTCTGTCTTGTTCAATTTCAAATATGTCAAACCATGTTGTGCCCCTCCTTTTCCCAGCCAGATAATTCAAAAGCTGATACATCTCCCTGCCTAATCACCACCATTACAGTTCCCTTGCCGAAATCCCATCACTGCTTGTATGTCTCCACTTAAATCACTCTGAACACCTTCTCCCTTCAACAATTGCTTTGCCTTCTATCAGAAAATTCAGAATGCTGTATAAACAATCTTCACTTCCCCCTGAAACAGGAGGTCTCCTTAAAGTTTACTGCAGCGCCAGAAGAGCCACTTTTTCCGGGATTAATCCCGTGGTGCTAAAGTAAGATTTCAAGGCTGGCATCCATGTGCACAAAGCCTTAAAACAAAATTGTTGTTCCTGATCCCCATTGGGTAATCATCCTCTGTTAAGCGTAGTAGAAACAGTTAGCCTTCTGCCCGGGAACTGGATGACATCATCAGAATGTGATAGCCTCATTTGTGATTTAGTTGTAACAAAGCGCTTGCAAAAGTCAGACCTGTCTAAGCTTTGTAAATATATTGATGCACGCATTAAATACTGTATGCAACGGTCCCACTCACATGATTATTGACCTTTAGACATCACTGCGGCACTATCATACAAATGAACAGATGCAAAAACAGTTCCCACAGGCTGTGGTAGTGTTTAAAGGGGACCAGAGTGTGTTTGAGACTGTGTGCAATGCACACATATACTCTACACTGTTGTCTACAGGCATGAAATACAGTATCCGGCACAGAAGTTGGTTCCTATGAATCCCAGCTTTATTATTATTAATGTCAAATTGTCCTTGCAGAGATTTGGAAGCATGAGGACGGTGGCCTAGTCTAGACAGTCATATATCTACCCAATATGCCAAGCTATGAGTAATCTCCTTGCCCACACAGCTCCGTGGTGGCATACTAGAATGCAGCGTGGAAATCCTTAATTAACCATAGATCCCTGCCTTGTCTGAACTAGGAAACTATGGTTACCAGGATCTTAAACCATGGTTTGAAGTTGGTTTAAGATCCTGACCGGTTCTGAAGCAGGTAATCATAGTTTCTTGGCTGGAATGAAATGGGAAACTATAGCTAATTAAAGCTTTCCACGTTGTATTCAGGTGCACCCAGAAGGGAGGAGGGAAACAGCTGCCACATGTGGGCACAAAGCTCATTTATGTCTTGGCTCATTAAACCAATATACGAACAACGAAGATTTTGGACAAGAATAGAATACCTGCTATCATAGAATGTGCCAAACAGCCTTTCTTTCGGCAACCTGGAAAAACCTTGCTGGCAGATATGGGAAGCAGAACTGTGAACTAGATGGATACAGGGCAGTGTTATAGACTGCCTTCAGACTACTGTGGGTTTCTCCAGGACTTCCGTTAAAGTCTCCATGGAACCCCAAGCCTCTTCTTCCGAAAAGTCTGTTCAGGATCTGGGTTGGACAAAATCCTGACACTCACTGGCAAGACCCAGCAAAGTCTGGCAGAGGGACACCTCCACCTAATCCCACTTCCTCTCCGGCAGTGATGATCAAGGGATTAGGATTATGTTGTAAGAGTGTTATGGCACTCATTTCCGTCTTGTGGGCTTGCCACAGGCCACTGCAAGAATAGCGTGCTGGACTCGATGGGCCTTTGGCCTGATCCAGCAGGGATTTTCTTATGTCCCAGTGTTTTTCCTGCCTTCTTTTTAGCACAATCTGACTTTTAAAAAAAACCAAAAACGATGGAAGAGTAGCACAATCTCCACAGGTGTAGGAGCTTTTAGTGCCACTCTTCCACCTGTTTAAAGAGGCATGGTTTTGAAGTGGGCAGTGATGTATTAGGCAGGTGAATTGAGATCACAGCTCAGCACATATTATTTGCACCGGGAACCATTTTATTGCCCTGTTTATATTAATGAAATACCACCTAAATAAAACAGGGTTATAATGCTGTAATTTTGGTTCATTTTGAAACCCTTTCTGCTCACCACCTTTCTAGCTGTGCAGACTCTCCCCGCCCCTCCGCAATTGAACACTTCCACTCTACAGTCCAAACCAAATGCTGAACGCAATGGGAAGGATTCAACGTCACACCCTTATGATCTTTCTGTGAGTGCAAGCATTTCTACTTGCCAGGCAGAACGACCCCCCCCCTCCCCCTGCATGCTGTTCTGGGAGTTCTCCCAACCTTGCAGAGCAGATTCGGTGGAGCTGCATCAGGAGAGGAAGGAGGAAGCCCCATTGCATTGTGGGAACCTTTGTGCTGGCTTCCACTAGCACACTGGGTTAGTTGAATCTGGGCCTTGGGGTTCTCTTTTTGGCATCTAATGGGTAGTAATGGACAGGCACACTCAAAGGCATAAGTCAGTCATGCTATATAAACCACTGTGTAAGGGAATTCCCCCCCACAAGGAGCTGTTTGGGTAAATTTAACTTTTCCCTTATCATCTCACAGCAGTTATGTCACACCCACGAGAATGAAAGGACATAACTGTGAGAAGGACATACAGCAAAGTATCCCTGATAATGTACAAAGTCCGTTCCACTTGAACCTTACAGAGAAAGAACTATGAAGGCTTGTCCACACTTCCACTTGTGTCCTGTGCCTAGGAAGAAGGGGTCCAAGAGGTTTTCCACTTGTCCCAGCCTTCCTAAGCACAGGTCTGAGTGGTTTTCTGTTTGCCCCACTACTTTCCCTGGGAAAACCCATTTTTTTGCGCTGAATTGGAACAAACAGCAATCTGCTGAAAACCCAGTTACCGTTTGCTTCCTTTCAGTGGTAAAGAGCAGGTTTTCCCAGGGGGAAAGCTGCGGGGCAAATGAAGTGTAGACAAGCCCTAGAAGCCTCCCAGTGGGAAGTAACCTTTGCCATCTTCATACCCTTGTACTGCTGATCTTAAAGATTAACTCTTTTGGAGATCATATGCAAAAAACACAACATGCCTGTGATGTATCTGGAAATACACTACACAGCTCGCCTTTAAACATTACATGTTTACTGTGGCATAAGAAGAGGGGTAGGCAACCTAAGGCCCAGGGGCCGGATGCAGCCCAATCGCCTTCTCAATCCGGGAATCAGCTTGTTTTTACATGTGCCCTTTAATTTAAAATGCATCTCTGGTTTATTTGTGGGGCATAGGAATTCGTTCATTTCTCCCCGCCAAAATATAGTCCGGCCCACCACATGGGCTGAGGGACGGTGGACTGGCCCACGGCTGTCTTCCTGTGGCTTCCAGCTACTGCTATTCAGAAGCGTGACTGCCTTCAACTGGTGGAACACCTGTGCCCCCAGGACACGGTGTGAAGTGAAAATTTGTATCTTCTCCTGCTTTCTTCCTTCCGTGGAACCTGAGGCAGCCTGTGAAATCAGTTTCAAAATCCTGTTTTAAGAGGCTGCAGCAAGATGTCAGGTGGTCTTTCATCTCCCTGTCTTTCTTGATGATCCAGTGCAGCGCGGTCCACTTGTTTTATTTCGCTCTGACCATTTTGTCTTTAAGAGTGCTTTAAAAAGCTATTCATGTTGTGGGACTATCACACAGCGTAACAAAGATGCACTCCAGCAACGCCGCAAAAGGAAGAGCCTGATGTGCAGTTTTTGTGACCCACATGTGAATGGGGATTTATCTTGAGCCATCCTGACACCCCTGCTGCATAACTAACCGGAGCCTCCCCTAAATTATTTATCCCCTACTTCTCTTCAGTGGCTTGTAAATCTTCTTTAGTACTTTCTGATGAACGTTTGGAAGTGCCCGTCTTTCGTCGAGAGATGGATTCACATCTGACAATTGCAAGATTGCAGTCAATGTCAATAACAGCAATGCACAGTGGTGATATTTTCCTGCTTGTTTGCTGCTGTAAACCAGAGGCGTTGTTTCGCTCACAACTGGGATAAACTGCATCATTCATGGATCAATAAGTGATCTCTTTTATTTAGCCGAAACTTCTGTTCTACCAGGCCTCACAGGCTCATAGGCTCTCCTTCAGGCATTTCTTGTTGGTTTCAATGCTGAAAAGATAGGAATGGTACACACACAGCATTCCTCTTTGGGGTCATGCTAGGCTTATGAAATGTACTTTTTATTGAGCTGCTGGGGAGGCAGAGTCTAATTATGAAAGCTGCTCCATAGCTCAGATTAGGAGCTGAGTGAGTAGGATTGGGACAGAAGTACAGTGCTACCTCGGTTTAAGAACAGTCCGGTTTAAGAACAATTCCGTTTACAAACTCCGCAAAACTGGAAATAGGCCCGGTTTCAGAACTTTACCTCGGTCTAAGAACGGAATCCAAACAGTGAAAGGGCACCGGCGGCGGGAGGCCTCATTAGCAAAAGCACACCTTGGTTTAAGAATGGTTTTGGTTTAAGAACAGACTTCCGGAACGGATTAAGTTCATAAACTGAGGTACCACTGCATTTGATTCCATTAGAATTTGCCTCTTCCCAACTAATGTGCTCATGACTCTCACATAGCAAATATAATTTACTCTGTCATTTTGATTTTATAAGTTAGCCAAGGTTTTCTTCTAGCTTTTTTTTATTGATATAGCTTAATTCAATCAGTTTGTGGGCATAACATGACAGGTCTCCCCTTCATGCAAACCAATTTCTTTGGTTTCTTAAAAAAACAAAAACTCTATACTGGCAGTGGGAGGGAGAATAATAAAATGTGACTACCTGCACCCCACCCCACCAAAACTGGCTGTGGGGAGGAAGCTGAGACTCACATACAAAGATGTAGACTTTCCCCACAATGTTTATTTATTGAAATGTATTGTCTGCCCCATCTCATGAGCCCAGGATGGTAACAATATGATAAAAATTGTGTACCGTATAGATGTGTCATGTCTTTGAGGAAGGTTGTCTGTGCTGTAATTTGATGGCATATGGTCAAAGATTGTACCAAAGGCAATGCTTCCTGTATTCCTTAAAGTATATTGAAACAATTGCGCCTACTTTCTGTCGTCCCTTTAAATTCAATCTGAGCTTTTCTTCTGGAAACATCAATAACCATGGTGACAGTCTAATTATGTTAACGTGATTGAAAGGCAATTTTTATTTCCTGGAACAGTATCAATGTTTAAGCTGAGAGGATTTCAAAAGAGTCTGGGGACTTTTGTCCCGTGATAGGATGTGATGTCATTCACATCCGGAAGGATTCCCTCCCCCTTTATAAAGATATATTTTGTTGATTGTTAGTCCCATACTCTGGGCGGTGATCACACAACACAAAAGTGCTCACGAACATGGCTAGCAGGGGTAATGGTTGGAGGAGACAACCCATAGCAAACTTAACTTTTCAACAAATGGGAAAAACTATTATTATAAGAATCAAGTAATAATCTAAAATAGCATGTACAGCATAAACACATTTCAATGGCATAGCCATATATAACAACACGTGTTAACATCAAAATCCAGGTGTAGGTAAGAAGAAAGATTTCTATATTTTTGCATTTTTCTTACATTTAGATAATCTTCAGGATTATCATTACAAGCAGCACCCCCCAACTCTGGACTGCTGCTACAAATCTGAATAATGAACCTTTTATAAGCCTCATATTTGCACACCTGGTTGGGAATTGTGTCTCACGCCCTTCCCAATGAACAAAATTAATAAAGTCACTCCTAACTGTTGAAAATGAATCTGTTGCTTTTGGGTTTCTTAGTGACTTGTGGTGGCATGTGAGTTTCTCCAAGTCCAAAGTTTTGGTGTACCAGTTCTGGCTATTCAAGACCTGCAGCGCCCTTCCAGTTCTTTGCAATACTCAAATCTGCTGCCACAAGCATAAACCTAATCAAATCCTTAGAAGGTCTTTCTGCATTATCACCAAGAAACCAAGCAGGAGAGACACAGGAGTTGGACACAGCAGTTATACTTGATGACAAGTGTTTTCCCCGCTCACTTACATGTGTGGGGCAGTCTGTCCTGGCACTCTCAGGTCTTAGATGGCACTGGCTGTTTGTGTAAGGAGCCAAAGGGAAGGTGCTTGTTCAAGTTTAAAGCAGCGAATTGTTCGCAAAGTGCTGAAGTTCCTATCTTTGTCGTAAGGCCAGGTTCTTTTGTGAACAGGGCTCCCTTTATTTGCAGAGTTCCCTTCCTCCAGAGTTCACTAGTGTTCCCCCTGATAACATCTTAAGTGTGCTTCACACAAAGCCAGAGATTTGCAGCTCAGCTCCATGCTGTGAACCCTATCATCCAAGTTGTGGTCTCCCTGTGACTGGCGGTGATCTCTTGTAATTGGGTGCTCACTTACAACATATACTACATTTGGATGCGAGCGGAGCTGCCATCTGCATGGAGGTTGCTGTTTAAAAAGGCAATCCCTCTCAATGAAATCAATGGGATGTAAATTATTTGTTCCTAGTCTGGGGCAGGTGTGAATTTGTGCTGTCAACAGAGGCATGCCCATGTCCTGGAAGACTATAGGATAGATAGAGCTTCAGTCTTCTCCTCTCCTGTGGCACATTGTAGCTGTTCCACCAGCACATTGCTGCCAGCAGAATGGCTCTGATGCTGCCATGTACCACACAGTGATCTGAGTTGTTCTGCTGGCATAGCCATTGTGATGGTGGCATAGCTTGCTTTCTGCTGTCGTATGGGGCTTTTCCACTGAACCCTTTATCTCCTTAAGTGGCAAATCTTCAGTGTAGAATTGCACTCCCTGCACATCTACATATAAATGAAACAATAATTCTCAAGGAAGAAAGACTACTTTATGATACCCACATGTGTGGCAGTAGACACCATCTTAAAGGTAAAGGGACCCCTGACCATTAGGTCTAGTCGCGGATGACTCTGGGGTTGCGGCTCTCATCTCGTTTTACTGGACGAGGGAGCCGGTGTACAGCTTCCGGGTCATGTGGCCAGCATGACTAAGCTGCTTCTGGTGAACCAGAGCAGCGCACGGAAACGCCCTTTACCTTCCCGCCGGAGCAGTACCTATTTATCTACTTGCACTTTGACATGCTTTCAAACTGCTAGGTTGGCAGGAGCAGGGACCGAGCAACGGGAGCTCACCCCATCGTGGGGATTCAAACCGCCAACCTTCTGATCAGCAAGCCCTAGACTCAGTGGTTTAGACCACAGTGCCACCCGCGTCCCAGTCAGACACCATCTTAGGCAAGGCCATATATCTTGTGGGTGAGAGACAAGAGAATGCTACTTCTAAGACAGTGTCTTTCACACAGTTTTTTTTTATTATGTATATACTAAAAACAACGAACAAAAAAAATCTTCTGCTTGCTTAATTGAGGGCACTTTTATAGTGGACCTGAAGCTGTTTAATTGATTAATGTAATCAATTAATGGATTAAACGTTGCAACCCTATTAATTATATATATTATTACTACCATATCCATAGATTTTTTGAGGGAGACAAAACAGGTAGAGAGAGGGGCTCCGTTTGACATTCTGAGAGGTTGGTTCTGGCAGGGGAAGAGTTTAGGGTGGAAGTCAGAACCTCAGCCAGCAAAATGGGCAGGTGGGCATTCAAACACAGCAAGGATGGCTCAACACATCTTGAAATAGGTAATGCACATTACCGTCTAAAGCATGGGCTCCCATAAGGCAGCATTAAGTCCAGAGTCTAAAATTGCCTAATTGCACCATGAGGGTCTGGGACAGAGTTGCAGTTAACTTTTTTCTTTGGGGCTACCCATTTAGCTAATTGCATCTTAGAGTCAGGGTATGCTCACAAGAATGGCTTAAAACCCACTGAGCTCATTCCCTATTCCCCTGCGGTGTTTCAAGTTGCATTTGCACTTGCTGCACACACCCCAGAGAGGGGTAGACATGTCTTCACCCGATGCCTGCTGCCTGATTTGTTTCTGTGCACCTGCAGCCTCCCAAACATGCGCATCGCCACCTCTCTGAACTGTGCACGCCTCAGCTTTGCTGCGGCTCGCGTTTTCAAGTTGGGTAGAAGGTGGTTTGAGGGGAAATGCATCAAACAGGAGTATTTCTTGAGAAACAACAGGCTACAGATGGATTGTGGCTGGCGTCATGTGTGCTCGGCTTCAAACACCAGCAGTGGGAGAGTAGTGGAGCTGGAGTAAAAAGGGTAACGTGTGCATAGCCTTGGAGTCAGTATTTTTTTGGCAGATCTAGCCATTAAAAATCTTAAGGCATTTCCCCTCTCCCTGCCCAAACAGCAAAGGTGGTCGGAATTTATCAAGAGCATTAAATCTGTCTGCATAATTGAATTTTAGCCTCCTTAAATTCTGCTTGCCATTTGAGCTGGAATAAATTATACGCGCACTTTCTTATCTGGAATTAGTTGTGTAATTTTAAATTGAAGCTCTGTTCAGTCCCTGGCCAGCTCCTGTCAGCCTTCCTTTCAAGGCACATCTGCTACGGGGGAAGCCCTTATGATTGTCTGTGGTCTGTTTCAGACAATTTAGGGAAGTCAAGCCTCTGGCATTTGCGGCTTGTTGTGTCAGAGCCACTTCTGATTGGGCTTGACCTTTTCATGCTCACCCTGAATCTGGCTTTTGGCTGTTTCTCACAATCCAAAAAGATGAGAGGATTTTGCTGGCTCTACGGTACAGAGACAGCAGGTAGTTCTCTTCTTTTCTAGGAATGCGACCATAAGTCTGAGATTCAATGAGCATTTCAACCATTTTATTTATTTATTGTGTTTACACTCTGGATCTAAGGGACCGCTATTTGCCTAAATGGCAGAAAATAATTTCATATTCAGTTTGTTCCTGCACTGCTCGTAGGGTTTAAAAAATGTAAAATAAACAAGAGCAAGAACAGCCATCACAGTAATTTAAAGCAATCCTTATCTAGTCCACTGGGTCTCAGTTGATCTCGTGTTGTTGCCATTCTGGTGGATGAATGGTTCTAAGCACATTAGGTGAGTAAGGAGCCGGAAGGCGCTGGGCCGTGTGTTGACTCTGTAATATATAGGATGACATTTATAGTGAGCGGTTCCACAAATTATAGCTGTACATTTTATGATCTCCCCAACCCAAACATGGTTTTCACTGCTCTTCTTACACCATCCAATCCTTGATTTTTCTTATCCACACAGGAGATTCTGTATGGCCAGCTACTGTACAGGATAAAAATGGATTTCTGGAATGTGTTTCAGAGAATTGGGACATACCTTGTAAGCATATTGATGGTTCCTTAGAGAGAAAAGACAAGTTCGACCAATGATAACCATTAGTAAACTCTGCATGTAATGTGTAGGTGATGCTCAGTCAATGTCCCAGTTTGCACTTGGCTTAGCATAAGTGCTTGGCTGCATCTCAAACCATGAGCCTGGGTTGAGATGACATGCTTAGCCAAACGATAACTTTGCTGAGGATGGAATTAGTTCTTACGGTGGATCTGGAGCTTCCATTGAAAACAGTTGGTACATTGCTCCTTTCTCCCTTGGAATATATAATACAGGGATGTTCAATGTGTGACATAGTATCAACATAGGTTGTTGGCATCCTTCTGTCTCAAGAGGCAATGGAGTGTGCCTCCGGAGGTGAAGCCAAACCACTGTGTTAGCAGCACTGAAGCCAGGGTGCAAGCCTAGGCCTGGGCTGCCGAGACGACATGACCCTGCTGTTGGCCTCGCTGATATGGTCCAAAGGAAAGCAGAGCAATACGTTTGGCACCAGCTTGGCTGTAGGAGTTGCTGGAAAGAGGTGTACAAGGCACCATCCAACCATCTTAGGGACTCCACTCCCAATTTGTGTCACTCCATTGCCTTTTCTTCTCCTGAATATATCGCACAAGGCAGTGGAGGTTATGGGGTTATAGTTTTCCTTCTCCTAGATGGGCTACCTTCTCAGGTTGATGAGCCCCATCTGCCCCTCACTTCCCTCTACAGTATGTGCAGAAAACCACCTTCTTGACCTTTGGAGCCACTGTTGGTCTTGTCTGCTCAATCAGCCGGAGCCTGTCTTCGCACGCAGGGGAAGTCCCCAACTCACCGAGAATGGGAATGGAATGGAATGGAAAGACACCATACAAATAAAATTATGGTGATGATGATGAGGTTAACATAAGAAGAGTCTGCTGGATCAGGCCAATGGCTCGTCTAGTCCAGGATTCTGTTCTCACAGTGGCCAACCAGATGCCTGTGGGAGACCCTATAGGAGTAGGAAACTTATCTGGACAAAATCAGAAACGGGAAACTGAAAAACACAAGGAAGGCATGGGATGTCAGAGTTCAAAATTATGGCTTCTAAACCAGATATTGTAGATATAGGTTTGTAATAGCTGGAGAAGTTTCCACGCTGTGATGAAAATCTGCCGAAGCACATTCAAGGGCTGCAGTTAAAAGACCGTGTTGATTTCCAGGCGGATCCAAGGCACACTTTCTCAGATGTAAGCCCCCATTCCGTTCAGAGGCTTTTGCTTCGCGGTAGGGATGTTAGCACGTTTATGCATTTGTACGGCAGATGCTGCTCCCCAATTACAGCCCTATTCATGGGCCTCAGCTGGATTCAACACAGCAAGACACACCCAAATAAGAAAGAAGATTAAAGTCGATGACCAGATTGTTTATCATCCTCATTGCATTTGCCTCTGTTTAGTTTGTCCGCTCCCCCACCCCCAACCCTCGCTTGCAGAGCTGTGTGTTTTTCTAACTCAAATAATTAAGTTATATTTCAGACCAGAAGGTTCCGCAATCACTGACAGGTGCAATATAGCTCAGTTAGAGCAGAAACAGCATATTTTGTTCTTGTCTTTTTAATTTCTCAGGTAGGTGGCAAAACGAGGAGATAGGCTTTGCAGTGGAGTTCTTGTGAACTGCGCTCAGTGCTATTAATTATGTATAATCGGCCCAGTGTACAAAGTATCCCCTTTGAAAGAAACTCCTTGTTCTCCAGGCAAGAGGTCTCCCTATAGTTTTCTGAGAAAGACTTCGTCGTTTTCTGAGAAAGACTTTATTAGAGGGGTAGAGAAATGACTGCTGCCGCCAGGCTACCTTCTCTTGAGAGGATGTTCTTAATGCCACACTGCAATACATTTAAGCACAACCCTCTTAAACAGTGTTTAACTGACAGTGTTCTCGACTGTGGCATTCAGTGACCATTCAACAACTAATAAACTCTTAGAACTTTATAGGTGGCGACCATTTTTTGCAGGGGTTCAGTTCCTGACACACACACCCCATGTGCATTGGCGGAGCACACACAAGCCCGTCCTGTTTGGAGGGCACTTCTGGGTCAGCAACGACAAGCGTGTGTGTGGTCGCACATCAGTTGGACATGCCTAAAATGGCTGCCGCCTGTCTGTATATCCTTTCTTCTGTCAGCGAAATCAGGGCCAGCAGAACGACAGCCCAAACGGGGCCACTGAGAATCTAGAGGGAAGTATCAGCATCCTCTGGGGAACCCCAAGGTTTGCAGAAGGAGAAAAAATAGGGGGGACTTTAGGGACAGCCCCTCTAAAATAGCTCATTGAGGACTGATTATTCTTACTGCCCATAGAATGTTGACTCTCGATTGGAAAAGCAAAAATAGGAAAAGCAGGGAATTACGGTAGAATGCCCTGTTTCAGCTGTTTTTGAGGATTTGATATCCTTGAGTTGGTAGGCTGGCTTGCTGGCAGGAACCCAGCACTCGAGGATTCCTGCAAGATGCTGAGGTTACATTGCAACATTTTCTTGCTGGCCCCACTTGCAGTAAAGAAATAAAAGAGTTCTCTGAGGGTTCTTTTTGGTGTGGATGCTGCATCACATCATTGGGTCCTGCAGAAACTCGATTCATGAACATACATTTGGGGTCTTGGTCAGGTGACGGCAGGGCAGGAAATCAGTTTCTCTTCTGACACGCTTCAAACATACCTCTAGATAACACATAGCCCTAGTCCAGTCCTATGTGGTATCTAGGGCCCCATCTTTCTGAAATTTCACTGAAATAAGCACTTTGCAGAGGATAAGTGCCAGGTCAGGATGCTGGGGAGAATTCACATTCAGACATTCAATATAATGGAGAATTCAGTATAACTGGAGCTGAGTAGGGCTGCGTATATGTTGGACTGCATCAGGGTACCAAAATGGTTCTTTGGAGATATGTGCATGTGAAAGCACAAGTTAGGTGAAGAGCAAAGTGAGAACGCTCATATCCGTCTGATGCCTCCAAGATGCTTAGCAATTAACAAGTATTTCAGGGACTGCATTCATATCTGACATAAATCCAGCATGTAAGCCAAGAATATGCCCAGAATCTTGCAAAAAGTACATGATAAAAACAAGAACAAAAAGCAGAAACCAATAAACCTCCCTCCCCAAACACGTTAGAAATGGTATTTTATTTATTTATTAAATTAAATCATTTATTAAATTTTATACTACTACTACTACTACTACTACTACTACTACTACTACAATCATGAGTATCTGCCCCTATCAGGATCCCTAGCTGTACATACATGTAAATTACATGTTAGTCATTTTGGTTTGGGGGGATTGATTCCATTATTTGAGTGGCTTAACTACATATATCATGAATTATAGGCAGCAACTTCATTTGTTGCACATAAGGTTTCAGAAAATGGACGACTTCTCTGGGCAGCTTGAATCTAGGGGCTTGATAGGCAGCTGTTTGTCCCTGGGGACTGAGCTTTTCTCTGCTACTTATAGACTCTCCTGCGCTGACTTCAGTTGCTTTGTACTGTTCATTCAGGTGGTGCAAAAGAGCAGAATTGTATGTCAGCTCCTTGTAACTTGAAAAAGAAAGAAAAACGGGCTCTCAGTGCACTGCAGGATTTCTATAGTTGGAACTGCTGGGCTTTCACGGTGAACAGCGAGTAGTTGTGTGATACACGCAGTACATTGGCCTTCCCAAAGGAAGTTTGATGGCCGGTGCTGATACTGTTTTCTACTCAACTAGATCAGGAAAGTGAAAGCTAATAGTGTTTCCATGTTAACTGTTCTGCCATTAATGAAAAGAAGCTTGTACTTCAGTGGTGTCAAAATAGCTTCTGTAGGAAAGGAGTGGCATGGGCTGCAGACATAAGCAGAGTTTCTAGAGGGAAATGCTTTTGAACAGAGCAGAGTAGTTCCACTGAGTTTCTTGGAAGGTCAGTGGTTCGAAGCTGCACCATGGGTGAGCTCTCGTTGCTCTGCCCCAGCTTCTGCCAACCTAGCAGTTCGAAAGCATGCCAGTGCAAGTAGATAAATAGGTACCACTGCGGCGGGAAGGTAAACAGCATTTCCGTGTGCTCTGGCACTCATCACAGTCCTCCATGAACCAGAAGCTGTTTAGTCATGCTGGACAAACGCCATCTCCCTCGGCCTGAAGCAAGATGACTGCCGCACCCCATAGTCATCTTTGACTGGACTTAACCATCCAGGGGTCCTTTACCTTTTAGTGGTAAGTTGTATCTTCACCCTGTCATACCATTATAATTTTTGATGACGCTGAGCACTTTCTCTCTCTCAAACCAACTCATTGGTGTGAGACCTATTTGCTGGTGCATTATTCAGCGCTCCTTTACTAATTTTTTTCAGCTGCTTTGGGGTTACAGTGTCCTAGTTAACAGGGATTTAGTTCTCACAATTCATCTCAAAGTGTCTCTCTCCCCCCCTCCGTTTTGATAATGGATTATAGCTGTTGCATTGAGCTTAAAGGAGATTGGATTGTTCTATATGCTTTTCTTCTTTTCTGAATGTGTCCTCAGAGACTCTGTGAAGAGGGGATAGGAATTGATAAATTAAGTATTACCACTTCCTACAAGCACTGAAGAAGGTACAAGAGATTTTGTCTTCTCTACAGTACGTATCCTTGTAACTGCTACACTGGATACTTTCCAAGCTGTTAACCTCTGGCAGTACCATATCAAATTCCTTTCTAGTTATCAACCTCCAGTATTAGCTTTGACAAGGTGAAAAGAGTTTTCCTTTAGCAGGCCAGGGCGGATAAGCTTTCTTCTGGTGAAGGGTCTTATCCACAGTCAGATCCAGGTTCTGAGGTGCCCTGAGCAAGATGCCATGGGGCATGTGTGTCCATAAGTAGACCCACTTCCTTCATTTTTCTGCCACCCATTTGGTTGCTCAAATCCTCTGGGCTTAACCCACCCCACCAAGGCAAGCAGAATCTCCTCCTCAGTTGCTTGAAGAGGGCAAGAGAGAAGATAGGGCAGCAAGAAGGAGTCACAGCAGGCTTTGTTGGCTCTGTGGCTTGGCAGTAGGCTTCCTCTTGAGTCATGAGCCTTGGCAGATGCCTACTGATGCCAACTCTACCTAGGTTTACTTAATTGTCTACGTCCCTGTACATATTTCTCTCATATGTCCTCTGACTGTGGGGAGAAAGGTGAAGCAGTGATATGGAAGCTGTAGTCCTCAAGATGCTGTTGGACTCCAACTCCCATAATTCCTGGCCATTGGCCAGGCTGGCTGGGACTGATACAAGCTGGAGTCCAACAGCATCTGCAGGGTCAGCTGTTCCCAGGGCCTTTTCATCTTAGAGCCCTGTCTCTTTATACTGAACCTACAGCTGCAAGAGTTGACACAATACCTGTACCTTTAAAAGTAGCTAAGAATTTCTGGGTAGCCTTTGGCAGGAGCAGCTGCTCTTCTCACTGGGATGCTATGACAGTAGAAGCTGCACAGATTATTATTTTTCCATTTGAAACAACTGTTCAATATGCTGCCATTGAATCTGGCAAACCTCACCATGCCTCCCATGAAGATGCCACACTTTATCATTTAATGCCTGCACGCCCCTTTCATGTTCATGCCCTGTGTTTCAATACAACTTGGTATGCAAAGCAAGACGTGGTTGCAGCACCTACTTTGTTTTTATTTTTGGTTGCATGATCATTGGAACAAGTGCAGCTTGGCTCTAGCCATCAGCCAGAATTCAAGGTTGCGTAATGGGGCTCCCAGCCAATCTCCCATGTAGGCACTGCTGAGACCCAAACTTGCATAACTTCAGGAAGGTTTCTAAATCATGTGACTTCTGACCTGACCTGGGGTCTCACAGCGTTTTTAAATTCAGTTTCTTGATGAGCAGGACTGTTTGGGGAAATATAATTGGGAATCATGAGCTGAATCTCTTCGATCACCTATTGTCTGCAATCTCAGATTGATTACCTTACCTCAAAATAGATGGGCTCTGATTTAAATTGATATAAATCTAGTTGATGAATCTTCAAACAAAGTAGCAAAATCACAGCATAACAGCCATTATGCCACTACAGTTCTTGCCCTCTTGTAACCACAACTTGTTTAACGGGAAGTTGAGCAATGAGGAAATGATACAGCTTCATTTATTAGGTGGAGATGAAGATCTTGCAATTGATCCTTGTGACAAATTAATTAAGTTTAATTAAGTTTTTGGAGCCCACATTACAGCATCAATTTTCTCCTTATCTTCCGTTTCCTAAAATCCTGGTAGTATGGAATACCACTAAAAGCCTGCCTTGCTGCCTCCGTTTAATGCTCCAGTGTAAGCTTTGTGTTTGCTATTCCACATGATAAGCAAAGTGCCACAAATCATAGAAGAGGATGGTTGTTTTTTTAGTCCAAGGAGTAAAATATCCTATCTCTAAGAGCTGATTTAAGGGACAGTCAAGTCCCAGTGGGTGGGTGTGAGGAGAGAAGATTTATTATTTCACAGCCTGCTTTTCCAGTTTGGAATCTGAAAAGTGGATAAAATAGATTTTATGTATCTAGCTGAAACTGACATGATCTGAAAATAAATGACATGGCCATTTTAGGGTGAGCTCAGTCATATTCTTTAAAAAGAAAACACAGTAGCTTTGTCCTCGTGCCTCACAATTTGCACGGCAGATGAACATTTCATCATGTTTAATTCAGAGTCAGTCTTGCGCCCCCCCCCAATTACAACTAGAAGACTGCTCATCTTTTTTATATTTTTAAAGTGCTATTTGTAAGTGCATTCCTTGCCCTTTTTTGTTTAGTTTTAGAAAGGTGTCCCCCCGCCCCAATACAAAGTTGCTCTGAGGAGAGGACATGCCTAATGCCATGGGGCTGTAGCCAGTTGGTGCTGTCCATAGCTGGCTTTTGCTGCAAACCTCTAGCTTTAACCTGGAAAGGAAAAACAGCATTATTGGACTGAACACAGGGAGGGCAGTTCCAGACTAGTCCCACTTTTCCCAGCCAACGTTGTATCAATCTGCATCCAAAGAAGAAATGTTCAAGCTGGACAAATATCCAGTTTATTGGGACAAGCACTATATGCAAAATGCATATTTCTTTTGTATTGGCATTTTGATACTGTGCTTTTGAAACAGAGCTTTAAATAAACAACCCTATTACGGTTCACTTGAATTCTAACATTCATTATGAGAGAGCTGGTTTAATTTTATTTATTTATGTTACACTTATATCCTGCTTGTCTTCAATCATGGAGCCCAAAGTCGTGTACATGTGGTTTCTAGGTAGTTTACCTTTCCAGGCACTGACCAGACTCGGACCTGTTCAGCTTCAGCAAGGAACAGGCCACATTCAGGGAATAGGAGCTTGTCCACATTTGAGCATTATTTAACTGTTAAACCACTCCCCTCAATTTGAATTTGACCAGAAGGGCCCACCCTCCTACCTTCATGAATCTGCCCATGAGGAGCAACTTCAGTCTTTCCCATTCATACCAGTAGACATTCCTTTTTGTGTCTGTCACTGCCTTCTAATTTTTGATCCTATTTTGCCCATTCAGGATCAACAGGGCATGTGTGCAGATAGCTGCATGTATCTTAAAAAATAAAATAAAATAAAACAATCCACCCCAGAAATGTGTAGTCAGGCAATTGCAAATTTGGTGGAGAAATCTGATGAAATTGTCCACCCAATTTCTCTGTGCACAGATAGGGTGAGGGTTTCGAGAAGCCATTTGCGCACAACTCTAGTTTGTAGTTCATCTTTGATGTTCCATGAGAAGCTGGAGAAGGTGCACTGGTGTGGTTCGCCATGCTCTTCTGAAAGGAGGGAGGAAATGGCCAATGAAGAGGTTCTCCTGGTTCCCCTTTGTTAAGGAAAAGAAGAAGAAGAAGAGTTTGGATTTGATATCCCGCCTTTCACTCCCCTTCAGGAGTCTCAAAGCAGTTAACATTCTCCTTTCCCTTCCTCGCCCACAACAAACACTCTGTGAGGTGAGTGGGGCTGAGAGACTTCAAAGAAGTGTGACTGGCCCAAGGTCACCCAGCAGCTGCATGTGGAGGAGCGGGGAATCAAACCCGGTTCCCCAGATTATGAGACTACCGCTCTTAACCACTACACCACACTGGCTCTAACACCTTCAAGCCTTTTGTGGTGGGGTCAGGTGCACACAACTCCCTTTCCCCCAAACTGAAGCCCCTGGGGAGTTGCACACACACTCCCCGATACAAGTATTTAGGTACTGTAGAACCAAATACAGTGGTACCTCGGATTAAGTACTTAATTCGTTCTGGAGGTCCATACTTAACCTGAAACTATTCTTAACCTGAAGCACCACTTTAGCTAATGGGGCCTCCTGCTGGGCCACACTGCCGGAGCACAATTTCTGTTCTCATCCTGAAGCACTATTTCTGGGTTAGCGGAGTCTGTAACCTGAAGTGTATGTAACCTGAAGTGTATGTAACCCGAGGTTCCACTGTAGATTGGGAAATACCTGGTAAACAGGAGGATAGAGTATGCATACCGCATATAAGCCGTTTCAAGCATGTATGAAAGAATCAAGTTAAACTTTTTTCTAATTAGATAGGATTCAGTTGGCAAGGGCCGATTAGAGGGCATACGGCAGATCTAGATAATTTCAGCTGAGCTGATGTCAGTACAGAGCTTCAGTGCTGCAATTTGCAAAGTTTTGCCTGAGCTCCTGAAATCAATAGGGCTCGCAAGGCTTCACTGCACAGCCTAGCAGCCAAGTTTCATGTGCTGCAGAATGCTTCATATAATCAAATCATATACCACAGCAGCGCAGCTTGGAATAATAACTTTGAACAGATCAGTCTTGTCTGATTTCTACTCCTTCATTTTGAACCCACTTACTCTTTTCAATGAAACTGGGGATTGATGAGTAAAAGTGGAGGAATAGTTGACAGTTGATGGGCTTTGATGATTTCCCACTAGTTCTGATATAAGGTAATCTCAGTGACTCAGAGATTACCTCCCGGTGTTGCTTCTTACCTTATGAGAATGGAAAAGCTGTTAAAGTCACATTTCAGCTGGGTAATTAAAGAGTCCTGAAAAAGCACTCTTTCTTTTAAGATGTTATCAGTCCTGCAGTGATTGGAAACTGTTTCAGAAAGCTTAACATCCCCAGATGGGTTTTTCCTAGGGTTGAAATTGAGATTTGGGGTGAGAAGAGTTTGGCTTTTCCTCTGCAGTATTTCTGTTTCCTTGGTTCAATATTTAAAAGCATCCAGACATTTAGGATTGGCTGCACAAAATTGAGACTGTCCTTCTATACTGCTATCAGCCTTCAAAGCCAGAAGGAATGTGAATGGTTACCATATGTGGGCATTAGAAAGGAAGGATTTTCAGTGTATATTCTCCATTCATCATCTGCAACCATCTGTAGACATTGCTTCCCATTGCTACCTCTCAGCAAATTTAAGTGCTCCAATAACATTACAATCAGGGCATTTCCACCTTGTGACTGATCATGCACTACTGCAGTGTGATGCAAATTTGGATGAAGCAAGGTTTTGCTCATGAAATCAGTCTGATTCAAACCTAAAAGCAAGGACTCAAAGCATCTTATTTTTTCTGAGCAATAATAAGTTAGGAGTTACAGGCACAAAAATGCAAAGAGCTGAAGCTGTGAGAGTTGGCATGCTCACCTGAAGATGAATGATAAAGCATAAAGGGCAATGGACTGGACTTTGTGGGGTTGTCACACATAAAAGGCAGATCTTCTACTAGGCATACATTAAAAATGATCAGGGGGAAGAAAACCACTGACAGCAGTTATATATATTGAAGGGACACTTCTACAAAAACTCAGTGGAAGTATAACTAAGTATGATCAACAGCTTCAAAAGCAATCCTGAGAGGGAAACATCAAGGGTAAGTATAGAACAGAGGCACCAAGATTTGGCCAGGCAGAGGTCATGAGGGACCCCAGCAGTCAACTTCAAGAATCCAGGACAGAATTGAAGACAAAACCGGTGCATTGATTTTAGACCATGTTGAGCAATTCTATATAAAGAAGGGCAGAAGACTTTAGTGAGACATGAAGGTCAAAAGATCTTTTGCAAGGCTGCCTCTTTTTTTATACTAAAGCTCTCTTTTTTGGGTCTGTTTTTTCCACTTGAGAATGAACTGGCCAGATCCACTGAGCATTTCTCACTTACTTTGGATAATGATTCTATAGTCTACACTAAGGGTAAAGGTACCCCTGCCCGTACAGGCCAGTCGTGTCCGACTCTAGGGTTGTGCGCCCATCTCACTTAAGAGGCCGGGGGCCAGCGCTGTCCGGAGACACTTCCGGGTCACGTGGCCAGGGTGACGAAGCTGCTCTGGCGAGCCGGCACCAGCGCAGCACACAGAAACGCCGTTTACCTTCCCGCTAGAAAGCGGTACCTATTTATCTACTTGCACTTAAGGGTGCTTTCGAACTGCTAGGTGGGCAGGAGCTGGGACCGAAAGATGGGAGCTCACCCCGCCGCGGGGATTCGAACCGCCGACCATGCGATCGGCAAGTCCTAGGCACTGAGGTTTTACCCACAGCGCCACCCGCGTCCCCTATAGTCTACACTAGGGGTTTCTGGATCTGTGGGTACATTCACAAAACAAATAAACTGTTGTGGGCATCACATGCATACCACAGCCAAGCACACGCCACAACCTATTCTATTGGGTGAAACCAAATGCCTCTTTCATGCCTAAATGCACCCACAGGTGCCACGAAAGGCCTCTGTAGGCACATGTTGGTGCCACGTCAGCAACTCATTATCTATGCTACAAAATATCTTTAATTCCAGAGCAAAGTTTTCTACTTCACTCAGCTCGATCATTGTCATGGAGAACATGAGAATTCAGACAGAAGAAACTACACAGGTATTTGTCAACAGTGAATAGTAATATTTAATGGCATCATGGATTGACAGAGGTGAAGTTAACCAAATCAAGGGCCATGGGTTGGTTATATTTAGCCTAGTCAAGCATTCATCATGGTCTAAGCTAAATAGGAGAAGCTCTTCGAATCTCTGCTGCATAAAACAAATTATTCTTGTTTGCATTTTTGTCGTTCTTTGAATGTCTTTCCACTTGAATGCATTTTTCTTGAAAATTGGTGACCAAAACACTGCACTGTGTTACAGATGTGGCCTCATGAGGGTCTTGTACAAGGCAGCCAATGTTTCTTTATCCGTAGCAGAAATGCCTCGTCTAATGCTTCCAGGAATTAAATCTGCCATCTGTGTAATTTTGTCGGCCAATAGTCATCTTGTGATTAACCCGCTGTTTCCCATACTTCTGGTAACTGAGACATATTAGCTCTTGACTTAAAAACCACAGACATGCACTATTGTGTTGGGCAGGAAAAAATCGAGTGGGTTTTTCAGACAAAACGATCCTTTATTGCTCCACCTCTGAGCCACTGCAGCAAGAAAACTACATGAGCTCAAAACACTGACAGTGAAACCACAGCACCACTGGTATGAAATGGTTTCATTTTTTTATATAGCAAGATATCGGAAGAGCCGCCCTCTGTGATTCTTCAAGAGTCTCTGATCTGAACCTGCATGTTAGTTGAAAGAGGCCTTGAAGAAATACCTCATGGAAAGTTCAGGAGTGACTTGCCCGCTAGGGTGGAGCTGCAGCAATAGTCTCCTGGCAAGTTGCTGCCGCTTAGTGGGAGGGGAGAAGAGGGGCAGCTGTATGGGCACACGGGTAAGAAGACTGGATTGGTTCCACTGGTGTGTCTGCACAGCTCCAACCCTGCTGCCAACACACCCTTTCCAATAAGCAGCAGTGCTGCCTCTGCCAGGGGGCTTCTGCTGCGATTCCACAACACTGGGGAAACTGATACTGGTTAAGGTAAAATAGTCAGCTGTACAGTCAATCACCTCTATCTACAGTGGTACCTTGGGTTAAGTACTAAATTCGTCCCAGAGGTCCGTTCTTAACCTGAAGCACCACTTTAGCTAATGGGGCTTCCTGCTGCCGCCGCGCCGCCGGAGCACGATTTCTGTTCTCATCCTGAAGCAAAGTTCTCAACCTGAAGCACTATTTCTGGGTTAGCGGAGTCTGTAACCTGAAGTGTATGTAACCTGAAGCGTATGTAACCTGAGGTACCACTGTACATTTTAAAAGTAAAAACAACATGAACATCTGTAACCAGGTACATGCCTGATTGAGAGGATGCTGTGGCCTGACTAGTCCCAGTCCCACTGAACCCAGCCTAGATCAGGTTCTGGCATGAGAGTGTTTGCCCCTGCCTCTCTCTGGGGGTTCATTTGGGGGCCCCAGCACTTGGACCCTGAGGTCAGCCTCTAGCTGCACCTGCACACTGCTCAGAGGTGGGCTTAAATGTTCAATTAATGTGTTTCTTGTGGGACGCCAGCAGGTGCCACACTAGAGCTCCTGGCACAGTTTGAAGATTACTGGTTAGAATTATGTTCCCAGGCCCATTTTATCCTCTGTTGTGTCTAGTTGATGATCTTCCAGCCGATAACATATGCTATTTTTGTGGTGTTGTTTTCAAATGAAGGAAGACGGGTGGGACGTTGTCTTGGACTCAGAACCCTGTGGAACATTTGTTCAGACACAATAAAGGGAACTTGTGGGGAAATTAATACTCCTTTTCCTGAGGTATTAGCTGCCATGTGAAGAGTACTGATAAAGGACAATTGGGAGTGGTGAGGGATGAAGTGTAGACCTCAGCAACTCCTCTGGCTATTGAATGAAATGCGTGAGTTAAAGCAGATGGACCTTTGAATTGGATGGAGTTCAGAGACGCTAGCTAGTCTGTTCTAAATTTACTTTCTATTCTATATTTATGCATACATTGTTGATACTTCACTGTTTTACTTTGAAATTTTAATTTATTTTCTTGAATTTTATGGTTCTTTGTGGTGCACATTTATTGGTTTGTGTGTGTTCCTTTGCTTTGAAATTTTAATTTGTTTTTTTGAATGTTATGGGTCTTTCTTCTGTATGTTTAATAATTATTGTATGTTCCATCTGTGCACTGCTTAGAGATTGCTTCTCTTAAGTGACATATAACCTACATATAAATAAAATAATATAAAATATAAATAAATAAACTGGAGTGAAATGTCCCTTGAGTTCAGACCTGGTTTGCCTTACCATGTCAATAAGCCTCCAGTACTGCTGCTGTCAGGATGCGGGTGGCGCTGTGGGTTAAAGCCTCAGCACCTAGGACTTGCCGATCGAAAGGTCGGCGGTTCGAATCCCCACGGCGGGGTGCGCTCCCGTCGTTCGGTCCCAGCGCCTGCCAACTTAGCAGTTCGAAAGCACCCTTGGGTGCAAGTAGATAAATAGGGACCGCTTACCAGCGGGAAGGTAAACGGTGTTCCGTGTGCTGCGCTGGCTCGCCAGGTGCAGCTTGTCACACTGGCCACGTGACCCGGAAGTGTCTTCGGACAGCGCTGGCTCCCGGCCTTTAGAGTGAGATGAGCGCACAACCCTAGAGTCTGGCAAGACTGGCCCGTACGGGCAGGGGTACCTTTACCTTTACCTTTTACTGCTGTTGTCACCCTATTCCTTTCTCACGCAAACTTCCTTCACAGGGATGGCAGCAGAGATTGTGGGAACAGGTGAAGGGGCCTCCTCTAGGCCCTGAGACAGCAGCCTTCTGAGCACCGGGAACTATGGATCATGCCCTCTCCATGGCTCCTGGTGCCTGGGACAACGTTGCAGCAGTATGCTAGGACCTAATGGAGATTCTGTCTCTCACAAAGCTTCCCTTCCTGATTTATTACCACCAAGTTTAGGCGAAAGGGAAAGGATTACAGAAACGTGGAGATGTTCAAACTGTTGTGCTCCTGTTGATGTAACAGGGGCAGTGCCAACTCTAGGGTGGGGGTTTTTTGGTGGGGGTGCTCAGGCAAAATACCTTAAATGGGCTTTCCTTCCTTGCTGGAGACCACTGTATTTGTCCATCACCTGAGCTGAGCCAGAGTGTTCCAGAGCTGGGCATTCAAAACAAAACCATTAACCCAGCAAAGTTCCAGAGGGGACTAAGAGACTTACCGGTATATACTTACCACTGGCTCCTCTTCCAACAACGGGCAGCCAAACAGGCTGGACTTCCCAGCAGGTTCACTGCTGTTTTTGCTTTTGAGGCTTTGTGCACATGAGAAAGGAGAGAACTGAGGATCAAGGCTGAGTTTGGGATGCAGTTGGTTATTGGAGGGACCAGGTGAAGCATCTCTTAGATGGGGCTCTTTGGTCTTCTGTGAGTTGTAGTGGGATTGTCTGGGGTTTTTTGTAGAGTCGCAGACCTCTTCCTTCAAAAACTCTGGGTCTGTTGAGATCCTGATGACAATCACCCTCTTTCCACCATCCTCGTCATTTATTATTTTTCTCTAGGATAAATCCTCTTCATCTCCTGGAGAGAGAGGGCCAGGTGTAGGCTAGGAGAGGGGGGGGCATAATATTTTCACATAATTGTAATGATACTTTCTCCTAAGCTCAGTTTGAGCCAAGCTAAGGAAGTTCGCTCAATACCAACACCCCCCCCCTCTGTTTTAATAGTCATTTATTTTTAACTTGCTTGATTTTTGTATGTTTGTTGTAATTGTACATTTATATCAGCAGAAAAAGGCTAATGGTCAAGCGTCTTAATAAGGAAATGGCATTAATTATATATGAATTTCTTGACTTCAAATATCACTTTTGCTGTAATTGCGTCCTGAGAACTAATGGCACCAGTTCTTTTGTCTGCTGCTATGTATGTCGTGAAATACTAAATAAATCATCACATGCAAATATACACTTTTTAAACCTGCTGTTCTTTTCCTGGGCTTGAAATGTCCTGGGCAAAAATGAATTTCCACCGGTAATATCATCCAGTGATACACATAAAATAAATGGCAGGCAGTTTGACCTGTGGCGTGTTTTTATAATCAGCAGGTCAATGGGATGCTTCCTCTCTGAGAGAATAATTGTGACTGACGTATCTAATAAATGGTGAAATAGGATCTGCTAAGGTAGTATATTTGGTGCGAGGCAGCCTTTGGTTCTCTAAAAGCTTCTGTCATTCTCTTCTCCTTGTCTGTATGAAACAGATGTTTTGCCCATAATGTCCCTAAGGGGATCAGGGTGTACTGATAGTTTTTGGTCAGGCTGATTAAAAAAAGGAGTATGTCAGTACATCTGAGACGGTTCATTTGAGGAGGGAACGCCTATGACAGGCCTGTCGCTAAGGTTCATACGCTCACCGAAAGCACCCACCCCTCTAGCAAAGGTGTGCGTGTGTGGAAAACAAATGCTTGCACAGTCCCACCATACCTACAGCATAATGTGGAATACAACTATATGTGGTCCCTCCTTGAAAAAAAATGCAAGTATTGCCTGAACTATCTGGGCATATAGCTGCTTCCCACAGTAAGTTGTAGGTTTGGTGGGAGCACATGAGCATTCTTGTGTTTCCCTCCATGCTAAGGGCTCATCTTGACTTATTTTTGTGACATGCTTTCCAGACACAGGTCTGAGGTTTCCAGGTTTGTGTCTGGGCAGGTTATTTTTTTTTATCCTGCTGCTTTCCCTGGGGAAAAACCCGCTGTTTACCGCTAAACACAACAAATGTCAATCTGCGGAAAGCCCAGTTGCCGTTTGCATACACTTCAACATTTCTCTGATGAAAGTAGTGGTATCCTTTGTTGTTGTTGTTGTTTAGTCGTTTAGTCGTGTCCGACTCTTAGTGACCCCATGAACCAGGTATCCTATTTAATTATTATTATTATTATTATTTTATTTTACTTATACCCCACCCATATGACTGGTTTGCCCCAGCCCCTCTGGGCAGCTTCCAACATAATAAAACATTAAACATTCAGAAACTTCCCTATACATGGCTGCCTTCAGGTATCTTCTAAAGGTTGCATAGTTACTTATCTCCTTGGCTAAGCGGGTCACATAACTCCATACCCTCTCTGATGAAAATAGGGAATGTCCTAAGGAATGTCCTAAGTGGGACGTTCCGGGATCAAATCAGAAACCCAGACAGCTTCTGTAAATCCAGGACTGTCCCTGGAAAATAGGGACACTTGGAGGGTCTGTTTTGTTCTGATGCATCCAGTTTTCCCAGGAAAAGTGGTGGGACAAAAAAAATCACCACTCAGACACAGAACTTGGAAAGTGAGGACTGGTGTCTGGACAGCACAGTGCAAAAGGAAGTCTAGATGAGCCCCCAAAGAAAAGATGCTTGAGGTGAGCATGTGAGCAAGACTTGGGTAATGAGGTTTTTGACAGCTGCCACTCACACAGCCTGAAATGCCTCAGGCTACAAGGTTGTCACAGCACACAGAACTGCTGCAAGTAATGTCTGGATAGACATCCCAAAAGCTTTGGCTGAGCTGGTATTGATACAATTAGTCTCGATAGTGTTAGCTGGAGAATTGTTTGCAATAATCTCTGTGGGAAAGTGCCGTAGACTATTGACCCATTTGAACATGAATGGCAGTGACAGCAAATCAGGGTTATGTTGACTGCTGTGCTGGGGCAGTTTTTCCAAAGATGAAGTCATACAGTCATTTCAGGGGCATTATGAGAGTGCACTGGAGTGTTATATTATGACATGTGGGTGAGCTTCACAATAATAGAACTCTTTGGATTGCCTATGACCTTAGTCTTCTATTTCCAAATATACCTTGCTTTGTCCTCTTATGCTGCCTTTAGTGAAACTTCCTTTATGTTTCCATCTCTCTCGGAGAAATTTGGATCTATATACTGCCTGCCTGATGGCAGACAATCACTGCTGTATCAATATTTTGCAGCTATTGTCTTTATTTAACTCTTTTATTTAACAAAATGCACATGCTGCTTAATTGTAACCACTACTTTATATAGAACTGTGTTCCTGATTATAAAATGCTTTAGACTTTCCCAACATCTACCATGATTGCTATCCAAATATGCTTTGTACCTTTAAATAAGTGGCTGTGTGTGGCTGTTTCGATTGCCTCCAACTCCAAGGAACTATTTGCAAGAAGAGGCTTTTGCTCCGCCCTTTGCTCTTTCTTGTCCCATTCTAATTGTTTGCTTCCATGGAAGCAGTGTCATAGCTGTCAACTTTTCCCTTTTCTTGTGAGGAATCCAATTTGGAATAAGGGAATTTCCCTTTAAAAAAGGGAAACGTTGACAGCTATGAGCGGTGTTAGAAACTGAGATATGAAAGCTAGGAGCTACATGGCACCTTATACCTAGGTTATGAGTGCAACAACGGAATGTCTAGGCACACTTTCTTATAACTAGAATACAAAGCTGAAAATGAATGAACTGCAGCTAAAATATTATGTTCATTTTTCACAAGGTCTAGTCCTTCCCCTGCTTACCCCTCTAATATTCTCAAGAGGGTCTCTTTTCCAGTCTACAGGGAGTAGCTGGAAGTGGGGAGGCAGAAAAAGGTCCTTCTTTCCTTCCACTCTGCAGTTTTACCCTGAAATCTTAGGCGCAGTACTGCGCCCAGACCTTAGAAACTGCTCGCGTTAATGAAATTCCTTGTTGCAAAATGTGCCTAGAACAATGGGAGTTTTGAATGTTGCCGGGAAGTACCTAAGGAATCTAATAAATTATATGGATATCACAGTGGAAGTCAGATCTGGTATCTAGGGCTCCACCTTTCTTCCTGATTCCTATGCCCTTAAAATGTGTGTGACAGGTAGCCATTCAATAGCTCTAGATTTACACATCCCAAGCACTGGAAGAGTGCACCTGTTGGATGTTTGTTGGTCTTGCATCTGTTTAGGCACAGAGCCTCCGTCAGGGAGAAAATGTGGCAGTCTTAACTAGACTAGTGTCATTGGCTTGAGTTAAGCATTGAGCAAAATAGGTTTAATGCATTATTTGGTTGTTATACTAGGTTACACTTCTGGCACAAACTGTAAAATTTGATTTGTAAATCTGAAAATGCCTCATTGTTTCAGCTGTGCTGGAATGGAACAACTTTGGCATACCCTTCAACATCTGTCAGAGGAAAATAGGTACACTTGTTTTACATTAAGTGAACAGACCATTCATAGCATGGTAGTGATCAAGCCAAGTGAGAGAACTTCCTCGATGGGGCCTGGCAGTAGGCCCCGTTAAATCATTTTTTGGCACATTAACTTCAAAATACGCATTCCCCTTCAAAATATGCACTACAACCCCCAAAAATTTTTTCTTCACATTTAGACGTCGTAAACGTTTGTACAGTGTTCCTGTAATATTAATATTTTTAAAATGTTAAAATCCAACACACTAGTGCTATTATCTATTACCTGGCAACAAGATAATATAGTTTTGTGCTAAGCTTAAGCTCCAGGTATTTGGTCCAAAATTCGGTTCACAAAAGCAAATTATCTGCACCAGCCCAATGCAGATGTAACACTAGCCCTATTCAGGCATTCAGAAAAAAAAAATTGTGGGGTGGGTAGTGGATGTGGGATATAGTGTAGATGGGGCCTCAGCCCCAAACCAGTATTCCCATCATTCCTGGCTTCATGCTGCCCCACGTTGAGTGGGGAGGACTGAGGGAGGAGTCTTATTCAGCTGAATATGCTCATAATTCTCCCTGTGATGGTAAACCCTGTGGAATCAGAGCTCCTGGTGATGGGAAAGATTCTAAGCACATTTCCCCAAATGCTTGGAAAGTCTTGCTTCAGACCACCTGGTTTGATGCAAGGTTGGGCCAGTGGGGAAGGGGGCTTGAGCGCAGGACTGCCCCGCACCGGCCTGTGCTTCTTCCATACTCTATCCCCCCCCCTTGAGGTTATCTCTAAAATAATTGCTAAAGGTTTGGAGCAGGCTTGTAAACCCCCCTCCACACCTCTTTCTCCCACTGATGTTAAACACAGTCTGCCAACCAGCTTGAAACCCCAATTTGAATTCCATTTATTAGCTAGCGTTAGTTAAGCCTTGTTATCAGAGATTTTAACCATGGTTAATGCCAAGGAGGGAAAGGAGAAAGAAATTTGGCCAGAGATGTAAGGAGGGTGGGGGGATGCAAGCCCCACAATGCACTGCTGATCACTTAAGTCATACCTGCGAGGTTAGCAGTTAGGTTTGCAACAGGCCATAGAGGGAATCAAAAAGTACTCTTTTTTTTTTAAGAATAGGTAACGTTGGGAGGGTATGCCGTGTATGTCTTGCTACAAAACTAAGGCAATTAGTTGTTCCGTTTTTCCTTCTTGGAGCTATTCAGCATGTTCAGAAAACTCCTGTGATGCAGCTCTTTTTGAACTGTACTACTTCAGAATGCAAATGGGAGATTGTTTTTGAATGCCTGTAGGCACTGCCATTTCCTTTCTATCCATCACACAATTCCTAGCTTTTATTAGCAAAGGCCTGACTATTACACTGCCAGTCATGTGCTCCCGTCTGCTCTAGTCTGTGACTGCTGCAAACCTCCACTGACTGAGTGGCAATTTTGACAGCCATGCTGCAGGCTGGCCACCCAAAGTACGCAATTTATTTATGTATTTATTTTATTTCTAGCGCATTTATATCCTGCCTTTCCTCTAAGGAAAGTGCAATGTGCATGGTTCTCCCTCTCCTCATTTTATCCTCACAGCAACATTTAACCTGAGAGATGCCCAAGGGACATGCAGTGAGCTTTATGCCTGAGTTGAACCCTGGTCTGCCAGGTCAAACACTCTTAACCACTACAATATAGGGAATTTTGCAACAAAATGATCAACTTGTTTGTTTAAAAAAAATAGTAATAGGAGTGTAAAAGAAAGGATCTGCCTCTCTTTTCAATATTACAGTTTAGTTTAATAATTGCACCTTTAAAAAGACTGGCTGGGTTTTCTCCTTTGAGAAATGCGTCATTCTTATTCCCCTTTTCAGTTCTAGGATAGATGTCCTTGACATGCTAATGATCCATACCTGCTTATTATTTAATATGAATTGCACCAATTTCGCCTGCCAAGGCATTGAAAGAACATTCAGATTTGCTAGTCTAGGCTATGATGGATGCAGTTATGATTTCAGTCTTTTTTCACAGTCCATAAGCTGAACAATGCACTTTGGCAACAGATATTTAGAGCAGCCCCCCCCCCCCCGTCACCTTACTCCACTTATGACCTGCGTGGCTGTTTTCAGAGAGGGAAAAGTAACCAACAATGGGTGTCAATTTAGAGAAATATATATCCTGCCTGCTGGTAAACTTCCCAAAGCGTGGTCCTTGTGTAAATAAACTACTTTGACCACAGGCACTGCCTTATTAACTTGAAAACAATGGTGTGGCGGTACACTGTGTATAATACAGCCCAGTTACAATTATTACTTTAAAAATAATTACAATATCCTTCAGGCTCTTACGCCACTTGCAGCGCATGTATACTTTTGCCAGCTCTCCTGCTCACACCGTACCCAGCAGGCACCACCAGCACTAGGGGCCCGAAGACACCTCGGCCCCCTCAATCTTGAGGCAGACCTGCACACATCACATGTGTGTGGCATTGCCGGTCCAGTGGGCAGCTCCTCTAGAGTGATTGGCCTCCTCTGTTGTGCACGGTGCATGATGCACGATGCATGTCATATGGCACACTTGCAATGGGCCCTCTCAATTTGGGGGAAACCTGGCGCCTCTAGTACCCACGATGTTTGTCAGGGATCTCCTTGCAAATCTGTCTTGGAATAGAAGTGAAGTGAAGAGCAGCCTCTCCCAACCTGCTGCCCTCTAGATATTTTAGACTGCAAGCCGCATCAGCCTCAGTCAGAAGGACATTTCCCCACTGGGCTCCTCAGACTTAGAGTTGGCCTGGACTGTATGTGAATGT
Source organism: Podarcis tiliguerta (assembly GCF_965153285.1). Classification (NCBI taxonomy): domain Eukaryota; kingdom Metazoa; phylum Chordata; class Lepidosauria; order Squamata; family Lacertidae; genus Podarcis; species Podarcis tiliguerta. The sequence continues at coordinate 88,600,569 of NC_139534.1, forward strand.
ATAATTGCAGCCTCCATTTTCAAATCTTTGCACAAAGTTCTGATGTTGAGAATATGACTGGAGCATCGGGGGCTGGACCTTTAGTGGGACACTGCCCCACTAATCTCCATCTGCCGTCAGCCACTCTCCATTTCCCTTGACTAGTCCAACTAGTCCAAGGAGTGACACTGCCTGTCAGGTTCCTAACCCTTAGCCTTAGGGCTCATCCACAGTAATTTCCCTCTGCACTTTCTAGGCACAGGTCCACACTTTTCTGGTCCATGTCCTAGCACTTGCCCCACCCAAAAAAACCCATTCTTTAATGCTCTCAGGAATCCACAGAAAACCCATGTTGCTGTTTGTTCCAATTCAGCACTAAAGAATGGTTTTTCTTGGGGAAAGTGGTCAGAAACAGCCGAGGAAAGTGCAGGGCTGTATCTAGAAAGTGCAAGGGGGCAAAGTGTGGACGAGCCCTCAGTGTGGTGACTGAGGAAGATAAGGGCAGAACTAGAACTTGTTAGCACCACCAGCAAGTAGCTCTGGCTTTGCCTATGGTTGGCCTCTGAGCCTGCTGTCTTACTAGTCCCAGTGGAGGCAACTTCAGAAATCCACTTTCCTGTGGAAAGTCCAAATAATGACCTTAATGTTTCTCTTTCTCTTGTTATAAATTAGGTCAAAAATAAAACAAAAGCAAAGCCAAGTAATTTTGGTACTTGAGGTGGGAAATCCAAATAGCCCTTCTCCTGATAAATAGCTGATGATTTAACAGTCTTAATTGGCTGCCTGAGGTGGCCCCCTCGAGACTGTCTCAATCTGTGGCCAGAAATCAAAGGTGTTCTCCGTTGCACTCAATTTCACCATTTCTTTTTCTTTTTTTGCAAAAAGCGGTGTGCTATTCTGTTCTTAAGCGGTTAAATCTCTGCCTGGTCTGTCAGGGCTCCTAGTTGGTTGCTTATTTCCTTCAGTCCAAACAGAAAATAAGCATTAGGCCAGGCAACCAAAGTGGAAAAATTGTGGAGCGAATAAACAATTCCAAGACGCCGTGTTCCCTTCACAGAGTAATGCATGTTGGTCAATAGAAGGGGTTTTGTGTTCTGCTCAGCATCTTTCCAGATATTGAGTCCCCAAAGGATATTGGGATGATTTCTCCTACATCTATAATGAAATCACCTCAGAGATAGAATGTGGCAGTTCTTTAATATTGCAAAGGAATTTCTAAGCCCTCTCTGCACTCTGCATTATCCCCTGGGGCCTACAAGTAGGCAGCCTTCATTGTTAGCTCCCACAATTCTTTGTGAATCTGCAAGAACAGAAAACGAATTATTAAGAGAAAATGTAGCAAAGTCTTCTTAGAACACTCCAGCTCTTGTAATGGTATGGGCATGAAAGGGTAAAATGGCTGAGGTTTCCTGCAGCTGCTACTTCCATTCATCACCACCACTTGTTGCAAAGCAGCCTTTGCTAACCTGGTGCCCTTCAGAGGTTTTGGAGTACAACTCGCATGGTTGAGAAGCATATGTCACATCTGTTGTTCATAGGTTCAAAAGGGACATATGCTTAGATGCTTATTTATTTAACAAGATTTAAAATTGCTTATATCAATAACATTTCTCTAAGTGATTTACATAAAATGTTATAAAATATTCAGTGAAATAGCAGTAAAAAGCACCTTTAAAACAGGAAACATGGAAGCCACCCAGAGTGGCTGGGGCAACCAGTCAGATGGGCAGGGTACAAATAAAACTTTTCCTTTCTCCTCCTGTGAAGAGGCTGCATCCTAATGTTTTAATGTTGTATTTTAATCTTTTTTAAATTATATTTTAACCAACTTGTTTTTATTATTGGTTGTTAGCCGCCCTGAGCCCGGGCTTGGCTAGGGAGGACGGGGTATAAATAAAAAAATATTATTATTATTATTATTATTATTAAAACAACAACACAGCTGTACCTTGGTTTTCGCACAGCTTAGTTCTCAAACGTTTTGGCTCCTGAATGCTGCAAACCTTGAAGTGACTGTTCTGGTTTGCAAACTATTTTTGGAAGCCAAATGTCCAATGCAGCTTCTGATTGAGTGCAGGAAGCTCCAGCAGCCAATCAGAAGCCACGTCTTGGTTTTTGAATATTTTTGGAAGTTGAACTGACTTCCAGAACGGATTCCGTTTGAGAACCAAGGTATGACTGTTATAATAATAATGTAGCAAAATAAACATCTGGGCTGAAAGGAAAAACTCCAGCAGCGTTGAGGAATAACAAAAAGGTGTTTATTGCTACCAATAAAGGCTCAGTGGGATCACTCTCCGAAAGCTGAGCGAGCCCAAAAGGGTGGGGCCTGGTAATATACCGGTACATAGCTGTTATCTGTTAAAGCAATACGTATGCACAAACTTCCTCCAATCTAAAGTTACAACACAATAATAATTATACCATGTATGGTCTTTCTTTCATTACCTATTCATTGAGCAAGCGAACAAAGAACTCTCTCTCTAAGCAGTAGGCACGTCTCCCTTCATATGTAGGCGCTTAGGAATGTGCTTACAACCTTGGGAGAAAAGCTGCTCCTAGTATAAGATAAGGCACAAGGCCTCTAGCCTGGCGTGTTAGCTTAGCTTACAGGTCTCTATGTGCATCAATAATATTACTGCTACATTATCAAAATATGGATTTTAAACAACAAATATACACAATAAAATTACATATGTGGATAGGCTTGCCTCCCCCCCCTTTTTTTTTTTAAGCAGGAGTCAGTAACCAAAGTTCCCTGGGTAGAGGATTTGACTGTTAAAGCCATGGGTAGGCAAACTAAGGCCCGGGGGACAGATCCAGCCCAATCGCCTTCTCAATCCGGCCGGCAGACAGTCAGGGAATCAGTGTGTTTTTACATGAGTAGAATGTGTTCTTTTATTTAAAATGCATCTCTGAGTTATTTGTGGTTCATAGGAATTCGTTCATTTTTTTCCTTCCAAAATATAGTCCGGCCCCCCACAAGGTCTGAGGGACAGTGGACCAGCCCCCTGCTGAAAAAGTATGCTGATCCCTGGTTAAAGCACTCCACAAATTGCAACTCTGTGTGGAGAACAGGGGTCTCCTAACAACTCTAAGCACCCTTAATAAACTACAGTGCCCAGGATTATTGAGAGGAAACCATGACTGTTTAAAGTGGCATGATACTGCTTTAAATGCATGGTACAAGTAGGGCCACACTGTGCAGTATTGGAACAAATTTACACCGCCAGGTAGAAATATATTTAATTCCCAACACATCACCATTTCTGATTGATTAGTACAAGAAACATTTCTTCCAGAACATTGTCAGAGGAAAAGATAATAATAGAATTTCACATAGTGTAATTGAAGACCACTTGCTTGCTTGTCAATTATTTTCTTTACACTGGCTTTCAATGTGTCTATTCCGCAATATTTGCTGTGCTTCCAGCTGTGTGAAAACAGTTTTTACATGTTCTGTTGCAAACAGGTTTTACACGTTCCACAGTTCATCCAGAAGGGGAATAGTACTTTGGTTAATACATTTACAGCCTGATTTTATGCATGCTTATTCTGAAGTAGGTGTATATAAGATTGTGGTTTGCTTTTTTTTTTTTTTTTTGTCCACAGGATTGCAGCTTTAATTGGGTGAAGGTTAAAAGTGCAGCTTAGAAGGGTGTCAGGCTGTAACCTGAGCTGGTGTCTGGGACACAGTTTTAATGAGGATGGCACTTTTGTGAGGTATATCTTTTGATCTGGGCAATATATTCGTTATTAATTTCAGACTGAAAACATTTCATGAAGACAACAAAGTATTATTGGCAAATCTGAGCTCCTGTAATATGTCTTTCCATTTAACCCACTGTAAACTGACTTCCAAAATCTCCCATTAAACCCAAGGACAGACATCCAAAACCCGCTTCTTGTTAAAAATGCTTCCAAAATAACTCAGTTACATGACAGACTCCATTTTTGCATTGTACCTTCTGAATGTGGCCCTTATTTGAGAGAGCAACGCAGCTTTCCAGAGACATTAATTTACCATGTGTGTGTGGCATACAAACTATTTTGATGATGAAAGGCCTTTGCGTAACAGCAGGGAGATCTAAAAGCTACTGTGTCTTTCTTTTTGGAAGGCAGGCTTTTGGATGTGGTGCCCCAGGCAACTAGATAAAAACGTGTATCTTGAAATGGGTGGCATTGTTTGCTGCAGATGTTTTTGGTTATTTATTTGCTTTTTAGAATCTCACCTCAGTAAGAGTTGATGTGGGATTGGGTAGTTTCTATGGCTACCAAGAATACACAGTATTGCTAGAAAGATTTTTTTATTTGTTTCTGCTGGAATAGGCACAGTTTTAGCTTGTTTCAAATCACAGGATATAGGACAAAAGCTTGGAAAATCAGGTTCCTCTTGCCCTGTCTTTTAAATAATTGGTTTGCAGTAACAGCCCATGAGGAAGAAGCACATATTGCCTGCAAAAGTATAACGATCAGCATGTGGACAGTTCACACATAATGCTAAACTATGGTTTAGCCAGTGGAGGATGTTCCATTCGGGCAAATGAGGCCTGCATGCTGCTCTTTCTTGGGACATGCTAATCTTTTTATTCACATGCTAGGATGGGCCGGATTTGATGCCATTTGTGAAGCAAGTCCCAAGCAGCAGGCAGGCAAAGAACACACTGCTGAAGATCTTGTCAGTTCAAATTGATTTCAGAGCCCTGGAATTGAAGGAATGCGGTTAGTGCAAAAATTCAATCAGTCCAACTGAATTTTATTTGGCTCCTGAACAAAATGCCAACAGTCCTTTCGTCTGAAATCCACACTGGCAAATGGAGCACGAGGCCTTTCCGCCACTGGACGAGCAAGAGACGTGCTGTATACCTAAGTGCTTGTAAAGCTCTATAAACACAGTGCCAGCATAGAGGCGACTGCCTTTATCTCACAAATGTTGACATTAGCCATGTTTGCATGTAGTGCTAAGCCAAAAATATTGTCTGAGACACACAAGTGGTCTGCACCTGCAGGCAGTTCCTTCACCCCTCTCTTTGTGTAAACAGCAAAACAAGCCCAAATAACCAGCCCTTAACTATAGCTTCCTGTTAGTATGCTTCAAAGCAAGCCAAGGACTCAGCTACATTAGTCAAAAAACAGTGTTCTGAATGTGTTATAAACATACAACACCAAATGGCGTTGGAGAGCAAAGAAAATTCTAAGCAATTTTCCATAGTATTTTTCTATTGTTATACCAATTTAATTTCTGGCTTATTTATAGCGGGTTTTTCCTTTATGTAGATCCACCCCAAGACAAACAGTCCACTTTAAACCATGGCTTCACATCCTGAGTTGTTTTGAAACCATTGACTAGTTTCTGGGTTAGTGCATAATAGGAAGCTATGGTTGAGTACTGAACCCTGTGTACCAAGCACTTTATTCTGAGCTTTCTCAGACCAATTTTGTGCCAACTTTGAGTTATTGCATTTTACTGCTACTGGTCATGTCTTGTGAATCAATAGCACAGTATTATTACTATTTTGGTGAAAGTAGCTCTAGTCCTGCAGAACCAGCAACCTAAAGGTCATATTAATGATAGTCTTTTTTTATTTTTAAGTGTTAATTCTTAGTGCGCACATGTGCATCTGAGTAGCTCCATATACAACTTTTCAGTAAATACTGCTATCTTCACTGCTACCTTGAATAGATTCAGGGTGCAGGCTGAACTGTTTGCCTTCCTGGGGATAGCATGAAAAAGTGGGGTGCAAACTAGACATAAAAGTGTAGGGAGAGAAGCAGAAAGAGGGGACACCACCTTTCAATGAAACACAGTGGGAGGCAGAGCATCAGTGATGGCAGGGGATATGAAGAACAGCACTCGTGATGGAGGCACCAGGAGCCTCTCATACCTGGCTGCCTCTGCCTTGACCACTACCACACTTACACAAACATACATGCATTAACATCCCCCCAACACTCTTGTGGCCATTTTGGTTCCACTATGGGAACTGCATTCAGTGAGGAGTTCATGTTGTGCACCTTGGGGTGCCTATCAGGAACCATTGAGGCTGAAGCCAGATGTAGACAGGTGCTGCTCACTGACTTAAGGACAAACAGTGACAATATTTTAAGATAAAATCAACCCTGATGGTCATTATTATAGAACTGCCATGCACACCTGGTTCCAGCAGAAGGGACTGTGGATGTATTTTTGAAACTAAGGGCCAACAAATGAGGTTTGCGGGTGTGGAAGGAATCACCCACTGTCTGCTCATAGCTGTCAGTGCAAAGGTGTATGGATGGATCTGAGGTGGTGACTTTCAGATGTCACTTTTTATTGCATTAACAAGTGACATGTAGAATGAACTCGCATTATAAACAAGGAACTTACGGGGTGGCATTCAGTGCTGCACTATTAAGAATGTTCCATCTGCACAAGCATTTCAGCAATCCCCCTCTCCTCCCTCAGGCACTGTTCTGGGTGTTCTTCTGACTGCCTCCCAAGCCAAATTCAGGGGGTGGCAGGGGCAAGGGGGAGGAAAATACCCATTGTGCAATGGGAAGTCCTTGTGCAGAGCTTTGACTGACAAAGCTTCCCAGGTGAATACCCCCCCTCATAGTGTTGTATTTCACACAGTGTTCTCCACAAGCAATAATTGCATTTGTGAGAAGATCCAGCACAGTGTGGATCTGTCCCCATGGAAGCCATTTTGTGCTCTTCTGAAAGACCTTTTCTTAGTTCCTTCCCTTCGGAGTATCAGAATTCGCTTCAAAAAGTCAATTTGACAGCAGTAAAATCATTTTTATTTTATCATGACAAAATAATGGTACAGACCCGTGTTGCCCGATGTCTTCCCGCCCTCTCTGGGCTTGCCAGCCCTTTTTATACATTTGCAGAATAATACCACCTGATTTCTGGGAAATTGTAAATCATAGCAACTTCCTATGTCCTTATATGGGCTTGTCCTTATATGGGTTTGCTTGCCCCCTTCTTCCTGCACCAGCCTCTCCACGCCATGAACCTCGACATGTGTTCAAATGTGATAGCAATAAAATGGGGCTTTGTCTCCTGCATTACCCTCCTTGTCTTCAGTCTTCCCCCATCTGGGGCCAGAATCTCCCATATTCAACCTTGCTCTTATCTCTCACCCGCCTAGGCCTAGACATTCCTGAGATAGGCCTATTTCACTGTAACATCTAAGCAAGAAAAGCCTTGTTCTTCTGGCTGGTGAAAAACCTCCCCCCTGTGGAAAAGCCTATGAGAGAGGAGAAAATGCCTTAAACAAATTTTTTTTTGGATCATATAGAGAACAATATTCTAATGGCTCCTTCACTTCCACACTCCCACAGCAGCCATTTTGTGACTGGTGCCCACGGCACTCTCTCAAAATTCCCAATGTGCCCTCTGGCCCCAAGAGGTTCGGAAAACCCTCGGATCCCATATATGTTAAAATATAGCGGGGGGGGGGGGAATATTTAACTGAGAAACATTCTTCCCTTTTCCTCCCCGCTCCCAGCCCCCACCCAAAAATGAACAAACTCTCCTGGAGCTACGACACGAAAGTAGCAGTAGGACGGGTCCTTGCAGAATTACAGAACACCTTTGGCAAGCTGGGGACAATCCATGGCTGTCCCATGCCTACCGTTGAATGTAGTGGGTAAAGTTGGAGCTTGAATCTTGTAAAGAGACTTTTACTGTTTATACATTGTTTTGCAATTACTGTTAATTTTGTTTCTTAAAATGTCAAACCTGCACCTGGGATAAGGCTGACAAAAAGTTCCAGCCGAGAGAATGCCAGCAAGCATGTTCTGATTTCTAATTTCACTTAGTTCACGAGACTAGAGACACGGTTATGATTCCTCCTCTTTGCTTGGGACTTTAACATGCAAGTCATATCTGCCCTTTGAGTTATGAATTCCGATGTGTTTATTCCCTACTTGGGCACTCCCCCCTCCTTTCCTTTTTTGTCAGTCAGCCACACAGACTTTGCGGTGGGGGGGACGGGGACCAACACCCATAATCACCCAAAGCTCAGCAGTGAATCTGAGCCATTGTCCTACCCCTTGCCAAGTCTGAAGTGCCTTTTGCCCTTCCAGGGGGAACTAATCACTCTGCACCCAGCTGTTGCTCGGAACAGACATGAATCACTGGGAGGAAGAGAGCTTCGAATGTAGGTCATCTGAGTTCAAAGGGAATAAATGAGCAAATGGAGATGAATTAATATGCCTGGTGTGCGTGTCTGCTGATAGCATGAGTGTAGGTACGATGAAAACACTTGCATATGTTAATAAGGTCCCAGCCCTTACACTAGGGCTCCGTTTGCCTTCAGATGTTGTGCACACCAAATCACAGACACAGACAACGTGTCATGGCAGGAGCTAATGCACAACAAGACTTGCGGGTCTAATAACCACAGAAGCTCCCCAATGTTTAATTGCAGATAACTCTGAAGGAGGAATTTGATCTCCCCAGTTTGTACAATTAATAAAGGACGACGCTCAAATAAATTTCCTTTCAGGGCCTCACCTTTAAAAGATTCCGCTCCTTGGTGTACTCCGTGTCTGCCAGATCAACTCTGAATCTTACAGGCAGCGGCTGTTTTAGGCTCATCCAAGAGTGTCACCCTATACCCACTTGCCTGGGAGTATGCCTGATTTGTGTCTCGGTAAGCAGGTGCCGGGATTGCACCATTAAGGGATACGTATTTCTTAGTAAGTTATTATGATGAACTTTTTTTAAAAGTGTGCTGAAGATGAGCCTTTTTGTTTTGAAGCTGGAGTAGTAGCCTTGTAAGGCCAGATCCAGATTGTACTCCTGATCTAGATTGTGGTCCTGCATCGGATACCCACCAGAAAACACCCTCCCTACGCTGCTCTCCCCCCAAGGATGCTGCTTATAGCAAACAGGAGCTTTGGAGGCAAATGGGAGGGGAGTGGCATTGGGGGGGGGGCGGATAGGGCCCCTAATCCAGATAAGAAGCATAATCCGCATTATAATCCTTTGTGTGCTTTCCCTTCCATCCCTTCCCAAAGCGTACCTTTTAAACATTATGCTGCTTTATGCAACATACCCTTGCCCCCTAGGCAATCTGTTGTTTGCATATATATCCTACTCTTTCTCCAAGGAGCTGACGGTCCTCCCCCTTCTCCATTTTACCCTTACACCAACCCTGTGAGGTAGGCTGACTGTGGCTGGCTCCAGATCACCCAGCGAGCTTCATGCCTGAGTGGGGATTTGAATCCTGGTCTCCCAGGCCCTATTCTAACACAGTTGCATACAGGCCAGTTGTTTTTCTTGTTTGAGGTTTTGCAGTCAGGTCCCACGGCTGTTCTAGTGAAACAGTAGCTGTGGCTTCCTTGCTGATTCTCTGGATTTACAATCACCAGAATAGGAAGCGACCTCCCCAAATAAGTGCAGTATGGATGTGAACTACTCACCTGCTGAGCGCTGATCACTGCTTCCGCCTTCTGCAGTTCAGGTGGAGGGAAGCAGAAATGTGATTCTTAACACATGTTTGAGTTCAAACAGTCTGCTGTCCAAAATGTTACTTTTGGCTCTTTGGCTAACATTTTTATATCCTGCAGGAGTCTTGTGCTCAGCTGCTTCCTGCTGGGATTTCATTTTTGATGATGCTGTAATACTGGCAGGGGTCTGCTGCAGTTTTGTTCTGCATCCAGTATGCCCAGCCTAAGCTCTTAGTTATTCCATCCGTGTTCTTTTGCGTCTGTCTCATTTCTCTGTGGCCAGATGTCATCAAGGAAATGTACAAACTGTGAAACTCGTCAAGAAAAGGGAAAAAGTGTATCCTCCTCGATTAAGCTCTTTTTTCCTTTTCCTTTGCCCTTCATGCTGCTGCTAATTTCTGAAGACGTGCTCTTAACTCTGTTCACCACCTTTCTTCAGTGTCAATTCATTTGTTGTTGTTTTTAGCAAATCAAGACTGCAAACCTGTGTGCACTTACTTGGGAATAACCCCATTGACCTCAGTGGGAATTCTGAGGATCAAGCTATATGTACGTAGGATCAAGCTATATGCACCCATTTAAAAACTTAACAGGAAAGTCAAAGTTTTTTATTTTGTTAAAAAAGGATTAACAACACAGAAAAGCTGTAGAGGGATCAGAATCATGGAAATGCATACATACCAGATTTCAGGGAGAGGCAAGGAGGATATAGCGGAAAGTATTTCATGCAGTTAGGATGACTGATCTTGTCATAATCCTTCACAGTTGTGAGAGTCCTGAGTTACTACAGATTATCTCCAGTTTGGAAACAAATTTCACTCTACTGCATAATTTCCCATCTAAAAGACAAATGGAGCTCTTCTATCTTTTGAGATATATTATTATGCAGCCTAATGTGTTTTTATATACAATGTAATATACATCAATCTTCCTGTAGCTGTATAATGCATATATTATATACACAGAAAGTCTGTATAATGCTCAATATATTAAAAAAAAAAGGAAATACATTACGCTCTGTGACACGTGTAGTAAATCACACTTGATTTGAATGTGGCCTTTTCAGACTTCCTTTGTATGCTATTCTTATAGCCTGATCCTGTGACCTTTTTTTTCCTTGGGAGAAAGTCCCATTGAAGAGTGTGTGTACAAGTGCAATCTGAAGATGCAGTCCTAGACACACACAACAATAATAATAACTTAAGGACTGGTTACATCTGGGGAAAGCAGAACCTTTGCTGTATGTGATTTAAACATATGCCTTTGGGAATTGGCATTTTTGGGAGTAGAGTATTCGATTAAGTGCCTTGCGGCACCCCCATTTAAAATTTCCTTACCACTAATTATGAAATGATAATGCCTTAGCAGCATAAAAGGGCCCTAGTATTGAGAAGATCATCAAGTGCGTACATAGGGGGTACATTGGCTCTATAGTCAATTTAGACTGATCAGCTGGCCAGCACTAGAAGTATCTAATGCAAGAGGCTTTTCTTTTCCTTATGCTCTTGCATATTAACAAGCATTTGACATTCTCTCTCAAGGAGGTCTAGTAACAGATGTGCAGAAGAGGGGGTTTCAGCAGGTGTAGCTTGCTATGAAAGTTGCACCTGCTTATATTTCTTCTTCTGGACAACTATTAAAGAGGCAGCAGGTATGTCCTCTTTTGACCATGTTATTCCTAGCCCTGCTGTCAAAAGCCTGTTCCCTTGAAGTATGACTATTTATACAGGCGCATCACTGATACTGATTTGGTTTAAAAAATAAAAGAGAGTTATCATTCACTATGGTTCACCTAACGAGCCCCAATGGCAGAAAGCCCTGTCCAAGGACTTCTGCTGGTGTAACAGAGCTCCCTGCTCTCTTCCTCCCATGTACCTCAAAATTGGCTCTGGGCTGGCAGGAGAAACCACCCCCGAACACTGCTGAGGGGAGGAGGATTGTTCCATCTGCACACTGCAATGCATGGGGGGGGGGAGGTTGCATGGGAGAAGAGGGGAAGAAAGTCCCATTGCACAAGCTGAAGTCCTTGTGCAGAGCTTCCATTGATGAGTCTCTCCCATAGTCTCCCACCAGCCTACCCCCTATATATTGGTTTCCTCAGAAAATGTGCAGAAGAGAATGATGTTCCCTGGGAGAAGTCCTTTTACTTCCACACTCCAGTGCAAGGTTTTCCAGCTTAGGTCACATTACCACAGCTTCCCTGCCAGTAATGTTTTTCAAGGCTAAGACTCTTAAATCTATTGTCTAGATGCAAATAAATGCAGAAATGTCTCAGCTGTATAATCTCTCACACCAAAATTTGTTTGAAATGTACAGTCTCGTTTTCTTTCTTTATATTTTCATATTTCAGAAATACAAGTTCACATTTAAAGAGATTTAAAAGTCAGAAGCTAAGCTTCCTACTCTGTGCCTGGCCAAAGGTGCTTATGGTGGAAGGTGAGAGAGATCTGATGCTCTTTGAAGCAAGAATACATGTTGATTTGCAGACAGTCGTCATTACATGCTATTAATACACCAGATGTCCTTAGCATTTGTCTAAGAGTCTATGGTTAAAGCATACTTCATTTGTGTGGAAATGCATAATGGAGATTTTGCAGGTTTTCAGCAAGCTACTGAAGTTTCTAATGGTGATTAATCCAGGCAGGTTAGCAGGGCAAGAAAAAACTCATCTGGTAGGTCCCTGTGGCATAAAACCTGAGCAGTGAAGATGAAGGGTTAATGAAAAATAAAGAACAGGACTACTAAAGTTAGTAAGCACATATGTAGAATGGAGCCGGGGAAAATAGTTTTTGAAGTGATTAAAATAAGAGCAAAATGCTGTATGAGTACATGCTGCTAGATGAGAATTTCATAATCAGAGACTCTGTTTGTTGGTGGTTGTAGGGCTACGTGGCTGGTTCTTTTGGATGTTCTGAAATGGGGTTTTGTCCAATGGTGATGTGATGTTCTGGGAAAAAGAACAAGTCTACAAATTATGAGATCATCATCTGTGTGTGAAAGTACAAACAGTCTACTGGAGAAAATGTGGACCTCTCCATGGCACTTAACCAGTAATACAAGTAATTTCCCAAGATTGAATGAAAGTGTATTTTGCTAATGTCCCCTGCCAGGCTTCTATGTTCCTTTTTCCGTTGTTGTGCCATATACACAGTCACTCAAGAAACGGGTGGGGGGGAGGGGCAGCTGGGACAGCTACATTAGCTGAAACAGCTGGCTTGTCTTTTGGTCTCCATAGAAACACCTTTTATTTTCTGTTTTGGCAGGGATCATATTCTGAGGTAATTGAATTAATCAAATGCTATCTTTCTCGGAGCAAAGCAATTGTTTTGCAAAGCTAATATCTCTCTGTGTGTGCGCGCGCACACACCTGTTTGATAGAGAGGAATACTGCAGAAGTATAGACTGTGATTTCTTTGTTTCATGAAAAGGATCCTGACAGGGCACAGTGCCCATGTTTCATGTCCTCTATATCTGTCAAGAGATGTACTAAAAATCATAGCAATAGCTTTTTAAAGCCCTTGCAAAAGCTCCCCCCCCCCCCCATTTTTCAGCTTATATAAATGTCTAGATGGAAGCTGGTATCAGTATTCTGTAACATCTGTTCTGCAATGGTCTTTTTTTGCACTAGAGGTCATTGGCAAGGAGCCTTCGAATGACACGCAAAATAATATTTTACAGTAACTTTAATTAAAGGATTTCAAAGGGCTTTTAAAATTCACACTAATTAGGCCTGACAAAGATTCCTAAAAAGCAGGTAATAACTGTTGTAATAACTTAAAAGTATGCAAGCATTGTTTCTAAGCTGTTCCTAGAAGCCTAGAGCTTTTACAAATGATAAAAGGAGGAGGAATGCATGCACTTTTCTCATGGTAGAAGAGAGGCTTAGAAGCCTTCTCCAAATGTGCATAAAAACAAAAATGTAAACATTTTCCTCTTAAGACTCCTAATCAATAAGCACTTCAAGCAGACCAGCCTGACCATGTTAACGATTGCCTTGGATCAATGGAAAATAGATATTTTCCAACAAAGATGGACATGTTCCCTAAAGCTTTTCTACTGCTTCCATGAACCCCCCATTGCAATTTCTGATTCTTCCCGGAGCTGCAAAGGGCAAAAATTATGTAGAATGTGAAACAATAAGGCCTGTGGGGAAAGTTACGCTGTGCAAAATGGGTTTTCATACCTGCTCTAATTGTCTTATAGCCATAAACATTTGCTGTGTGCTAGGCGTCACATAGCGTACTGTGAATTTTTTATACTGTTGGAAGAAACATGACTTTTCATAAGTAGAGTAGTCATGGTCACTAGCTGTAGCGAAAGAAAAGGGCAGCCACAGCATTGTTCTTGTACAAGGACTGAATTTAGATTCAGGTGAAGCATCGGCTCATGGAGAAAATGCTGAAAAAAATAGTATGTTTTGCCACTGCTACAGTCACAGAAACAATGCAGTAGAAAAATAGTCAAATGGCTGTGTGCCTTTGTTGTGCACTTTGTTGGGCATTTTCTCATTGTTTTGGCCGCAATCCTGACTCCACTTAACAGGGAGTAAGAACCACTGAATTCAATGGGACTTCTGAGTATACATGGCTATGATGGCAACCTTAAGCCATCCTACACATTGTTGTTTACTCTGGCAATCTCACCACTGGTGTTTGAAGCTGTATGCAAGTGATATTAGCCACAACCCATATGTATCCTATAGTTTCTTGAGAAATTCTTTGTGTTATCCCTTAAACCAGCTTCCATCTGATTTGAAAATGTAAGCTAGGGTTAAGCTATGGTATGTACATTTGAGACAGCCACTGTACATGCACAGATGACAGTGCGTGCAAATATGAGAGTTTCGCTGAATATGAGTTTTTTTGGGTGGCCGGATTGCAGGCGCATGGAAACGAATCAGGTAATGTGCATCAAGTGAAGGTCTCTCCACTCCTTCTCTGCTGTGGGCAGCACAGCACAATAATGTAATTTGAAACATAGGGAAGGGAAATGTCCTCGCTGTGATTTCAGCTTCCATTGTGTACAATGTGTACTGAATGTTGATGTATGGCTCTCATTACAAGTTAATGAGGTACAAGTGGGCTCCTTTGGGAGGAAGAGCGGAATATAAATTTGATGAATGAAGGAACAAATAAAACACATTCGTCAACGTGATAAAAATTGCCATCTTGTAGGATCTGTTCAGGAGTAGAATTTTTGGGTTTGCTTTAGCCATAGGTTGCATACATTTAAAGCACTATTATACAAGTTTAAGAGTTGTGGATGTGCTCTTAGAAGTTTTTTTTTTGGGAGGGGAGGTGATGGTGGTATATATGGTCAGCCTCTTAAACCAGCTCAGCTGGTTGTCAAGCAACAAATAAGATGGTGTGTAGTGTAGTTACACCAGCTCATTCCTAAATAATTAAAAGTTTTTGAGATTAGCAAAAGCTACCTCAGAGAGGTAGGGACGCGGGTGGCGCTGTGGGTTAAAGCCTCAGCACCTAGGACTTGCCGATCGAAAGGTCGGCGGTTCGAATCCCCGTGGTGGGGTGCGCTCCCGTCGTTCGGTCCCAGCGCCTGCCAACCTAGCAGTTCGAAAGCACCCTCGGGTGCAAGTAGATAAATAGGGACCGCTTACTAGTGGGAAGGTAAACGGCGTTTCCGTGTGCTGCGCTGGCTCGCCAGATGCAGCTTTGTCACGCTGGCCACGTGACCCGGAAGTGTCTCCGGACAGCGCTGGCCCTTGGCCTCTTGAGTGAGATGGGCGCACAACCCTAGAGTCTGTCAAGACTGGCCCGTATGGGCAGGGGTACCTCAGAGAGAGAGAGAGAGAGAGAGAGAGAGAGAGAGAGAGAGAGAGACTTCCCTTTTTCCAATAATAGTTCTTTCCCTATGGGAAATCGTGCACACTGTCAGTGTTACACATCTTTGTTAGTCATTGCACAATGCAGCTTCCAAACACGCCTAGTCCTGGCAAGATAGATACCAGTAGCCACACTTGACTGTGTAGATTTTTTTCTACAACTGTGTTTTAAAAAATGTGCCTGAAAGAGTCTTCTGCACCATTTACATAATGCTTGAATATACTGCTGCACTTGTCCTCAAAGTTAGCTCTTATAAATAAAAAATAATTCTCCTTGGCTCCCTTCTAATAGTCATTTTTCTCCCACAAGTTAGAAGCTGCTCAGTGTTAACCCAGAAGTAAGCGGGTGGTGCTGTGGGTTAAACCACAGAGACTAGGGCTTGCCGATCAGAAGGTCGGCAGTTCGAATCCCTGCGACGGGGTGAGCTCCCGTTGCTCGGTCCCTGCTCCTGCCAACCTAGCAGTTCGAAAGCACGTCAAAGTGCAAGTAGATAAATAGGTACCGCTCTGGCGGGAAGGTAAAGGGCGTTTCCGTGCACTGTTCTGGTTCGCCAGAAGTGGCTTAGTCATGCTGGCCACACGACCCGGAAGCTGTACGCCGGCTCCCTTGGCCAGTAAAGAGAGATGAGCGCCGCAACCCCAGAGTCAGGGGTCCCTTTACCTTTACCTGAAGCTAATGCAGGACAATCTGATCCCTGACACACTTTGTTTTACCTGTCCGATTTTGTTCTCAAATACCCAAGGACCTCAAATTCTTCGTTCCTTCCTGTTAAACAGATCATTAGACCAGCTTGTGTAACTAACATCTAGAAAGGATTATATTCCTCCTATCCTCACACACCCAGCTTTGTCCAAGCAACTATATATATCTATCAAAACTATCTATCTATCATACCCTAACACTAAATTCCTATAGAGTTTTATATTTGCACTCATGCTTCCTTCCATCTTTTGAATAAGTGCTACTGATTCTGAGTTAATACCAGTGGTGGAAGCTGAGAGCAATATAAGCTTCCTTGGAGTCCTCACCTTGGTTTTTAGAAAACAATTACAGACGGCTGTGCTTGGGAAGAATATGGGATGCTAGAAAAATGTATACACAAGTGTCTCCAAGGCAACCTTGATCCATGGATGTGGAATGCTAAACTATAAGAGTGTGTTGTGTTGTGTTGTGGAGTTATTAATCTCCCACAGCCCTTATCCTGAGTGGCTAAGAGAAAAGCCATTAAAAGGACATTCATAGGTCATACATTTGTGGATAGTAGTGAACTACCCAGCTAATTCCCAATAATTAAAGGCCAGATTTTGTTTCTGTCTAAAGCACTCCTAACTCTCCAGCACGTCTCCTCTTATCTTGATATTCTTTATCTTGTGGAATTGCAGCCTCTCAGCTTGTACGTCTTTTGTTTTCAGAATTGTGGACTCTGCAAAATGTGCGCAGCCTTCCCTAACAGATCAGGATAGTAGTCCTGGAAGGCAATATGATAAATATTGAGTTTTTTAGTTATAGCGGTGCTGTCAAGAGTTACATTTTAGATCATGCTTTATTCCCTTTGGAAAGTCTTTTGTTATGAAGATGCTGCTGTCTCTGAGAATCCCATCAATCACAGAGTAACCCAGTGTCCTGCATGTATATTGATAGGGTTTGTTGTGAGGCAGGTTTACAATACATGCTGACGGTTCATAGGGTTTTATTTGCAGACAGGTTTCATTTTCAAAGACTGCCCTATAGAGAAAGCAGTCAGCTTCAATGCAAAGCAACAGCTACACAGGCATTCTCTAGGGTGATGAAATCTGAAAGGGGGTTGAGGAAAGTACAGTAGAGGAAATCTTAGCAGCCTGGTTTGCACATCACACTAAACCATGGCTCAGCATTATGTGTAAGCCACGTGTTGCACTCTGTCTGTTAAGTTGTGGGCAAACATATCAGACGACACAGCGATTCTTCCAAACCAGCTCTTTATTTGTAAGCTGGAACAGAACTGAGCTGAGGAGCTCAGTCAGCCTGCTTATATAGAGCTCCACTAGAATGCAACAGTAACCATTTTCTGTAACTAGCCAATCACTGAACGTCACTTTTGATCCTTCATTTGCATACAAACTATCCAATCACCGAACATCACTTTCGATCCTTCATTTGCATAACTATCTACATTATCCCCCTGCTGGCCCAGGGTGAGAACTTCAGTACATAACACCGTCAACCCTGAGTTTTGAGAAGTTTGTTCTTCGCAGTACTCAGTAGCTGAAGGAGGAAGTGGAAGGAGAGAGAGGGAAGAGGGGGTACATATATGGCTGAGAAGGTGAGTGGAGGTTATCCACAAAACACCGTTTGAGAATTATTAGAATCACTATTTCTTACAGATCAGGGTGGGGAACTTGTTTGACTCGCAGGCTATATTTGACAGGAGTCTCCAAGTCAGACCTTAAAAGCACCTTCTGTGGTACTGCTCAAATGAATTGTTGTTGTTGTTTAGTCGTTTAGTCGTGTCCAACTCTTCGTGACCCCATGGACCAGCACGCCAGGCACTTCTGTCTTCCACGGCCTCCTGCAGTTTGGTCAGGCTCATGTTTGTAGCTTTGAGAACACTGTCCAACCATCTCGTTCTCTGTCGTCCCCTTCTCCTTGTGCCCTCCATCTTTCCCAGCATCAGGGTCTTTTCCAGGGAGTCTTCTCTTCTCATGAGGTGGCCAAAGTACTGGAGCCTCAGCTTCATGATCTGTCCTTCCAGTGAGCACTCAGGGCTAATTTCCTTAAGAATGGATGCGTTTGTTCTTCTTGCAGTCCATGGGACTCTCAAGAGTCTCCTCCAGCACCATAATTCAAAAGCATCAATTCTTCGGCGATCAGCCTTCTTTATGGTCCAGCTCTCACTTCCATACATCACTACTGGGAAAACCATGGCTTTAACAATACAGACCTTTGCTGGCAAGGTGATGTCTCTGCTTTTTAAGATGCTGTCTAGGTTTGCCATCGCCTTTCTCCCAAGGAGCAGGCGTTTTTTAATTTCGTGACTGCTGTCACCATCTGCAGTGATCATGGAGCCCAAGAAAGTAAAATCTCTCACTGCTTCCATTTCTTCCCCTTCTATTTGCCAGGAGGTGATGGGCCCAGTGGCCATGATCTTCGTTTTTTTGATGTTGAGCTTCAGACCATATTTTGCGCTCTCCTCTTTCACCCTCATTAAAAGGTTCTTTAATTCCTCCTCGCTTTCTGCCATCAAGGTTGTGTCATCTGCATATCTGAGGTTGTTGATATTTCTTCCAGCGATCTTAATTCCGGCTTGGGATTCATCCAGCTCAGCCTTTCGCATGATGAATTCTGCATATAAGTTAAATAAGCAGGGAGACAATATACAGCCTTGCCGTACTCCTTTCCCAATTTTGAACCATTCAGTTGTTCCATATCCAGTTCTAACTGTAGCTTCTTGTCCCACATAGAGATTTCTCAGGAGACAGATGAGGTGATCAGGCACTCCCATTTCTTTAAGAATTTGCCATAGTTTGCTGTGGTCGACACAGTCAAAGGCTTTTGCATAGTCAATGAAGCAAAAGTAGATGTCTTTCTGGAACTCTCTAGCTTTCTCCATAATCCAGCGCATGTTTGCAATTTGATCTCTGGTTCCTCTGCCTCTTCTAAATCCAGCTTGCACTTCTGGGAGTTCTCGGTCCACATGCTGCTTAAGCCTGCCTTGTAGAATTTTAAGCATAACCTTGCTAGCGTGTGAAATGAGTGCAATTGTGCGGTAGTTGGAGCATTCTTTGGCACTGCCCTTCTTTGGGATTGGGATGTAGACTGATCTTCTCCAATCCTCTGGCCACTGCTGAGTTTTCCAAACTTGCTAGCATATTGAGTGTAGCACCTTAACAGCATCATCTTTTAAAATTTTAAGTAGTTCAGCTGGAATACCATCACTTCCACTGGCCTTGTTATTTACAGTGCTTTCTAAGGCCCATTTGACTTCGCTCTCCAGGATGTCTGGCTCAAGGTCAGCAACCACACTACCTGGGGTGTACGAGCCATCCATATCTTTCTGGTATAATTCCTCTGTGTATTCTTGCCACCTCTTCTTGATGTTTTCTGCTTCTGTTAGGTCCTTACCACTTTTGTCCTTTATTATGGTAATCTTTGTACGAAATGTCCCTTTCATATCTCCAATTTTCTTGAACAGATTTCTGGTTCTTCCCATTCTGTTGTTTTCCTCTATTTCTTTGCATTGCTCATTTAAGAAGGCCTTCTTGTCTCTCCTTGCTATTTTTTGGAAATCTGCATTCAGTTTCTTGTATCTTTCACTATTTCCCTTGCATTTTGCTTGCCTTCTCTCCTCTGCTATTTGTAAGGCCTCATTGGACAGCCACTTTGCTTTCTTGCATTTCCTTTTCATTGGGATGGTTTTCGTTGCTGCCTCCTGTATAATGTTGCGAGCCTTCATCCATAGTTCTTCAGGCACTCTGTCCACCAAATCTAAATCCTTAAACCTGTTCCTCACTTCCACTGTGTATTCATAAGGGATTTGACTTAGATTGTAAAGTGGTTTTTCCTACTTTCTTCAGTTTAAGCTTGAATTTTGCTATAAGAAGCTGATGATCTGAGCCACAGTCCGCTCCAGGTCTTGTTTTTGCTGACTGTAAGAGCTTCTCCATCTTTGGCTGCAGAGAATATAATCAATCTGATTTCGATGCTGCCCATCTGGTGATGTCCATGTGTAGAGTCTTCTCTTGTGTTGTTGGAAAAGAGTGTTTGTGATGACCAGCTTGTTCTCTTGGCAGAACTCTATTAGCCTTTGCCCTGCTTCGTTTTGAACTCCAAGGTCAAACTTGCCAGTTGTTCCTTTTATCTCTTGATTCCCTACTTTAGCATTCCAATCTCCTATAATGAGAAGAACATCCTTCTTTGGTGTCAATTCTGTAAGGTGTTGTAAGTCTTCATAGAATTGGTCAATTTCAGTTTCTTCAGCACCAGTGGTTGGTGCATAAACTTGGATTACTGTGATGTTAAAAGGTCTGCCTTGGATTCGTATCGAGATCATTATATCATTTTTGAGATTGCATCCCAATACAGCTTTTGCCACTCTTTTGTTGACTATGAGGGCCACTCCATTTCTTTTACGGGATTCTTGCCCACAGTGGTAGATATGATAGTCATCCGAACTGAATTCGCCCATTCCCGTCCATTTTAGTTCACTGATGCCCAGGATGTCAATATTTATTCTTGCCATCTCATTTTTTACTACATCCAACTTGCCAAGGTTCATGGTTCTTACATTCCAGGTTCCTATGCAATATTTTTCTTTACAGCATTGGACTTTCCTTTCGCTTCCAGGCATATCCGCAACTGAGCGTCCTTTCGGCTTTGGCCCAGCCGCTTCATCAGCTCTGAATCTACTTGTATTTGTCCTCCGCTCTTCCTCAGTAGCATGTTGGACGCCTTCCGACCTGAGGGGCTCATCTTCCAGCGTCATAACTTTTATATGCCTGTTGTCTTTGTCCATGGAGTTTTCTTGGCAGGGATACTGGAGTGGCTTGCCGGTTCCTGCTCCAGGTGGATCACGTTTGGTCAAAACTCTCCACTATGACCTGTCCATCTTGGGTGGCCCTGCACGGCATAGCTCATAGCTTCTCCGAGTTATTCAAGCCCCTTCGCCACGGAAAGGCAGTGATCCATGAAGGGGCTCAAATGAATTACCTCCCTTCATTTTCAGAGGGGATTCTGATGTAAACCCCTTCCTGAGCCTGAATCACTTTAACTGTTGTATCACTGTAAAGCTACCCAAATAAAGTGTGAATTATTATTAATATGATTATACATTGCACAGCTCTGACGCAGAGTACTGTAGCCAAAGTGGGAGAAAGATGAGTGCTGCTTCAGGCCCGGCTTTACCATTAGCAGAGTAAGGCAGCCACCTTGGGCAGCTCATTGTATGTGTCATGAAAGGGCTGCAAATGGTTGCTGTGTTGCATTGCTGTGTTGCATCACATTGCTTATATCACATTTTATTTTCCTGGCACAGAATTTTGACTCTTATTGGCTCAGGATATGCAAATCCCTGATTATTCCGTAATTCCATTGCCTGATTGTTCTGATTTGACAATTCTTCTTCAGTCTTTCCTTTATCATTCAGCTGCATTCCTTGTCCTAATAGCCACAGAAAACACCAGTTCTTATCATCCCAGCATATAGCTGCTTTTTGCATATCTGAAAGCTTTTATCCACCCCAACAGTACTTTTCTTTTCACACAACTAATAAGATTGAGTACTCCATTTGAGAAAGTGGCAAGTTCATTCAAACATCATAAAAATTAGACATTTACGGCTTCAGACTTACACATAGCACAGTTCTCGGGATTCTGGTAATTGAAAATAATCTCTGCTCTGTATAACAGTGAGGAGATAATGGCCACTGATGCTATCAACCCAAGCAGGAATAAGGAAGCACAAGTATGCAGGATGAACAGATAATGGGAATGCTGTGCTGAATCCTAATAAACTGAAAAAACTCTAGCAGTTGAGGCAAATAAAAGGCCTGATCAGAGGGAAAGTCTTTTTCCTTCCTAAAGTAGGAAGTGTAAGTCAGATCTCATAGTGGTACAAAATTGTATGATAATACCAATGTAAGATGTGGAAAGGCTTGAACATTTGTACGTTGTTCAGTCTTCTGACATTTACTTTGTCTTTCTAGAGCAGTCACCTTTGATTTGATTCCAACAGTAATTTTTTTCTTTGTTTCAGTTTTGTCCATGTGCTGTGATGATTCCTGATGCACTCCCTCCCTGTGTGTAGTGGTTCTCTCTCCTCACAACAGGATTGCACCAAACTCTGCGGCTCAGACTTGGAAGGCCCATAGGGGCCTCTCTGCTCTCTTTCCCTATCTGTCCCATCTCTTGTACAGTTGCTCTTATATGGCACATACGGGAGCTTGGTCATTCATTCATTCATTCATTCATTAGATTTCTTACCTGCCTTTCAGCATGAAGTTCCAAGGTGAGCTGCAACCATTGAAAAGCACAATATTAAAATCAGTTACGATAAATAATGGTCAAGAGAATAGAGTGGGTCCAGCAGAACAAGCCTTGCAGAAGCAGAAGCAGCATGGCTTCTGAAAGAATAAGCCCTGCTTACCAACATATTAGAGTTCTTTGAGGGTGTCAGCAAGCATATAGATAGAGGTGACTGACATTGTGTACTTGCTTGGACCTTCAAAAAGCTGTTGACAAAGTCACTCACCAAAGACTCCTGAGTAAGGTAAGCAGTTATAGAATAAGAGAAGAGATGGATTTTGTGCATCAGGAACTGTTTATGTAACATGAAGTAGAGAGTAGGACAGTAAGACTAAAAAAATATATTATTATTATATTTACTTATAGCTCACCTTTTTCCAGACTGGGACTCTATGAGACTTATAGATTAAAAAACAACAACACAGAGATAAATTCGAAAAAGTTTAAAACATAGAAAAGATAATTATTAAAAAGTAATCACAGTAATAGAATTAAAACACTATAAAAATATATCAATTAAAAAAGGATCTCTCCAAGCTAAGTGAATAGGCAATAAAATGCCAAATGTGATTCAGTGTAAACAACTGTAAAGTGATGCATGTTGGAGCAAAGGAAATCTTAATTTCACATATCTAATTCTTTGGCGATCACTTGTAGCCAAGTAAGACGCTCATGGTGTCTGGACTGAACCGGGACTTTGGGGTTGTAGTGGATAGTTTGATGAAGAGGTTGACTCAGGGTGTAGCATCTTTGAAAAAGGTATGTTTCATGCTAGTGATCATTAGGAAAGGAGCCATTCACCTTTAGCATGTGGCTTGAGGGTTGGGGGTGAGCTTCTCACCAAAACTTTTAATCAGGAAGTTCTAGAAGGTTCTGAACTTTGCTTTCCACAGATATAGGCAACATTTGTGGAACTGCACAGATGACTACTCAAAAAACCAATTACACTACCTCTTTTTCTGCTGGGACGTGACCTTTCGGTTTAGTCGATTAAAAAAGCTCTAGGACAGAGGCGTAAAGGTGTACACCTTTTAATTTTAGAAAATCTCACTATAGTTGATATACATTCTCACTGACATGCC
Organism: Podarcis tiliguerta; assembly: GCF_965153285.1. Taxonomy (NCBI): domain Eukaryota; kingdom Metazoa; phylum Chordata; class Lepidosauria; order Squamata; family Lacertidae; genus Podarcis; species Podarcis tiliguerta. The sequence goes on from NC_139534.1 coordinate 88,623,912, forward strand.
TGTTGCATTTAATCAGGAGATAAAGGATTCCAACCACAGAGTATTTGGCTTCGTCATGGATAAAGAAGAAGCTGGTTCACTCTCATTTTTCATGGCAATTGGTTTTCCCAGTACTACCAACTTGAATCCAGCCGGTTACCTCTCACTGCTCTTATTTCTCCCTGAGTATTTGAATTTCCATTGGTTTCATTAGAAGTTTTAGGTTTGGAAAGAATGTCAAGGGAGGCTCATAATGGTGCTTAGAATATGAAAAGCCGAGCAATTAGCTGAGCACGTGATGCCAGAAAACAGTTTTGGCTGAAAGCCACTCCAAATGTTATTTTCTTTAAATGTCAGTAGTAATGCAAGAGCCACAGTTTCTAGCTGAAATAGATGAAACCATTTGCCTATAATGGCTCCAGGAGACTTGCTACAACACTGCCACAGAAAATGTTCATGCATCTCCCTTCTTAGAGAATGAAAGACGTGGTTTCTCTCCTAATCTTTGGGTAGAAAAATCTGGCTGTGTGGGAGTAGCAGAAATCTTTTGCTAATAAATTAAATGAAAGCAGGCCTAAAATGTAATTATTTTCATTTGTTTGCTTGTTCATTATGAAATTTCTAAACCTAATGTTGATAGAAATTAGTTTGTTTTGTTTTTAGATGGGAAGAGTGAGAATTAGCCCCATGCAGATTTTATGCAAATTTGGTGCCCACCCTTTTTTAGTGATGCAAATCCTTTCTTGGCAAGGCATAATTGGCCACCCTAAAATTCAACAGCCTTCAAAAATTCAACAAGTGACTGACATACACTTGACACATGTCTGTGGTCAGATCTCTTGACAACCTTCTTTTAAAGCTTGAAACCAGCCTCGTGTGGGGAGTGGAAAAAAAATTATTCAAGGTCATACATACTCCCAGGCTGCTATTTGCCTTTTCTGGGGGTGGGGCAGGAAGATGGGCACACAGATTTTGCCTCTGAGGCTATAACAAGTTTCTGAGGCAAGGGATTTCAGTTAGGAAGAGTGTGAGAGAAAGAGTCCATCCCCTAGTGCTTCTCCATCAATTGCCCCCCCTTCTCCGCTGTTACACAAATCTACAAGTGTATACTCTTTCAGACAATCACTTGTACACATGTAGAGAGAGATCTGAGTTCAGCAGAACATGTGAATTCAGTGGGAAATGGCTGAGGCAACATCTTCCCCCAGCCATTCTGCCATCGAAACTTGCACTCTGCTCCAGCTATTTGTCATTAAAAACACACTTGAGGGAGACTGTTGCATGTGGCAGCTGGATAACATCTAGCCTGGACCTGAAGTGTCTGGGTGACAGTTATCATCAAATAGCCAATTTTTTTAGGGCAGGCTTTAAAAAAATCTAGTGTCACAGTGGAGTCACTCCTGTTGAATTCTATGGTACAAAAGAAAACTGTATTCAGAGATACAGAACATGTTAGGTTTATATTATTACTAAAAAAAAAACCCACCCACCCACAAACACAAAGCAATATTTGCACAATTCATATCTCTCATGGAAAAGAGCACAACAATAATAGATGAATATGAAGCACAGGAAGTATAGAACCTACACAGCTCAATTTAGCCTGGGAGTGGGGGTCATGACTAATTCGAAATCCATGTTTGTGAATGATCTGTTCACAATTTGTTTCTTCCAAAGTTCATCCCCCCCCCCCCCCAATCATGTTCTCCAATTATTTGTTTCACTGTTCTGGATGTTCTTTGATGCTTTGTCCCTCCATGTGAGAGGCAGATAATTTGACCACCCGTGATGTTTACATTTCTTCAGAAGCCAATGTCTCTAACAGTGGCTGTGCACAGTAAGTGGCATTTGTGTTCGGTTTTATAATATTTGAATTTTAGACTTTACAAAACCCTGAAACATTATGAAGCGTTGATGAGCCCTCAGGTAGGACTTCACTATTACAGTCTAGCCAGTCTGCTGGTGAGTACCAAATACAGGGGCTTAATACTGCAAAATAGGTTATGTAGGTATCACAAACAGATAATTGGCAACAGGGGTTTTTTTAATTTATTGGGTTTTCTGAATAAAATTGGGGGCAGTGGGGAGAGGGAATAAGGGCTGGCATTTTGATGCCAACCACAATGCAGCAAAAACTAAACTAAACTTACATACATGAGGAATACCATCCCGTTATGAACACCTGCCTGGAATCACCCACTGTAGTTGAGAAGATAAAATTAGATCACCTTATATATACTGTTTGGAGGGAAAATAGGACATAAATGTGAAAAATTAAGAAGTGAAGGAGTTATGACCCCCATGAGCAATATGTGTAAAAACTGGAGGTGAATATATGGGTGGCACACTCATGGTGATATGACAGCTAGGGCTCTGTTGAGCCCACAGCCATCTGCCCTCAAGCCTGAGAGGACCCTACACAAAAAAGCACTACCTCCTATTGGTTAAGGAATCGTATTAGCTTATGCTGTTTTCCCCTTCAAAATTCCAGTCCCTTTCAGTACATTAGAGGGGGTAAAAGCTGCATGCTGCTCACGTCTTATTGTCCTCCCACGTTCCCATGGATAGTTTTTAAATGTTGGCATTATCCTCTGCTGAACAGTCAATTGTACAACAGCCATATTGAAAATAAGCTATTTTAAACGTGCTAAAGCTAAAAAACCCAACAACTCTGGGATCGTTAGAGCTGGAAGAAAAGATGTGTATTCTGTGTTCTGTGAATCAAAATAGGATGCATTTTCTAAGGCTGTTCATTTTATTACACTGGCTTTCTTCTCTGTGGGTGTGTGAGCAGTTACTGACAACAGGCTCAAAAATGGCTTTCTTCTGCCATTTTAACAAATATTTTTCTTCATTTGTGCACTCTGCTTTCTCTCAGTGAAGCTGTACTTCCGAGAAAAGCTTTCAGGACTGTGGAATCAATCACCCTTTCTATGCAGCGCAGAACAATTTTAGGTCTCCTTTATTGTAGCAACCACACTCATTTCAGCCTGGGGTGAGGAGAAAGTGTCTATTGTACCAACAGAGGGGGGGCATTGTTCAAACAAGGCAAATGGCGGAGTACTTACCACATCATGTTTGTATGGGACTGTAAATTGTGTACTTCCTATTACAGATTCTTTGAGCATCTTAGTGGACTCTTTGACGGTGCCCAGCCAGGTCTCCACACCAGATAGTGTAGCCTTTGCCAACCTGCTACCCTCCAGATGTTTTGGTCTAAAGCTCTCATCAGCCTCAGCCACCATGCTATAGTCCAAAACATCTGGAGGGCACCAGATTGGGAATGGCTGAGATAGTGCCCAGTGTTGCAGTCAGGCTCCTGGCCTTTTATTTTTTTTGGAAAATCCAATCAGAGGGGAGGCAACTGTTCGGGGGGGGGGGGGGGCAAAACCAGCCCTCAACTGCAGGTAGAAACTGTTCTACTGAGTCATGTGCAGATGTGTTGCATTTTAACATTTTTAAAAGTACAGTTTTTCCCACACACAAAAAAAATAAGCATAGCATGCTGATTTGAGGAACTATGAAAACCAAATTGAGAATTTGCTCCTATCTCAGTAGAAGAATGGCAGATGAAGGTGTTGGACTTTTTGGAGCTGGCCGACCTGTCTGGAAGAATCTGCGACCAGAAGGAAGAGGAGCATCAAGAAGATTGGAAGAAATTTAAAGAATATTTAGCCAAATATTGTAATATAAGATGTTAGAAGTTACTTGAAAGTGCCAAACAGGCCTAGGATTAGACTAAGAATGACTTGTAAAAGATTATGGACTAGATTATTAAGAAAAGAGAAGAGGATAGTAAATTGAAGGAGTTAATTTTATGAGAAATATGATTTTGGAGAACTGTTACAAAGTGATTCAATGAAATTCAGTTAGAGGGGGTTCAAGGAAGTCAGTTGACAATGAAAGTTAAATTGAGTTTTAGAAGTAATAAGTCTTTTATTTTTGTTTTATTTCTCTTTAGTACTGTAATGTATTTTCTTTTGTGTGTTTTATATGTTATGTTTGTGATAAATCTGGAAAATTAATTAGAAAATTTGAAAAAAAGAGAGAATTTGCTCCTATATATAGGGGGGGGGGCTTATATGGATTTGTTTTGTGGAATTTTAGTCCACTTTAATTGGGCAAGCCTACATTTCCAGTATACACTTGAATCCTACCTGCAAAATAGTGAACGTGGAGACACCCTCAGTCGATGGAGTACAAGCAGAAAAATAGTCCTTTCTCCTGTCATGAGCATAAGAAATTACATGGTCATTGTGTAGCAGGATAACTACCTAGACACCATCTTCTTTGAGTTTGTCCTTGAGGTCATTGCCATGCAATGTGGTCTTGGTATAGAAAGGTCTGTATTATGTAAAATAGGTCCTAAAAAGCTCTGATTTCATACACAGAACTAAATCTTGGTCTTGCCTCCCTCTAGGCATCCAAGCCACCACAAGCAGAGAAAAGTGGCTTACGGGGTTTTGATGAAAAGGCATATGTCTCCTCAAAGCTGCTGAAGGCCGGAGAAGATCCTTATCGGCAACATGCCTTCAATCAGTTAGAGAGTGACAAGCTCAGCAGCGACCGGCCCATTCGAGACACGAGGCATTACAGGTACTGTATCAGACTGCTGCCGTTTACAAACCATCACCTTGTGCTAGACTATCTTTGCCAATCCTTGAGTCATCTTTCCTGTGAGGAAGACAAAAGTAGTGTTCACAGGTAAAGCTAAGAAGGTCCATTTTCCCCTAGCACAAGCTTTCCTTTTCTGTTTTGAACATGCAAAGATTATGAAGACCGCATGCAACGCAAAGAACAGGCATTTTAAACATGTAAGCTGGCCATAGTTCCAGCCATGTCTGTAGAACCTAACTGGAAACAAATTGTCTATAGTTTTGTAGAAGTAGGACTTGTTGGCATGGTGCCATGGAGCTGTTCTTGCAGCAGCAGGGTCTCTCCTGCCTACCTGGACGGTTGGTACGTGGGGCAGGCTGGCAGTGAAATTGCGGTTGAGAATTTAAGTGTTTCAGCCTCTATGTGGAGGGTGCAAAACAAACTGCTTGGGATACCCAGAAGATGACCTCCTTGCATTTGTAGCTGCCCCGACTGTAAGACCTTAACTGGAGATGCCTCTCTAGGTTCCTCCACCTCCTGAAGTGAGGTAGGTGGTTTCTTATTGGGGGTGGTTCCTTGCTTATGGAATACTCTCCCCAAGGACTTGCCTCGCACCAGGTTTTTCTCCACCAGGTGAATACCTTTATCTTCTCCCAGATGGTTAACATTTCATGCTTTTAGCTCTAAGAACTATTTTGTCATCTCTTGTTGGTTTGAAGTGCTAATTACTGATTTCATGCCATTGTGTGGTTTTATGCTGATTTTGATTAACTTTGTGTCACTGTTGCTTTTTCATATTGATTGTTTTTAGTACTGTTTTGCTTAGACCAGCACAGTGGATAAGTTGCTTTTAAATGTTAATTATTCTTCATGAAATGCTGCAGCAGACTAATGCTTTTACATGTAATTGCCACTTTTGGAACAAGCCAGGACCGTAAACTAGGGTTTGGAACTGGGTTGGACTTTTGGCTGGTAACCCTTAGTTTCCTAGTTCAGAAAAAAGTAGAAACTATGGCTTCTTGGTTTAATTGGTCAGCCTGTGAAAAGAGGAATGAAGGGGCTTTATGCACAGGCAACAAGCTCATTTGTACCTCGGCTTATTAAACTGAGATATGAGTGCTGTGTTTTCAATTCAGTTGCTGCATGAGGCATCTGAGCTGGATACTGATATTGATTTTTTAAAATATGGATTTTTGTTCATTCTTTCACAAATTTTGCTTTAGGACATTCATTATATGACCAGTTAGAAGAAAATCAGAAATACGTGAAAAAAATCTATGTACACTCACGCCCGCCCCACTTCAGCCAAAGAGAGCAATTTCTGGGAATGGAAACATGAGTACCAATATGAGTCTTCATTATTGCTGTTTTGAAGCTAGTGCTCACAATCCTGTTTTAAACCTGTAGACACCAGATTATTGTCGATTTCCCCACTGTGTTCTGTGTATATTCTTCCATTTCTCCAGCGTACCTCACTGCTGTTTCTCACATTTCTCCACTACATTTTGCATTCACAAACAGAAACTAAGTACAAGCCTTGATTTCCATACCCTTTCTAAATACCTTGCAAGTCGTTGCAAGACTGGACTGTTGAAGATTGGACGGGCAGCTGTACAAAAGAGCTGAAGGACTGAATATTCCCCCATCCATCCGCAGATAATTCGAGGCATTGCTATCTGCGCTGAATTGTAAGCTAAAGAATGATGTTAGAGGAAAGCATCTCAGCATTTACCAGTTCACAGTTATTTAAGTGCATCAGGAGATAAGATTATTTGAAAGAGATGAGGTGGCAGATAAGACTCTGAGGCTTTGGACTGTAGATTACTTTTATTATCAGCAGGCTACTGTTCAAAGCAATTGAGTTGGCAGGTCTATCTAGCATAAAGCCAAGAGCAGGATATGAATACTTCAACAATTCAGGCCCCCATTTGCAACATACATTTACAGCACTATTATACCACAGTCATGGCTTCCCACACAGAAACCTTGGAGCTGTAGTTTGATAAGGGTGCCAAGAGTTATTAGGAGACCCCAATTTCCCTAACAGAACTATAAATACCAGAGTGGTCCTCAGGGAACTCTGAGAATTGTAGCTCTCTGGGAGCAATAGAGGTCTCCTAACAGCACCCTTCATGGACTACAGTTCCCAAGATTCTTTGAGGGAAGCCATGACTGTTTAAAGTGGTATGATACTGTGTTAAGTATACAATGCAGATGGGGTCTTGAGATTGCTGACAAATACCTGGAGACCATACATTTGAAATCTCAGTGTTTCATTAGTGTCTTCACAAAATTATCGTTGCCCCCCCCCCCCCATGGAACACAAAATTCAAAGTTGCGAAGGTAAAAAAAAGAAAAAGTCAGCTGTTCCCTACAACTTGAGATCTTGGTTGTGAGTCCTGGAAGAATAGCTCCCTACCTTGCATGCCTTTTTCTACCTGACCTGGGAGGGGAGGGCCCTGACTGACTCCAGCTACAAAAGCTGAGGCTGCTGAACTGAATATTGGACTAGGGTATTGTTTAGCGGGGTTTGTTGGGTGGGGGTTGTTGCTGTTATTGATACATTTTTTTACCTTTATTTTAGATCCTATGATTTAAGTGGAAATTGATTTCATTGTGCTTTTTTAATGTTTTGTATATGACTATTTTGTTATGTTGTAATTACGCATTTTTTCATGACTGAACTATGGAAAGTTGGCCCAAAAAAATAAATAAAAATTATGCATGTATCCATGTAGCTCTTTTGCATATTTACCATACTATTAGGTATTTGTGGTAAGGCTTAGGCAAATGCAAATGACTGGTATTGTAATACTTGCTTAAAGAAACAATGTTGTTAAATTTGTGCAAGTCTTCCTAACAGCAGAATATGGCTTATCTTCCAGATTTCTTCTCAGGGCAAAATAAAAACATTGCAACATATGCAGCAATAGCAAAGTAGCAACAGAAAAAATGATGCCGTATATTTGTGGGAGGTGCTACAGACATGATCATTACTGTATATGTAATCCCTGTCTGCCTAGGTTGATTACTCTGGGTTTGTTAAGTGTGGATGTGCTATGTAAATGCCATGTTTACCTGAAAACGCCTGGTTTACCTGGGTATTGCCCAGGCCAAGCTGCTGGGATCAGATCACTAGAGTGCTTTCACAGGCATGCGTGGAAACCCCCTTAACTGCTGATTATTATGACACCATTATTCTTTATCTTGCCCTTCCTCCACAAAGCTCAGTGTGATGCACAGCATTCTCCTTTTCAATGTATACTCCTCACAACTCTATGAGGTAGGCAAGGCCGAGAAATGGTAACTGGCTCATGGTCACACAAGTCCTGACTGAACCCAATACTCTGAGTGCTAGAACAGCACTCAAACCACCAGATCACACCACTGGCTCTTAAGTGTTTAAGAGCCTTTATACTGTATAGCACTTTATAACATGTACAACACACTATCAAGAAGGTCAATATTACACCCCCCACACTGAGGATGAGGATGAACTGTAATATTTATTTGGATATTCAGATACAGTAGTACCTTGGTTTAGGAACAGTCCTGTTTACAAACTATTCTGTTTAGGAACTCCACAATACCAGAAGTAGTGTCCCGGTTTGCGAACTTTACCTCAGTCTAAGAACGGAAGCCGAATGGTGGAAGGGCACTGGCGGCAGGAGGCCTCATTAGGGAAAGTGTGCCTCAGCTTAAGAACGGTTTCGGTTTAAGAACAGACTTCTGGAATGGATTAAGTTCGTAAATCGAGGTACCACTGTACTGCTTTTTCATTTAAAAAAACAAACCACAAAGCCATATACGGTACTATACCATGCACTAGCTTTGGATTGGAAATGCAAGCTGCACTATTTGCAGTACTTAAATTAGCAGACAATCGGATAAAACCCATTTTACAAGGAAATGTAACACTAAAAAGTAGTTGTGAACAATCAACACCAGGACAGAAGAGAAAACCAGAACATCAGCTGAAACTGCTCCAAGTATCTTCAGTGACACTGCCCTCAGACAGACAGTTTTGCTGGTATGACTGTACTTGCTTTCTGATAGCCCCCCCCCAAAAAAAACACACCACACACTGGCAACAACAGGCTACCTGCCCCTGCGGCAGACCCAGATGCCAACTTTGTCCACACGCAACACTATTACAGGACCTAATAATGCTATTCACAACAACAATAATAGGGGTTTAAGCATTTGCCTCCTCATCTTCCCATGTGAAACACACACACATACACACTCATTTAAATTCTACATAGAACAAACAGACCAGTATTTATGCAAAATAATAAACAGATACAAATCTGACACCAGACATGGTAATATTCAAAAGCTAGTGGGGGCACTTTTCAGCCTCCGATGACACCCGCAATTTCCCTTAAAGTAGCAAAGGACCTTCAGGAGGGAGGGAGCAATGCAAAACTGCAGAATTAACAATGCATCAAGTGGTTCAATGCTATAACTTGTGGAGTGAACCAAGACAAATGATTTTTAGCACATTACATATGTTAATTGGCTTACCAATGCCAGGATATCTGTATTATTAGCAACTGTTATGCAAATTGCAACTGTTAATTATGTAATTATCACTGTCTGTCTGTACTCTCTCTGTTGTTTATGATCCGCAAACAGCCTCCACCCCACAGTGTGTGTGTGTGTGTGTGTGTGTGTGTGTGTGTGTAATATGCCTGTAACTCAGGATAACACTTCATGCCTATGCTGAAGTGGACTAAGTGGATTATAGTTCATGAATGCTTATACCATAATAAATTTGTTAGTCTTTAAGGCGCCACAAGACTTACTATGAGGGCTATCCCTCTGGAAAATAAAAATGCCTGTCATTTCTCTATATCATGTGGCGTTAATAGCATTTTAAAAAAACAGCAGAAAAAGAAAATGTGAATTAGTGCAATGATATACATAATGTGTCTTGTGCCTGATTCTAGTTCTTCCACTTACCCTTCATCAGAGCGTCTTTTTATGCTTAGAAATTGCAGTAATAGGCCACTGTCACAGTAATAAAATGCTGCATTAAAAAATAGTTGTCACTTAGAGCGGCCATAAAACAATAGCAATGAACATTGGGATAAAAAATAGTAGCAGTTTAGTGATAGCCATAAACCAATACTAATAAATGCTAAAGCAATATATAGTTCAAATAAGTCCTGGGCAGAACAGCTATCTTTCCCAGCTCCTGGGGAAAAGGAACTGTAAAAGTAGCCCTGATTGGCCAAATATATACCTTTGTCACACCCCTATTCCTTTGCAATGCTCCCTCTATGCCTTCTCTTTTGCTGTACCATGTTCCAAAAATCCCCTATTCTGGAGTCTCCTGGCCTTTCATGTTTCAGCACTTTATTGTATTGAATCCATCCTGCAAGCTGGGTCTGTGACATCTGTTGGCACCTTTTGTCTTGCTCTGCCAATGCCCACTTCTCCCTTGTGTCTTCATCTGTGTTTTAATAGAGTGTTTTCACAAACAATGCTTAGAAATAAAAGCAGCTGTTGGTCTCAATGGCCTGGTACATGTGCGAACCATAGCTTAAAACAAACTATAGTTTAATGAGAATGTGCAGTGGGCTGGGGCTGCCACACCACCCAGAAAACAAGCCAGAGTCACTTTGTTGTGTCACCTGAACCTGGGCTTATGATTGCTCTCTCTCTCAAACAAACGAGTAATGGTAGCCACAGTTTATTCTTGGATGACTACTTATGGGTTTGTTTGTTTTTGGAAGAAACAAACCATGAGTCAGGTTCAGACAATAGAAGCCAGACTCTGGTTTGTTTTGCCTGTGGTGCAGTAACTGTATGGGAGGAATGCCGCATTAACTTTTTAACAGTGTGTACTAACACACTGCTAATTTACATTAAGCCATTTATATGCAAAATGGGCTTTTGTTAACATAAACCGCAAAGTGAAATAGACACGCTTGTACATTAAATGTGCATTCTGTAATGTAGCTTTAAAAATTGACGTATGAACTCCAATTTTGACTGGTTTGAGGATCATTTATGTACAAAAAATTGCCTTTTTGTTATTTTTCGCTAAAAATAACATGCCCCCCAATTTTTTTAGTAAAAAAAATTTAGGGGAAACTGCATTTTGAAACTGGTTTTGAAACTGGTTTTGGAGCTATTTGCAGAGTAATAGCTGAAACGAATGGAAATCGGTTATTGTTTTTGGTTTGATTTTATATGTTGTGGTCTTGTTTGTGAACTGCCTTGAGACCTCCAGGTATAGGACAGTGTATAAATTGAACTAATAATAATAATAATGTCAACAACCCATGTGGTGTGGGGCTGGTCTGGACGGTGCTCTGTACCACTAGCACCACTATGTGACTCCCACCAATAAAAGCTTGGAACCTCCCCTTCTCCATAATTATGGCCGATTCATAGACATCATCGTATCAGCTGCTGCTGGGCCTTGTAGGAATCAACAGTGCAGCTGCTTTTATAGAGCCATAGATTGCCATAGATTTCCCTCTCCCAGCCCTTTGGACAGAGCGTGAAGCAGATTCCAAAAGGATGTGTTGATACCAACTTTTTTTTTGTTAGTGCTGTTTGAAACCAACATGCTTGTTAACTGGTGTTACTGGCAGTTATAATCCGATGGATACTAAGTACCGCTGTCAGCACTGCCAGCGTGTGATGAATTGCACTCCCGTAATAAAAGAAGCTATATGGGGAAAAGGTTGGCAGGGCACCAAAATTCCGTTATCGGCTGTTTGGTAAAGATGTGCATGAGATTTTGTGAGCTTGGCAGCAGTTTGGGGAGTTTTACTTTCCTAGCAAATCCCCCATTTCATCACATGCTGTTTCTCTCTGTTTGTTACAGGTGTGCCTCTGTGCACTACGGTGCCGACCTGCCAGCAACCAGCATCATTATCACTTTCCATAATGAGGCTCGTTCCACCTTGCTCCGCACAGTGAAAAGGTAAGGCATGCTTTTAGCTCCGACGGGACTTGAGGTTTCAGACCTAAACAAACCTGCTTGGAAGTAAATTAGCAAGGCTTACTCCAGAGTTGTTGTTGTTGTTGTTTAGTCGTTCAGTCGTGTTCGACTCTTTGTGACCCCATGGAGCAGAGCACACCAGGCACTCCTGTCTTCCACTGCCACCCGCAGTTTGGTCAGATTCATGTACTCCAGAGTAAGAAGAGTTAAATCTGTCCTGCAAAACTGCAGTCCCAAGTGTATTTAGTGGGAAGAAAATCCCACTGGGCTCAGTGGGATTTATTCCCAAGTAACTTGGTTGCAATCTAGCTGTTTAGCTCATTTGATAGTCAAAAAAAGCACCTGAACCTCTATTTGGATAAATCTGCAGACCATTTGCTCACTGCATGCTTGGTGATGGGAGTTAACCCATATTACCTGCTACATCCACAACCATCTCTTTCATAAACGGCGGTTCTGCTTGCATAATCACAGCATTGGTATCAATGTGTTAGAGACCCGGGGCCAAAAATTGGTTTTGTTTTTGTTTAAACCAACTCCCAACAATATACCTGCATCCCATTCGCTTTTTAAACTCATTTAAAGTCCCCCAAACTGTAATCATTGGCTGTCACCACCATTCCAAATAGGCTGTCATAAGAACTTTGGGTTGTCCCAGTTTTTTTGTAGAGACCAGATTGTATGTTCATCAGTTATGTATAGGACATATCTATGCAGGCTCACAGACTGAAATCCCCCAATGCAATAGATTAAAGTAGACAAGGGCTGAAAAGCTGAAGTCAGTGCAAAGAAGGAGCAAGTGAGGAACCTGCAGCCTTCACTCCTTTTCCTGCTTTTTTATAGACTACCATTTATTAAGCCAGGAGAAGTTTTCAATTAGCAATAATTGAACCTCGGATTAACCTCATTGGCTACGATAGTGCCTGAGCCAATATCTTATATGACTGCAATATACAAGTTATAACTGGGCAAAGTGTGAATGATGACATGTACTTGAGCAGGGACACAATATACTTCTGCCCTGTAACAAAGTAATTTAACACTTCAACATACGGTATGAAATTCCAGAATAGATAGCATTTCTACCCAACAACTCCTTAGATATTTGAGAAATTCCCCAGGGTGATTCAGGGCACTTATTGGGCATCAAGCAGCAGATGGAGAGGTGGTAGTGATGGGGAGAGGTATTTTGGTGTGAGAATTGAACTGGGAGCTTCTTCATGCAATGCATATACTCTGGCACCTTCCTAATAATAATAATAATAATAATAATGCCATCCATCTGTCTCAAGAGACAATGGAGGAGTCTGCCTTTCGGGTGAAGCCAGACTGTTGGACAGTCACAGAGACTGCTGTGGCTGTAGAAGCCGATACGGGAGAGACAAGTTTTGTTGTTGCAGCTGGGGCAAATGAAGGTTGTGCTGCTGCAGATGCACCATGGCGTTTCTTCTTTCTGTGCTCCTCCTGGTGGTCATTCCTCCTCTGGTCACTGTCTCCAGGCACTGCGGCCGTAATGATGATGATAGTAATGATAATGTACAGCAAATGTCTTGTAACTCAAAAGGCGCTGAGAATGGAAGGTTTTTATCTGGTGCTGAAAGATGGTCGGTGCTGGCCACAGCTGAACCATAATGTGTGGGTATTGTACAGCCGGGGTGCCATTGCTGAGAAGGTGATCCTTACAAGCCACAGTCCTTATGCGTTCATGTACAAATTACAATTAAAAATAGGAGTCACACCCCCAAGTTTTGCTTTCTATTTTAACTCCCCCTTTCTAGTTTTTGTTTCAACATTATTGCATTAGTATATATTTTTTAACGTAATAAAAAAAAAGTCAGCTGAAAAACTTTTCTCAGGAGGAGGGATTTGTGACAAAGCAGCAACCAATCAGGGCTGGGCACAGCCAGTTTCTGCTGCAAACTAGCAGACCTTGTGTCTGCCTGCCTAGTCTCCATCAGGTCACATAGCCCTAAATAGGGTTCAGGCATGTGCGACAAATCCAATTTTTAATATATATTCTTTTCATGCATCCTTGGCTTGGCTGCTTCTGGTTTTCTTTTTGCTGCAAATAAACATTTCCAATGACCATTTCCCCCAATATCTTTCTGGGCTAAAGAATGCAGCAAGACTGTTTACTCTTGGGGGTTGTTGTTGTTTCCTGAAAAAATGTCCTCTGCTCCCTTTGAGATATTAAACTTTTGCTAAAAGTGTCCTTTAAGCAGTCTTCCAGGTCAGAGAAATGCTTTCTCTGTGGACACAGAGGTGGGGAAAGGGGGAGGGAGAGAGAAAGGGAGAGTGTATCTCAGCTGGAAGGCAGCTGAGAGCACCTCTGGCAGTGATGCATTATTCATCGGAACTATTTTCCCTCACTCCAGGTCTTAGGGTCTTGCAGAAAACTGCTTTGTGAATAAATAAGAGGTTCTTTCAAGTGCAGCCTGGCTGGGCTTCATGAATGCAAGGATGCTTTTGCGCACTGGAGAAAACAGAACAAATCTTTTGCAAGGCAGTATTGGTCTTGGGGAGGCTGCCCCTGGGGAGCATAAAACTTTTGCTCCAAACAATAGGCAGTTAGGCCGGCAGGACAGACCCACAATCTTTATGTGCCCCCCTCAGCAGTAAGACAATCAAATTCAATAACTGGCCATTCAATAACTGCCTCAAAATAAAGCCAGCCTTTGAAGCAGGGGCGCACACCAACTGAATAGCTGCTTAGCTCCCAGCAAAGATGGCTGAACTTTTTTTGGGTTCAGCAGTGCAACGCAGGAGCTATACAACTTAGATGGGAATATATTGCCCATCTAAGTGCTTCCTTTCCAAAATGACAGCTGCCAGGTCTCAAGTATTCCTGGATGACTGTTGTTTCGGGGCCATTTCTGCAGGTCAGGAAGGCTGGCGCTTGGAGCGTTGATGAGAGCTGTTGCTTCATCAAGGGTAGGGCTGCCATATGTCCAGACATTACTTGGATTTCAAAGGCAGAATTGATGTCTGGGAGGGATTTCTGAAAGGCGGCACTTTGTCCTGGATCTTAGGCAAGTCAATCGAAAAATCACTAATCAAGGGAGCAACTCAAATGGTAAGCCTATATAGGAGCTGCGGATTCCACCCTTTCTTGGGTCTCAATCACAGAGCAACGCCATGGGCTGGGAACTTCAAAACTCTGAAATACCTGCATTTCTCACCATCTCTTCTGCCTCTCTAGCCCTTGAGGGAGATGAGGGCAGTTCTAAGAGCCAGCCAGAAGCTCTGGCAGTTCGTGTAGGAATCATCATAGCTGGGGCAGGAATATCAGGTTTGATGGCACTTCAGGATCACTGCAGGGTGGAGATCTGCTGGAGGGTCCAGCTCTCTTTGCTCTTCATCTGAGGAGACCTTAGGTTTGAGGCAAGGGCAGGGATAAAGCCTGATAATTTTTTATTCTTTCATAGCACACCCAAACCTGACTGCAATTCCAACTAGAAATGGTTTCTTATCTCTAATTCCAACTAGGAATGGGCTAGAAATGAAGGGGGTCATAATTCCTTCCCATTCTGGAGATTTTCCCCCCTAATCCTGCCCCTGAATGAATGAGGGTTGGTTGTTAGGAGTTGGGGTGGGGAGAGGCATTCTACCAGTCACATCATTTTGAAATCTCTGGAGCTAAACCACAGCATTCAAAACAGGTTCTAGGATTAAGACCTAGCGAATCTTGACTCCTATTAAATTCCCATTGTCTTCTACGGTTAAGAGAATACTTATAGCTCCAAGTCTTTGCTCATGGTGATAAAGTGTAAATCGTGGCTATGCTACACTCAAGGGTAAAGTATAAGGCTAGCAGGCAATCATCCATGAAGTCATATATCTCCTGGACTCTGCATTAGCTGAATCAGAGGAATGGTTGGAGTTGACCTTCAGCAAAATGTTAAGGTTAAGGTTATGACTGAACCAGGGATGGTATGGGGTTGCAATGGCAACCAGAAGGCTGACAATCAGTGCTGGAAGGTAGTAAAAGCTTCCCTAGCACCTGGCCCATTTCCAGGCCCAAGTCTACCATTAAAGCCCTTCATAGCTTGATTCCTCAGTATCTGAAAGTTATTCTCTTCAAAGACCCCAAGATCTTCAAATGAGGCCTGTCTCTTAAGTGCTCCCCCATGGTGACATTTAGTGAGCAGTGAACTGTAGAGTGCCCCATCAGAGACCCAGAATCTTTTTGATACCAGACGAATAGGCATTTTTGTTTTCCCTCAGTGATTTCATTAATAAAGAAATAGTGGCCTAGTCTTTCCAAATATTGCTGCCATTCTTCTGTTTCTGGATTGAATCCCTTAATCCTCCCATAGGATATCTGATTTTTTCCCCCTTGTTGCCATGGTTCTAATTTGATATATAAGACCAGGTTACTAAATTTTAAGACCCAGAAAAAGAGGCAACAGCCTATTGATGAGCAGTTTGGCACACAACTGGATAGGAAAATGAAAGTAACCACAAGAACAAGCTAAATTGTAGAGTCTTAGCTCCAACCCATAATAACTTGAGATAATGCTTAGCTCTGTCGTTACCCATTATTACACCCAGGCTTTTAAAGATCTTTTTAAAAAAAATATCTGTATAACGTTATGGTTTGAGAATGGTTGCTTTCGTTCTGTGGAACTTATCTCTTGGCTTTCTGTATTAGCTGATTGTTGCTGTGATGTTTTAATCTCTAGACCCTCTTGCTTGGAATGGTTATTTTTTATAGTTGCTTTATTTCCTGCTTTATTGATTCTTGATTTATTGAAACTGTGATTTTTAATGCTTTATTTTGTACGTCACCCAGAAAACTATTGTTGGGCGCTTGATGAATGGAGTACATAAATCAATAGATTGTGGTGTGTCTGTGGTGCAGCTGGGGCCGAAAGCAAAGGCGTGAATTGGCCAATGAGGAAGTCAGCTCTGAGAATGGTCAGTCATCAAATCCTTATGAGAAGGTGCTGCAGGGACACAAAAGCCTGCGGCCTGTTAGATACATTTCCTGTGGAGTAGTGTGATAGTCACTGTCCCATCATTCTCCTACAAAATGCGTGCAGTGTTTTTAACTTTCACCAGTCTGTTTAGGTCTGTCCTAATTATATAGGTAGAGGTTGTAGAAATATAATTATCAGGAGCGCTGTGAGAACAATCACAAGATGCCAGCTGCTGTGCTACATTGAGTAATGCCTGAAACATGCCAGCTAATCTTGAGGATAGGTTCAAACATGCCAATTGAGATGATATAGAGCCCAACCTTCCCCATCATTGGGGTGTTTTAGATTGAAACCCCCCCTCAGCCCCAGCCAGCATGGTCAGGTATGAAGGATGTCGTAAGCCAAGAACATCTGGAGACAGCCCTCTGTGACATCCTGCCAGGGTTTGCCCCATTGCTGGGCTCACTGGGGTGTCAGCAAGAGGCAGCACCTAGTAGTGAAGTCAGCACTGCCTGGCAGCCCAACATGTGGAATGAGCCATGGGTACTGGCCAGAACTCTTATCCTTACACCCGCAGCCTAATTCCTTCCTACTTTTTCTGAAGGTCTTTGGGCAACCATCACCACTCAAGTGGAAGTGGTGGTGCTCAGATATCAGACTCCAACCAGGAAAAAACTGAGTTTGAAAGCCTTATATCCTGCATATACAGCACCCTCTCTTGAAGAGGATACATATCCCCAAGCCCAATGCCCTGAAGGGAGCACTGTTGTTGTTGTTTTAGCCAGGGCTGTCTCTATCCAGGGGTGCAAGGGGTGCAGGGCACCTGGGTGCCAAATTCTGTGGGGCACCAGATGCCTGCTGCTGAAGCCACCTAAGCTCTTACCACCACCACCTCAGAGACTGAGCAACAGCTGCCATTGCCGCTCCCCACGGCGGGGCCCCTGACCTGGCTGCCACTGCCAAGAGCCCCGGCTGGGAGAGGAGGAAGGAGCGTGGGGAAAAGCAGTGGCGGTGCCAGTGGCAGCATCTGCAGCGGCGAGAAGGCGCGTGTGGTGGAGCTGGACGGGCTACTGCTGCAGTGCTCCTGCAGAATGGAGTGGGCAATGGGGCAGCTCCCGCGGAGAAGGACAAGGCAGCAGGGGCTGTCGCCACCCCTCGCAGCTGCAGCGGCGCCTCAGGCCAAGCCTGAGTTGGGCTCAGCGGCGAAGCTGGAGCAGCTGCTGGCGCTGCAGAGACCTTGGGAGAAGCTGTGACTGGAGAAGCGGGAGGCAGAGAAGGAGGCGAAGTGAGTGAGCAAGAGCATCGACTGGGCGCTCAAGGGACAGAAAAGGGAATGCAAGCAGACACACTGCTATGGTGGTGTGTGAGGCCGGCCAGAGTCCCATCTCAGTCTCTCCCTTCCCTGCCCCGCAGAGCCTGCCTGCTGGGAAGTGGTGGCTCCTTCACCCTCCCGTCCAACAGAAGTACCCTTCAGGCCGGTGAAGGCGCTGTAACCCCTCCCCTGGCACCAGGGGGTTTGCTTCGCCAGCTGTGTGTGCACTCCTTTCCTGCCCGGGGAACCTGTCACCCACAACAGTGCAGGCTTCCCTCCCTCCAGGCTGCCCTAAATTTGGGGGCACTGGGTGAATCTTTGCACCCCGGCACTGCATATGCTAAAGATGGCCTTGGTTTTAGCCACAGAGTCCTATTTACATTAGAGCTCCACCAGTGTGAAGTAACAAATGAGAACCAATAAGACCTTTATTTTTTGTTTCATCGTAATTGTTTTTCTATTTTTCATTTACACGGAAACCGTGGAACACAATTTGCTTCTGATGAGCCTCCCCCCATGGACCCCATAACATCCTCTCATGGCAAAAGGGGCCGTACCACCTGACATTTCATGTGGGGAAATAGTTTCTGGCACGCTATTTTGTTTCTGTGGGGGCTAATTCCTCCGTACCGCTGCACTGTGCATATTTGAATGAAACCATGAGTCCATGGTGCTCATGTATACTTTAGCAGTTTGTGCCTTTTTCATAAGACCAGCAAGAAACAGAAAGTTCCCTTTAGCTCAGGTTCACTTGTTATTCTTGGTTTGCTGATAGAAATAGAAACAATAACAACTCTGGCTTAATTTTCAAGGTGCTTGAGGTAAGCCATGTATCTCAATAAAATGGATCTGAATGCACTAGGCTGGGCATGAATTATTACTGTGAGTATAATTGCTGCTGCCTTCGCCTACACAGCCGGAGTCCATACCACTAAGTAATTACTGTAAAGTGCTGTGGGGTACCTGAAGTATGAAAAGGGCTGCTCTGTTCCAACTATTGGTTTCTTGCAAGCCTGCACAGGACCACAGCAAAATCAGGCAAGAGGGAGGTGATGGTGTAAAAATTGTGCTGCCTGCCTATTTTGCAGTGGCCGGTCACCTGATGCCATTCTGCTTTCCTTCCAAAAGTGCAGCAGGTGGATTTGGCCTTCTGTGACAATTAGGGGCTGATTTGATTTTGATTAATCAGCCATTCGAGTAGCACCTGTTGAAAATTATATGTAATTAAATTTTTATAGATGATTACAGAGTTGTTTTCCAAAACAGAAGTTTAATTTCACTTTGGGGAATGGCAGCGATGAAGAAGTCCGATTGACGAGTTAACGTTAAGGCCAGAAATCTATAAAACCGGCTAATGAGTTTCTATGCCTGAGTTGTGGCTTGATGCCCCATGAGGCTCCTATTTCAAAGATGATGAGATCCCAACCAGTCTGTTTGAAATCTGGGGGCAATTGGGAAGTCTGAAAATAAACTTCCAGGCGGAGCTGGTGTAGCATTGCGGCTAAGACTCCAGAGGCCTTGTTTTGAATCTCACTTCTGCTGCAATGAATGGTGAATGGTCAAAGGAATAGAAAAGTTGCACTCTGTCTCACAATATGGGGATAATAATTATGACCTTTAAAAAAACTGTCCTTGTAAGGGGTTGAGCTGTTTAAAGTGTGATCCAATCACAGATGGTAGTGGAAAGGTCCAGGTCCATCAGTTGCCTCAGGCCTTGCCTAAGCTAGGATAAAGGATGCAGGGAGAGGAGCACCAGGTAGAGCATGGAGTGAGCATGGAGCCTAAAGAGAGAGAAACTAGCATTGGGATGGGGTGGGACTGGCCGGGGATGAAGCCTTATTGCTGATGAGTGGCCAGTATGTGGGGCAATTAGTTTGAAGCAGCGCAAGCACTAAAGAACTGGAGGTTGCGTGAAAGCAATGTACTACAGACACGATGGGAGACAGCAGGGAGCAAAGGCTTGGTGGGGAAGGCAGGCCACCTATGACTGCAATACAGGAGATCCAGCAGTGACTGAGGACCTGTCTTCTTGGATTGGACAAATGAATGGGAATGGTGATCAGTCTCACAATACTGGCATGTACTATAGACCAGGGGTTCCCAATTCATGGTTCCCAATTCATATAGTTCCCAATTCATGGTCCACGGATCACAAACCTCATTGAAGGGGCCCCCGGCATGTTTGTGAAGAACACTTACAATTTGAATTTTCGTGGGATTCTATGGAACTCAAACGTAATACAATAAAATACAGTATAAGAAATAAAAGAAATAATGAAGTGCAATTAAAAATCAAAGCATCTAGCACAAGGCATGGCAGTAGTTACAATAGGCAGAAAAATCATGCAGTGGTTTGCCAAAGCCTAGGAATTTTCAAGTGGCCCATGGCAGGGGTGGGGTGAGGGGAAGCTATTACTATTGGGGAATAGTTTTGAATTGTTGTGAATTGTTTTTAATATTGTTTGTAATGTCGTAACCCACTCTGGGACCTTATATAAATTAACAACAACACTGATGGTTGATGTTAAAACATTAACATCATTAGACATTTAAAAAATCCCCACTGCTTTGAGAACACAAATTGAGGTTTTTAGGCTTATCATAAACTGGTCCAAAAAACAACAACACACCCCAAAAGAAGATCCAATAGTGTATTAGCATTTTGTCACTCACTTTCATACCAACAGTGCAAATACAATTTGGTCTAAATGTACAGATTGACAAGCAACAAACTTGTGAATTGAGATTGGTAAGCAGGGAGGCCAACAGTAGCCAGAGCCCATGACAGACGGAAGCAATTCTAGGTTTGTCCCCATGCTGATCCTCATTTAGTTCTGCAAAGGCAGTGCTGAGACCCAGGAGGAGGTGGCTGACAGCCAGTGGCACCCTTGGGCAAATTGCAGGTAAGAAGACAGACATGTGGGCATTCACTGAGGGCAGACTGAGGTTGGTGGGGCAGCGCCCCATTCGCCCAAATAGGTAAGCTTGCACTACCATGGAAACAACAGGCCGCCTTATCCTGATGAGCTGCAGTCTGGTGGGGAGGAAAAAATACAATTCCAGAACCTTGAGTGGAAAATGTGGTTTGAAAGTCTGGCTATTAATTGCCTTTTATCTCTAGGTGCATATAAACAACACAGTCATTGATTTGTGCAATCGTTGGCACACATCATGCAGGAAGCAAGTACCAAGGGCTGTCAACCATTGAATATCTATTATGATCCAAGTTTAATAAATTGCATAGTGAACATAATCCACAGTTCAGACAAAAGAGGTTGCAATTTAAATAGCTATGTTGATATGTGACTAAATGTAGAACTTGGGGGAACTATGGAAGTTGGAATCTAAAGTTACGAAGAGGAGGAATAATACATTTTGCTAATCTTGCCATCGGAAGCCTTTCCCCTTTTCTAGTGTGACAGCAAGCTGGACTAGATAGGGATGAACTGCCAGGAGAAATAATGTATATACTGACAAACCCTTTTGAAATTACGGATTTGTGCTTGGGGGGGGGGGGCACAAAGATGGTAAGAGAGACCTGAAGCTTGGAATCAGGGGGGTCCTTATTTTTTGCAGAAGTGGGGAAAAAAACAGAGAATAAAAGTCATTCAGAATTACATACCTGATTTTCTGCTGAGGAAATATTTACTTGGCAAGGATTGTCTTAAGCCATCCACTCTCTGAGGACTTATCCTTGTTTCTCAATGGGTGTTGCTATTAATGCACACATGTTTCCATCTGCTGTTGGTGTTGGGTGCGAAGGGATGAGTGTGCTTAACTTCTTGAGGATGGAGCATGTTTTAGATCTCCAACTATCTGATCTAGGCAAAAATTGTGTGAAATTTTGCTGTTCCTGAACATTAAGGTATTTGTGCCTTTGGGAGCCCTAGTACTGGCAAGGCAGGGATCCTGAAGTGTGATGTGCAGGAGCAGCCTGTCTTCCAGAAACATTTAAATGGCCTCTTGAACAGCTTTCTCATTGGCGTCTCATGTCCTCTGCAGGGGGATGGTTGTCGGTCTGTTTGCTTGACATCTTTTGCATCGCAAGAAGGAGCTGTCTCTCATGAACTGCTTGCTCATTTGGCATCCCCCACCCCCTTGCTTACTCTGCAGAAGATCTCTGTCAGTGAAAGTGTGTCTGCCCCAGCTACTTGCTCCAAGATATATCTTGGAACAGCTGGACTTCATCCCGCATAGTGTCTCAGGGAAATCAGTCCCTCATAATAATATTAAGTGGTTATTTAACATTCAAAGCACTATCCTTACATTTTTTCAGCTTTTCTTACAACACCCCTGTGAAGTAGGCAGTGATGACGGGGGGAATTTTTCCTAGTGCTTAATTATTTCATGGAGAATTGTCCATTTCGCGAGTTCATTAGTAACAAAGAATGGATGCAAACTGCAAATTACAGTAGGCAAGCATGGCTGTTCCCGAGTTTTTAGCTTTGTTTAAGGTATTTTATTTTTCTTCTTTATTTTTGTACCTCTTTTGTACTTACTCTTTTCGAGAACAAGGTTGGGGAACCTCTGGTCCGTGGGCTGCATGGGGCCCTCCAGGCCTCTGTGTCTGGCCCTCAGGAATCTCCCTAGTCCAGGCCACCTTCCATCCCTCATCACCCCACTCTGTGCCCTCCTTAAATACTTTTGTCTGGCTGCAACATAACCTTGAACATTGATAATGCCCATTGCTTGCCTCAATGGAGGATGGGGACAGGCATGTTTGTGCGTAAACTTCTGCCTTTTGCAAGGCTAGACATTATCCTTCTATACAAAAGTAAGCGTCACCTCATTTGCTTGGCCTATCCTTGTTTTGGCCTTGCTCACACCTGGGATGCAGCCCCTGGAAGTTTAGCCACAAAGGTATGTGGGCTTCAGGTGGCAAAATGGCTTCTCTGCTCTGCTCTAGCGTGCTATATTCTTTCTGGTTGCCTTATGCAAATTTCCCTATTCTGCAATAATTTTTTTCTGGAAACCCCACAAAAGGGTTCAGTATCGTTTATCTCCACCTTGTGGTGTGTTCTGGGGGGAGCAGAAGCCAAAAGAATAAAGACTTGTCTGAGTTATTCCTCTGGCGGTCTTTTCATGTGGAACTATGTGCACTAGTGCACAAGGAATGACTTGCCCCAGAAAGTGGAGACATCTGTGATAAGAAATAGACACTAGGCTTGTGGACAAGTGAGAGAGGGAGAGAGAACTCTGTCTTTGGGATGTCGTAGAGGTTGATTATATTTCAGAAATCAGGAGCTGGTGATGCTAGAGGGAAGTGGGATTCTTCCTGTGAGAGAGGATCATTTCAAAAAACAAAATAAGAGAGAAGATTCCAACTGTGGGATGGTTTTTAATGGGTAGGAGAGGATATATTAATTGCAATTTATCCATCCAGCCGCCCACATATGTGGGTTGAGAACAGCTTTTCAAATCCCATCCTTGGCAGCAAAATTAAAAGCATAGGAATTACGTGGTAAAACCTTGTTTTGAGCAAGTCCAGCTATGAAAAGTTGGTTCCCCTTTCTTACCCAGCTTATAAAGATTCAGGAAACAACCTGGGAAGTAAATTTAAAAATAAAAATAATATTTACTTTATTTTTTATGCATTGCATCACAGCAACAGTAGCAATAAAAAATTGGTCAAGCAAAATACTTGTACTTACTTCAGGCACGTGCCCAAGGCTGAAACAAGCAGTGTGCATCCAATGCTTCAAAGGAAGAGGGAGGGGTGAGAGGAACAGGAAGTACTATATATTCCTTCCTCTCTAGATGAGAAAGGGTAATGACATCACACAGAGTCCTCTCTACTAATTGTGTTTCTATGGTCTTAGTATCTGCCTATCAGCAGTACACCTTTGTGGACTTAGCCTTTTCTCATGCTAACTAGCAAGAATATTCATTTGTTAGGTTTGGCTGCTAATCGCCCACACTAACTGCCTTTGTTTTACTCCCACAGTTGCTAGTGGGAATTCAGATCTATAGGGAATAATATTGATAGGAGACAGGTGATTGAAATGTGACTAAGGGCCCCTCCAGAATGATTGTTTTTCGTGTGTAGGTATATTCTGCAGCGTGCCATTCATGTAACAATAGTGCATTAATGCTGGATTTATCCACACGTTATTCTGCTTTATTAGGTTTTCTGCCATGCTTCCCCGGTGTTATTGCTGCCTGGAGGGGCACTCTGGTGCTATAACACATCAAAAGTGGGGCAAGCAACCAGACAACACTCAGAATGTGGAAGGAAAAATTGCAGGATTTTAGCAGGGAGCGATGGGACAGGCAGATACCGCAGAGGAAGCAGTGTGAGCAACCCAAAATGTTTGCAGACACAAATGGTATTGAAAGTGCAATCACGTATAACCATCACAAATAGCCTGAGCACAAATCATGATGGATGCTCAGTAAAGAGGGCATGTGGAGGGGTCCATAACAAACAAGCATTTGAATTAAGAAACAGAGTTCAGGGATTTGAAATATAGTTCACCAATTGATATTTGTATCTGGTTGCAATGACTTCCGTTAGCAGAGAGGGCACACGCTCAACATAGATAACTACAGATAGGCATCCTTTTTCCAGAGATCTGCAGAATGAGCAGTGCTCCTAAATCTCTCTTCCCTCCCCCACCACAACTTTCCCTTTCAAGCAAAAGATAAGAGGGGTAGGGATTTGCTGTCACAAGGCCAGATGTGCAGTCACAAATTTCTGGATTGGAAAAACACTCAATCTGTTTCATATGGAAGATTTGCAGGACCTTTTCAAAAATCAGGTTTTAAAGTATACATCTAAAGTTATTTTGAATAGGCACCCCAACAAACAGCCAGCGGGGACCCAGGAAGGAATGGTGAATGAACACGGAACAAAGTATTGGGTTCGAATAGGCTACAACTTTATTGATTACAGATGTAAGTAGGTTTTGACATAGGCACTGGCTATGTATCCTGAATCAGTCAGCCTGACTGCTCATTGTTTGGCTGGGTGGACCCTGGGTGGACCCTATGACGTACATCAAATCAGGATGATCCTGCCAGAGCCAGCACTCAGATGGGGTGCCAAGGCCCATCAGCCCCCATTTGGGCATCAGGATGAGCACCCCCTCCAGGACCCCTTTGTCAATCTTTTATCGTGACTCTCTTCTGTTGACAATGTGATCATGCCCCATGGGCGGCTGCAGTTGGCCCATTCAAACAGGCAGGCTCCTGCGAACCCATGGGGCCACAGGAGGAGGGGCCCTTGTTCCCCTTCAACGGCCACATAGGGTGGTGGGAAGATGGTGCCTGGCTCTGCCTTATTGCACCAGGCCACAAACCACTGCTCCTGGGGGACTCACGGGAAGAGGCAATTGTTGCTGTCTAATCTGCTGAAACAGCTCTCAGAAAAATGCATCCTTTTGCAGGTGAGAAAGGGATCATTGGCGGATCAGAACTATTAAAGAGGGCTCATTTTATTTAGAATATCAAAGGCAAACCCTTATATTTTTAATTGATGTTCTTGTTATTCATTTTAGTGTTCTGAACCGCACTCCTGTCAACCTAATTCAGGAAATAATTTTAGTGGATGACTTCAGCTCCGATCGTAAGTATTACTTTCCTTTGTTTCTCTAATTATCTTATTTCCTTTTTATTCATTTTCATGTGGCTGTATACATTTTTTTCTGCTCCACTCAGGATATTTCCTCACTTTTTCATCTGAGGAAAAGAGCGAGAACAAAGGCAGGAGCAAAGCTTTGTTTCGCTTTGTTTTAATTTCCACCTGAGGAAAAGAAACTAGCCAATTTTTTCTTGTTATGGTGTCTTTCCGTCGATTCTCAGTGTGACAGTCCTGCCCAGGAAGCCAGAATGCTCAGTTTGGTTTCATTAACCACCATTTTGTGGGTCATTATTGTAAGTATAACAAGTGGTGTGCACAGCTAGGAGCCCCAATTATATAGGTTCAAAGGGGAGGAGATAATGTATGCTGCACTGTGTTTTTGGCAGACTAAGACTGTTATCCACAAAATTCTTGCTGAGGTTTTCATACAGCAGAACTATCCCAGAACAATAAGTGCCTGGAATTCTGCTGCAAGAGGCACTATCCTTTCTTGAGAAAAATAGCACAAGAGAATAATGTTTGTTCCAGCTTTGAAGCTGGACTTTTAAGTGACTTTCTCCAGTAATAAAAACAAGTGGCTAGGAAATTTCAATTCTTCAATTTTTGTAAAACCAAAGTGAGGGCCAAATGTGTCATTAACAATCATGGCTTGTATCCAATGCAGCACTAAGTAACCATCCCGCTAATGCAACAATGTCCATGTGCACAATGGGACTTTCCTTCCCCTGTGCTGCCCCCAAGTCTGTTCTGAGGTTTTCTGTAACCCTCTGGAAAAAATTTTGGGAGTGCATGGGGAAAGAGAGCAGGTCCTCTTGTGGAACAGCAAGTCCTGTTGTGGAAGCAGAAAACTTTGTGGTGACAGGATGCTTACTTAAAACTGCATTGGATACAAGCCCATGTCTGTATTTAAAAGAGAGAGAAAACAAATCATTAACAGCAGGAAGGGGAGGGGTTCATTGGGGCCATGGCACACAGGAAAGGGAGGTTTAATTCCACGCTCACCCCCCAGTCATGATGAAAATCTTCCTCCCTCCCTCCCCAGTTGTTCTTAGCCCTGCAAGGAAAGCTCCTATTAGCACCAATGGAAGAATTCCTGCTTCTAATTTCAGCTGGAAGGATTTCCATTGGGAATGCAGCAGGCAAAGGCGAAGATGGGGCTCGTCAACCTGGGAAGGTATCCCATCTGGGAGAAGGAAAACTGATACTAAACCTCTGCTGCCTTGTGGCTATACTCATTTGTGAGAAAGACTTCAGGAGTAAACCCTGAGGAATAATCTGTACCTGCTGCCTGGTGGGAGAAGGAAAGGCTAAGGAGTACACCCTGCACAAAACCAGAGTGCAGTTCCTAAGACGGTTGGATGGCGCCTTGAATGCCTACTTCTGGCAACTCCTGCTGGTGCCAAATGTGTTGCTCTGCTTTCCTTTGGACCACACCAGCAAGGCTGAGAGCGGGGTCTTGTAGTCTGGGCAGCCCAGGACTTCCATACGCACTGCCCAGGCTTACAAAACATACACTGCCTAGGCAGAGAAAACAACATGGGAGGCAGCAGTTAGAAGTTATGGTCTCTGCAGCCATAGCAGGCGTTGTGATTCTCCAGAGTTTTGACTTCGCAGGGAAGCCAAAGAGGTCATTTAACTTCCCTCGCTTTCGTCAATGTGTCAGAAGATACCATATCAGATACCTTGACCCTGGAATTCACTTGTGCACGTGCTGCGTTTTGATAGCCTTGGAATACATTTCATTGTTTTCATGTACAATACAATTATAAAGCACCGTACCCAAACAGATACAGAATTACTCTCCAAATCTCCACTTTCTCTAAGCATTATTTTTATTTACATTTCATGAGCAGTATTTCCAAACCACCTTTCAACATATGCTCTCTGGGGATTGCTATCAGACCTATGAAGGGAGCAGCCCCTCGAATGGATGTTGCTAATATAACCGGAATGGGATTCTGCTGTGTTCTTGGAGTGTGAATTACCTAAAATGGATTCACGGGCTATTTTTGTACATGGATTTCCTTGCTGAGCACATGTCCAGCAATATCTCAGTAGCCTTTAATCAAGTGTTCCTGTCACTGCATCTCAGCAATACAGCTCCTGACAAACTGCCCTCACCAGAGCAATATTTCAGGTGGCAAAGAGCTATAGAAATGGAGAAGCTCCAGGATAGAAGTGCCAAGAAAAGTATTTTGGCTGGTAGCCTTTGTGTGTCTTGCCAGGATACTGAAGCTGTGGGAAGATGATAAGCGAGGGGCTTCTCAAAGCCTGGAGAATAGCACACAATAAAAACACTGCTGTTGCTGGGTAGTAAGAGAGTATCAAAGTGGTGAAGTTTTGTCTCTGGGGTGTGTTGCTCCAGAGACCTCTGAAATTATTTTTCAGTGGTCAGCCATTGAAATATATGTATCATCTACAGTATTGTTGTATTAAATACTCCAGAATGAGCTGAACCGATGGGAGAGAACTTAAGTACTCTGCTGGGTCAGACTAAAGGTCCATTTAGTCCAGCACCTTTTCTCAGACCAGTCAATAGGATCCCTATGGGAAGTCTAGAAGCAGGACCTGGGTGCAACAGCACTCTCCCCACTTGTGATTCCCAACAACTGGTTTACAGGCACATACTGCACCCAACGAGAAGCGGGTGGCACTGTGGTCTAAACCACTGAGCCTAGGACTTCCCGTTCAGAAGGTCGGTGGTTCGAATCCCCGCAATGGGGTGAGCTCCCATTTGCCTGGTCCCTGCTCCTGCCAACTTAGCAGTTCGGAAGCACATCAAAGTGCAAGTAGATAAATAGGTACCGCTCCGGCTGGAAGATAAACGGCATTTCCGTGTGCTGCTCTGGTTTTGCCAGAAGCGGCTTAGTCATGCTGGCCACATGACCCAGGAGCTGTCTGCGGACAAACGCTGGCTCCCTCAGCCTATAGAGCGAGATGAGCGCCGCAACCCCAGAGTCATCAACGACTGAACCTAACGGTCGGGGTACCTGTACCTTTACCTTACTGCACCCAGCACTACACAGACATAGTGGCTAGTAGCCATTGGTAGCCTAATCCTCTTTGAATTTGTCTAATCCCATTACGGCCATCCAAGAATAGCTATCCTATCCAACAGTGTGCTTCATTTTATGTGGGATGTAGACTGGCAGCTCTGCATTAGAGCCATATGATATGTCCTGATGTGTTTATCTTGACAGATAAAAGAGTTGAGTCTGAATGTCTTACTCCTCTTTCAACTCTTTTCTCATTTCACTGCATTCACTCCCTTTCTTTTTCTTAGCATCCAGCCTGTGCCTCTGCCATAAAACTCTTTCATGTTTCTCTTAAAAGTCAACAGGCAGAGCTACATGTTACAGAGCAAACACAAGGACCCTGACTCTTGGTCTTGTAATGGTGATGCAGGGATCAGAGTGGCATTTGCCTGGGAAAGTCAGGGCATGAATAGGGGAGCTGAACTTTTCCTCCACCTGCTGATTCTGCGCACAACCTCCCCCTTCCCGCATTTTCTCCACAGCCAGGCATATTTCCAGCCCTGGAGTCGGCTGCGCTAAAAAGGAAATGTGTGTTTGGAGTCTTGGGGATAAATCAGTCCGCCATTTCTTCCATGCTGTTTCTCCTCCCTGCTTTACCATTAACCTCCAAATATGAGTTTGCAAAACACATGTTTTCTGATGTGCCGTGTTGTTATATCCTGAGGCAGGTTCCCTCCTGCCTGCAGTTGGGTTTTAAAGCAGCTCTCTGTTGTAGCTAATAGAATAGGTTGCAGTCCATGCTTGGTTGTGGGGTGTGTGGGGTGCCCACAACAGTTTCTCTGGTTTGCAAATGTGCCAGGGCCTCCGAAAAGCTGATAGCCCCTGCCTTAAGGCATACGCTGTCTGTGGTATCAGCTGTTCACAAACGTCACAGCATAAAACCAGGCCTCCATAGTTCCTTCTTCCCTTGTAAAGTGCCCTCTGGAAAGGACGATTTGCTTCAGAGAAGACACAGTGGCAATGGAAGTGCTTAACTTTTCCCTTGCCAGTTATTTCCCCTCTAACTATTCTCCTCTTCCCCTCGCTGGGAGGGAATTTTGAGTGAAAGTAGGCTGGCAGAGGAAAGGTTAAGCACTCCCTTCTCTCCTACTCTAAAGCTCTCCCTTTTCTGTAGGAGCTTGGAGAAGGAGAAGGATCTGCTGGGCTTTGCAGCCCATGGCTGCAGTGTAGTGTGTAGTGTGCCTCCACAGATCTTACAAATGCTGACTAAAACCTTTGAGGCAGAGGAGGAGGAGCTGAGTGGTAAGCAGACTTCTTTGGGCGATAACTTGAGGCGATGGGATTAAAGCCATTTATTTTGGGATCAACAAATTGATTAATATCGTAAATGAAAGCAAAGCTTTGCCCTCTGTTGAGACACATGGGGAGAGTTAATTGCAGCTTTATGTCGATGCCAAACAAACTAGGCACTGGCGCCAACTGTTTTCTCTTCTCTTCAGCTGAGGATTGCCAGCTCCTTACCAAGATACCAAAGGTCAAGTGTCTTCGCAATAGTCGGCGAGAAGGTATGACAGATTTTGCAAGAATCGTTCACTTTTAGAAGGACCCAATGGTAGCATAAATTAATACTTGTGGGTTTGGGGGACATACAGCAGCCTCCTCCTCTGAACCAACCAAGTCCCTTTCCTATATCTAGTTTCATCACCATCTGATGAAGAGCCATCGCCAGCAAGAAGTTCTGTCTTGTCTGAGTTGAGTTTCAATATATTCACTCGCACTTCAGCCCATTACAAACCTCAGGCAGTGATTCAATTGCAAAAAAAGCACCACAATTTATTCAGGTGGAAAAGATAAATAGAGCTAGGCACCATCAGTTTACTGATAAAAATCCGCTCCAAAACTCAGCACGACTTCTCCCAGTGGTTTCACTGTGAAGAAGTATGATGGAAAGGATAGAAGTCTGTTGTATTCCACAGGGAAGCACATGGGGGAGGAACAGCAATCAGCTGGAATTTTCCAGCAATTAGGAGCAGAACTACTATAAAGCAGAGCTTCCTATTCCTATCCCATATTCTTGATCCAGAATGATGCTGTGATATAAAAAAAGATACAGTAAGTTCAAAAGAATCAGCAGAGTTACACTCCCTGGTAATTCCCCTTGCACAGATAATAAACTAAGAGAGTCTCAGTCCTGAGTTCTAGTTAGGAATCAGGTGGAAATGGGTCTAGATATGGGAAGTACTACATGCAACTGTAGATTTGGCCACAATACAGTTCAGCCAACTTGGCTAGAAAATAAACTGGATATTGCTCCCCAATTCATCCACGGAGGGCATCTTTTAAATATGGTCTTGCTGCAGCAGGGATGGGGAACTGGTGGCCCTCCAGATGTTTTTGAACCACAGCGCCCATCCTTCATGACCATTGGTTGGGGCTGATGGGACCTGTAGTCCAACAACATCTGGAGAGCTACAGGTTTACCACCACAGGGCTAAATGGTACAAAGACCCCCTTCGATTAAAGATAGATTATCTTCCACAAGATGGCCATCACTTTCTCCCAGCTTATTAATTCTAGGAATTAGGGACAGAGGTCAGACTGAGATAAAGTGGTATGTGCAGATCTACGTATTCTGTCTACATCTATGGATTTTAAAAGCTGAAACCAATCCAATAAAACCTGACCAGAGGACGATGCAATTGCTATTGACTCTGTCTGCATGGAGTCAAGGTCAGAGCGGAGGGGAGCGATTGTGTCCACAAAGAACACTGCAGAAATGTTGCAGCAGGCCTGAGGATTTGTAGCAATCCAAGGAAGGAGAGTTAGGTTTTTTATTGTATTTTTAATATTTTGTTGGAAGCCGCCCAGAAATGAGTGGGGTAATAATAATAATAATAATAATAATAATAATAATAATAATAATTGGTTATTAAAGTTCAGAAAAGCTCCACTGGATAAGGTTGCACAGACACAATGGTGGTCAAGAAGAAAGAGCACCATGAAACAGGTCTTCAAGTGGCCTCTAAGCTGTGTTCAGATGGATTTGTCGCAGGCTTTCCTCTATTTGCACTCAAGCTGTCATCCCTGTTGCCTCATTGTACAGAATACTCTACTGAGCCATGGTGAGGCCTGTGCCTTGGCAGGTGGGAAAAGTATGCCTGAGAACTCTTGTGTCAGCCGTCTGTCAACTTCCTGTCCCAAGATTGCAGTAAAAGTAATTGGCCAAATCAGCTTTAAAAAAAAATCTCCCAAGGTTATCTGGAGGCCATTTGAATCCATAAGACCATCCTAATGGGTCCATTGCCCCAGCTGCATTCACCCTAACAACGGAAAATAAAAATGCCATGCAAATTTGTGGTGAAACATCCAAAGAGGGTTTTTTGAGGAAAGCTAAAAGGGTTTTAACAAGACAGGTGAAATTTCTCAGGGGTGTATTGCACATCTCTAAAAAGGAGTCACCACAGCTGCCCTTTCAAATTCAGCTCCGTGCTTCCCATGGTGAGAGGAAAACAGGGGGAAGCAGGAGGGGGAAGCCTGAGAATTGTGGCACTCAAAGCATCCCTGTGCAGGGCCTGGTTGCCCCTGAATGAACCTAACTGTGAGCAAAGCGATAGGTGCACTGTATGGTAAAGTAAGCCAAGAGCAGAGCAAAAAGAACTGCAATGCAGACGCTTATAATTGCATGTCTCAGCCATGTCAGGATGATGACGCTTTAGGAAAACCAGACACCTGTAATTCCCCCCCCCCCTGTCCTCAAGTCTTTGGATGCCATACCAAGCTTACTTCTTCTCCTAGATAAAGAGAATGTTCAAGGGGATCAAACTGCTAACTTGCAAATCTGCTTAAAATGCTGTGGTCGGGAGAGGCCCAAAAAAGGGCACCCAATGCGCCATCTGGTCTGGTTTAGGGGGGCCAGTTCCAGTTTTTGCAGCTGATGATGTGGACAAAGTACTTGCGGCTATTTGGCCAACCATCTGCCCTTTTGACCTTTATCCATTTTAGCTGTTTCAAGCTAGCCAAGGGAGACTGACCGTGCAGGGGACGGTTGATGCTTTGTAGCATGAAGGATTGCTGCTTGCCGGCCTTTAGGTGGGGTGTCCACTCCTTTAAAAAAGGGGGGGAGCCTGCCCTGGACCCAGAGGTCACTGACAACTATCACTCAAATGTTAATACTCTCTTCTTGGGCAAGGTGCTCAGAAGGGAGGTGTCAATTCAGCTGCAGGCGCTGCTAGATGATATTGATTATATAGATGCTTACTATTCTGGGTTCAGGCCCAGTGTTGAGGGCCGTATTGACTTAAATAGTTCCATCCTTTTTCTTTTCCACTGTCCCTTTACATGCTACCAGCTCTCTTCTCTACACTTTTCCAGGATTGATCCGTTCTCGTGTGCGAGGTGCTGATACGGCGGCAGCTGAGATCCTTACCTTTCTGGACAGCCATTGTGAAGTCAACAGCGAATGGCTGCAGCCGATGCTTCAGAGAGTGAAAGAGGTAAGTGTGGGCAGCCTGGCCTCCTGCCCTTGCTTCACGCCACCCTCTTTGCTATTGGCTGGCTACCAGCCCCTGACGCCTGTGACAGTGGGCCTGGCTATAGTCACTGCAAATAGGAAAGAGAGCATAAGAAGAGCCTGCTGGATCAGGCCCATCTAGTCTAGCATCCAGTGGCCAACCAGATGCCTGTGGGAAACTTGCAGGCAGGATCTGAGCACAAGAGCCCTCTCCCCTGCTGTGGCTCCTGGCAACTGGTATTCAGAAGCATTGCTCCCTCCAACAGTGCAAGCAGAGGCACGGCTAGTAGCCATCAATAGCCCCCTCCTCCATGAATTTGTTTAATCCTCTTTGAAAGCCATCCAAGTTGGTGGCCATCAGTGCCTCCCATGCGAGAGAGTTCCATTAATAATAATAATAATATAATAATAATAATAATAATAATTTATTATTTATACCCCGCCCATCTAGCTGGATTTCTCCAGCCGCTCTGGGCCGCTTCCAATGGAATCTTAAAGTACAATAACCTATTAAACATTAAAGAGCTCCCGTTGTTCGGTCCCAGCTCCTGCCCACCTAGCAGTTCGAAAGTACGTCAAAGTGCAAGTAAATAAATAGGTACCACTCTGGCGGGAAGGTAAACGGCGTTTCCGTGCACTGCTCTTGTTCGCCAGAAGCAGCTTTGTCATGCTGGCCACATGACCCGGAAGCTGTCTGCAGACAAACGCCGGCTCCCTCGGCCTATAGAGCAAGATGAGTGCCGCAACCCCAGAGTCGGCCACGACTGGACCTAATGGTCAGGGGTCCCTTTACCTTTACCTTTATTAAACATTAAAAGCTTCCCTAAACAGGGCTGCCTTCAGATGTCTTCTAAAAATCTGGTAGTTGTTTTTCTCTTTGACATCTGGTGGGAGGGCGTTCCACAGGGCGGGCGCCACTACCGAGAAGGCCCTCTGCCTGGTTCCCTGTAACTTGGTTTCTCGCAGTGAGGGAACCGGCAGAAAGCCCTTGGCACTGGACCTCAGTGTTCGGGCAGAACGATGGGGGTGGAGACGCTCCTTCAGTTGTGCCGCTCGAAGGGGTACTTTCTTTTATCTGTCCTGAATCTTCCAACATTCAGCTTCGTTGGAAGTCCAGGAGCTCTAGCGTTATGAGAGAGGGAGAAAAACGGAGCTTCCCGGCCTCTTATCTCCTATTGCTGAATTCCCTCTCCCCACATGCATTCGTTACACCAAAGTATAGCTTAATATGGGAGTCCTTTTTCCAGAGTTGTGTAATAAATAATGCACTGTGTGGCGTTCATTTGGGATTGGGGGGGGGGCGGTAGCCCCCAGGGTAGATGGAGAGAAAAAACGATGCAGCTGAGTTGGCAGTTCTCCTCCTGCCTGTGCCAAGAGGGTCAGCGAAAGGATGTGACGGTGCTGCTGAAAACTCTGCCGTTTTGGAGCTGGGAGGGGAGGGCCGATCTCCCTGCCGCATTTAAGGCCTGCTTTCTCCTCAGGAAGACAAGAAAAGAGGAGGGAAAGCTTTTAGGTAGTTAACAGGGCCCAGGAGGCAGGTGGGAGGAACTGCTATAGATGCAAATTACATATATGTTCAGCTTAATGCCAAAGGGAGGAAGAAGGTGAAACCTTAGAACTGGTGACTTAAAAAGCCTCGGCTCAATAAATCCTCCTTCTCAGTAGCCCATAAATGTCTGTTTTATATTTGCTCATAAAATCATGCTGCTGGCAGGACCAACAATAGCAGTGGCAGCTCATTGACTGCTCTTGCACGGAAGGAAATGTGCCCGGACAGCTCAGCAGCAGAGGAGGATTTGAGTCCAGACATTTCAAGAAGTTTATTGTGTTTGAGTTTCTCTATTTCAGGCCTACCTTTTCATTGTCAGGTGCACACCTGTTTCAGTGCCAAGAAACACGTTTGCTTATATATCTGTGCTACAGATAGTATGGCATATTTACCAGCCCTTTCCTCTCCCAGGTACTGATGTTCTGTGAGGGCAGCTTGGAGCCTCTAAAAGAATTTTCACCACTGTCACCCAGCTATAATTCCCAGGATTATTTGGGTGGTTGAGTGGGGTGAACAATGACAGCTATGATATAAACTAATATAAACTAGTAGACTTAACATACCTTTAGACACATGGGAAAAACCCCCAAAACCCCATAGCTTTAGACATTTCCCCCCTTCATTTCATCTTTGTGCCCAGATCTCAGAGCCTAACTATGCAGGTGATGTGACTCTCAACCACATTGTGTTGTTGTTGTTTAATTAAATGCCTAGTGCAGAAGGTGGCAACTGATTGCCCTTGGGAATGTGGCATTTGGTTAGGGCAGTTTAAGCTAGGAGTTGGGAGGGGGAAATCTGTGTCCTGCTGCATGTTACTGGACCCATCATCCCCTGCCACTGGCCGTGCTAGTTGGGACTGGTGGGAATTGGTATCCAGCAATATCTGGAGGGCAGCAGGTTCCCACCCACCCTGGTTTAAGCCTGTTAGTAAAATTAGCATGTTAGTGAAAACTGCTCCCTTCCATGTGGCAAGTTTACATTAGGAAAACACCACTCGGAGCTCTCCTCCTAACGTAAGTTGCCTTGGAGGCGAGTTTTACCACTATCATGGCCCCAGGAAAGAGAGGCTTGAACCTCTTCTGACCATGCGCTGCGTTACTAAGGGCAATTCCCTTCTTCCCACTATGCCTGGTATTTTCAAAAATCCACCATGTGTGTCTTAAGTGTCACAAAGGGTCTAGGCCCCCTCCCTTACTTCGCCACAGCCATCTCTTGCACACCATTTTCAAGGTCACCGTTTCTGAAGTTGCTGCCTTTTATGTGCCGTGAGCTGGTTGGAATTTAGATCTCTTGGAGCTTGTCAATGCCAGCTATCTCTGACCCCTAGGCTTCTACTGCCTAAACATGAAACATCTGTTTTGTCTGTTGGCCTCCAACCACTTTGCAGGGAGACCAGCTCTTGACCCTTTTGCCTGCTCGTTTGTCTTCCTTCTAAAGGTAGGCAGCCCCCGACTATCCAAATTAACCGCTCTCCCTATGGGTTTTCCTTGTGGGCTGTACCTGCTCTAGCACAGCCTTCAAAAATTATGCCTGGGGCAAACTCCCATTGTCTTCACTTCATAGGTTTCTGCGCTGCCTTTTGTATTTTGCAGGCAGCATGTGTTAAAAAGCACAACAGGGATTCTTCACCCAAGTCCTGAGCCTGCTTAAATGATTAGTCATTAATGGATTCTCTGGCTGAAGGATGTTCCTGCCTGCCAGCAGGAGATCTCAGCGCCTTCCCTGCTTGACAGTGAGCAAGCAGGCAGTGACATCCGCTGATCCTGCTTTGTCTCCATGGTTGTCTGGGCCAGAGTAAGAGGCGGGTGAACAAGCTTATTGCACTGACCATGAGCAGAAACTCCAAAGGGCTGGGCCTCGGTAGTTCAGCAGCCAGGCCAAACTTGGATACCAGCCCTACTTTCCTGCAAACAGCCACCTTATTCACTCCTAAGGGGTAGATGCCGTTCTCTTCCCACCCTTAGAGCCAAAAATTGCTGGAATAGCCTCTTGGGCTGTCTATCCATGATTAGATGTGCCTGTGAGTATGTACCTGGCATAGAATGCTTCCAAATGGCTTGTTTCTTGAATGCTTGTCCTTATTTGTTGACCGGGAGATAAGACTGCATTGGCTGTTGAATGAGCATTCATTCTGATCTGTTTGTGGAGAGCAAGTTAAATGGCATCTTACCACAGCAAGTATTATGCTATAGTCCAGCGGATGGTGCTGTGTTCTAAACCATTGAGCCTTTTGGGCTTGCCAATCAGAAGGTTGGCGGTTCGAATCCCCACGATAGAGTGAGCTCCCGTTGCTCTGTCTCAGCTTTTGCCAACCCAGCAGTTCGAAAGCACACCAGTGCAAGTAGATAAACAGGTACTGCTGCGGCGGGAAGGTAAACAGCATTTCTGTGCACTCTGGCTTCCACAATGGTGTTCCGTTGTGCCAGAAGCAGTCATGCTGGCCACATGACCCATGTCTGTGGACAAACACTGGCTCCCTCGGCCTGAAAACAAGATGAGCCCCATAGTCGCCTTTGACTGGACTTAACCATCCGGGGTCCTTTACCTTTTTTCTTTTTACTTCCCAGTGCATTTCCCCGTCACCTTTATTATTGTGAAAGTCTGATATTTTGGGGAAGTGGGTTTGTTGCACAAGCCAACCCAATCAACTATAATTGTGCAACCTGAATTTTATGGTATGTGACGTAGTCCCACCCCAAAACAGCAACCGCCTGGAAGCACCCATTGTCGGCTGTTTCAAGCAGCAGCCTTGCTAGGAGTACCGTATTTTTCGCTCTATAACACGCACCCAACCATAACATGCACGTAGTTTTTAGAGGAGGAAAATCCATAGGCATGCCACCCGTAGGCATTCCCTCCATAACACACACAGACATTTCCCCTTACTTTCTAGGAGGGAAAAAAGTGAGTGTTATGGTGCAAAAAATACGGTAAATGTTCCTGATTACCAAGGCTATTTCAGGGCAAGTGAGTATCTCTTTAATGAGGCATTCACTTTGCAGTGACGAAACCTGGAATTAAAGCCCTAGTTAGGGACACCACTTGGGATATGAGATAGACTTCACCAGCTGTCCCTGGGATGTATCTCTGGGAACATCTGGTATGGATGCACCCGCAGAAGTAATAAGAACAGTTGGAGAGACAGACAGATTTCCCTGCAAGATGATTCACTGGAACAATTAACATTGCCTAAGCAAGCAGACTTCATGAAACTATGAGCAAATTCAGGAGAAGGATGCGGATAAAATGGCTCTAAACAATTGTGCATCTCAAGTGCCAAAGGGAGGCTTTCTCTATCAAGTTCTCCTGTGGAATCAGAAAGGGAAATGGCTTCTGTCAAAAGCAGCAGTTTCCCACCTGCATAATTCTAGTCTGTCAACAGCTTTACTAGGATGACTGTAGGAAATCAAAGCTTAACAGTACACCTGCATGATCTGATAGTGTCTCTGATCAATAACCCTTTGAAACCATGTCCTGCATATGTGACCAGAAAATCAAGAACAGACATTTTACCAGTAGCCATTGTGTTATGAATCTCCACCCCCTCTTCCTCCTTGTCCTTCTGTTAATTGTGGAAGAAGTTCCTTTGAATCTCAGCTGCAACCCCCCCAAAAACAACAACAACAACTGAGGGGTTAAAATCTCCCCCCAAAAGCCACAGATTTGTCCTTTCCTTATCTCCAGGTTCCGTGCTGGGACTAAGAAAGTAAGGCAGTATGCAAATATGCTTCTCATTCCGCTATGTGCATAAATCTCATGGTCTCTGATTTCCTGACGCTTAATCTCCCTCCCTCCTGGCAAAATTCTAATTTCTTTCCTTCCTTGTCTTTTCTTTCAGGATTATACTCGGGTGGTGAGTCCTATCATCGATGTGATAAGCCTGGAAAATTTTGCCTACTTAGCAGCATCAGCAGATTTGAGGGGAGGTAGGTAAGGTGAATAAGTAAATTCTTAAGAAGGGTCTCCCTCCCTCTGGATAGGCCCAACATAGCTGGTTCCTTTTGATCTCGATGCCAAATATGCCAGAATAAAAGCCTAGGATTTCATCAGCAGTTGAGCCTGTGCTCAGAGTGTGTATATGTGTGTAATTTCAAATCTTCATGGCTGTGATTATGGAGTACAGCCTTGTACAGTTTGTGCAGAATCCAGTTTTCAGATTTTTAAACACACACACACACACAGTAGCATTTAGCCTTTCATAGTTGTTGTGGGTAACACCTGAAAATGCATTGGCAATTTCTATGAAAACAGTAAGGATCTGGGAAGGGGGTTCAAGTCACAACTGAATGAGGTTAAGTCACCTTGCTGTCAGTTCCTTCCCTGTTCCCCATCCTTATTCCTCAACCTTAAAGACCGAAACGCCCTTAATTTGTGGTTTCTAAAAATAAGCTCATGCTTGCTTTAAGCCCGTGACATTATCTCTCGTTTTGCGTTTAATACTGTGGATCCATCTATTGTATCTGTAATTTCACACACCTTAAAATGAAGTTTAATAACATATATGCGCTGTGAAAGAGATTCTGCCTGAGTGTCACAAAGTCTCCTTTCTTTTTAAATTAGTTCTGACAATAGCTTAGTTAGAAAAGCATGAGACTCTTAATCTCAGGGTTGTGGATTCGAGCCCCACATTGGACAAAAAGATGCCTGCATTGCAGGGGGTTGGACTAGATGACCCTCGTGGACCTTCCAGCTCTCCAATTCCATGAACCTATGGCCAGCAGTTACCCCTTGGGCTTATGAGCTGCCCACAGCCTATGGATTATTAACTTGGAAGAAGGGCACCTGCAGCTGATCTCCAGATGTGGCTGGAAAAGCTCCAGCCCTTTCCCTGCTTTCTCCCATTTAGTAGAAGAAGGCAGCCAAACTACATACTCTAGCAGAGAAGGCTTTATCAGGCTCCGAGGGAAAGGATAGAAATCAAGAAAGCAGGGTACAAAATCAAACAAAATAGGCTATGTTCTACACAACGGTGCGGGCTATAGGCTAAGTTTCAAAAAAGGTTTATATGCAATTGGCCTAGGTCTTCACAGATGTGCCTTTATCCTGTGCTGCCAGGAGTGGGGGAGATTGACAGGTAGAGGGAATTTCATGAATCAGGAGCTGTCAAGGGGCATGTGGTGCAACCCCTCCCATAGGCAGGTGATGGCATTGATGCTTGCCAAGGCAAGAAACTGGGAAAGAGAGGTGCAAATTGAGGAGATATTTCTCTTCTGCTGCTGCCAGGCAGTTTTATTGCAGGAAAGGCCCACTTTGTGGTGTCAAGGGAAAAGGCTGGTGTGCCTAGAGACGGTTGTAGGTTAATCGAGAAGGAAATACATGGACCGGCAAGGGATTCTTAGAGGAGGCAAAGCCTGTGATGTCTTAGAGAAGCTGCTTCAGCCCAAGAGCTGGGTTTATTGGATGGAGAGCTCTCAGAGGCCATATTCCAACAGTGGGTATGGTCAAGCATACACAAACACACAACCCCCTTAACACACATTCCTAGCACATACACACATGGAAGGGAGAGAGAGAACCAGACATTAATTTAGAAAATGCGGTATGCGCACCTTCCTCCTCCTCAGCTGATCTAGGCATGTTTGTTGGGGGTTGACTGGGGGGTGGGGAGAGAAGACCCTGCTTTTAAAAAAAGAGTAGTAAAAGATATAGATAAAAATTACATAAAAACAAAGGAAGAGGAAAGCAAAGATTTCCTTGAATAAGGAGAGGAATCTGCTTTGGAAAGCACAAATGTCTTTCCCCATTCAGTGCCATCTGCCACAGATTACTAATACAGATGACCAGCATACTAAATGATTAATATGGGGAAGCCTTCTATTTGATAAGCCCCCAGAATTTCCTTTTATTTCATTGCATTTGGAACCCAAATGCAAAGAAGTCCAGCTGCTCCACTCTGTTCTCTTGGTGGTGGGGGGGCATCTACACATCCACCACCCTTTCTCCAAGTGTTGGGGAAACACTGCTTCTACTCAAGTGCAGGTCTCAACTTCCCCTCCCTCTCAGTTTTGCAGAGCCCACTTGCATACAGCTCCTGCCATTCACCTTCCTTCCCACAGGATCTACCCAATTTGCAAAAATGGTAAATTAGGCAGCATTTTATGTGATGCGCATGGGGAAAAGCCAATTACAGCGAACAGAGAGACTTTGTTCCCGGAAATACATGTCATCCCACTGAGAGTGCTGATTAACGTCTCATAACTTTGGCGGCCAATGAGGCATAGGACAGTCTGAGTGGAAGGCTGAAGCACTAATTATTGCATTTCTCTCTGGGAACACACATTGGAAGATTTGGAATGCAATTGAGCTCAGATAAATACCGCTAAGGAACAGGGCGCATCTATAGGGATACCTCCAGGCCCGGCTAACACAAGTCTGCTTGTCTCCTGCTGCCCTGAGATCATGTGCGAATAAGCAGTGTCAACACCATCTAATTATTGCTAAGCGGTACGTGTTGCTGTGTTCCAAGCTTCTTCCCAATGTATCCTAAATGGAGGCTTGAAGCCTATTTTCACATTCTCCAGAAACCCTTGTAAGTTTCTGGTTTTCCTCTGTATTTGAGAAACTGCAAACATGTTCTACTCTGTTCCGCATTTTAGGGTTTGACTGGAGCCTTCACTTTAAGTGGGAGCAAATCCCCATTGAGCAAAAATTGTCCAGAACAGATCCTACTGAGTCCATCAGGTAAGCTCTTTTGCTCACAACTTCATCTTTTTGTCTGATATGAGAAGCTGTTCCATTTGTTGATGTTACCACGGGAAGCGTTCAGAGGTCATGTGTGGTTCATTTAAGAGCTGCAGTTAATCAATATCTATTGTTCCCTGAAGAGTTTTAATATTCCTGACAAATACTTGCAACTCAATCTGTTGGCTTGAGTGGCCTGCACTGCTATAATATGCAGTGCATAGTATATTGGTTTTTCAGGCTGTTATGAATATATGCGGCCATCTCCTTTCTGAGGCAGGGGAAATGTCATGGCCCTCATTTTAGAAATTGTTACCATTGTCTAGCAGGAACAATGAACTTTTCCAAGCTGGCGCATGACCAGAATAGGGTCTACTGCGGCCAAGACAAGGCCGTCCTTTTCCCTCAAGGTTTCAACAAAACCATTTGCACATTCTGTGGTGGTGACCTATATATTCACTGCCTGATTAATTCTGATATATATACAGACATTCTCTCTCCACACATACTATAATGCAGATAGGTAAAGGGATCCCTGACCATTAGGTCCAGTTGTGACCGCCTCTGGGGTTGCGGCGCTCATCTTGCTCTATAGGCCGAGGGAGCTGGCATACAGCTTCCGGGTTATGTGGCCAGCATGACTAAGCCGCTTCTGGCGAACCAGAGCAGCGCACGGAAATGCTGTTTACCTTCCCGCCGGAGCGGTACCTATTTATCTACTTGCACTTTGACGTGCTTTCGAACTGCTAGGTTGGCAGGAGCAGGGACCGAGCAACGGGAGCTCACCCCGTTGCAGGGATTCGAACTGCCAACCTTCTGATCACCAAGTCCTAGGCTCTGTGGTTTAACCCACAGCGCCACCCACGTCCCATATAATGCAGATAAGGACCACCAAATCTAGGCAAATTAAAAGAAGGGAGATAGGTGGGTTGAAGCATAATCAGCTGATTTGCACTCATATGGGTGTCCACACTGCCTGAATTTGTGGGTGTTGGATCTCTAGTACAGTACCCCCTACTCCTCTAGTCTTAATCATCCAGGATGATTAAGCTTGTTCTAGTGTCTGCTGGTCCACATGGCTGATTGGGACAATCACAAGGTCTGTACATTCTTCTGCCTGATTTTAGTGCTGTGTAATGGTTAGGGTGTTGAACCTAGGAGACTGGGCTTCAAATCCCCACTCAGCCATGAAACTCTTAAGAGCATGAGAACAATAGAAGAGCCTGCTGGATCAGACGAAGGGCCCATCTAGTCCAGCATCCTCTTCTCACAGAGGTCAACCAGATGCCTGTGGGAAACCTGCAAGCAGGATTCAAGCAGGAGAGCACACTCTTTTCCTGTGGTTTCCAGTAACTGGTGTTCAGAGGCATTATTTCCTTCAGCTGTAGAGGCAGGGCATAGCTATGATGGCTATTAGCCTTCGATAGCCCTTTCCTCCATGAGGAAACCTATTGGATGATCACTGTCTCTCAGCCTAACCTACCTCACAGGGTTGTTGTGAAGTTAAAATGGAGAGGGGGAGAAACATGAGTGCTGCCTTGAGTTCATTGGAACAAAGGTGGGATATAAATGTATTACTAATAATTATTATTGTTATTATTAATATGGCAGGATTTACTTGCCTTTCCCTATCTTCCCAACTGGGATTACATGGTTCAGTTGGGGGCAAAGGAGGTGCCTGATTGCACTGCCAGCTGAATCTTTAGGTATGCCTCTGGCATGGGTGTAGAAAATCAGTCAACTTGCATTTTGCTTCAGGGTCTTCTGCTTGGCTTACTTGCTTAGTTCTTAAACAATACCATACTCTGGTTATAATTGCTGCCAATGTAACTGCGGTTAAGGGCTGTGTGTGTGATTGTGTGTATGTACATACATCTGGGGGGGAGAGAACATGAGTGATCTTGCACTTGCTTCTAATCTCTTAACTACAGTTAAGGTTTTACTCTAATTAAGTCTGCACCAGCTCATAGAAAATTCTGGAGTCTAATGGTTTTTCTTTCTAAATGACTTCAGATGGAACATGTTGCTGTATATATGCAGTATGTTTCTGTTGCATTTAAATATATTTTACTGATATTTTGTGTAAATCCTTTCTTGCCCTCATTTTCCCTAGAACACCTGTCATAGCAGGAGGCATCTTTGTGATAGATAAATCTTGGTTTAACCATCTTGGAAAATATGACACTCAGATGGACATCTGGGGAGGAGAGAACTTTGGTGAGTTGATGCCATAACTTCTACTTTTGTTGTCTACTCTCTTCAGTTCTTCCCAGGTCACCTGGTCA
The DNA here is from genome assembly GCF_965153285.1 of Podarcis tiliguerta. NCBI lineage: Eukaryota > Metazoa > Chordata > Lepidosauria > Squamata > Lacertidae > Podarcis > Podarcis tiliguerta. The sequence continues at coordinate 88,667,258 of NC_139534.1, forward strand.
TACAACGTTTCCTTCTGGTTGGGAGCATCATAGATTGTGGCTTTCACCCTCATCCAGAAACTACTTGCAGACTGATAGGATCTGTTTCCAGCCACCAGAGCATCTGCTCTACAGATCTGTGTATATGTCAGTCTCACTCTACAGATTCTTAGACAACTTTTTTGCGAGATCTTTATTACTGGTTTGCATGCATATGTGTTCAAAGATGATAATAACAATAACAACAACAACAATTTATTATTTGTACCCCGCCCATCTGGCTGGGTTTCCCCAGCCACTCCAGGCGGCTTCCAACAAAATATTAAAAATACAATAAAACATCAAACATTAAAAACTTCCCTAAACAGCGCTGCCTTCAGATGTCTTCTAAAAGTCTGGTAGTTGTTTATTTCCTTGACATCAGATGGGGACAACGTTCCACAGGACAAGTGCCACCACTGAGAAAGCCCTCTGCCTGGTTCCCTGTAACCTCACTTCTCACAGTGAGGGAACAGTCAGAAGGCCCTCGGTGCTGGACCTCAGTGTGTGGGCTGAACGACGGGGGTGGAGACGCTCCTTCAGGTATACTGGGCCGAGGCCATTTAGGGTTTTAAAGGTCAATGCCAACACTTTGAATTGTGCTCAGAAATGTACTGGGATCTTGAAAGGGGTCCAGAAACAGGAAATGTCATAGATACTGTTAGTTAGATTAGTACAAAACTGCTAAGGATTCAACCATGATGCTGGAGGGTGGTGGCAGCTAGGAGCTCGGAGAAGGAAATGGGTCAGAGTTGGAAAACGAACAGTACATTGGGCTTTCAGAGTGCTCTAGTGTTCCAGATTGAGGGGAAATGGAGTTAAGATATTGGCCACAGGTCTGTTTTATTTATTCCTATCCCATGCTTCAGCCAGCAGGCTCCCAAAGCAGCTTATAGAAATAATCCAATTCAAACACAATAAAAACCATAATTAAATCCTAATTAAACAGCACAAAATCAGTAATGATAGAAGAAAGATGCAAATAAATGTTTCCCAACTCAGCTCATTAAAACCAGATTACCATAAAAGGGTGGTGAGAAAGGTCTTCACCCTCTTTCAACAAACCCTCTGCAACATGCTGGCCAGATCCAGCTCACCCAGGAGTTCCATGCAAGGGCCACCCACCAAACTTCCAGAGATAGTGGGCCCTGGTAGGAACTAGAGGCTTGGGGTGAAGGCCAGGATCCATATCAGTTGGGGCTGGTGATAAATCTGCTTTTCCTACTCCACCTGTTGCAGTAGCTGCCATTGGTCTTCACCATCACGTATTGACCTTCAGTGGCCAGACAAAAGAACATATCAGAGACAATCCATAGTATGAAATATCCATGAAAGCCCTTTCTAGTGACTGTACAACCCCTCCCCTCCTTTGTGATTGATTTGGCAGCCCCTTCCCTGGTGTTTTCTTTGTGCCTCCAAATAAATATTCAAATAGGGAGCTTGACCAGAGTGGCAGATATTAAACGCAGGAGGATGGATCCATAAGCTTTTGCAAGGTCACCTCTCTTCAGTGATTCAAATGAGCTTTTGAACATCAAAGCCCTGGTGGTCGTCTGATGCTATTAACAAAGAAATAAAAGTGAATTTTACTTCAGGGCAGCGAAATGTCTAGAAGCAAAGGGGGATGGGTCAGAATATATCTGTTTAAATAAACAGGGTCAGACGCTGCCGTAGGAAACTGAGTTGCTTAGCAAGTGAATCAATAGTGGGTTTGGGGTTTTACTGAAAGGTTGTACAATAAAGAGAGACAACTCCAATTTTAAGAAAAAGGAAGGTTTCAAACAGGCTCTTTGGCCCATTATGATTCCAGGTTTTTGCAGTTCCAGTGTTGATTCCCATAATACGTGTGGACCTACACAAGCACTAGTGGTCCAGATATTTTAAAAAGCACAAACATTGACCAGTGCAGACATCCCCTTAAGCAGTGATTAAAGCGAATTACACGTTTTTCTAGAATGCCCATAATCTTTTGGCATCTCTTTAATCTCAAATGTGAAACGTGTTGCTTGGAACACCACAATGTTTTTCAATGCCTATTTTTCACCAGTGCCCTTAAGATCATGCATTCGTCTTCCATTTCCTGTCCCTCGCTTTGTACTCTCACACCGATTCAGCCCTTGAAATTGATTCCTTTCATCTTACTCTAACAATCTTCTCTAATATGTACTGTCTTTCCCTTTAGACACTCTGAAATGTATCCAACAGGGTCTGTGTCAAAGCAGAACAAAGTTGGTCTCATGCAGCATGACTTCTCCTTCCTTTCCTCCCCCTTGCAGCTTCCTACATGCTCCCATAAGCTCTGGAGGGTTGGGGGACCCCCCCTCAAAAGTAGATTTGGGGGGGAAGCACAGGAGGCTGCTGGGGGAGGGGAGAAGAAGGCAAAGTACCATTGCATGAATAGATCTCTGCTCATTTATATCAAGAGAATCTTACTCTGGTGAATAAGTCTGTTATAATCTTAATTGCTCACTGTTACAAAATAATGCCATACACATTGATAGCTTACAGAAAGGCCCCTCCTGGCTGGTATTTTATTGTGGGTGTTTTCTACAACATGTTCTTGACACAATAATAGTGCATTAGTGGTAGATTTGTTCTGCTTTAGTTTGTTCTGCAATGCTTCCCCAATGCTGCCACATTACTGCTGTCCAGAGGGACTACGGGACAACAGAAGTGGGATAAAAAAATACACTAGAACATCTGTGGGATATAAAGTTACAGGATTTCAGCAAGAAGTTACCGGATGTGCACTGATTGGAAATGAAGCAGTGTGACCATCCCAAACCTTTTGCAGTCGCAAACAGTATTGAACATGGAATCACGTGTGATCACTTTGATAGCATCATAAACACAAAATAATCTTGAATGTGTAATTGAAAGGATGTCTGGAGGGGTCCCAAGACTCCACCTGAAAAGGCCAGGAAGCTCATCACTATCCTGATCAGAGGGACCAGGGAGGGGAAATCAGTTGGAAATGCATTTATTTCCCCCCTCAGCAAGAAGCATCATCTCTGCTTTAAGAAATCCTCTTTCACTTTACCCATTCTTGCCTTTGTGGTTTCCCATTGTATTAGTCATGTACAAGGTGAGATGGGAGTGAAAAATAAGGCATAAGACCTTCACATTTCTTCTCTCACCTTATTTTTCTGCTGTCTTGGATCTTTTCTAGAGCTTTCTTTCCGCGTCTGGATGTGTGGAGGCAGCTTGGAGATCGTTCCCTGCAGCCGAGTAGGCCACGTTTTCAGGAAGCGCCATCCGTATGACTTCCCTGAGGGAAATGCGCTGACCTATATCAAGTAGGAATGGGTGACTCCTTGATCCCAGTTCAGGAAACAGGAGGGTGGCAGAGTGCATTTAGGCCCAACTAGGATATAGTGTTTGCCTGAAGGAAAGAAAGGACACTGGGGACAACGTCTTGAGGTATTTGCCAGTTTCCTTCCTTCACTCAGGGACTTGAGTATGAACCCAAATGGAATTCATGAAAGCTGCTTGGATATTCCTGGCTAAATCGTTTTCTGCTGTTTTTGTTTATTTGTATTTATAGCAAACACTTCTCTAATATTCTGGAAATAGTATTTTAAATCCTCTATATACATTGGGTATATATATACTTGGAAAAAACCACTATACTAATGCAGAGTAGTGTGTGAGCTATACCCTAATTAATTAGCAGTTTATAAAAACCATTGAAGTATATTTGACAGTGAGCCCCTATTTAATGTAAAAATATGATTTTTAAATTAAGGGTGACTATTTATCATGCAGGAGTACAGCTGCACAGGCTCAATACTTGTGGTCTATAGTAACCCAGTGTTAATTTCTGTGTGGGTTCTCGCAAACCGCTGATATGTTTTGGCCAGAATTAGACATTATGGAAAACATGCGGCTCCTGCCAAAAGCAGCAGCCCCGGTTTTCCTCTTCTCTTCACCAGCAACACAAGTTTTTCTACCCCCGCACGGCAGCCGGTGAATCCCTGTTCAATTACCCTCCACTGATAGCTGCTTTGTGGCATATGTGGAAGATCCAGATGTCTCAACCCTCTTACATATTTTGCACCTGTCATGACCCTAAGTATGCAGGAGGGTTAAGAGGCGTCTGGATCTTCCACATGTGCCACAGAGTGGCAGCAGCTCTGAGTGGAGGCAATGGGTTGAATCCAACATCATGTGAACAAAGTTCTGCTTGCACAATAGGACTTCCCCTTCCTCTGCAGTCCCTTGTGCTGTCAATCTTCCAGAGCAGAGAGCTGAAAGGGAGAGGAAAGGATGGAGAAGTCCCATTGTGCAAGCAGAACTCTGTCCCACTCACACGCCAACACCACTGGATACAACCCAGGAAGGGCAACTGAGTGGCTGCCATAGAATTTTGTTAGCAGCCATGGTGGGAAACCAGTGTACCTCTTCCTTTACAGGGATTTTCTCACAGGAATGTGCTGGTGTTGTTCCATCTGAACACACACCCCTCTCTTTTCCATGCATGCTCCCCCAAATTGGCTCTGGGGTAGGTTCAGGAGAACCCCCACAATAGCATGTAGGGGAAGGAGAAGGCCAGTCATTCCATCAGGCAAGCTTAGTAACTATGTTGAATTCTTCTCTGCATATCCAAAGTTCTGTGGGATATAAATAACCTTAGAGAAAATAAAAGTTGAATAGCTGTTTTATGTTGATGCAGCCGTTGGGATGGATGAATCAGTTGTGGTCTTGCAAGCTCAGAGATGGGGTGCAAACCCCACCACCCATCAATTGGTTCCTGTTTTGGGGAAAATGTACAAGTTTAGTGATGACATCCCTGTGCTTCCAAATTTGCTGGCAATGAGAATTTGGGAGGGTTGAAGTTTCCATAAGGGTGACTTAATTTCATGTTGTGACAAGTGGTACAGTAAATAACCGTGGTTCACCTTTCCCATCTGCAGAAATACCAAACGTACAGCAGAAGTATGGATGGATGAATACAAGCAGTATTACTATGAGGCCAGGCCATCTGCCATTGGAAAGTCATTTGGAAGGTAAGCATCCCAAACCAGGCAAATGGGTATTCGTGTCAGATAGCTCTTATAAGCTACTCTTAGGGAGAGCTGACAGCATAGGCACTCTCCCATAACTAACATGCCCCTGGAAACATGATTCGAACAGCTTAGTAACACATTCTTGTATTGATTGGCTTTATATTTAAACATAAGTTCATCTCCGGCACTCTGTGGTAGTGGCTCTGTATAATCGAAATGGCTTGAACTAGATGACTTTAAAGGGGATTAGGCAACTTTTGGAGCTTTAGCCTATCAACAGTGACCAGTAATGAACATGATGGTTATATCCTGCCTCTGGGATCAGGGTTACTATGCCTCTCAATGCCCATTTCTAGGAGAAAGTTATTGCTTGTGGGCTTCGGCATCTGGTTGGCCATTATAGGATGCTGTACTAGATACTAGGCCTTTAGTTGGTCTGATCAAAAAGGGCTCTTCTTAGCGCATTTCTAGGCATAAGGTCTATCTGACAAGGCAGCACTTTGCCATGGATTCAGGCAAGGGGTTTTGCTATGGGGATTTTTTAAATTATTTTTAAAAAAATGTTTTGCAGATTCATAGCTGAAACCTGCTATATATGACACTGATTGGCTGTCACCCATCATGTTCCTAAGAAATATCTCATACGCAAAATCCCCAGAACAGATATGCATTTTAAAATACCGTTACAGGTTAGGGTTGTTTTTTTTTTAAAAAAAAATTAAGTCGACAAATTAATGCATCACACTTGTAAAACGTAAAAAGGAAGGACGTCTTGAGAGAAGGCAACACAGTGACTGCACCAGCATATGATTTGCTGGTATGTATGTCTGCTTTTCAGTTTGTGAAGCCTGAGCAAATGAGTTTTGTTCGGCAGCTGAGGGATCCATTGTGACTTCAATTTTATATCACCATAAAGAGACCCCGGGCTGAGGTGACGGTGTTTACCTGACCTCCTGGCAAGATGGTGAAGTGGTTGTTTGCTGTGGAACCTTATTGGCTTAGCTGGTGCCAACCTCCCCACTGCCTTGCCCCTCACAGTAGGCTGTGGAGACTTTGCTGCCGGGAGATTAGGTAACCAGCGCTGCCCCTACCCTGCGGTCTGCTACTGTATATTACCTTTCACTTTACCCTTACATAACTGGATCCTAGGCAAAGCAAGGAGAAAGATGTTACTGGGAGCAGAATAAACACTCCCATGCTACTTCAGTTTCTCACAATGAGCTGTAGGATACACCCATATCTAGCCCATGAAGCCCAAAAAGGGTTCAAGATGAACAGAGAAGTGGGACTACATTAATAGAAAGGAGGAAGAGACAGGCAGAAGAGGTCTGACTTAGCCCATCAGCCTGAGAATCCTCCCTGCCCCCTGCGCTAAGCTTAAAATAGAAATTACAAAAGCACCTCTGTTAGGACTTGTTAGCATAGGTGTTGTGAAAATGTGTCATTGTATTGTTTCAGTAGCATGTGGCTGCACTTCACACATTTGGGCATTTTGTAATCTTTGCCTGTGTTCTGCCTGTGTTATGAGAATCTCTTTTGTCCACATTCACAATGAAGATAGGAACAATTTGCTTTTGCTTCCAGTATTGTGGACCGGGTGGAACAGCGCAGGAAACTGAACTGTAAATCCTTCCAGTGGTACTTGGAGAACGTCTACCCTGAGCTCAAGTGAGTCATCCTTTGAATCTCAAGTAAAACCGCAGGATGTATATTTAACATTGTGGGAAGGAGGAAAGTGGCAGGTGCCTTCCCAAGAGGTAAAACATGCTTGTAGCACATTGGAAAGATGCATGACAAATTGGAGGTTCTTTTCTGGAACAGGTATCTCCATACCTCCCACCCATGGGCCTGACATGGCTCTGTTTGAACCAATGCCTCTTCACTATGGCAGCTTGAACTTTTGAGGTGGGATTACACACCTGGGAGCTCATCCACACTTCTGCTTTGTCTCGTGCCCAGAAAGCATGAGTCCAAGGGATTTTCCACTTGTCTCATGTTTCTAGGCATGGTTCCGAGTGGTTTTGTGCTGCTGCTTTTCCTGGGAAAACCTGCTCCTTAACCCTGAATTGGAGCAAACATAAATCTGTAGAAAACACGATTGATGTTTGCTCTGATTCAGTGGTAAAGATCAGGTTTTCTGAAAAGTTGCTATGGGAAATGGTAGAAGGCACAGTTGGGTCGAGCTTAATTTATTGTGAAAGGATAGAAGCATCAGAACCTCATAAGCAAGGTTTAGACTTCTTTCATGAGGCATCCTAGAAGGCAAAAATATATAACCCACTCAGAGAACAGTGGAGTTATGGGGTACATCAGTTGGAGTAATAGAAATGAGAATACATATACCGGTATATGTTGTAATATGTTTAGAAGTTATAATCTGTTGTAATTAAAATGAATAAGACTGATTCTGAAACCTTTTGCCATAATTTGAAAAAGATCAAAAAGTCTGCTTGCTTAACTGGTACAAACTAGTTAGCATTACTGAGGTAAATGTGGTGTAAGATGCACCTCACTTCTGTGGGTTAAACCACAGAGCCTGGGACTTGCCAATCAGAAGGTTGGCGGTCCGAATCCCCGTGATGGAGTGAGCTTCCGTTGCTCGGTCCCTGCTCCTGCCAACCTAGCAGTTCAAAAGCACGTCAAAGTGCAAGTAGATAAATAGGTACCACTCCGGTGGGAAGGTAAACGGCGTTTCCATGCACTGCTCTGGTTCGCCAGAAACGGCTTAGTCATGCTGGCCACATGACCCGGAAGCTGTATGCCGGCTCCCTCGACCAATAAAGCGAGATGAGCGCCGCAAACTCAGAGTCGGTCCCGACTGGACCTAATGGTCAGGGGTCCCTTTACCTTTACCTTAAGAAAGAGCTGTAGTGGGTTAGTTAAGGGGCATAGTTAATCTTGAGGGGGGGGAGACTTTCTTGTATACAATTTGTAGCCCAAGAAAAACAAGCGGTTCACATATATACCTGTTTTAACATGGTATTATCATTCTCACAATTGGTGTTCTTCTTGAATTCCCTCAGTGATTTCAGTTGATTGCAATATTCTTTTTATTGCTGTGTTTCACTCCAGAGGTGGGATAGCATTTCTGTGCCGTGTGATACTATTCTCATATGTATATGGAAGATTTATTTTTATTTTCTTCTGGATTATCACCATCAAATATAGAGATGGTATTGGTAATTTGGCAATTTGTGTTCTGGTTTTGTTTTGTCTCTCAGGGTTCCAGAAAAGGAGCTGATTCCTGGCATCATCAAGCAAGGAGCAAATTGCTTGGAGTCTCAGGGACAGGATACAGCAGGGAATTCTCTAGCAGGGGTTGGAAGCTGTAAAGGGACAGTGAACAATCCTGTGGCCACTCAGGTGAGGTGAACTGAAGTTGGTCCCTTTATTCTTTTCTGCTGCTTTTCTACTACCTACTGGGGAAGATAAATGTGTGCATTTGAAGCATAGTGATCTTAGTGGATCCCTTGGCTGGGCAGAGGCAGTAGATAATTTGTGGACAATAGGGTTAGGCCTCGTTAGGCCTTGCCTCAGTTCTTCCTCCAAGCCACATTGATTCTCCTTGTTGGAAGGCAGAGAAGGAATTGACTGGGATTCATCCTTCCCTGAAGGTCCTCCCCAGCCACTTGAGTGGACCCCCTTGATAAAGTGCTTGCACAGCAAACCATCATAAAATGGGTTGCCCACAAGGCTACCGCCTCACGCAGCACAATCCACAGGGGCAGCAGATCCGGCTTCCAAGGAATGCATCACCCACTGCTGCTGTTGTGATTGCAGTAACAACTGTGGTGTGCTTCTTGGAGGCTGGAGGCTGCCTCCTCGGCAGCTGGCCGCCCCCACCAGTACTACCTCTATAGCAGCCTCTTGGCCAATAGGAGGCACTGATGGTCTCCTCCCACCCTTATTCCCATTGTTGAAGACCTTCACTCCCCACACCCTTATTCCTGATGGAGATCTTCACTCACTAGGCAGGGGAGGCCTTCTGTGATTCGCCTCAGGTACCAAAATGTCTTGGGCCAACCCTGGTAGCCCAAGCTCTTCTTCCGAATAGGCGCTGCTTGGCATGAGCTTTTTTTCCAGTCAGACATCTCCCATCTGGCCATTTCCTTGGCCCTCGAAAATCAGCACAGCCTGTAGATGTACAGCCAGAACAGATGAGAAGGGTCAGGGAGAAAATTCAGAGCAACTCACAGAACCCAGCCCTCAGAGTTCCAGCATCGTGTGGGCAGCAGTTGAGATACAGTGCCCACATAGCATTGTTTGGAATTGGGGGAGCAGTGAAGAGAATGGAGAGCTAATGTGAAGAATGACCCAGATCCACTTATTATCTTACAATTCCATTATTATTCTGTTTTACTATTGCCTTAAGGACATAGTTCAGATGTAGAGACAGGAAGTCCCTTGTCACATGCAGGAGCTGTCCAACAGAGGAGGAGGAGGAGGCAGCTATTTAAAGGACATTGGGAGCTATGGTATTGTGAAAACTTTTATGTCTTGAGGCTGTTTCACACAGTACACAGTTTTCCTGAACTACAATGAAGGACAAAAAAAGTGAAACCAATGCGTAACGTAACATCTGCAGCTGTGGTGATCGCACACACATGTATTTCATTACATGTACAAGGCATGGGGAGGCCACACGTTTACCATGGATGTGATGGTCAGAATCTACAGACCACTTCTTTCCTACATGGAACTCTATAAATAGTGATACCATGTAAAATAGTATTTAGTGGCTCCTAATCAACCAGATTTGTTGGATATGGGAATAATGCCCACTTTATCCCCCCCTGAGCTTTTCACCAGTTCTGTTTGGTATGTAAAAGTTACTGGCACTACTATCACACAGGGAATATACGTATGTTGATCCTGGGTGTGGTTGCACACATGTATTATTATTATTTGAATTTATATACCGCCCTATACATGGAGGTCTCAGGGCAGTTCACAGAAAAGATCAACATAAAAATCACAATCTATATATAATCAAAATAAAAACAGCAGCCCAATAGCACCCCCCTCCAGAAAAAATAGCCACATTTTAAAAGAACAACTACTAATGGCCTGGTTAAAAAGCAATGTTTTTGCCTGGCGCCTAAAGGTGTATAATGAAGGCGCTAGGCGAACTTCCTTGGGGAGAGCATTCCACAGAATGCAAGGCACGGAATTAGATCCTGCAGGTTGTAGGAGTTAGAAATTATGGCAACAGATTGTTGTAAAGAATTTACTGCTCTAAATCTGTTTAAGGCTGTGCACACATTGCCAATTTAAAATGCAGTGACATTGGATTCCTCTAGCTGGCATGTTCAAAGTCCGTTTGGGGGGCCTAATCCAGTCCACTGGTCGGTTTAATCCGGCCCCTGTGGCAGTTTATTTTCTGGGGTAAAATCCTATAAAAAGCTCAACAATTTCAATCCTAAAAAAGGTCAACAACCTTGCTTGGCCCTTTGGTCGGCCCCCTGGCCCTTCACTTCATCAAATCTGGCCCTCTTAGAAAAATGTTTTGACACCCCTGTAGATAAATGTGGATTGTGGTTAACATTGTATGGACATGGCTTCCCAAAGCAGTGCTGAGAGTGCATTGGATCCAGAGCACACAGCCTAAGACCTTTTCGTTCACCCAGGTTTTTATATTGGTGTTTTAAATCTCCGGGGGGGGGGTGTTTCCTCTCCCTTTTGCAACAAAATTATATTTTTCTATTGCTGATTATGATGTATTAGTATTGTTTTGTTTGTAAGCCACCCAGGGGGGAAATTCTTTGTGAATAAATATTGGCTTTGCTTATTCTGGAGTAGGTAGCAAATCCCCTCTATGTTGAATAAGAATCAGTTGCAAATGCTCTCAAAATTGGCTTGAAATAGTAGCTGCTTTCTTTATAATTCATTATGGGCATTCATAATAGAACTGCTCTGTAACATAGCGGTTCATGCTATGTGTGGCAAAATCCTCTATACTTTTAAAAAAATATAGTTTTAATTATTTCCCGGCAAGGGAACAATACAGAATAAAATACAGAACAAACTATTGGCGTACATAGTAAATAGCCACAAACATAACACGTAGCTATAGAATCTTGCTTTTTGCAAAACCCTTTAAACTTCAGTGGCTTCTGAGGAATTTATTCCAGCTGACAATCTCGACCGGGAACCCTTCATTCAGATGCTGTCATATAGCAAGGAAGCAGCTTGAGTCAGCAAAAGGTCGCAGTAGGATACTGGATGCCAACAAAGGCTCACTCACATCTGTTAATGGTTGGGAAGGAGCCTGCAGACAGCGTCCAACAAGCTGTTTGATTTGACTTGCTGTGCTATTTTGTCATTGTTTGAAACTGCTGAAATTCATTGAACTGTATCTCTGTCCTGGGAATTATCCCAGCAAAGAAGGCGAATGTTAATTGTCTGTTGGGAAGGATGGTTATTAGGTGGGAGGGTAAATCAATGAAGTGGGCTTGCCCTCTTGCTCTGTGTTTGTTACTGGTGGGTGTCTATGCTGTCTCCCTAATGATAAATTGCATGTTTTGCCACCATAGACAATAGCTACAATCGTGTTTTAGAAACAGGTTGATGTTTCCCTATTGGGGAAGATAAGTAGAAACTGTGGCCTGTTCTAGAAAAAGCAAGGGAGGGGGGGAATCCTCAGGCCCAAGGGTTGAATGTGTCCTTACTGATCTCTCCGTCAGACCCAGGCTTTGCCCTCCCCCCCCCCAAGCCTCTCCCTAAGCCCCACCTCTCACTGGTCCCACTCTGTCCCTTCCTTGCATGCTCTTGCATGGAATGTGTCCTTGCACTGTGATACTACCTCTTGCTGGTCCAGATGGAAAGAGGTGTATGGGCTGTATGTAAAAAAACCCCAACCCTCTGGTTTTTGGAATGTTGTAAGGTAAGGCCACTGCATGGAAGGTAAGAGGCATATCTCTTGCACTGCTCAGCTGTGCCTCTGGCCCCACCCACTATTGTCATGTGACCTCTGGGAGGTTTTCCATGAGGGGATGTGGCCCTTAGGCTGAAAGGTGTTTCCCCGCACGCCCTGGCCTTCCACCTCTGCCAGTCATGGGAAAAGGTTGTCCAAGGCTGAAATCCTTGGACAAGCTGTTGTCTAGCAAGAGGGAGAGCCAATTAGTAACCTTTGAAGCACACCTCAAAAGCTCTTTTTGAACCCTGAATTCTTTGAGTGCCCAATCTTTCCCAGGATTTCAGTCTCTGTTTCCAAAACTGAGTGTCTTTCACATATGCAGTGTTTCTTGCCTTTTTCCTGCTATGTTTCCCGTCTATACTGAAAGCTGCTGCTGCTGCAGGTTCAGTAACCTCTGAAGCAGTAAGTGGACCCCTCCTGCTAGTTCGCACCGTGCTTTGTCCTTGCGATCACAGGTACATGCATGCCCAAAGGCCATTGCATAGAGAAATTCAGGTGACGAAAAGGTCTGAGTCAGCCCTTTTCTTACAAGCAAAAGCAACATGCACTGAGCACTTGATGGCTGAAAGAGGTATTGTGTTTCCACCACTGAACTCTCTTCTTTTCTTCTTCCTCCAAAGGAGTGGATATTCAGTGACCCTTTAATCAGGCAGCAGGACAAGTGTCTTTCAATCACCTCTTTCTCCGCTGGCTCTCAGATCACAATTGAGGCATGCAATCAGAAAGATGGCAGACAGGTACTGTGCTTCCTTAATCACACTTCCCCTGTTTTATTGTGGTGCCATTGTAGTTTAGTTTTAAAAATTACTGTATAAGGGTGGTTTGGCTCTGGAGATGGGATACAATCCATGTGATATCATAAAGCTGGTGTGTGTGTGTGTGTGGTATGAGTGCCATCCAAAGCACACTGGCCACGCTGACTGTGGCTGATGGGAGCTAGAGTCAGACAACATTTGGGGGGCATCCAAGGCGTTTAAAATAAGAATAAATAAAGAACACTAGTAGCAATTTTAGAAGACACAATGCAGCACAGGTATCGGGAGTGGTGGAGTTGGTTTGCACATCACACTTCATGGCACAGGTAATATCTAATATGTGTTCATGTCACTGGAACAACTCTATAGAAAAGGATACGGAAACGTGTTGCTTTGCTATAGCATATCTTATGCCAGAAAAGGTAAAAAGTGGTTGCTTCCCTGCGTGAGTTTTAAAAACTAGGGCTCAGCTTCAAATTTCTGGTTCACTTTTTTTGGGGGGGGCAGGGAGTATCTGAAAATTGAGGGTGGAATTTTGGGGAGAACTTTCTGAAAGGTTATGTGAGCGGCAGTGACTTATCTCCCCCCTCCCTTTTTTTACCCCAAAGCTACTATAATATATGTCTGGGAACTCCCGGTGGTCATACATACCCATCCGGGGGGGAATTTTACATTTTAAAGCAAATGCCCCGGATTTTGGGGTGTGTTTTTTAAAAAAGTGTGTGTGTGGCTCTTGTTCTGGGTCTGGCTCTGGCGCAGACAACCCTGGCTCAAGCTCGAGAGCGCCGGGGGGCTATTGCTATAAGCTCAACAACTTTTGTATCTGAATAACCCTACTATAATAGACTGCATTTTTGCTATTGCCAAAGGTGGGGTGGCTGAAGCACTGTTATTCGTAGCATCCCTCAACAGGTGGCCAGGTTACACGCCCCACCCCTCCTGCAACTTACAGCTCCTCTCAAACTGTGCTGCGTCTTTGCATAGTGTCATTTCAAGGGAGCTGTGGGGCAGGAGAGGGAGAGATCGTGACCATGACTGGCAGCTCCTATTTTTTCTCCAGGTTACCCCTGGAACAGTGCTATATCATGACAAGGCGTTGTTCTGGGTCACAGCAAAATAACTGTTGCTTTTTGGTGGTCTCTAAGAGCAGCCCTGTTTGTTGCTGCAGCTACTTACCATATTTTTCACCCTATAGGGCGCACCGGCCCATAGGTCGCACTTATCTTGGGGGGGGGGGAAATAAAGGAAAAAAATTATTCCCCCCCCCAAGCCCCAAAGAGCAAAGAAGCCATGACAGCGAGCAGGATGGATCCCGCTCGCTGTCCTGGCTTTGTTTTTAGCCTCAGGGCTGGGGGTCCGGGAGCGAAGGCGAGGTTGCGCAACCTCACCATCGCTCCCGAAGCTCGCTGGGCTGGGGCGGAGGAAGCCCGAGCTTCCCCTGACCCCAGCCCCCAGAACAGGCTGCTATCCGCAAGCCTGGGGAGCCTGGCGGGAACTCCCGGCGGGCTCTCCAGGCTTGCAGATATCTGCCCGAAGCCCAGGGCGCGCCCCGCTGCGCTCCCCGGGTTTCGGGCTGCAGGCTGCTGTCCGCTAGCCTTGGGAGCCCGGCGGGAAGTCGCGCCGGGCTCCCAAGGCTTGCGGAGAGCTTCCTGAAGCCTGGAGAGGGAGAGGGGTCGGTGCGCACCGACCCTTCTCGCTCTCCAGGCTTCAGCGAAAGCCTGAATTCGCCCCATAGGACGCATACACATTTCCCCTTCATTTTTGGAGGGGGAAAAGTGTGTCCTATAGGGCGAAAAATACGGTACATGTGTGGCAGCAGAAATACAGTTTGAAGCCTCAAGTGGATTTTAAATAAGAAAAGGGGCAGAAAAGAGAGAAACCATTGGAAAAATGCCTCCCTGAATTCTTCCAGTCCCCCTCCAAAAATTGACAACCCTCCCCACAGTTTGCTACCTGCTAAATGGATGGAAAGTAGGGGTGGGATTTCATCTAACCCATAGATCAGGAAAGGTTCCGAATTCCTGGTACGGGAGGTTTTTCTATTTCTATTAATAGCTGTGACACAGAATGAATCAGTTCTGCATGAGGGAGTTGACAAGTCTAAACTAAATATGTGCAGCCCCTCCTTCATCTCCTGCAGTATCGACCTGTTAAGGTACTCCTAATTGCCTATATGTCTCTGTTTTAAAAAACAAAACAAAAAACAAGGACAGAATTCCTTTTAAAACCTTGCACATAGAGAACATAAGCACAAGTTTCCCAAGAGCTCTGGCTAATGTAGGAGCGCCCATAAGAACTGTCACAACACATATGCCCTCAATAAACTCTTGCTGTTGAAATTAGGGCTGTGTGAATGTCCCCAGTGAGTTGTTCTTGCCTAGGCCTACCTTCCTCCTCTGCTGGTGACCACACGCACACCGGCCTGCTTTGGAACTAGGTCACTAATTTCTTCTTAAGTGCTTTCACAAAATCTTCCTCCCTGTGGCATAGCGAACTCTTGCTGCTGCTGCAGAACTCATCCTCCATTGTCTCTTGTGCCTAAGAAGCAAAGTCTCTGTCACCTGCAGCTCTTAGCTGCTGTCCTTTTTGAAATGGAAACAATGAATGAGCCATGCTTGCCTATGAGACCAGTACTCTGCAGTCTTCTGGATTCAAATGGAATCCAAAAGCTCAGAAGCATGGTTCTTCTTTTTCATTTTTTTTTTCAGCCTTCATTATTACGAGCCATTTAGCAAGGAATGTTTCTACAACCATTCCCATGCTGCTTTTTGTATGCATGCCCAAACTCAAAACTCATCCAGGAACTGACTAGGGCAAAGAGGGGGCTAAAGTGAAAAAAATAAGCTAATCCTGTTTTGGCCTGGAAAGGAAATAGATGTTGTGGATATGGCATTGGGCTGTGTCTGTTGATTTTATTATTTTTCACTAGCCTTTTCTCCTTCATTCTTAAGAATCCCAGATGGCATCCTTCCCAAATCACTGGATTCCTGGAGCCCCCCCCCCCCCCCCGTTGGCATCACTTCATTTAAAAGTGCTGTTTCATAGTAGTGCTTCGAATTTCTATCACAACAGCAGTGCAAGTAACCATATGACATTATGCAAATAAAGCTCTCCACAGTAAGCATTTAATACAATCCAAACATATACTGTACAAAAATAACAATTATTAAACACAGTACCAAAATGTCCCCAAAATATATGGCAATCTTCCACGGTTGGTAGAACTCATGCAGTTTGTATCAGGCTGCCACTGATGTGCTGTGGCTAACAAACTAGACCCTGAAAACTCCATCGGACAGACTCTGAAAATAGTGGCAATGTGTTGAAATAAGCTGGGTTATGGATGGCCCAATTAAGAGCTAAGCAAAGCATCCCAGGAAAAAGCTACCCGTTCTGAGGGTGGGAGGCAAGGGGGACCCCCAAGTCTTGGCCAATGTAGTTGTGCAGAAACACCAGCACAGTGAAGCTTCCCCAATCCTACTTCCCCTAATGCTGAAAGTCTCACAGCTGGGCATGTTTTTTAAAGAAGAAGAAGAGTTTGGATTTGATATCCCGCTTTATCACTACCCGAAGGAGTCTCAAAGCGGCTAACATTCTCCTTTCCCTTCCTCCCCCACAACAAACACTCTGTGAGGTGAGTGGGGCTGAGAGACTTCAGAGAAGTGTGACTAGCCCAAGGTCACCCAGCAGCTGTATGTGGGTGGAGGAGCGGAGACGCGAACCCAGTTCACCAGATTACGAGACTACCACACACACAACAGCTTTTTTTCTGACAGCACTCACTGGTAGGGACTACTAGCACTGTTTTTTCTGCTGCCTGTGGCAGACATTTTGCGCTAGCACCCATGACACTTTTATCAACATATGAGTAGCAGCACCCCCCTTTTTACATAGATAGATACTAAAAAAAGACATTCCCATTCTAGCACTGATGTACAAAAAATACCCTTTGCAATTTTTAACGCACATTCCCCCCTTTTATCAGCAACTGTGGCAGATGAATAAACAAGTGAAGCAGAATCCCTTTTGTGGGGACCAGATAATATGTCAATGGCACTGAGCGGGGACAGCAGCATTATAGCACCAAAAGTAGAGTAGCACCAGAGAGAGCTTAGAACTGCATATGTAGTTGTATATCAATCTTTCAATCAAAGGGAGAGGGCATTCTCTCCTGCAGCCACTAAACTGTGGACTCCCCTCCTTGCAGACTTGTGTCTGGCACCTTCATTCATTTATTTATTTTGTCTGTCATGGGTGCTTTAGCTGAGATTCCTGCATTGCAGGGGGTTGGAAATAAATTTCGTGCCTGATGCCAAGAGGCAGAGTTCCTTGTATATCTTCTGACATGTGCTGAAGGAACATCTCTTCACCCTAGTCTTTGGCACCTGAAATAGATACATGTTAGAATCCACCTTATTCTTAGCATAAATTGTTTTAATATTGTATTTTTATATTGAGTAAGAAATCTTATAATAAATCTATTGACTAGTCAAACAATCCTATTTTTGGTCAGCTTTTCTATTTGGTTTATGTTTGTCACAATGCAAATATGATGATTCTTAAAAAGTCCAAACTTCTTACATTTTCTTTTTATGTAAGAATTGGGACAATGGAGAATTGTTCTTCCATTAAAAATATTTTTGCTGTATTTCTGAAGTGTTATTAATATTAACCTGCTATATTAGTTGCACTGGAATGACTTAATTGCCATGTTGAGGAGTAATTATTCTATGTTAGATGAGTATCTGGGTACTCGAAGAAGAGAGTGACACCTACTCCCAAATATTCTGAAAATCTTATTTTGTTATGGACAAATTGGGTGTGAAACATTAGTTGCTAGCGGAAAGTGATGGAAGTTTATCATGCGGTTTCTTCAGTTGCTTGCTTCCAGAGAGGGGGAAATGGAACGCTACAGGAACAGACAGATTGCCATTGCAGACACACACAGAGAGAGATTTTTCAGGTGCTTGGATCAGCATCTACTTTATAATAATCTGAGAAAACATTCCTTTCTGAATGTGACCCCTGCAGCAGAATAGTACTTGTTTTTTTTAGTAGACATTAGCTTCCCACAGCTCAAATTCTTTTGGTTTTATTTAGTGCATAGCTTGAAGTGAAGGGGTTTCAAAGTGGGAATGAGAGAGATTAGCATTTGTAGTCCATGTATTACACAATCTTTGATTCCAGAACACTTGTTTTTAATGTGTTCTCTCTATACTTCTCTCTATACATGCTAGTATAGAGAGAAGTGAGGGGCAGATGGGCCGTGTCCACCTGGGAAGGTAGCCGATCTAGGAGAAAGAAAACTCTGGTCAACGTTTTACCTTTTTCTAATTTCCTTTCATTCAGCCTCTGACCCTTTCCCTTCAGCCTATTTTCCCTCCCTGCTCCTAAACATCCCTTTCTCCCAACCACCTTTACTCAGTATGTGGGGAATTGCTGGTACTCGCATTGAGGAGACACCATTTCAGCAAGGCCCAGTGTTTGAGAAACGTTGATGTAGATCTGGGCCCACAGGCTTGCAAACGGCCACCCAGTTTGCATGCATGATTCAGACCTACAATATTAGCCAAGGTCAAACTTGAATGCTTTCTTCTTTCTTTCTTTTTGCTATGGAAGATCTCATCTCCACTCTGCTGGCCCAAGGCTGGGTTATTTTTAATAACTCTTTTGTGCACTCAAGCCATCAGATGTGAAATTTCAAACGAAGCTGTGTCTTGTACAGTGACATTACTGCTCTTTGGGCCGTGTCCTGGAAAATGCAGTGGCAAGCCTGGATGTGTGTGACGGGGTGGGGGTGGGAGGTTAATGAAACCAAGCCCGCCATTTACAGCTAACTAATTACAAGATGCAGTAATTGTGCTAATACAGTTCCCTACATGTTTTCCCTGCCCTCTGTCCTCACTCTTGTGCCCTCTCTCACCTTACCTTTCTGTTGAATAGGAACGACTGAAAAAGATTCTGTTGATACAACCGCTGCGCTTTCAAGTCGTGCAATTAATAGAGGAGTTTCTTTCGTTTGGTGTCGTTCATTAGCGGGAGAAAATGCTTGCTGGGTGCCCTGTTGCAGCTGCTAAGGAATGAGCGAGGGATATCAATCCTACTTAAAGAGGTTTACAGATCAGTGGGCCTCTAGTCCAGAAAAACAGTGTGAAACATGGGTCTCTCAAAGGGGCCAGGATGCTGCTGGGGGCCAAAGGAAGGGAAACGTCCCTGCCTAATTACCATTGACAACAATCTCTGTACAGTGGAAGAGCTTTACAAATCACAGCTGGTCCCCTTACAGACAGTAAAGAGTACCAGGATGATTAAGTCTAACCCACCACAATCTTGTCAAAAGGCTATGCATTAGATCTGTTGATCTGAGATAGGGAGGGGGCTGACACACAGGGAAAGGTGGCTCTCCAGGTACTGTAGTCCTAGTCCACTAAAAGCAGTTATGGGGACCCTCGTGAGGAAACTTCCACCCTCCAGATGCAACCTCCCATCATCCCTGGCCATTGGCCAGGCTTGCCGAGGCTGATGGGAGCTGTAATTTAGCAACAGCTGGAGGGCCAGAAGTTCCCCACTCCTGACTTGCAGCTTTAAAAAATAAGAGCCAGCACTTTGAATTGAGGTTGGGAACAAATAGGCAACCAATTCCAGCGAAATGGTATCAGATTAATATACCCTGCCCAGTCAGCACCTGTTATTAGTCAGACAGTGGCATTCTGAACTGGCTGAAATTTCTGAGCTCTTTTAAGAGTTACCAAGTGACTGCCTTCTCCAGGAAAGTCTACAGCTGGCCTACCAGGCTAAGCTTATCGAAAACATTTCATCCTCTCCCACTGCCTCTAGATCAGAGGTCTATACTCACTGCCTCCTGGCAAGGGCTAGTCACCACCCCCAGCAAATCTTTTTGGGAATCCCTCCCAAGACTAACAAATTTGGACGTGATGGCAAAAGGGGGGGGGGGGGACCACAACAGGGAAATAGTGCTAAAGTGGACACGTTTGAAGCTCTCCACCTCACCAAGCCCATTGTTCTCCAAATCAGACATGCCACTTTTGGTCCTCAGAATGGTACCTCCCTTCCTGGAAGAACTGTAGCTGCCTAACGTTCAGCGGGGTAACCCTATTCTTTTACAGATTCCAAAGTGTTTGCAGAGCAGATACTGGGTGTCCTTCAAATCATCACAAAGAGGACACCTGGTACTTACACAACCTTACCATATAAAAAGTGGCTACTGAGATCAAATAGGTTTGCTAGAAAGGGGGCCCCATCTTGGATTTTGTGGAGAGTTTTAATTCTCTCTCTCATTCTTCACCACCTTCCTGCACACTGTTGCTTGACTAGGCAGTTCTGCTTGTATGGGAGATATGGTCAGTCCACCAACAGAACTGAAGGAGTCCGATCATGAAAGTGGGTTAAATATCAATGTATAGGATGCCAATGTTAAATCATTAAATGATTCTGTAACGTGGCGGCAGGCAGAGTGCTTTGAAGACGGCACAATCGATTCAAGACAAATAATGATCTTGCCAAAGGAAATCAGGTGTAGCAGGTGGTACTTCCAAGAAAATGAACTAATGATAATGGCTAATGAAGCCTTTACTTCAAGTGTTTATAGATTTTAACATCTGGACATTTGCTGGTTGCCCTACAACCTACGGCATATGTCTTGGTTGTCTAAAACTGTTCAGCTTGTCAGCCTGAGAAGAATTGCTCTTTATGAGTGCATACTGTGTGCTAGCGTGAATTTTAAGAGGCCAAGCAGCCGGGGTGGAGCTGCTAGCTCTCAGCATTTCCTACCTGGATGTGCCATGGGGTTGGAGCCTGTCCCTTTTTGCCCTCATCAATCAAGCAGCTGAGACAAATAGCAATTTAATATCCCTGAGTGGTCAAGTTGCTAAGAGCACCCTGGCCCTCTGTCATACCTGGCTGAAGAAGCCAAAGGGGAAAGTTGGGAAGGTTCAGCCCATTCAACTGCTGAGCAGTCTCCTCTAATGTACCACAGAATTGGCATTAGGGAGTTCTCACAGCTATACTATGTTACTTTATTGAGCATTTCATTTTGCCATGCCAGATGGCTTCTAAGCACACAGGACTAGTTAAAACACCAAGCGGCTATGTTTGGGGCAGGCGAGAGGGTCTAATTTCATGTGCTATAAGAACCTATAACAAGGATGTTGCTGGACTCCAACTCTCATGGCCAATGATCAAGGGTGATAGGAGTTGGACGTCAACAATATCCGGAGGACCACAGATTGCCCATCTTTGCCCTGTACTAAAAAATGGAATCATGCAGTTGGAAGCAAGCCATGCTGTCTGGCAGAATCAACTGTCCACCCACTAGCCCTTAATAGATCAATGGTTTGCACCACCATACGCCACAAGACCAGAAATGTGTACACACTACAAAATGCCACTTACAAAGCAAATAAGCGTAGAATGGCTTGGGTAAGTGAGCTGAGCCATAACTGTAGGGGAGGGCAGAAAACGACAC
Organism: Podarcis tiliguerta; assembly: GCF_965153285.1. Lineage (NCBI taxonomy): Eukaryota > Metazoa > Chordata > Lepidosauria > Squamata > Lacertidae > Podarcis > Podarcis tiliguerta. Next base: position 88,688,438 of record NC_139534.1, read on the forward strand.
TTGGTCACATAAATTACTGGTTTTTATATTAATAAGCCAGACTGTCCTTAGCTTAAAAGAAACTTAGAGTTTGAGCACACATTGCGCCTGACTGCCTGACTGCTGAACCAAGAGATAATAGGTGCACTTACCTGTTCAGGGCTGCATCTTCTTATAAGAAGCTTTGCACTCAGATAACACATATCCAGGTACAAAATGCTTGCACATTATCTCAGTCGTGAAGTGTCCATGTGAATAAACGTGTGTCGGTGATGACTAGGAAACCGTTGGGTCCACTCAAAAACATTTGAAAGTGTGTGGGGTTTGATTTATATTCGTGTGCTTATCCTAACTAATCCAAGCAACACTTCGGTATTTTAGAACTTGGGTAGCAGTGCCTAAAAATAAATTGCCTCGTAAGAAGTAGCCCCGAGTCAAGACATGGAAATTTTGCTGGAGGCAATTCACAAGAGAAAAAAGAGAATAGAGAATCTGCCGGGAGGAGGGGCGGGGGGGAAGCAGCCCTATGCCACTGATTGTACAAAATATATGTGATTCCAAAAGCTAGAGGATTGGTTGCCATTCATCCCCACTCCCAGTCAGAATTCCAATGATCCAAATTTCTGATGCCTTCACCACTTGTTCCACCCCCTTAATCAGGTCATCCTTGATGCCCCAAGCCTCATACTGACAGATGCAATTCTATGCATGTTTACTCAGAAATAAGATTTCTGTGGGACTTGCTCTGTGGTGAGTGTGCATGGCATAGTGCTGTGACTATTGTAATCATTAGAGATGCTGGATACCTTTCTCACTGAGATGTGCTACTGAATTAGAAGGCGAAAGCTCTGAAACTGTCATGCACATGCCAGAAATTCAAAATGGTGACACTAAATAACACCGTGAACAAATATGATTTATTTAGCACTTCTTGAGTGTGTAGCGTCACAGACACAGCTGTGTGCTTTAAACCTAACAAGCAAGAAACTAAGTAAAGAAGGGGTCAGGTTTAATCGCTTGATGTTGTTCTTTGTCTTCCTTCCCTTCTTTCCTCTCACAGAAATGGAAGATGAAAGGCAACTTCATCCAGCACTTCGTCAGTGGCCTTTGCTTAGAAAGCCAGTCCAGCAGACTAGTGACCAACATCTGCCAGTCAGACATACTGGGCCAACAATGGCAGCTGCTTCAAGCCACATGATGGTTGCCGGGCAACTTCTCTGATGCTTTTGCATGAGACTCTTGGGAATGGAAGGGGTTAGGGTGGGGGATGAAGTTTGATTATCTTTAAACCCTAAGTATTTTGATTGTGAGCCTCAGCCGATAACTATTTCAGTTGAAATGTCAGTGTTTTTGGATCCATTAACGAAGCACTCCGAGATATATGGAAAGATCCCTGGAAATAGCCCATCTGCTAGCCGTTTCCCCTCTGTGAGTAACTCCATAAGAAGCTCCACAGCAGCTCACGGCTCGGGAAGGGTGCAGCCCAGTAGCCCAGACTTCGGTGTGACTAAGACTTACTGACAACTCTTCTCCTCTCCTCCATTCCTTTCTCTCCAGAGAAACTTGTGCTCTCTGGCCCCATGGAGTTGTTGCAATGGATGTCTGTGACAACGCTTAATACGAACTCCTGGTGGATTTGTTTGGCTTCACTGGCATTTTGACCTGACATCACTTCTCATTTTGCATGTGTGTTGTACAAAAATGCTGTATGAGAAAACTAGCAAGAATTGTTGTGGCTAAGTTATTGGGAGATGCCTAATTGTGGGGGGTGGGGGATGAAAGAAGCAGCAGCTAGGGTCTTTATTGCTGTTTTTTGTTTTGTTTCTGTGTTTGGTTCCTCACTGGCGTGTGTTAATATAATTCATCGCAGAGATTCTCTGTACGGCTTCTTGTTTGCTGTTTCTGATAGGGTTGATGGTACATTGCAGTAAGAAACTTAAAACCCCAACTGGCTAAATGGTCTGTTGGTATTTTTTATTTTATTTTTATTTTTTAAAATGAGTCCTGAAGCGCAAACGCTGTCTGAAAAGACAAAAGGTCCCCTTTTCCCCTACAGAGGATGCGGCATAAGTGATGCTTTTTGTTGTTTCGTACTGTCTTTACCTCTTTTCTTCCGCCACTAGGAAAACAATGTTCAGAAAATGAATGCCTAAGCTATAGTGGATAGGTTATTTGAGGTCACTCTTGAGACTGATAAATGTGAGGCAGCAGCTGCTAGGGAACCATCCATTAAGTCTCATCCAGAAGCATTCAATGACATTACCCTGACAGCCTGTGTTAAAAGTGTTGGTGCTTTCTGTGCTAAGCGAAAGGGCTTGAAGGACTCAGAAGAGAACAAAAATCATTCCCTTCTGCCTTCACTAACATGCATGAGAGATATACAGTTACCTGCAGAAAGCAACCCATTATATTATTTACCGTATTCTTGTAAGCACAGCTTGTGCTGAAGAACCGATGCCCAAATGGTCAAGCTGTGCTCGTGTGCCTGGCCCATGTTAACAAATCAAACAGAACTGGTCTTCCTTCTTAAGACCTAAGGAGTTGCTTCACAGCCTGTTCCCGAGACGAAAGCCAGACTTTTGCATCCACGCACGAGGTAAGGCCAACTTTGCTGGGTTGTGTTTATTTACTTTTTTTCCTCCCTGGAGTGTAAAACATGAACTCGGACCATTTGCTGAGTTCCTCCTGATCCTGTCACTTTCCCCAGCAGACTTAGAGACTAGCACTTTGCCCCTTTGCTACTGGCTGAAAGCTTGTAACTGCAGTGCACCCAACTAAGACTGTGCTCCTGTCGATATCTGTTTGGGAATAAGCCCATTGAACTCATTGGATCACAGCCAGAGTGGTGTTACTTGAATGTTCTCTTATTTCTAGGACTTCTGCTTGAGCAACGGAATGTCCTGCCCCTCTTCTCCCCCGGTGTGTCCCCTAAATCAATTCCACAGCCCTCTGGAGAACATTTGGGAAGGACGCTGGAAATGTGGGGGGGGGGGGGAGAGCAACCCCATTGCGCAAATGGAAATCCTTGAGCTGATGGGACATGGTAGTTGAATACCACTCAGTGGGACTTACTGTTGAGTTAACATGCCCAATATCAAGTCTCAGGTGAGCTGCCTGGCACTGTGCAACTGACCTGCATCACTGCATAGGTTGCATGAGCTCAGTGTTGACATGCAACTCAACATGAATTCTGGTGTGTATATGTTCCCAGGATCTAAACCAGTTTTGAGAGCAGACCCTTTTGTGCAAACATGGTTCCCTTTAGGAGAATGCTAACAAGAGAGGGACCATGGCCTCTTCCACCTGGTTTGAATTATACTTTGAATGGGAACAGCAGGAGAGAAAGTCATGGCCTGCATGACTGTTGCAAGACTCATGTTAGTGAATTGTTCCTTGGCACAGCAGTACCACTGTTTGCCTGTCAAGTCTGTGTCATCTCAGAGAACTGAGGTGCTGCCTGCATGCTGAATTTAGTATAGGCCCTGCAATGTCCTAAAGAGTCCTTCATGTGGTCACCTTATACCAGAGGTCTTCACTACCAAGAGGCCTGGTTCACATTAAAGAGGTCTGGTAACATTAAACCATTATTTAGCGGAAGGATGAATATCTATGAGTCTGGAATGAAGCATCGGCTCTCATGCTCCCCGCCCCCCCTCTTCCCACCTGACTGGGCTTCTGCCAAGTTTAGTTCACTTTTGAAAAATCTCAAATTAGCATTATAAACAAACCAGGGATTCTGGTTTAAAGCAATGGTTAATTGCTCAAGAGGCCAGCTTTGAACCATGAGTTAAGAATTGTTTGTTTTAAACCAGGATCCCTTGGCTATATATGTAACACCACACAAATACATTAATATGAAAGCTAAATTGATCACAATTTCATGCAGTTTCTGTATATGGCACCAAGTTGAAATCTTTTCAACCATGGCATCATACATTCCACTTGTTGCTGGAACTGTGTAATGAGCACTCAGAGACTTAAAATATGAACACTTCAGACATGAAATTCTCTGCATGATGTTGATAATTAATCATGCATGTCTGAATTGGCCCTAAGGTGGTAGAATCATGAGAGAAGTGTGCCGTATCAGTTTCTGTCTATTAAACCTGCATGTAGAAAGAGTATAGGTGTGCGATTGTGTGTGAGTCCTTATATCTGGAGGTAGAGGAGACTTCTGAAGAGGGGCAGCTGCCGAGATGGCCCTGTTGAGGAGGTAAGCACTTGGAAAGGGCCATTCGCTGCTGTCTATATCTGATGCTGCTGTTTCTCTGTTAGATCGAGCTGGGAAGCAAACAACTAAGTGAAGTCACCTTCACTGTAACTTTGGGGGACTCCATGATTGTCCGTTGCAGCCATTAAGCAGGCAACTCTAAGGGATCACAACAGTAAGATTTGGGAAGCTTTCAGATGTAATGAGAGATTTTCGGATCACATTAGAGGCACTCAAGAAGTATAGCTCATTCAGCAGGGAAATCAAAACCAAGCCTCACACTGCTGGAGCTAACATCAGAGCAGGAGGAATACAAGGGGCGACAGTAAGACATGTCAGTATTATGGCTTGCTTTCAGTATGAGTCTTTCCGCCATAAAAGGAGAAATTACTCTGTTTTTAATTTCCATGCGTCTGCTAACAAAAAGCAAGGATTTCCCCTTTTCCTAAGTTGTAGCCTGACAGTTGCAAAGACTTGTATGTTCACATCACTGCTTAAGTGAAGATTACGTGTCTTAATATCAAGCCATTTAAATTGCTAGGTGGTGCTAAAAGTCCCCAGCACAATCCATGCCCCAGGATTCAAACACTGCTTTTCAAATTCAAATAAAATCAAGGTGTTTCCAAAATGGCCTTCCTCTACCGTTACAAAATCAACATAATATACTACTACTTCCTGTGACATTCCTTTAAAGACCCTGATTGAGAAACACACCTGGGTTTGCAGTCCTCTGGCTGAGCAGCAGGTGGCAGGCATAGTCAGCTAAGATAGTGCTGTGCGTCTTCTCTGAAGGTCTAAATCCAAGCCCTGTCCGGAGTGGGGGAAAGGAGTGGCTGTGTTAAGATACTCGGCAGGTTGGCATCCCTAACCACCTGTTAGGTGCTGTGTCCATTATTCTGTGTGTTGGGGACCACAGACAGAAGTCTGAATGCTGGATACAGGGAGGAATCCAGCATCTGATTTGGGGCTGGGGTTTCTGGTCCAGCAGGGGATGCTTGTCTAGGGAAGCCACCTTCCGTGACAAAGACACCCCCCCCCCAAGAAAGCCTTACAGTGTTTTAAGTAGAGGGGCTGAGTGTAGCCTTCAGCTTGTGAAATATGCAGTCAGAATGAAACAATGACAAGTGATTTCATTACCAGGAAAAGGTGGAAGAGGGATTTTTAAAAGATTTAATGAAATCTTATCCGGTGTAATTGGATGTGCAGAATGGGGAATTAGCAGGATTTATTTAACAGGAGCCAAAAACGCTGTCCAGAAATCCTTTTGGAAGGCTTTGTTTTCTCCCCTCCTTTCATTAAAATGCACTTTGCCAAAAGTAATTTATGTGGACGCAGGTTTGTTTCCCCCCTTTCCCTAACCAAAGCATGTACCAGAACGTGTCAGGATGCTGGAATAAACTCCACTTCTGAAAATGTGTTTCAGCATTTTAATTGGGTTCCATCTTAGGCTGCATTTGCATTAACGCTTCAGCACAGGATTACTTCTGGGACTGCAACAACCACGGGAAGGCGCCTCTGCAGCTGTAAATTCACACCTCCAGTGATAGCGCAATGTTACACCAGCTTTAGCTGCCACTAAAAGACCCGGCAGTAGTTCCAAGGGTCTAGGCATGAAAAAGAAACGTGCAGGCAGATTTAGGATTCAGCACGAGGTGGAGAGTTTCTCAAATGGAGCATCACTGCAAACTTTATTCGTTTCAAACTGGCAGATGGACACATTTATCACAGCACAAAGTGCACTTTGAACATGGACACAGAAGACATGACAGCCTCAGGAAGGTACCTGAAGTTAACATGAGCACAGCATCAGGAGTACACAAAAAGAATGCAGTCTCATGTAAAGGATCTTGTACCCGTGCTAAATTACTATTATAAACACCCATGTGGAATTTCCTGGCTTTAAACTGGATTGACCTTTCCTACACCTCCATTTTGATTAGTCTTTATCAGTGGTTAACTCTGCTGAAGACTTGAAAGATGCATTACATTTTAGATACCAAACAGTGATGCATTTTGCATTGTCTATGTAGAATCTCTTGGGGAGAGATTTGGATTCACAAACTTAGGCTGAGGCGTGTATACATGTTTTTACACCCTTGTATATATTCAGCAGCTCTCCTTCACTTTTAACATTTTGCTCCTATGTACATGTGTTCTTAAGATTTTTGGGAACATGTTTTTGGAGATTAGGTCATGGGGAAAACTCTTACATTGCAGTTGCTTCCCTACTTGCCATGAAACTCACTGTGTGGCCTGGGGCCGGTCCACTCAATCTTAGCCTAATTTACCTCACAGGGTTGCTGTGAGGATAAATGGGGAGGAGAAGAACTATGCTGAGCCCCTTGGAGGAAAGGTGGGATGTAAATGTAATCAGTCCGCTGATAAACAAATAGAGTGTAATGAATAAAGATTGATTACATGCTTAGCCTTTAGTACTGCTAAGACATTGCTTTTTAAAATACTTATTTATTACCATCATACCTTGGAAGTCGAACGGAATCTGTTCTGTTCAACTTCCAAAATATTCGAAAACCAAAGTGCAGCTTCTGATTGGCTGCAGGAAGCTCCTGCAGCCAATCGGAAGCTGCAGAAGCCCCGTTGGACGTGTGGCTTCCAAAAGAACGTTTGAAAACCAGAACACTCACTTCCAGGTTTTGATCATTCGGGAGCCAAAACATTTGAGAACTAAGCTGTTCGAAAACCAAGGTACGACTGTATTTCATTTCTGTTCCACCCTTCACCCAAGGATCACAGGGCACTTTCCAATATAAAAACACAAAAATACGTACCACAATAACAAAAACAACAATACCCTCCCACACACAGTTGAAGAGGACATAGATTGTTGAATTAGCCAGAGGCCTGGAAGAAGAGGAACATCTTTGCTTAGCGCTTGAAGATAAGTCATGAAGGTGTGAGGCAAGCCTCCCTGGGGAGAGCATTCCACAAGCCGTGAGCCACTGCAGAAAAGACCCATTCTCATGTTGCCACCCTCCAGACCTCTCATGGAAGAGGCAAACAAAGAATGGTCTCAGATGATGATCACAGGGTCTGGGATGGTTGATATGAGGAGAGGCAATCCTTGAGGTCCTGAGCTGTTTAAGGCTTTATAGGTCAAAATCAGAACTTTGAAATGGGCCCGGAAACTAATTGATAGCCAGTGAATCTGGGCCCGAATTAGCATAGCCATCTTGTTCCAGTGAGCCATCTTGTTCCACCGAATTCTGCATCAACTGAAGTTTCCAAACCATCTTCAGAGGTATAACATGTTGCAGTCATTTAATGTAGAGGTTATCAGAGCATAAACAACAGAAATGAGGCTATCCCTGTCCAGAAAGGGGCATGGCTGGGCTACCAGCTGAAGCTGATGGAAGGCACTCTGCACCACCAAGGCTGCCTGAGGCTCCAGCTCAGGAGGACCCCCAAGCTGCATACCCGCTCCTTCAGAGGGAGTGTAACCCCATCAAGAGCAGGCTACCTCCCATCCATCTTGTCTAGGGAAACTAAAAGTGCCTGAGTCTTATCTGGATTGAGCTCTCATCCTTTTTGGCTCTCATCCTGTCCATTACCAAGGCAAGACAATGGTCCAGCACCTCCACTGCCACGCCTGCAAATGTAAAGCAGAAGTAGAGCTGTGTAATGTCTTGTTAGGCTGCTGTTAAAGAAAAGCAGATGGAGACTGGCCTAGAGTTTTCACTAAGAACTGAACAGACATGGTTTCAATGAATATCAGCCGCCCCTGGTAACATTTCCATGGGAACCAATGCAAAACACAATTGAAAGCCTGTAGGAATGGAACCATTGTTAGGGCAGATAAAATGCAATGTGCATGTATGTTTTGTATAATTGACCTCTCTATATAAGAAGAGCTTCGAGTTTTCAGGGCCTTACAATGAAGCACCCAATGCTATCTCTACATACCTCTTATTCCACTTCTCCGCTTAATCTAGGAGTATAAGATGATAGATAGATGATAGATAGATAGATGATAGATAGATAGATATAGATGATAGATATATTTAGTAGCTTGGCAAAGGTTTCTGAGTCCCAATAGTTTTAACAATAGCAAGAAATTTTAAAAGCTCATTTTTGCCCCTAAATAAGGCTCCTGAATGGGACGCGGGTGGCGCTGTGGGTTAAAACCTCAGCACCTAGGGCTTGCCGATCGAAAGGTCGGTGGTTCGAATCCCCGCGGCGGGGTGCGCTCCCGTTGTTCGGTCCCAGCGCCTGCCAACCTAGCAGTTTGAAAGCACTCTCGGGTGCAAGTAGATAAATAGGGACCGCTTACTAGCGGGAAGGTAAACGGCGTTTCCGTGTGCGGCTCTGGCTCGCCAGAGCAGCGATGTCACGCTGGCCACGTGACCCGGAAGTGTCTCCGGACAGCGCTGGCCCCCGGCCTCTTTGAGTGAGATGGGCGCACAACCCTAGAGTCTGTCAAGACTGGCCCATACGGGCAGGGGTACCTTTACCTTTACCTTAAGGCTCCTGAATGGATCGGCATGTGAAAGAGCAGCATGTGTGGGTGGGTGGCTGAGTAAGCTGTTATGGGGTGCAGAATGGTGTCTATGGAGTATACACCAAGAAGGGAGAGCAAGAGGTCTGGAGATTTCTTAATGGAATGGGGATTGCTTGGAAGGAATGGGTTAAAAGTGCCATTGTGTTATGATTTGTTTTCAACGCCTTCATTAACTTTTCTGTTATTCTTTTACATCTCTGGTCAGATGGCTTTTTCTAAGAGCAGGGTGATGTTATGAGCTTGTGCAGGGAGGGGACTCGATTTCTCTAATGGTGCTATGATTTAGTAAAAGTTAGAATCACTAAAAGAGTGGGACCCCTTCTATAGAAGCCAACTCCTAGGGGCTGAGATCCCTTTGACCCCCCATTAAATATTTGAGGGAGCCATCCCCCCAGTTGACGGGCTTTGCCATTCAAATGGTGCATCTTGTGATTGATTCTGCATGGCCAGGGCTTACTTAGGCCCCCCAATTCAAGTTGGCACCCCTGGCCCCGTATTTGCCTGGTGCTAATGGACACAGCCTACCAGGTCTCTTAAAACCCTCCCCAGTGAAAAGACTTCCCAGTGAACATCTAGGCCACCCTGCATTTAGCTGCTAGGATTGAGCGGTTCTTCCTCCTCAGCATCTGCAGCAAGCTGGGGGGGGGTGTGCTCTTTTATTATTTTTCTTATTGTGGAGTTTCGCCAACCTCTGCCTTAGAGCTGAACGGCATCACAGCCAAGATCACTAATAGCTGAAAAAGAAAGATCTTTAAAAACCTGACAGATGTAGCTGTGTGTAAATTGTACTGAAGTGTTTACCCTTTGGGTTATAAATTACAAAGCATGAGCAATTCAAGTTGGCGCATCTCAAAGCAGGTTTTTCCCCTCCCTTTGCACTCTCTCTCTCTCTTTCTCTCTTTTGTGTGCGGACGTCAGGACATTGTTTAATGCCCATGGGTTTTAGCTTGCTTAAGCACACCATTGTGTCCTCTTTTATTGTTCCCCTACCTGCTCCATTCTTTCCCCCTCTCTTTAATCTTGAGGCGAGATGTTATAGTGCCATTGACAAGGACAGCCCAATGATGTCAAAGCCCTTCTAATTATCCCAGGCTAAAGTGCCACCTCTGTTTTCTGTCTGGATAGATGAAAACAGCATTCAAGGAGACCCATTTAATACCCGGGCATTTCTCTCTCTCAAGGCAATCATTTGCTGGATGCTTTTCTTCCCCCAAGCAATCTAAATGCTAAGTAGATCTTTAAAATAATTACCATACAGAGGATGAGGAGTCAGGCTCCTCTTGGCAAACACCTGATGCTCATTAGCAATATTTAGTGTGGCACACATCACCTCGGTTTATTTCAAACTTTCTGGTCTTTGCTTGGCAAGGGCTCTGGGAAATTAAAGTGGCTCCTGTAAGTTCCTCAAACGCCCCTTGACCACCGACTTCAGGAGGTGGAGAGGTTATCAGCAAAATCAGGCTGAGCTCAAGGATAGGCTCTTGATTTCTATAGAGATATGCTTCTGCTATGCTGGCAGAACGGTTGTCAAACCTGGAGTGTGCTCAGCCCGGGAAGGGGAGAAGGGGAAAGAAGCACAGCACTCAGAAAAATGGAAACAGAAGATATGCTTGCAGTGTCCTTGGAAACATCACATAAGAACATACATACAGTGGTACCTCGGGTTAAGAACTTACTGTAATTTGTTCTGGAGGTCTGTTCTTAACCTGAAAATATTCTTAACCTGAGGTACCACTTTAGGTAATGGGGCCTCCCACTGCTGCCGCACGATTTCTGTTCTCATCCTGAAGCAAAGTTCTTAACTCGAGGTACTATTTCTGGGTTAGTGGAGTCTGTAACCTGCAGCGTCTGTAACCTGAGATACCACTGTACTTTTATTTGTTTTCTTGCCTTTCCATAGTTAAAAACGGCTTATGACATGAAAAAATACATAATTAGAAACATAACAAAATCAGTCATAGACAATAAATAAAACACCAAAGAAACACACAGCCGAACTGAACAATTTCCACATAAATCATAATAAAATCTAAAATGAAGTCACAAAAAATTAATATCAGAAGCATCAACCCTACCCAACAACCAACGCAGAAGCATATTTTGTTCTGGCCCCCACCAGCCCTGCACTGTTTTGTGAGTCCGATCCCACACTGCAGCCTCACACAGCAGTGTGGGGCTGGCACAGAGGCATGAAGAGGACACAACAGGCACGTGCCATTCCAATCAGTCCGATGGGATGATTGGAAGGGCGTCCTCCTCACATTGCCCTCCGTGTGCCCCCCCCCCCCGCCCCTGGGTGCCAGGAAAACATGCTCCACTGCTGCAACAACCTGCCCCCCTCCAAACAATACCGTAACCCAAGAGTCTGTTCAACAGCCTCAGCTTTTGTAGCTGGAGTTAATCTTTGCTCTACCCTCCCAAGCCAGGTGGGGAAAGACCTGCAAGGCAGGGAGCAGGTCTTCCAGGACTCATAGCCCATATGCTCTAGTTAGTATGAAGAACCTGCCTCATCAGGCCAGTGGCCCATCTAGTTCAGCATCCTGATCTCCCAGTGGCCAACCAGATGCCTGTGAGAAACCCATGAGCAGGAGCCAAGCACAAGAGCACTCTCCTGCTGCAGTGTCCAGCAGCTGGTATTCAGATGCATACAGCAGAACACAGAAGTCAGGGCAGAGGATGCATGATTGCTGTTAAGTTGTGGGTTTCCCTGCTCCCAGGCTGAGCACATTCTGGATATAGTTTATCTCCAGTCCCAGTATAATGTGAACATAGGACTGTTATGTTAAGAAGGGAAAAAATCCAATTAACCTTTGAGAGAAATTCTTATAAAGGGGGGAAGGGATTTAATAAGACCCAGTGAATGTATGTCTTTTAAAAAAATGCACCACCAATCTACATTGTTTTGCAACTTAAATCTTAAAGAAAAGGACAGACAAACCAAAAACTCAGGCTTAGAATGGCAATGTTTTGAAGAATACATGGACAAACACCGTTCAAGAAACAAAATGTTGATATGCTTAGACTAAAGGAGTAAAGTAGAAAATATTAATTAGGAATGTCATAATGAGATCAGAATTTAAAATTTAAAAATTGCAATGATAGTATCGAATCTATAAGATAGGGAAGTCGAGATGTGGGGGGGGGGTGTCAAAGGGTGTGGTGGTGGGAAGATATGGGGGAAGGAAGGATTTATGTGTATGTAAATAGTAGCCTTATTTTTGTATGTCTTTGCACCGTTAGGGTGCTTTTCTTCTTTCTTTTTCTGTATTACTAAAATTTAATTTAAAAATTTAAAAGAAAAGAAAAAGAAAAGACTGTGGGAATGCAATGCAAGTTACTGCTTTGCAATCCCCAAAGTCAAATTTTTTCTTTGCTTTTTTTCATTTCACACATGTGTCTAAAGAGCTTCCACAGATGCATTTTCTTTAGTAATAAAGTACTTCTAGCTAAATACCCAAATCAAAATGGCAGCCACAACAAGGAGTGAATTACTAAATCAGCTCTAAGAGTTGGAAAAGCTTTCTAAATGAAGATCAATTTTATCAGGGCTTTTACTTCTAACTGTGTAAGATGTGTGTTTCTGATTCTCACAGTTCATTAAATAGACCCAGATAAAGTTTCCATAATGCACACTATATATTCCCTAGAGGCAGGATTCACAACAGCAGCTGAAGATGTCCTGCCAGCTCCACAAGGAGAGAACAACGGTGAGATTGCAAGCATTAAATACCAGACAGACAAATTTGTGTCTAATACATTTTTATTAATTGCATCTAGCTTACTGCACAAAAAACCAAGTCTGCCATATTAAAATCATAACCAAAGCCACCAAAAGCCTAAAGTGGCCACTTCCACTTATTTCTGGCACATTTACAGTAACAAAGCAGACTATTTTGATTTCTCCTGGGATAAAGGAGAGAAAAAGATGAGAGAAATTTGCCCACCTCCTCACTTTACACTAAATCTCCGACCGCACCTCCTCGCTGAGTGATCTGCTTGGCTTTGATCCAGTAATGCATTGCAGAAGGAAGATTCAAGCTAGTGAGGAAACTAGCTAGGATCAGGCAATCGGGGGAAATGTCACAGACTCAAAGCAATTCTCCCTGTTAGAACTCAATTGCAATATATACCAGTGGTTTTCAACCAGTGTGTCGTGGCACCCTGGGGTGCCTTGAATGATGGTTGGGGTGCTGTGGGCAACACTGGCCTCTGTCCCCCTTCCCTTCCCTCCCTTCTCTGATGCCCCCTTCCATCTCCGCCTCTGAAAGGCACGCATAGCTGTTTGTTGCAGAACCCCTGGCTACAAGCTCAGCAGGCAAATGGTGCCTCTGGGGTGGCTAGGGGGTGCTTCCCAGGCCCCTGTGGGGCAGTGTGAGGAGGCACCTCTCTTTGGGGCGGCTCAGAAACCAGGGGCAGCAGCAGCGGCTGCCCAGAGGACTCCCAAGGAGAGAGGAGAGGAGAGAAGAGGAGGCTGAGGGAATACTGTACAAGGGAGGGTTTTTGAAAAAGGGTGAGATGCTAAAAGCATCTGATATATACAGATACAGTGGTACCTCGGGTTACAGACGCTTCAGGTTACAGACTCTGCTAACCCAGAAACAGTACCTCGAGTTAAGAACTTTGCTTCAGGTTGGGAACAGAAATCGCGTGGCGACAGCGGGAGGCCCCACTAGCTAAAGTGGTACCTCAGGTTAAGAACAATTTCAGGTTAAGAATGGACCTCCAGAATGAATTAAGTTCTTAACCCGAGGTACCACTGTATTAGCATAGTTCACAGTTGTAGGATTTTTTTGGGGGGGGGGTGCAGTGTTTTAATCAGGGTTTGGATTTCTTGAAAATTGACTGGAGTTTTTGTTTTGTTTTTTCATATTTAACTCTTAAAAAATACTTTTTGGGGTTTCCCCCCACAATTTTATACATTTTAACTCTAACCATTTCAAACATTAAAATAAAGGGTTCTTTTGAACCTTCAGACCTCCTTCCCTCCCTTCATGGGTTCTATATTTAAAATTAAATTTACTGCATCTTTTGCCTTTGTCCATCTGTTGTATATCCATAGTTACCATAATTAATTCCACATTACAAGTGTCATTACATCCCTGCCAATGATTTTAACTGTTTACAGCGGTCTTTTAAATAAATTAAAAATTTACTCCAGTCTTTTAAAAATACTTGATCTTCCTGGTTTCGGATCTTCCCCGTCAGTTTCGCCATCTCTGCATACTCTATCAGTTTTGTCTGTCATTCTTCTTTTGTTGGTATTTTGGTACTCCTTCCTTCCATCTCTTCCTTCCATCTCGCTGCTGCCATTGCATACATAAAAAGTCTTTTATCCTCTCTTATTATTATTATACTTCTTATTATACCTCACAAAAAGGCTTCTGGTTTTTTAACAAATGTATTTTTAAACATTTTCTTTAATTCATTATATATCATTTCCCAAAAAGCCTTTACCAGTGTGCATGTCCACCCCATGTGATAAAAAGTACCTTCTTTCCCTTTACATTTCCAACATGAATTTGAACTCGTTTTGTACATTTTTGCAATTTTACTTGGTGTTAAATAAATTGACTGGAGTTTTTGAATCATTCATATGGAGATTCAAAGCCCAACCTATGTTCACGGGGATCTTCCAGCCGCTGGATCATCTGTTGTGGTGGTGGTTAATTAAATTTGTATACCGCCTTGTACCTGCAGGTCTCAGGCCCGTTCACAGGATAAAAACACAATATTAAAACACAAAATTCATAATCAAAATAAAAACAAGAACAAGAACAACTCAATAACACACACCCCAGTTTTAAAAGGGCATTGAATGTCAGTCAACCCAGGTATTTACAGGGATCTGTTGCAAAATGTGACAGAATTTAGGATTTTTTTGATTTTTTTTAGTGGGTTGGTAAACATTTTCAGCAAGGCTGGATTATAAGAGGACACCACAGGGGGTAGAAAACAAGATCATCCCACATATGAAGAAACTCGAAATTGCCAGTTAGACTCCTGCTGATGCTCAAGAAGCCGTGGCGGCGCACCGGGATATGGAGCCTAGTTTGTTATCCGTGCGTATGTCAGACTCAAACTGAGGCTTACTAGGAAGAAGAAAGCAATAGTATAAATTGGAAAATTGCCCGCAACCCAGCTAGCTAAGCTCTTTGCACAAGCATAGTTCAGATTACAGTAATTAGAAGGAACTAATTGCAGACGTTCCTTGTAATATCTCCAGATGGGGTTTTTCTTTAGCTTTAGTGATTTTCAATTTTGAAACCGCAGAGGAGATGAAATGCTTATTAAGAGGACATAATAAAAGGATCACTTCTCATAATATGCAAAGCCAAAGAATAACCTAATTCCGCAGATGTAAGATGCAAATAAATTCCTTCAATACCTGTGCAGTGCTGCAAATATCTAAGGCAGGAAAAAAATAGATTACAGCAAAATAGGACACTCAGTGAAAATTCACAGCCAAATAGGACACTCAATGAATATTCACTTATGTGGACTTTGAAATCCCTTTCTATTGCAGAAGCCTGCAGAATGTCTAATGCTGTCGTTTTTATCAAAGCTGCAACGTTGAATTGAATTGGGATGGGTGGTGAAGTAGCTATTCTATTATCCCAACACGGCAGTGGAAGTTCTTGCTGTCAGTGATCTCCATAGTATGCTCCTGATTACATTGTAATTTTTCCACAAGCACCTCCTGATGAAACACTCAGCCCCAACAAGACAGCAAGGCTTGCTATGGGCAGACCTGAGAGGAGATACCGTGTGCTTGGGTACTTCCACAATTTTCTATCTATACTCCCATTTTCAGTGATGAACATAGAGGTGAATGCATTGCTGGTAATCTAAAATACTCCATACCTGTCTACTCCTGTCCACTTGCATCATAGGCAGTGGAGTATGCTCTGCTCTAAGAGGTCGTCATTATAATGTGCGCTCTTTTGGGTGGCTGGGTGTTTTCTGCTCTGCAGGGAACTTTGTTTCAATGTATTTTGCATTAGCAGTGTGAAATTCGTACGGCTGTTTATAAAAGGGGGTGGGGACCCTAAACAAATCTCCAGTGAAGAGGAATGAGACTTGCAAGTGGCACTGAGACAAACCACAAAACCATATTACTTTATTTTGTAAAGAAAAATATCTGACATGGGTAGCCCAATGTTCATAGCTTTGGTTTTCTTTAAAGAAGTAGGCAAGCATTTCTGCCCTTCAGCAGAACAATGAGGAGATTCTTCAACCTCTCAGAAGTGATAAAAAGGTAAAGGTAAAGGACCACTGACAGTTAAGTCCAAACGCAGACAACTCTGGGGTTGCGGCACTCATCTTATTTTACAGGCCGAGGGAGCTGGCATTTGTCCGCAGACAGTTTTTCCGGGTCATGTGGCCAGCATGACTAAGCCGCTTCTGGCAAAACCAAAGCAGTGCATGGAAACGTTGTTTACCTTCCTGCTGGAGTGGTACCTATTTATCTATTTGCACTTTTTGGCGTGCTTTCGAACTGCTAGGTTGGCAGGAGCTGGGACTGAGCAATGGGAGCTCACCCCATTGTGGGGATTCGAACCGCCAACCTGATCGGCAAGCCCAAGAGACTCAGCGGTTTAGACCACAGCGCCACCCGCGTCTCTCATTCGGAAGTGATAGGATACAGCAATAAAATGTACACAACGCAAGATCGGTAGTAGTGCAGTGATAGCCTTCATTACTAATGATGTCTTCATTTATTGGATTTATATCCCACTTTTTTTCTCCAAGCAGCCCAATACATGGCTCTCCCCTTCCTCATTTGATCTCCACAACAACCCTGTGAGATTGCGTAGAGGCAGTGACTGGCCCAGGTTTCATGACCGAGTGCGGAATTGAAGTCTCCCAGGTCCTAGTCTGACATTCTAGCCACTAACTTGACAAAGAGAAGTATATAAATTAGATTCATCATCATCATCATACAACACTTAGCTCTTAACTGAGACATTCATAAAACCCTGTTAAATACAACCAGTGCTTTTTTTCTGGGGGGTGCAGACCCCTAAACATTTTGTGAATCTAAGTTTGGCCTCATTGAGGGGCAGTATTTCAATATGAGTAGGAACCCCTAAACATTTTTTTTAAAGCACTGCATATAGCCCTGATTATTATCAGAAAAGATAGCAGAAGTTAAATTTTTACCAGAATTGTAAACTTTTGATACCTGAACGAAGCTTCCTGCTCAATCCTTGGAGTGAACACAAAAAATTGTCTAAAAAACCCTAAATGTCTATTTGCTTTGAAGACTGCTTGGTTGTTGTCAATGTCACGAGCTCATTAAAAAAGCAAGAATGGTAAAAATATATATACTTTTTTGTGCTTTTTCATTTGCCATGAACATAAAAGCCTGCAACTCTGAGGTCTGCTTCTGTAAATCTGGCTCCATAACCGTTATGGTAGCTGCAGCCAGGGATTTTATTGGCATCTCAGCCTTACACTGGGCATTTAAGTATTTTAGATGGGAAATTTGTTTGCTTTAACTTTTCCCTGCAGGATTCTATGATTGCTTTGCAGAGATTTGTACTGGAAAAGAAATGTAATGGTTCAGCTGTTACAAATGCCGCAGTTAGTAGAGATATTTGCAGTTCTTTCATAGGTATTTTGCTGTATAGCTATTATGCTATGGCACCTATTCATAAACAAACAAAAAAGCACTTGAAAAGCTTTGCTTTTCTGTAGGATTAGTTGGAGGGGATCTGCAGCTGTTCTGCTAATTAAGACTCTAAAAGTAGATTCCAGTCCACCTTTCAAAGTAGCTCCTTAATGAGTCATTGTCTGTGTTGCAGAGGTGCTGGAATCAGATCAGCACTGAGTGAAAGGTGTAATAAAAGCATCAACACTTACCTTGCATTCATGTCATCATAGCAAGAAGTAGAAGACACAGCTGGTTTCTAGCTGATGGGAGAACTTCCTTCTAAAAGTCCTCCAATGTTGGTCCTCTTTTGACTAGGGGGGCCTGGAGCTTTCTTCTCCCAAGCAGCTCTGAAGATATTGTGCAGGGATCTAACCTCTTCCCTCCACTCACCCCCAGGAAATTATAAGCAGGTTATTGTTAAAAGATCCTCTAATCCCCCTCCATTGCTGTTTGGATGGCTACTGGAGACCTTCCCATTCTGGCATACTCTTATGAGGCAGACAATGTATTGGGGCAACATCTAACGTCCATCTGTTTGCACAATGGAAACCCACTTGATCAATGGGACTTCTGGTTTCACTTCTTTCCAAGCCTCCAGAGCAGGTTTTGGGAGCATGATGAGAGCTGCTGTAGCGAAAGTGATGAAGAAGCCTCACTGTGCAAGAAGATCCCTCTATCACCACGCTGGATCTGACCCTTCATGATTTTTTTAAACTGCTGACCCTGTCTTGTAATCGTTTTCCATAATTGTATTTTATATGCTGCCTGACTAGTGTATTTATATTAGGGGTCACATTAATGCTCTAAAATAAATCAAATCTATTTTTTAATGTAACTTCTTCAGTGAATCACAAACAAGGGGGAAGAGGAAGAATAATCCGTTATACGAATAAAATAAAAGGTTACGAAGCGGGGAGAAACAATACCAGGGAGGGAGGGAGAAGTTACCTTGTGATGTTTAAGGCACATAAAATGGAAGAAACATTTACAGATGACACACACCCTCAGGTTGAGGAAAGACCTTTTGAAAGGCAACAGAACAGCATTGCTTATGCTGAATGCAGTACTATAGTTTCCTATTACATTCCTCACAGATAAAGTATGTCTACCTTATATTAGTCTGAGAACCCCCAATATAAAACAGGTTGCTTATCTGGGCAGATCCAGCTAAGTCTTCTCAAAGGTTTGAAGATACAGATGCTCTGCAAATGGTTAGTCCAAAATGCTTACATTGCAAAAACTGCTCAGTGGCTTGTTTGGTAAGCCAAAATCCTTTTGTACATATTGATCTCCTGTGCTAAGGTCTCTTAATTGCAGGCTTTTTCATGACACCCCACCCCTGACCGCTTGAAGAGCAGCATGAAAGTGGCAGTCTATTCTACCACCTCATTCCACTATATGTGTAGGTTCGACCTCAGAGAGATAAAACTTCGGAATGCAGGCTGCTATCCGCAAGCCTGGGGAGACCGGCGGGAACTCCTGCCGGTCTCCTCAGGCTTGCGGATATCTGCCCGAAGCCCGGGGCACGCTCCGCTGCACTCTCCAGGTTTCGGGCTGCAGGCTGCTGTCCACAAGCCTTGGGAGCCTGGCGGGAATTCCCGCCGGGCTCCCAAGGCTTGCGGATAGCTTCCTGAAGCCTGGAAAGCAAGAGGGGTCTGTGCGCACCAACCCCTCTCGCTCTCCAGGCTTTAGTGAAAGCCTGCATTCGCCCCATAGGACGCACACACATTTCCTTCATTTTTTGAGGGGGAAAAGTGCGTCCTATAGGGCGAAAAATACGGTAATTAGAAGTGCACACCTAACATGTAAGAATATCCTAGTAGCTTCTACATGTTCTCGAAATATTGATTGAACTTTCTTTCCCGGTTGAAATCACTTGGATATAGAGGTGCCACTATATTTACCAGAATAGAAGGAATCTTGGTTTTGTTGTGCTTGAAAATAATCTATGACTCGAGATTTGTGCATATGACATAATTGCTAAGCTGTATGCAGTGTCTCTCTCCAATTTAATACTAACAAAATGTCAAGTTTATGTAGAACAGACTTCCTCAACATGGTGCCCCAGTTGTTTTGAACAACTCCCATCAAACCCAAAACCTATTTGGCTCTTTCATACAAAATATTTGCAGGGCAGCAGTTTGGGGAAGGCAGGTATAGATGTGTGCCTTGCACTCAAATTGCCCAGAAGAGCCCCTTATTCTGTTAGCAGTGGCCAAATGGTTGCATGCTAGAGTCACAGTGCACAAAGATATGCTCAAAGCAATGTTAACGTAAATGAATTCAGACTTTATGCTACACACACAAAAGTATCCCAGGCTCCAAGGATGCTTTTTGAATCATAAAATAGTTGAGCTGGTAGAGAAACAAATTATTTGTTCTCATTGAAACATCTCACATATTCAGCTGGAACAGAAAGCCCAGCCTCTAAATAATTGATAGTTGCAGTGTGTGGGCTGGAAACTATTGGAACAAAGTTTCTTAAAAGAGATGCATTTGATAGCCAGAAATAAAAGGTGGGAGATAAAATATTCGCACTAATATTTCCAGTACTGTTAGGCCAATACATAGCTGTGAGAATCAGGAAGTAGAGATGTCATGTACCCAATTGCCATCTTGAAAGCTAACCGAACATGTGCAAGTTCTCTTCTAACTAAAATGTTAAGTACTGTCATTTTCTATGTACAGGGGGACTCAAATTTAAGAAAATGAAAGGGAGATGGCACAGAGTTGTTGAACTTTTTTGCAGAGGATTGCCCAGAGTTGCTGAGCCAATCAACACCACACATTTAGCATGATTTTTAAATAAAAATACCTAGTCTTATACACGGAAAAGTACGGTACTTAAAGAGACCGAGTATCAAGGAATGGTTTATTTTAAAAGTAGCTTGATATCTTCGAATTGGGAATGGCTGCCCTGAAGCCAACAAAGAATGCCTCAGCAGCAGATAGGCCTTGGATCTCACCACCAGTGTGAGAGTAGAACTATCAAGTCTAGCAACTTGTTTCACTTTGTGGCCAAACAGATGCTTATAGGAAGTCCATAAGCAGCATGTGACAGCAGCAACTATCTCCTGCTGTTGGTAGCCAGCAACTGATATTTCAATTTCAGCAATTTATAAAGATCTACCCCCAAACCATGTAAATGTTGAAACAATAATTGGCAGGAAACCAAGGCCTGTTCAAAGCACCAAACCAAGGGTCCAAGTCTATTTGGTTATATTTGCATGTTGTCATGATGTATCATGATTGCAGCAACTCAAAATCTTTCAAGATCCAATCAGTATTCAAGCTTCAAGTGGTTAGTTCCACAAGCTGGCTAGATTTAACTTACATGGCTTATGAAGCCACCACTCAACACATTTATCTAAAGAGTATTTATTTTATTCTTCACCGTGACTGCCTCCAAGAAATAACATTGGAAAACCCCCTAAAGAGGAGTACATACAGCGAATGTGGTAAAGCAGAATTGAACAATCCCGGGAGTGAGGAACGAAAGAAGAACTGTCTAAGCAAAGACAATTAAACTAAAAGACCTGTGGAAGGCATATCCTTTTTTCTTCGAGTATTAAACTGAGAAAGTCCCTGGGAATTCTAACAGATTTTTGTCTCAGATACAGGCTAACAAGAATGAACAGGAGGACTACAATACAAAACTTTCACTACAGAACGCTGTACACACCTGTTGTCAAAACCCTTCCCTCAAAACCCCCTTAACCATGGTGTCTATTTGCTTGCTTGTTGAGCTTGTCTGCGGAGGAGGACATAGATCTTCTCCTTTATCCAGTCTTTATTGTATGGCTGGTATGTCTGAGTATCAGCACGGTAACTGTGAGGGAAAAAGAACAGGCCAGTTAATATCGTTCATCATGCATTTCTTAAATGTCACAAAACCAATCAGCCTTAACCTCACACGTTTTTGAACAGCAGCTTATACAACAGTAGGATGCTAGAACAGTGTCTGCTGGGAATCAAAATTCAATCGTTTCAATCCAGCAGGGGTTTCCACACACGCACCCGTTGCCCATCAATGCCCGCTGCTTCAGAGCTCACATTTGCCCTATACAAATGGTAAGGGTACCTCAGCCATGTCCCGTTTGCTGAACCAGAGTATTTGTAAATAAAGAATACAGTATGTGAGGCCAAGCCAAAGTCAGCAGGTCAAAAATGCGAGTGAAGCCATGGTCTCTCTTCTAGAATGAACCAGTGATTTCTAAATGGAAGAGATACCTATTATCAGGGTCCCATTTTCCAAGCAGAATATAGACACCCCTGCAATTCTAAAAATGAAGGGTGATAATGTCTAGGGTCACAGAGCAAGTCTGATGTGTATCTTGGCGGAATTTATATATTTGTAAGAGCTTGCTTCCAAAAGCCTAGCCCAAAATAGTTTCCACTTGCTTCCAAATGCAATTATCTTGTGATGCTGGAACAATGCCTTCAGTGGTTACCATTAACACAGCACTAGTAACAAAGTTTCAAACAAATATTAATCTCAAGCCTGTACCAACTCTGCATCTCAACTTAATGAATGGTATAATAACGGCAAGCTAATAAGCAGGTCTCTAAATGCCCGGCTGTGCTGAACTCAGTTGTGTGCCATCAGCATGTCTGTATGGTTTTAATTTGTCATTGATAGTATGCCATGGAAGGGGCAGTAGCAGAACCACCATCTAGACCTCTACAGCTAAAAAACATAAAATATTTCATGCTCAAAGTATGCCCTCTGGTGGCTTTATAAAATCTAAATAAATATGAATAACTATGATTTAACTTATTAATACTTCTGATCTAATACGCTCGTACAAGCAAGGAGTGATGCGGCCTAACATTTTTTTTCTAGACCCATACCCTTCATGGTTCACAACCTCAGCCTCAGCCATGAGACTGTACATCCGGTTGGGTTCAAAAAGGAGATACTCTGGCCACAAAGAGGGAAGTTGCAACACTACACTGTAAAATACCTGCCCTGAACCAGAGGATTACAATAAATAGCAGTTAGTGGCACAACTCCCATTTTCAGGCAATGTGCTTTAACAGGCAGTAGCCATGCAACTTGACACCATTTGATCAAACCAGAGGTTTTCAACCTTTTCAAATTCACGGTTCCCTTGACCAACTACCTTCTTTCTGCGGCACCTGTGTGGGGCTCAGGAGTCCAGTTAGGTCACCCCTTGTCTGCAGAGTTGGCAGCCTCTCACGCTTTTTCAAACACCTTCCCTTGTGGAGTGGTCCCTCAGCCTCCTCTCCTCTCCCCTCCCCTTGGGAGTCCTCCAAGCAGTTGCTGCTGCCATCCCTGGTCTCTGAGCTGCCTCCTCACCCCCCGCAAAGAGATGCCTCCCAGAGGCACCATTCCTTGTGAAGCTTGTAGCCAGAGCTGCTGCAATAAACAGCTGTGCAAGTCTTTGGGAGGCAGCAACACAAGAGGGCATCAGAGGAGGAAAAGAAAGAGGTACAGAAGCCAATGTTGTCTGCGTCACCTCTGGCCATCATTCAAGGCACCCCAGGGTGCCATGACACACTGGTTGAAAACCACTATATAAATCCACTTCAATTCCTTCTTAAGATGTAGCACTGAAATTGCATTGGTTGCCCAGCTGGATATCTGTGAAGGGAAAATCACTGGGGAAGTTGGTCCTTCCACAGTTCTGTGGCCTTTGATATCAGTCACACCACCTTTGGAATTGTCTGTCTTTCAGAAATAGGTCACACAGCTCTTAGTTCTGTGGCATTTGTGTGGTTGGATTCCACAGGATCTTTTCATTAGCCCAGGCTTGTGTATGACACCTCCTAGACAGCAGTAGCCTGAAAAAGTTATCCAGAATCTTGTGTTATCAAGGCCTGTTATACATAGGGTCACCCTTGAAGACTGTTTGGGAGTTCAGAATACAGCAGCAAGAATGTTTATACACTAATTTGTCTTTCAAAATATTACATAGCTTTGAACTAGCAGTATTTCTCAAACTTGGGTCTGCAACTGTCGCTGGACTACAATGCCCATCATCCCTAGTTAGCAGGACCAGTGGTCAGGGATGATGAGAGTTGCGGTCCAACAATAGCTGCAGACCCAAGTTTGAGAAACACTGTTTCTTCTCCAATCCTCTAGATGGAGCATCAGCTAGAAATAAAAGAAATCAGGCTAAGAAATGCTATTTTCACACAATGCAATACACTACCAATGTATTACTATAATCTTGAATGCTACAGAAGAGTCACAGATTCCATCGTTACAGTGTTTATTATTATTTCTCTTAATATTTTATCTGTATTCTTTTTCCAAGTTATGTTGAAACAAGAATGAAATCCAACTAAGGCTGCAATCCAAAACCCAGCTAAGGAGCAGGGTTGCTTAATGTAGCCACCACTACCCCATAGCTCTGCTTGTGTTGACTGGTGTGAAGGCAGGGGGAAGTAAATTGCTGCACCAACTTGGAATTAGCAATGATCGGGTTCCATGCTTGCCTGGCAGCTTGCTTCAAAGAGCACTTTTGCAAAGGGCTTTAGCCCCCATCCCCCAAACAGGTGATGAGCATTGATTAAATTCTGCTGCCTTAGCTACACAATCCTTTTTTTAAAAAAACTCTTTTTATTAATTTTGTATGCCAAACAACAAAGAAAAAGAAAATTAATTAAGACACACCAATAAAGGAGAAAAAAAACCAACATCAACCAAAACATGAACATGTAAGCAAACCAAAAAACAAACATAAATTAACACAAATAATAATTGACTTCCCTCCATCTCGGTTTTGGGTTATGTAAAATAGTAATTCTATTCTGCAGTTTTCATTTTGTATCATCTAAACATTGCAAGGATTATATTAAACCTACTGTGATTTTTATATCTCTAGAGTTTGATTCCATGTATGTTATAAATTTAGTCCAGTCGTCAATAAACTTTGTACCTTTTTGCTGTCTGATGTTTTGCGTCATTTTTGCCAAATCCATATATTCAAATAATTTAATTTGCCAATCTTTAACGGTCGGGATATTTGGGGTTTTCCAATTTTGTGCTAACAGGATCCTAGCAGCTATGGTTGCATATTGAAACATTATATGGTCCTCTTTCTTAATCTCGTCTCCGATCATTCCCAAAAGAAAGGCTTCGGGATTTTTAGCGAAAGTGTATTTAAGTATTTTTTTCAGTTCATTGTATATAGATTCCCCATTTTTTTTTATTTCTTCACATTTCCACCACATGTGGAAAAAACTTCCTTCTTTGGTTCTACACTTCCAACACCTATTATCTCCGGTCTTATACATTTTTTGCAATTTCACAGGGGTGATGCACCAGCGGTACATCATCTTTTCCATATTTTCTCTAAGGGTGGTGCAAGCTGTGAATTTCATTCCTTTAGTCCACAACCTCGTCCATTTGTCAAAATCCAAATTATATCCGAGGTCTATTGCCCATTTTGTCACAGCATCCTTAACCTCCTCGTCCTTGGTATCCCATTCTAGTAGCTGATTATACATTTTAGATAGCAGTTTGGTTTTACTTTCTATTATCTCTACCTGGAACTTAGATTTTTTCTCATTCATTCCGATCTTTTTATCTTCCTTCCATAAGGCATTAATTTGATGATACTGCAGCCAACCTGATAATTTATTTTTTAACTCTTCATATGGTCTAATTTTCCATCCTCTTTTGTGGCTACACAATCCTGTTCTCTGCTAAGAACACAGTGCGCTGCTGATGCAAGACTAAACCTTGTTCTCCTGCCAATTAGCTGACATCACTAGTTATGTCAGCAGATGGGTGGGCAGATGTCGTTTGGGAAAAATGGCCTCTCAGGCCAGAACTTCCCCATCCCTACCATAGACCATTTGTACTGCTGCATTCCAACTGATTTCATTGGGACTGCAACTGTAAATGTTTTTTAAATTTGCCCCATATACGATGCAAGCCCTCTGTATGGTTTTGAAAAATATGTTGCCTGGGCTGCTACCATAGAACCACAGAATTGTAGAGTTGTAAGGAACCACTAGGGTCATCCAGTCCAACCCCCTGTAATGCAGGAATCTTGCTAAAATGGTTACAACCAGCTAATTCTGACATGTGATTGCTCCAGACCTGCAGCTCTCTGCATGTGCTTTATACTGGATTGACAGTTCCATTTTAGACTTCATAGTGACCCCAACAATTCAAGCACTCATTCTGCAACAGCTGATAAAATTTACAGGTGTTCAAAGTAGAAATGTGAAGGGTGGAAGGGATCAGAAAAAGGGGGGGAATTGGGCAAAAACTGGTGTTCCTCCATCTTTTCCCGACCTTCACATCTCTACCTCCAATGTACATTCTGTGTGCAATGGAAATCCTATTACAGTGGTACCTCGGGTTACAGACGCTTCAGGTTACAGACTCTGCTAACCCAGAAATAATACCTCGGGTTAAGACCTTTACTTCAGGATGAGAACAGAAATTGCGCGACTGCAGCGCGGTGGCCCTGTTAGCTAAAGTGGTACCTCAGGTTAAGAACAGTTTCAGGTTAAGAATGGACCTCCAGAATGAATTAAGTTCTTAACCCGAGGCACCACTGTAGATAAATTTTGTCCATCTCAAAATCATGTTACATTTCAAGTAACACTGGTTCCAGATGTATATTAACACCAAAAATACATGTTGTCATAGCTAACAGAACTTGCAGAGCTGTTGAGGAACAAAAATCTCACTGTAAATATGTATACCTCAGAATACATGTGTAAGCCAATATATGTATCTTTACAGATAATAAGCTATAAAATACTTACACAAGGCAGCTGAGGTCAGCCAAGTCGTCAATGAAATCAAATAACTGGCTAATATCATATGTAATTGAAGGGCTGTTAGGATTCATTCTCTTCAGATGCTCTTCATACATTTTACAGACTCCTAAGAAAATATTCAGGACTTATATTAGAAACATTTAAGGTTCCAGCTTGCTAAAGTTCTTAGATGTCAAGAAACATAGGAAAAGGGGATCAGTGTCGAAATAGGCTATCACAACAGCTTGAAAGAAGGTAGACTTTGGTTTATGTGGATAAGCCTACCAATAATGCAGCATTAAAATGTCTTCATAATTTGGTAAAAGTAATTTTTCAAATACATGCAGTACATCTTAGGCCAGTAATTACTGTATCCCCACGATAATGCAAGAGCCCAAGACTTTTACTGGGTTGGGATTCCTTCTGACCCCCACAGTAAATGATTGATCTGGCCCAACCTAAGGATCTAAGCAGGTACTTGTTTGGCTTTCCATCTAGAGCAGTGGTACTTACCTTCCATGCATTCATTCACAGACTCATAATCAGCATAAGTCCTGCCTTCTGGTCGTTTGGTAGGTTGAACAAGCAAAATTGTGTGAGACTATAAAAAGAAAGTTAACATTTACATAGAATCAAATGATCTTTAAAAAGGGGGCGGGGGGGGGAGAGACGATTTGTTTATGTGCAAGGAACTTTTTTGTATGGAAGCTGGAGAGGAGGGCTCTTTTTTCCTCCTGCAGGTTTCTCTCCAATTTACAACAATGGGGGCGGGGAGAGAGAGAATACATTACACCAGCTCCAGGACTGGTGCAATTTTGCAGTCAGTTTGTGGGCACATTGGAGAAAATAGGATACTCAGGAACCTGAAAGTTCATGTCCTTCTCTTACATGCCCCTGAAAGGCTCTGTTGTGGCTACTGCTGCGTGTGGGTGGGGTGTTTCTGCCTGAAGATCAGCAATGGAACAGAACCTTCCATCTTCACACCTGGGCACTTGAGACTGTAAGTAGGGACTCTGCTCATGTGATCAAATGCTCCTTCACACAACAAAGGGTGAAACAATCCCTCCATACAGGGATTAGTGTTCTGGCTTTGCATTCTCCCTAGCATGCTTGTTTTTTCTCAATTGTGCAAGGAGTTTATCTGTAAAAAGTACATTAAGCTCCATCCAGTACCCTCAAATGATACAACTTAAAGAGACTTATCTCAGTGTGAGCTTCATTCTCATCCACCACAGCAGTGACATCTGTGTGATTTGGGGGAGAAGGGTTAGGTGGGAGAAAGACACCCCCTCATAAAAAGAAACACGGGTGAGACAAGCTTGAAGCTGGTGTTTGAAAGTTATGTGAGCACTAAGGGGCCCTAGTCATTAGCTAAAACAACTCACTCAAAATATACTTTTAGAACTCAGCTGACGTTGATATGGTTTTTATAGAGCTATTTTTTTAAACATCACTGCTTCTTTTTACTTTGTTGTTAGGATTGCTTGTTGTGATTCATAGCCTGATTTGCCCGCTTTACTGAGTTTGCTTTTTATCATAGAAAGCACGCCAAAGTAAAAAAAAAAAAATGAGAACTCCAAAACATGCACTGCTATCTCCACGCACCAACTCGAGACATAATGGAAAGCAAAGCACGCCTTTATGCATTATTAGCTCGAATTTGTTTGAGCAACTTTTTGGAGTGGGGGTGAACTGCGGCTGTTCTTCCTGAGATGCTACGGGAGCCTTCAAGAGAAAGCAGGCACTTCATATGGCGGCAGCCCAGCAGCCGCCTAACGGACCTTACTGCGGGGCCATGGCCATTTTAGGCCCGAAGCAGGGGATGAGCGCGCCGGGAGACGCCACGCGGAGCGCCTCCCTCTCCTCCACGCTCTCCAAGCAAACCCATCCGCGCTCCCGCCTGATGGAGACGAGAGGGCAGCTTCTCTGCCTTAACTCACCATGGCGACTCGTTCCGTTCGGCTCAGGCGCGAAGCACAAAACTCTCAACGTCTTCTCGACCACAATGCACCGCGACCACCGGAAGCACTACACCTACCTTCGCCCTCACACCCACCAGCACCTTTATAGCGCCATAGACATGATTCGCCTCTCGTTCGGGTACATAAATCTCGCGAGACTGTGGCTCGCCGTCAGTTCTCTCCGCGCGGGAGACGGAAGTTTTGCAAGAACTCAGAAAGCGGCCATCTTTAGTGAGGGCTCGCTCGGCCGTCTCATTCCTGGCAAAAAAGACAACAACGCATGGCCGCCCGTTACAGTGCCCAGCTCTCCTCCCCTTTCTCCGCCATCTTAAAATTGGGCAGGGAAGACGAGGGAGTCAAATGCAGCGTTGCTTGGTCAACGGGCCTCCTTTCAACTGCCAAGTGTCCCGGAAGTCGAGTGAGGGAAGAGGAAGTCGAGTGAGGAGCTGCCACTTGGCCTTCATGGCAACAGCTGAGGGAGCTGGGCATATGCTGGCGGCAGGGATGGTGGCGGGAGGCTGAGGCACAGGCCGTTTCTCGGGCTCCCTTGTAGCTTTCTCGCTCTGCGTGACGGGAGCCGGCCTGCCTGTCTCTCCGCTTGCACCGCAAGGGCGCCTGTCCTTCGAGCTGCGGGTCCGAGGGACGGGAGGCAGCCTCCAGGGGTTGGTTCGGGGCCTCCGAGCCTCTCCGCGGAGGCAGCGGGCGGGCGGGGCCTTGGGGGGAGTTTGCGGCGTCCCAGGCGCGCAGGTGTCTCGCGGGGTCTCGGCCTGTTGCGGGCGCGGGAGGAGGCGCCGCTGTCCCGCTCGCTGCTTCATGCGACCCCTGAGGCTGGCTCCCCTTCCGCAGCCGGGAAGGCGAATCCTCTCGTGAGTCGGAGCCCCTGCGAGCAGCTCGGCCGAGGAGCAGAAGCCGGCCATGGATGACTTCTTGTCGATCAGCTTGCTCTCCCTGGCTATGCTGGTTGGCTGCTACGTGGCCGGGATCATCCCTTTAGCGGTGAACTTTTCCGAGGTAAGGAGGAGGCTCCCGCGTAACTGTCCGTCTGCTTTTGTAAGGGAGACGCGCAGGAGCGAGTTCGTCCAGTGTGTGGGTGAGAGAGAGACAGACAGACAGAACCGCCTGCTTTTTCAAAAAGAGTGAGGCAGCAAATGAGAAACAGTGAGAGAAAGCAATAAATCCTCTGGGTAAACGGAAGCCTAACCTGCAAACTTAGCCCACCTTTTGAAATAGGGTACACGTCCCAGCTACCCATGATCCACACGTCACGATTTCCGTGCTCTGCGATGACTAGGGGGGGAAGAAGAGGTGGCAAAAATTGGAGGTTTTAAAAAAGCAAAAGCAGCGTTTTGAGTTCTCTCTGTGATTAACTGTAATTTTTACTTGACTAAGTTCCCTCTGACCTTTACCTCCCTCTGCTAAGGGTGTGTGTGGTGCAAATGTTGGTAAAGGTAAATAGCTTTAACATTTGTATTGTGTGGCTTGGTTTGTATAGCTTGCAGAAATGTCTTGTGAAATCCAAATTACTGAGAACTCGGTATTCTTTATACTAAAAATGTTGATATGTTTTTTATCACTTTGTTATTGTCCTTTACTGGTAACTCAAACTTGAACAAGAAAACTTTTTCCCATAACCTCTACCTGTTGCCTCACCTCTGTCCATTTGACAGAGTATCTCTGATTCTTCTGATCTTATATGTAAAATAAAAATAAAAATGCATACATAGCACTAGGATTGTGTTGTGATAAAAACTTCCTGAAAAATACTTTTTGAAGCTTCCATGGTGTGTGTGTGTGTGTTTTTTTGGGGGGGGGGGTGAAATTTGATGCTAAAGGATAAATGTACAAGACAAACAATCACCCGATGTTTCATGTATTAAAGGCAGTACTTGAGTTCTTATATGGGCTTTCATTTAGCATATATGCTAAATATCACTATTAGAAAAAGATTTCTATAATATGCGGCAACTACTTTACTGTGAGAAACATGAATGGCACGGTTGCTTTTGGATACTTTTTACTGTACTATGATTTTTCTCTTTGGGAGAATTGACTGTAAAGTGCTGAGCTACAACAAGTAATTTGAAAATTGCTGGTTTAGTTGGAGTAGGCAGCTTCCTTAGTTGTGTAACTTTTGTAGTGAATAGCACCTTTTCAGCTTATTGCAAGCTAATTGCAAGTTTTTCCAGAAATCTTGGATGTACTGTACCATTGGGCCACAGTGGCTGAGGAGCTATGTATTTGGAAGATATTACATTTTTCTACATGGCTGGTTAAATAAACGCCTGGTTTGTTCAGTTCCTAATTCCACTGCTGGAAGCCTCCTCTGGATCTCAGTCCCTTATGCAAACAGAAGGAGCCCTTCTACCAACTTGCTTAAGCAAGCTAGGGCAGTGTGATACGTTAATATTAAGTGGTGCTCATATTGGAAATGCTCAAAATGGGTTTTTAAAGCACTGCACATTTGTTATGTGTATGTGGTCCAGAGACCTCTTGATCAACTATTGCTTCCTGCAGTGTATGCCCACATTAGATTTTGGAGATTTGTAGGGTTTCTGTAGATAGCTGTGTGAATCAGTCCTTGGTAAAATGCCAGTTCAAATACATGTATTCAGAATTGCACTATTCGGTTTCTCTTTTTTAAACAGTTATTTGCATTTTTGCTTTCCTGTTTTGCCAAGATGAAAGGCAATGAGAGGAGACCCACCCTTGCTTTCTAGCTTAGAGCTGGCAAGAAGTGACACTGCAATTGTACTGTGTTTCAGAAGGCACATTACAATGATCCATCCTGCTGCTATGCTGCTCCAAGCTACAAACAAAAGTTGGGATAGCCATTTTTGTGGTAAGGTGTGTAAAGTGCCACCACTGCCCATCACAAAAAAGCCCCAGACTTATTCTCCAGCTCCAGAGTTTAAGGTTGGGGTTGGCAGTGGGCAGGCAAGATGCTTGAAGTGCCACATCTGGCTAGCACCAAGTTTCTGTTCCCCTCTCCCAATTCTAATATCAAGAGCTCAGGTGTATATTTGAGCAAACAATATCTATCCAAAAATTATTTGTGTGTCATAATTTTGGTTCTTATGAAATATTCATTCTGAATTTTATTTGCAGGAAAGGTTGAAGCTGGTCACAGTCCTTGGTGCTGGACTTCTTTGTGGAACTGCCTTGGCTGTCATTGTGCCTGAAGGAGTACATGCACTTTATGAAGATATCCTGGAGGGTGAGAAAACAACACTATTCTTCTGGTGCAGAGTATGTGGGTTAAACGATGTAACTGTTAGGTGCACTAGTAGCTGGTTGACCGAACCCAAAGAGTACTCATTAAGGGTTCCTCATCATCCTGGAAAAAAGTGACAAATGGGGTGCCGCAAGGTTCTGTCCTGGGCCCGTTGTTGTTCAGCGTCTTTAAAAACGACTTGGATGAAGGAATTGAGGGGATGCTCATCAAATTTGCAGATGACACCAAACTGGAAAGGATAGCTAATGCCACAGAAGACAGCATCAGAATTCAAAATGACCTTAACATATTGGGACACATGTAAGGTTCTGCACTTAGGCAGGAAGGACCAGATGCACAAATATAGGATGGAGGACCTCTGGCTTACTAGCAGAACATGTGAAAAGGATCTAGGGGTCTTGGTGGACCACAAGCTTAACATGAGTCAACATTGTGATGCAGCAGTAAAACAAGTTAATGCTATTCTAGGCTGCATCAACAGAAGTATAGTGTCCAGATCAGGGGAAGTAATAGTACCACTGTGTTCTGCCTTGGTCAGACCACACCTGGAATACTGTGTCCAGTTCCGGGCACTACAGTGTAAGAACGATGTTGACAAGCTGGAACGTGTACAGAGGAGGGCAACCAAGATGATCAAGGGTCTGGAAACTAAGCCTTATGAGGAGCATTTGAAGGAGCTGGGTATGTTTAGCCTGGAAAAGAGGAGACAGAGGAGATATGATAACTGTCCTCAAATATCTTAAGGGCTGTCACATGGAGGAGGGAGCATGCTTGTTTTCTCCTGCTCTGGAGGGTAGGACTCGAACCAATGACTTCAAGTTGCAAGAAAGGAGAGTCTGACTAAACATTCGAAAAAACTTTCTGACAGTAAGAGCTGTTCAGCAGTGGAACCTCCCATGAGAGGTGGTGGACACTTTGGAGGTTTTTAAACAGAGGTTGGATGGCCATCTGTCATGGATGCCTTAGCTGAGATTCCTGCATTGCAGGGGGTTGGACTAGATGACCCTTAGGGTCCCTTCCAACTCTAAGATTCTATGATTAAAAATTCAAGCACTGGTTACTACAGAAGAGAAACTTTTAGTTTGTTTGCAGTCCCAAATTGTGGTCTTATAGACTATGAGGTATTTTGAATTGTAATAGTTGTAGAACAATTTTAAGCTTTCTATTTCCATCTTAATTAAAGGTCCAAAATAGGTTAAAGATCATAACCAGGATCCGGACAACTTTGAAACTTACTTCTGTGAGCCCAAGGAGGAATTTTGATTTGTTTTTCTTGACTAACAGCACCCCATGCCACATGGCAGTCGGTTTTTGAAATGGAGGGGGCTTTCAAAAGCAGCTTGTGATATACCATGGGGATTCAAAGATAATAATGTGAAAAATAGGTAAAATTCTGGACAGTTCTATGTGCTTATTAGATTTTAGAGAAGACTGTACCTCACAGTGTGGTGTTATTGCTGCTGCTGCTGCTAATTTATTTTTTTTACCTGCCCTTCACCTTAAGGTCCCAGGTCAGGAAACAATATTAACAACAATTTAAAACAACTTACAACCATAAGATTAAGGTGTTAGGCTGAGAGAACCAGCCTTCTTTGCACATCTCATTTAAATCAATTTTAAACAAACTATAGTTTAATGTAAATTAACATCATGCTGCTGCACCCTTCTCAAGAATTCCTTTGGTGCTGCTCCCTCCTGCCATGCAGAAGATGAAACGAGCCAGATTCTGACTTGTCTCATCTGAACCTGGGCTTATAATTTGTTGTGGAGAGGGGAGGAACAAACCACAAGTTTGGGTTTGGATAACAGGACAAGCCAGCATCTGGCTTGTTTCCTTTGTGAAGAATGTTTGAGCAGTGTGCATCACCATGCTGCTCATTCGCATTAAACCATAGCTTAGCTGTACAACAGCAGGATCCCAAAGCGGAGCAAGAGGATCTTAAATACACCAAAAAATCTTTACCTTTGCTAGCATAAAGACTGCATAGTTTCTCTTTATTTGAAGGAACCTGTCTGTTTTGTCTAAGGATGGAGACAGAACTGTGTAACAGCTGGTGTTTGTATTTTCAGAGATGAGGAGTTGAGCATTATGTGTCTTGCCTTCCTAAAGTGCCTTGGTGCAACCTGAAGCCTGTGTTACACATTAAAGAGTATTTTGAATGTCTGCTGCCTCCTTCCACATCCCATTTTTAGACTCTTACCAGATATAGATACAGATGGTTTTATCAGACAGCCTCGCCAAATTCCACCCAAGCCATCTGGAGAACTCAAAACCTTGCACACCATCTTGCGACATTTGAGTTGGCCTAATAAAGAAATTACCCTAATAAAGTTTTTGGCATTCCGCTAATAGGGTACCTTTACCTTAGATGAATGCTTCACTTTCCAATTGTTAATCGTTTGGAAACAGATCTATCCACCCTGCAGATAAGGGTTAATAAGAATATATTCACTGTCCTCTTTGTTGCTCATTCCCCATCTCCTTAACTGTCTCCTCTTTCCGTTTACTAACTCTTTCCATCTGGAAAACGTGATGCAGCTCAGAGAGCTGGGGAGGCAGATGACTGAGCCATGTTGGTGTTACATCTTGGGGCAGCCTTTTTCAACCTAGGGTCCCCAGATGTTGTTGGACTACAACTCCCATCATCCCTAGCTAGCAGAGCCAGTGGTTAGGGAAGATGGGAGTTGTAATCCAGCAACATCTGGGAACCCAAGGTTGAGAGAGGCTCCCTGGACATACAGTAATCTCTTCCTGGGATATAAAGAACACCACACAGCTATCCTGATTACCTCATATGCTATAGAGAATTTGGTTATCATTGCAATACTCTATTTCCAAAAGCACAAAGGAGTGCTTTGGGACTAGTAGGGCAACAAATTGTTTGACAATTAAAAATAAGTTGGGAATGTAATGTTTGAGGCTTCTGTGTTATAACTCCAGATTGTCCTGTTTTTGTTTTTTCTAGCAAAGCACCACCCAGCTAGTGAGACTCAAAAGATGGTTGAATCAGAAAAGGCAGCAGATGTGCCCGTAGTACATGACCATGTCCACAGCCATGACCATTCAAGGTTACATGCTTATATTGGTGTTTCCCTGGTCCTTGGGTTTGTCTTTATGCTTCTGGTAGATCAGATTGGCAGTTCTCATGTCCACGCTACAGATGGTAAGTCTTAACTTCTATGGACACATAACCAGAGTAAATTACGAGGGCTTTGAAATATTCAAGTACCTGAATGAATATTCTGGTATTCACTCCTAAGTAGAACAATTTGTTAAACACTCACTGATGTAAAGAAAATGTTTCATAATGTTCTAGATTTTTACAGTTAAACAAAGAAGTACACAGTATGACAGCTTTAAAGTACTGGGTAAATGCAGTCTTAATTCAGGAAATAATAGCAATCAGTGAAAATGCAGCTACTGGTATTTTATTTATTTTAATAAATTTATATCCCACTTTTCAGAAAATATCTATGCTAAACAAACAAATAACAAAAAGTATATGAAACAGTCCAATGAAACACAGAAAATTGATTTAAAAATCATAGGTAAAATACTAGAAACAACAAGCAGTAATTAATATATATCCAGGGCCAGCTGCAGCAAACAGACCCATCACATAAAAACAGGAAGAGAATGGGCAATAGGAAAACTGAAGTTTAATGTCTCTCAAAGCTTTTTGGAATATTTGGAATATTCCACCTTCCCTTAATTCTAAACATAATCTGAAATAAAGAAACAAGTGACCTTTTAAG
The DNA here is from genome assembly GCF_965153285.1 of Podarcis tiliguerta. NCBI lineage: Eukaryota > Metazoa > Chordata > Lepidosauria > Squamata > Lacertidae > Podarcis > Podarcis tiliguerta. Next base: position 88,723,490 of record NC_139534.1, read on the forward strand.
AAGTTGTAGTTTGGTTTCAGTTGAAAAATTGTGCCTTAATGCCTGTAATATTTTTCTTTAGGGTTCTCTTCCTACTTATTTGTATCTTATTTGCTTAAGATTCCTTAATTATTTCAGACCCAGAAGCAGCAAGGTCGGGCAATTCCAAAATTACTACCACACTGGGACTAGTTGTTCATGCTGCAGGTAGGTTACTGTTTTTCATTTCTGCATAATGCCAAAGACCTTCATATATTGTCAGGTCACCTGGGTTAGAATTAGGGTTGCTTTGCTAAATGTGACACTAGTAGTTAGTCCTTTGTATCATGCTTGCTATAGCCAGTTCCAGGCTAACTGAGCATTATCTTGTATTGGATAAGAGAAGGGAGACAGAAGACTGTCATGAAGCTCAGGGAGATGTACCTAATGGGGACATGTAATTCAGTGCATAAGCAAGAAGCATCATATTTGCTTTTAATTTAAGTTTTTTTTCTGAGGGGTGGGGGAAGCTTCTGGTTCAGGTCTCTGGAGTGGCATAAGAGGTGTGTTGGTACGCTTGTTCCTTGCATAAATTGGTCCCAGTAAGCCTTTGATCAATAGGTAAGTTCACTTTTGTGTGGTTTGCTTTTTTCCATCTTCATTAAGCTGATGGTGTTGCCTTGGGTGCGGCTGCTTCCACATCTCAGACCAGTGTCCAGCTAATAGTGTTTGTTGCAATTATGTTACATAAGGTAAGTTTTGAGTCTCAAACCTTTACATATTTCTTGTTTGCTTGTTAAATTTATTACAGTTCTATAGCACCTTTCATCTGAACATCACAGGGCAATTTACAACACCAAAATGTGTAAGATAGTAACAAACAAAAACAAAACCCGCCACAATTTAAAAGGCCATAGATTGGCTCATTAGCCAAAGGCCTGGGACAAAAGTTGTTTTTGCCTGGTGCCTAAAGATAGGTAATGAAGACACCAGGCAAGCCTCCCTGGGGAGAGCATCCTACAACGGAGCCACCACAGAAAGGGCCGTTCTCATTTTGCTGCCCTCTGGACCTCTCATGGAGGAGGCCTCAGATGATGAGCACAAGGTCTGATCATAGGGCAAGAAAAAGTACTTGAGGTTTTGCAGTCCTGAGCCATTTAAGGTTTTACTTCAAAACCAGCACTTTGAATTGGGCCCAGAAACTAATTGGCAGCTAGTGCAATCGGACCGGGATTGGCACTATATGCTGAAGCTATCTTGTTCCAGAGAGCAACCCGCCACTGAATTCTGCACCAGCTGAAACTTCTGAACCATCTTCAGAGGAAGTCCCATGTGTAACGCAATGCAATAATCTACATATTTCACTATCGGCTGTTAGGAATTTGAAATTGTAACAGAAATTCTCTCTGGTTGTATAAATTTTGATTCAATAAACTATGTGGGTCTTAAGACATCCAAACATTTTCTTAATTGTTCTTTAGTTGGCATACAATTATATATTGCATCCTAGTAGTAAATAGATGCATTTAAGTGTGTGGTATCTTTCTGATAGCCTAGGATGGGAAAGGAGTGATAAAAGGTTGAAATAGAGTCCTTTCCCTGTGAGGAAAGAGTCATTTTAGCTTATTTTAAAAAGCAGAAAAGGGATGTCATGCTAAAAGGTTCTAAATCTATGAGTTGAGAATTTCCCCGCTGTACTCCAGGTCACATAGTGAAACTTGGTAAGTTAGGAATAGAAGTGCATTTTCCAGCAGAAACTTGTGATTGATGCTGCTTTGAAGTTAATAAATATAAAAATGAAGGTGGAAAAGACCATTTATAGCCTACTTAATGTGATTTTAATGATTATGCAAACCTTTGAGCTGTGAAGTGCTAATAGCATGCTTTTTGAGAGGCAGTTTGTAAATCTAATAAGTAAAAATGAGGTGCTTGCAGTACACCTCATGCTCAGAATAACCATAAATGCAGAGAAAGCTACACACGGCATGGCTACAGGCTAGTAGCAGTGTGGCTAGCTGAACATTGAATTTCACATGAGCAGAAAGAGGGGTGTCACTTTCTTTTGTATTTGTACATAAGAGTTTTGTTGACTGTTTTTTCTCTTGTAGGCACCAGCTGCTTTTGGTCTTGTTTCCTTCCTAATGCACGCTGGTCTTGAACGGAATCGAATCAGGAAGCACTTGCTGGTTTTTGCACTTGCAGCCCCTGTTCTGTCAATGGTGACTTACTTGGGACTAAGCAAGGTAAATATTTCAGGTCTAACTTTCCAGAATACTGATTAATAGCTGAGGAGCATGGCCAGTGTTTAATCAACTCTTCAGAGGTGCTCTATCTACTCCTTTTGTCACTTTTATTTGTGAGCCACTTAACACACTACCATCCAGTTAGTCTTACAGCTGAAAAAATAGCAGTATGTCTGTATTTTTTAAAAACTGCAGCTAGACAATTGCACAGTAACTAAAAACATAATGGATCTTACATGGATTGAAGGAGATACCGTGGTGAAGAAAGGTAGAGTGGAAACAATTTCTGCTGATTCCGCCTTTCCTTTTTGCCTCCTGAAAAGTTGGGGGGGGGGGCTTAAGAATAAACTAGGTTCTTTTATCTGTTTAGATGTTTAGCATAAATGAGATTCAGTAAGCTCTAGAGAGAGGGCAAGTAAGCAGTCAGACAACCAATACGTATTGGAATGATTCTATAAAATTGCTTTATTGATTAACAAACATAGCATATAACAAGATGAGGGAACATGCACTCAGTCAAACACCCACACACGCATACACACTCAACTCGCTCTTCGCCAGAGTTATGGGTGGCAGACTTCAGGATCCCAGTCCAGCACACAGCTTAGTCCGAGACGGTCTAATCTTATATGCTCTTCTCGTTGTGCATCTGAATCTCATATTCCTGAGTGAATGTTCCTGGCAGTCCTTAGCATGTTCTTGGCACATTAGTGTATTTTTCATCTTTGTTGGAAGCCGCCCAGAGTGGCTGGGGAAACCCAGCCAGATGGGCGGGGTACAAATAATAAATTATTGTTATTATTATTATTGTAATACTTATTGTTTGTACTTGATCTTCTGTAACTTCTGGCACAGTACAATACTCATTGTTTGTAACTAGCAATGCATGGCCGGCCTTTCACGCTTCCTTGCAGGTGTGGTACTTTTTGCCAGAGCATGAACATCCCATCTCTGATCAACACAGTTCAGAAATAGTTCATTAACAGCATCCAATTTGGGTGATGGTCTTCAGCCAATCTTGTGGCTCATTCAAAGCATGTCATTCATAACAGGATAACTGTCTAGAACAGTATGGGAAATGGTAATTTAAGGATGATTGGGTAGAAATTAACTGCCCCTAACCCCCAGCAGGCACCCCCCACAGGATTAGAGTCCCTTCTGCAACTGGCAGGAGCCCTTTACCCACAGAAGAGCATGTCTGGATCCAACTTTGTTAATGGTTCCTTGTGCAGACATGCTTTGAATGAAAACCATTGTTTGGCTATTTATTTCATAAAATTTATACATTGTTTGATTGTAACAAACAAACACCCTCAAAGTGGTTTACAAAGATTATAAAGCAATAAGCTTGTCAGTAAAAACAACTATTCAAAACATTGAATAAAATAAAATCAGCAGTAAACTAAAAACCAGTTAAAACACACATCAACATACTATATATATGACATATCTGGGTAGGCTGTTTGAACAAAATTATTTTTAGCAGAAGCTGAAAAAAGGGCAAGCCTGCGTGGTGTCAGCTGCCTGGTGTCAGTAGGCAGGGAGTCAGTCCCAAAGTGTATGTGCTGCCACACTAAATACAGAAGAGGTAGTATGTGGCACCTGTAACAGCACTAGTTCCATATACTGAAGTGTTTGAGTGGAGTGCAACAAGTGCAGAATAAAGATCACTTCAAAGTCAAGCAACATTATCCTCAAAGTGTGTAACCAGTTAGTCACAGTAGGTCTTTGAAAGAGGTCCCTCCCACACCAGGGAGTCAGTAACTTCCAGACTGTCCCAAATAACTGCTACCGACTGCAAGAGGATGCAATGCGAGCTGCAAAATGAGCTTTTTTGCAGCTCGCACTGCCACATGGTAGGCATAATTACGTGTTTGATCAACTTCACAGCAGGGCTTGAGCCATTTGCGCTCAGGTCTTCATCCAACTTGAGGGACGCGGGTGGCGCTGTGGGTAAAAGCCTCAGCGCCTAGGGCTTGCCGATTGAAAGGTCGGCGGTTCGAATCCCCGCGGCGGGGTGCGCTCCTGTTGTTTGGTTCCAGTGCCTGCCAACCTAGCAGTTTGAAAGCACCACCGGGTGTAAGTAGATAAATAGGGACTGCTTACTAGCGGGAAGGTAAACGGTGTTTCCGTGTGCGGCTCTGGCTCGCCAGAGCAGCGATGTCACGCTGGCCACGTGACCCAGAAGTGTCTCCGGACAGCGCTGGCCCCCGGCCTCTTTGAGTGAGATGGGCGCACAACCCTAGAGTCTGTCAAGACTGGCCCGTACGGGCAGGAGTACCTTTACCTTTACCTTCATCCAACTTGTTCTATAGCCTGGAGCTTCTCAGAATACCAAAGGGCTGCTTGGGCTCCACAACGCCAGAAAGGACGCATGGGAATGTTTGTGTCAACCACACGTTTCATTGCACAATTCCATAGCGAGATCAAGAATCGTTAGCTTTCTCCACTGGAAAATCCCCCAGAGCGATCAGGAACACATCAGTTTCCATCAGTCTCTGAGTGCAGGCCATCTGAGTGGGCCCACCACCCTTACAGGGGGGAAATTATGATTTCATAATCAATATTATGTTAACCATCTGTAGGCAGTCTGTTTTTGCAATGACCAGTGCATGTGTATTAAAGATAATAATCTTTAGGGGGCAATGAGGGAAAATAGCTGTAAAGGTAGCTTGGTTTTTTGATTGCAGAAATCCTTTTAGGTCAACATTAACATTTCTTCAGAGTTGACTTCTTCCCTGGAATAAGTTACAAGCATTATTAAAGACAGATCAACTGTGTTTTCTCTCCCTTGCCACCCTCTTCTTTTACAGAGCAGCAAACAAGCACTTTCAGACGTCAATGCCACTGGAGTCGCCATGCTTTTCTCTGCTGGAACTTTTCTTTATGTTGCCACAGTTCACGTTCTCCCTGAAGTGGGCGGAATGGGACATAGCCACAAACCTGACTCTACTGGAGGCAAAGGACTCAGTCGCCTGGAGGTGGCAGCATTAGTTCTCGGCTGCCTGATTCCTCTGATTCTGTCCATTGGACACCAGCATTAAAGGTCTGAAGTGCAGCAATCTTCTCCTCAGTCTCTGATGTGAGCAGCAATCTGGTGTGTCAAGCTGCCCTTTTATCATTGTCTCTCTTACCCTGTTAACCACCCCATCTGTTTTAAGGAGTCAGAGAGACGCAAAGGAGGATTTATGGGAAAGCTTGTTAGCATAGGAGATGATACTCTCGACAGCCGGATATAAATTCTGCATAACTTCCCTTTTCTGAAGATGTTTTAATTATGACTTCCTGCCCTATTCTCAGGGAAGTTGGAATTTAGAGATTCTATGGCAGATGATTTGGGAAGGACTTTGTGGCTCATCATGAAAGCATAATCAAAAGTATTCTATATGTCAGCATTCACAGCTGACCTCTTGACATTGGATGCTGCCTTCTGACATCTGGGACTAGTTTTCACCTCCAAGATTTTTCATGTGATAATGAAGGCATAACTATCTTGGGAGATGCATCTGGTGAAGAAACATCAACAGGATAAAGTCCTAGAAAAGATCTGTACAAGTTAAACGGCTTGATAGGATTTTTTATATTGCATTACTAGGAAGCACATCTATTGTGTCTCTTGAGTGTTATCATCTATATGGTAGAATCAAGGAGTCACATTGGGCTGAAAGTTAGGTGGTTCTGAGCGCAGAGGGGTATGTGCTTATTGAAATGGACACTGTGCGCATCTACAAAGGCTTATTCTGCTAAAATAGACTAAGGTAAGCACAGTTCATTAAGAGTGAAGGGTGCCCAAAGCATTTACCTATACAGAAGCAAAGACCTTAACATTTCTTGTTATTACAAACAAGAAACATTCTAAATTGTGAGCCTGTCTGAATTGAGCCTCCCTTTCTTCCTGAAATCTTATTCTGAAATATTTCAATCCGAAATATTTCAATAAACATCGAGTGTAACTGCAATTCTGAAATGCAGTGCCTTTCCATGGAGAAGAGCCTTCCTTTTGGCCTATAAACTTAACTTCATTGTGAAAGAAACTGTAAGAGTCATAGGGAGAATCCTAAAATATCTGAAAGTTTATGTACATTCTTGGTGCACAATTTTTACTTCAATTTGAAACCTTCACCTCCATTGTTCTTCAGTTAATGGTCATTTTATCTTAAAACACACACACAAAGCAAGAAGATGAATTGGCAGTTTTCTGTAGCACTAGTTATTCTACGTGACAAATGTTTCCCCATCTTTTCACAGCCCAGTAGCTCTTACAATTCTGATCTCTTCCATGCCTTCTTCACATCCTGTAGTTGTTTGGCATAGTATATTGGTATGATTCCTCATGAAGGTTTTGTTTTAATGGGTGATTCTTGCTTGCTGGTATTGTTTGGCATTGGTACAGCAGTGATAGTCAAGATCAAAATTTCACCAGGGATCTTTTTTTAAAAAATATATATATGGGGGCATTTAACATTAAAAATGTAAGTGAAAAATCCACACAGAATCAATATTGTATGTATCGTCTTTTCTGAAGGCTTATTATTGATCTACTTTAAAAGATCTCAGCAGGCCTCCTCAGTATAATCTATTCTACCAGGTACCCAACTACATAAGGGGATCCACTAGAAGCTTGAATAAAACACCTGTTGTTGCTTTTTGCCTGCCTGGGACTGTAAGAACCCACAGCTGCTGGGTTTGTGCAACACAGGTTATATAGGCCTGCTTTAAAAAAGTAAAAATGCTTTTGTACTGATCAAGAGTCTCTTTTGAAGAAGAATCTCTTCTCTATGTTGAAAACAGAAATACTCTTAAATCTTGTAACAAAGAAAAGGTACGGACACCTGATATGTGAACCCAGATGTGCATGTCACATCTTCATCATTGATGACCAAAGATAAGTTGGGCACAAGTATAATTAAAGGCTCGATTTGGCCTCCTGTGGTGGGCAAGATGAGGAGGAAGCTGTTCCTGAGCTGGCAAAGAGGAAAACCGCAAAAATGGGAACTTGTGGGTAAACGGCAAACTATCTGACATAGAAGCAATGGGTGTAGGAATGGGAATTGAACCACACTTAAAACAATTTTTCCTGGTATATTTAATATTTGAGAGTCAGCGTTGTGATGCTGGTATCTTGAAAATCCTGCTGTTGGCCAAAGTTGCCTTTAGCTGCTCATTACATTTTGGAAAGTGGCCAGTAGCTACCTATATTGGATCACTTTGTATTTATGAAAACAAGGCCTGCCAGTTCTGCCATCCCTGTTCGCTAACTTTTGGCCCATTATGCCACTGGTAGGATGGCTTCATTGGACTTCTGTCCTTGATTTATAGGGCTGCGTCTAGAGCATTTGGGACAGGATCTAGAATTATACTGTATACCTCTCACACTGTAGAATTATACTGTGTGCATCAATTTAAGAGCGGTAAGTCATAGAGGCAGTGTGTCAAGATCTTGTGAGGTTAGAATGTTGCCAGAAGCAACCTGATTTTCCACTCTGGCGATGAGGGTGTCTAGTTGCTTCATCTGCTAACTACCACAAGAAAAGTAGGTAGCAAAGAGAGGGGAATATTTACATTATTAACAGCAACCAGATGTTTCATCTCTTGTATCTGTGAGAATCCTAACTTTAAAGAATCTTCCAGATTGGTCATGGTAAATGTGGATTTATTTCAATCTTCACTTGAAATGAGGGCTTTGTAGTCTAGTTCTGCTCTTAGTTCTTAGTAGTAAAATACAAATTCCAATCTAGGCTTCACAGTAGACTCCTAGGAGCTATAGACTGCTGAGGATAAAGGGATTTATTATTTGTAACTACTTACAAATTCATGTACTTCCATTATTCATGTCAGTTTTGGACTGAGTTGAAAGTGGAAATCAGTTTAAGTGGAAATCAGTTTAAGATGAGCTCTATCTGTGTGCAACATTGTTTGGCCATTTAATTGGCTAGCCTGCTTTCATTCACAAAACGGGGATGCTCTCTTGCCTGAGTTAAACTTGTTTTATAACAGCTAAGAGGACAACAGAGCAGACATATCAAGGGAACACCGAATCTCCAAATGGTGGAAGGAAACTTCTCAGGATAACTGAAAATGATAATTTGAAACCGCAGAAGAAAATATTCAGCTGCTCAGAGGGCTCAACAACTCAAAACACTCAGAGCAAGCTTGCATTTGTAGCCATCTGTATTCAAATGGGGAAAACTTGAACTTGTGTATGTGCTGTTGTTTTATGCTCTTTATGATGAACCACAGGAGACTTGGGTGGGTGGGTGTGCTTACAGAGACATTTGAAAATTGAATGTCTATTTCAAAAGGAGATCAGCTTTTCTGTGCTTTGGTTATGTTTCTGAGCAGCTCGGACTTTGTGGGCACAGCTGTATACCTGATTCTGTGTACAAAAGTGTAATTTTAATGTTTTTTTTCTCCAAATCATTTGTACACATAAAATCATTCCATGGATGGCTGCCTTATTTTTGATTTTCCCCCCACTTTGTGAACATTTTAAAAAATGTTGTTTTTATTATATTAAAATTTTTATTAGCTGCATTGCTAAAAGGAGTTGGCCTTATTTCATGTGAATAGTCTTGCTGTAGAGGTTTAGTAAGTCTCTTGTACTTCAGATGTGTGTGTGTGTAGCTTTTCTACCACATATTTCATTTCAAGTTGCGCTTGTGTTTGATCTTTCTCCTTGAATACAAACCTTTATTTATTTATTTATTTATTAAAGATGATACCCCTCTTTTTGGATTTCAGGGTGGGATGCACTCATTCATAACAAAAATACAATGAAACCTATGAAATGGACTTCTAACAAATTGAAAATCATGGAAAATCATGCATAAGCAAACATTTTTGCCTGGTACCCCAAAAAATCACAATTTTGATGTTTCATAGCCAGGGTGCTACTGTTAACGCCCATTTGCTGTTGAATTTCCTACTTCCAATAAGAGAGGCATCTGGAATAAGTTGTGTGTGCACTTTTAGTCTGGTCATGTTTCACACTAGTGCACAGTTCTCAGAGGGGTGGCCAATACCAAGTGTGGCTCTTGGGCTAACAGGGTTAGGAACCCCTGTGTTAAATGTTCATTCTATGGACATAGTAGTGATGTATGGAAGTGAGAGCTGGACCATAAAGAAGGCTGATCGCCGAAGAATTGACACTTTTGAATTATGGTGCTGGAGGAGACTCTTGAGAGTCCCATGGACTGCAAGAAGATCAAACGCATCCATTCTTAAGGAAATCAGCCCTGAGTGCTCACTGGAAGGACAGATCGTGAAGCTGAGGCTCCAATACCTTGGCCACCTCATGAGAAGAGAAGACTCACTGGAAAAGACCCTGATGTTGAGAAAGATGGAGGGCACAAGAAGAAGGGGATGACAGAGGACGAGATGATTGGACAGTGTTCTCGAAGCTACAAACATGAATCTGACCAAACTGCGGGTGGCAGTGGAAGACAGGAGTGCCTGGCGTGCTCTGGTCCATGGGGTCACGAAGAGTCGGACACGACTAAACGACTAAACAACAACAATGGACATAGACTTTGGTTGTTTGGTAACTCCCATGGGGCTGAAGTTCTTAGAATTATAGAGTTGGAAGGGACCCTGAGGATCATCTAGTCCACCCCCATTCAATGCAGGAAGATGCAGCTGTCCTTTACGGGGATTTAATCTGCAACCTTGGCATTACCATGCTGTAGCCAACCGAGCTATTTCCTGTTATTCATTGTTTCTTTCTAAAATTGCCCTTAGAGATGGGGGTGGAACCATCTCACAGTGACTTCCCCAACTCCTAAATTCTGATAGCTGTTTGGAAGGATTTTGAAGAACCATGCAGTCTATAGTGAGAGAATAAGCTTAGAGAAGTACTAGGGATGGCCCACACTGTTACCATTCCTAAACCATCTTCATAGGGTTTTTTTATTCTTTTTTAAAATATATATATCTTAAAGTTCTTTTATGAGGAATTTCAGTATTTTAAAATAATACATCTCCATTTCTAAATAATGTGTGCAATAATTTTTGAATTTGCTACAGTTATGCATAAAATGGTTTTAATGTTAGCTTATTGAGCAACTTATTGAGCAACAACGTATTTGTAAGGCACATTAAAATTTTGTGCGATGCTGCATAGCGAACCTCCACTGAGCAATCATTTGTAAACCCCCGGCAAACTGCCAAAACGTGTAGAAGAAATTGAGGAGTGCCGGTGCGGTGTAATGGTTAGAGTACTGGACTACAATCTGGGAGACCTGGGTTCGAATCCTCACTCATCCATGAAGCTCACTAGGTAGCCTTGGGCTAATCAGTGTCCCTCAGCCTAGCCTACCTTGTTGGAAGGATAAAATGGGGAGGGGGGGAACTGGAAGAGAAACGGTGCAACCCATTATGTTGAGAAATGCGTATAAAAATTATGTGATTTTTGTGTTTATTTTATTTTATTTTAAAAATGCATATTAATGGGAGGATGGGGTGGGTTTTAGAGAAAACCCATGCAAAAGTACCAGAGTGATTTATTTGTCCCTAGTTTCATGCGACCATTGGCTTAAGATGCTAACCCAGAGTAATGCTGGTTACTGCAGATAGAGGCCACAGTTCTAGACAGCAGTAGTGTTGTAGGAATGCTTAGTGTTTGCTTTTATTTCAAACCCCTCTATATGCAGCCTCTTCAGCCAGGGCCAGCCGACCCATGAGACAAGGTGAGGACTGCCTCAGACGGCAGGATCCTCAGAAGCAGCAGATCCAAGGAATGCATCGCCTGCTGCTGCAGTGCCAATGGGGAGTTGTCCTGTGCTCCTTGGAGGCCAGGTCTGTCTCACACACCAGGGGTCGGGAACCTAAGGCCCATGAGCCACAAGCGGCCCACAGGGGCCGTTTAACTGGCCCACGAGCTGCTCCCGAACTGAGCCACCCGCTTGGTGAGTCCCAGTGCGCTGCGCTAAACTGGCGCAGTGCAGCGCGGGGACTTGCTTTCGTTGCACCAAAAATCACGTCTGTGCATGCGCAGATGCCAAAAATTGTGTCTGTGCAGACGCTGGAAATTGCGGGCGCCTGCACAATCCGGCGCACGGAGGGATCTCTGGAGTGAACCGGCCCAGGCAAGGTAAACCTTGCTGACCCCTGTCCCACACCGTGTCACGTTTATAGTGGTATCTTGGCTAATGGGAGGCACTGCTGGTCTCCCACCCTTGTTCCTGATCTTTATCTCCCCCCCCCCTTCCTGATGTAACTCTTCCCTCAACCCTTCTTCCCTGGCAGGGAAGTGTCGTTTTTGTGGCCTGCCTCGGGTGGCAAAATGCATTGGGCTGGCTGTGCCTTCAGCTCACTATTTCAAGGACAGTTTGCAGGGAAGTTGCCCCGCGAGTTCTTATTGCCGCCACTGAAAAATGAGCAAGCCACTTTTCCACTCAAAACCAAACTGGAAAGAAACTTTGGTTTTGAATGAGCCAAAATGTATTGAGCAGGTAATATTTTTTTGTTCTTGTGTTGCCAGTCAAAACCTAAAGCCAATGAATTTCTCCTGGCATCAGATAAAATGTGTCCTTTTGTTTTTCCTTTTAATTTTGCCTGACCGTAATGCATCTTAACACAGTTGTTAAAAGCCTCCCCGGCACTTGGCTTCCTTGCCTGCAGTTAACTTTGCATCCACAAGGTGGAGTACATGGAAAAGAGAAGGCAGGAGTTGGGGGAGGTTCTGGTCTTGCCATTGCCACATTTGCAGAAGCTAATAAGATGCATTGCAGGACCTTGGGATTTCTTTGCCGTGAGACCTTTAAACTCATCCTTTCCCAACTGCAACATTGAATATGGCCTTATCTCTCCATGCAACCCTACAGATGAGTTTAAAGAGCGTAGCTACCCTTATTCACATGCTAAGTAGGCTACTGCTATATTTACTTTAGGACTGAAAATAGATCCATTGCTCACCTTGTAGAGGGAATGTTTGGAGCTTCGAAACATTTTAAAGAGAGCCTGGCGCCAGTGGGCAACAAAGTAGACAAGAAAAGAGTCTACAGTAAGACTATACATTTTATTGAATTAAAATGCTGTGAATTTGCCCCACCAGCCAGCAAAAACATCACTTTTAGCACCACTTCCAAAATGTGTTCAGACTTGGGATGCCTCCAGGCCATCACAAAGCATTCAAATGCCTGCCAGAACTTTAGGTCTGCTCTGTTCCCCTTGTGCAACAAATCTGCTTTTAGAAAGAAGGAGACTTTTTGAAGTTGGGAAAGTGAAAGGGAAATGCATTTAAAAGTCTGGGGCGCACATCTGAGAAGCAAATCAGGATAACTTCTCAATAAAGAGTAAGGTAAAGGTAAAGGTACCCCTGCCCGTACGGGCCAGTCTTGCCAGACTCTAGGGTTGTGCGCTCATCTCACTCTATAGGCTGGGAGCCAGCGCTGTCCGCAGACACTTCCGGGTCACGTGGCTAGCGTGACAAGCTGCACCTGGCGAGCCAGCGCAGCACACGGAACGCCGTTTACCTTCCCGCTGGTAAGCGGTCCCTATTTATCTACTTGCAGCCGGGGGTGCTTTCGAACTGCTAGGTTGGCAGGCGCTGGGACCGAACGACGGGAACGCACCCCGCCGCGGAAAGAGTAGAGTAGAAAGTAAAGAGTAGAGGTAACCTAACCACATAAGCTTTGTGCAGGCAAATCAGGATGCTTGTTCAACAAACGGGTCATCTGGAGGGAGCCCTGAGACTTTACCAGGTTTGGGGGGTGGTGGAGTACAAAGAGGAGCTGCTGAGGGTCTGTATTCATGCCCTTTCATACTGGTAATACATTGCATTTATTTACTTATGATATTTCTATACCACTTTATTCATATCTCTAAGCAGCGTAGATAAAAAAATCCACTGAAAATTAATTGGCAAGGGATGCATTAATCTGTCATTTTCAGTTTCTCTCAGTTTTCCCAATCTTAAATTCCAGTTCTACACATTTCCACAGCAATCTGTGGTTTTCTTTTTTTAAAAAAAAACTCATGAGAATGCACCAGGCTTTTAGTCTAAAGTTCCTCAGAAGCAAATTTTTGTATGCAGTTTCGGTGAATATACCAATTTTTGCAAGTGATTCCCCCCAATATGCATTTTTGACTGGCATTTTCACTAACAAACACTTTTGTATGCACACTTTCCATTAGTAAATGTATTGGAAGAGGGCATGTTTCAAAGAATATATGTGTTTCGGTTCATATATTGGTCTGAATAATGCAAATTAGGTCATTTCTCTTTGTGATGCAAACAAAAACAAATCCCTTTCCGAAACTGGACGTATCTTAAGAGATCCAAATGGGTCTGGTAGAAAGAGTGGGGTGTCTCTAAGCTAAGCTGAGCCTAATGTATTTTTAATTATGCTCCATAATGGATGGACCCAAGTATGATGGTACAGCGTATTTGGTACAATGCCTAATCTTGTTCTGCCCATGTTTAACAGCATGGTTTTTTGTTCCATGGTGGGCAAGGATATGCCACATTAATCGTAATAACTTTGGTTCTGCCCGGAAGGCTTGAGTCAGGCCTTCCAGTTATAACCCGAGGGAAGGCTACACATTAACCTTCGAGCTCGTTAGCAAGCATGGCAAGGCTGGCCACATGCAGGGTTCTGACGTTTATGGCTTTTTTGTTGAATAACCTTCCTGGCTTTTGAATGTAGCTCTGCTGTCCCCCCGCCTCTTTCATTTCAGGCTCTTAAAATTTAACAGGGCTGTGGGCTGAGCAAGAGTCATCAGAGTTGCTATTACCAAAGTAGGACCAGCTGAGCAGTGCTTTATTCTCGCCCACTTGGAAGACCTGAGCTCCTGGGGATTGATTCGGATGCATAAGTCTGTAGCTACAGTACAGCTCACAGTGTGGGTGGGTTGCGTGTTTGAGGATTAAAAAGAAAAGAACCAAGCCATAAAATGGTACAGATTTTTCAGGCCAGTTTATCCTCCACAGGCTAAGAGTATCAAGGTTCTGCACATCTTTGGACCCGGCCATTATGGCCAATTATTGCCTAGTCTCAAATCTTCCATTCTTGGGCAAGGTGATTGAGCGGGTGGTCGCTGAACAACTCCAGGCACGTTTTGAGGCTGTGGACCATTTGGATCTCTTACAGTCAGGATTCAGGCCCCATCATGGAACTGATTGGTTGCGCTGGTTGATTATCTCTGGTAGGCTAGGGGCAGAGCTGAAAGCTGCTTCCTAATTCTGCTGGATCTCTCAGTGGCCTTTGATGCCATTGACCATGACATCGTTCTGGACCATCTAGAGGAACTGGGAGCTGGGGGCACTGTTATACAATGGATCCGCTCCTTCCTCTTGAGCCGTGTCCAGAAAGTGGTGTTGGGGGTGAGTGTTTGGGACCCCTGATCACTCACTTGTGGAGTACCTCAGGGCTCTGTTCTCTCCCCAAAAAGACAACCACCCACAAACCTATAGTCTGTCTACTTTTTCATTGTCTTACAGGAGGCTGAAATGGTTTTGTGTCCAGAACAGCAGACCTGGTTCACACATACATGTTCACTACTGCATCACAAAATTTGGCAAAGTGCAAATTTTAGCTATGCTTTGGTTTTCCTTTGGGGGTGGGGAGCGTGGATTTGATCAAATCAGCTTTAATTGCAAACTGAGTTGAATTTCTCTCACAACCCTGGTTTCTATACACACACACACACACACACACACACACACACACCTCCCTCTCTTCATCCATGCTCAATCCAGGCAAGCAAGCAAGATGATCAAGGTTCAAGGGCAAATTCCAGACAGGCAAAGACATTTGAAGGGGTGCAGAGCAGGGCTAATGAGGGGTGTGACCTGAGAGTGTCATGGGGGCCAGGTGGAGAGGCCCGGAAGGCCACATTCAGCACACAGTCTGAGGTTCCGTACCCCTGATGCCTGCCAATGTCTGAAATATACCCTGGGGTGTGTGAGGGAAGGCAAGCTCAGAGCTGGCTCTCAATTAAGCCAGCAAATCAACCACATGAATGGCAAGGCTGATGTGGTTTCTAGAATCAGATACTTGGATGTGAACAAGATACAATAACTTGCCTCCCCCCCCCCCCCCCGAACGATGATGGTTACATGATTTCCCTGGATTGCTAAAGGGGAGCATAAATGACTTTCCGCTATTTGGTTCACACAATTCATCAATGGCATGTTTCGTGAAGGAATCTTGATGTTAGCCTGAACGAATTCAAAAACAGCACTGGGGGAACATGAGGCTTTTATACCCTTTCAACAACTCCAAACAATCTTTACCATTCCTCATATAATCAATCTCCCATCACCACACAGTACAACTGCCAAAGCAGAAAGCATATTCTTTCCTGTTTCCACCCTACTTCTGAATGATGAGAAGTTCTGGGAAGCTGTTATAGAGTACATTTCTCCCTCTGCAGTTAAGAGTACTAGAGGGTTAATAGGTGGGTTTTTGTTTTGTTTTTTAACTAATAGTCTGCTTATGCAGTTAAAAGATTGAACAGGCACTACAGAGGCACAGAAGCAAGCCTGGCTTATGTTTAGGGATGTTGTTCTCCAGCAGGACCCTGGTGTATACCTTTGTATACATAGTGAGAAATAAATCCACTCACCCTGTGTCTACAGGACAGAAGCAGATGCATGCTAAGTATTAATGTGTGCCGGCCTCTGCTGCAGTGGGCGTTTTGCCAGCGTCTCATGCACATTCAGAGTTTGGCCTGCTGTGCGATGTTTGGAGCGTTCATTCTGCCTCGCTTGTTTTCAGGCTGGTCTGGAATGTTGACTCACTCCATCTCCCCGGCACATCAGGAAGCGGGCACATGGCACGAGGAAGCTCTCATCACTGCATCAGGGAGACAGGTATTGACTGAGCACTGAGCAGTCCAGATATTGATTCAAAGCACAGCCTCAGCCTCTCTGGTGTCTGTGTGTGTGTGTTTCTCCCACCGGGGCGGCTGGTTACGTCCTTCTGGTTCATTGCATTTAATCGGATTCCCTGAGCTGCAGAGCAGAGGCAGAGAATCAGCTCAAAAATCCATCTCCCTCCCTCGACAATGTTCACTTCAAAATCCAACACGGTGTCTCCTTCGCCATCGATGGAACCTGCCGATTCGGATGCCTTGGATATCAGCACCAAAGTGCAGCTGTATGGAGTACTCTGGAAGAGACCCTTTGGGAGACCCTCAGCCAAGTGGTCCAGGAGGTAAGTGTTTGGAAAGAGCTGCCGTCGCAATGAAAAGGCTCCCTGGGGAGATGGGGGGGCAGGGGATGACAATAGAGTTTGTGCTGGTGGGGGAGAGCCCGAAAATCGAGGGAAGCCTCCGAGGGACACTCAAGCCAGGCATGAAAAATCGTCCCATGACCAAGCAGATGGGTTCAAGAGTTGAGGGGAGAGCTCAGCAAGTATGCTGAGGTTGTGTTTGACACAGTGTTGTAAGAGATCAGCTACAGCTTCATAGCATCTGCAGGCTAGCAGGTATGAGTAGTGGCATTTGCCCTCCTTGGAGACTGGCATGGTGTCTCTCTCTGCTGCCCTCTGTGCCCCAGGGAAAGAAAATTGGAGCTAGCATTGGGCTAGCTTTAAGAAAGAATATGTGTGGCATTTTGAAGTTCACAGAACACTTGGGTTTGGGGGGGGGCAGGTGTTTTTAGTGGAGTGTGGTGCTGCCTTCAGTGGGGATTTGGGGGGAAGTAACACAGTTGATCAGAAGTTGTGCCAGGAACTGAAATAGCTGTTTCCCTCCCTTTTGGCTGAATGATGTGTGAACTGAATCCCAGAATTCTTTTCTGGGTAACTGGTTGCATGACCTGAAGGCAGGACATGGGGCAAGTACGGCAGAGAGGAGTTGTGTTGTGAGTGATGTCGCAGGTACTATCCAATAGGGGTCTGTGACTTTCAGCCATGTTGCGTTTGCTCTCACAATTGCCATGCTAGCTGGGGAAGGTTGTGGTTTGAGCCGAGAATGTGTAACATCCCCATAATGCAGACACATTTCCTTTACAAAAAAAGACATCTGAATGTTTACAAAAAGTGGAGGGGGTTGTGTAGGCGTTTTGCCCATTTTGGATGGGATCTGAGCATCAGTGGTTCTGTGAAATGAGTATTTTGAGACGCCCATGACAATTTCTTAGGATACCAAATGTGCCCCTGGACCTAGTAATATCGTGGACCCCCATCTCAGGCCCAGATGGAACTTGCTCCTGAGTAAATGGGGGGTAGGAGTGCTGTGGGGACCTAGTGATGTATTATGAGTCATGTGGAACCGGTCCTGCTTCTACCTGATGGATAAATCTGGGTAAGGGATTTGACTACAAATACTCATACATAATTTAAGAAATTGTGTCACCATCAACAGTAAAGTACCTTCATGAGGAAAAGACTACTCTCAGCGACTTTCCCCCCCCTTCTTCCTGTCGTCTTTCCTTTTGTTTCATAAGTTCAGCATGACACTAGTTTTGTTAATCTGTTACGAGAAGAAAATGACAGCCAAGGTGCTTTGTGTTTACAAGCAAGTCCTATTTAAAATTCCAGAGTCATGGTGTTTCTGAAAGGAGCCAAGGCCTGGTGGTTTATCCCCTGTGAGAGAGAACGCTGAAGGGCAAAAGATTCCTTCACAGTTGGCAGAAAGTTCTCTCCGATGCTCATTTCCTCCAAACTAAATTGCTTACATGCAACTCCGGCCTCAGAGCGTAATTATTAATTCAGCAGCTTTATTGCTGGAAGTGGTCACTTTTAGCAGGTAGCGTTACTCAAATACGTATATGCATCTAAGCTGCAAGAATCAGGGGGTGCTAGTTGCAGGGCAGGCATGGGGAACTTATAGGTCTTATAGGACCCAGAAATACAAGGGTCTTTCCGAGATCTTTCTTAAGAGGTCAGGAATGAAACAGGAGATTTTTTTGCTTGCCAAGCATGTGCTCCAAATTTGGGATTTTTTTTTGGGGGGGGGAGGGAGTAACTTCCTCCTGTAATGGAGGAAACAACCGCAGGAACCTGTCTTGTTCATCCAACCTAACATTGCCTACTGTGTCTGGCAATAGCTCTCCAGACTTTCAGGCAGGGGTTTCCCCGAGTCCTACCTGAAGATGCTGAGCAACAGATTTTCCCCATTCTAAATCCTTCCCCAAAGTTCCTTTCTGACATCTGACATACAGCATCCCACCCCACCCCTAGTTTGGTCAACAGCCCTTTTCACTGTTTTGATCTAACCCCGTGGCTGCTTTTGGACGTATCTCCGGCATCACACGACTGCTCCAGCCCTGAGTCATCATCATTTGTCACAGGCTCATAGACTTTTAGAGTTGGACGGGACCCCAAGGGTTGTCTATACTCCAACCCAACCCCCTGCAATGCAGGAATTACAACAAAAGCATCCATGACAGATGGCCATCCAACCTCTGCTTAAAAACCTCCAGTGAAAGAGAGCTCACAACCTCTCAGGGGAGTCCGTTCCACTGCCCAACAGTGTCCAGGGCCACTAAGATCAGACCTAATCAGAGAAATTAAGCTGAGTGTTTCATATCCCAACCCAGTAGTCAGCAGCCACAATACTGGACCACCTCCTGGCAAGGAAGGGAAGCCGTCTTCTGCCCATAGTGCAGCTGGTGCAAAGGGAAGGACAGGTTAGGTTAATCCAAGGGAACGCAAGGGACTCTTTCTGATAACATAGCTGGTCTCTCTGGTGCCTGTGTGACCCCACCCTCCTCTGTTGTACTTTCCTTATAAGTCCCCACCACCACCCTGAATTAAGGCTTTAATGGCAAGAGAAGTTGGCACTGAAGAAGAATCTACCCAGGATCATCTACATGCATCCTCTATTTGAACAGGTCCACCAGAGAAGAGTCCTTCTCCTTTGAAGGCATCCTTTGCTTGCAATGCTGTGTGTTCCAAGCCCAGTTTAGAGATAAAAACCAGAACAGAATGCCCACCTAGATAGGCTTTCGGTCTGATGCAGTGGGTGGTATTTGCCGTCCCATTTATTGATGAAGAATGGTCACAAGAAATGCTGGCGAAATTTTTGGTACAACTGTACTGCCCATTCCTAATAGCATTATGTATTTGAATAGAACTTAACCACGATACATAAATATAGGGAATAACTGTCATTTAGAAGCTTCATGACAATAATGGTATGTTGTTTGTTAACTTTGCTGCCTTAACTGTGCATTCTGTAGTTGACCTCCTTTGTAAAGTTTTATTTTGAAATCTTTAAGATAATCTTTTAATTTCCTGTTCCCTGTTGCTTTGAACGTATACTGTACTTTATATTTGACTTTCTTCAGTAATGTTTTATTTGGGATTGTTTTCTTTGATGTAGGTTTATATTTCTTAAAAATATAAAGCAGTATAGAAATGATGATAATAATAATAATAATAATAATAATAATAATAATAATAATAATAATATAGAGGAAGCAAGTTTTTAAAAAGCTCCTCATTGTTTGACCATCACCTGCCCAGGAACATTTTTGGACCCATCTGTGACCCGCACTTTGAGAAGCACTGCACTCTACTAAGGTTCCAAAGCCATATAAGAGTCATGATTAATCAGGGGAAATATCTGAACAAACTTTAGTTAACAATTCAGGATGGTCAGACAGAAATCTGCAATTAACAAACAGGGACACAGCACGAACCCTATCTTTTCCTCCACACCAAATGTCTGTTGCCTGACCTATTTAAATGGCTTTGGAAATCCTCCTGGCTTTGGTTGATGGGAGTTGTAGTCCAGCACATCTGGAGGGTAGCAGGTTGGGGAAGCCTGTCTTAGCTTTCCAGGCGGCACATGCATCCGACTGAGCAGTTTCGAAACTGAACCGCCCTGGAGGCTGCCTTGTTCCACTTTTACTGGAATATCCCCAGAGGAGGAAAGATCACCCCAACATCAATTAGTTGCTATACTTAGTTCCTGGAGCTATTCCAAAAAAAGCATTGTGGGCTCCAAGACCCAACAACAATATTATAATCTGCGGGGAATACTTAACACAGCCCTTTTATGTTTTCAAAACGCACTTATGAATATTACCTAACTAATCTCATTGACTGTGTGTATTAGGAACAAAACATTTATGGGTGGAAAACAGGCTTTTGTGGAGTTGATCCCACAATCTGGCTCTTTTTCTTTCTTTCACATAAGCAGTCTCAGTCATGCCAGGTGTGTGTACAGAAAAAACATCCTGTGTGAGTCAGCAGTTTGTGAAGGTAGTTCTCTGGAAAGAACACATGAGGCAGAAGCAGTGCCTGGATGTGCTAATGGACTGGATGTCAGTAAATACAACAACACACCTGAGAATCCAGAAAAGCTGGAGATAGCGTTAGTAACTAGCTCACCTGTCCAGGTGTGTGGAATTCAACCTGTTCTGAAGGGGGTTATGCGCTCCCTAAAGCAGGAGTGTGGAGCCTTCCACCTGTGGGCAATCAACATCATAAACATTCCTGAACATTATGTCCTCTGGCTTGAATTAGCAACACTGTGACAGTGGGAGCTTATACAATTGTCACCTGAACCCTGAGATTTCTTCTGGCATCATTAATGTGAGTACTATACTCCCCTACCATGAACAGTTTTTGTCTATTTTTGTTGTTGTCTTTTTTAAAAAAGGTAAAAGGTAAATGTAAATGTACCCCTGCCAGTACGGGCCAGTCGTGTCCGACTCTAGGGTTGTGTGCCCATCTCACTTAAGAGGCCGGGAGCCAGCGCTGTCTGGAGACACTTCCGGGTCACGTGGCCAGCGTGACGAAGCTGCTCTGGCAAGCCAGCACCAGGGCAGCACATGGAAACGCTGTTTACCTTACCGCTATAAAGCGGTACCTATTTATCTACTTGCACTTAGGGGTGCTTTCGAACTGCTAGGTGGGCAGGAGCTGGGACCGAAAGTCGGGAGCTCGCCCCACTGCGGGGATTCGAACCGCCGACCATGCGATCGGCAAGTGCTAGGCACTGAGGTTTTACCCACAGCACCACCCGCGTCCCTTTAAAAAAAGGACGCTTCATCAATTTCTGGATATCTTCTGTACTGAATCCTCTAAAAGGCAGCAGAGACAACACTTATCTCCAGCTGTAGGGCTAACCTCCACAACACTTAAGTTCAGAGAACAGAGATTCCCTCAGCTGATTTTTCCTCTCAAAGAGGGCTTGGTTCCAGTCTTGGTGCTGTGAGGTGCTTTTTGCTGTCCTGCACCTGATGTCAGGCAATTGGCATTGGGATAAGGATAAATATTGGCATAAAGCGTAAGGATAAATGTGGCTGTATTTTTATGGATACCTCCCATGTCTAATTTAGGAAGTTGGGCTCAAGCAGGATGGAGGACTAGAATGGGAAAGCAATTCCACACAAATGCCTTTTGAATGACCACACCTGATTTCTGCACTTAAGTCTTCTCTAGTATTGTCTTTAAAATTCCTGGAATCCATTTTATTATACCTTTTAAAAATGAAGAGTTTATATTTTTCAGGGGCTAAAAGTGAAATGCTAAAGACCATAATTTCTTGTGATGTGCGTTCTAGTGGCGGCGGGGGGTGGGGGGGTGGGGGAAGGTATCCCACCACGGTCACAGTCAAACAGACTTGTCAGGTTCTTCTAGTGCAGCAAAATAAACAAGTCTTCACAGCATGGGCAGCGATCTTTCACCATGCCATCTTTCACTCATGGAAAAGTCACCATCCACCTCCAACCTTCAGTTCTTTGCTAAGAAAACAAGGTCTTCTGGAAGACCAAATGCAAAGAAATCTTTAACACTACAAAGCCCAGAGTGTGGCCACAAATGAAGCAACTTTGCTCACTTGACGGAATGGAAGTAAAAAATGATTCTCCCTCTCCTCCACCATCATCCCATGCCCTGCTAAGTGGGTTCAAATATTGACAATAACAAGAAAAAGGCAACTGGCTCCTAATGAAGTTGGCAATAACAAGATGTTGGTGCAGTGGCTATGGTGTCAGACTAGGACCTGGGAGACCAGGGTTCGAATCCCTGCTTGGCCCTTGGTGCTGTGATCTAAACCACTGAGCCTCTTGGGCTTGCCAATCAGAAGGTTGCTGTGCCCCACCTCCTGCCAACCTAGCAGTTCGGAAGCACACCAGTGCAAGTAGATAAATAGGTACTGCTGCGGCAGGAAGGTAAATGGTGTTTTCCATGCACTCTGGTTTCCATCACAGTGTTCTGTTGCACCAGAAGTGGTTTAGTCCTGCTGGCCACATGACCTGGAAAGCTGCCTGTGGACAAACACTGGCTCCCTCGGCCTGAAAGCAAGTTGAGCACCGCACCCCATGGTCACTTTTGACTGGACTTGACCGTCCAGGGGTCTTTTACCCTTTTACATTTTTTACCTCACCAGTTTGTTGTGAGGGTAATATGGAGAGGGTGACCTTGAGTTTCCTGGATGGAAGGTGGGAGTCATTACATATCTCTAGGCGCCAGGCAAAAAACATTTTTCTTCTCCCAGGCCTTTGGTTTATTAAACAATATATGGCCTTTATAACTGTGTGCGTGGTTATTATTATTGTTTGATATCATGTTATGTATTTTTGTGTTTTTATATTGTAAACTGCCCTGTGATCTTTGGATGAAGAGTGGCATAGAAATGAATGAATGAATGAATATAACTAAACTAAATATTAGAGATTCCCTAGACTAATACTTTGCATTTGAGATGGGGATGCAGAGATTTGCATTTAGCCATGCCATTGTTGACGGAATTGCTTCTGGAGTGATTTACTGAGGAACTGGAGAAAACACCTATCCAAGCAGGAGCTTCTGGGGATGATGAATCAAGAGGCCCTTATTCTGCTCAGACAGAAAGTGCCTTTCCTTTGCCAAGGCTGAGAATTGGAATTGCTCTGAAATATATTAGCAATTAAGGGCAAACCTATCATCTAAAGAAGTATTGGGAGCTGCAAACCTCTCAAGCTCCTTTTGTCACTTTGAGAACATTCAAAACAAATCTCCAGCCTGGATAATTGCATTTCACTTTAGGCTTCAAATCCCTAGACAATGTCAGTGGGTTCTATATTCAGTTTTTTCATACTCTGCTAGTGTTGCTTTGCTCCATTCACACATAAGAGCAAACATGGAGGAACAGTGTATCATTCCAGTATTTGGCCTCCTGAGATTCTTATGCCCTCCAGACTGCAGAGCTAAAACTTAAATGCACAGATAATATTCATAGAACACTCTCACTGCTGGGATGGATTACAGTAGCAAGGGAATATCCTTCATCCCATTAGAGGGTGAATTTGTAGTCATCTCTTTCGATCTAACTCCTTCTCTGGGTTTGCTGGTGAAAACCCCTCCACAAAGATAGTCAACATCCACTGGCATGCAGTAAGTGGACCATTAGGGGGAACAGACTAGTCTCCTACATGTTACCCTGGTGCCTATTTCCCAAAGCCCGGGAAGCTTCTGCCCGGCTTGGAGAGGGAGGCTGGATGCTCATGCACATGTGATGACCCCTCCCCAAAATAGCCCACGCACACCACTGCCTCATCCAAGGGTGAAAAATAACCACATTCAGTGATTCAGCCAAATCCATCCCCACTTTATAACCCAATGTGTAACTGTTTTCAGGTAGTATCTCTTGTTTTTCATGAAGTTACGTGTGTGTGTGTGTGTGTAAAACAATACAAATGAACTACTAGCAATAAAAGGCCTTCTCAAATTATCTTCTAACTTGGTGACTCACAATGTAGAAATTTCTAACAAAGGATAAAATTATTTTGAATTATTGTTTTGGCTGATTATGCCAAAATCTTCTTCTTTCTGCCACCATTTTATGCCTGGCTCTGCCCCTGTGCCACCATTTTGTGACTAGGGGGCCTCAGTAATTTTCAGCCATCTCAGGTGAGTCCTGAGGGTAGAAAATTTGAAAACCTCTATTCTAAACCTTTCAGGTCTGATAGTGTCAGGTCAGCCTATTGGTTGGAAGCACAGGGCTGTAAGGGCAGCTACAATACTAGCCAATCAGCACATGTCATTGGAAGGAGAGAGCGTGGTGCCCATTGCCAGAGAGATCTGCAGGTCGAACACAAGGTTTGGTAATGTTAGTACTTTCTACAGAATCACGATACAGTCCACCTGCAGTATTGTCACCCATATGAAATTATTGGGGAGTTAAGTGTTTTTATAAAATGTAATATTTCTGTCTTCCTTTCTTTTCAGGTTCTTTATCATCAAGGAGAGTTTTCTGCTTTACTATGCTGAGAATGAAAAGAAGAACTTTGAAAACAATCGCTACTTTAATATCCACCCTAAAGTAAGCAGCATCTGCAAATGTGCTCCTCCTAGACACCTGGACTCTTGTGTATCTTTTTCATAGAAGATATCCCTGGAAGAACCTAGGTGTGCTAACTGGGCATTAAAAACACGAATGTGTATATTTAAATATACACTTTTAAATATGAATAAATGGGTATCCAATCATTTCCACTGTGGGCACTTGAGTGTTGCCTAACTCAGGGGTCAACTGGTGGCACTATGGGGGATCTCAATGATTAAGCTGGGATATGAGGATTCAAGTGGACCCACAGGTACTCTGGACCTTAGTTGTTCAGGGCTTTGTAAATTAATACATGTACATTCTATAGTTCATGTACAGTTTCTCATAAGGCACCTTTAAAGAAAAGTCAATGCACATTTTCTCTCAAAGAATTCTGGGCACTGTAGTTTTTTAAGGGTTGCTAGGAATTCTAATCCTCTGTGTGGTAAACTACATTGCCCAAAAGTCTTTGAGGGAAAGAATGTGCTTTAAAGATATAACAGTCTAAGATAGATCCATATTATTATGGCTGCTACTGCAGGGGGGCTGCAGCTGAAAAAGAGTGATGTCCGTGGCTGAGGGGAGATCTAAATGGGGGACTTTCTGGTTTTTCTCTAATCTCCTCAAAGGATGAGCTAGAAACCACCATGATAGATACCCATTGACCCTAACTCATTTTAAGCTGTAAAGGTAAAGGTAAAGGGACCCCTGACCATTAGGTCCAGTCGTGGTCGACTCTGGGGTTGCGGCGCTCATCTCGCTTTATTGGCCGAGGGAGCCGGTGTACAGCTTCCGGGTCATGTGGCCAGCATGACTAAGCCACTTCTGGCGAACCAGAGCAGCGCACGGAAACGCCGTTTACCTTCCCGCCGAGCGGTACCTACTTATCTACTTGCACTTTGATGTGCTTTCGAACTGCTAGGTTGGCAGGAGCAGGGACCGAGCAATGGGAGCTCACCCCGTCGCGTGGATTCGAACTGCCAACCTTCTGACTGGCAAGTCCTAGGCTCTGTGGTTTAACCCACAGCGCCACCCGCCTCCCATTTTAAGCTGTATCATGCTGCAACTCAGTAGGGAGTCACACAAACTAGTATAAATTTTTGGTGTGTCTCCGCAGGGTGTCATACCTCTGGGCGGCTGCATCGTTGAAGCCAAAGAAGAGCCAAACATGCCTTATGCAATGAAAATCTCCCATGAGGACTTCCACGTAAAGACAATTTCTTTTTCCTCCTCAGTTTGCAGTACTTTTTCAAGCTGTTGCAAGCCACCAATTAAGGAATAAGCTGAGTGTGCTGACAGATGAGAAGTGAATGTGATTGAAACTGTCGCATGCAGGAAGCTGCCTTATCCCGAGTCAGATCGTTAGTCTATCTAGCTCAGTATGGCCTGCACTGATTGGCAGTGACACTCTGAGATTTCAGACAGGGCCCAGAGATATTGGAGACTGAACCTGAGACCTTCTGCATGAGGATGCTCTACCACTGAACTACAGCCCTTCCCCACTATACAGCCATGCTCATGTTTCTTATGGGGAATGGAATGACCTCCCAGTTTTGTTTTCTGTAACTGCAGCTTTTGACATAAGGTGCTGCAATGTCAGAAGTAAGGCTGTTTCTAGGCAATTAAACTTGTTAAACCAGGGGTTACCAGCCTTTCTGGGCTTGTGGCCACGTTTGCAAATTGGAGAAACTGTTGTAGACACCACAACCGCTATACTGACTGCAGCATAGTTGGGCAAAAGATTCCTTCCAGCTCTACAATTCTGTGGTTCTATGAACAGAGCACTGCTTTCAAGCCTTATTCTAGGAGGAGAGGGAACCCTGTGGATGCCAGGGAAGGCCTCTGTGGGCACATGTGCACCCACAGACTCCACAGTGGTGATCCCTGGGATTAATAGTTATTCTCTCTCCCCAGGGACCTCTGAGAATAGTTTGTGAGGGTGACTGGGCATCCCTGATCTAACTACAATTCCCAAGACTGTGAAAACGATGCAGGTTACTTAGGAACATGCCTTATACCTAGTCAGACCAGCTAGGTCAGCTTTACCTACAACGACTGGCAGTGCAGAAACTCCAGGGTTTCAGAGGGGGGGTCTTTCCCCAGCTTTACCTGCATTCCCACCAACATTTCTCTGATGAAAATACAACCCACGCTTCTTACTGGGCTGCCCCAGCCACTCTGGGCAGCTTCCAACTTATAACATAACAAAACATTAAACATTAAAAAACCACAACCCTTCCCTTTACACGATTGCCTTCATATGGATTGGGGGTTGGAGATCTCCATACCCTCCAACATTTCTCCAATGAAAATAGGGACATTCTAAAGAAAAGTGGGACATTCCAGGATTAAATCAGAAACCGGGGCGGCTTCTCTAAATCAGGGACATCCCTGGAAAATAGGGACATTTAGAGGGTCTGTACCTGGAGATGCTGATGTTTGATCTTGGGATTTTCTGCATGCAAATCTGATGCTCTACAACTGAGCGACAGCCCTTCTTCCCCCTGTTAAATTAGCATAAAACTGATGTGTCTAGTACAGATATATTCCCTGGACACTCGTCATACACAAGAAAAGAGGTTCAGGTGGACCTGGGATTTGGGCCAGATCAGACTAAGGCAGCCCCAAATCACCCTAAGACAGATTAGGTCCATTCCACCCACTTTTCATCCAGTCAAAAGTGGGTGCAGCCAGGTGTGTGTGTGTGTTTGTGTGTGTGTGTGTGTGACCTTCCTTTCTTCCCTTGCCGACCACATGCTTAACTGCATGACTGGGCAATGTCTAGAATCGGGATTGGGGTGGCCCCAAATCATCCAGGGTTGGATCAGGACCACTCTGAAACACTGGGTTAGGCCCCAAATCAGATCAATGGGCCCATGCAACAGCCCTAATATTTTCATACCGCTTCTCTCTTCATAGCCGCTGTGTTTCTCTTTTAAGGGTACCATTGTCCTGGCAGCAGAATCAGAATATGAACAAGCCCAGTGGCTGGAAATGCTACAGGAGTCCGGGAAAGTGTAAGTATCTGAGGAGCTGCTCTGTTAGGCTTGCGCTTACTTTAAAGCTACTATTTACTTAAGCTCTGGTTTCATTAATACTCTAATTGTTAGTATTAATACTATCTGCTGCTCTTTGGGGGCTGTGTCCCAAAATATATAATTTGCAGTAACGGAGGGTAACGGAGATAATGGCAAGAATATGGCCACGGTCAGAAATCTGTGATGAGAATGAAGAGCTAAGAGCTTGCCCGCCCCTCTCCTCAGCCCAGCCACAAGCAGAAATTTTGATGCCTTTCTTCAGTTTTACTTTAACCAGAATTCAGCATTTTGTTCAACCTCTCAGCTGTGGTTAACATTAACTGCAGTTTGTTTAAACAAGCCATCTCCTGAAACTATAGTTTGAAGTTGTCTTGTTTCAAACAAACCATACTCAGTGTTAACCGGTGTGGTTACGGAAAAAGAAGAAGCAAAAACTCCCAAACTACTTGCAACTCCAACAGAGGAGGGGAGGGAAGAACATGCAAGACTGATGGAGCTTGCAGCAGTTTGTTCTCATCACGCTAAACTACAATTTAGTGGGGAGATTTGGGGCTGGGATCAAGTGGAAGTTGGGTATGGCAACTGAAGTGGAGGGATTCTCTGAGGGTAGGCAGGGAAAAACAGCCCTGGAAAGGGGAATGGGAATTGTGGGTTCAGTGGTACCTTGGGTTACATACGCTTAAGGTTACAGACTCCTCTAACCCAGAAATAGTGCTTCAGGTTAAGAACTTTGCTTCAGGATAAGAACAGAAATTGTGCTACGGTGCCACGGCAGCAGCAGGAGGCCCCATTAGCTAAAGTGGTGCTTTAAGAACAGTTTCAGGTTAAGAACGGACCTCCAGAATGAATTAAGTACTTAACCCGAGGTACCACTGTATATCCAGCCAGAGTTAAGAACTTAGACACACATTCCTAATTCTCCCAGTGAAATCAGTGGCATTTAAAGGTACTTAACTTTGTCTGGATTGTGGCTTTGACTCTGAGAATGAAAGCTGCTTTCTCCAGGTACCACTGCATCATTAAGTCCCAGATTTCATAACTTCCTAGTAGGCACATTGTTCTGACTAGCAGAACCACAATACATTTAACACTAGGGAACTTTACAAAGTGGCCTCTGTACTTAGGTTACCGTGTCCAGGAGGGTTTATTATGGCACTTACTATTGTGGTTCTGTGGCCAGGAGATGAGGTCCCTTCCCTCCTAATCTAGATGCAGGCAACTAGGACCATAGATGCATTTCAAGAAGATGAATCTCATTATGTTCTTCTCATCAGCAATCATGCAGCTCCCCAAAGTTCTACAAAGAAGTCTGTTACTCCAAGATTCTTACCCTGCTTTTGCACACCTGTAATATTCAGCAAGCATGTGGTTTTTTTACTAAGGCTGCAAACCTTTGCACACTCAGATGTACTTCCAGTGAGTCCAGTGCATAAACATAAGAAGGACTGAGCTGCACACTTGCAATCCTATGTTGATTTAGGTGTGTTTTATATTGTTTCAGGGGGCTTAGGGACCCCACACTGAGCATGGAACTGGACTCCAAGTGCTTGTCCTCCTGACCTTCATGCTGTGTTTCACATAATGAAAGGGGAAGCTCTTTCCATCTCCGAGAAGTAAGCAAGGCAAGGGCTACAGTGGGAGGCACTCCCAAAACAGATGGGGAACTTTTAGAGCCCTATAATTGTCAGCTAAGCTGCTTAAGTTTTGCTGTTTGCTCCATACCAGCAGTTTATATCCAGCTAGAAAGATTTTATTTCATTGAAGCTTACAGGGAACAATTAAAAAAAAACAAATCCTTTTCACCCACCAGGGTTTATTCTAGGTTTTGTGTGTGTACTCATACTGGGGAAGCAAGGTCACACACAAGTGCAATAGCAGGACGAAGCACATAATAACTTTTCATAAAAGGCGCCTATGCATCAGACATAGCATTGGCTATGCAGCAGTCCTAAGCAACCTTCTCGGCGGGTGTGACTGAAACGGAAAACTGGCTTGTGAGTGAACATGCATTGGGTTATTCTGCCAGTAGCTGCAAGCGTGAGTTTCCAGCTGCTCCATATTGACCTGGGACCCATTATCCCAGAGATAATAAACAATGGGCGGCTGGCAAAATCTCATGAGTGGACTTGCACAACATCCCATTCCTCTTGTTTGCCCTGCAGACACACTGCTTTGCAGGATCCCCCAGCCCCCCACAGCCGATTTTGGGGGTGCACATGGGACTGCAGTTCACTGTTGTATGAATGGATGTCTGCCCCACTCACCCCTGGACATTACTGGATTTCCTCTGATGCACTTTTAAACGGCTGACTCACCCCTTGCATGTGCAAATGAACAAGGGAAGAGAGTCAGCAGCACCTAATTAGGCTGTGGAAGCTTCCAGCCTCTTATTGGTTCACAGTATAATTTGTTGACTGGCTGGCAGGCCTTAAAAAAAAAACCAACCCTGGAGTTACATCAGACCCGGTCCTGCTCATTATGTCAATGTCCCCTAAGCTACCTATGTCAGCTTACCTGAACTTTCTGCTCCAGTCCTCCCTTGTCTTGCTTCATGGACTGCTACAGAACTTTCTCAGACCCCAAGCTCCGTTTCCTCTTCCCCTCTTTATGGGACTTGCCTCACCCCTAAATTTATGAACCATGAAGTATGCCATCAAGCCAACCTGGCTTCCAGCCTTCAGGCTGATAATCAAGCAAATGTCTGCAGGGCAACATACCCACCAGAACTCTAGGCCTACAGCCCAGCTCAGTCACAAGTAACAATCTAGATTGCTGCTTGCGTATCCTTGCTGCAGAAGCAAAATCACCGAAGAGCACCTTTGCTGCCCAGAGGAGTTTAAAATAGCTCTGAGGAATTGCTCCACCAGTCATGCAGTTGCTTTGTTAGGAGAGAAGCAGAGAGCCCGTGGCTGTGAAGGTCAAGGAGCATTTTGAAAAACGTGGGCTTTGGTGGAACAGAAGCAAGCAAACTGGCCATCCGTAGCAAAGCAGTCACGTCCATTTTGCTCTCTGCGTGGCAATCTCAGTCCAGGGGCCTCAGATATTGGGAGGGACGTTATTCGTCTAGTTCAGGGAATGCTTCCAGCATTGGGAGCTGCATTCCCTGTTGGGCAACCTTTGGGTGGGGGGCACATGCCGGGGGGGGGGGGGTAGAGGAAAAATCTAGTCAATCAGCAGGTGTTAATTTTATTGTTGTTGTTGTTTGAATTTATAGCCTGCCCTATACCCAGGGGTCTCAGGGTGGTTCACAGAATAAAATCAAGATATAAAATCAAGATTTAAAACCACAAATACCTAATAAAAATAAAAACAGCAACCCAATACTCCACCACACACACAAAAAACCACATTTTAAAAGGGCATAGGATGTAAATTGGATCAACCAAAGGCCTGGTTAAAAAGGAATGGTTTTGCCTGGTGCCTAAAGGTGTATAATGAAAGCACCAGGCAACTTCCCTGGGGAGACCATTCCACAGAAGGGGAGCCACTGCAGAGAAGGCCCTTTCTCGGGTTGCACCCTCTGGACCTCTCGAGGAGGAGGCACATGAAGAAGGGCCTCAAAAGATGATCTCAGGATCCAGGAAGGTTCATATGGAAAGAGGTGGTCCTTGAGGTCTTGCAGTCCTGAGCCGTTTAAGGCTTTATAGGTCAAACACCACTGATTTCTACATGCACGTCCATGCACACAGGTAACCCTGCACCCATCTGGATAAGGAAGAAGCATCGTCACAGTTCAAAGACACATTCTGGCTGAGCAGAAGCACTCAGAAGCTGGTGCAAAGCAGGGGCAGTGATGGTGTGGCCCAGGGAGAAAGTGTGTCATCTGCAGAGCGTCCTGAGCACCAACCAAGAGGCCTGGAAGGTTCAGCCAACAGCAACAGAGCACTCAGGCTTCCCCAGCAGTTAATTCAAATTATTCATCGATCCTGAGCTCTGGATCCATCTGTTGCTCTGAAATCTGGGTGTGGTCCTGGCCCACATCCTGGCTTTGGGGTTCACATTTCCAACCTTTCAGGATGTAGAATCTGCCTGTGGAGGGAAATCGGGAGGGTTGTGATTTGTGGGACACAAGGGGAGAGTTTTGGAGCTACAAGAGCCGCAGAAAGCCTAGGAAATTGAAAGAGATGGTTAAAAGGACTTGATGAATTACTTCGGCCCCACGCTTTTATTGCCATTTTGTTCTCTGGAGAGAAATGAGTTTCCTGATCCATCGTCGTGTTGGCGATTTGTTTTCATTATCTCCAACTGGTAGCCTATCTGTTCAGGTTAATGTACTTGGGGAACAGGCTGCCCACTCTCGCCATTTTTTCACAGGCCATCTCTCTCGGTCCCTCTCTGTTCAGTGTTTGTGAAGAGGTTCTTCTGCTTTCACAGCCACAGGGAGAGGGGAGAGTGCAAACTTGACAGCAGGCTGTTCTTTAAAAGGAGCTATTTCCATCCTTCCATTTGTTCTTTTCTTCAGGACCTGGAGAAACGCTCAGCTGGGAGAAGCCATGATTGAGAGCCTCGAAGCCCAGGGACTCCAGCTGGCCAAGGAGAAACAGGAGTATTTAGGTTGGAAGTAACAGCCGCTAGTCCTCAGGGAGGAATAGCGTATCAGCAGCACAAATCAGTATATGATTAATGCATTTTACCATTTATAGAGCGTCAGCAGTGTACAGTGTGCTTTATAACATGTTGTTGGGGTGTGTGTGACAGGTGTAATGACCCCCCCCCCATATGCAACATCCCAGGTGCCTACCTTCTTTCTGTAATGATGGTTAAGTTAACAATTCTGCCTGTGTACCTTCAAGACCTCATCACCAGTGACCTCAATTAAGCAGCATGTTCTGCTAAGCTATTACAGCAGACAAAAATAAAGCAGAGTTAATGAGTGCCTTGGGAGCGCAGACCGTTCCTAGCTTCAAAGATATTCGTTTGATGTTGTGATGGAAGCTTCCAAGTTAATGTGACTCGGGGGGGGGGGGGAGGGGTTCAGGAGAACATTTCCCGCTCCTGTTGTAGCCTGACACCTGCCCATCGAGATCAAGTAGGGAAAGTCTTTGCGGTGCCCCTCCCATGTCGAAGCACAGGGACAGAGCATTCCAGACTATAGGAAGACAGCATCATTTATGCAGGGTAAATTATGCAAATGTAACTAATCTCTAGCCCAAACTCTGTTCAGGAGTGGAGCTGCTACTGACAGATGTGGGGCAGTTTGACTTACACCACCTTTTTTGGCAGCGTAACTTCTGGGTTGCAAGGTCACATATATCTGAGTGACTGGAGTTTGGAATGGGGCAGTGGTAATATAACAACAACAACAACAACAACAACAACAACAACAACAACAACAACTCATCTGCCATCTGACTGGGTTGCCTCAGCTACCCTGGGCAGTTTCCAACAGAATATTAAATACTTCCTTCCCCTCTCCCAGAGGGCCTCTTCTTTAGGGATTCACCCTGGCTTTGACTTAGTCGTCTTGGGCTGAATCCTGACTGAACCCGGATGCGGGACTTATGCTAGCGTATCTTTGGCCAAGCATCCCCAAACTTGGCCCTCCAGATGTTTTTGGGACTACAACTCCCATCATCCCTGATCACTGGTCCTGTTAGCTAGGGATGATGGGAGTTGTAGTCCCAAAACATCTGGAGGGCCAAGTTTGGGGATGCCTGTCTTTAGCTGATGGAGGATGGTGGACTGGTATAGTCCAGGCTCAGCCAGCTCAACCATCTATCTCAAACTGTGTTCATCCTGGCAAATCTTGGGTTTGGATTGCTGAGGCCAGTTGGGGTAAGGGGCTGGGCTTTCTGAGTGGTGAATTAATAGAATGGAATCAGGAAATGGGAAATTTAAGCACCTCCCACCCACTTGTTCTCCTGCAAATCCTACCCTCAACATTTGCATGGGAGCTGGGAACACTGTGCTGTTGTTTCACAGTGCGTGCTTCCTCCCCCAAGTGTATGAACACAGCCAAAGCCCCTTAAGGACTAGGAGTGAGCCTTTTTCACTGCTTTGCTGCTGACCTTGTTCAATGTGTACTCTTTTTAACCATCCGTTAAATGAAGGCAGTGATGCCATCCTACCTGATGAGAGGGGTTGTAAATCTAGATACATTAGTAGACAATGACCCCCTTGAAAGGAAGGCACTAAAGGCTGAACAAGTTGTTATTGTCATTTATAATTCATTTGGCAGGAGACTGGTGGGAGACGAAAACACATGAAAGCAATCTCATCATAGTAAATTCAAATAATCACAGCACAATATGCAAGAAGCGAGGTTCTCGCTGTGCTGTGTTTCAAGGTCCATGCAATTTCTGTCCAACTGTCTTAAGCAATTTGCTTGCGTTCACTTTTCCCTGTCTGTTTGCAGATAAACTGATGGAAGAGACGGAAGAGCTGTGTCTACAGAGGGAGCAGAGAGAGGTTTATTCTCCTCCTTTTAACTTTCTGACTTTGTTTATTGACAACATGTGTAAGAGCAAGACTTCCATTTAATGCAATAGAAACAAGTTGCATTTTTTTGCCTCCCCGCCTCCAGAAGTTTAGAGTGAAGGGCGTCTGGGGTTTTAGGAAAATCTGTGATAATAAAATTATGGGGCAGTTTGGGGTCCAGTGATTGTACAGTATCGTGATCTCTTCTTAGGGTGAAGGCAGATGCAACACTTTTAATGGCTTTCCTGGAAGCACACCAACGTCATTCTATCTAAATATAGAAAGAATATGGGGGGGGGGGATAGTTCTGCAAGTTTTGAAGCACTAGCTGCTTTTCACACCATGCCTCATCATTGCATCAATAAATTTCCCCCAGATCAGTTTGCACGTCACAAATGATTATTTTTTAAAAAATCAATCAATAAATGAATAGGCAGAAAAATACAAGAATGTTGTTCATGTAGTGCTTCAGTTTTTTAATTTTTTTAAAAAAAGTGGTCATCCTGGACAAACCTTGATAGCATCTCTTTAAAGCAGGAGTGGGGAGCCTGTGGTCCTTCAGCTGTTGCTGGACTACAGCTCCCAGTCATCCCTCCCTGGGCATGCTGTTTGGGGAAAGCCACAGGTTTACCTTCCTTTCCTAAAATTCTCTGTGGGGAGCACTTCTATATTGGAAATTATAATATGGTTGTCCCTACTGATCACTGAATGTACGGACTTGTATTGTGCATTTGTTGCTGCATATGCACACATTGGCTGCATTCTCGCTTTACCCTTAGTCATAGTTTGTTTTAACTATAGTTTGTTAAATAAACTGGATTAAATCTTGCACACAGGCAAAGGAACTGTTGCTTTAGTTCACCCTGTCCTGGTTTTGTTTTCAAAATGCTCTGGCCTTGCACCTCTGTAGCCTAGCAGTCATCTGGGGTGGGGAACCACAACGTGCCAGGATAGTGGGTTCAGACACAAAGAGAAACTAAAGCTAACTCACCCCTAAATTTGTAAGCCATCTTTAAAACATGGTTTCATGTTGTGGTTTGTTGGCTACAAACACACCATAGTTAGCTAACCAGAGTAGGTCTAGTCATAGTTCAGTTTCACAAACTTAGATGGCTTAGATTCATTGAGAACCAGGCCACGGTGAAACTGTGATTTGCTACTACCTCCTTCTGTGTGTTTGCCTACAGCAAATGCTGTGTGATGTTACCTGTGCAAGGTTTGTGTTGTCTTCTACGTGGAAGTGTTTTCCACATGTGAGCACCTGACGCAGTATGAGATAAGGAACTTTGCAGCCTTTTGGGCTTTCCATGTACCTCCTCCTCTTCTCTTTTAAGGCTCTGGAGCACCTCAACCAAGTACTGGAGGCAGAGAAGCAGCAGTTTGAGGAGGTGGTGCAAGATTTGCGAGTGGAGCAAGAGCAGATTAAACGGTAATAGTACCTGAACTCTGAAGCGGCCTGGTGAAAAAGTGGGTCCTTTCATTGGCAGCTAGGGGTGATTATCTTGAGGGAATAGCCACCTTAGTAAGCCCTCACTGAATGCCCTTATTTCCTGGTACATCCTATTGCTTCTTAACTATCCTTGTGTCCTCCACTGGCCTAGTTCTTGTAAATTGACCTCCATATAATATCAATACATGTATGCTCCTCCTTTGGCAATTTGGGCTCCTCTTTTGGATATGGCCTTCAGGTTTTTCTTGTGCTGAGAATGACTTTCCTAATCTGAAGTTAATAAGCCTAAAATTTTGCTATTCTTTCAAGCAGCATTTTTACCAGACGCTGTCTTTCGGCACACAGCTGCAAAATATTTACCCAACTCCAGTAATAGTTACCTTAGTGCTGTCATGGTGAACGTGCAACTTGCAAGGCTGTTTCTTGCAAAGCCAGGCCCACCTGCCCAGACCCCCCCCCAACCAGCTGTGCTGACCAAGGTTGATGGGAGTTGTAGTCCCAAACATTTGGAGGGCACTAGGTTGGCGAAGGCTGCACGAATCAAAATTTCTTCCTCCAACTGGTTGTTTTCCAGGGAGCTGGAGATGACTGCCCAGTCCCTCAAAGGAGTGGAGGAGGAAAAGAAAGGACTCCGAAACCTGACAGAGACATTGCAGAAGACCCTGGAAGTAGGTGTCTTACTTTCCACCTCTCTCCAGATGGCAGCCTTTAAGATCTAGCAACTGTTTTCCATGGAAATCATTTCAGAATGAGTTTTTAATCTATACAGTAAGAACTAAAATCTTAAGGCTTCAAGGAAAGATGTTTTGCTTATAGCACAATTCCCTTATTCATGGCAGGGATGTTTTAGGAGATCGTACAATGGACTCCTGGGCTTTTTGCAATACATTTTGTGACTCACACGTTAATACCCAGTTTTCATTTCCTGAACCAATACATGAACCAAAACTCTTTGAACATTTCATTGCTTGAAATGTTGCACTTCTCTGAATTTTGGAATGCTGCTTACCAATCACAAAAAGCATTCCAAAGTGTGTATACTTGGCAACATTGCATTATTTTAGGAGAAATGTACTTGAAAATGTGTATGAATTTTGAATTCTTCATTTTTAAAAACCACAGAGATGTGGAAATGGGAAGAACGGATGTCAAGACTTGGAAAAAGTAGAAATAGACACTGAAATCAACAAAATCGTCTATCAACAAATTAATTATACCTCCTGGTATAATTGTCTTGGAAAGTCACTCTCAGAATTATGGGTTTTCTTTGTTCACATGATACATTTCCCATGTAATCTCAAGGGTTGCCTGCCTAAATGCTGAATGAGAGATAGAAATTATGCTGGTCAAGTTTCTTCTGTTACTGAGATGCAGTGATGAGAAAGGGTCAAGCTGCAAAGTTTCTATTTATCAAGGGTGTGTTTAAAGGACTGCTATCAAGGGAAATGTAGCGACTCTACTTTTCATACTGCAACTAAAGGCTCGTCCACACTTGGCTTGTCCCATTCCTAGCAAGCAAGAGGTTCTCTGCTTGCCCCGTGCTTTTTAGACACAGGTCCAAGTGGTTTTCCATATGCCCTGCCACTTTCCCCAGGAAAACCTGCTCTTTCCTGCTGAATCAGAGAAAACATCCATCCACGGAAAACCCAATTGATGTTTGCCCCAATTCAGCGGTAAAGAGCAGGTTTCCCCAGGGGAGAGTGGCAGGGAAAGAGCAAGTGTGGACGAGCCCCCTATGTGAACAGAAAGTTTGTTTGAATTATTGTAAGGGGTAACCAATCCAACCTGTCTGTGTGGCTTGAAGGCACTCTCTCTGGAAAAGCAACGAACTCTGGAAATGCTGGAAGAGAACCAGAGCGAGTTGCAGCCCCCGACCAGCCCGAGCTGTGAGCAACCTGATGCTGCCGGGGGTCTGCAGAGCAGCTTGCACCAGATCGAGGAGAAAATGCACCAGCTGCTGGAGGAGAAACTCCTGGCTGAGAAAAGGTGAGGGGTGGGGAGGAGAGTCTTCCAAACAGGCAGGATTCCCTGTTCGCAACCTGGTTGATGGTTGAAAGAAGCGGGCGACTTGGCATCTGTGGCTTTTTGTATTCATTCCTCCCTTGACTCTGTGGCTCCTGCCATCTTGTGTCATCCCACGGGCAGGAGAGGGAGTGGGAAAATGGGGGCAGAGGAGGGAATGGGCCAAAGAGGAGTCACTTCTGTTGTGTGGAAGGATTTGAAGGTATAGAGTCAATCTGTGGGTTGCAACCTGGCAACTCTAGAAGCACAAAAGAGGCAGAGGAATGGGGACAACGGCTGAATGTGTCTCTGGTGCTGCTTTGCAGGATGAAGGAGAATGAAGAACGCTCCCGAGCTCTAGAGGAGGAGCGGGAGTTCTACTCTTCCCAGTCGCAGGCCTTGCAGAATTCGCTCTCAGAGCTGACCGCTGAGAAGCAGCAAACCGAGCGAGATCTCAAGGTACTGATAGCTGGGGGTTCAGTTCGATCTGATTCAGCTTGCAATTAAAGGGGACTCTACCTAATTTGCCCTTTCCCAAACCATACGAGAACTGGAACCCAGCCATCCTGTGAGCCATTCAGAGAAGTTACACTTCCCTGAATGTTGCAATCCCAAGTAATGTGACAAAAATGCATATATTGAGCCAAAGTAAAATGCATATATTAGTGAAAATGACATTAAAAATGCATTATATTTGGGAGAATTGCTTTGCAAATATGCATATATTGGGCAAAATTGTATACAAACCTTTATATTGGCAGAAATTTGTACTTAAATGCTGATAAATGTTCGTGAGGACTTTTTAAATATATATATATATCACCAGCTAATGTGGAAATGTGCATAATTGTACTTAAGATTGGAAAAATGAGAAACTGAGAGAAACTGAAATTGACTGATTCACCCATCTCTACTGATAGCATAGAGTTGTGCACCAATTTGGCTTCTGCTTTAGGCTCAGCAAACAATCTCATTATCCTTCGCTCTCTCTTGCCAACAGCTGAAGGTATATTCTTTGTTTAAAAAGTTATATGGCCTATTCCTACACACATAACACATGAACTTCACAATAAAAGCAATATAAAAGAAAGGTATACATTGGGAGCCAAGTAATCTACCCCAAGGCACCAAACGTTATGAAGGACACTCCTCTTTCCTCAAAGGTCTCGCACAATTGCGTTCCTCCCAGTACTTTCACACAGAATGTTGACTAGCATGGCCCAAAAAACATCTTTTAAATAGATAAACACATATCCTAGATGAACAACATATATACAGTGGTACCTCGGGTTACATATGCTTCAGGTTACATATGCTTAAGGTTACAGACTCCGCTAACTCAGAAATAGTACCTCAGGTTAACAGGTTAAGAACAGTTTCAGGTTAAGAATGGACCTCCGGAACAAATTAAGTACTTAACCCGAGGTACCACTGTAATGCAATCCATACCATAATTAAATAAATTATGCCTTAATTAGGTCACAGCATACAAGTTCCCGGATGTGCCTTAGAAGAAGACAAGGAAAGAGAGAGAGAGAGAGAGAGAGAGAGCAAAAGGAAGGAAGGAAGGAAGGAAGGAAGGAAGGAAGGAAGGAAGGAAGGAAGGAAGGAAGTCCTTGCTTACGTTTTGTCTTTTGGTGTTTTGTTTCTTTCCCTGGGTTATTTTTATTGGTTGGTTGAGGGCTGCCTGATTTCCTTCCTGCTCAGGCAGAGGTGAAGGTTCGCATGGACCTGGAGAAGCGTTTACAGGAGGCTGAGGAGGCCCTGCAGAGCCTGGAGCAAGGCCTGAACTGCAAGCACCGTAACAAAGAGAAGGAGGAAAAAATGAAAGCCGACGTCAGCAATCTGAAAAGTAAGCAAGCCATACTTTATCTTGCCTTCCCCAACACGTCCGGTGCCATCACCCCAAAAATCCAGATGAACAACTGAAAGCAGAAGCCTACTGTTGATCCTCGTCAGCCAGAACTGAATCTCCTCAAGGAGATTTTCCAAAATGCTACATCTGCCTGAACTGAGGCTGCCTAAGGAACATATTAACTGGCTCCCTTGGGTGTCTCTTCCCTGCAGAATTCTTTGAAGAGTGCATCCGAAATGCTGAATTGGAAGCCAAGATGCCTGTGATCATGAAGAACTCTGTGTACCTCCACAAGGCGGCCACTCGCAGGATAAAAAGCTGCCGTTTCCATCGCAGGAGATCCAGCAACTCCTGGCTTGATTGTAGGTGCTCTTCCCCATATTCTCCTATGGCCTGTGGGATTGCGTTGTGGGGTGCTAAGTGCAGGTTTTGCAGGAGCCCTGCCTTGCAACACTTGGATGCAGTTTTGCTACGACCAGCTCTGACACCCCTTTCCCTTGCATGCTCTGTGATGTACACATCAGGCTCTGGTTCTTAGGGGCCTGTGAGCCCCTGTGGCTGAGTGAGTTGACCTTTCTTCTTTGGCCTTTGCACTGAATTATGTGCATACAATGAGGTCTCAAGGCCACACTTCCTCTTGTCCCTTGCCTAGAAAGCATCAGTCCAAGAGGTTTTCTGCTTGTCTTGGGCTTCCTAGGCAGGTGTCTGAGCAGTTTTCTGTGTGTCCCACTGCTTTTCCCAGGAAAACCCACTGCTTACAAATGAATTGGAACAAATTTGCCAGTCTTCAGAAAAACTGATTGATGTTTGTTCTGATTCAGCAGTAAACAGCAGGTTTACCTGGGGGAAAGTGGCAGGACAAGCAGTTGTGTGGACGAGCCCTCAGTCATTTCTGCTAAACACCACCTAGGTCAAACTTTATCATAATAGCTTCCAGATTCAACAACCCCATTCCTCGCCTAGTGTGGCTCTTTACCAGCACTAAGTGTTGTGTGCTGTTTTCATTTTCAGTGCGGCAGTCCCAGTCGTTCATGTATTCGGAGGCCGAGAGCATAGAAGACCTGAAGCAAGCGGCCAAGAGGCTGACTCAGGACCAGCACTTCCGGGAGACCATCTATCAGATCATGATATCGCGTCAGAGCTCCTCCTCAGGCAACAAAAAGTGAACTTTTGCTCCTTCTCTTGGGAGGGAGAGTCCGAACTCAGCTTGCCACCATTCCACTCGGCCAAAAACCAAATTGTTGCGACGAGGAGGCGGAATTGAGATGCCTGCTGGCAGTGCGCTCTTTCTGAGGGAATGATGGGCGGTGACTAGAACACTCTCCATTGGTGGAGGTTGTGGTTTGCCGCCATTCCTGAGGGGAGAGGAGCCGTTTTGCCAAGCATGTTATGACTTTTCTGCCAGCTGCCCCGTCCCATCAGCTGAGACTCCCAGTTAGATGTGCTTTGTCAATACTCCATAGTTTGCCTCAAATCGAAACCACAGCTTACTCTTAAAGAATGTTTGGCCAAACCTTTCAGACTAGGGGACTAATTTGACCTCCAGTTACACAAGAGGAGAGTCTTTTTTTCATTGTGGTGAGAGGAATGATATTCCTATTCTGCTTCCTTGGGTTTCTGGTTGAATATGCAAGTATGACCAAAACGCTCCTCAGCTTATGTGCAGGCAGTTGCCCTAAGCATAGGGTGGCTACTTAGGAGACAGTTATCTATATTTATTCTGCTTTGGCTGCAAAAACTACATGTTTCTAGTATACCATTTTTGTGCTTCCCACTTCCTCAGAGTGGCAGGACATTTCAAGGGCAGCCCTCCACAGAGTTGGTTCTCTTGCAAGGCAAGAGGTCTGAGGACTTAACAGGCTTTTTATGGGGTTTGTTTACAAATTCACAAGCAGGGCAGGGTGGCGGCAGCAGATAGACATTGCTACACTTTTGAAGCTCTTTAAAACAATAGGATACCTTTGTAGCTTTCCCAAGGCTGCTTCTTGCTAGCCAGCGGCAAAATTTACCTCGTCTTATTTATTGCCCAAATTCAGGTGGCTCCCTCCCCTCCTGGCTTTCCTCAATAGTATTAGCATCTGAACACACTCTGCTGTCGGTGAGGCCTGCACATCCCAGCGCCTTGGAGTAGCCACCAGCTATCAGGCAAGTCAGCCTAGGCAGATGGTTGTAACATGACTTTGCCCTTTCATAAATCTCTTTTCATAATGTTGTGCTGCTAAACCCTTAAATGCCTCCTGGATTTCTTTCTTTCTTGAAGACAGAGAAGTGTGGTAGTGGGGAGAAGTCTCCTTGGTGTGTCAAACTCATCTGCACATGCAAGAAGTCGAAGGCAGGCCAAATTCTGGGTTCCATTCCTGTATGGAGCCAGTATGGTGTAATGGTTAGAGTGTTGGACCTATGACCTGGGAGACCAGAGTTTGGATCCTCACTCAGCCGGGAAGCTCACTAGGCCAGCCAGCCACCATCTCTTAGCCTAACCTACCTCACAGGGTGGTTATGAGGACGAAACGGGGAGGAGGAGAACCATGTCACACCACCTTGAGCTACTTGGAAGAAAAAATAAGTAAGTATGTAAGTAATTGCCACTGGCTCTTTACAGAAACTTTGCTCAAAGATAGTGAAAAATGCCTTTGATTATGCCCTTTCAAAAGTTTTAGTGGCTTGTGTGCAGCCAGTGGTCAATTGTGGTGACTGAGTTCCACAACCACTGGCCTCAACTTGCACTAATGCTGTTGGTGTCTGCGGCTAGGAATGCATACACAGCATGGCAGTACCGCCTTCTGCAAGGAGGCCTGACCCAAAAGCTTGCTGACACAAACATCAATAGCTTCCTTGTTTCCTTATCTAACAAAAGTAAAAAATAAAAATGGAGGGGGGCCATGGTTCCCAATTTGATTTTTAAGGGGGGCAATTCAAAAATGAGTTATTAATCATTAATAGCCTTTTAGGCTTTCTCCACATGAATAGGGGTTCACTTTTTGAATAATAAGAATTATATGTCACGGGGGGGGGGGGGAATCAGGATTTAAGAGATGCTTAGGTGGGGCATGGCCAAAGAAAGGTTGGGAACCACTGGTCTAGGGGAAGATAATAGGAACTGTTTGACAGTGGAACAGACTACATTGGAAGGCGGTGGGCTCTCCTTCCTTGCAGGTTTTTAAGCAGCGGTTGTATATCCACCTGTCATGGATGCTTTAGTTGAGATTTCTGCATTGAGGGGGTTGGACTAGATGACCTTCAGTGTCCCTATCAACTCTTCTATGATTCTGAATTAAGTCAATCCCAGCTACAAGTTACTATCGAGTTATTGTATTGGAGGAGCATGGGCTCCCTCTAGTGGCCCTTGGTAGCAATGCAATTGCCACAAGACAGACTTGGTTTCATTTATAACCCACCTTTTCCTCCCAAGAGCTCATGGTTCTT
This sequence comes from Podarcis tiliguerta, assembly GCF_965153285.1. Classification (NCBI taxonomy): domain Eukaryota; kingdom Metazoa; phylum Chordata; class Lepidosauria; order Squamata; family Lacertidae; genus Podarcis; species Podarcis tiliguerta. The sequence continues at coordinate 88,766,084 of NC_139534.1, forward strand.
CCCCTCTACTCGTTTAATCCCCACAACAGCCCCTAAGATAGGCAGGGACTGGTCCAGGCCCTAGTCTGACCACTTTCCCACACTGGTTCCAGCTGTGAATTAGTAACTAATAAATAACAGGTGGAGTTGTTCCATAAGAACCAAGAAACGCAGTCACCTCAATACCTGTGAGGGATTTCCCTTCCCTTCCATTGTTTCTCACCTGTGTGAGATGTTATTTCCCCCCAAGCTCATCCTTACTTGAAATAGAACATGTGTCCAGTCTACTAAGGTATTATACATCAGGGGGAGGGCATCTTTTTCAACCTGAGAGCTGCATTTGTGGTTGCCAGAGGCAAAAGTAGGAGGAGCAATAAATGCAAATTTACCTTTGTACTCTCATACGCCCCATATCCTTTTGTCTGTCTGTCCAACATTTGGGTCCTGAGCCCCAGGCCTGCTTGAATGCTGTTTGTCCCTCCTTGCTCCTCCCTCTACCAGTTTCCTGGTTTGCAGTAACTGTGATTACCGCTAACCCTAATTAGAAAGCAACTGGGTTCTGGTTTGAAGGTGAGCTGTGGTCCATGATGACCCGTTTACTTAGTTTATTTATTTTATATTTATTCATTGGTTTTTGTAGGCTGCCCCTTTGTCACAATATCTCAGGGCAGTTCACAAAACACAAAGTAGTTTCAAGGTCATGCCAAAGTGCAGTTACTGTGAATGAGGAAGTGAAGGTGGGAGTTGCTGCATATAAAGTGAAGGAGGAGGAGGAGGAGTTTGGATTTGATATCCCGCTTTATCACTACCCAAAGGAGTCTCAAAGCGGCTAACATTCTCCTTTCCCTTCCTCCCCCACAACAAACACTCTGTGAGGTGAGTGGGGCTGAGAGACTTCAGAGAAGTGTGATTAGCCCAAGGTCACCCAGCAGCTGCATGTGGAGGAGAGGAGACGCGAACCCGGTTCCCCAGATTAGGAGTCTACCGCTCTTAACCACTATACCACACTGGCTCCCTACACCACACATGGTCCTGAAATCTAACCTGGACCATTAATATTTGAGACATTCTTTGTTTGGTCTGGTTTAGTTTTCAGATTACATGAATGACATGCGCACGCACACACAAACCTCTATTTGGGAACTTAGGTTCTGCAACAGTTTCACCGTTTTGATTCCACTTTCCTTTGGCTTATTGCCTAATGGCAAAGGAAACCAAGTGATGTAACCGTCTCCCGAATTGCGGCACTTATGAAAAGACATGCATTCGTTTTCAGTTTTAACATCTGGAATGGGGGACATGGGCAAATCATTTATAGCATCTAAGAGGTGAATAAAGAGTCATGGCTCCATGTTATAGCACAGGGGTCAGCAGACCTTTTCAGCAGGGGGCCAGTCCACTGTCCCTCAGACCTTGTGGGGGGCTGGACTAAAATTTGGAGGAGGGGAAATGAACAAATTCCTATGCCCCACAAATAACCCAGAGATGCATTTTAAATAAAAGGACACATTCTACTCATGTAAAAACATGCTGATTCCTGGACCGTCCGTGGGCCAGATTTAGAAGGTGATTGGGCTGCATCAGGTCCATAGGCCTTAGTTTGCCTACCCATGTAATATATGAAGCATCATTGTTAGAAAAGACCGGATCAAGACTCATTATCTGAACAGAGACCCATAACTGTGGGATTTCTTTGAGCCTCGAATAGGAGACCGGCTCCAGATTTCAAGGTAGTAGGAAGTTGGATTTTTAATTTTAATTTTAGTATCTCTTCAGTGCATAGGATGGCCTAAAAGTTCCAAGGTCTGTGTCTTCATGGAGCTTCTAGTTGACCTGTGAGGCTTTTATTGGCTTGTAAGTAGGGTGTGGGTCTATCCCAAAGAAACCAGAGTCATGAACGGCAGCTCTGTAGACGGTTGACTTCTGCCTTCTGGTGCCAGATGCTTCCACGTCTTCTCCTTGGTACATAAAAGACAACAACACATGCATGCTTACAAAGCAAATGCTTATAACATGAAGAGCTGCATAGACTGCCTTCCTAGCTGCTACAAAAGAACTAGTGGAGATGAAGAAGCTGCCTTTAGGCCTGGGAGTCAATAGGGGAGCAATTGGCAATAAGAAAGAAGCCTTTTCCTATTCATTGTGTTTCCTTAAGAGCCTTGGCTGTGCAATTGCCACAGGGAAGAGAAGTACTGTGTGAGTGATGGGAAATGGGAATGGAGGGGTGGGGTTGCTGAATGCTTTAGAAAGCCGGGAGTTGATGGGGCAAATCAAAATATCTTTGAAAGCTGTCAGATAGAAATACCTCTGCTGGGAGCAAACAGGGTCATTTTGCCAAAGTCCTTTCAGGGGAAAAACGCATGAGATTTTAATGGTGCTCTGATGCAGCAACAGTCCAAATGGAAAGCTATACGCTGTGATTTGTTGTAAAAATCATAGCCCAAGAACACCCTGCTGGCAATGTTACTATTGCACCTCCCTACCCAAAAGTGGAACGCGGGTGGCGCTGTGGGTTAAACCACAGAGCCTAGGGCTTGCCGATCAGAAGGTCGGCGGTTTGAATCCCTGCGACAGGGTGAGCTCCCGTTGCTCGGTCCCTGCTCCTGCCAACCTAGCAGTTCAAAAGCACTTCAAAGTGCAAGTAGATAAATAGGTACCTCTCTGGCAGGAAGGTAAATGGCATTTCCGTGCGCTGCTCTGGTTTTCACCAGAAGCGGCTTAGTCATGCTGGCCACATGACCCGGAAGCTGTACGCCAGCTCCCTCGGCCAATAAAGCGAGATGAGCGCCGCAACCCCAGATTCGGTCATGACTGGACCTAATGGTCAGGGGTCCCTTTACCCAAAAGTGGTTGGAGTCTCAAAGAAGACATATAAAGCTGGGTGTTGTGCATTATTATTTCCTTCACCTCTAACATCTCTCACATCCAAAACATACATACACAGATAAGGAAAGGGGACCTTGGATCTGTGACTTTCTGCCTCTTCCCTCCATCCCCTCCAGGATGTACAAGAAGAGGGATAGTCCGGACTGCAGCTGCATGGGAGGGAGGGGACGTGACGAGGAATGTTTGAGGGCCAATTTGACTCCTGTTCTGTGCCCTTGGACCTTCCCTGGATGGGATTTCAGGGGTCAGATTCTCTCTCACACACCCTGGCCCCAGGTTCTCCCACATTTCCATGCTGTGCATCTATCTATCTATCTATCTATCTATCTATCTATCTATCTATCTATCTGGGACTCACCACCCTGTCCTAGGCTATCCATTGTCTATGGTCAGGCCTTAAGGGGTCTTGTCTCAGAATAATTCATAATGAGGGCCCTAGTCACAGAACCAGATCTGGAAGGGATCCCAGTGGATCAGCCAGGCCAGCCAGGCCATGTATTTCATAGACGCTGACAGAAACACAACTAATTGTTACCTATTCTCAGCAAGATTTGTTTTTAGCATATGCCAGCGCGCGAACACATTTAAAAACGAACGTGCCTTCTAATTAGTGATTGTCACAGGATACTGGTTGTCAGGGAACTGCCATCGGAGCTGGAGGCGGAGAGGGTCCCAGTAGGGAGAGAGGTAGCCCATCCGCTGGGGAAGGAAATCAGCGTAACACCAGTGGAGAAGGGGGGCAGATGGGGGAATCGGAGAGGTGGCTCCAAGACTCCTCGCAGGAGACCAGCGGAGAGAGTACGGGTACTCCGCTGCCCAAACCCTCCCTGCGCAGAAGACTTCCGCGCACGCAGAGTAGGAGGAGACTGGGCGTCAAACAGCTTCTATGCTGGAAGAGGTTCAAGAAACGCCCACTGACGGATTCTGCCAGCCACTGAGGCAGCCACGGTACTTGAGGCTGTCCAGACAAGAAGGGTTCAACCAGGCAACCATCCAGGAGTAATGGCAACTTACGCACGAGCAACCCCTAGAACCATTACACTGGTGTTACTCCTTGCCATATGTTTGGCAGCATAAAGTCATAAAACTAAATTGGTGCAATCCAGCATTTATTTCAGTTGGTGCCAGGACCATTTGGGAAGATCCGTAAGTATGTAACATACTAATGGCATTGGACTCTTCTTAGATCTGGACTTAATTTTGCTTTTGCTTTTACAGAGAAGTCCATCAACCTGCCCAGGGAGTTACAATGAGAATAACCCCTTGGTGTCAAGGCTGCAATCCCATGCAAATGAATGTAATGCTCAAAGGCCCTTAATGAGATCTTGCAAATGGCACTTGCTGACTCCTCCACCCCAATTTTAGCCCCTTCCACCCCCTGCAGGCCTTTTATAGGGCTGTTACAAAAAGTAATGGAACTGTTCCCTGTTGTAATCTGTTTGTTGCACCACATGCATAGGGTTCAGGCTGCAAAAGGAGTGTGAGATACTTTTGCACACTGAGGCTAGTGATATTTATGAGTCGGTGTTTTAGCGCTCTGTTGGTAGTGCTGAAAGCATCCCAGTCCTACAGGCTGCACTCTCTGTTCAGGTCATACAGTGGCCCCATTCTGTCTGTTGAAGTTCCTCTTCTTTAAGTTGAACTCTTCACTAGTCAGCTGTGACTTAATTCACTTTATGTAACCAATTATTTCAGTTACTGCTTTGAAAGGCCAGGGCGTTCTGAGTCTCAGCTACTTCAGGAACTTGCGCTGGAGAGGAAAGGAAGAGACAAACTTAAGGAAATAACAAATGAAGCAATGGAGGCTGAATTTAAACTATGGTGGTCAGATAGAATCATAGAATTGTCGAGTCAAAAGGGACCCCAAGGGTCATCTAGTCCAACCCCCTGCAACACAGGAATCTCAGCTAAAGCACCCAGGACAGATGACCATCCAACCTCTGCTTAAAAACCTCCAGTGAAGGAGAGTCCACAACCTATCAAGGGACATTGGAGGTATACCTGACCTTTTCTAGGTCCTCAAATGGCTCTGCTTTTGGTAAAGATAAAGGGACCCCTGACAATTAAGTCCAGTTGCGAACGACTCTGGGGTTGTGGTGCTCATCTCGCTTTACAGGCCGAGGGAGCTGCCATTTGTCCACTCCGCAGACAGTTTTTCCAGGTCATAAAAAGGTAAAGGTAAAGGTACCCCTGCCCATACGGGCCAGTCTTGACAGACTCCAGGGTTGTGCGCCCATCTCACTCAAGAGGCCGGGGGCCAGCGCTGTCCAGAGACACTTCCGGGTCACGTGGCCAGCGTGACATCGCTGCTCTGGCGAGCCAGAGCCGCACACGGAAACGCCGTTTACCTTCCCGCTAGTAAGCGGTCCCTATTTATCTACTTGCACCCAGGGGTGCTTTCGAACTGCTAGGTTGGCAGGCGCTGGGACCGAACAACGGGAGCGCACCCCGCCGCGGGGATTCGAACCGCCAACCTTTCGATCGGCAAGCCCTAGGCGCTGAGGCTTTTACCCACAGCGCCACCCGCCACCCGCGTTCCAGGTCATAGTTGCCATCAATAATAAATATTTACCAGGTTTTTACCTTGACATTATTCCGCTGCATTACATTTTGTTGAAGTAGAGCCCCTTGACTTCAATGGGGGCTTACTTCTATGAATCATCATAGCAGTCAGCTATTTTAGTATACACATCTGCCTTTGGTAAGCTTGGACAGTGTTAAGTAGTGTTTACTTGCACCATGGTGCAGTGACCTGATTCAAAGTGAAAATCAAAGTTGCTGCAATTTATTTATTTTAAAAAACCCTACACAATGCCCAGCATTCATGTCTGTGAGCTGAAAAGTCCCTTCTGATGAACTACCAGCAAACTCAAGAAGCTGCAAATTTTTGGAGAATCTTTAAGCTGCTCCCTGAAGTTTCCTACCATTCATTCGGCCTGGGTGGAAGGGACTTCAAAAAGTCTGCTAGAATTGAGTGGCAACAGAGCCCCAGAAGCTTTTCTTTGTGTGGACGTCCTACCAGCTGTTCCCGTGTTTATTCATAAGAATGTGGTGGCAATGATATTGAAACATCACTTTAAAAGCTGTATGCAAAGAATGTGCATTTCTTTCAGAGATTTGTTTTCTGTTCTCATTAATAGTTTAAAATGTATCTCTCTTGATTTTCACAAGGAAGAATGTGCCAGGCTCATTATCAGTCAGAGAGCAGAAAGACTGTGCTGTTCCTCTCACTATTCTAAATCAGGACTCCTCTTTCATTCAGCCCAGGGTTCCAAGCCTGGTAAAAGACAGAGAAGAGCTCTTGGAGGCGACTCTGGCTCCATGTTTGTCACTAGACAGACTGGTGATGTGGCCTTCGGTAAGGGGACTGGAATTTTCCAAAATAGACTGTGCTGGCTACATCATAAAAATGTGTGTCTAAAGCCTCAGTAGAATTTTGAGGAATAAAGTTACAAGTCAGAATGGATGTAAATCAGATTTTTAAAACTGGCCTTGTCATTTTTTTGTCTCTGGACAAAAAATTATATAGGTATATTTGTCTCCCTCCAATATTTCTCTGATGAAAATAGAGAGGAAAAGTGAGACATTCCAGGATCATATAAAAACCAGGCCAGACTCTATAAATCTGGGACTATCCCTGGCGGGTCTGCTGTACGGGGCTCTTAGCTTCCTTGCAAACCAGAGGTTCCCAAGTCCTAAAACTGTCACGGAGACTAGAATATATTCTTGCTGGTGCACATCCACCAAAAGCAACTTCAGTTAGCATAGGATATTAAGAATTAGTAATGGAGGCAGGTACAGAATTTGAATAGGCACATCCATCTAAGGCACAATTTCAATCGGCATGGAAATGGAGGGACTTTAATCCTGGCACTACTAACATGGGGTCTGTGGGTGCCAGGATACCCTGAGGGTTCTGCTTTTCTCTGCAGCATAGCTCCCAGAACATCCAACTAAAATGGCCTTGCTGTGCTGCCCCTCCAACTGCTTGCAGTTCCTTGTTATGTCCTTGCTGCAAATGCCCACTTACATTCTGACTGGATGACAGCAGGCCTTGGGGTTGGTTGGATTAAGAGAGATGGTCTGGCAATTACAAGCTGGCAATGATCCATCCTGGCGCCTCACCACCTTGCTGGAAGGGCTATACCATACCCACTACATATCTCCACATGGGATGGAAATGTACAAAAATCCAGCTTTCTGGAATTAGATAATCCAATAAATTAATAAAACAACAAAACAACAATTAGAAGACAATTGCTGCTATGTAGCCCACTTGTTACAGCATTGCCAAAACATCTCAATACACACAGCCAAACTATACAAAGTTGTTCTTGCCCCTGTGCACCCTTTCCTTACCTATTGTTTGACACAATTGCGTGTCATTAGATATGATGGTATTAGATATAATTTTATCTGAAATCAGATTTCATATTTGCTTTTAGGTGCATTCCTTTCTTATAATTTAAAGAAGATGATATATTCACAATTTATTTTTTTTTGCATTGGGACCTGAGACTTTTTTGGCCATTCAGGTGTATCCCACTCCCCATTTTTGACATTGTTGTAACAAATCCCACCCCACCCCCGCAACCCAGCAGAGGCTGTTGGAATGATCATTTTTAGCAGAATGCTTTTCAGTTCATGAGAGAATGTGGAATCTCTGGGGAAGTTCCTTCAGTGTGTTTTGTGTGTGTGTGTGCGCCTTCGTGTGTGTGTGTGTGTGTGTGTGTGTGTGTGTGTGTGTTAAAAGCACTCATTTATCCATGCATTGCTGTCTGTCATACTTAATGGGTCTCATCTGTGGCCTGGAGCTCAGCTCTCTGTTTATCTCTTGTTCTCTAGAATCTTGTATTGATTCCATGCATAGATTCTACTCCGTTGCTATTCTGTCCTCAATTTTTAGCTGTGAAGGAAACATTAGCTGGGAAAACCAAACCCAAAAGGTCATCATTACCTTGCTACTGTTTCCAGCTGTCTAGCTCTCTGAACTCTTTTTCCATGTTAAATCAATACCTTAGTATATTTAGTCCTATAGCAACATTTAAGGAGCCTTAGATATATTTCCAATGTTTTTTCCCCACCTGACAGCTTGTCAGGTGGCTCCTGGTGCTACCCAACCGTTGCTCTTCTGCTGTAAGCTACAAATAAAATTTGAAATGGACTTTCCACAGGTTTGTGAGCATCACATATTCTCGGTTCTGTGTGTAGATCCCACTATCTTCCATTTACACCAATGAGCATGATACAGGTGCCGTGGGCAGGGTCATTTGAAGTTCTGTACCCAATTCAGTGTATGCCTTCTAGTGGTGCCTGAGCAGAATGCAACCTTTTAATTGGCCAAAAGGACCTCTCTCTCTTTTTTTAGCATAAAGAACATAAAAGTGAAGCGCACCTGATGTAACAGGCAGGTCAGTTGCATCTTACCTGGTGATATCAGATGCAGACATAGGTTTGTGGTCAAAGTTCCTTCTTGCTGCCTTCCTGTCCAAAGAGGCAACATAGAATCTCTGGAGCAAAGCTTCTCTTCACTCTCTCTGAAGATCCGAAACACAAAACTCAGCTGAATGGGGCTTTGTCAGTAAAACTATCTCAATGCCATGCCTGGAAATAGGAATGGGCATTGGGTTTCAGGTCAAGGACAGTGCAAGGACATAAGGATACATACACTTTTTATTATTTTACATGTTGGCTTCTTAACTGTGGCATGGGTAGATGTTAACAAACATGTATAAAGTTTGTTGGTTGGTTTAATTTATATACTGCCCTATACCTATAGATCTCAGAGCGGTTCACAAATATAAAAAGACAAAATATATGATAAAAACAAACAAATAAAGCCACAACACATTTAAAAGGTCATCAGATGTCAACCAGCCAAAATGCTGTCCCATATGTGTACCTCTTGTACAATATAAAAATATAGGTCTCAGAATGGCAGAGCTTTTGGATGTGCTCCTATGCAGTTGAGGGAGAGGATCGGTCACATAGGGGTAGTATGTGGGGGGCCAACCATGGACTTGTGATCAAAATGGGCTGCTCAGCACCAGGACACTGACTACTCCTGTAGGCCGAGGTCAGTGAACCACTTGCACCCATAGATTCCTATTGATCAGACAGTTCCATAAAGTACCACTACGAATTCATATACAGATGTTACCTCTATGCCAAGAGCTTTGTTGCTTAAATCCTTCCAAGCACAGAGTGGAGCTCTCTGATGGCAATGCCTTGTCAAATCAGGTTTTTGCTTGTTTACTTGTTTTAGTTTTGGTACGGTTCCTTTTCGTTTCAGATGTTTGTGTTTGTGTTTTTACCCTGCTTAATATTTAACTGCCAATAAGTGACATTTCTACGTTTTATGATAGCAAATTCAAACTATCCTGTCTGATGGGAGTGCTAGAAAATATACTGCGGAGACTGACATCCCCACTTAAGGCAAGATCCTGAACATGTACTTTGTCAAAGTCATACAGGGGAGGAATCCCACTGGGGTGCCTGTTTTATGGATTGAAAGAGATGCTGGGAATTCGAGTCTGCAAGGCCAGCAGCTTTCAGCGGTATTGCATTTTACCCAGCTAAGCCAAAAACAAAACAGCCTGGTATCAGGTTCTTACCAGAAAATAGCTTCTTTCTTGCGTGTTCAAAGGCACAGAATATATATGTGCATGTGGCGCTAACAGTATTATAAAAATAATCATTTACACACATGTTACGGGTGTTTGTGCTGCTCTGAATTTGATTTAGAATTAATGCAAGATAATTGGATTCCAATAGAGAATTGCAAGGGAGGGGGGAGTGTTTAACAAGAACTGTGCGAATATATTTGGAAGTGAGGGATAAACTGTTGGGTTACCATAGCAACAATACCAGAGAGCACAGTTAAGCCTTAACAGTGAGGCATCAGGCTTTAGAAGAGCTGAGCACAAAGGCTGGTTTTTTGTTTTGTTCGGGGGTTGGACTTTTATGCTACAAAGGCTACAATCCCAAGCATAGTTACCTGAGAGTAAATCCCACTGGAATCAAACTGAGATGTACTCCTGAATAAACGTGGTTAGGATAAGGGTGTATGGCCACAGCAAGTTTTTTAATCAAAGGAGAGGAAAATCTTAACGTTTGAAGGAAAACAGTTAAGGACATGAATTATAGAGAACTCACTAAGTCATATTCGGGGTCAGGCATGGAAAGAGTGTGTAAGGCCATCTGCTCATTCTTACTATCTTGCCAGAATATTTGAAAGCAGCTCAGGCCAGCTGCTCCCTGGGTCCTGTAGTACCCCGAGGGAGAATAAAACGAGACAGGTTTCCAGTTGTGTGGGGCAGAGAATCAGGATTTTGTATTGGTGCACTCCTGGTTCATCCCCTTTCTTCCCCTCCCCACCCACCAACCAACCTCATAATGGCAACATCGGCTTCCTCTTCCTTCTGAGCAAAATACTTCCATTTGCTGTTGCTTGAAGAAGTCTCACACCTCTGCTGGGAATAATACAGGCACGAATTTGTGAGAAAACAGCGTGGTGCAAGCCATCATTTGCTGGATGTGAATAATGAACATGCTGCTTTTGACCAACCCCAAATCTGCCTTAAATAATATATAATCCTTCAGCACCAGGGCTAGATCATAAATATCCAGCTAACGACTTGCAGCTAAAGCTGTGATTAATTGAATAATTGAATAAGTGAAATGCAGTCTCCTACTTTACACTCAACACTTACGTATGTCTCCTCTTGGCTCTAATTCAGACTATCCCAGTTTTCAAAGCTCCCTTTGCTTGCAAACAGCACCTGCTTTTTATAAATCTTGTGGGCGCCCATTGAACAACGTGCTTCTCTTTTTCAAGGCCTCTGCTTCTTCTACCTTTCCTCTGCTATTCCACTTCAGACCTTTTCACCCTGCCGTCAGACAAGTTATATTCTGTAACTCCTCATCAGCCCACAGAAGCCAATCCTCACACACAGCATGGGGCAAACATCTCTCTCTGCTCCTGAGTCCCAACACCCAATTATACACACCAGGAGCATAGGGGCTGCAGAAGAAGGCCCAGCTGGGATTCTGCCAATGTAGTGGAACTTCTACGGAATCCTGTATCCCTTCACCCCACAGATATAGATTTAGGGTTATAAGAAAGCATCAGTTTCCATTCTGCCCCATATTCTTTGCAAGCACCTCTGTTTCATTTCACCTGGGGTTGGCTTCTGACAAAAACAATGTTATTTGTCTAGCCGTCCGCTCGGGTGAAAAGTTATGTACAGTTATATTATACAACACCATGCATTTCAATACAAAAGAAACACAATGTAAATTGGTAAAAAGGAACAACATAAACCATATTGTTGCACGCCACCTCAGTCTTCAAGCTGTGTGATATTCCAGACACTTACCCAGGGTTCATGTTTCTTTTTGGAAATGAGGCCCAGTGGAGATTGTGGGGTCTTTATGGTATATGGCTTATTCACACATATATGTAACCCGAACCTAAGATGGAAGGGCTCACAGGAGGGTCTTGCTTCTCCCATAGACACAGCCTTGGATTACAGCAGAAATCAATCACATCTCTCTCACAGTCCTCTGCCTGCAGCCGGCTTCTAGCTCCTTGCTCTCTCACACAGGTCTATGCTGGATTTTGTCCTAACTACCAGCCAGTTCAGTTGGGAGAGCCCACTCATTTGATTTATGGTACCAAGCCACTTCCTTAACAACTCATACTTAGGGGGCCATTGCCTCACCAAAAAGCTGCTCTGACTCTTCCAGTAATTTAATCCTTGCTGGATCCAGGAGTTAGAAGGGGACTCAGGCATACAGCCCAGTCTCCGTCCCCCCGCTCCCCAACAATATCATTTGCGGAGATGAAAATAACAACAGCAGCAAATATCAATATATAGATTGTTGGCTGGGTTGATTTTGGTTATGGGACAAATAAGTGAATATCTGGAATTTCTGCTCCCATCTCCATTTGCATCAGAATTCTCTGACATCCCTAACAGGGTTACGTCCTAAATGTCTCACTTTCTCCTGCTAGCTGGAAATAGCCACTTAACCTTTGCTCCTGTTTCCCCTCCTATTAGGAAGCCTTACTTTCTCCTTTGAGCCAGACGTATTGCTCAGTTAATAACCTCCTGCACTATTAAAAGCTCCCCCCCCCCCCGCCGTGAAGTATTATTTCTTGGCACACACTACTAAATACACTTGGCTGCCCAAAATAGTGATGGAGATGCATGTGTGGAATGGTGTGTGCTTTCTAGGTATCACGTCAATGGAGGACGCGGAAGGCAGGAGGCTACAACCCCATTCACCCACCCCACTCTCTGCATATCCAGGGCATGCTTCTCTTGGAGCATGAACTGCTTCCAGAAGCCTTGATGAAGCCAGAGACCACAGGACAAAGCCGCCTCCCTGATGGCAAGAGTTTAGCCTCTTGAGCATCTTCCACGTGCTGGCTGTGTTATCTGCCAGAGGCAAATCCTTAAACTCAGGATCAAGAGATAAACTCTTTGTAATTAAACTGCTGCATTAGGCAATATTTTCCATATCTTTGCTGCATGGCTTGGGTATGGCGGGTTTCCAGACTTCCACCCACCCATTCCCAGTAACCCACCAGTAAAGTCTGCTACCGTGAGATCTTCAGGAAGGGTTACATTATTAACCGTTTCAGAAATTGCCATTATCGTTTCTATTAACAACCTGGAGGATGCTGTAGCCTAAGTGGGGCATTTCGATTGTGAGTGTATGGAGCCATATGGCACAGACATTTACGCTGTGTGAAGAAGACATAGGAGCATCAGCACCCAGCAGCATTTTTGTGTGACGTCCAAATATAGCTGATGCATGCAGTTAACGTTTGGAAAAGCGGTTCTTTCCCTCTTTTCAGAGGCTATGTGCTGCTAAATGAATGTAATTGGAGTGAAATGGAGCAATCAGGACTGAGGCTAAGCCCTAACCCAGGATTTTTTGAAACTTTCATTTGTTTTGTTTTTTAAATGTATTTTTACTAAATATTTTCTTGGTTTAAAAAAGTATGTGCAATGTCTCTCTCTCTCTCTTTTTCCCCTCCAGGTAACATTTTTATTTTAACATTTTTTTCTGCAGGTTCCCTGCTATTCACTTGTGTTCCTTTGGTGGTGAGAGAGTGAACCTTTCATTTGTCAAGTTTCTGTTGGACTTCCAGCCTGTCTCCCTTCAACCACATCAACTAATTGAGCCCTCCGCTGCTCCCCTAAAAGAGCTGCTCTAAAAGAACATTCCCTGGAAATTCAGGTTCTGGCCAGTGGCAAAGGAAGGGAGGTGTGGTGGGTGCGGTCTGCCCCAGGTGCAATCTCTGAGGGGGTGACAAAATGGCAAAAATATGTGTTCTCAAAATAATTTTTGAAAAGTTGGGCTCACTACACTTTATAAAAAAAACTCCTGCACCCCCCTTCCTATGCCACTGGTAGCTAGGTGAGGTGGGGGGGGGCACGCGTCTCTCCTGGGGCGGACTGGCTGCAAGCTCCACGCTGCTTTTTCGAGCAGTATAGGGAGAGGCTCCATGCAGAGCGCCCTGCCTTGGCTCTTCTCTGCCCCCATGGGCAGCTTGCCCTGCCCCCATGGGCGGCTCTCTCCGCTCCCAGCTGCAGGGCTCATGCACCGCCCCAGGCACTTGAGCGGCTAGCTGCGCCACTGATTCTGGCCTCTATTTAGCTCAGCGTCCCAGTCTGTAGGCACCTTTCTTCCCCAGTGCACTGCACATTTACAGGCTTCTATGAGAAGTACTTCTATGGTCATAATGAATTTCTGGCGAACATGGACACTGCGGCTTCAATCCCAAACCAGCTCTACTCTTCCCACCCCAACCCTGCACCTCCACCCTCCTTCTTTGTTTAACATCCATGCTGATGAAGCATTCGGGTGGACTGAAAAGTTAGCTTGCTAATTCACGACATTTTGATTGGTACATTTGGTAGATTTGATACAGGATCATTGGAAATATAGCTGGCAAATTAACTTTCAGCTATGCTTGCTAATATATCTTTCCCATTTCTCTGATTAGTTTATTTGGCGAGTTTCCTTTCTGAGAAAAGCTTATTTATTTTGCACGCAGAAAATTGGCAAATAGCACCGCAGGAGATAACATCATAATCCCTGCTGTGATATATGTGGCAGTACTTCTATGGGGAGTACCAAAGCCAGTTAGATTAGCAATTCATAGGGGGAAAACCTGAAGACCTAAGCAGTGGTGTAGCGTGGGTTGTCAGCACCCGGGGCAAGGCAAGTAATTTGCGCCCCCTAACCCGTGGATTTGCACCCCCTAACCCTAACCCCCAGATGTTGCGCCCGGTGTGGCCGCCCCCCCCTGCACCCCCCACGCTACGCCACTGGACCTAAGTGATTTTGAACATGGTTTTGCATACGTACAATAACAAAAATTTGGGTGGAAGGTGGCCATTTCTAACCAGCTTCTTACTGTTCCAGCCTCTGTTAAGCTGCTATCCTGGTAACCAGGATGATCATTACAGCAATTTAGGGTTCATCCACCCTTCCATTTATCCCATGCCTAGAAAAAACAGATCTGAGCAGTTCCCCTCTTGCCTCACTTTTCCTCCAGTGAAAACCTGCTCTTTAGCTTTAAATCAGAGCAAACTGCAATCCACAGAGCTAAAGAGTGGTTTCTCTCAGGGGAAAGCTGCAAGACAAGAGGAAGTGTGGATAAGGGCACTTCCAGATCGTTGCTGTTTTGCAGGTGAGATTCAATTACATACTAGCAAATTTAGGTTACGCAGTTAAAATGGATTTGGTGCTTGTGCACCACAAACTTGCTCTCACCACCCTGGACGTTTAATTTGCGGCATGAAACATGACTGGAAAGTGTGGCATAACAATTGTTTGGTGTGATACTGCTCACACCTCCCTGCAAACTTTGTGCTAGCCAATCTGGATGGACGCTCGATAAACAAGTCATCTGCAAGTGACCCGAGTAAAAAAAATGGAGCGCCGCTTGCAATTTCAACAAAACAGCCTTTAAAAGTTCGGATTGGTGCCGTAAGTTGTTGCAGTTTCTTCAAATGCAGAGCAGTATGTAGATTTTGAGTCGTGTCATTGACAGGGTATAAATTTGCTGATAAATCAATTATTAAAAGTGTGACCCTCAAGGGAGGCATCCGAGTGGAGCATCCAGATTCTCCCCTTCTCTCCATTTCACCATCTGCTTTGTGCAGTTGTGACTGGCCAATGAATGCTGAAGGTTTTTGCAGTGCTGAGCCTTGCATCTTTCCCTTATCTGCATCCACAGGGCTTCCTTTAGTATTTGTATTCATAAAGGTTGACCACTGCTACTTACTGCTGTGGCAGAGGATAAATGCACAGGGCAAAATCCCTGAAGAAAAATGCTCATGTAGTAGGTAGAAGAACAGGCACACTAATTAGTAGCAAGTCTATACAACGATACGAAGAACGTGAGACAGAAAGGCCTTAACAACATCTCGTCACAGGGAGAGCCTAATTGATTTTTGTCTCGGTGAAAAGCACCTTCCTGTAGGCAGAATGAAGCTGTCATTATCTGTGTGTCAATATCCTAAATCAATCTTCCAAGGGCCAAACTGTTTGGCTCACATATCTGCAGGTATCTTTTCTCTAGCAATTCCTTTCGTTTTGAAGCAATTCCTTTCGTTTTGAAGCAGAACTGGCTGCAAGTTTCAGCAGAGGGCTGGCTGGGGTGCTGGTGGTGATTACCCTCCCATGCACACAACCTACTTTTCACTCTGCAGGGAAAGATACAGGCACTTATCTCTCTTCCCACTGTGCCTTCCCCCCAGAGAAAAAGCAATTGGGGAGCAATCTTGAGTAGGAAAATATCCCAAGGGGGCGGCGGGGGACAGGCGACAAGCCATTGCTCTCCTTCCTGTTGATCCTCCACTCAAGATCGCAGCCTCCTCCTCCTCCTGCTGCTTTAAATTTAAGTCAGAGAAGATGTCATGTGCTGCCTATAGTGTGCAGTTTGACCTCAAGTGTGACACTAAGACTGCATAATAATAATAATAATAATAATAATAATAATAATAATAATAATTTATTATTTGTACCCCGCCCATCTGGCTGGGTTTCCCCAGCCACTCTGGGCGGCTTCCAACAAAGATGAAAAATACACTAAAATGTCACATATTAAAAACTTCCCTGAACAGGGCTGCCTTCAGATGTCTTCTGAATGTCAGGTAGTTGTTTATCGCTTTGACATCTGATGGGAGGGCGTTCCACAGGGCGGGCGCCACTACCGAGAAGGCCCTCTGCTTGGTTCACTGTAACTTGGCCGCTCGCAGTGAGGGAACCGCCAGAAGGCCCTCGGAGCTGGACCTCAGTGTCCGGGCAGAACGATGGGGGTGGAGACGCTCCTTCAGATATACTGGACCGAGGCCGTTTAGGGCTTTAAAGGTCAGCACCAACACTTTGAATTGTGCTCGGAAACGTACTGGGAGCCAATGTAGGTCTTTCAAGACTGCTCCCAGTCACCAGTCTAGCTGCCACATTCTGGATTAGTTGTAGTTTCCGGGTCACCTTCAAAGGTAGTCCCACGTAGAGTGCATTGCAGTAGTCCAAGCGGGAGATAACCAGAGCATGCACCACTCTGGCGAGACAGTCTGCAGGCAGATAGGGTCTCAGCCTACGTACCAGATGGAGCTGGTAAACAGCTGCCCTGGATACAGATTTGACCTGTGCCTCCATGGACAGTTTTGAGTCCAAAATGATGGGGCCTGAATCCCGACTTGAAGGGATCCAAATGGTCCGCATCTTCCAGGCGTGCCTGGAGTTGTTCAGCAACCACTCGCTCAATCACCTTGCCCAAGAATGGAAGATTTGAGACTGGGCGATAATTGGCCATCGTGACCGCATCTAAAGATGGTTTTTTAAAGAAGCGGTTTAATAATCATGGAGGGAAGCATTCACCACCCCATGAAGCCCATCGCACAGTCCTTCCCGGCTAGCTTTCATAAGTCAGGATGGGCAAGGATCCAGGAGACAGGTGGTTGGCTTCAATCGTCCAAGCAGCCTGTCCCCATCCTCGGAGGTAACAGATTGGAACTGATCCCATGCAACTTGACTAGACAGGACTCTAGCACTCTCCCGCCCTGGCTCTGCTCCCACGGTGGAGTCTACTTCTTCCCGAATCTGAGCGATTTTATCTGCAAAAAACTTTGCGAAATCATTGCAGGAGATCATGTGGCCCATATTGGGCCCCGATGTCGCAGGTGGTTCCGCTAAATTGTGAACCACCTGAAAAAGTCTCCTGCTGCTGTTTTCTGCAGATGCAATAGAGGCGGCGAAGAAAGTCTTCTTCGCCGTCGCTATCGCCACTTGGTAGGCTCGACGTTGAGCTCTAACCTGTGTCCGGTCAGATTCGGAATGAGTTATCCGCCACCGGCGCTCTAGCCGTCTCAACGATTGTTTCATTGCCCTCAGATCCGTGGAAAACCATGGGGCTGTCCGGGCTCCATGCAATCGGAGAGGGCGCTTCGGAGCCAAACAGTCAATAGCCCTGGTTAACTCCACATTCCAGCGGGCCAGATCACCAACATCCATAGAGGTAAACACCAGGCCCAAGGCATGTCCGCGGCTATGGGTTGGGCCAGACTTATTCAGGGACAGCCCCATGGAGGCCATGCTTTCCACGAAGTCCCGAGCGGCCCCTTGTAAGGTCGTGTCGGCATGGATGTTAAAATCCCCTAGGACAACCAAGCTAGGTGTCTCCAGGAGAACATCAGTGGCATAGAGGAGCAAGGACAGGCAAGGATGTTGCACTGCCACTTATTTCACAGCAGGGATTATCTCCTGGGCTGCTATTTGCCAATTATCTGTGTGCAAAATAAATATTATTGTTGTTTTTATTATTGAATTGATATACCGCTCTATACCCGCAGGTCTCAGGGCAGTTTTCAGAATAAAATCAAAATATAAAACCATAAAATACATGATCAAAATAAAACAACAACCCAATAGCCAGCCCCACCCCACCCCCAAACCCCCACCCCACACATTTTAAAAAGGTGGTTTTAAAGCTTTTCTCAGAAAGAAACTCACCAATGGGAGAGATGGGAAGGATAAATTGGCAAGCATAGCTGAGAGTTGATTTGCCATTTCCAAAGACCCTGTATCATGACCAATCCAAATGTCATGAATTAGCAAGCTAACTTTTCAGTCCATCCAAATGCTTCATCAGCATGGATTTTAAACAAAGCAGAAGGATGGAGGTGCAGGGTTGAAGTGGAGAGAGAAGCTGGCTTGGTATTGAAATCGCATTGTCTGTGTTAGCCAGAAATTCATTTCTGTTGTGTAATCTTAGAACGCGATGTGGATTGTCATGTAAAGTGCCTGGACTTTAGAATTTATCACTATACATCTAAGCTTTTTGGCTTCTCCCACTTGTCCTTAACCATATCCTATAGCCAATAAATAAATAAATAAATTATGTATGTATTCATTTACAAGTTTACACATTCTGTTACTCCCAGGTTTTATATTGTTATTATCATAGAATTGTATAATTGTAGAGCTGAAAGGGACCCTAGAGTCATCTAGTCTGACCCGCTGCAATTTAGGAAACCACAGCTAAAGAATCTCTGGCAGATCATGGCCACCCAACCTCTTAATGATACAGGTTAGATTATGCATAGCCAGAGGCTGTAGTCTATAACTCCCACAATCGCTAAGCACTGGCCATGCTGGCTGAAACCAACAGAAGTTGGGAGTCTAAAACATCTGAAGGACATCAGGTTAGCTACCTATGTGCTACTAGGCTGACAGGTACCTGAAACAGGGCTTTTTGGGTGGTTGCCTCAAACCTATGTAGCTCTCTCCTCCCAAAGATGTGTGGCTGCATCATTATCAGGTTGTGCTTTTTTTTTTTAAAGAAAACTCTGAAGACCGTTCTTTTTCAATCTCGTTTTATTAACTGCTGTGCTTGGATTATTTTGTACTGTTCCATTTTTAACTGGATGATTTTATATATCATGATATTTTATTCTGGAATTTTGTACACCACCTTGTGAGGGCCATTACTCCTCGAAAGGTGCTCTGAAATATTTTAATAAATAAG
The DNA here is from genome assembly GCF_965153285.1 of Podarcis tiliguerta. Taxonomy (NCBI): domain Eukaryota; kingdom Metazoa; phylum Chordata; class Lepidosauria; order Squamata; family Lacertidae; genus Podarcis; species Podarcis tiliguerta. The sequence continues at coordinate 88,785,003 of NC_139534.1, forward strand.
CAAATTAAATTTTTTTAAAAAACCTACCTGGCTCATGGTGTTGTATAGTTTATGTAAAAACAGAATTGTAAAGCCAGTCCTGATGCGTCGCCAACATTTAGCAATTCTGTTCAGTTTGGGGACATTACCATTCCTATATTAGGCCCTTCCAATACTGCAGAAGATCTCGCTTGCTAAGTTAAGTTGTTACAATATTAATAACCAACCAAATAATGAACATGACAACTTATTTCTGCATAGTGCAATTTTCGGGGGGGACAATCGTGCTTCCTTAAGAGACTCATTCTACGATACTCAGAGAGAGGAATTTAGTGTTGCACTATTATACTGCAGGTGCAAGTATTTCTGTTTGCCAAGTGAAACAATTTCCCTTTTCCTCCCCCTTCTCCCTGTTCTTGGGGTTCTCCTGACTCCCCACCCCACAGTGCTAATTTGGAGGGAGATGGAGGGGGGGGGGAGTTCCATTCTGCTAGTGGGACTCATTCTGCTGGTAACACAACTGTTTAGTTCAAAGTTGTAGAAATGTCTTAGAATCAGAGAGTTGGAAGGGTCCCTGAGGATCATTTAGTCCAGGCATGGCCAAACTTGGCCCTCCAGCTGTTTTAGGACTACAACCCCCATCATCCTTAGCTAACAGGACCAGTGGTCAGGGGTGATGGGAACTGTAGTCCCAAAACAGCTGGAGGGCCAGGTTTGGCCACCACTGCAATTCTGGAGCTGTCCCATAAGGGGACTGAACCTGCAACCTTGGCTTAATCAGCACCACACTCTAACCAACTGAGCTATCCAGGCTGATATGATCCCATGCTGAGCAGAGATATTACAAAACTCATTTGGTTACAAGATATGTCTCCATACACCATTATTAGCCTCACTTGACAAACAAATGAAATAATTTGAGTAGACCTTGTTTCATACTGTGAAGGAATTAAATTACCATCCAATATGTAGGTGGTTCATAAGCTTTCGCCTGCAGCTAGTTCCACATGTGTATACATTTAGCTGCTATTAATGTTTTGGATAAGTGGAGATGTTATGTTCAGCATACAGCTCTCTGCTCAGGCACGATACTTTCTTCTTAAATTGGGCACATTGGTCTAAACGGGTTTTATCCAATAATCTAGGTATGGTGCTACAGGAATGCACCTGGAATCCAACAAGATAACCAAGCTTCAAGGTAGTTTTAAACACTTTTGATGCAATTATTCCTACAGGTCAATATTTGCAACATTTGCCTGTTCTTTCTACTACATTGCTTGTAAAAAGTGGGTGGCATCCATTGGTGTCTGCCCATTGATGGGAGGCATTCAGCAGCAGAATGAGGGAGGCAAGCATTTTTGTGTGATTCCTACTACAGCTTCAGCTCTAGAGGAACCATGGGAGGCTGCATGAGTTGGGGGGGGGACTGCTGAAAATTGCCTCCCTTTCCTGTTCCACTGAGGACCCCTTCCTTCAGCAATGGACACAGCTGGATGTCACCCAATAACTCTTAGCAAAAAGTTAATGAAAGGAGCTGTAAAACACCTCCCATATATTTTTAGTTTTATTTGCACCAGAGTTTCTGCATATTGCTTAATGCCGTGGATCAGGCCTAATCAGAATTTTACTTGCATTTTTTTGTCTAGAAATGTCCATTACAAGCTCCAGTGTTTCCATTCCAAGAGCATGGATAAAGTGCACCATACGAGCCAAAACACTGTAAAATACACTCGTCTTTATATATTAAAGGGAGCGCAAGTCCCAGCATGCAAATGCTGCAGCCTGATCCAAAGCGAATGGAGTCCAAATTAAGTGTGAGGTGTATAAAAAAAAGGAAGTAGCTGCTTGTTTGGTAATTTCTGCAGGAGGAATTGAAATGGCCCGTGATTTTCTGAGGAGCTTTTACTGCAGCACTAGGTTGTAGAAAATTTATTTGCCCCTGTTTTGAGCCTTGTAAACAACATTTTCTTCAGTGGAGGGTAAGATATACCTTTTCCTCTGTAGGAATGGCAGAAACAGGTGTCTGAACAAATGCAGTTTGAAAAAGTTCTGTGAAGTAGCTGCCAAAGTTTCTGTGCTCCCCTGAAACAATAAATAAGGTTTTAAAAAAAGGTTTTGCCACTTAACTGAAATAGGAAAAAAAAGACTGTTTATTTCTTAACCAGGCTGGCCTGCAATTCCGCCTCAAAGGCCATCCTGTCAAAGGTACGTATGTTCATCTCTTCCCGGACTTTTTCCCGGACATGGAACGACGCCCGAGCAACAGACCGGGCGTTTTCCAAGACATTTTTCTTCTCCTTGCAGATCTGTTCGCTCCGCTCCAGCTTCTTCTCAATGGACTGCAAGATCTCCCTGCGACGGATGTCTTCGTTCTCTTCCACCTTCCTCTTGTTCACCTTCTGCACCTTCTCCTTCTCCAGCCGGCTCTGCACCACCTTCTGGGCCTTCTGCTGCACCACTTCCTCGGCCACCTGGGCCGCATGCTGCAGCTTCCGCTCGGAGGCTCTGGCCAAGGCCTTCAAGTACTCCTTCTGCTCCCGGTCCCTCCTCTCCGCTGCCCTCCTGGCCCTCTGGCTGTGCATCTCCTCCCGCTTGGCTCTCTCCCTCAGCTCCTGGTTCCTCTTCTCCACCAGCTGCTCGTACTTCTCCTGGGCCTTGTTGAGGCTCCCTTCCACAGAAGCCCTCAGCACCGCCTTCTCCTCGGCCTCCTGCTTGGCCTTCTCCTTGAGGATGATCTCGTGCTTCCGCTTCTCGGCCTGGTTGAGCAGCCGCTTCTCCTTCTGCAGCAGCTGCTCCTTCTTCAGCTTCTTCTGGGCGGCCAAGGACAGCTTCTCTTGCAGCAGCTGCACCTCTCGCTCCATGGCCTCTTTCTTGACCTCCTCCTGAGCCTTCAGGTTGTGCTCTTGGTGGCGCTTCTTCTTCTTGTCATCCAGGAGGGCCTTCTCCTGCCTCTCCCGCCTCATCTTCTCCTGCTTCTCCAGGTGCTCCCGCCACTTCTCCTCCTGCTGCCAGCTCTGCTTCTGCTTCAGCAGGGTGGCCGCCTGCTCCTCCTGGCTCACCTTGCTGCGCCGCCTCTCCAGCCGCGACTCCCACAGCTGGTGGCACTGCAGCAAGGCCCTCTGCTTCTGCCTCTCCTCCCGCTCCCTCCTCTGCTCCGCCTGCCTCCGCTGGATGTCCCACTGCAGGTGGGCACTGTACCTCTGCTCCTTCAAGATGCTCTCCTCCTGCTGCTTGGCGATCATCAGCGCCGCGATCTTCCGGTCCCTCTCAGACACCTCCTTGAGGCCCTTCTTCCTCTTCACCTCCTTGACGATCCTCTCCACCTTCTTGGCCGTCTGGGGCGAATGGCTCAGGTCGCCCAAGCTGAAGCTGCGGCCTACTAGGGCTGTCATGGTTGCCACCGTCTTAGTCCTGGGCAGCTCCTTGGGCCACTTGTCCCGGAAACTGTCTCCGCTGTAGGAGGAGGAGGCCCCGGAGTCGGAGGAGGTTTTGGTGGAGTGGCCATCCCTCCTCTTCTGCAAGGAGTCCAAAGAGTGGCTCTTCTTGGTCCTGGCGCCCGGGGGAGCAGCAGAAGCAGCAGCAGGAGGAGGAGGAGGCAAGCAGCCGGTCCTGGCCTGCCCTACTGGGGTGCAGCTGCCGCTGGTGCTTTTGAAGGCGATCCTGGGCGCCGGCGAGGAAGGCAGGCTGGCGGTGAGGAGCGGCGTGAAGAGCCTCCTCTTCTCCTCGCGGATAATCCTTTCCCTTTCCTCCCGGCACTGCTGCAGCTTCCTCTGCCGGTCCATCTCGTAGACCTCGTAGAGGCCGGCGGCCACGCGCATGGAGCGCCCGGGCGCCTCTTTGACCAGCTCGCCCAGCGAGCGCGGCAGGAGCTCCACTGGCTTGACGGCGCAGCGGGCGCACGCCTCCAGCGAGCGCGGGCTGGTGAGCACATAGCGGCTGCCCTCGGCCTCGGCGCAGTCGAAGTTGTACAGGTCCAGGTGAAGCATCGGCGATTCCTCGCGCAGCTGCCCCGCGTCTCCGCCAGGAGGAGCCGCCGCTTCCGCCGCGCCCGAGGCGGACGCCGGAGAGGCACCATCCGTCGCCGAGGAGGAGGAACTGGCTGCTGCTGCTGCTGCTGCTGCTGCTGTTGCTGCCGGGGCCGGGGCCGCCGCCGCCGAGGCCTCGTCTCCACCTGCTGCTGCTGCTGCTGTTGCTGCGCTCCCGGGCTCTGCGTCTTTCTCCTCGCCCGCATCCGCCACCGGATCCACCATGCCTGGCTTCCTGCAGGATCTGCGAGGGAACGAAAGCAAAAACAGAAGCAGCGAAATCAGGAGGATCAATCGTAAAAATAACCTCGCCGGGATTTAATCTGCTGCCATCGAGGGATTAGCCGGCATCTGCGTCTCCATAGCCGGGGGGGGGGGCGCAGTGGGAAGCAGCGGAACCCACAACCTTTCTCCACCCCCCATAGCACCCGGGCAAGATCCATCCGGGGAGACTCCCCGCACCGTGGCAGGGGTGCCAACTTGAATAAAATATTGGAGGGGGCACCGCGCATAATCAATCACATGACATGGTGCAGAGAGGCACACTATTTGAATGGCAATGCTTGGGTGTGTATGTGTGTGTGAAATATTTTATTGAGGGGGCCGAAGGGACCTCGGCCTCTAGGAGTTGGCTTCTATGCACAGTGGCTCTTGCCCCGGTGGCTGAAAGGAGAAAGAGTGCGGAGTTTGGCGAGAAGTTGCAAAGTCGTCCTGAGTAACGGGAGATCAAGGGGAGGGGAACCTAACGGCGGTGTGTGTGTGTGAATGGGCGGGATCCCAACCGAAGCTCCGCCGCCCCAAACGCTTCTCCCTCCGCCCTGGGCAACGTGGATGATTAAGGTTAGCCTCCCCCATATAATGAGATGGGAGAGAGGGGCGCTGAAGAGGTCCCCCTCCCTTCCGCCTCCCCAGCCCCCTCGCACCTGCCCTGCTGCCTACCTAGCAGCCCTGAAGTCCCACCGGAGAAAGGGGAGGGCGGGGAGGTGCGGGGACGACAGAGGGGATCAGGATCCCAAAGCGCCTCTTTCTAACGCAAGCTTGCTTTTCCTCCGGGTCCCGTGAGACCGACCTCTCCGCGGTTTCCCCGGTTCTGGACAAGCCTCCGCCTCGTCTCCCTGCCGCTGGGATGCAGCGCCGCTACCCAGAAAACACCCTGATGGGGAACAGCCATCCTTGGAAAGCCTCGGACACTCTCCTCCAGCTACAGCGGTGAGCCGCCTGCCCCTCCCGGCGACCCTTCCATTCCCCCCCCCCCCGCCCCATAGCAAAACGTGCATCAATCGATCAGTCCCCTCGCCGCAGACAAAAACATCTGGGGTGGGCGAAGAGGGGGAGGGGGTGCCGATCACTCACCGTTTGGGCTTTCGGGGGATCCGCGGGCTTTCGATGATGTAGCACCAAACGGGTATTGGTGTGTGTGCGAGTGTGTCGTGTGGGGGGCAGATCAGGTTACGGGCGGCAGCAGCAGCAGTGGCGGCTGCGGCGGCCTCTCCATGGCGCCCGGCAACCCCCGCGCAGAGCCTCTGCCCACGGCCGGGAGGAGGCAGCTGGCAGGTGCCTTGGGCTGCGCAACCCCTAGCATGTTGTGGCTCCTAAGCTGAAGGTGGAAGAGGACAGCGACTGCCCATCTCCGCTGCCACCGGCCTCGCTTGCGGGGCTCCTGCCTCCCTCCCTCCGCCGCCGCCGCCTTCGGAGCTCCGCCTGCAAGGATGCGATGGAGCCTCCGCTGCTGCGCTGCTGCTGCTCCGCGGGAAGGAGAGACGCGCGGGGAACGCTGATCCGCGCCACTTGCCGCGAGACGGGGGACGCGGGGAGGAGGAGGAAGGAGGGGTCTGAATAAGAGAGGAGGGGATGGAGCGTACTGCGAGTTTTCTTGCCCTTGCTGTATTTCCCCATGTGCCTTTTGAATAACCCTCACGCCTGCCTCTACAGCTCAATGCGAGTGATAGCCAACAGTGGGTCTCTGAGTATGACTAAGGTTGGACATCACTAGGATTTTAGTAGGTAAGAACTTATACCTGAGTTTGTTTATTTCCTCCTCCCTCCCAATCTGTTTTCCTTTTGTGTCCTGTACGCAGGGACAGGGACTGTATTATTTGTAGCCATGCACTTTGAGAACCTTTCTTGGAGAAAAGCTATTAAAATAAATAAATGTGAAAAATCCCTTTTGTGAAAACCTTCATACGTGATATCTCCATAATCCTTACAACAGCTTTGTAAGGTTGGCCAGCAGCACTATCTCCACATTGCAGATGATGGCAGAGGTGGGGAGACCACAGCTCAGATGATGGGGCATGTAGCACGTGGACTATATCTTTGTGGTCTGGTGCTGTGCACACTTAGAATTTGTGCAGGGAGCGGGGGACTTGGTGATGGGGAAAAGTGAGAAAGGTCACTTTGCACACGAAGGGATTGTTGTGTTTGAAACCCCAAACACCCAATACAAAACTCAATTCAAGCAACTGGGGGTTCTAGGATAGGCCACCCCATACAATTAAGCAAGGGAAGGGGCAAACATGCTGGAATATATAACTGTTGTTCTCATGTCTCACTCCCTTTCTCCATTCTCCTACATACAGCAAGACTACATCTTGTTTGACCATATTGCTGTAACATTTGCTCCCAACAGGCTCCCTCTGTTGGCAAAGGACACTCTAACCAATGTCACAACTGGATAAATAAAGGTAAGCATCTCACAGCAGTGGACAACTTTGGGCTTTAAAATTTGGTGCAACACCAAAATTCAGTTCACTCCCCCTTCCCCGCCTCTTGCTTTGTTTGCCATTGTTGCTGGCAAACAACAAGGGTCCCTGCGAGACCCTTTTGGCTCTGTGCCCAGTGCAGGCTAACTGGTCGCTCTCCCCTAAATCTGCCTCTGCTCACAGCTTGAATGCACAGAACAGACAACCACTTTGCACACAGTTTCACTACAACCCCAACGGGGGCGGGGGGAGGAGGACTATAATCACAGTTTCTCTGGTTTCTCCCCAAGCCCCAATAGTGGTACAGTGGTACCTCGGGTTACATACGCTTCAGGTTACATACGCTTCAGGTTACAGACTCCGCTAACCCAGAAATAGTGCTTCAGGTTAAGAACTTTGCTTCAAGATGAGAACAGAAATCGTGCTCTGGCGGCGCGACGGCAGCAGGAGGCCCCATTAACTAAAGTAGCACTTCAGGTTAAGAACAGTTTCAGGTTAAAAACGGACCTCTGGAACGAATTAAGTACTTAACCCGAGGTACCACTGTACTGACAGAGCACCCATTTGGTACCATTCCCTCTTCCCTCTCACCTCCTCACAACACCTTCTATGTTTCTAAGTCCAGGAACCATCTGCTCCAGCTGCTGACTATTGCTCATCGCTCTCTGTGAGTCTGTCTCTGCTCATCATAGACTGCTCTCCCCCAGGTACAGGATCCATCCCACCACTTGTTCTGTGATAACGTGACAGTCACCTGGGTGCACCCAGCTGTTCCTCCAAGGAGTGGTTAACCTGCTTGCTCTGGGCAGTTTCCTCTATTCTTGCAAGGTTCGTGAGAGAAGGTGCAAAAGTTGATGGTGCTCCGAACATAAAGCAACAGTATCTCCCCTCTGATCCGACTCGCAGGCAATAAAACAGTCTGGGTTTTATTGTTACAGGACGCAGTAGAGAACATTCAATAATAACCTCAAACTGATCAGAGAAATATTGAGCATGATATTTCCTACATACACAGGCTGCCCTTGGCTTCATGAAGATCTGCCCTGCAACATGCCCACTCTCTGTGCTGCCAGAAACGCCTGGGCAACACAAAACTGCCCCATAACATAAGTTCTCTGGGCAGCCTGCAAAACACATATAACAATTAAAATGCAATATGAAACAGCATTGGGAAAGCTTTGGCCCTCCAGATTTTGTTGGAAAAGAAGTCCTGACATCCCTGACCATCGGTCGTACTGCCTGGGGCTGATGGGAGTTGGAGTCCAACAACTTTTCAGGACCTTGGGTCTGATGATGGGCCCCATAACATCGCAGCCGAAAAATGTGGTTCCAATTAGGGAACTGGCCATGTGTCTCCTTGAGATGAGTGAAATGTATCTGGTTGGCCCCTGTGAGAACAGCATGCTAGATTAGATGGGCTATTGGCCTGTTCCAGCAGGCGGTTCTTGTGTTCTCATCCTCAGCTCTCTTCATTCACACATGATGAAATCCTAAGCATATTTACTATGAATAAGTCTCAGTGAGCACAGCTGCACTTTCAAGGAAACATAAGTAGGATCTGGCTGTTAGTTAAAGCAGTGGTTCCCAATTAGGGGTCCGGAGAACACACCCAGGGGGTCGGTGGCCCCATCCCTTGCCTCCCTACAACTAATTTTTTTGTCATTTTTGCATGGTAACATCACAGATTCAATGGTCTTGTTTCAGCACTGTGCAATTTTTTCAATATATTGACCAAACTCGCTTTTTAAATCACACTGTGATAACGATTTTGACCTGGCAATATGCGGCAATATATTGCTGCCCTTGTGTGAGGTAGAGCAGGGCAGCCGATTTCAAGGCACCTCCGATCTCGGCTGATCAACGCTGCTGATCTGAGCTGCCTTCCTTCAAGCTGAGGGAAGACAGAGCTGCTTACCCTCACTTCAAGACACCATGGCACTACCTTCGATCTCTGAGGCTACTTCTTCCCTCATCCCCACACCTGATCTCAAATTTAAGACATCGTGATATATCGGAATATCGCAATGTTTAGCTGCTGATATCTGTTTTCCAACATCATGATATATCACTCAGCCCTAGTCTGTTTTTTAGTATACCTAAAATCCTTTGCTTATTAGGGGCTACCCCACATTTTTTTTCAAAAAAATTGCTTTGCACAGGTAACCACCATAGAGTTATCAAAATTTTCAAAGGTAGGGGGTCTGTGGATTGGCTTTTGAAAAATCGAGGGTCCTCAGTATTTAGCTAATTGGGAACCACGGAGTTAAAGGATAAAACAAAATTGCCTGCTGCTGATTTTGTCATTCACATGCTAAGAACAAGAGGCACATACTGAGCTTGCCATGGGGAAGCTTCCGAAATCTAATATTTTCCTGAAATGTTAGATATTTGAAAGTCACAAGAAAGTCAATTTTGACTTGTCAGCATTTGCATAGAACAGGCTTCCTCAACTTCGGCCCTCCAGATGTTTTGAGACTACAATTCCCATCATCCCTGACCACTGGTCCTGCTAGCTAGGGATCATGGGAGTTGTAGGCCAAAAACATCTGGAGGGCCGAGGCTGAGGAAGCCTGGCATAGAATCTATTAGCTCCAGCGTGGTTTGTGTAGGACGGTTTGTGGGATCACTTACTTTGGCTGGCATGCTTGTCTGTGCACACGCATGCGTATACCACATCAATGCTTCATTTTCATTCCACGTATCTGGGATTGTTGCCAGCATTGGAGATTGCTAGAAGAAAAGCTTTTGAACTATGATAATGTTTGGAACAAGCCTCGGTGCCAGATGTTGAAGAGTTAATCCTGTAGAAATACAGAAATCAGCTGACCGTGGTTTAAATGAGCTGCCCTTGAAATTAGCATGCATTAAGGTTTGCATTGATGTTAATTGGAGATTTCCTCTTTCCTGGGTCCTTTCAATTGCTATATGTGGGTTAACCAGACCAAAAAAACAAAAACAGCCCCACAGCAAACCCCTGAACACAGAGCATATAGTTTATACCAACAGAAAAAAAATGTTGTCTTGACACATACTTTTAAAGCGTTCTCTTCTAATTACAAGGCAAAGTAAACAAACAGAAACATCTGCCTTATTAACATAATTTCAAAATGGCTGGAAGTGAAAGACTTTACAGTTCGAATTGAAACTGACAGTTTCTGCAGCAGTGTGTAAAATCATAGAGCACAGAAAATATAGTTGCCATGTGAAGAAAGGAGTGTCACAGTTTAGGAGCTGGAGGGCCACACATTCCCCATTCTTGGAATAGACAACAATAAAAGCTACTCTGAAAGCTCACCTTCAATGTTGACAGGAAGGAAGTAATTTGCAGAGCAACTCATAACTATAATTATGCTTTGAGAGAAGAGAGCGCTGTTGGCTGAATGGCCACAATATCCTGGACAAGCTTATCATAGGAAGGAAGGGCAAAGTACACAACCAGAAAATACAAAAATGGTATAAAAGGGACAGACATGCCCCTGGCAACCCACGATACACCACTAGTGGCAACCCACCATGGACTCAGCTGATGATAATGCTCAAATGTTGTCCATAGAGAAAGAGCCTATGAACTCAGGGTGATGAGGACACTGTCAGGGACTGGCTGGATGGTGAGGAATGATGGGGAGCTCCAGCCCAAAGACCCCAGGGAAGCTTCAGAAGAGAAGAGCTCTGAGCTGGGACAGTGGTAGTGGGACAATGAAGACAGAGGAGGAATGGGGGGATGCTGAACAAGAAACAGGCTTGAGTGAGAGAGAGAAGGAAAACACTGCAGACATAGAACAAGAACAGGAGGAGGAGGAGGTGGGGGCTGAAGCTGAGACAGATTCACAGGAGCAGGCAGGTCCTACTGTATTTAGCTCTCCTCCCCGCTTGTCTCTGAGGAGGACTCAGAGGGTGTTGCATGTTACAGAGCAGAGAGCTCAGAGGGCCCCTCTCCAGCAGAGTTTAAGACTGCTGGGAAGACACATGGGTGGGGAGGAGGCTTAGCAGGAAGTGGGAGACCCAGAACTCTAGTTCTGTGAATGTCTTCACCAGGGCCAGTCATACCTAGCATACCCTCCAACATCCCTCCAAATAGGGATGTCCTATTCCATGATAATAATCATAATCATAATTTTACTATTTATATCCCACCCATCTGACTGGGTGGCCCAGCCACCCTGGGTGGCTTCCAACATATATAAAAATAATAATAAAAATTACATATTAAACATTTTATAAAAACCTTTCCTATACAGGGCTGCCTTCAGGTGGCTTGGGGTCAGATAACTCCTTACTCTCCAACATTTTTCTGATGAAAATCCTACCATACCCTCCAATATTTCTCGGATGAGAATAGGGACATTCTAAGGAAAAGCGGGACATTTTCAGGATCAAATCAGAAATTGGGGTGGCTTCTGTAAATCTGGGACTGTCCCAGCAAAATAGAGACACTTGGAGGGTCTGCCACAGGTTTGTGTGTGTTCCATTGCCTTGAATAAAAGAATTAGCTTTATTATTCATCTCTGAGTCTTCATGCTGAACCAGCCCTGACAGACACCAGCACCTCAGCACGTGCAACAGCCACTAGTCATGCTATGTTCCGATTGTCATGAGTTCATTATTTGTTCCTGCATAGGCAGCTTAGGGGCATTATTGCCAGTATAGCTCCTGATTGGCTTCTGCATTTTCTGCTAGGGTGTTTTCCTCTTGCCCTGGACGGAGCATGGATTGGATATAGCGGCCGTTCTACCAGTGCAGTGGTGGCATATCTCCTGTGCTGGGTTAATATGAATATAGGATTGCTCAGCCCAGCTTGCATTGTGCTTAATTCTGGAGGAAGAAACACAGATTTACACTGAGTCAGATCCAGATAAGATTTCACATTTGAGTTTAAAGGGCGGTGCTTAGAAACTGTAAACAGGCAGATGTCATAGGGGATTTCCAATCTATAGGCAGAGGATTTGAATATTTTTCATCACTAGAGGGCACTCACTGATCAGATATTAGTTACTTTATTTTTAATTTTTCAATCAACCAACTTTCAAACAATTGAACAAGGGCTGAAAGGCGAATAGGTTTGCCACCTGAAGCGCTCCAAAATAAGAAACTCATGGTGAGACCTTGAACAAATGGCATTATTGTGTGTGTCACCACATTAGTACTTTGTTAGAACGCACTGTCATTGTCATGCATTACATTAAAGTTCCTTTTGGTTGTTATGAACGGCAATACCATTCATCTAGGAGAAAAGCTCAAGAGCCAACCATAGCAATTACTTCCAAGGCTTTGAGAACACTCCCCAAGCAGTGTGCCTTTTCCCACACCAAGATCTGAAAAGGCTAAATGTTTATATTAGTCTATATTTGCTAAAAATAGAAGGTGTATTGACAAAGCGGGATTGGCATGGTTGGTAGAACTTTTGCACAGTTGACGCCCATGAAATTGCTTCCTGGATCAGGTTAAGCAGTTGGGGGTGGGGGGGAAACCTCAGATTTTAATCTGATTTCCATCTGAAACACTGACTACAATTTCAGGGATGTCTCCAAATACCAGTTTCTGGGAGGAGCGCTGTTGCATTCAGTTCCTGTTTGTGGGATTCCCCGAGGCCACGGGGAGAATGGGATGCTGGATGCAATTGACCTTTGGCCTGACTCAGCAAGGCTCTTCTTATTTTCTCATATTCTTCTGTACATATAGCATGTGTTTAGCCCTTTGGCATTTTTTTTTATCTTGCCACTGCTTATGGGAATGGGCAGAGAAGATAGGAGTGGTGAGTTACTCAGAATCCCTCAGAGCCAAAGGCTCTCTTTTGTTCCTCTGAAGGCCTTGGGGCATTGTGAAAACTTTCAGGAACCTTTTGGGTAGGGTGGGCCAGATCATGGGCCAACTTTGTCAGGTGGCCAGGACAACATACCTGCCAATCAACTGGTATAAAGGTAAAGGACCCCTGGATGGTTATTATTATTATCAAAAGCAACTATGGGGTGCAGTGCTCATCTCGCTTTTCAGGCCAAGGGAGTCAACGTTTGTCCACAGAGAGTTTTCTGGGTCATATGGCCAGCATGACTAAACCATTTCTGGCACAGAGGGACATCATGACGAGTGCCAGAGCACACAGAAACGCTGTTTACCTTCCCGCTGCAGCAGTACCCATTTATCTACTTGCATTAGTATGCTTTCAAACTGCTAGGTTGGCAGAACCTGGGACAGAGCAACGGGAGCTGACTCCGTCATGCAGATTCGAACTGCTGACCTTCCAATTGGCAAGCCCAAGAGGCTCAGTGGTTTAGACCACAGCACCATTCGCATCCTGCCAATCAACTGATATCATTATTGACGGGTTGTTCTGAATGTGAATCTTCAAGCATTCCCTCCAAGACCAATTTCCCCACCCCCAGTGCACGTCACCGCATCCCCATGAACCTTTAAACTCTAAAATGGCAGGCCTCATTTCACAGCTTAAAGCATTAGTCTCCTGCAGGTGTGTTGCGAGCCAGTACAGGGTTGTGGCCTGCCTGAGCTAAGATGGGTCAAAACAGCAGCACTACCACCATTCAAATATATGGTACACACACACACACACACAGAGAGAGAGAGAGAGAGAGAGAGAGAGAGAGAGAAATGGGCCCCCAAATGCATGTTTGAATTACAGTTGGGTTCCAGGTCTGAAAATATTGATGAACACTGACTTAAAGGGTCTGTTTGGGTGGGAATTTAGGCTTGGAAGATAGGAAGCTGTTTATTTTCCACAGCCAGGTCCTTTCTTCCCCATTAGGCCCCAAGCTAGAGGGAAGCAAGTGCTTGTCTGCTTCATTGCTTTCCTTCAGCCTAACTCCCAGTGCCAGCTGGCTGACAGCTTCTGCCTGTGCATCTCTCGGCTGCCATGGTTCCCTTCCTGGCAGCATGAGGGCGGCACGCACATCCAGCCGTCAGCCTTGGATGGTTTTGGATGTGAGGCAGGAGGTAGTTTTGACACCCCCGTTTTCCCTGCAAAACCTAGGGAGTCTCTCCATGTGGTAGAGAGACCCCCTGCAGTTCTCTCCTCTGCATTTTTGCTTCTTGTTGCAGAACGAAGACACAAATCAAACTAAAGCATATACAGTGGTACCTCGAGTTAAGTACTTAATTCATTCTAGAGGTCGATTCTTAACCTGAAACTGTTCTTAACCTGAAGCACCACTTTAGCTAATGGGGCTTCCTGCTGCTGCCACGCCGCCGGAGCACTATTTCTGTTCTCATCCTGAAGCAAAGTTCTTAACCCGAGGTACTATTTCTTGGTTAGCGGAGTCTGTAACCTGAAGAGTATGTAACCTGAAGCGTATGTAACCCGAGGTACGACTGTGCTGCTTACAACAGACCCTGCAACTGTCCCTATTTTCCAGGGATGTCCCTGATTTAGAGAAGCCGCCCCAATTTATGATTTGATCTCAGAATGTCATACTTTTCCTTAGGATGTCCCTATTTTCATTGAAGAAATGTTGGAGGGTATGGAGTTATCTGACCCCCCAAGCTGTTTGAAAGCAATCCTGTATAGCAGGGGTGTCCATCGAGTCAGCCGCGATCAACATGTCGATCCCCGGGTGATTGTGATAGATTATGGTGGATCGCTGGCTCATTTTTCTCTGCGGAGAAAAAGAGCATCCGTGTGTGTGCCGTCCTGACCTGGCGTGAGTCAGTCGTTGCTAGGCTGCTGGCACCCTGGTACATTGGTGTTTAGGAAGTCCCTGCCAGCAAGCTGCCGCAAGTTCACTCCATTAGGAGGCTTCTTGGATCCCCAACAGTGCCGGTCTACCCATGGCATCAGCTGTCCTTAGACTGTTCTTGGCATCCGTTCCCTGCTTTCCTGCGATGGCCCCAGTGGGGATGAAGCTGTGTCATAGATGAGAGCTGCGGAGCGTCTATTGGTTTGTGAGCGATTTATGGAGTGCCCCCCCCAAAAGCAGAACTATGTTGCTCCCCCTTCCCCCTTTAAAAAAAACAACTCAACAACTTTGGATTCCCCCCCCCCCAAAAAAAATGGGTAGATCACTGCCAGTTTTTTTATTCCAGGAGTAGATCGCAATCTCTTGGGAGTTGGACATCCCTGCTGTATAGGGAAGTGGGTTTTTTTTATGTTTCATTATGTTTTTTATTATTTTGGAAGCTGCCCAGAGTGGCTGGGACAACCCAGTGAGATGTGGGGTATAAATAGTAAAATTATCATTATAGAATGGGGCGTCCTTATTTTCATCGGAGAAATGCTGGAGGGTATGCTACAAACAGCAGGGGAATTCTTGTGCAGCTCTTTCACCTTTTGCTTTCCTGTCTAAGTAGAAATCGTCTAGTAAGTGGATAATACAGCTGTTTCCTGCCTCTGAATAGATGCTGTTTATACGCAGAGCATTTTGAATAGGTAATGTGTTGTTGACAGCTAGCATGTAGTCATGTCCTTGGACCAAATTCAAGCAAACTTTCTTTTTTTATATAATTTTTTTAAAATTAAAGATTTTATTGGTTTACAAAAGTATGTGCATTGTCTCTTTTTTCAGACAAGCAAGCTTCCTGTGTGTTACATTAGCCTTCCTTGTCATTGCTACTTATACTTCGGTCAGGAATAATAATAATAATAATAATAATAATAATAATAATAATAATACCCTGCCCATCTGGCTGGGTTGCCCCAGCCACTCTGGACGACATACACAACCAAAATGTTTCCTGCCATTTTGTGCCATACATTGTGTGTTTTCTCTCCCCCCCCCCACACTTACTTTTTCATTTTATTTATAAAGGCTCAGGGTGTCATATAAGCAGGAACCTGTGAATTTAACGCTATCCTAGAAGGTGCACAGGCTGACATTGTGTCATCAAGACTGCTAAAAGGGCAGCACTTACAGGCAACCTGTCCTCTCCCTCCCTGGCCCCTGGTCATTTTTAGCATATGTTTTTATGTTTGCAATACACACGTGTAAAATGCAGGAAATGACTGGTTGCTAAAGGGCTGCTGAATTGCATTTGGAGTATGTTTATTATTAAGGAACAAGCAAAGTGCCTGTCAGGAAGCCAGATGGGAGGAGTCCTCTTAGCTTTCACTGAACCATATGAATCAAACTTGCACTTTGTGTTCTTGAAAGTTTGAAATACATGACATGCAGGTGTATGTTCTTTAT
This sequence comes from Podarcis tiliguerta, assembly GCF_965153285.1. NCBI lineage: Eukaryota > Metazoa > Chordata > Lepidosauria > Squamata > Lacertidae > Podarcis > Podarcis tiliguerta. The sequence goes on from NC_139534.1 coordinate 88,800,840, forward strand.
GGGTATTCTTGCACAGTCTGCTTAATACAAGCAACCCTGAGTATGCTTAGTTGTTAGGATGTAAAATATTAGCCTCATGCACACCATACGTTTAAAGCACTATACCACTTTAAACAGTCATAGCGTCTCCCCAATTCCCCCCCCCGACCTGTAGTTTATTAAGGCTGCTGAAGGTCCCTGGGTTCAATTCCTGGCATCTCCTGGTTGAGCTAGGAAAAACCCCTGCCTGCAACTCTGGAGAGCTGCTGGCAACCATTATAAACAAATACTGAGCCAGATGATGCAGTCGTCTGACTCTCATCTAACACTTCCCATCTTCCTTAAGAGATCGATGCAGCAGGACTTGAAAGATTTCATGGCCTTTTGGGATATATTTGGCATGTGGTATCACATGTCTCCTTTGTGCTGTCTATGTATTTGGTTTTTCCTTGCTGTTATTTTCCATTTCTTTGGAATCGGTTCTTTTTTACACTGTCATTCTTAGCTCATTAAAAACTATGTTTTAGGAGAGACAAGAAAAGACAAAAGGAGAAAGAATGAGGATATATTAAAAAAGAAAACCTAGTTCATGACATGTCATAATCATATGGGGCTTTCCAAATGAATAATTTTTCTCGTGGTAGGATGTGGCCAGTTACCCAATGGATTCTTGCCTGCCCACGGGGAATTTCCAGTAGACAGGGCAGGTGACACGGTTGGAGCCCCTGTCAGGCAGTAGGAACAGCGAGACACATCAGGCTCTTGACATGGTTGACTTGAAGTGCCACACTGTTGTTGACACTGTGATTCTACATCAGCTCAAACCTGATGTAATAGGAGGGATTTAAAACATTTTTTTTACAGACGTCCCTGAATTTTTTTTACAGACATCCCTGAATTGACAACCGTCCCACCCATGTTGCAACACAAGATCACAGGATATGGTGTACACAGGACACTACCGTGAGGGAGAATTTGCTCAGATGAAAGGCCGCTTGGCAGGGAACTACATCTCTGTAGCCTTATGTATGCACACTTAGACTTCAGAGGAGGGATAGTCCTTGCTTGGGACTCCAGACACAAATACCCAATATGAAACCCAAACAATTGTGGGTGCTAAGAAACAGTGTCTTGCATAGGTAAACAAAGAAAGATCTCAAAACCCAGGCATTTGCATATGAGCCAAAACATTCTTTCAGATAGCTTGGACCTAAGCTGTGCAGCCAATTTTAAATATGGTGATACCATCATAATCACCTTGCCACTAAGGAGATTTATTTACCTTTTATTATGAACACACAGAATAATATACATAAATGTATCAAATATTACACCCCTCCCCTAATAAATACAAAACAGGCCTTCATAAAAGATACACCTTTCTGACTTTTTTTTCCCAGTTTCACCTTGGTTTATTTGAGCACTGGAAAAAAGAGTGTGATCAAAGTGTAATTTAACTCATGAACACACCAGATGAGCAAGAATATAGAGCAGAACCTGTGGCTTTGAGGTGGTTTCCAGTGCTGGTCCTACTCAGAACAGGCTGAATGAAGTTAATAGACATGACTAATTTAGGTTCATTAATTTTGAGTCTACTCTTGGGATGGACTTACGGTAATTGGATACAGCCCCAGGATGGCCAGTGGCCAGAAAAGATGGGAGCTGTAGTTTGGGAGAATCTGGAGACCACAAGTTCCTCATTCCTGGTAGAAAGAATCTGTGGGCTTCTGATTCCGCAAAGGCTTGGGTACTTTCAGATTGTCAAGCCTTAAGCACTTCTTTTGAGTTTGAGATAACAGGAAAACAAAGTGGAAGAACAAATGTGTAGTCTTTCAAAACCAGTGACAAAGATATCAGATTAAAAGCTGTATGAAAAGCACCTCAGAGGGCCTCATGCTGCACCTCTTTGGGAAATTACTGACAAAAGCAGCAATTATTAGTGTTGGCAGTTTCTCTCACAAAAGTGTGTTTCTGGATGCTAAATGGTGTTTTATTTAGATAGGGGAGGAGCTGCAAGACTCGGAATTTTCATTTGATAAAGCGAGGAAATAACTTATCCAGAGATTTGACTTTCTACAGCAGAAGTCCATTCAGGCACTGGGTGAGGATGGGTTGCGAGCAAAGAATGGGGGGAAATGGGTATGGAATGGATAAGCAGGTTGATCCGATAAAAGGGACGAATACAAAGTGGCAAAAGAGAAAATGGAGAGGACAGAAAGGATAGGGCAATATTGTGGAAAGGGTGGGGTTGGCGACAGAAACCACAACTGCCAACTTGTTCTCTAGCGTATGTAACATTTTGCATTCGGAAGCTTGTCTCCTCTGACAACCCATTTAACGCTGAAGAGGAGAAATAAATAAAGCGGGGGAGGGGGAGAGAAGTCAAGGCCCCCTGCGCTCAGAGTTAAGGCACATTATGAGAAGAGACGAAAATACCCCAAAGCCACAGGGCGCAAAGTGGGCAACCTCGCACATGGGAAGAGAACGGAGCCAGCCCGCTTCCTCCTGCCTGTTTCCCTTCCTCCCATATTCCCCGCCCCGGAGGAGGGAGCTGCTCCTCCTCCTCCTCTTCTTCCCACAGCCGCCGAGGCCGCGCGAGGAGAGCGGGGAGGCGGCAGTCCACGTGCGGGAAGGCGCTGGCTGATCTCCCGCGTTGTTAAGGCCGGCCGGCGAGGCTCCTCCCTTCCCTTGTATTCCTCCGGCCTGGGGAGCCTCGCCCCGATCAATCCTTTCCCTCCCGCCAGGGTTCTAACTTCGACCCTGCAGGCGGCAGGAGCAGCTGCTCTGCCCCTTTAAACCCTCGCCGAGGGAGGGCAGGCCGCCCTCGTTCCCCCGCCTCCCTCCCCTCCCACTCGCCAGGCCCGGCGCGTGAGGCGAGCTCGCGCTAGAGCGCAGGCGGAGCAACGACCGAGAGCGGCTGTTGCTTGTGGCGGCGGCGGCGAAGGAGGAAGCGGGACTCGGCGTCGGAGTCCGAACGAAGCAGACTGAAGAGACGAGAGGAGGAAGGAGGGGGGGGAGGGAAAGTGCCCTCGCCTTCGCCGCCGCCCGCGCGACGTTGCCCCGGAGCTACTTTAGCCTTGGCATTTCTATCTATTTAAAACCCCTCGCTTGTTTGTTTATTTCCCCTGGCGGCCGCGAATGTTGCATTGGCCGAGCCCTGCGCCAAGAGGAGACGGGTCCCTCCCCTGCCGTAACCAGGGCCAGGCAGACAAGGGCACGCGGGCCTTGCAGCAGCAAAGGCAACAGCAGCGGCAGCCCAGCCTCTCAGTGCCTTGGAGCGACGAGGAGGAGGAGGAGGTAGCAGGAGGAGAAGAAGAAGAAGGGGCCGCCTTCTTCCCGGAACCAGCCGCGGCTGGGTGAGCGAGCCGCTGCCGGGAAAGGGGGTGGGGAGGGGAGGGCGGGCGAGGAAAGTGTGGGGTGTGTGGAGGGGGCTGGCGGTGGGGCTGAAGGCGCGTCCTTCTCTCCACCCCTCCCCACCTCCTTTGGTTCTTTGTTAGCCAAGCGCGGAAGGCAGGCAGGCATGGGGGGGGGGCTGTCAAGAGTTCCTGGGCTTTCCCCTTCCCAGACATGCACACCTGCTCTGCGGAGCCCGGGGGGTGGGTGGGGTGGGGGGCGGCTTCTGGAAAATAATAAAAGAGCCGCCGAGTACAGACGGCGACGGTTTAGGTGGATTTGGGGCAAAAGGGCGGAGGGCGAAGATGCTTGAGCCCTGTTTTCTGCGGGAGCATCTGTGGATGGAGACTGACAGCCACTCTCTTCGTCTCCCCCCCACCCCCCAAAAAAAAAAATTCCTTCAGAGGATTAGATTCCCAAGGGTGACGGTGGGGGGAGAAATCCTGGGAAGAAATCCCATCATCGCCTGGGAAACTTGTCAGGACAAAGCTGTGGTGGAGATGCCAGAACGCTCAAAGTTGCTGGAGGATGGGCTAGTTAGATGCAGCAGTTTTTGGTGATCTGTGACCCTCTTTTAAGCCACACAAACATTTAGCGAAAGTATTGTCATTATTATTTTACTTTCTGTTCCTGTAATCATTGCACTGCTGTGCTAACCTGTCTTAGTCCAGGCCATGTCCCAAACCACTAGTTGAAGACCAGTGGATTCTCAAATGCAGATGTGCCTGTCCTGTGTCTGCATTGGGGGCAGCTACTAAAGAGAATTCTGGGGCTTGATGACATAACGGAACACAATCTTTATTTATGCCATGTCTCTGAAACCTCCTTTTAGCGGGTGGTGTGGGTGGTGAAATGACTCTTAGGCTCTGGTAATGTCTAGTTTCTTTGTGTCTGAATCTGTACTTTGGGTGCTGCTCTACAAATGCTGAATTTCCTGGGGAAAGTTGTGTGGCTGTAAGTAACTACCTCACTCTTTTAAAAAAGAGGAATAGGGGAAGAAAGAAGACTCTTTTAAAAAAATAATAAAAATCTGTATCTCTTTAGAAAGTTGTGCTATTTTACAAAAGCCTTTTGGGCTTTAGAAGATGAAATATTGCATTCATATGCTTATCTCTGTTTTGAAATAAGTTGTGAGGTGTAATGAGAAAATAGTTGTGCCTATGAATAAGAATAAAAGTCCATTATTGGATTTAAGAGAGAGTGAATGCTTTGCTTTCCAGTAATGTGCTCCTCTTCCACGAAACTTTACGTAAGAATTGCTAATCGTATATAATCGTGGCTGGTGTGCTGATCCTGTTTGATCCTAATGTTAGCTGCTAGGATGTGTTCTATAATAAACTTAAAGTAGAAAAAACCAGCACAGCCTTCTGCTGACAAAAGGTCTTCTCATGTATGAGTTCTCCTTTCCTATAAAATGTATATGCAAGATCAGCTTGAGTGGTACATTGACACTTTCTATTGAATATTTCATTCTAAGTGGTGGTTTCCACCTGAATATTAGCATATTAGTGCTGAGGAGCTGAATTTTTATACAAGGCCTCTGTCTGGTTTAACTTTTGTTCAATATTTGGATATACTTAAAAAAAAAATTCCTTATATTAAAGGGTGGGGGATTGATGAGATTCTCAGTTTTTAATTGTTGTCTTATGCTGAAGAATTGCATCATAGAGTTGACATTCACTATTTGGGTACATGTGTGTGAATGTACACCTGTCCATGTTAGGTCTGCCCCCCATCGGCTTTGTAGAATTTTGTAAGCTCTGCTACTATACAGATAATACAAACAATTGAATCTATTTAGTACATAGCTTTTTTTGTTTACTACATCCCACTTTTCAGTATACCTATACCTATTTGTTATTTGAAATAACATTTTGATTCTAGGCCTGTAAGCAAGAGTCACCACTCTAGTATCAAAAGTCCAGGGGCTGAAAAAAGCAAAAATGGTTGAGATATGTTGGTCTTTAGATTCTTCCTGAATGGCTATACTCAACTTACAGTACACGGTAATTTAAAATGTGATAGTGTCTGATGAGCAGAGCTCCACACACTTGGATCCCCAAATTTGCAAGCTTTAGCTAACCAAAAATATTTTGAAACTGCTAGGATTCTCTTTGTGTGCTGTACAATCATAACCCCCTGCTCCTTTCCCCAGCTCATAGTGTAGAAGTAGGGAAGGGATCAGTCTTCCCTTCAACCATAGCTGCCTTCTCCACCTTGGAACTAGAGAGTGGAGTGAGGATCTTCCCTGAATTCGCTGCATTTCTTCCCTGCATTTCTGTGGCATTCTGGTGTCCCGAAAGTATAGTGCATCCAGAGGAAAAATCACTGCCCCATCTGACAGGTTCAGAGGAAGACACCAGCTGATGGTCTCATCAGAAAGTGTGGTAGACGAATTTGTGGGTCCCTGCTGAGGAGTAATTTAAGAGACACTAGTTTGGCAAGCTTCAGTTCTTAGGAAATGTGGGTTTTTGTTTGAAGTTTTTGAATGTCATCACAATTTATTGTAACCTTGTGTCATACATTTGTCTGAACTGGGAAGGAAGTGAAGATGTTGAAATTTCTTGATGATGCTTGAAGTTGTTTGTATCTCAAGTACTGCCAATTTATTTTATTGTGCTTTCGTTATGTTCCAGTAAATGCTATTGTGTAGCAAGGCTTCACTTGGCAGGCTCTCTTCTATCATGGTAGATATTCAGGGTTTTTCTTTCTTTCTTTCTTTTTTAAAATAAAGTGATTTTCTTAAGGAAAGTGAAGAAGTGTTTTTAACAAAAGAGAATGTTGTTTTCCTAGCACAAGTTGAGATTTTTCTAAACTCTGCTCAGGGTTGTTGAAATAGTCTTGGAACTATAGTATCTAAAGCCTGATGCTTGGGTGCAGAAGCAGGAGGAGGATGCCACTTTGTCTCCTTCTGTAATAAAATGTACTTGCCTGTCCCAGAACTACGGCAAGAGAGAAACGAAAATGCTTGCATAGGCCTAAGAAATTTTTCAGACAGGGCACTGTCCCCACCAGAGAAAGACAAAACAGTGTTGTGAGTGATGTTCTTTTTTGAATGCTAAACATTGAAGCCCATTTATGTGGATTTATGGACAATGTGTGGATAACTTATACCTGGCAATTATGCTTGCAGGTACAAAAGAGAGCGTACTTTGCAGTCATACTTGGGCACCCTCTTAGTTGGCTTCACTACATGGGAACTGCTGCAAACTGTGCAGCTTCTTCCCATGCCACTTGCGTAATATAAGAAGTCTAGACTTGAACTGCAGTGTTCTTGCTCCCACTCTACAAAGATAACATCCGGAGGAGCTCTCTGACTCAGTGAATGTAATTTGATTGACTTACAAAATCAAACATGCATTGGATTAAACTACATGCCCACAGTGCCATATAAGTAACTGGGCAGTTTTCTCTTTCTTGCAGGTAGCAGCAGCAAGTGCAAAGCAGCAGCTCCATAAGTGGCCTCTGTAGCAAAAGCTGGAGCCTGCTTAGTCTGTGTGCCTGTCTGCAAGGAGGAAAACCTATGTCATTGCATATGTTTTATTTACAATGTCTTCTGGGGAACTTTGATCCTTAGAATCTTATGAGGGGTTTTCAGTGAGAAATCAGAAAGAGCAAAGAAACGTAGAAGATAGCTACCTAGCATTCCTTCTCTTCACAAACAGTGAGTACAGTCATACTTTGGGTTGAGCGTTTTCAGGTTGCACTCTGCGGCGACCTGGAAATAATAGAACCCGTTACTTCCGGGTTTCGCTGCTCGCGCATGCGTAGACACTCAAAATGACGTCATGTGCGGAAGCAGTGAATCGCGACCCATGCAGACCCAGGTTGCGTTCGCTTCAGGATACGAACAGGGCTCCGGAACGGTTCCTGTTCGCATCCAAAGGTACCACAGTAGTTGAAGGAGTGTTGGGTGTGTCCTGAGTCACATTATGTTGGGGGGGGGGGGCAAGAGTGAAGCCCAACAGGGCTGGTGCATGCCTCATATGAATGGTACCCAAGAACATGTTCCAGAATCCTTTGCATAGTACAGTGGTTTTTGATTGGCAGTTGAAAGTTATGAAAACCAGTTTCCCCCCTCATAAATAACTGAGTTGTCAGAGCTAAGTTTGGTTTAATTTTCAGTTTGTGGTTAAGGCTCAGAAATACATTTGTTGTCAGGTAAGCTAAACTCTATTGCATGTGTGCCGTTGTTGTTGTTGTTGTTTATGAATCACCCTTCCTTTAGTATCACCCCAGGCAGTGTCCAACAAATGATAATAAAATTACTTTAATGAGTAAAGCAACTAGAGAACTAAAATAATATGCTCAGGCTTGTGGCTGGGTTAGTATTATTATTAGTAGTAGAATTTATTAAATTTGTATACTGACCTTCATCCATAGATCTCAGGGTGGTTCACAGCATAAAAATACAAGATAAAAACACAACATGCATAATAAAAACAATTCAAAGATACAGTATAATATGCAATAAAAGTCCTTATGTATTGAGCACAGTCAGCATAAAGATCAACAAATATGAAAATTGCTTTTTGTGTACTCCAAAGCATAAAAAGAACAATGGACAATGAACAATAACACAGTTAGGACAATAATACTTTGGAACAAACAGTTATAGATATATTTTGACAATTACCAGTAAGTCTTTTTCAAATTTGTCCCAATCTATCCTAAGTGTGGGTGTCAGGGGAGCCTCTCTAAGAAGACATTGTACAGCTAGGGTGGCACCACTGAAAAGTCTTATTATTGATACTATTACTATTAATAAGGGGCTTTCCATTCAAAAGTGACCCAGGCACAATATAAACACTAAAACCAATTATAGCAAATAACCAATTAAAACTTCAATCGGTAGCTACCTGCTGGATCTCGTTTGGTGGAACACCTGAAAAAGGTCCTTGATGTCCTTAATGTGGCAGGTGTTACGTGAAAGGAGACTATTGTTCAGATAACATGTCTGCAACCTTTTAGGGCTTTAAAGGCTTAATATTGGAACTTTGAGTTGGGCCCAGAACAATACTTGAAGCTAGTGCAAAAGAAAGAAAGAGCGGGATGGAGGGAAGCAAGCAAGTACTGGTGTATTATGGTCATAAGGTCCAGTCCTAGTTGACCATCTTATTTTGGATCAACTGAAATTTCTGCAAGGTTTTCAAAGACTCCCCCATGTATTGTGTGTTTCAGTAATACAAAGAAGAGGTTACCAGAGCATGAATCACTGCAGCTGCTTCCCTGTGCTGTTGCTGTTCTAGCTACCCAATGACTTTGATGTTAAAATTGCTCAAGGCTTTGGCTTCTAATCTAGACAGTATTAAGTAAACTGCAGAAGAAAAAAATGTTTTCTTTCCATTACCTTTTCCAAGTGCTTCTAGTGAAGCAATTAAAAGGGAGAAACATGTATAAACCCCAGCAAATGTTAAGAATGGCCCTCATGCAAATCTGATCAAATTAGCCCCCTTTACTTAAGCTACGCTGTCAAGACTCATTTGACATCTGCTTTACTACCAGGGGAGCATACAAAAAAAGTGACAAAATGTTTCCTAATTTGTTAGCAGGTCAGGGATTGTCATGAGTTAGATTAGACATGAGAAAGTTGAAGTAAGGAGTGTTGGTTGTGCTTTTGTGCACTTTCCAGTTTCCTTGAATATCCCTTCTTTTCTAGTAGTATAATGATATCAGAACATTTATGAGTGTCAATACTCTGCTTCGTTAATTCATTAGATCCAGGGCTGAAAAAATCCCAGGCGCCTAACATTTAAGTATCAGCATTAACTCTTTCACTTCAATGTTCTCCATACTGAGATGAGGACTGACATTTGCAGGGTGTGGGGGCACTGGTGGAGGTCACAATGCTTCTGCTGCAGTGGTTTAATGATTTCACTGTGTTAGGGGAAAGTTTCAAAGAAGTGATAAACACGGGTGTGATTATTTGGCAGTGACTATGGAGAACACTGCCCTTTTGAAGTCTATAACATTTTAAAAAATCAAGATTCTTGCCACCTGACTATGTATTCTTTTGTTAATGACAGTTTTTGGAGAGAGGAAGGAAAATGTAACTGTTACTACGTTGAGTTTTTTAAAATTATTGATGAAGATCTGTGCACAAATCAAATGGAATATAGTCATAGTGACTACAGTTCCAACTTAGAAACTATACTGAATGTCTAATTCTTCCTGAAGTGAATTCATATCAAAAAATAGAAGGACGGCATTTAACTTTCAACATTGATTGCAGCACAAAGAGAGTGTGCAAACAGGAAACTTGTTCTATGGTGAAGTTTGCAAACAGGAAATTTTCACAGAACAAACATAGCTCAAGTATAACCTAAGAAAGATAATAAAAAATGTTTTTCTGTAATGTCATGATATTTTTACCAAGTATTACTTGTAATTCCTCATGTCAAATTTTATGGAATTTTTTGTGGTACTTGCCCTGCTTTTACTGGAAAGGGACAGAGGAGTGCTTCTCTTTCCTTATTTGAATTGAGTCAGTTCAGCATTCACCAACAGAGAGCTAGGGATGAGGGACAAAACTAAACAATGGAAGGGTGTCAATTGCAATACCTACATTAATATCACAATGGGACCTTAAAGGTTCACAAAAGTGGAAGATTGGAGTAGGAGGCAGATATACTCTAAAATCAGATGTACATATTGAGATCCATCTTCACTGAAGAAAGGATCGTTTTGTGTCCTGTCACATAAATACCTGCAAGGAATTAGCAGTCTTGGAAACAACCCAACCTTCCTTTAAATCTGCTTCACACACCCAGAGTGGAATGTAGTGGTATTCTTTCTTGGCAGTCTTAAGCTACTTCAATGTTTCTGTTGTTTTAGCTTTATTGTAATGCTTCAGTAGCTAATGAAGCACAAGAGGAAGCAAAATCGGTTTCTACAAATACTCAAGCATGAAAATTCTGTTGTTTAACTCTCTGCCTGTACCGCTTTTTAAACTGATGAATGGCACACAGGCTGAAAGCTATTTTAATATATAGAAAATCTGCTTTTCAAAACTTATTAATCAGGGTGGTGCAACTTTTTTTCCTTAGTAACTAATGTATACGTACAGATATTGTATGTGTCTTGGATGTCTGATCCTATATACAATTATCTAAAACTAAGCTAGCATTAGAAAAATCAGAAAGCTTGATGGCTGAATCAGAATTTTGAACCTGTGTTTGCAACATTCAGCCTTGCACTTCCGGCACTGCACTGGATCTTGGGAATAGTGAAATTGTACAGGAGACCTAAAATAATTATTCAACTGGCTACTGAAAATCCATGGGGCTTTTGCCTGGAATACTGAAGCACAGCTCAGTTCATATGATTACAATATATAAAGACAAACTGGACACATAACTCTGAAACTTTGGTGCTTCTAGCATGCTGCAGCATACAACCATGAAGAATGTGTGTAAGGTGATAGAACAAAACAAAGGCAACTTCCTCCTTTCTTTTTCCTAGCCATAAAGAACAGCAATGTGGCTGTTCAGATTTATTTGTTATCTTTCACTAGCCTTAGTTCTTTTGGCACATTCAAGATAGTTCTTTGGACAGTGGACGCCACAGAAGGGATTTAGAAGTTCCTGCTGTGGTTGAATGACAAAAATCAGTGAGGACAGAGAAACCTACAGGCAAAAAGTGTAATGAGGAAAATGTTAATTACAAGGTTTTGGTTTTCAAGTTAGTTCCCTAAAGCAAATCTCTTGGGGGCTAACTACACAGATGCATAAAACAGAGCTGTGATTCTGAAAAGCAGCTTCAGAAGAAAGCAAAGTGGCAGGGAAGGAGGTACACAATCCTCTTCCTACTTGCTGTTTCTTGGCTTCACATGGCACCCCAAGCATTTTCTCCCCTACATGGGGGTCCAGATGCATGAATCCTGCTTAAAATGAAGAAAGAAGATAAACTTGAGCAGTGAGAGGTAATATTTCAAAGGAAGTCTGAGATTCCCTTTAAGGATTGCTTTTCTGATAGCTGTTTCACATTCTGAGTATTATTAGCAAGCATATTCTATATGCTATGTGTACCTTTCAGAGTTTACCATAGCAGATATGGAGTAAGTTATTTTCTCATTATGTGTATTATGAAGGGGATCTGGGCTGTGTTTTCCAAGCTTGCTTGTGGAGTGTAAGGGAGGACGAATTTGTCTTGGGCATTACTGGGAACACTGCTCACAATTTCAGTAGACAGATGAGTACTCAGTTTCCTTGTAAAGTGTGAAGTTATGTAAGTTGTTGAGCTAATGGAAACCAAAAGGAGCACAGTGGCTTGAAGTACAAAGGTGGATGGGATGTAGGGATTAATGTGTGCATGTTATCCTACTGCTAATGCAATGTAATGAGCTGCTTGACACACAAATGTAATCTTTGGTCATATTGATGGAATATGGATGTGACTGCAGGTGAATGAGCAGTTTGGAAGCAGAGGAGCCGGCTAATTTCGCATCTGCTGTCTGTGCTAATATTTCTATTATCTGAATCTGCCTCAAGATTTGCTGTTACTCATTGTATTTGAAATCCAACACATCGCTTCAGCTAAAATTCACTCCTGTCTTCGTGAAATGGTCGTGCAAGAATTTTATTTTAAATGAAACACAATGTGAAAGGCTGATGTAGATTAGATTTAAGACTGCTTCTGTTAGTTCACAATATAATAAACGCAAGAGCAAAGATTGGAGGGAGTTAAGGAGCAATAATTTGTGTTTGTTTCCTGAGTGTCTAATGGTATTTCAGTATGTGCATTTGGTTACTTGTTTCTGAATAATTTGGTCAGAGTGCCTCTTCCTGTGCTATGTTTGTAAGTGAGCTTGTGTACCCTGGAAAGGTTTCCTAATATGGTTCAGCCAACAAAGCTAGCTTATGGTGAGGAGGTGGGACCTTAAGAGCAATGCTAAAAAGAGCATGCATGTTAACTCACATTTATTTTCATCTTGTCCTCGGCTGACACCTCACTAGTTCCTGTTTGTTACTCTGTTGCTAATCACAGAAGACCATTGCATTTAATATTGATTAATTATAGACTACATTTTACAGCCTTCACCTCAGATCATCAACTTGGGTGGTGATTAACAAATGTCTATACCAGGGGTCAGCAAACTTTTTCAGCAAGGGGCTGGTCCACTATCCCTCAGACCTTGTTGGGGGGGGGACTATTTTTGGGGGGGGAGAAAAAAGAATGAATTCCTATGCCCCACAAATAATCCAGAGATGCATTTTAAATAAAAGCACACAATCTACTCATGTAAAAACACCAGGCAGGCCCCACAAATAACCCAGAGATGCATTTTAAATAAAAGGACACATTCTACTTATGTAAAAACATGCTGATTCCTGGACCGTCCACGGGCCGGATTTAGAAAGCGATTGGGCCGAATCTGGCCCCTGGGCCTTAGTTTGCCTACCCATGGCCTATACTAGAGAAGTCATTGTTCCTGATCACAGAAACTAAGAGTATTCTAGGTATAGCGATGAATTATCTTTTCAGATGTCAACTGGGAATGTAGCATGCTGCTACTAGTAAATTAATGTCCTTGAATCCAGGTGTTTCAGTGTAAGCTTCTCAATGTTACTGTATGCTTTTATAATTGGAAACTGTTCTTTTACTTGGCTTTTCTGTATATAATTATGAGGTAGGCTTAAATAAGAAACAATAGGAGGAGACATGTGGGGAGGAAGACTTCTTCACCAGAAATCCTATGGCATAAAAGCCTGAATTCTTCAGGTAGAAATAATAGTCTGAATTTTTTTGGGGGGAGGAAGAGACTATATATGATCAGATGATGCTCTTACACATCCTGTAGTCACATTCTGTAGTGTGTTATTTGTCAGTCTTCTGTAACCACATCTGCTTAAATTAGAAAATGACAGACTTTATTTTAGGGCAAAATCTGTTACTCTTCTTAAATGTCTAGGCCTTTTGTTTTTCTTGGCGCTATAAGATGCTTTAAGATAAAAGTGCTGATGCAGGCTGTGGATAAGAAATGGCCAGGGCTGTTTTCGATGCAAGGCAGTGTTTTAATATGGGCTGCTTTTAAATAGTGTGCTTTTAAGCCTCGGTATTTGCAGTTTTTGAAGTGGCTTCTGAGCATTGAAATGGTTCTGTATTGCACAGGCTACCAGTTTGATAAAAATATAGTCTCAAATTAGGTAAAATAAAGCCACTCCCTCCTTGCAACATGACTTTTGTTTTTGGAGTGTGTTTGTTTAATTAATGTAAAGAATGGGCAATTGGGAATGGAGAAATGGTGTGTGGGAGAGAGAGAGAGAGAGACCCTTTCCTTACCTGTTGTTTTCTGCTTTAAATTACTCAGTCCCCCATCCCCACTTTCTGGAGTAATAGAAACATGTTGAAGAACAAGCATCCATTTGGAAATTTGTGGGAGGATACTTTGAATGGGAGTCTGTTCAACCTTTTCCTTGCCAATAGGTGTAAAACATTTTAATTGCATTCTACCAAATCAGCATTCTGAGGAGCAGGTGATAGCGCACATTTTTTCATGCAGCATTTAGTTTAGTTCTAAGTAGGTTGTGCCTAATGAGACTGTATGTTTCTGCTTTTTCATCAGCAAAAAGAGCTATCAGTATTGTGTGTCTATAATTTATAGGGCCATTACTTATCAAATATGTGTAAAGACATAGTATAGTCATAGTTATTTATCTTCAGGTTCCTGATAATGTTTTTAAAAGGATTATCAGTTGGGATCCACTGAAAATGAGATTGCCTGTATTTCTGCAGTTAATGTTTGTGTAACTCTTCTACAATGTTTGGAATGCGGGTTTCAGAAACATGTTGCTAATAAGGACAGTGCCCTTAAAATCCAGCGTTGCTGCAATTGGCTACGTTGGATATCTCTAAAGTAAGCTCTGTACAAACCTGGGTTGAGGGATGCTTTCTGGGAAAACCTTAATTTTGTAGCAGTAACACGAGGGCAGTAAAAACTGACTCTGTAGACTTCAATCATCATTTTCTTTTAGACATTATCATTGTGTAGGAATAAAAATTTCAAACTTCTAAGAGGCAGAATAAGAATTTCAGGAGACTGGAATTTTTCCAGTTTACCTTTCATGCACTGTTCCATAATTTTGCAGTAGATGCCAGGCAGTGGAGTAGGAGAAGGCTGAATGCAGAATATAGGCTTTGAGCTGTGCTTTCAGTTCAGTTAGAAGCTTGAGATTCCAAACTCTGAAAAATAAATGTATTGCCGATAAATTTCTGCAAACGCATAGGTCAGGGGATTAAAAAGGGGGTAGGGGGGAAAGAAAACAAGAGTATGGGTTCCACTGATCAGAAATTAGACCTTCTCACTCTGTAGCAGTGTTAGTAATTCCCCAAGTGCCAGGCATGTTTTGCAACTGGTGTGGGTCCAGGTGTGACCATATGGACATCTCTGGATGCCAGTTTGGCAACTGACATCTCCATCTGGCTGCCCCCCCCCCCAGCTTTTTGAAGCCAGTATGCAGAAAGCTTATTTGTTGTATTTATATCCCACCTTTTTCTTCAAGGAGTTTGGCCCCTCCCCTCAGTTAATCCCTATAATGATCTTGTGAGGTAGACTAAGAGGCTGTTAATGGCCCAAGCTCACCCAATGAGCTTCATGACTGAGTGGGAATTTGAACCATGATTTCCCAGGTCCTAATCCAACACCCTAACCACTACACCACACTGACGTACTTCTGTTATGGGGCAGCTATATAAATTAAGTAGGTAAATAAATGTGAGGAAAGCAAAATGTCACTTAGAGAAGAATCTGAAATATTTTCCTTGAAACTTGAATTTCTCTTATTCTGAATTGTTTTATTTGATGTTTTAATGTGCTGTAAGCTGCTTTGAGAATTTTTTTTCTTTAAATATAAAGCAGTGTAGAAATGAAAATAATAATGAATTCCACTGCAAAAAAACCCCCCACCTCTGTTGTGTGCCTAGAAATTCTGTTGTGGCAACTGTAACCTAGGTTTAAGGTGCCACTTGGCAATTAACTTATATATCTGAGTTTCTAACACTGCTCTGCAGACTTGTGTAACTTGTTTAGGAATTTCAAATGATACTCTTAGAAGCATTCTGTAAAAGTGTCCCATCCTGTTCTATCCTAGTCCCGAACAAATCCCCAAATTTGCAGGAATTATGTTAATAACCTCTCTCTCACACACCCAAATATCTGTGTAGTTCTCATATTTGGAGTTTCTGGCCATTCAGTGTTTTACATTAAGTGTAGACTTCTAGATTCAGTTGTATCATGTTTAGGCCCAATTTTCTTCTTTGTTTGTGATTTAGGAGGCCTGCCGTCCTTGAAAAGCTGAGTTTGACTGAGGTGTGTAAGCCAGGAGTCTAATTTTTCTGTTCATAAAAACTATATACTGTATGTAACAACAGGATCTTAAACATAACAGTAGTTTCATTTTTGCTTGAATTGGGTTTTTGCATTCACAATTTCCACTTGTTTGTGATAGTTGACTCAGCATTTGAATTTTTATTGGGTTAGTTTTGATCTCTGGCCAACTCTGTTGGTTAATTTGATTTAACTGTTTTGTGTAGCGAACTGTAACAATTCAGCACTATTGAGTTTCATTTCTCCTTCTCAGTGAAATATCTTAAAATTTGAACTTTTGGCAGTTTGTCTTGTGTTGCTGAATCATTTTTTAAAACCACTGCAGAAGAAGGGACAAATAGACTCTTTTGTTTATATTTAAAGGATTAAAATGCTGCATTCAAGCCAGGCCCACAACCTTAGTTGGCATCTGTCTGTCTCAGGAGACAATGGAAGCGGGCGTCATTGGAGGTAAAGTCAAACTGTTGAAGAGTTACAGTGCCTGTTGTGTTGTTGGACCTCAACACTTTTCATCTATCCTCTCTAAAGACCCAGATCGTCCTATGCCAGCTCACTCGTTCCTCCCGTTCCTTCAAGGAGTAGCACTTCTCTCCCTGTCTGTGCGACATAAATTCCCCACCTGGAATCTGCATACTGTCTTATCATCTCTATAATGTCCTCCTTTTGAGCTACTCAAGTTGGTCCCTCCTACTATCCTTTAAAGTCCTGTGCCTCATAGCCACTACCTCCACCAGAGGCATTTCAGAACCAAATTCATTGTCAGTTGAGAGACATCGTTGTGTTTTCCACAGAGAGAGATAGTAATTCCTTCCAAAGGTACTTTCACAATTCCACTGCCAACAAGACCTGATTCTTCCATCATTCTGCTATTTTCTGGTACATCTGTCAGAAAAGGCAGGCAACTCCCTTGATGTTCGTTGAAAAGTGACGGTCCATACAACAGACCAGCTTGCTCTTCAGCTCCTTTCATCCTCTCCTGAGGAGGAAAAGAGTTGAATTCACTACTCTAGCTGGATGGCAGAAACAATGCATTTTGTTGGCTTGTGTTTCTCTTAACCTGCCTCCACCTACTTGACTAGGACAGCAGCACTCTTGCAGCCTTCTCCCTAAATGCCCATCTACATACAAGAGTTTTGCAGACTGGTCACATGGTCAACATCTTCCACATTCCTTTAGCATTACAAAACTGACACTTTGGCTTCAGCTTCAGCTGCCTTTGGAAGGAGGGTGTTGCAGCACCTTCTTCCAGTCACTGTTTGTTCCACTCTTCATGGGTCTGTAGGCTTTTGTACATCCCAATCTGGCCGCATTTGTTTCTGTGAAAGGTTTTTCTGGATCCCATAAAAGCTACCGCCAGAGCCCACCCAGGCTGTCAGCAGCTGTTTATTCCATTGCACCTCATCAATTGTCTCCCGCTCCCCCCAATAGTTTCTCCATCATACTTCTCTACCTTTCCTACCAGAGTCTCAGTGAATTTTAAAGGCAACCTTTCTGTTTAAAGCTGCCTTCCATGCTATACTGGTACCAAATCTCCTTGCTTTCTGGCTTATTATTTAAAAACTGAAGAAGGAAGGGGAGGGGAGGAGCTAAAACGGCAACTTCCTGTTTGAATTATTTATTTTTTGCAAGCTGGCAATGTTGCCTACTGACCGTTGGTTGGTGCCAAACCTAAATCCCAATCTGGCAACAGTTTTTACAGGATCCAGAAATACCTTTCATACATAGTAAGTAGAATGGATTTGCTTTCTCCCTTGAAGAAATATGCAGAATCCTGGTAGTTGCGTGATTTGGGCTAGGCTATCTCCCTGCTTTCTAGAGGGGAAAGGCATGAAACTGTTCTGAAAGGTTGAGTCAATTGCCCTCCATGGTTTTCCATGGGCCCTCAAAATATGAAAAGATAGGAGCCAAAGGTGGATCTGGTGAGCTGATTAGAAGGTAGATAATAATCCCAGGGGCATATGTGAGCTGTGCTACAGAAGACCTCTGATTTCTGTTGCGGTCTCTCTGTGGGTTCAGCTGCTATAGAGTAACCTTTGCTAGCCCTCTCTGCCTTGCATGTTTATGTAGAGGTGTTCTAACATAATCTTGTATTGTTTTGCTGAACTGAAAACTCAAATTGGTGTGACTGAAATTTGTTGATTGTTGTCCCTTTTGATTTGCAAGCTGTCAGTTGCCAGGTTTTCTCTTCCACAGCTACCTGTACAGCCCTATGCTCTTCAGCATCCTGTAGCTAATACATCATGTTTTTAACCTAAGGGCATGATGTCCAGCTGCACCATGATGATGTTTTTGGACAATTCCTTCAAAGCAGTGCCCTTATCATGCCCTTATCATGTCAGGGTTTGCAGAAAGCAGAAATGTCTTGTAAGAAACAGATGAGTGGTGATCATGATCTGCTGGTATTTTATTACAGCTCAGTGGACACTTGAGACTGCCTTGGCCTTATCCACTTAGTGCTTCCTTGACTAGCAATGATCTTTGTGATAGATTCCCCTTTATCCCTTCTTCCTTCCAAAGTGGAAAATCTATATGTCCTTGGGTACAGGGCACAATACTTCCTTGCCAGCTTTGTTGTCTGGCTCAAGTAACAAGGCATTCCATATTCATGTTGCTGTGCTACTTTTTCCTAGACATCAGTTAACTGAGTGGTTTCAAGTTGGCCTTCTCAAAAGCACGAGTATTTTTTTCCTGAGGGTGCTTGGTTTATGTGTACTGTTCTCTTAAAAGTCTGGCCATTGGGTGGATGTGACTGTAAGGAATGAATGCCTCTGTTGTCTTCTAGAACATAAAGGCTACTACTGTCAGTAACAATCTGAAGATTCATGGAGATTGTTGGGTTTATAGCATTAGCCCCTTTCTCTCTGGCCCTTAGTATTCATTTCTGCTTCAATTAATGGTATATTCAGAAAGAAGTTAAACTCTTGCTTAGTTCCCAACCCACTGTTTATTTTAGAATATAATGTTGAAGGCACTTCATTGGATAGTTCATACACTGATACTATCAAAGACAGTGCTATTTCTAGGTCTGGAAGAGACTGGTTCAATTTAAACTATTGGTGCAGATGCACGTGTATGAGGCTAGTGGTGGACTTTCTGGTTTTAGACCTGGTTGCCCAGTGTCTTTAGTTTTGTATGGGCCATTTGCAGAAGAGTAAATTGTTTAAAAGGCATGCCAATAGCAGGTGAATCAAGATTTGGAGAATCCCAAAGAATCTGATACTGGCACTATCAATCAACTTTTATTGTATAACCAAAGGCCTTTACAATGGATGACAGAGAGTTAAATGAAACTTTAATCTAAAATCATGTACATAACCTGTAGCAGTTTACAACATAAAAGGAATTTACAACATTAAGACTTAAGATGGGAGTGCATTCACATAGCTGGAACAGAGCTTCTTGGCTGCCAGTGCAAATTTGACTACCTGGTATGTAATATATAGATGTTTATCTGCTAGGTGTTCAGCTGTCACTTCCTGTATGGATCAACCTGGAAGCCAATTAAGAATTGGTGATACAAATTTTCCTCTGGGCGTTGTATACAGGGGAACAAGTCAGCAGGTAGCGTGTGATGTCTTCTACCTGATAGCATCCATTTGCGATCTGTATGGGGAATTCCCCGGTATCTCCCCTCTAAATATGCCAAGGGCATCTGTTGAAATCTTAGTTCTACAAAGACCCTGCAGAGTTGTGGGAAGGTCAGTCTCACAGTAAAGGGGCCTTGAGTGATTGGTCTTAATTTGGGGGTACTGAGTAGAGTAGCGTGCAGCAAAGATGGATGCTCTGTCTTCGTTGGCATCCTGATCAAAAATCCAATTTCTAAGGTCATGTGGGCTAAGTAATTCTCCATTTGGAGATTATAAGCCCTAAGCTTATCTTGGCACTATTGTGCCCAGCCCCTGTCCTTAGTTGCTCTAACCAGCAGAGCTTAGTCAGAGTATTATCTTCAAAGGCATTTAGCCTGCACCAGTATCTCAGATAGGCTAGATCAATTCTGGCTGCTAGCGAGGGAAGGCCCAACTCTGCTCTGCGGTGGGCTGCCAGTGTCCCGCATGGAAACCCCATGGAAACCCCAAAATCTGTCTCATAAATTTGTTTTGTAGGACCTCTATTCCAGAATTGACATGAATCCCCCATATCTTAGCCCCATAGAGCATTTGTCCAATGATTTTAGAGACAAATATCTTAATAGTTGGATTGATTAACTGTCTGCCCTTTGAATGGAAGAACCTATATAGCTGCCCAGTAGAATGGCCAGTATTAGCTCAATTGCTTCCAGATGGGGTTTCCATGATGACTTCCCATCAATAAGTAATTCTTGATATTTAAATCTGGGTACTTGCTCAAGGGTGTGACTGTCTAGAGTCCACCTGGACTTGGTAGTCCTCTTGCCAAATACAATGACCTTGGTTTTATGGTAGTTAATTTTTAGACACTCTTTTTTTACACAGCTGTCCAAATTTAACCAGCATCCTTCTAAATCCAATTTTATTCTGGGATAACAAAACTAAGTCATTGGCATAGAGCAGAATTGGCACTTTACAATTCCCAAGGGTGGGAGCGAAGAAGGATGGGGATGCCATATCAAGAATGAGATTATTTATATCGTAATTAAATAGGAAGGGTGCATGTATACATCCTTGCTTGACAACTCTGTTAACTGGAATTGTCTGTGAGAAGGGCACATTGAAGGCCTAGTCTCACTTGCATGGGGTTCCCTCAATGTAATTGTTGGATGAACCAGGTAAGTCTTTTATCAATATCTGATGGGCGAGTTTGTTCCACAGCTGTTCCTTATCTATTAAATCAAAGGCTGAGGAGAAGTCAATGAGTGCAGCATAGAAAGTTTTATGTGGGCTTTTGGTGAAATTACAGATTAGGTGATACAAAACAAATACTTGGTCTGTGGTGCACCTGACCTTCTTAAATCCTGCTTGTTCTTCATGGATGATGGCTTGTTTGCTGTTCCATTCCAGAATTTTATTTAGTAGATATCATGAGTATAATTTGGAAGCCACATCTAGGAGACTAATGGGTCTAGATGCTGGCACTATATTTTTTAAGAAAGCTGGTAAGGAAAAAAATAGAATACCAAATATAAATCAAAACAGGAATGCTGGATTGGTAATTGAGGGTTACATTTGCTTTCCAGGGCCCTGATTTTTGTGTATTTGTACTGCTTGACTAAGCTTATAGTAATACGGACTAATTCATTTTTAAGTTCAGCCCCCCCCCCCCCCATAGAATGCAGTGGTACCTCAGGTTAAGAACTTAATTCGTTCTGGAGGTCCGTTCTTAACCTGAAATCATTCTGAACCTGAGGTACCACTTTAGCTAATGGGGCCTCCCGCTGCTGCCGCGCCGCCACCGTGTGATTTCTGTTCTCATTCTGAAGCAAAGTTCTTAACCCGAGGTACTATTTCTGGGTTAGTGGAGTCTGTAACCTGAAGCATCTGTAGCCCGAGGTACCACTGTAATAGCTAGTTTTGTTTAAAGTAAAGGGTTCCACTACTGCAAAAAGTTTGAGAACCTCTGTCTTGGGTCATAGCTCACTTGCTGCTGCTGACATTGATTGATTCCCATCTAACGTAAGTTCAGCTAATTTATCCTGGGTCCAGCCCATTGTAAAATGGCAAAAAGGAATTAACTACATTTTTAATGTGTTTGCTGCAGGTCTACATTAGTAAGAAAGAGGTTGCTTTTCCCAAGCAAGCTGTATTTAGTAATGGGTCCATTTTTAAAAATGCAGCTGTTTAAAGTGCAGGCTTCAGGGGTGGTCTGGTGTTCCAAATTTGGATGCAAAAACACTGCAAACTCAAATCATTGAACTATACTGCACAGCTGCTAGATTTCTGAATTTATATAGGAGCCACAGTCTGATTTGAAAGAGGAAAAATAGCTTTGTTTTTCTTGAGTCATCCCTAGCTTATTTTGAATAGCTGCATGGCATCTAATTGTGCTGGTGAAGCAGATGATAAGCTTCCAGTCTGTACTGAAGGTTTGTATGAGTGGTTTAAAAAAAGGATAGAGAAGGGTATTATAGTTAGTAGTAACAAGAGAGCCTGTGAAGCCAATCTCAAAAATTTATGGGCCCTTAGCATACTTTAAGGGCCCCCAAGGAATGTTGGTAATGAACTGCAAACTGATTGGCCCTGTGTGCCATCAATCAATCCACCAAGTTAAAAAGCTTGTAAAGAGGCTAAATGCACTTGCCACAACTGCAGTAAAGCTCACAGTTTCTGGCATAGTAGATGAAAGGCAAGGTGGTGGGTGGGAGAGAAGAGCTCATTGCGTACACAAAGATGGACATTATTGGGTGGTGGGACAGCAGATACAGTGTTATAAACTGGGATAGAAAAGCTAGGAACCAAATGGCTCCTGGGATCTGGGTTGTGGGCGCCAAAATATTCTGTCTAGTCACCATTTAGTCGGCAACAGATTTTATTTATTATTTTGATGCGCATGAACTAATATGCAATTCACATAAGTGACTCATTGTTAATATGTGTGTTTTTTAAAAAAAATGTTAATACATTTTTAATTTGGTGTTTACAATAAAAATATTGGTACCATATTTCAATTTTCAAAACATTCTAAACTCCTTAACATACTGTCTGTCCTTAACATATACTTCGAGGCTTCAAAGACATAAAAATGTAAAGGGACCCCTCAACATTAGGTCTAGTTGTGGATGACTCTGGGGTTGTGCGCGCATATCACTTTACTGATCGAGGGAGCCAACGTACAGCTTCCGGGTCATGTGGCCAGCATGACTAAGCCACTTCTGGCGAACCAGAGCAGTGCACGGAAACGCCGTTTACCTTCCCGCCGGAGCGGTACCTATTTATCTACTTGCACTTTGACGTGCTTTCGAACTGCTAGGTTGGCAGGAGCAGGGACCAAGCAATGGGAGCTCACCCCGTCGCAGGGATTCGAACCGCTGACCTTCTGATCGGCAAGCCCTAGGCTCTGTGGTTTAGACCACAGCACCATCCGCATCAAAGCACATACATTTCAGCAATTCTTGAGTGTCAGCCAGGTGCAAATAATGGCACCCAGACCTTTTGAGGGGCTCACAAATGGAGAATATTTAGGTGCGAAATGCTCCTGGTGCCATGCTAATTTTGAACCCTGAGCAAATATACTTCTCCCTTTGGAAGACCTTCTTCGCAAAGGACAAGAACTCAAAATTCTTGTTGTTACTCCCTAAAGAGTGGACTAGTTTGGAATATACATTGTCACATGAAAATGGTGGCTTTATTTCTTCATTTTAGCAAATGGGGAAAATCTTGGATGTTTCAAATTCTGCCCAAGTTTGGTAACACTTTCTGCTCTGAACTGTTCTCTTGACCTCTTAAAGAATTTGCAACTGTGGAAAGAGTTGCTTCCTGGCTGGGTCTGGCCAGTCAATCCCATACTTGTTTGCCAAAGGTGGAGCCAACAGAATGAGTCTGCCTTTCTAGAGAAAAGTATTTTTAGATACCACAGTCTTGGTTCTGAGCAGCATTTCTCATTTCTGACAGCTACTTTGCATACTTTCAGACACCATGACGTCATCTGGTCAGCGTGAGTTGAGGAAAGAACTGATTTTTTAAATTTCTAAATAAAAGATGGGGTTTGTGTTTGCTCTAAATGAGTTAAGGCAGGCTCTCAGTATTCTGTATCTGATACAGGCCATATGGCATTTCTAGTGAAACCAACAGATGTTTCTCTCACTGTGTCCTTTTCCTCAGTTGCTGCCTGATCTCTTCTTTTGTTCCCACATGTCCTGTCTGCAGAGGGCCGTCAGCAGTAACGCAGGCAGCAATTGTTGCTGTGTGTCAAGTTATTGGTGTGGATTTTATAATACAAAAATTCATGGACAAAGGAGCTGCTCACCATGTAGAAATAAAGCCTGTCTTTTCAAAGAGTTCAGTAACTGGATCCTGGCTTCTCGGTCATCATCTTTACTGAATATCCTCTCCTTTGTGTTGTGCCTGCTGCTGTTCAGAGCCAATTTAATATAAAGCTGAATTTGCTCAGTGGCTTGCATTTGTGGTGAGTGAGCCTACCCTCTATACAGCTTTTCACTGCTTTTGTTTCTGTTTGTGTGTGTGTGTGTGTGTGTGTGTGAGAGAGAGAGAGAGAGAGAGAGAGAAGAATCTATGTAAGAATAAATTGTATGGGGTTTTTCTGCCAGTCCCACTGACTGACCTGTATGTACTGAAGAGGTGCTGTTGGGTTCCTGTTCTAAGTGTAGAAGAAAAAAGCTTGGCATACAATAGGCTGTTCTGAAGAGGTATTTGCAAATATCCATATATATGGAGCAACTTCTCCCACAACTAACATAGAGGGAATAAATCATAGAGGCTAAGAGAGCCATTGTTCTCAGAAATAGGTTTCTTGAATAGCTGTTATGTTCTTAAGCTGATTATGCACTAACTGAAATTCATACAATATTTAAACTGTTGTGAACAAAGGGAACTCTAGACATTTTTAGATGCTTGCAAATTCACATACCATGTGTTGCATTTGGACGTACCATATCAAATATTTGGTTTTAGTTTGTCATTTTCGCAGGGCAAAACAGTATCGTTCAATGTTGTCATCTGCCCCTATACTGTAATAGTTCCAGGCTGCAATTACCCCCCTGCATAGATTCTCACATGTAGAAAATTAACATTTTTTTTCCAAAAAAGTGTGCTCAAAGCTTCCTAGAAATAAACACAACAGCAAATAGGGTAAAATGGCAATGTGGTGCTGAGCCCCAAAGACTGAGCATATGCTGGAAACTGAGACTTATAACATTTTGGGGAACTTGTATCCTTCTCCAAAACTTTCCCCACCCACAGGTAGTTAAAACAGAGTATTAATGTTTATTTGCTCTTGGATGCCAGTTTACTGAAACATCTATAATTTGCAGCATTATATTATATTTAAATGGTTAGCTTTGTTGTGGACTTCCTTTGTTTTGATGCAACTACCAACTTCATTATTTTATTTATATGCACAGAGTTTCTGCTTCTTGGCTCACACTGCTTTAATATACAGTGTAACTGCTGCATTTGACCAATAAGAAGTAATTATGTAAAAAGCCTAGTAATTATAGTATTGGGCACAATTCTGTGGGTACAAATAAATGAATATAAGGAGTAGTCATACAGGAAGTTCAGAGAATCAACAAAATATCTTCATTTAATAAGTGTATAATACTATGCTATAGATCAGGGGTCCCCTACCCTTTTTGGCCTGGATGGTTCATTTGGAAAACTAAAACTGCTGTGGGCAGCACAAGAGAATAAGAAAAACTGGTGATCCTGAGACCTCCAAAGAACAATAGGCAAACCACGTGCACACACCAAATCAAAAAAGCAGATACCATCAATTCCAAAGCAGGCAATCTCCCACCAGCAAAACATCCCCCCAAAGTCAAAGAACATCATTTTAAAAATTAATAAGTGAAAGGTGGGTACTCTTGGCAGGTACCATTGGCAGGTGCTATGGAGGGTGTCTGAGGGTGCCATGGTCCCCGCATCTGCATCATTAAGAACCCCAGCTACAGATTGTGCACATAAATTAACAGAATGATACAGTCAGATGCACAGTTTGCATCTATTGGTATCTCAAGGACCATGTAGTTGGTTTGAATCAAGGGGCGTACATGCTCATAGTCCGGACTTCAGTTTCACTTCAGATGACTTGATGAGAGGGAAATCAATGGGGAGGAATTCAGTGCCATGCTCCTCTGATTAGTTTATTTCAATGATTAAAACTGAGTATCCATGGCAAACACAAAGTTACTCTTTAAAATGTATACTTGTTGGTGCACTGGTTCTCAGATTGTCACTTCTTTATTCCTCTTCCTTGTTCCAGGGTCCCCTTTCCTTCCCAAGAAAAGTAATTTGTAAACTCAGGATTTTTTTCTTAGACACAGAAAAATGATATTTTGGCCCTAATTCCCCTTACTCAGCAAATTAGTGGAAGTCAACACAAGGGCTTCCATTAGTGCCCCTGCCCCATGCCACCACCAAATCCACTCTGGATAGCCAGGAAAACCCCCAGAACAATGCACAGAGGGAGGATAAGGAAGCTTATTCTCTCTGGCAAGCAGGGACAAAATAAAGGACAAAAGCTACAATTATAATAGCTCCCCCAGAAAAGGTGTCAATTAAACACACTGTCATATATTTGATTGTTTTCCTGATGCTTGGTATGTATGAAAATAGGGTATTTCTTAGCTTGCATCCTTTTGCTTGGACTGTTTTATTGGGGCCAGGAGGTTTCCTGA
Organism: Podarcis tiliguerta; assembly: GCF_965153285.1. Classification (NCBI taxonomy): domain Eukaryota; kingdom Metazoa; phylum Chordata; class Lepidosauria; order Squamata; family Lacertidae; genus Podarcis; species Podarcis tiliguerta. Next base: position 88,826,804 of record NC_139534.1, read on the forward strand.
TATTTTATAGAGAAGAACATTTGGGTGTTTGAGTTAGTGGTGCATACTTCTCTGTGTGTGTGTGTTTGTGTGTGTTTGTGCTCTTTCCCATTCCTGTTAATAGCTAAACTCAGGTTTGTTTCAAGCTAGTTTTCTGCTGTGGTTTATAAGTATCTATGTGTTCATTCAGAAATCTTCCACCCACTGACATGGCAATTACATTTCCCACAGAATGTTGTCTGCAGGGGTTTCCTTTATAAAATCTGTATAATGTGATCCTTTTAAGCAGATGAAGGGCGGGGAATCCAGCATAAAATTGTTGAGTTTTCCTTTCAAATGTAGATTAGAGGTCTTGTTAAAGATGGGCTTTTACCTTTTGAACTTGGTCTCCTGCTGCTCTCCTCTTCCTCCCCTTTTATGGCCTGTGCCCCTCTTGGCTTTAGAGTGACAAAAAACCCTTGGTGCACACATGTTTGGCCAGAGCTTCATGTCTATTGAAACTGATTTGAAGCCTTACTAAAAAAAGGGTGCTTCCTGGTAGCTGCTTAGATTTTGGGAAGCAGTCCGCTTTTGTAGATAAATTGTTGACAAATTCAAAATGCATTCTGTTGGAGAATTAGTGCAAGCAAAGAAGTTATGCAGTAGTGAGAGTGAGCAGTAATTATGTAGAATCCAGTTGCTGAGCACTTTACAAGCTTCTGACACCTTGGGTTGAGAGAGGTGAAGAATGAAAGAGAAAAAACAGGAGTATCAGCCCTTTAGGTCAAAGGCAATTAAATACAGGCAATTAAATACAGCCTATCTTGTGACTTGTTGATCAAAGGTAGGCTTCCACCCTAGCTTTTGAAATCAGCCCAGGTAGAATTTGCCTTCAAGCTGCTGCTGAGATTTATGCAGCTGGTGGCTGAATGTTTGACACTTGAGATTGTTCCCGGCAGCTTTTTCAAACCTAGACCTGCTTTGACTCTGTTCAGCAGAATTTTATTGCCTGTAGGTAGGAAGCGTGTGAGCCTTAAATTTAATTTGAATAGACCCTTTTCTTTCCCTCTCCCCCCTAAAAATACAGCCTAGGCAAACATTATCCAGCTAAGTAAAGGTGCTTTTGTAAACAATTTATCTCTGTATAATTCTGATGAGTGTGCATCTACCAGGGTTATTTACTCTCAAGAAACTGAGATACATTATTGAGTAAGAAGGAAAATTTGAGTAACAATAGCTGCTTAAGGAGACATGCTCACATGAATTTGAGAGTAGAAAGCTTCAGTATTTTCAAACAAAGGAATGTGTTGATCTCTTGCTACTTCAAAAGGCAATGATGGAATGATGAGTGGTCTGTGGATTAATTCACAAAGGCAGCAGCTTCAAAGTAAGTTTTCCTGGCTGCATATTAAGAGAGAACAACAATAAAAGCTTCGAATAGTGCCTGTCTTATGTGTATTGGTTTGATAGGAGATAAATATTAAAATACTTAGAACCTGAAACTCCTGGGACTAGGAAACATCTCCCCATAAACAACCCACCCTAGCTGCTTGGCTTTTGTTGCTTAGTGACCGTTAGAGGTTCAGGGTAAGGGTTGGGAATTGTCCGCAGGAGGTGTAGACCTAGACATAGCATTAAAGTGTCATGTGCCTAGTGCTTCATAGGACTAGGAAATAGATGTGCTTCTGTTCCATTGTTATAGTGTTTTGGGTGTGTAAAGGCTTTCACCTTCCTTAAGCTATTCATCCTTGCAGCAGCTAATAGTCACACTTGGTTGATGAATGCTGGCTGAGTTGAGATGTTTAAGCAGACCCTTTTACATTGGTTCTCTTTCATTTTCTCATTTCCCCTGTAACTTCTTCCAGTGGTTTTGAGGTGCTGTCCTCTGTAGGAACTCTGTACCGGAGGATTTTTTTTAAAAAAAAAAACCTGTGAGAGGAGAGATATAGCTACAGTGGTACCTCGGTTTACGAACATAATCCGTTCCGGAAGTCCGTTCTTAAACTGAAACTGTTCTTAAACCGAAGCGTGCTTTCCCTAATGAGGCCTCCCGCTGCCGATGCCCTTCCACCATTCAGCTTCCGTTCTTAGACCAATGTAAAGTTTGCAAACCGGGACACTACTTCCAGTTTTGTGGAGTTCGTAAACCGAATAGTTCATAAACAGGGCTGTTCTTAAACCGAGGTACCACTGTATTTCAAAGGCATTTCTTAAATTATCCGCATAATTTAAAGAGTTAACAATTAAAACTATAAGTTCTGAAACAACTGTGTTCTCAAAAGGCTTTGAACTTAACTTAAAACCACAATAAAATAATAAAATAAAATAAAACTCAAAAAAGCAGATAGAATTTTTGCAGACTAGACTTTAAACCAGTCTTTCTCCTATTGGTTTACAAAGAGATTTTTAAAGAAGACTTTCCCCCTTGAGATTACCGGGTTTTTTTTATCCTGTTTGGGATGAGTTCTTTTTAAATTAATCCTAAGTTTGGTATTAATTTTATTAAAATATTTATTGAATGCCCTCCTGGACAAATAAGGGTTGCCAACCTTTTTAGCCTCAGGGAGTCATTTGCATTTTTGATCAAGTACCATGGACACCAACCTCTCTGGTCTCTTCCCTCCTCCACCAAGACAGAAAAAGAGAGTGTGTGCACACAAACACAAACTTTGCTTTTCCAAGGGATCTAGGTAAAAGTCAGATACAATACAATAAATATGAGCCTGGAAATGTGTGTCATTCTTCCAAATTCAGTTAACATAAGAGTTTGAGTGCTGTGTGAAGCCTTTTCTGACATGTAAATGAATACTATAGTCTTTGGAATTATTGTTTGCGTACAGTGACTAAACTGTAAATACAGTGGTACCTCAGGTTAAGTACTTAATTCATTCTTGAGGTCTGTTCTTAACCTGAAACTGTTCTTAACCTGAAGCACCACTTTAGCTAATGGGGCCACCTGCTCCCGCTGCGCCGCCAGAGCACGATTTCTCTTCTCATCCTGAAGCAAAGTTCTTAACCTGAAGCACTATTTCTGGGTTAGCGGAGTCTGTAACCTCAAGCGTATGTAACCTGAAGCGTATGTAACCCGAGGTACCACTGTATCTGTGTACAGAATTCTCACAAATGCCTAAGGTCTGGGAGGTTCTTCTTGACTGGAATCTTGGAGTTTGGCTTGTGTGAGCTGCTGAGATGAATAAATGAGAAGTCAGTTGGAAAAGGAGCCCTTTTGGGAGGGATCTTCAAAAGGTGGAGGCGTGCTATATTTTTTATTACAGTTATTTATACTGCTCCCCCCCTTTCAGGATATATATTCTGCCAATATGACTCACAAGTAACTTTTCAGTTACATATTTCACCCCGTGAACTTGGGGTGGGGTTGAGAATCAAGTACTTCAGCTCCAGCCGATAACTTGGTTTAATTGGCAAATAGTGTTGATTTGAAGGCCATGAGATCACTGGTACTGAATAGCAAAGGTGTGTGTTCTTCCTCCTCCCACTCTGATGAATAAATAGCATAGGTTTAGTTGTTCCTATATGCAAGTGCATGTTCATTGAAGGGTTTCATAGAATCAGAGAATTGTAGGAAGGGACCCCGAGAGTCATCTTGTCCAACCCCCTGCAGTGCAGATACGGTATTTTGAAATCCAGTTCCAGGAAGTTTTTGTACTGATTTGGGATTGAATGTTTGAGAGTTATAACAGCTGTAAACTGCGTTTGAATACATTATTAACCCCCTGAAGCTACTTGCCAGAGGACAGGTTTTTGTTTATTCATTTGGCTTCCGTTCTGAATATAGAAGGTGACATACACCATTGGCTTGAATCTAATAGTCCACAGGTAGGAATGATGTCACTTCCCTGCATTTAAATAGCTGCACTCTTTTGTAATTCAGAGGTCTGACATTTCTGCTCAGCAGCTTGTTTTTCTCGCTGGCTTCCACTTATACGGCAGTTCCTTTCAGGTAGTGTATATATTCTGACTATTTTTCTCCCTTGGGGGTTTGGTTTCTGTCTCCTTCCAGGTGGCTAATGAAGGATTTTGGTTTATTTATCGTAGCTGTCTAGTCTGACTGTCATTTCTGTGTGAGTGGTTCCTTTTAAAGACCGATGCCTCTGTCTAGTAAAACTGGTTTACCTGAGGTCTCTTGAGTGATATCTTCAGATGAGGCAGTTTGCCAGGTGGCTTGTATCTTTAAAACAAAAACAAGTCACCCTCGTAACGTATATCATCTTCCTTAACAACAGTCAAGAAAGGTGTCCCTTTTCTATAGACTCCAGGCAACTTTATATTTCATGGATTTTTTCAAAAGGCTTCTTGAATTTTGTTTCACACACACACACACACACACACATGCCCATATGGAAGTCGATTTAGTCAGGAGTGTATTTATTTGGAGATGTCTAATATTCTTTTTCCATTTTAGAAGTTTAGCTGACCTTCTCTCTCTCTCTCTCTCCTCCCCCTTTTTGTAGGTAGAATTGACCTCTGCCAAGAAAACATTAAACGTTGGAGGGGGGGAATAATCAAAAGCAGTTGGCGTCTAAAAGATGTGCCATGGAATGGTATCAACAACGAGCACCACCACATCGCTGCTTACCTTGATCAGTCATGGGATATTTTTTCCATTGGCTCTCTTCAGTACACTCACGGTGGAAGGACTGGACTCATGTAAGTAAAGCTCTCCCTACTTAACTTTTGTTAGGTTTCTAGCTCTCTCTGCGATGGCTCAAAGCAAGTAACAATAAATGCATTAAAAATGGCCTCTTGTCACTTAAAAATTCAGAAACAGAACAGAGAACAAAAATGGCTTAAGGCAGCTTCCTTATCCTTTAAGGATCTTGGTAGGAGCTAGGTAGGGGGTTAGCTTGCCTCCAGTGCATGCTTGTGAATGAAGTGGAGATTCTAATCACACCACATGAAGTATGGAACTGATACACAGAGAACTATTTTGACTGGTTAGTGCAGATACAATCTTGTGAGAGTTGCATTAGTTACGTCCTGTTGTCTAAATGACAGGTTACTCTATATATTAAAAGGCAGCTTGTGGTTTTCTCCATTATACATTTTAGTTTAAACCTAGAACTGACTTGTGTAGATAGAACCAGTGGACTGCAGTTGTGTGGTGCAGTGGTTAGAGTGTCAGACTAGGACCTGGGGGACCCCACTCAGCATAAACAAAGCTCACTGGGTGACCTTAGGCCAGTCACTGCCTCTCAGGCTAACCTACCCCACAGGGTTGTTGTGGGGATTAATTGAGGACAGGGGAGAATCATGTAGACCACCTTGAGTCCTTGGAGAAAAACGGTGGGGAATAAAAATAATAAATAATAATTATAGGAAATACATGTTAGACAGGAAATATTCTATTTCTCACCATGTCTCTGGGGGACAATTTCTTATATGAATTGCTAACATTCAGTAAAGGTAATCACTGTTGTTGAGGACACTGGCTTGGTCTTTATTTTGAGTTTACACCCCTTTATTCTAGCTCCCATTGAGAAGGGAACCCTGATAGGACAAGTGCATCTATGCAATATACAGTACTTGTAATAAAAACTTAGCAAAATATTAAGTATGGTTCTGGAGGGCAGAAGAGAGGTTGGAACAGAGAGACTCACTAGCTGCTGTCCAGGTGTGGCAGAATGGGCAATATTTAGTCTCTCCCCCTCTCCCTGGTGTGGATGGTCAGGTAGATTATGGCTGAATTATAAGTTTTAGAAGACATTTGAAGGCAGCCCTTTTTAGGGAAGCTTTTAATGTTTAATAGACTATTGTGTTTTAATATTTTTGGAAGCCGCCCAGAGTGGCTGGGGAAGCCCAGCCAGATGGGTGGGGTATGATAAATAAATAAATAGATAGATAGATTATAAAAACTAGAGAATGGGGAAGGCCTGTTTTTAAAATGCATGCATCCTTATTTTTGAATTCTCCATAGCTTCTTGGCCATAAGCCTATGGGATGCTTGATTGTAATGTCTCATTCCTGAAACTCTCAATTATTTTCTGAAATATCTGTATATTTTCAATACTTGTAATGGCAACTCATCTGACTATAGATATGGAATTTAAGATACTTTTTAGAGCTCTTCAGTGTAGTTTTCCAATTGTGTCTGAGAAAGTTGCCTGAAGCAGCTGTAGCTTGCATTGGTTCAAAGGTTTGTGCCTTGTGTTAGAAATGGGCTGCTTGTCTCCTACAGTACATCACATTCTTTCCTTTCTTTGGAGTTTGAAATGGGTAAAGAGATTGTATCATACAAGCAGGTGGCTGGACCACAGCTTTTAAAAGTATTTGTGGGGAAGAAAGGTTTTAGTTTAGGAGTATTCCTTGACACACTAGAGCAGGCATAGGCAAACTTGGCCCTTCAGATGTTTTGGGACTACAGCTCCCACCATCCCTGACCACTGGTCCTGTTAGCTAGGGATGATGGGAGTTGTAGTCCCAAAACATCTAGAGGGCCAAGTTTGCCTACACCTGCACTAGAGCCTTCTCCTTAAGGATGTGACTGTTTCCAGATGCAGCTATTTTGTGTTAGTTGCAAGTTAACTGATAGCTTCAGGGAGAGGTGGAAGACTGTAGACATGCAACAAAGTTCACCGGCAGCAGAGTTAGGTCTTTTGTGTACTGTAACCTAAAGTCCGCTAAGGATTTGATGTATTGATAAGGACCCAGTTCTGCTTTCAGTAGGCATACCTACCTATTTTTGAGCAGTTTAGTCCTCTCCTTGCTTTCTGGGATTCCTTGCTATTTAGACATTTATACAAAAGAATGCAAAGGTCATAACATGAGTGCACTTGGTATTGGAAAAGGTAAAGTTCCTTAATTGCCTTCATTCCTAAAATTTGATGCTGATGCAAAGGGATGGGGAAATGCTAAAAGTTTGACAGCAGATGTCCCCCAGATGAAGCTGACACACATCAATTTAAATTATTCCTACCCCACACTGAGTACACTCCTCTGTGAGGGCTAAAGGCTCATAAAGCAGGCATGAATATTGTAAAAAAAGAATTTCCTCTAATTTTACCATCCATGGTAAAGCAGATGTAGCTCCTGAAGAGAGGGGGAAACTCTATAATATGTGAGGAAATAGAAATCTATGTACTGGTTAGTTGCCTATAGCACTAAATTCATTTTGAGATAGCCAAGTGAAGGTGTACAGTGATACTGATAGATTTTTATAAGAAATGAAGTAAGTATAATGGAACAGAATCTGAAGCATATGGAATATATATCTTGAATGACAATATTAACTTTAATTGTATGTAACGGTCCTAAATGATGTGCAGCTAGATTCAAAGCTTATGATTTCAGATATTGCCAAAAGATCCCCATGGCCCATTTCTTGGCAGCAGTATCCAGCAAAAAATAAAGGTGACATGAGAAATTTTAATTTAATCTGCTTCTGGCTAACTCTACCACTTACTAGAATTTCAGAACTTATCAAGACCACTGTTGTGATAAGGGAAACTGATTTGTTTGAATATGATTTGGAAGATGACTAATAGTTCTTGCTTTCTTAGTAGAACGTTTAAGTGACTAGGTGTCCTTTAAATGGGTAAGAGAAAGGTAGAGGTCCTTGTTCAGGAGAGCCAGACAAAGGTGTAAACAGACCTTGGAAGTGTAACTGAGCACTTCATATGAGCACTTCTAACGTTGCACATTTTAGGGATAGTCACCACACCAAACCACTTTATAAATCACAACGTTTGACAAGACTCTGTTGTAGGTAAGATTTTCTGTATGCAAAAGGTCCTGGGTTCAGTCTTTAGTAATCTCCAGTTTAAAAGGATCGGGTAGTAGTTTGTGTGAAAGCCCTCTGCCAGGGTCTAGGATAGCTGCTGCCAGGCAAACTAGACAATACTTTGCTATATGCGCAAGCAGCCTGACCTGGCATAAGGCAGCTTACTAATAATTTTAGGCCCTTGCTCTGACCCAGAAGATCTTTGCATGCATGAGTTCTGGTGCAGTTTCCAGCTCAGTTGTAAGGATTTCACTATCAACTGCTGTTGGGAGCAGCCCTGTTACACATCTTTGGTGCAGGCATGGAGGTGCCCCTGATGTAGCACTAGATGAGGGTGGTCGTTGTGCTCTAGCAGCTTTGAGTGCTCATCATGGTGTGGAAGGGGCCCTGCATTGAGCTGACATCCATTCAGCAGAGAGCACACTGGTTTAAACTGCTGATGCTATCAAACCTTATTCCTGCTGAACTGTAGCAAGCAAATCACTGACTTTGTGCTTGTAATAGTATATTCATTCAGAATGCTGATCTGTTCTCGTAACAGCAAGCGTTGACATGTTGCAGTGTCTGCTGTTTAATTAATACAGGGTTGTTCAGGGAAAGGGCTGTGGGGGAAAGCTTTGGTAAGAACTTGAGGTATTTCTTCTCCACTCTTACTTCCCAAGTTTCTTGTTGGAAGCATTTTCCATTGTGTATGACCACTTTCTTTTCCATTGTTCTAGTAGGCTATTTCATGACACCACATTTAGGTTTATGTAGGACTTCTTTCTAGAAAAAGAGGTGTCGGAACTTGTTGACCTTTTTTGAGAGGGAGCACCCAAACTTCAACTTTTACCACCCACCTCTGCCACCACAATCGCTCTGCCACCTCCCGCCTCTGCAGCACAACAAAATGATGCCGGAACTCAGTTCCCGTGAGTTCTGGCTGGGGGGAAAAACTTTTCCTTGAAGGCTTGTCCATGCATTCATGCTACAATGTATAGTACCCAGTAATTTTAAAACATGGGCAATGTTTGAGTTACTCAAAATGCAATCCATTGGATTTCCTTATGTTTCTGCGTTAAAAAATGGATGCACATTTACATGCAAAAGGATTTCTAAACACTTAAATGGTTCAAAAGATCTCATGTCCCACAGATGAAACAGAATTGGAATGTAATCCTTCAGATTTTGTGTTTCTCCAAAACCTAGGATATAGTTCTCTGCTCAGAAAAAGTACCAAAATAAAATTTAAACACATGTTCTAAAACACATCTGATAAAATAAATACTTAAAAATGAATTTTCATTCAGATATTTTTCACAGATTAATGCCAGAAACAGGATGGGGCAGAATTATTTAATTTGCCAGATTTCTATACTGCTCAATCAAAAATAATAATAAAAAATAAACTCCAATTGGTTTGCATAAAAAAGAACTATTTTAAAACACATATGAAATTGATACAGACTGGAAATCTGTCCATCCCTACTGAGCAGTTTATTTGATCCCAATATGTGAATATGACCTTGCATTTGCATTTCTGTCTGTTAGTTCATCCAGCTGAGGATTTGTGGATGCTTCCTTGATTTGGAATTGCAGATGGCTGAATGTTCTGCTTGCTAAATTCATCTCTTACATTTTGGGAAAGAAAAAGCACAGTGTCTCAGCTGTCTTTTGGGAGACTGCAATTGGACATTTATGATGCTTTGTGTTTGAAGTCAATATTTTGTCAAGTGGTGACTTTCTTTTATTGACTTGAGCAAATAAAATTCATTCTTGCATATGGATCATTGGAAGAAACAGCACTTTCCCAGATGTGTCTGTGTAATATACATAATGAATACTTATAGTTAGAGGAATTTGGCTAGTTTGGTTTTTCTGCACATTTTAGACAGTTGATTCTTTATAAAATGGGATGACTTTTGTAGTGTCTTGAATTACCCACACAAAACATGCATTTTATAAAGATGTTCAGAACCAGCAAAGCTTGAAATACCCCCAAAACTCCCAACCCTATCTCATAAACTTTAGCCATAAAAAATACAATATCGGCCAGAGCTATGAATGGTGCCTATGCATTGACAATGAGAATGTACACACTTGTACAGGACTGCAGACATACGCTTTAGTCAGTAGATAGGAGTTCTGAGGAACATGTAGACAAAGGGAAACTATCTTACTGATTGCAGGAGGAAAGCTTGTTGGTTGTTGCCATCCATCTGTCTCAGGAGACAATGGAGGTGTGCACCTTTAGGGATGAAGTCAAACCGTTGGGAGAGTTACAGGGCCTGCCTGCCATGGCTATATATGGGAGAGGCATGTTTTGTTGCAGCTGGGGCAGATGAAGGCATCTGGTTGTGCTGCTGCAGATGCACCATGGCATTTATTCTCTCTGCACTCATCCCAGTGGTTTTTCCTCCTCTAGTCACTGCTGTAGATACACAACCTGTCTCCAGGCACTATGGTTTTCTGCAAGGGATTCCCACACAGCAGGGTTGATGTTCTCAGTCTTCATGTCTTGTTTGCAGACACGTACACACAGTTTTCAGTTGAGCTGAAGGTATAGGAAAGCACGAGGGAGAAGAATATGCCAAAGAGAGTTGGGGTGAGCACACAGCGCTGCTTTTAATAGGGAAGGTGTCTGAGCATGAGCCATCACACTGGGTGGTGCTAAGCATGTTCTCGTGGAATTGCATAGTAATCTTGTGGAGCTTAGGTGGGCATCCTGTCTTGTTGATCACTATATGGTCCTTTTTGGCAAAATACTAATAGTAATTCTATTACTAATACTGATACTAATATTACTACTACTACTACTACTACTACTACTACTAAATAATAAATAATAATAATAAATTTTATTTATATCCCGCCCTCCCCAGCCGAAGCCGGGCTCAGGGCGGCTAACAACAGTAAAACAGCACAAACAACACTTTAAAATCATTCATTATAAAATTAATTAATTCAAGCCACTGGCAACCATTGGGCCAGAGCTCTGCGAAGATTGCCAATGGAGGGAGTCAGGCTGTGCCCTGGCCAAAGGCCTGGTGGAACAGTTCTGTCTTGCAGGCCCTGCGGAAAGATGTTAAGTCCCGCAGGGCCCTGGTCTCTTGTGACAGAGTGTTCCACCAGATCGGAGCCACGGCCGAAAAAGCCCTGGCTCTAGTTGAGGCCAGCCTAACTTCTCTGTGGCCTGGGACCTTCAAGATGTTTTTATTTGAAGACCGTAAGTTTCTCTGTGGGGCATACCAGGAGAGGCGGTCCCGTAGGTACGAGGGTCCTAGGCCGTATAGGGCTTTAAAGGTTAAAACCAGCACCTTAAACCTGATCCTGTACTCCACCGGGAGCCAGTGCAGCTGGTATAGCACCGGGTGAATGTGATCTCGCAGCGAAGACCCCGTAAGGAGTCTCGCTGCAGCATTCTGCACCCGCTGGAGTTTCTGGGTCAGTCTCAAGGGCAGCCCCACATAGAGCGAGTTACAATAATCCAGTCTGGAGGTGACCGTCGCGTGGATCACAGTGGCTAGGTCAGGGCGAGAGAGGTAAGGAGCCAACTGCTTAGCTTGGCGGAGATGGAAAAATGCCGCCTTTGTTGTAGCTGCAATCTGCGCCTCCATTGAAAGGGAGGTGTCGAAGATTACACCCAAACTCTTAACGGACGGTGCTGGCACTAATTGCACCCCCGCAAGAGATGGGAGTTGCCCCCTCAATCCCATATCGTCCCGTCCCAGCCACAGGACCTCTGTCTTCGAAGGATTTAACTTCAACCGGCTCCCACGTAGCCATCCAGCCACAGCTTCCAGACATCTGGTCAGTGTGTCTGGGGCCGAGTCAGGATGGCCATCCATCAACAGATAGAGTTGGGTGTCATCAGCATACTGATGGCAACCCAGCCCAAAACTCCGGACAAGCTGGGCGAGGGGGCGCATAAAGATGTTGAAAAGCATCGGGGAGAGTATCGCACCCTGAGGTACTCCACACACCAAGGAGTGGCGCGATGACAATTCCCCCCTAAGCGCCACCCTCTGTCCCCGACCAGAGAGAAACGAGCGCAGCCATTGAAGGGCTGTGCCCTGAATCCCCACGTCGGCAAGGCGGTGGTCCAGAAGTTTGTGGTCGACCATGTCAAAAGCTGCTGACAGATCTAGAAGAATCAGCAGCCCCGACCCACCTCGATCCAGCTGTCTACGAAGATCATCTGTTAGGGCAACCAGAGCCGTCTCGGTCCCATGACCAGTGCGGAAGCCGGACTGGAATGGGTCGAGAGCCGATGTTTCATCCAAATGGCTTACCTCCAGGCAAAAGTGAATGGATTTTAGGCTTGGGCACAGCAAAGAAGAGACAAAACTTGGAGCAGCTCAAGAGCAATGTTGACATCATTAGTGTGGGATGGCATGGCATAGAATGGTGTATTGTCATTCCTTCCAGGAGCTGAGAACAGTATTAGCTTTACAACAGCCCTGAGGAATGATGTGCGTGGGCTAGGCTGAGCAATTGGCATGCTCCAGGCAAGGGTGATCTTTGCAGGCAAGTGGGAATTTGAACTTGAAATTCCCACATCCATACATTCCTGCCAGTTGGCCACCTGGCTGGTAAACACTTCACATGACAAGTCTCTCTATGGTTCATAACCATGCCTCCCTTCGAATGCTTGGAATACAAATTCTTTGTACGTTGGGGAATTAATGGCCACACACACTGGCATGGGTCCATTGTGAGCCTGCAGATCCGTATTTCCTTCTTGAAATATTACTGTACTCATCAGTGGGCCTAGTATGATGAAGCTTGTCTGTCATTTAAGGTTAGAATTGTCCCATTCTGGCATACACGTTATATATGAAGCTGAACAAGATGGTAATTCTTAACACACTTTCACACAAATGCACTATTGAAATAATCCCAACAGGTTGGTTACCATGTACTGCTAGGAGTTTGTATTTAACACTTTACTTGAATGTTTTTTTATTCCCTCTTTACCCCCCCCCCTTGCTGTGGCAGTTTGTGCAAGGTGATAAAATGGTTTCTTTATATGAATCTTCAGCTTACTGCTTCTGCTTTTGGCAAGATGTCTTAAAAACAATCATCTCTAAATCCAGCCAGGGAACAAGCAGTGGAATGGAAACAACTTTTGAACACTGGAATATTCATTCACTGGATACAGTAGCTTGATCAGCAGTGTACGCTGCCAGTTAATGTGTTTTTTCACCTGTTTAAATGTTAGCCTAGTTTCCACTTGACTGAAGGCTCAGCTTGAAGCTCTGTGTGTGGTCTGCTTAGAGACTCATTGAAATCCCTACAAATTGGAGGTGGGAAAACAGCAACATATGAAGAGTTCTTGCTTCATGTCAATGTAAATATTATCTTCCGGTAGTCCTGGGTTGGTTGGTGACAGTTCTGCCTATTGCAGGTTTTTGGGTGGTCAGCTAACATTCTAACTTGCCTTGTATGTAAATAATTCCGTCCATTTGAAAATGTGGTTCCTGTTTATGTTTGGTCAGGGAAAAGGTTACAACCTGAAGCATGTCTTCTCTGAAATTTCTCTAATGTAAGAATTCATGGCTTTGGGATATGCAAAAAATAATAATCATATTCTTCCATCCTACATTTTGAAGGAAGGAAAATGGCAATGAGTACTTTCATGATGTTGCACACGCAACTGCATCCTAAGCCCCATCTTGATTTGAGAGTAGACTTTCGAAGAACAATTCGTGATGTAGTGGTTTGAGCGAAATTCTCATTTCAAATGTTGCCTCCACTGAATGTAAGGTAGCCTTAGGCAAGTTGTAAGCATGGCTGAGAATGAAGCTTCACACTGCAGACGGTTGGCACACTTATTCCTCATTTTGCTGTTCCCCATTACTTGTTACCAAAACTTTATTTATCTGGACCACAGCTGTCAAATATTCCACAGAGGGGAATAGCTATTGAGAGTGGGAGTTTAGGTAGCTTACAATAGACCCTGATTAAACCATCTGTAAAAGGGCACAGCCAGAACGGCTTGTCACCCAGGCTCTGCCACTTGTCTTCTGGTGCTGTGCTTGTAATAATATTAGCATTTCAAAAGGGGAATTTCCATAACCCCCAGGTTCTAAGAGGTAGATGGTTTGCCTCCTAATTGAAAAGCTGCTTTGTAGCTATTCTACTGATTGACATGCATAGCAGATAATAAAAGTGAGACTTGGAGAGGCTTTAAAAGTGAAGGTTGTCACAAACCTTAACATTTCAAGGGTCTACAAATGGCACTACTTCTACCCTTTTTAACGGGTCCGAGGGATTTTAACAGTAGTTCATGTAACTACAGGAATGATCTGCTATAGAGGATCATTGGAGAGACTGAGAAAAACTAATCATAATCACAGTGTTCTAAAGAATATTAAGGGTGCTCTTCCTTTGCCTTTATTTTCTACTATTTGGATTATATTTATAATACACTGAAATAATGGATGTTTTCTATATATTAAAAAAAAAATTCTAAAAACTTCACAACGAAGTCTTTTGCTTTCATGACAATACTTGGTACTGTTAAGAGCACCATTAAATAGAAGAAGTGTTTCCGATAACTATTTTAAAGGAGATTCAGGTAGAGCATAAGGTCACAACTTTCGAGGAGTTGGAGATGGTGTTTATAAGTGGTCCATGTTTCACAAGTGTACAGTAAGGTTGTAGTACAATACACCATGATGATCTCATGCCCAGAAACCTATGTCCCCATTGTGGAAGGACGTGTGGATCCAGAATGGGCCTCCACAGTCACATACGGACTCACTGTTAAGACAGTGTTCATGGAAGACACTTGGCTACGAGTGATCACTGAAGACGAAGAAGAAGAAGGTCACAACTATTAAAATAGACCTGTTCTTAAGAATTGGGCTTTCATTAAGAGTAACAAACTCTTCTCCCTTAGATTGGCTTGCATTTATCTTGCTTTCAGACAAATTCCAGGTGTACATGGATGTTAAGATTTATTTGCATATTCCATGTTATCTAAACACTTGCTCAAATTGATGGATTCTAAGGATGCTATAATAAACTCGCTTATAAAAATTATAAAATGATCCAGTAATAAAATGTTCCCAAATAATAAACACAAAATAAGCCAAATGTTAAATGTAGTTTAATACAATAAAATACTCCAAGGATTAATTTTTTAATTACTCCTAATTAAAGATTCCTAATCTGTAAAAAAGGGCTCGAACCATTCTAGCATTGCATAGTGTTGGGATACCACCAAGAAGTCCCTTCTGTGTATTTAAGGAAGCCACTGCTACCTCATTTCAAAAGAGCAATTATAAATAATAAATTCTCTATTTTAGTAGTCTGGATTCATATGGAGAAATGGGAATTTCCTGTGCTCACAGGTTTTATGAGGAGAAGAAGGAACCCCAGTCTCTAGCTATGTTTAGTTTGGACTGACAAACCACCTTTCCAAAATATCTGAACTACAGTACACAGCAGACCATAGCATTATTTCCAACACTTATAAAGAAACTTCCCCAGAGTCATACCAGTGAATCTGAGTCACTCTGTTGTGCTCTGGTTTTTTTCAAATGGGTTGGTTTAATTGTGTACATCCTGTGCTCTGACACATGGGGGGTCAGAAAAGTAGGTTCTGAGAGGTGTGCAATTTGTAAGGCCTTTGCTAATGTACATATGCTGTACACATGCATGGACAAAGAATGGTAGAGCTTCTATTTCCTGTGATCTCCATGATTCATGTAGGTTTGACTAAACTTTCATGTGGCATTGATTTTTAGGAGCCCAAAATAACTAGCACAGAGAACCACACATAGTCAAATGTACTTTTTATTTTAAAGCAATTTTCTATAGCTCTTGTGGATGTAGAGGGAGGATGAAATATGAACTGCATCTGTTTAATAAACCAAAGAGATTCAAACATGGTCAAATGAACTCTGAAAACCTAATGCTCAAGAATTTTTTCCATTGGAGAAGATGGATTTCTATGGATGTTTATGGCTAGTTAGAGCAAACCAGGATCAATAAAACCATGGCTTCGGATCTTGGCTTTTGTTCTCAAATGGTAGTTTTAAACAATTTACAGTTCAGTGTGTGCGAGGTGATCTACCAGGCTGTGTACACTGTTATATTGCAAGATGCAGCAGTTTTGGCATGTTTCATCATGTAATGGAATAGGTTAAGCTCTGGAGTTCATAGGACTGGTCTTGGGACATGAACCTTGAAAACCTCTGTGTTTCTATTGTGCCAACAGTCTATGGGATCCCTTAATGAATAAATATGATTTAAAATTGCTCCTGTGGAATCCTGAGAATCTGAGATATGATTTAAGTTAGAAAAGCACCCAGTTCTTATGCCTGCAAAGAGCAGCATAAAATAAAGTGTGAAGAAGTTCACTGAATAAGAATGCTCTAAGTCAGATATCTATTGACTGGGGAAACTATGATTTAATTTGATGGATCTGAGAGTTCAACAGTGCATTGCATCATAAGGAATCCACTCAAAGCTCTGTCAAGACTAAAACTTCAGTATAACCATTACTCATAAATGTCAGAAGTTACACAAAGGTTGTATAAACCTTCCATTTCTACAGTGTCTCAGCATCGATCTGGTTTCTTAAAGTTCGTTTCTTGTGTCATCTTGAGAAATGGAACACAATATGCTTTGTCTTTTTGTTCAGTGGCTTAGCTCACTTTGGGGACAGGTTTCAGGGGGATATCACAGATTTTGAGGAAGATTTTCTGATGTTAGTGTTGCATAAATTGGTAATATACAGTGGTACCTCAGGTTAAGAACTTAATTTGTTCTGGAGGTCCGTTCTTAACCTGAAACTGTTCTTAACCTGAAGCACCACTTTAGCTAATGCCACCGCCGCACAATTTCTGTCCTCATCCTGAAGCAAAGTTCTTAACCTGAGATACTATTTCTGGGTTAGCGGAGTCTGTAACCTGAAGTGTATGTAACCTGAAGCGTCTGTAACCCAAGGTACCACTGTACCTTAAAATGATTTCAAAGTGGAAGGCGGGCAGGGGGGTTCTGTGCAGTCTGTTATTGGGAATGTACCTGCATCCAGCCATAGAGCATTTGGGAAATTTTTGAAACCCCCATCCCCAGGTTGAGCTGGCGTCGAACACATGGGGCAAGAAGGTTGAACCAGTGCTATTTTGTTCAGTTTATTTCTGACTGGCATCTAGCAGAACCAGAAAGTGGCCTCTCTTTAAGTACTCTCTGAGGGGTTTTCCCCCTGAGAACTTTGTTCTTTGCACTTTCACTCTATTTTGGTGAGTAGAGCACTTTCCGAGAATTGTTACACTGTACTGTTGCAGCAAAACCCCTGAATATGACTGTCATAAACTTGGCCTCATTTGTTTTTGTGAAGGTTGTTGAGACCTGCAAACGTTGCCCAAGGCATACACAGAAAGCTAGGGAACCACAGGTGCAAATGTGCAAATGTGCTTTGAAAGCTATTTGACATAATATTTCAGGGTGTGCATCCTTTATTCGCCTCTCTGTCTGAGGGATCCCATGTCTATTGGGGCTCCACCTGTGACTCATCACTTCATTCTGTTCTTTCAGCTGTCTCCATGGAGAAATTCCATATCTCCTCCAGCTTCTCCACTGAGCTTATTCTCCTTCTGCTACCTCATCAACTTATTAGATCACAACTTCACTGTAATCATCAGCATTTAAATCTCTCACTTCTGAGTCTTCAGTTTCAGAGATTGTGATATCCACTCCAACTTTCTTCAAGACCCCTTCAGTAGCTCAAGTCTTTGTTTGCCTTATTAAAGGTAAAGTAAAGGGACCCCTGACCATTAGGTCCAGTTGTGACTGACTCTGGGGTTCCGGCGTTCATCTTGCTTTATTGGCCAAGGGAGCCGGCGTACAGCTTCCGGGTCATGTGGCCAGCATGACTAAGCCGCTTCTGGCGAACCAGAGCAGCGCACGGAAATGCTGTTTACCTTCCCGCCGGAGCGGTACCTATTTATCTACTTGCACTTTGACGTGCTTTCGAACTGCTAGGTTGGCAGGAGCAGGGACCGAGCAACTGGAGCTCATCCCGTCGCGGGGATTCGAACTGCCAACCTTCTGATCAGCAAGCCCTAGGCTCTGTGGTGTAACCCACAGCGCCACCCGCGTCCCTTTGCCTTATTAAGAGAACCATTAAAACATTTGGCTACCTATCGCTTCTGGTTAGAGTTCTATTTTAGTGATGCTTATCTTGTCTTGTGGGTGATTGAAATTGAAGCCTTCATACTATCTGTTAGTGACTTTTCAGCTTGTGTTTGGCTTGGAACACTGAAGCTTTTAGGTGTCCTAGTAGTGGACACAAATGTATTAATTGTGACAGAAGTACTTGGAGAGCCAGCAGACACTTAGTATACAGACTGCATACAATGTTGGTTTTGTTGTTGGTTTTGTTCTGTTGAAGTAAAGCAGATTAATGATAAATGGCCTTTGTTTGCTCGCTTCTGGAATGCTGTAATGAATTATGCTAACCCTGGGAATGGATTGTCTTTTTCTATGCAATTTCCCCCTGTTACATTTGTTGCTGTTTTTGTTAGAAATATATTACAAATTAGAATATAGATTTGACAATTTAGTGTCACAAAAATAAGGTACACCTTTTCCCCAGTGAATTGTCTGGAAAACTATGGAATATGTGTGTTTTTGAAGGTCTGTCAACATAAGCAAACACACTCTAAATCCAGTTCATAAGTAATACTTTTGCTGGTGTGTAATATTTTTAAAGCCCAATTTTATATTAACACAGAAACCAAATTAAGGCAGCTTATGGGATACAAATAGTTACTACGTTCCATAATCATCGGCTAAGATTTGATACACCATCATTTGACTCTTTAAATTTCTCAAAGCGTTCTTAGGAACGTGGCCTACTGATGAGATGGTTTTAACTGCAAAGTTAGAGCACGCTACAGGACATAGGGCAGGATTAACCAAATGAGTCCCATCAGCGTGAACCCTCAAAATTGGCTTGGGGAGGTGTCCAGAGAACCCCCAGAACAGTGTGCAGAGGGGGGATCATTCCATCGGGGAAGCGGAAATGCTTTTGCGAATGGAGCATTTGTCATGGCACGGCATTAAAGTCCACCCAATATTTTTAATAGAAAGCTGTACTCTGGCAGGTTTCCTCCCTGGTTTGCTAATCATGGTAGAGGGTTAATGAGGATGCGGTATTTCTAGTGTTGCCGCATGTTAATTAAGAATTCAACTCTGCTGCTTGTGAATCACCAGCTGGTGACTGCATTGGTATAAGACTGTAATTAGTCTTTATTTCTCTTTTGGGGATCTTTTATTAAAAAGCTTTGGGGAAGTCTGAAATGACTGGGCATATTTTACACTGTATAAGTGTTTGTGTCTAATTACATAAATGCACAGCTATGATTACACAGACAAATCCCTTCTCTTGAGCGTGCTCTCATTTATCAACATTAGCTTACAAAAGTAGACTCTTCTTCAAAATACAGGCTTGACAGGGAAACAGTAATTTCCCAATAATGATTTGATATGAAGAAACCAGGAGCAACAAACGTTGAAGTTTTTTCTGCTGTGAATTCAGTAAAGTTCATAGTGAAATAAACGGTTGGGTGGGAGTAAGAGGTACACTGAAATGTTCATTTTAAAAATCTTGTACTGTGTTCCTATTGCATTATACATTACATCTTACGTGGTATAGAGACAGGTTTTTTAACAGCCATCAACATAGTCTGAGCTTGATGTCAGCTGCAACCCCCAAGTATTGTGGCAGATTTTGAGAGAAGCTCCTTCTGGAACTTGCCCTTCTCTTGACATAACCATCTGCTCTCATGCTGAAGATGCCTGATCTTCAACACTACAAAGACAAAAAATGAAGATGTCTAGTCAGTAAAAGTCCATGTTGTTCAAGGTCTGGGCTGTTGAACTTGCATTCCTGTGCTGAACTTCAGCTTCAGCTAACGTTTTACATATTGTGGGAAATGAAACGAGAGCTCACTAATTTATAACAGATGCTTTTGAACACGGTGTGGCACCATCTATTTTCTACACCCCAGTACCAAGTTACCTTGATGAGCACATTTACAAGGGAAATAATGAGAAAAGCCGAGACGGAAGACCAGTGCATGTATCTTTTATTTATTTGAGGCTGTTGTTTCTGCACTTCTGGAAGAGTGAAAGATCTGACACTCATAAAGTAATCTATTCATGAATAATTATTGCATGTTTTTATAGACCTAGTCCTGCCCCCGCTGCTGAAAGTAATCAGTAGTGCAATTGTACCATTGTGTGAATGGATTAGCCACAGTCAGAGTCATCAGTGCTTCTGAATACCAGTTGCTGGAAGCCACAGGAAGAGACAGTGCTCTTGTTTGGCTCCTGCTTGTGGGTTTCCCACAGGTATCTGGTCAACCACTGAGAACAGGAAGCTGGACTAGATGGGCCATTGGCCTGATCCAGCAGGCTTTTTTGTTCTTATCCCAGTGCTTTTCTAAGTTAAATTGTTTTTCCAAGTCCTTAAACTGAAAGGTTGTAATTGGAACAAATGATTTGATTTATTATATCTCTATGCCGCTTTTCATTCAAATGAATCCCAAAACCGTTTGCAAACAATAAATAAAAATAACATGACGGAACATAATAGAACCTCACAAATAGTGCATAATTTGTTGTTGTTGCCATCCATCTGTCTCGGGAGACAATGGAGGAGTGCACTTTTGGGGCTGAAGTCAAAAGAACATAATGGAACATCACAAATGCATCATACATAATATAGGATAATTAACAAATAATCAGTAAAACACTGTTAACAAAACAACTAAACACTGTTGTAAAACACTGTTAACAAAACAACTAAAAAAAAGCTAAAAATCACCATTAAAGCAAAAGGCATATTATATGATTAGCAAATCAATACAACATTTATCATACATAAAACAACATACTCTCTCCACACCCTCATGACTCATATTCTTTCACTCTATACAGCTCATTAAAATACACAGTCTTATAATGCCCGTGGCAGCAACTCACTTGGGCTGAAGGTGGGGCAGCACAGGTGAGACCAACCACCCTCTGATGGCAAACAGGTCTCTCTCCCTCGCCCCTCCCCTTCTCACAGTTCTTCTTCTGTAAACAGTTCCCTTATGAAGGCTCCTACGGCTGGGGTGGGAGGGGGGCGGGTGAGGCAAGGCAGGTGGAAAAAGCCATTACCTGCTGGCCAACACAGAGTCTTTCTCCCCTCACATTGGAATTAAAATAGGTTGAGAGTATGGCTGTGATGATCAGAAGCAACTGAAGGACCTTTAGGGATGCCGCCTGGCTTTTCAGCTGCCAACCTAGAAACAACAGAATATGGTGCCTGTGGCAGTGGCAGAGTGCTAGTGGGGGAGTTGAGGTGCTCAGTCAGCATCCATTGCATATGTTCCTCTCATCTGCCATGAGCAAAAAATGGACCCTGATTATTATGCAGCATTTTTCATTAACAGTTGAAATTTAGAAAATATTTGTGCTATATGTCTCAATAGCACTTATAAGAATTAAGCTGGTAGAGGGAGGGCATCCGGTTTATTTCCTGTTGTTTCCTGCTTCTTTTCTTGCTCTCTCCCCTTGTTCAGTTTGTTATCATAACTGCTCTTTCCCCTCCCTTTTCAGTCTGTCCACAGCCACCCGAGCCTGAGAATGGAGGCTACATATGCCACCCGTCCCCCTGCAAAGAGCCATTGACATCTGACAGTGTCATAGAGTATTTATGTGAGGAAGGCTATCTGCTGAAGGGAGACTACAAATATTTGACTTGCAAGAATGGAAAGTGGAACCCAGACATGGAAGTTACCTGTAGGCTCAGCCAAGGTCAGTAATGCTTCACTGTGAATATACTCACACACCAGTTTGGGTTGGTAAAAAGGTTTCATGCATAACTCTGAATGATTCCCCTTGATCTTCTTTTCAAATAGCAAGCTTATGGTTTAAGAGCAGCCCTGTAGAGGTTGTTTGATTTCAGATCCCATCAGCTTCAGTGAACCTGGTCAAGTTGAGGGAGAGGGGTCTAATTTGGATACTGCTTGATTGTACCCTGCTGCAGCACAGAATGTTCTCTCTGCCTAGTCCTGCCTGTCTCAAAAATAAAAGAACTTCCCCAAAGTAACTTGACAGTTGTGTCTTGCAAGGTTTTTACCAGTTGGATAGGAATTCCTTTCCCATGACAGAAAGCCAAGAAGTCTGCAGGAAAATGTTTGTCATTTAATTGACCATGAGGTATTGGAGCAGAGGGAGGGAGGAGTGTGTGTAATTGAATAAAATGTTGTGGAAAGGAGAAATTCCCTGCAAGCTGGATGATGTGCTGAAAATCATGCATGTTTTTAAAGATTGTTGGAGTGAGTGGAGGAAGACACAACAGGAAGACAGGCTATTAAACAGATAAGATGCAGCAGTCTCACAGTTCACCAGTATGCTCGATGAGAAGTTGACTTAGTCATCCAGACATAAATAAGGAGAAAATTTCAACTCCTTGTTCCCTTGATATAAAATGCAATTCAGATGAGAGGTAGGGGTGGGTGGGTGCTAGCTAGTAGGGTTAGCTTGCATTCATGTAACCAAATAGCCTCAACACTTGAAAGGGGCACTGGCTGTCAAATGGTTAAGGGTCACTTGACAACCCAATGAATGCATTTGGGACAGGTCTCTCCCTAGGACAATTCCACATGGTACTGACTGGCCTTGTGAAGACCAGAGCATCTTTATAATCCTACTTTCTCTCCTTGCCCAGTTTATTAGGACTCTTATTTGGTGATGGGAAACAGCTGCTTCATAAGAAGAAACCATTAAAAAACAACTTTTTCTTTTGCTCTACAGATAAAGGTTCACCTCCAAGTGTAGGAGTGCCCACCCTGTCCATAGTGGCTTCCACAGCAAGCTCTGTAGCTCTCATCCTCCTCTTAGTTGTGTTGTTTGTTTTGCTGCAGCCAAAGCTGAAGTCCTTTCATCACAGCAGGTGAGCTTCTGGGAGTTGGTGGAGATGACCTGTAACTAGAGGGCAGATGTATGTGCATGCAGATGCTGTTGTCCTGCCTACAATCATGCTTATTGCCTGCTCCTTTTTTATTATTCATTTTGTGTTATTTTCACTCTTGTGGATTTCTTCTCTAGGTTGAGTTCTAGTAGCAGAGTATCTGCATTCTTTGGCAAAAAGTTGCTATCAGGCTGCTGATCCTGCTGCAAGTCTGCACAACTAAGACTGATCACTAAGCTTAATGCAGTCTAGCAGCTCCATGTTGCGACCTGCAAAGGCTTGATAAGCCTCTTGCTCTTGTTGCCTCCAGGGGATTGTAGAAAAGGGGGCGGGGCAGTGGCTGTGAAGACTGCATTGGGCTTGATGGTTCTCAAGTTGTGCAGGCCTCTAATGACTGCAGTCTCATAATCTGTAGAGAAGATTCAGCCTTGGTAGTTCCTTGGGAAGCATTCCTTAGGCACAGCTTTTACTGATGATTTTTGGCAGGGGTCCAAAACAGCCTGCTAAAAGCTGGGGCTGCCAAGATCCTACAATTTCCCTTGCTGGTTTGGCCACTGCATGGCCCAAAGAGCCTTCTCACCCTTACCTGCAGGAAAAGGGAGAGTGGGGGGGGGGGGGGGCTTGCAGACTTGGCCTTTGTGCAGCTGAGGTGCTCTTGGCACTTCAGTTACACAGTAGCTAAACAACCCCTATCCAGCCTCCCACTTTTGGAGTTGTGGGGAGGGATTGCAGTGCAACTATGTCCACCACCATAGTTCAAAGGTTGGGGGCTGCTCATGCTCACCTGATGGTGGCGATGCACTTGCTGAGTGGAAGCTTTGCTTTGGTCTTCACTTAGAGGGATAGGGGAGGGCTTAGTATAGAGCCTTAGTGAGCCTACCAAGTCTCTGCTACAGAGGCTGTTAAATGGCAGCAGTTAAGTAGCTATTGCTGTAATACAGGCATTAGTATGTGGGTTCTGGGTTATATAGAATCATAGAATTGTAGAGTCAGAAGGGACTCTGAGGATCATCTAGTCCAACCCCCTGCAATGTAAGAATATGCAGTTGCACCCTACAGGGATTGAACTTGCAACCTTGACATTATCAGCATCATGCTCTAACCAACTGAACTATCCAGGCTTATTCACACAGAGCGTATTTTGCAGTGAGGTAGAAGAAAGGCATGTTCTTTTGAGAGAGAAGGGACTTTCCATCTTACTAGTTTTTATATTGGAGCAAACAGCGAGCCTCACAGATGCAGAATGAGGCATAATTTTCCTTTCTAAGCTCAGTATCTGAAGTAGCAGGAGGCTTGGTGGTTGGGGAGAGAAAGTCTGCCTCTTAACAAGATAATGAACTCAGGGCAGCAATCACACAACACAGAAATTATTCATTGAGGAGAACGCCAGAAACATCTGTGGTGCTCTTTTGCAATGTATGTAGGCGATGAGGCCCACAGTAACAGGCACTGCTTTGTTGCTTCATGGCTAATTTCTGCGGCAGTCCTGTCTGCTGTTCTGCTTTTACACTCTCCAGTTTTGCATGGAAACAGATCTGAAGCTTAGTCTCAAACCATACAGACATGTTGTCTTTCCCATACCACTCTCTTGGATAATGGACACCCCCCCCCCCTCAAAAGAAGAAAACATTTGTGCATTCCTTTTTAAGGTGCACTGTTCTTTGCAGCAGCACCTGTGAAATGGAACACCCATTTTAGGGGCGGGCAAACAGAGACCAATAATACTTGTCCATTTCACAGTTGTAAAACTCAGCAAAAGCCTATTTCACAGTAGGGAGAGTGGTGATGTTAACTGCTTCTCTATTAAAGGTAAAGTGTAAAGGGACCCCTGACCATTAGGTCCAGTCGCGGACGACTCTGGGGTTGCGGCGCTCATCTCCCTTTACTGGCCAAGGGAGCCCTTGTACAGCTTCCGGGTCATGTGGCCAGCATGAGTAAGCCACTTCTGGCAAACTAGAGCAGCGCATGGAAACGCCGTTTACCTTCCCCCCGGAGTGGTACCTATTTATCTACTTGCGCGCTTTTGAACTGCTAGATCGGCAGGAGCAAGGACCGAGCAATGGGAGCTCACCCCGTCGCAGGGGTTCGAAACGCCGACCTTCCGATCGGCAAGCCCTAGGCTCAGTGGTTTAGACCACAGTGCAACCTGCGTGCTGGTTTCTCTATTAACCACCATCAATACACACTAGACCACCTCGTTATGCTTTAAAAAAAATTCAGAAAAATGGGCTGCTGCTACTGAAGCTCAGTTATGAGGGGAAGAACAGAAGCCACAGTAAGAAGGAAGAGATGCACGCAGACCTCCCTTGGCTGGCCAGAACAAGGGAGGAGACTGCTGCTGAAGCCAGGCCATATGACTCAGTGGCGGCAAGCAAAAAGTGTGTTATAAGTGATGGAGAGCAGGGGAAAAGTGCGCTTTGGCTGGTGGGTGCAAGAAGGGTGCAGCTCTATTTGCCCCATGTAAAGAGCCACCTCTAATTCTTTAGATTTTGGTTTTCTACTAGGAATTATGACATTGCTTGGGATAGCTATCAATTCCATTGTCTCAGAAGCTGAAGCCCTTGCTTGAATTGGACATTCGAAATCTTACTCAGTTCTGGAGACTTGATGAGGGTTTGTTAAAACAAACACACACATATATGGGAAGAACCCCAGACAGTTCCCTGGAAATAATGAGAATTTTCCCTCCTGCTATGGTCTGACACATGCTGTTCTTAGTGACAATATTCCCAGTCATTCTAGCTGTTTTTAACCTGGATATAGGGTTCAGTGCCGAAGCATTCCTGGTTAAGGAGTCTCATCGAGCAGTTAATCCTCCTGACAGACAACTTTTGCTGCTGTGTAGACCATTTCTCTGGCTTCGGAGGCAGAGAGCTGTTCCACAGAAGCCCAGCAATATTGCGATACCAGCCCAGGAAGTTAAATGCCTTTTTTTTTTAATCAGGGCGCTGATTCCAGAGCTGTGGCTCCTTGCCCTGATTATGGGGTTATGGTATAAGGTGTTTGCTAATAGTTAATAAATTCACCTCAGTTTTCTGTCTGTTGCTTAACACTCATATGATACCGTTTGCTGATGAGGTGTATTGTCCCACTATGTCCCACCATTCTTCAGTAGCTTCAGAGAGCCAGTGTGGTGTAGTGGTTAAGAGCGGTAGTCTCGTAATCTGGGGAACCGGGTTCGCGTCTCCGCTCCTCCACATGCAGCTGCTGGGTGACCTTGGGCTAGTCACACTTCTTTGAAGTCTCTCAGCCCCACTCACCTCACAGAGTGTTTGTTGTGGGGGAGGAAGGGAAAGGAGAATGTTAGCCGCTTTGAGACTCCTTAAAGGGAGTGAAAGGCGGGATATCAAATCCAAACTCCTCCTCCTCCTCCTCCTCCTCCTTCTTCTTCTTCAGTCATTTGTGCCCAATATTTCATGTGTGTGAGTCTTAGTGTGTGTGTCCCCCCCCCCCCCGCCAGTGTATAACTTACAGAGTTAGTATCGCCCAGTGCTCAGTTATGAACTGGGAGTGTCCAAGTTCAAATCTCAGTTCAGCCATGAACGCACAGGGTGGTCTTAACATTGTTCCTTAGTCTCTTCCCTGCCCATCTGCAATGCACAGAGGGATGGTCATATTGCCTGCCTTACATGCTTGTAAGGGCTGAGGTGTAAAGAGCTTAGAAACCTTAAGTGTATTTCCTTTTTCAACCCAAAAGGGAAGCATGGAGTTTGGCTGCCACATGGCTGATGTGCCCTGGGTGCCATGACAGGCTAGGAAGCCCCTTGTTTCCTTTTCCAGCTCCAGCATTCCAATTGCTGAATTGTCCCCAGCTTTCCTCCCAGGCTTGGAATTGGGATGGGGATTAGATTGCCAAACAGTTGCTGGGAATGAACCCTGCCCACCCACCCCCCGCACCTCCAAGGCCAGGAATCATGCTTCTTGTTTGCCATTGCCAGTGAAAGTGTTGAAGTCCAGTTATGCTGGCTGATTTCAAGTACAAAGTATAATGAAACAGCATGTCAAGAAGACCTGAATCTAGGAGTTCTGCAGATACAGTATTGCACAAATGCTTTTGTATTCTTGGGCATCACCGAACATAATGTGGATTCTTTCTCTAAAATTCAAATGCAGGCGTGATCAAGGTGTTTCTGGGGACCAGGTTTCCATCGTGGTGGATGGAGTCCAGGTGGCGCTGCCATCCTATGAAGAAGCTGTCTATGGCAGTGCTGGGAACTGCATACCTCCTTCGGATTCACGGGTACAGATTGTCCTTTCGGAGGGAGCTGGGCAAAGTGGAGCGAGGGAGATGCAGCAGCCACCAGACCAAGTGGGTCACAACTGCTTTGCTGGGGAGGATGAAATCCCTGGACGTTCTGGACTGTGTGAAGCTAGCAGCTCTCACCACTCGGAGGCTGTTCTAGTTCATCAGGCGACCACGTCCTCTTGGGTTGCTGGTGCATCTTGTAGCAGACCTGGGCACAAAGAAGCTCCAGACTCAGAAAGCAGTGATGTACAAAGCCTTCTATCACTTGCTTCCTCAGAGGAGTACACTGATGGTAAGCAAACTGAAAAATAAGTCTTTCACCTTAACTCCTGCTAATTGGAATTTTAAAAGTTCACATATCCTAGAGTTTCCAAAGTGCCTTTCACCTTACAGTGGAACATTTACAAGGAGAAATACTTTATTAAAAGTACTAGGATCCTCCTCCCTTCTCTTCCCCCTTTCTCCAACGCACAATCCCTAACAGCGTTCTGGTATAAGTCATTCAGTAATGGACTGAGTAATAATGTTGCTTCTGGTGAGTAATGATGTTGCTTCTGGTGGCCATTCATTGGTCATAAAAACTGGCAATCACAGTTGTACTGCACATTCTGGGGACCCCCCCCCCCTGCACATTACAGTTTTTTCTTTGTGAGTGGAAAGAAGTGGATCATAGCTGCTAACTAGCAGCACCTAGACTGGCGACTAGGAGTGGCTGCTGGGACCATTTAACACCGGTCCTAAAGGTTAATCATTGCAGAGGCAGAGCTAGCTGGTCTGGCACCTGGAGCGGTGTACACCGGGGGGGGGGGGGCTAGTGTCCCGGGGGCGGGGCGAGCATCCCAGGGGGGTGCTGCCCACAGTGAGCATCCGGGGGGGGGGTGCGCGCCCAACGCAAGCGTCCCGGAGGTGGGGCAGCAATGCTACACACCCTCAGGGATGACACCCGGGGCGGGCCACACCCACCTTGCTCTGCCTCTGCTTCATTGGTTCCCAGTGTGTTTCCAAACACAATTCAGAGTGTTGGTGCTGACCTTTAAAGTCTTAAACGGCCTCGGCCCAGTATACCTGAAGGAGCATCTCCTTTCCCATCATTCAGCCTGGACATTGAGGACCTCCTCCGAGGGTCTTCTGCTGGTTTCTTCACTGTGAGAAGCGAGGTTACAGGGAACCAGGCAAGAGGGCCTTCTCGGTAGTGGCGCCCTCCCTGTGGAACGCCCTCCCACCAGATGACAAAGAGAACAACAATTACCAGACTTTTAGAAGACATCTGAAGGCAGCCCTGTTTAGGGAAGCTTTTAATGTTTGATGTATCACAGTATTTTAATATTCTTTTGGAAGCCGCCCAGAGTGGCTGGGGAAACCCAGCCAGATGGGCGGGGTATAAATAATAAATTATTATTATTATTATTATTATTATTATTATTAAAAGACATCTGAATGCAGCCCTGTATCAGGAAGTTTTTAATGTTTGATGTTTTAGTATGTTCTGATGTATGCTGTGAGCTGCCCAGAGTGGCTGGGAAAACCAGATTTGCGAGGTATAAATAATAATTTTATCTATCTATTTATTTATTTATTGCTATCAGAAACTTGTGCCTGCCAGATAGCCTTCTGTGAGACCCAATTTTTGCTTCCCATCACGAATAAAATTTTCCGTGTTTGAAACAAGCCAAGAACAACAACAAAAGCACATCCTTATCTTGTAATCTGAATAAACTCTACCAAATTAGTAAAGTGTTCTAAATGTGCATAATTAGTTCCTGCTGCTGAACTCCGGACTTTGTATTTTCATCTGCATGACAGAAAGTGCAGGATGTTGTGCGTGGAGGGGAAGAGGGAAGTTGATCCTTTCTGCTGTGATTATTTTGCAGTCCTTTGACACCTGCCGAAGAAAGCAGCTTTAGTCAGTAAGCCTTAGTCTCTCATCCCAAGAAAATCCTCAGTAGTTAAGAGACTTTGGGGCTTTGCTAGGGGAAAGTCCTTGAAGAAGCATGACTGACAAGGGTTTTAAAGGGTGGCTCATTTTTATAGAAGCTTGACATGGTCAAATAAGAACTTGATAAACGGAAAGGGCTTTATGGACAGCCGAGACTTATATCAAGTATTTGTGGTATTTCAGATATGGAACGTAAACACAAAAGATTGTTTAACTTGTCTTTTTTTCTCTCTTCCTCTCTCCCAATCCAGATATTCCATTGTTGAAAGAAGCATGAGGCTTGCTGCGTTTGTCTAGCCTTTTCTCTCCATTTTCCTTCTTCCGGGATGGTGAGCACTCCTCGCAGACTTTCCCCACCTTCATGCGCTGTGCCCTGAATACCTCCAGACACATACCCCATAGCTGAAGATCCAAAGGATGCCGCCAGGATGCCTCCTCGATGCATCAGTGGGGTGTACAGGGTGCCAGCCGTTCCTCCCCACATTTTATCTACGTTAAGGGGGGGCTTCAGTGACGTCAGTGGACTTAAGCTCCTCATACCTCTCCCCTACCCCACCAAATGTTTGAGTGTGGTCCCTGGAGAGCTGCTATTTACTTGTGCCTTGCTCCTTCTCACACTGGCTTGTTGCAACTTCTCGTGGGCTTTACTAGCTTCTGGATTTCTGCTCAGAAAGCAGGGCCAGAAAACAACAACTAAGCTTGCTTTTCTGGGTGCAAAGAGTTTCCTTCCATTTATTCACTGTCTTATGAAGGCAAGTCAGAACACCTCTGGATGGGCTGTGAGGAGGGGTGGGTCAGAGTCCAGTTGTAGTGACATACACATACTGTTGCCCTCAACATAGACTACTTAACGTAGCTGCACTTGAACTTGGGCAGTGTTGGCTATGTTAAAGGCCACTGCAACTTGCCGACCTTTTTTCTTTTAAAGAAAAACAAGATCATGAATGGCAAGCTTAGGCTGCCACTTGCTTTTCTTTGTTTCCCAAAGAGAGGGAGAAAGTGAACACTTGCTGGGGTGAAGTGTCTGTACCTCTGCAAGCTTCCATTTAAACAAAACGAAACTGTCCCCCCTCTATCTTGGTTCATCAAGGACGATTCTCTAAACTTGGTGTGAGCTGAAATCTAGGGTTGTCTTGAGACAAACAGCTTAGAGCAATTCAATCTATGACCAGATTTAAGAGCACTTGCATTGAGAAGCCCACATGGAAAATGACTGCCCTCTTCCTAGAACAGCCAGCCTGCCAGCAATACAACAGCTGTACCATAGTTGATCCAAAGCCTTTCATCTTGGAGTGTGTTGAGCTCGTTTTCTGTGGAATGACTGTAGGATGCCAGTGTGTGTGCACATTGTGCTGTTCCCCAAGTAGGGTTCATCACCTATGCCTTTACTTTGACCCACCTTAATGAGAGAGCAATTTTGGCCTCACCGCTTTATTTTTGTTGCTGTTGTTGGGTCCCATCCTTGCGAAAGCAATGCCAGGGCTTTTAGTGTTTAGCCTGCATTGCTTATGTCTTCCTCCTGGTTCTGTTAGAACCTAGTCATTGGAAAATGGATCACCATTAGCAAGTACCTAGCTTTTTGTATCTGGCATGTCCTGTTTGCCTTGAATGAATAACAGTGATAGTCTGCCTTAAAACAAAATAGAATGGAAAGAGCCATGCTGCTGTCTTTACCCTTTTGGAAGACCCCTTGCCCCAGTTTCTTCCTCCACCCATTCCCATTGCACACTGCTTCTTTCTATGCAGGGAATATGTTCACTTACCTCCACCTTTTTCCATATAAATATACTTATTGCTCTTGTTTATCTAGCCCTCTGTGGTCAGTGCATTGCAGTTTGATGGCATCATGGAAGTATAAATTCCCAGATTTTCTCCAGTGAGCCTTCCTTAATTGAACAGTTCTGTGACCTTTCCTAAAGATTCCTACAACAAAAGTGGAACGGCTTGGTTGCCAGTTCTCACACTTGGCCCTGTCTTAAAGCCAGGGTGAGCACACAGAACCACAGTGTGCTTTAAAATATCAAGGGAACTAGAAAGCCCATCCTTTGAAAAATGGAAGTGGCAGAGGTCAACCCCGTTTACTGCCTCATAACAATGCACTAACATGGGAGACAGCTGTGGAAAAAGGCAGCACTTTGCCTTCCCCCCCTCAACCCGCCTACCACCAACAAATCTGAATGGGAAGCAGCACGATTCCCTGGGCCACTGTCCGTGTTCTCCAGCATCAGATGGGCATTGCACACTGTGCACATTCCACACAAAAGCACACAGTTTGGTACTGAATATAGACCCAAGCATTCAGATAATTACAGGTTGCAGCTTTAATTCAAAGCTGTTTAGCTCCTTTGTGAAAATTGCCTTGCAAATCTGTGGGTGATATATCTGATTGAAATCAGACCATCATCTTTTCATCGCTGGCTTATTTGTATGCTGCTTTCTCACAGGATTTTGCTCAGATTGGTTCACAACGTATCTAGGGACTGGCAACCGCAATTAAAAGAACGTAAGAAAAAATAATTATAATGATAATTAGAAAAACACATCATTTAAAAATCAGTATGCACAATGCCGTGGAAAACAATATACACATGCTAACGTAACAGTTTAAAATTAAGCAGAAGAGAGAATAAAGTCTCAGGGCTCTGCATAGTTCCTCATGCTTCATCCTGATTAGCAGAAGCAAACTAAATTGCCCAAGAGTAGCCCAATGGATGGCAATTAGTTTGCTTTTTATAATGTATACAGGCCACACAAATGTGGATTGCCTTGATGCCCAATATTGGCTGTTATCACAGAATACATATATGGCCCTAACCTTAGGCTTTCCAGGCTTGCTCTTTGAGACCCCCAGGGGTAGAGCAGGTTCTCTCACCTTGTTCAGAGAGTGCTGCTCTTCTTCAATGTGGTGTTTAGATCAGCCTTCACTAACTGGATGGCCCTCCAGATGATTTGGAGTACAGTTCCCATCAGCCCCAGTCAACACAGCCATGCTGTGGCTTAGATTCCTCTGCTGTTTATGAAAGAAAGCCTCCCCCCACCCTGCCTGATATATTTGGGATGTTGTTGCATGGGGAGGTTATGCAGAAGGATTTAGCTGTGCCCATATCTGTCATCTTGAATTGCAGTGACAGAACTGCTAAATGTTTTGGACGGTGTGAAAGAGTGGCAGAATTTTGGGTGACACCTAGCCCAAAGAAAAGTATCTAGTTTCTTCCTTTTTTGTTTAACAACAGAATGAAGCAATAACACCACTCTTAATTTCCATCTCCCATTCACCTGTGGATGCTTCATATTTTTTGTGCAGGTACATGAAGAGTCAGATATCAACTTGGGTCTTAAATCTGGAATAGGCATTTCACCTGAGTAATTTAAATGAGGGACACAAAAGAACTTTATGGTTGAAATCTTATGGGAGACAACAGAAGAGCAGTTTTTCTCTTTCATAAAATTTGGTTTTTGAAAAATGAAATACAAATGTTACGGTCTTCAGGCTAAGAATGTAGGTGCCCCCCCTTTTTAAGATTTTCTATTCTCAGGTTCTTAAATACAAATTTATGAAGGGCAAGAATAGCAATAGCTATTATCTATAATGCTCAGGGCATCTATTCTAATGCTCAGGCTGGAAATGAAGGGGGTCCTCTGTTTTAAAACCATGACACATTTTTAAAGAATTCTGAGACATCAGTTGAAACAACCACTGGCCCAATGCTGTGTGGCTGTTAGGTGCCTAATAAGTCAACTAATTTAATTAAATTCTTCCAGTCTTGTGTACAGAATGCCAGATGCTGCAAGGACACACTTTGTGCCTGGCAAGAATAAAACTCCTCTAAGGTTGTATTTGTTTACTTTTGAAAATTGTAGGCATCTAGAATTTGATTCTGCAGGCTCACCTTGCCCTTTGAATGCTGGAACATAACACCTCTGATAAATGAGTGGTTCCCATGCCATGTCACCCTCCATTTAGAATATTGGTTGATCATATGAAACTGCCTTATACTGAGTTAATGCTGGTCCAGAAAAGTCTACTCTGGCTGGCAGAGGTCTTTCCCAGCTGAAGTGGTGTGTGTGTGTTTGTGTGTGTGTGAAGAGCTGAGGAATTGAATGTGGGACCTCTTGTGTACACTGCATGTACTCTACCACTGAGCAATAGCTCTTCCCTTATACTTCCATGCACCTAGTGCTAAAACCAAGATAACACTTGTTTAAACTAAAATGCAGCACTTCTCCAGTGGTTAGATACCTACTGTGGTAAGCTGCCAGGATATTTGTGCACCCAGTTTATGTATGGCACATACAGCAAGTGTCTCTTAAAACAGCTGCTGCTGACATTGGAGACCTGCTGGAGAGAGGGCAGGAGTCAAGATTGTCTGTCTGAGGTATGATGAGGCCCATTAACTACCGATGACCCAAGAAGCTTTAGCATTTACAGGAAGCCTGATGTCCTTGCCATGGTGTCACTCCTGTTGTAGGAAAATCTGAAACCTGGGAGCCCATGCAAGTTGCGGCAAATAGGAATACCATTTAGGTTGCAATACCATACACATTTACCTGGAAGTAAGTCCCACTTAACTTAGTGAGGCTTACTTTTCAGCAAACACTTGTAGGATTGTGCATTCAGGTTTTTCGAGTGCTTAGCTTTTGAAACTTGCTCTCACGTAAAATAAGTTGGAGCAAGAGGTGAAGTAAGACATTGGATTGGCTTTCCATTTTTAATGGCATGAATGCAGTAGGCTTTGATGCACCCTTGAGGAAAAACAGGCAGGACAATGGATGAAGGGGACCTGGAGGGGCTGGAGACTTGGGTGCAGGCTTCTCTTGCATCAACTCTTTTCTAGGGCCACTTCTGGCACACATTTTTTCTTCACTGGAGCGCTTTTGTATGATAATTCCTTGCAGCATTTTTAGGCAGAGTGTTAAATGCATGTTACTAACTCTGAGAGAGAAAGGTGCCGCCCAACTCCTCATTGCCTTTTAGAAGTAAGTGGAGATTGAAAGGGCTTCTTAATTTTTACCACTTTCTCGTTGAGAGATTTTCTTTTGGATACCACAGGGGCTGCCAGGGGCTTTTTGCACATGAGAATGCATACTCATGTCTACCAAATAAATGAGTAAATACCACATTAGTTGGCTTCTGTAGCGCATGGGGAGAGCATTTCCAAAATCAAGATGCTTGTGGTACCTGCACTAGGGTAATATAGCACATGCACAACTGAAACTGTTAGTGTACTGTTTCTTAATCCTTGTGAGGAAGTCTGTGACATCCTTGACCAACCTGCTGCCCACCAGAGGTTTCTTACTACAGTGTTTTCAGGTGGCTTAAGCAGTACTGGATGCATTGTATTACAGCTCTACCATCATTTCCAAATATGGTCCACCCGTACACGTTGTTCAGAAAAACAAAATTGGGCGCGAGTTAAGATCAGTTCACAATTTACACGTCTATGGAGTGACTACTGTCTGGTGTCTGTAAACACGTCAATACGTGCATTTCTGTCACACTTTATTATTGGTATGAGGAAACCTGTGGACCTCCAGATGTTGTGGGACTACACCTCCAATTATCCCTGACCATTATCCATCCTGGTTGGGGCTGATGAGTGTTCCCACCCCTGCATCTACAATAGATTTTGTGCCCACAGTAGAAAGAACTGCTGTTTCGATGTGTGAATCAGCCCTCTCTTTCCCTTACCGCTTTTATAGTAGCATAGTGAGCATACAAACAAAGGACTGAGTATGGGGGGTTTTTTTGGTAGGAAACCTTCCATTGGCTCGATTCATCTTAGGTAGTATCCTATGGAGATCTCTCTCTCTCTCTCTCTCTCTCATGCTTCAGTCCTGGGCTTCTTTCCTGCAGATTTTTTAAAAATTGCTTTTGGAGTTGACCACCTCTGTCACTTTATTAAGATTTCAATGCTTGCACCAGAGGAGATGTGTGTTGAATGGTGAACACTTCTATGTTAATATCTATCTTGAGATACTGGCTTCTGCTAATACTGGTTGTCCATTTCTACTGGAGATAGCACTGCTGCATTTGCTTTTACATGGAAGCTCACACAGTTCAGACCAAATGTTCCATCAGAACAAGCACTTGCACACCTTCTGTTACCCAGTGGGCAGGCTGCAGGTAGTTGGAGATGCAAACACACAGGGAGAACCTGGTTGCCTTCAGTGCTTTTTATTTGTTTGTAATCTGAGTTGCACCACTATGAAACTATTTGCAGAATGGTACTCGTATATATGTGGGATTTAAAAATACCATAACGCTGTGCAGGATGTCAATCAGTTTTTATTTTGCTTTATTTTATATATATATATTTTTCTGGTATCCTGTACATTGAAGTGGGTGTGAAGATAGTATTTTAATATTTGTACAAAGTTTAATTTAATTTCAATTATTCTATGTATATAACTGCATTTCTAAATTAAAAAAAATCTTTTGAAGTTAATTGCTTGAGGGTTTTTTTTGTCTGTACAAGAAGTATTTTGATGTGATCCTGCTTCCTTCCTTCCTGATACGATACAGCTGAATAATGGCCCGTTTATCAAGCTCATAGAACAGAAGGCTCATCAATTTGGAAAGTGAATTTCTCTGCTGGCAGAGAAATTGCTAGCATGCCTCCTTCATAGAATCAGAGAATTGTAGAGTTGGAAGGGACCACGAGAGTTATCTAGTCAAACCACCTGCAAAATCTTTTGCCCAATGTGGGGCTCCAACCCATAACTCTGAGATTAAGAGTCTCATGCTGTACCGAATGAGATGTTCAGCAGCTGTTCAGCTACTGGCTCACCTGGGCAGAGGGACACCCCTATTCAATCTCTAACCCCTTCCCCCCAAACAGCCCAGCATAAGTGCTGTTTGGATTGCTCTGTTACTAAGGATCTTTTGTGTTTCTCCAGCCTGGCAGTTTTCTTATATGGCAAACTTGAGGCAAAGTATTTCCATTTTGGGAGACATGGTGCATTTATTTTTATTTTCTTAAAATCTGAATAGTCAAAAGTGGCCAAAAAAACCCACTTGAGATCCTCACCAGTTCATTCTGCATCAGGGAGATCCTACTTTCATTCTGACAAGTTCCAAAGTTGACTGAAACAGCCCTACTTTGGTTTGGGAGTCATCGGTCTCTTTTTTTTACACCCATGCTGCTTGGTGATAGTTTAAAAACTGATTGTTCTTTCCATTTTGGTGGAGAGTGGGTGGCCACGGGTGAGAAGCCAGATGGCTGAGAACTGAGCTGTGAAAGGAAACACATATTTGGACACTCAGGTTTGGAGGGACCTAAACAAGAAAGTTCAGGAACTAGCCAGGGTATCCACTTCATTTGCTGAGAAGCAGAGATAAGGAAAAAGGAAAGGACCCATGCTAGGCCTTTTCTGAGAGGGAAAGGCAAGAATTAAATTCACACGCTACTCAAGCTGAGATTTCCTGTGTACTTGTGGTTAATAAAGTCAAAGATTTAGTCTTACAAAACGTTAATGTTTACTGGAAGCTTAAAATGTTGGATTGGTTTCTAGGTTCAAAGCATCTTTGGTTTCACAGATTACAGGTGAAACTCAGAAAATTAGAATATCATGGAAAAGTTCATTTATTTCAGTAATTCAACTTAAAAGGTGAATCAATCAATGCAGCGTGGCATGGATGCTATCAGCCTGTGGCACTGCTGAGGTATTATGGAAGACCAGGAAGCTTCAATAGCAGCCTTCAGCTCTTCTGCATTGCTCGGTCTCATGTCTTTCTCTTGGCAATTTCATTTAATATTCTAATTTTCTGAGATTGTTAATTTGGGGTTTTCATCAGCTGTATGCCATGATCATCACAATTATAACAAATAGAGGCTTGACATATCTCACTTTGCATGTCATGAGTCTATCTCATATATTAGTTTCACCTTTTAAGTTGAATTACTGAAATAAATGAACTTTTCCATGATATTCTAATTTTCCGAGTTTCACCTGTAGGTGCTTATAAATTCACTACTACACCAAAAGACAAAAAGGGATTAAGTGAGGGATTCACAGCACATTCTTGCTCTCCCGTCCACACAGAAACACAAATACTTAAGTTGCTAATGTGCTCGTAACATAGCTTCCCATAAGCTGAAGAATTTGGTTAAGATGCACAGTTGTAACATTCTGATGCAACATTAGGTCAATGGAATATCAGTGTTCTGCTCTTAGCGGATGAAAAGGATTGGGAAACAAGACCAAGGGAAAGTATAGAATGAGTGCCAATGCTGGAGAACATGGTTGCTACATCCATAGCACATATGTTAAAGAACGAAGAGTCCTGCTGGATCCGACCAAAAGTCCATCTAGTTCAGCATCCTTTTCTTGTAGTAGCCAACCAGATGACAATGGGAAGCCTGCAAAGTGGACCTGAGTGCAACAGAACCACCCCTAGCTCCAGGTCATTTATGGACAAGTTAAAAAGCACAATCGTGGAGATTTTCAAGTTCTGTCACTTCCTGCTTACAAAACACTGATACAGCATTAGCCCAGATGGTTTCTTCAACCAGGAGGGGGATAGAGGACTAGATGAAAAGATCTAGTCAAACAGGCAATAGAGCAACAGGAAAGTGAGATACCCAAAACTGGAATGGCAAGCTACATCTATCATCCCTTGATAAGGAGAGGTGATAAAGGTAAACTCCCCATTCCAATTTTGGCTTCATCTTCCTGGTATCTCACTTTCCTCACCTATATCAATAAAGGTTGTGTCTGGGATTATAGTTGCTTCTTATTTATTGTTCTTCACACTTTATGGTTCTATAACCTCCATGTATATCTTCAGTTGCCATAACCTCTTCCAAAGAATCCTTTACAAAGTGGCTATAATGGCTTTGGAGTCACTCACCCTTTCTCCTCTTATTATATTTATTATAAAAGTATTTCTATACTGCTATTCATTTTTTTTTTAAATCAGTGGCTTACAACAGTCTGCGTGTGTGTGTGTGTGTGTGTGTGTAAAACAGTAACTAAGTTGGTCTGTGCAGCAGAGTCTACAAAAAGCTTAAAATTCTTAGCCTTTAATTGCCACAAGACTCATTACCACTTGTAAAGATGCCCAATGTTTCTTGGAGGTACAGAGGTCAGCATTACAGTGGTCCATATGGTGATACTATAGTCTTGTGTGAAGCATTATGATACCTTTATTTTCCACCTTACTGTAACAACCCCTTTAGGTTTTCAGTTTTGTAAGCATGCACTTGCATGCATTTTTGAATGGTCTTATTTTGGTATAAATGATTACTTGTGCTTGAAAAACAGCACTTAGCGACAGTAACTTCCAAAGCAGCCCTGACCTGCAACTAGTCTTCTCAACTCTGATTGCCAAAACCTATTGCAGGAGTTAGCTGAGGCTGAATTCGTTGCTTTCTTTCATTCTGTTTTCCTTACCTTAACCCCCCAAAGCCATTGAAGGTGGGTGTGATTTGTCTATCACACAGCTAAGTTTATAAACTAAGTCAAACCACAGGCTGTAAGTGGGGAAATGAACACCAGGCTTTTAAAACGCTCTTTCCTGTGTAGGCGGGTTTCGTGTAAGGTGTGTGGGTGGTGACCGCAGCTTCAGGGAAACTGGCTTTTTAAATTAATTATTTGTTCATTGTTTTGCGCAAGGTCAGGCTTTCCTGCAACACTTGCAGCTGGGATTATTTTTCCCCTTCCAGCGTTTATCTGACAAATCGTGTACTGGAAAGAATTTGTCTCTATGGTTTCATGCCTGTAATAGTGAGGTGGGGTATATGCGACATGACTGAGCTAGTCAGAGGGTGAGGAAGGAAGTATTTGTGTCTCAGATAAG
This sequence comes from Podarcis tiliguerta, assembly GCF_965153285.1. Classification (NCBI taxonomy): domain Eukaryota; kingdom Metazoa; phylum Chordata; class Lepidosauria; order Squamata; family Lacertidae; genus Podarcis; species Podarcis tiliguerta. The sequence continues at coordinate 88,865,440 of NC_139534.1, forward strand.
GAATTGTGGTTATGCTTCTGTAAACCAGAATGGGGCATTCCAAGCATCCAAAGGCCTGAACCAGGCAAAGAGAAGTGTCTGCTTCTGTCCTTCAAGCCTGCCCAACAGAAAGGAGCCAAAGAATAAGAAGAACGCTGCTGTCTCGCTCAGCCAGTCAGCACTTTGTCAATCAGTTCAGTTTATTGCAGAAATTGCTTCCAAGCCATTCAAATCCATGGGGTTTGTTTGCCTGCACGATCCAATCAGCACTCATTATATGCACTTCTTTGGCCTGTAAACAACGTTAAGGATGATTTGCGGTGCCTTTGGTTCACTGCTCATGCTCTCTCCAGCTCAGCCTCCCTTCATTAAAGCCTTAATTTCCATCTAGCGAGAGTGTTCTCAAAAGGGCAAAATACAAATTAACAAACCCTTCATTGAGGGATTTGAGATTAAGGGTTATCGGATTTTAGAATTGCGTAACATGCTGGGACATTAAATGCAGAATAGCCTTTTGCCCTCATCCCTGACTCAAATGTGTCAGTATTTGTAAATGCACTTCCTTGCATTCATCCTGGCTCCTCCTGTTCCTGTTTCCCTCCAGCTGTTGATGCTTGAGCTCTAAACACCTTGCGGTGACGCGGGGTGAGTTTCAGAGAAACGGGTAGGGAGTTTGCAGCCCTATTGTGCTGGAGAGAGGCTGCTCATAACAGGGAAAGTCTGAGACCCCATCTGCACTGTACATTTAGAGCAGCATCATACTGTTTTGAACAGTCATGGCTTCCCCCAAATAATCATGTAGTTCCTTAAGGCTGCTGAGAGGTGTGAGGAGATCCCTTTCTGCCTCTTTGGCAAGAGGGAGTCATTGTTAAACAACTGTGACAATTGAAGCTCTGTGAGGGGAACAGGGGCCTGTTCACAACTCTTAGTACCCTTTACAAATGACAATTTCCAGAATTCTTTGGGGGGGAGGATGGGAAGGCGTGACTGTTTAAAGTGATATGATACTGCTTTAAATGTATAGTGTCAATGAGGCCTAGGAGGTGTGAGCAAGGAAGAGCCGATACTGTTCCGTTTGCCTTGCTCTTACATGTGCAGTGCTATTTTTCTAGAAAAAGAGGTAGCAGAAGGCACCATGGACACCTTCCTTGTTTTCTTCAAATTGCAATTGCGCCCACCTGAGAGGCGTCCGAACTGAGTTCTGGCTGAAAAAAAGCTCTGTATGTAAGACGGTTGCAATAGATAAAGCCCTTTCACCACACTTGTCTCCCTCCGACCCACCCCTCCAAAGACCCTGTGGTCTTGACAGAACTGATAGTTCAGCTTTTCAAACGGCTTAAAAGGAAGAATGCAGGGATCTACTAAGAATAAAGGGAAGTATGAGCCAGAAGGGGGAAAGTGTGCTTATCGGTGGAGAACAGGCCCTGGTTTTGTCATTGAAATACAGTCATCTGTCAGTCCCAGCTGTAGATTGTTTGCCTCAAAATAGTCTGCTAGTAGGAACCCTCCCATGCAGCCATAACAATCTCCTCCTGCGCCGGTCAATGCGCTTTGCTGTGGGGCCACACAGTGCTCTTTTATCTCCCTTATTTTACTCTGTGATTATCCTTTTATGTGCAGCTCCGCTTTTAATCGTGAACCCTTAAAAGCGCAAGGGAGGAAAGGAGGCAAGAATAGAGAGAGGGAGCCCCAAGAGAGCTTCTGACACGGAAGGCGTCTGCACACAAAAGAGAGGATTCCATCCTGCTGCCTCTGGGGCCTGGCTGCCAGCTGCTCTGCCATAAAGGACAGGCATGACATCACAACTTCCACATCTCCCCATGAAAAGTGCTGAGTTGCTCTGTCCTGCAACAATACAGATAGCACATTGTGAATCACAAAAGGGCCATATTCCATCTGCGCTGAGGGAGATGAGGAGTGACTGCGGAAACACAGAAGTGCTGTATTCAGTGATTGTTTACAAGATGACTAAAATCTTCACATGCCTTACGATACCACACACATTCCCTTCAACTGGGCCTGCAGTCTCTGCAAGACACACGTGCTGGAGGGGGAGAATTTGGTTGGCTTTCTCTCCCATTGGGTTAACCGTAGACCGCCTTCATTAACGTCTAAGTTTCTTGATCTGGACAAGAAACTTGGCCAAGATCTGGACACTAAATCCAATGGGGTGCCATTGGACAACAACAACAACAACAACAATTTATTTATACAACAACAACAACAAATTATTTATACCCCGCCCTCTCCTGTCAAGGCCGGGCTCAGGGTGGCTAACACCAAATATAAAATACAGTAAAAAACAACAACACAAAACACATTTGATTAAAATACAGCTTAAAATAGAACCTCGTTTTACTGGCAGCCCATAAATCAAGACCATAAGTGGAGGAAACATCAAATCATAGAATCATAGAGTTGGAAGAGACCACAAGGGCCATCGAGTCCAACCCCCTGCCAAGCAGGAAACACCATCAGAGCACTCCTGACATATAGTTGTCAAGCCTCTGCTTAAAGACCTCCAAATATTAACCAGGGCCAGTTATCCATGCTGGTCCTACATGGGCCAGCAAAAGGGCCAAGGGAAAATTTATATACAGGATCCCATATAAAGGGTTCCATCAAAAAGAAGAAGAAGAAGAAGAAAGGGGGGTCAGACTGGGTCAGACCAAAGGCCTGGCGGAACAGCTCTGTCTTGCAGGCCCTGTGGAAAGATGTCAAATCCCTCAAGGCCCTGGTCTCCCGTGACAGAGCATTCCACCAGTTCAGGGCCAGTGCTGAAAAGGCCTTGGCCCTGGTTGAGGTCAATCTAACCTCCTTGAGGCCCGGGACCTCCAAAGTGTTGTTATTTATGGACCGTAAGGTCCTCCACGGGGCATACCAGGCGAGGTGGTCCCAGATGGTGGAGGTCAAGGCCTGGGTTTTCTGTGATGGCTCCTGCATCTCCTACCCTCCCCCTTTAAAAACTTCATATATAACTTTGCTTATATATGGGGACGACAGAGGACGAGATGGTTGGACAGTGTTTTCAAAGCTACCAACATAAGTTTGACCAAACTGCGGGAGGCAGTGGAAGACAGGAGTGCCTGGCGTGCTCTGGTCCATGGGGTTACAACGAGTCAGACACGACTAAACAACTAAACAACAACAACTTTGCCTGTAGGGCAGCTCCATGCAGTGCTTTTTTGGGACAAAGTTGTTGAGCTTTCTTTGCAAAATCTAAAGTAAGAGAGAGAGAGAGAGAGAAGAATTTTTGAGCTATTTTTAAGGAAATTCATCCCAATATACACTTCTGACATGTGTTGCCATACGTCCAGCTTTTCCCAGACCATCTTTATTTCCCTTTGGCATCTATACATCTCAATGGACAAATGCTAATTTTATGGAAATGTGTGTCATGGGCCTAAGTTCACATCTTTTAAATGCCCAACAATGTTCCTAGGCACATCTACATTGCCTACAACTTCTACCAAGTAACTTTAGGCTTCTAGCTATCTTTTTTTTTTAATGCACTTTGCTAGCTGCAGTACGACTTCATTGTCTTTTTATTTATTCTTTTGTTACTTATACATTGTATTCTATAGGTTTCAAATTGCAATACAATCAAATATAAGAAATAAAAGAAGAAAGAAAAAGCCAAGAGTCTGATGGATTGCTGCCTTCCATCTTCCATGATGCATTCACAGATATGCCATGGACCAAATGAATGAATTTTTCATACCACTGTTTGGGAAGCCCTGACCTAGAGCAAAACGCTGGCCCTGGGAGCATATCCAATCCATTCTGCAACTGTTTCACTTGCTGTTGGTTAGCTTCCAGACTGAGTTCAAGGTGCTGGTTTTAACCTTCAAAGCCCTTTATGGGCTGAGATGCTTCTAGCTATCTAAAAAGGCGCCGGACTCTGCATTCAGTTGGAACAACAATTCCCAGAGTAATCATAACAGTTATAGATTAAAACTTGTTACTTACTGAAGACTGAGATACTGAAGACACACGTGACCAGGTCTTACTGCATCGCTGGCACAAGCTATACGTATATGCCTAATAAAGAGTGATAATCATCCTGGGCTCCTTGAACTTTGGGTCTGCTCTCTGGCCTTATCCCAGCTGTACTGTTCTTGTTCGTAATGATACTCGATTAATTATTAAACATTTATGCCATTTCCCCATAAAAAAATAAGAAGTTCTGCCTGACATGGCCGCCCGATAAATCATATACTGCCTGAGACTTGCCTTGAGAGTTGGCTGTTTTGGTGTGCCTGTCTGTCTTTGTGCCAAGAAGATACTGAGAAATCTATGCCCTACCCCATAATTCCTTCTTTCCTAAGCTTCCTAGTCTATGTCCTTCACCATCTTCACTTTTGCTCTAGTCAGATAAAATACATCCACACACTGAACTTCCAGAGTAGCAGAGGAATTTTTCCACACACTTAGCTTTTGCAAAGAGCATGTGTCTGTATAACTGGATACATTAGGTCTTTTGCCTCCTAATAGGAACATTACTTTTTGGGACTTCTACTTACACAGAAAGCCTAACACTTGCATGCTTTATGCAGCCATTTATGTGAATCCATGTGCATTGGAGGTGGGGGCTGCTGCCACACTCCCTTTCCTCTCTCACAAACACTTTCAACTTGGATATGTGTCATCTGAATGGGGTGCTTAGCACCCTGCTTTCAGGAATCTATGGAGACATGCAAGTATTTGGGCACCTAGGTTAGTTCACATCCTATCGATGGACAGATGAACCTTTCTGGTTGCCATAGGAGCCAAAATGAAAATATTACAGCTGCCAGGAGAATTGCTCCTCCACTATCCCTGCCATGAGCTAGACCCGGCCTAATGAAACCTTAAAAGCTCATACAAGGATCAGGGATGGTTGGCATGCATTTAGTTTCAAAAGTATGGGGCAAACCTCCCTAAGGAGACAGGAACAGAAAGCACTCACTACGTATTCCCCTGTTAGGAGAGCATGTGAGCACTAGTTGGTGTAACATAACAGTGAATTGCTCAAGACACATCACAAATGTTATTTCAGTCAGAGGAGCTCCAGGACTGAAGGAATTCTTCACAAACTGCTATCTAGTGAGCATCCTGGCCCCCACAATGTTGCCTCCGCCATGGGTTCAAGAGGCTTAGCTTGGTGACACAAGCAGTTTAAGGAGCGGCCATCCCCCCCCCCCAATGACCCAGAAGTTAAGTTTTCTTTATGTGTATTGTCGAAAACAAAGATGGCAGCCATGTGAAGCTGACAGAAGTGTGGTGTTCTTAAGGATCCCTGTGCAGGCATCAGCAATGGGCTGTGGTGGGATGTCATCTGCTGCTGCCAGGCCTCATTTCAGTATTTCTCACAAAAGCCGTCTAAGAAAGGTCAGTATGATCGTGGTCTTCCTTAAAGCATCCTTGTATGTCCTCCTTTATAAATGTTTTTGAAGAGGCAGAACTCCCAGATAAGTTTGGAGTAAGTATTTGAGTATCAAATCCAATAGCTTGGCATCAACGAGCCCAAGATTAACCCAACCCTCTAAATAATAACTTTTTAAAAAAAAATCAGGGTAATGTACATGGTACTGTATGTTTGAGGGTACTGGAGCAATTGATTAAAGCTCTTCAGATGGTGGCAGCATCCTATCATATACAGCAAGAGACATCATTCTCCTGGGATCTGGGACATCACAGATGGTATGGCTCTGCGTTGAAGAAATCCTTGTGACAGTGAGCCTGTTTTAACAAATGTGTAAGGCTAATTGTGATGCGAGAAGGCTAAATGGAGTGGGATAATTTGTCCTTAAACTCGCTCCTTGCTTTGCCACATGTTTTTCCCACCGAGATCAGCTCAGTTTTGGAGGTAGGTAAGTTTCAGTCAAATTGCTTTAGAAAATACCGTATTTTTTGCTCCATAACACTCACTTTTTTCCTCCTAGAAAGTAAGGGGAAATGTCTGTGTGTGTTATGGAGTGAATGCCTACGGATGGCGGGGGGGGGGGTCTGCTGCAGTCGTGAGCAGAGGATCCATGGTTCCCCTTCCTTCCCTCCTCCGTGGCTCGCTTTGAAACAGCAAAGCGGGAGAAGAGCCGCTGAGTGGGGAGGAGAGAAGGACAGAGAGCCTGGTTACAAAGCACGGATCCACATGGATCCTCAGGATTTTTGCACTGGGTCACCCCAAATTCACCATCAGATCACATAGCATGCCCATGGTTACAGCTTGCACCAAAAAAATCACACACTCACTGTTGCCTGGGGCCGCAGTGGTACAAAGCATGGATCCTCAGGATTTTTGCATTGGGCTACCCCAAACTCACCGTCAGATCACATGTCTGTGGCCACAGTATGAACCACAAAAATCATACATCCGCTGTTTCGTTTAGAAATTTTTTTTTCTCTTGTTTTCCTCCTCTAAAAACTATGTGCGTGTTATGGTCGGGTGCGTGTTATAGAGCGAAAAATACAGTAGTAGCCTGCTGGGGTGGCTCACTGGGCAAAAGGGTGGATGAAGAAAATTTTGAGACCCAGCATATAGAAAAGGGGCTCAGAGAGAGTAAGAGCAGAAGAGAGCTGAGTGTAAAGAGTCTGAACTAATTGGTTATGAGACTTTAAGGATTCACAAGGAAAATAAAAGCAAGTTGGCCATGGCAACACAGATACCAGGAATATAAGAAAGCTACTAATGGAATCTGTCCTAGGCACCCAAAGGGCTGAAATGAAAGCTCTGACTTCTGGAATGACTTTAAAAACTGTGTGAAGGAGGCAATGAGCTTGCTGTAATTTTTCTTTCATGTGCAAATTGGAGATTATGAAAGTGCCTGGCAGGGAACAGTTGTGTTTAGGACAGAAAGGGTCACCCTCAGCTTGTTTTTCCTGTTCTTCAGGTATGCTGTTGCTTAAGGAGAGCTGCAAACTCTCCTTCCCCCAAGGACAAGTCACTTCCTTGAAAAGCTCCTCTTCCTCTCAGCAGTATTTGATGTTTCTGCATGGGGTGGTTTTAGAGAAACACCTTACAAGGGATTTTTAAAGATGCATGCCGTACATACGTAGGCAAAACAAAAAAATGCATACCACCACCAGAACATATGGAAGCATGCAGCTAGAGATAAAATGTTGAAACCCATGGTATGTTGTAATCACTGTTTTGCGCAGGATAGAGGCAATGACTCAGCTGGTATTTTTATCACCTGTCTGTCTGTTTGTCTGTGCTTCCAGATGGCATTTATTGTGGAATCAGTGCTGCTTGTGCACAGGAGGTTCTTTGCAGCATCCGCATTATATCGTCCTCAACCAGCCTGTGCTTTTTAAAAAGAATTCATGCCCACTTTCCCTTTCCACATGCTTCTCAACAGTGGCGTAGCGTGGGTTGTCAGCACCCGGGGCAAGGCAAGTAATTTGCGCCCCCTAACCCGTGGATTTGCGCCCCCTAACCCTAACCCCCAGATGTTGCGCCCGGTGTGGCTGGCCCCCCCTGCTCCCCCCACGCTACGCCACTGCTTCTCAAAGCAGCTTTCAACAAGTAAAACATGCAGTGTTCGAAATCTAAGATGTAGATTCAAACAGGAACATTCGAGCGGCATTCACGGTGCAAATGCCTTCTGAAATAAAACTGTTTAGACGCCTGAAGCTCTGCAGGAATGGTGCCTGTCTAGTTTCTCCTGGGAGGGTGTTCTGTAGAGAGAACTACGCCAAAGGCACAATTCCTCATTGATAGGGGTCCTGCATGTGGACCATGGGAGACCACTAAGAGTGTTTCCTGTCATCAGCTTGGGACATTCTTGGCTCTGCCTTTGTGACTTCCCTTTGGGCCCAGCTCCACTAGCTTCCAAGCCACCTCACCAGTCCAGTGATCCCAAGCCACTACTGGCTGCTGGTTGTGTGGAAGCTAGTTAGTGCATCTGGAGTGGGGGGGGGAGGGGTCAGTTTGTAACTTTCAGCAGGTAGTCTCTCATACCACACTCCTGCTCCACACCTGAGCACAACCTAGCCATTTTGTTTCCTGCGGCAAGCCAGGTGCATGTTTGAATTTCAACAACCCAGTTAGCAGAAGCTGTACTCTCAAGATCGCCACAGTGGGGGACTGCTTTGGAGACTGTAATCACAGTACATACATAGAGGCGGTGGCTGTTTTTGGTTCTTCTTTTAAAAGAGATCTTCAACAAAACCTTTAAAAATCACTCTTCTATAAGCCTTAGTAACGATAACATCATTGAGGGACGCGGGTGGCGCTGTGGGTAAAACCTTAGCACCTAGGACTTGCCGATCGTATGGTCGGCGGTTCGAATCCCCGCGGCAGGGTGAGCTCCCGTCTTTCGGTCCCAGTTCCTGCCCACCTAGCAGTTCGAAAGCACCCTTAAGTGCAAGTAGATAAATAGGTACCGCTTTATAGCGGGAAGGTAAACGGTGTTTCCGTGTGCTGCGCTGGTGCTGGCTCGCCAGAGCAGCTTCGTCACGCTGGCCACATGACCCGGAAGTGTCTCCGGATAGTGCTGGCCCCTGGCCTCTTAAGTGAGATGGGCGCTGTAATGGTTCTAGGGGTTGCTCGTGCGTAAGCCGGTGCAAACACCTGGCTGGATTGCCTGAGTGAACCTTCTCTGTCCGGACAGCCACTCACCTGTGGCTGTCTCAATCGCTGGCAGAATCCGTCAGTGGGCGTTTCTTGAACTTCTTCCAGCAAAGAAGCTCTTTGATGCCTAGTCTTCTCCTACTCTCTCTGCACGAAAGCCTTCTGTGCAAGGAGGGCGTAGGCAGCGGAGGACCTCTACTCTCCCCGCTGGTCCCCGGCAAGGAGTCATGGGACCGCCTTGCCGCTTCCCCCATCTGCCCCCCTTCTCCACTGGTGATACGCTGATTCTCTTCCCCAGAAGATGGGCTGCCTCTCCCAATCCCGGGACGCTCTCCGGAATCCCTCTGGATTTTGCTCTCTCCCTCCGGCACTGATGGCAGTTCCCTGACAGGCGCACAACCCTAGAGTACGGGCAGGGGTACCTTTACCTTTACCTAACGATAACATCACTCTTGCACAATACCTCAACAATGGTTTTTTAAAACCCAAATGGAAATTGATATCCCACCCACCCCAAAAACTGCACAAGCATTCATTTTGCTCATTGTGAAACATGGCAACATTTGTTCTTGTTCACCTCCTAGGGAAAGGGAATTTCCTGAGATACAGAAATTCCTGTGTGCATGCTGAGAATAGGAAAAAATGGAGGGCAAGAAAGGAGTGATTGAGTAAAGGGATGCAACACACACACAATTCTGTCCAGCTCTGCCCATCACTGTGAACGGCAAGTGGCAGTATGGCAATGAATATCCACAACTGAAAAACAACAACGGGCAGGTATGAAAGCTAACAAGCCAAGAATGCTCTGAGCAACGTGTTTGCAATGAGGCCTGGTCTGGAAGTGCCTTCTGCCTGAATCATGAGAGTGTGCTTACTCTTCTATCTCAGTTATAATAAATAATTATAAAAAACAAACGAAACTTCCTGGGTTGCAATGAAGTTCAGCCAGTGTACGTCACTCATTGATTGAAGCTGTTGGCATTCCTAGATCCTGAGGCAGAAATAGTGTAATTACTGTGACACACAGAGCTTGGATACTTGCCAAATGAAAGCCATGGTCAAATGGGATGTAAACAACAATTTGTAAGAAGGCCACTATAGGGGCCTAGTCTAATTTGACGCTATTAGCCCACAAAGCTATAAAAATTAATTTTCCTCCCTGTTGATAGTGTTTGTGGGAGGGAAATTGATCACAGAATTGCAGTGTTGGAAGGGACCCCAAGGGTCATCTAGTCCAACCCCCTGCAATGCAGGAGTCTCAAATAGATCACACATGATAGATGGCCATCCAACATCTGCTTAAATTCAGGATGCGGAAATGACAGAGACGGTTGGTGATGGGATGCAAGCCCATTCAAGCTCAGGAATTATATACCGTATTTGCTTTCTCAAGAGAAGACAACAGTAACCTTACAATCAAATATTTGTTTGGTTGGTTTGTTGAAATCATTAAGGACTCTGCTATACAGCTACAAATAAAACCACTTTAAGTGTGCTGTCAAGTGCAATATACAAATGTGACACTAGATGGTGATGGTGAGCTATGACAAATTCAATACATTTTTCCAAACTTTTTTTTTAAAAAATAAACATTTCACAGCTTTTTTATGTGTGTGTAGATTCCACCTAAGTGGAATGCAGTTTATGAACTCTTTAACAGTGGTGACCCACCTTGGAAAATTCTTCCTCTGCATAACTATTAAAAATTGTGCTGGGCTGAAGTTGTCACACATCATAAATGCTGCTCATTGCTTTAAGAGCAAAGAATCAGGCCATGCCGACTGTTCCAATGGCCGCTATATGACTTTCTTTTGAAAAATGTTTTGCACCCTACCAACCAGTCAGCTTGAGAAGTATTCTAACAACTTTTGAATAAACATACACAAATTTATTGATTGTTAACAATAATAGATAGATAATTTAAGGATCTTTACACTTTTACAATATGCAGAGAATAATATGTGCTGAAAAATCAAAGAGAGGAGCTGAGGGAAGTTTCGGGGGGAGGGAGGGGGGTATTGCCTCAAGGAGTGGGGAGGGGGAAAAACTGGGGAAGACAACAAAGATGATGTGTTTTGATAATTTGTTATGCGAAATCCTTAATAAAAACTATTATCTATAAAAAAGAGAGAGGTATTGTAACAACTGGCCAGAACCATAGTGTGTTGCTGTTGTTGTTTTTTAAAAGACAACACCAAACTTAAACTGATTTTTAAATCTGCAAGACATTTCCCCAAAGCTTCGCATATTTACATTGAACAAGAATAAAATGAACGTAAGGATTTAAGATGAGACTGCTGGATCAGTTCAATGGTCCATCATCCTGTTCTCACAGTGACTGACCAGATGCCTATGGGAAGCCTTGTGCAAGCAGGATCCAAGCACAAGAGCACTCTCTTCTGCAGTCTTCAGCAAGTGGCATTCAGAAGCTGCCTCCTGAGGCAGTGCTAGAAGCCACTGATAACCTGCTCCTCCATCAATTTGTCTCATCCTCTATTAAAGTCATTGCTGCATTCTGTGGGAGAGAGTTCCATAGTTTAACTGCATGTGGAAATTTGATGTCCACATCTCTAAACCAGCACCCATGCTTGGTACCCTTAATGGCAAGCTTAGGAGAGAGGCTAGCAACTGAGTGTCCCATGCAGACTTGGGAAAGAGCCATCGTGCTCTGTTAGAGCACATGCTGTCATGCAGAAGGTCCCAGGTTCAGTCTGTGACATCTCCACATGTGGCTGGGAAAGGCTCCTATCTGAAATCCTGGAGAACGGCTGCCAATTGTTGTAGTGAGCTAGATGGACCAGTGGTCTTCACTTAGCTTCTCATGTTAGACCACTTGTCTATCTAACTCAGCATTGTAAAAAGGCAACAGCTGGAGTATTTGCGGTGAGCAAGACTTGCCTCCAGGCCAGGGGTGCGGAACCTAGTGGCCCTCCAGATGTTGCTGAACTCCAGCTCCCATCAGCCACCCACTGGTGGTCAGAGGATGATGGGAGTTGTAGTCCAGCAGCATGTAGTGGGTGGGGGCACACTAGATTCCCAATCCCCGTTCAAGGCAAACAAGCACTGGCTACAAGTGAGTTCTTAGCACAGATGGAATAGCAACAGCAGTGCAGTGGTACCTCGGGTTACAGACAATTTCAGGTTACAGACTCGGCTAACCCAGAAATAGTACCTCAGGTTAAGAACTTTGCTTCAGGATGAGAATAGAAATCGTGCTCCGGTGGCGCGGCGGCAGTGGGACGCCCCATTAGCTAAAGTGGTGCTTCAGGTTAAGAATAGTTTCAGGTTAAGAAAGGACCTCCAGAATGAATTAAGTTCTTAACCCGAGGTACCGCTGTACTTGAAATAACAATAAGTAGGAAAACTGCAACACACTGTGGATGACGCATCTATGAAAGTATATATGAACACATAAGGAAAGATATAGACATCAGGCAACTGCAATTAAATGCCACCATCTAGTGCTGAAAATGAATATTACCTGTGCCAAAAAAGGAAGCGACAGAGGGCTTGCTCAGACCTGAAAACCTACATTTTCCAAATCCGTTTTGTTCTCCATAGCCCTCTACATTTCCATACCTATCCCATTTGTTAACAGTTCACACAGCTTCGCATTTATTGATTTAACAGGACGACAACTGCAAACCATTAAGTGTGCTGATAGTTGATAGGAAGCCCCTATTCCCAGAGTGGTTTAACAACCAAGCCCTCTTTTCCAAGACCTTCCAGAACTGTAGCCTTCTTAGCATCCTCCACGACAGTTTTCAGGATCCTTTGGGGGAACCCATGACTGTTGAAAGTGGTATGAAATGTATAGTGCAGATGGGACCCCAGTTAAGTAACCTAGAAGAAGCGGCATTCTGCACTAACCAAAGTTTCTAAACAACCTTCAAAGTCAAGCCCACACATATAGCACATTACAGCTGTACATGTTAATGCTGCATAGAGGCTTTATGTGGTTGCCCATGCCTGGAACACAGAAATATTAAGGGCAAGTTGTGCCCTCCCTACGAGAATGGTGCAGATCACACATGTCCTTATTTCTGAAATTCAAAGCATCATTGTTCAGTCATTTGGCACATGACTGAGATGGCAACAGATGGCCAGCCGCCCTGCCGACATGGAATTCCCAAGGCACTTTGCTCAGGGGCTCTTGCTTACAGCACTACTCTTGTTGTTTTTCATTTTCAAAAGCTGGATTTAAAGAGAGAGAGAGAGAGACAGATTGGTCATACAGAAAAATAAAAAAGCAAGCTATGGTGAAAGGTAGAAAGACCCCTACATTAATTTAACATGTGTGTAACTGTGGTCTGCAACAAAATGTTGCTGTTTCATATGGCGCTGTTCCAGGATCGCTTCCACTCCACCCCTCTTCTGGTTTAGCTCCACCCACTCTAAAATAGTCCACATTCCATGGCCACTGAGCATGCTCAATCCTCATGGGGCTACCTCTTATGTGTGGCTTTGACTACATAAGCAGCAGCCCTCACAGCCTGGATGTACAGATTATGGTATCTGAATCCAGCCCATTTCATTACTCCCTGGAATTAGTCCAAGCATTTTTGCATTTTAATTGGGATATTTAAATGCTTTGCAAGCTGTAATGAGACCATGTGTACTGTGTTCAGAATTTTCTTTCTTTGTAATAATGATTTTAAGCAGTGTTTTTTTGCCCTGGGGGTACTCAAGGTTACGCAGTACTGGCACCTTTTCTTCTAGAAGAAAAGCACTGATTTTAATAAATTGCTTTTGGTTCTATGGATGATGTTGTTTTGCATTGCATTACTGTTTTTGAAGTTGTAGGCTACTTTGAGCCAATGAAGAAGCCAGATTTTTTTTTAAATGGTATTATAAAAACAAAGGTTGAAAAAGAGCCTCATAGTGGCTACTAAATGAACTGGAATAAAATCCAAATAATTAATGAAATAGTGATTAAGCATATCTGCCAAATGGGACATGGGTGGCGCTGTGGGTTAAACCACAGAGCCTAGGACTTGCCGATCAGAAGGTTGACGGTTCGAATCCCCGTGACGGGGTGAGCTCCCGTTGCTCGGTCCCTGCTCCTGCCAACTTAGCAGTTCTAAAGCACGTCAAAGTAAGTAGATAAATAGGTACCGCTCTGGCAGGAAGGTAAACGGCGTTTCCGTGCGCTGCTCTGGTTCGCCAGAAGCGGCTTAGTCATGCTGGCCACATGACCCGGAAGCTGTACACCGGCTCCCTTGGCCAATAAAGCGACTGGACCTAATGGTCAGGGGTCTCTTTACCCTTTACCTTTATACCTGCCAAAGGTGTCCTGGGATGCCACTTTTACAGATCTTTATTGAGTTCCATTTTGCATAGCAGAACAAGCCCTACCCTGTTTGATTTGCAAAATACCTGCCAAAGCTCATAATAAGAGCCAATCCTGTCAAACAGGTCACAATATTACTTCTCTGTTTCTTAGTTTCCATACCTACATTTTAATTTTGTAATAGCCTTTAGTTGAAAAACATGTGCTGTTGATGTCAGTGATTTCAGGGAGAAACTGCAGATGCTAGGGAAAACACTGCGTGGAGTATACTTTGCTCCTGGCCCCACTATAATTAGTAAGGACAAAGGCTCATTCAGAAAAAAGGAACTTACTATGATTAACTTGTTTGAATGACATTTGCGATGCACTCTGAAACATGCCTACCTACTGAGTTCAATAGGGCTTACTCCCAGGCAAGTGGGTATAGGATTGCAGTTTTCATCACAACTAACTTGAGTTGGATCGGTGCTTTCCTCACCCCAACTTCTTAAATTAGGTGGAATATAAAGCCTGTAGTTTAGCTTGAAGATCACATTGTACTTGATAGAGTCACCAAGTAGGTAAGCTCTCTTTGAAAAGCCAAACAAAGGATAGTTCAGTCTGATCTTCAGGTCAGCTTAATCTTGTCCCAATTGCTATCCTTTTGCTTTGTTGTGTTTATTTTGGAGATAAAACACTATAAAAGCTAGGAGATTTCTATATGCTTAGTTGCATTTAAAATATTGTGTTTTTAGGACACCTCTGCCACTTTAAAGTGGTATTATATGTTTTTTACTATTACAGTAGTGGCATATAAACTCGCCTTATACTGAGTCTGACCAGGGGTTCTGAAACTGTACTCTGTGACCCAAAGGCAGTGATCTGAGAGCTCCGTTCAGGTGGTCTGTGGAAAGGCTGCAGAATGGTCAAGGAAATCTGTAGTTTGCCCCTCTCCTCCGCTGTCAATTGATATAAAGGCCATTTTGACAAGAGCCAGATTATTAACAAGCTCCTGGCTTAGGGCCCATGATTTTCATAACATGGTACTGGTTTGGGCAGTGATGCTTATGATGCAGCAAGACATGGTGCTTTATTTTTCTTTATAGTAATCCAGAAGTGAAAGGAATATTTGTTCTACAATGTACCAATGAACACTCCCCCAAAACATTTTTTATTCAGTGGTCTGCTGAGACTCTAGCAGTTGTCAAGTGGTTGTGCTGCTGAGTCAGACTATTGGTTCATCCAGCCTAGGTATCGCCTTCTCTGTCAGGTGGCAGATCCTTTTAACTAGAGATGATCAGGGGTCAGTGGCGTAGCGTGGGTTGTCAGCACCCGGGGCAAGGCAAGTAATTTGCGCCCCCCGCTGCACTGTCCCTCCCCCAGATAGTCCCTTGCTCTCTCTCCACACCGCACCGCACGCCTGGCACCCTCCCCTCCACAGTGGGCGGCAACCCGGCGGCTCGGATCGGATTCGCACAGCCAGCACTGCAGTGAGAGAGAGTGAGTGAGCCAGGTAGGGGCAGAGAGCTGCGAGTGCGAGCGCCCCCCCCAGATGTTGTGCCCGGTGCAGCCGCCCCCCCTGCACCCCCCACGCTACGCCACTGTCAGGGGTTGGACCTGGGACCTTCTGCGTGCAAAACATGAGCTTTGCCATGGAGCTGTGACTTCTCCCCAAATAAGAGAGCCCCCTTAGCATGTGTGAAATGGATTTGAGAATACAGAATGGCCTTTAGTCCACCTACACCAGTCCTGTCTCCAGTGAATTGCAGTATCTCTCTAGGATGAGGGCCTTTTAACTGGAGATGCTAAGAGCAGGGCATGGGACCTTATCTGTGCAAAGCATGGAATAATGTGGAAAGACTGGTAGTGCAGGTTTGTTGCGCCTGGTGGAATTTTGGTGTATGAAACTTTATTACACCTACAATGATTTGAGGTCCTTCTACCCTTGCTGTTACAAAATTTCAGACTACCCTCCATGTGTAGTGTTATGTACTGAGCTGAATCCTAGAACAATAGGATCCAGAATGCAGTAGTCTGATTGGTCCGCAGGAGCCACCCAATCCAGCTCCAGGTGGAAATGAATCAGCAACCTGATTGGCCTGCAGCAGCAGCCAACTAGGCTCCTGGATGAAGTGAACCAGCAACCTGATTGGCCTGCAGGAGCAGCCAATCAGGCTTCTGGAGGAGGTGAATCCGTAACCTGATTGGCCTACAGGAGCAGCCCGGAATTAGCCAATCACGCAGGGCCCATTGT
The DNA here is from genome assembly GCF_965153285.1 of Podarcis tiliguerta. Classification (NCBI taxonomy): domain Eukaryota; kingdom Metazoa; phylum Chordata; class Lepidosauria; order Squamata; family Lacertidae; genus Podarcis; species Podarcis tiliguerta. Next base: position 88,881,493 of record NC_139534.1, read on the forward strand.
GTAACTAATGTATATATAGCTAGACATTTTGGGGAAAGTTTCATTCATTGCTACTATGAGTTGAAAAAAGAGCATGAAATTCACACTTGACTCCGAGTATATTTCATGTAGGTAAGCTGTTGTTAGCTGGCAAGTACTCTCCTCAAGTTTTTACGGTTTGATCGATCCTGCCTCTCAGCTCTGCTTCAAGGGAAAAACGCATGGTGCAGATTGACTGATATTAAAGCCAATTGCTGGAGAAGATATGGGGTGGAAAAAAGAGTCATAGCAACCTGGTTTTTCAAAAGATTGAAAAGGCTGATTCTTATGTTCACATTCTTGGAAGAACAATGATGATCTATAAAATGACAACAAAAGGCAGACAGATTAATAAGAGTGAAGTGCTTAACCTTCGGCAACAATCCCTAAAGATGTATAGATAACTGGTTGAATGGGAGAGGTATGGAAAGTCACAGCACTCCTTTCAAACACACAACCAAATAACACCAGTACAATATGGTGCCAGCACGCTTGCCCCAATGCACTGCTGGCACAAAGGTACTCATGGAGCACTGTGTAAACAGAGGCAGCCCAGTTCTGTTCAGTGGTAGGAATGTTCCAGGCATGCACAAGGAGTAAGGTCTTAAAAGGCATTCTGTCAACACTGCAAGCAAAGAATGGGTGCATTGTTTGACTCATTTTGCTCAGAGCAGATATTTTTATGATAGTGATTGCTGTGGGCACAGCAATGTTTAAGAGCAAAAAAGGAAATCAAAGTTATTTAACGATGGGGTTGTATCCCACAAAGGAATCCCATTTTTATAAGGACTTCCACTTGGCAGGGGAACTTCTCCTCCCCCTGCTCCCCCAGTTCTGCTCCTGGTTTCCCCCCAACCCTCTGAAACTGATTGGGGGAGTTGGTACGGGTGTGGAGTTGGCAGGGAGAGGGAGGAAAAGCTCTGCTGTGCAAGCAGAGGTCCTTGCACAAATGGAACAACTTTGTTGGATAGATGTTAATTGGTGAAACAGCTATTTCTGCTTCGCTCACAATGCAGAGAGGGAGGTGGCTTGCTTGCTTGCTTAATCCCAGGAAAACAGGAGTCCTAATGCATGCGGTGTGCTACAGTCATAGCACCCTGACCCTTCAAATGTGCTGTTCAAATGGGAGATATCAAAAGAAGGGGTGGGGTTAGAGCAGTGGACACTGAGTATATCTTAAGACAGAAGTGGGAAACCTCCAGCCCGCAGGCCAAATTTGGACTACCAGTCTGTTTTCCCCAAGCCACACCTGCTTGCCCCACACCTGGTCCTGGTGTCAGCTGGAATTGCTGCTCAAGCAGCTGATCCCTGAGGAAATCAGGGGGTGGGAGTTCAGTTCTGTCTGATGGCTGTTTCCCCACCCCCCATGGGTCAACTTCGACAGGTGGACCTGTCTTTAAGTGCACCTTCCCCCTGTTTTGATGTCCAGAGAGAGAGAGAGATGCAGAGATCTCTTCCCTTTCACAGCCTGACCTTTGGGGGTAAACTGTCCCATTTCACCACCTGAAGTGAAGCGGGACGCTGTCATCTGCTTGAAGAAGCCTTGCTTACCGGGATTGTGTGGCACGACTTCCGGCAAGAGCTCGTGAGATCTTGTGGAACTCTCGTGAGATCTTACCGGAAGCTACAGTCACTTCTCCTCGCTGGTGATGACAGCAGGGCACCTGCTAGGACACCACCACACAGGCTTCTACCTCATGGGTGGGCCAGCCCTGCTGACCTTCCTGTGTCCCATGTATCAGCCATGCATGCCTATATCTTAACTAGATAACTCGTAAGGCTTTGAAGCCTTATGAGGAAATAATGTTTTTCTACAGGGCTCCAGCTAAAAAGAGAAAGAAGAACGTTGTAAGGGCTAGTTAGTTAAACAGAAACCTGTCAAATACTAAAACAGTCTGACAAAGAACAGCTGTGGAGGCAGGTCTGGCTCAGGAACTTGAAACAGGGCTGGAAAATATACTGGCATGCTTATGCAATAGCTTCCAAGTAACTGGCTAAATGACAGAGGCCTTTTCAGTCTTTGTATAATCCAAGTAAACCACTCCCTTCCCTTACTTAACAGAATTAAACTGCATTATTTTAGAGGAAGCGGGGTGGGGGTGGGGAGCTTTTCATTTGCTAAGAATCTGCAAGTCAAATTGGTAGCAGCTGAATTGTTGGCATTGAAATTCCTTCTGTTGAATGTAGTTCCACTTTCTCTCTTCACCCTTACGTTTTAAAAGCACATGCGAAGCCCATCCCTATGCATGTTCACTTGCATGCATGTCCCATGCAGTTCAACAGAGTTAACTCCCTAAAAAGTGGTGTTTAGGCTTTCAGGCTGAACTCCAGTTGTACCCTCACTCTAAAAGAACATGTAATACTGTGTTCAGGATATATCTATTTTTTAAAAGCTCACAAACTGACTGACAGGGAAAACAAAGTGAAGCATCCAAATTATGTACTCTGTTGTGAACAAAAATTGCCCTTTCCCCTTATGGGGTATCTAAGAGCCCATATAGAGTCCTTACGTTAGGTTCCCTATTGGTAGGAGAAAATAACAGAGGCTAACCAGAGAATATTGAGAAGCAAAGCAGCTAGTAAGCTTGATATTTACTGATCTGTTGCAACAGGGTACTCCCCTCACCCGCAGGAAAGGAGGAGGAACCCAGAACAATGGTGTGCAAGGACTTATATGGACTTTTGAAATTGCCACCCTGTAGATCAAGACCACCCCCACAAACATCATACATACCGGTTGAAATATACTCAGAGTCGCACAGTGATTTCATGCTCTTTATTCAGCTCATAGTGGTGAGGAGGAATGAATGAAAGTCCCCTCAAAGTATCTGCCTTATATACATTATTTACACAATGGGCTGCACATGATTGGCTAATTCCGGAATTCTACTGTAAGCCAATCAGGTTGTGGATTCACTTCTATCTGGAGCCTGATTGGGTGGTTCCTGCCAACCAATCATACTGCTACATTGTTCTAGGACCAATCAGACTGCTGCATTCAGAATCCTATTGTTCTAGGACCAATCAGACTGCTGCCTTTTGGATCCTATTGTTCTAGGACCAATCAGACTGCTGCAGTTTGGATCCTATTCAACTCAGTACATAACACCGGTACATCACAGAAGGGGTGTAACCTAAGACCACCCCTCAGATACATCTTACCTACATCACAGGTTATCTGATTGCCAGGTTATCTGATTGTCTTTCCTGATAGTCTGTCACCCATTAAAATGCTGGTTACTCAATTCCTGAGAAAATGGGAAGGCTCCCTGACCCCCCCCCCACCTTGCAGGGAAAACATTTGGTCAGTTTGGGAATCAAAAATGGTTTCAGGTCAGTCTTCCTGTGCTGATCTATGTACGTGCTTGGTTGGTACACTTATGAACACTACCATATATCTAAGACCTCAAAATTCCTATCACAACAGTTACTGAGCATAACATGCCAAGTTATAGTATTTGGAACTGAGGACATTTCTGATCTATTGCTCTTACCAAAACTGGAAAAACTCCCTACATACTACTCTATCACCTATGTGCCCCCAAGAATCAGGAATATTTTTTCCAGCTGTCCTTTAGGCCGAGCCTTTAAATTTATTACTGACTCTTAAGATACCCTCTCCCCACCCCACAATGACACACCCTATTCACATACTGCAAACTGAAACTGTGTTGTCAATGCCATAACTCTGGAGAAAGCTCCTTAGGCTACATCTCCATCAGCTGTTTTTCCCAGGCTGGAAAGTACTACATTAGCACAAATTGTATGGAATTTGTTTAAATCCTTTCAATGCACACGTATTTCAATACTTTCAATGCACTTGGTATTTGTCAGGATGGATTGAGCCCCACTCCAGGATGATTACAATATTAGAAAATATAAAGTGTCCTACTCTAATGAGCTCCAAGTATTTTACACAAAAATACATTGTGCAATAGCCATCTGTGTCGTACTGCTAACCTGATGTTACAACTAAGGAAAGTGATCCAGTCTCTCCCACTCCTTTTTGCCACATCTTGACTGTGTGTGGATGTAACTATAAAAAGTAACCCATCAGTCAGCAGGATATTTTACTGTTGACCTAACTAACTTATTCATAAAAAGCCAGTCTGGCCACTCCTCAAGGGGTCTATTACAATCCATGAATGTATAACTGAAGAGCGTTCAGATCAAATTTAAAAGTGTGGTACATATGTGTGTTCTCCTACAAATAAAATTAAAATGTAGGCGTGGAATGGTGGAAAATAGCTGAACACACTAGGAATTTTAAACATGAGCTTATATATAGGTCATGGAGACTACACCCTAAAGCAGCCTTGAGAGTATCATAAACACTATATGGATTCATAAACACATTCCTTTGGATTGGGGATTATTTTCCATAATCAGAGTCCCCGGAACTCTAGGGAAGGCTGGGGGACTTGAAATTAGTTCCTCTAGATTGGGGGCACTCAGAGTCATTCAGGGAGGTTACATAATATCCTAACTGTTTTTGCCTAACAACATTGTAATCCAGTTTACTATTTGTTTGCCTCAAAATAGAAGGATACCCTGCAAAAGAGATGATGGCTGCACTAAAAGCAAAGCATAACCAAACTAAACCAATGTCTAGAAAATCCCTGAGATTTGGATGGAAGATTTTTTTCCCAGTCACAACTTTCCAGAAGATGGAAACAGTGTGGGTGATTTTACAGATACAGAACTCTCCCCCCCCTTCTGTGTTTGCCTCTCTATACATGTACAGTAAGCAAAGAAGCTCAATTTCCTGGCATCTGTACCTTATCACGCATAAAGCCTGGAGTTGTGCATGTGTACATAAAGCGTCTCCCTTGATACTGTAGAAAGTGTAGGGAACAATTCTGCAAAAGTGAAACACATTTGCCCACTGTTTTGAGAAAAAACTGTTCCTTTTCCCTTATGGGGGTACACAACAGCCCATATGGGGACACGGGTGGTACTGTGGGTTAAACCACAGAGCCTAGGGCTTGCCGATCAGAAGGTCGGCAGTTCGAATGCCCGCGATGGGGTGAGCTCCTGTTGTTTGGTCCCAGCTCCTGCCAACCTAGCAGTTCGAAAGCATGCAGTGCAAGTAGATAAATAGGTATCGCTCCGGCAGGAAGGTAAACAGTGTTTCCGTGCGCTGCTCTGGTTTGCCAGAAGCAGCTTAGTCGTGCTGGCTACATGACCCGGAAGCTGTATGCCAGCTCCCTTGGCCAGTAAAGTGAGATGAGCGCCGCAACCCCAGAGTTGTTTGAGACTGGACCTAATGGTCAGGGGTCCCTTTACCTTTACCCTTTAAGAGCCCATACAGAGTCCTTTTGTAGGTTCTCTATCGGTAGGAGAAAATAATAGAGACCAACCAGAGAATATTGAGAAGCAAAGCAGCTAGTAAGCCTGATCTTTATTAAAGCTGTTGCAACAGGGTGCTCCCCCCCCCCCCGACACATGGGGGAGGACCCAGAACAAAGGTGTGCCCGCCCTTATATCGGCTTTTTAATTTGCTCACCCTCAAACTCCAGACCACCCACAGAAACATCATACATACATCACAGGAGGGGTGGACTGCCACAGAAATCTGAGTTGTTTCTCTCTTGTCTGCTAGGTTGCTTGATTGGATTACCTGGGCATCCTGGCCACTCTTTTGTTACTCAGTTCCTGAATCCAGGTCACAGGCTCACACCCTATTCATATCTTAAATGTGCCCTTTGCAAAAGAGACAATGGGAGATTTCCCATTTCCTTCGACCTTGCAGAGAAATATCTGAGGACATTTTGGGAGAGAGAAAATGGTTTCAGGACTTTTCTGTGGGTTTCAGACAGGTGATTTACATATTTGTGTTTGCTTGGTACATTTATGAACATCTATTTTATATATATATAAGACCTTGAAATTCTTATAACACCCACTATTAATTTAGATTTAAGCATGTGTTTGTGACTGCAGGTACAGAATAGTAGCCCTGATGGCTTAACTGGCTGGATTGTCCCCACAGTGAGTGAAGCAGCTATGATACTCTTGACAGAAAACCAGATGCAACAAAAGCAGCCATTTTTTTCTGGAGTCTCTTATGTGATCCAAAGTGCATCTGAGCCCTGTGGTTTGTGTTGTGTTTGGCATTGCTGGTCCTTCACTCATTGACGTTGGAGATGAAAGTGTATGTATGGGTGAGGAGCGGCGATTGCAGTGCCAGCAAAGCAGGCGCCACTTGCACTATTTCAGGATTTTACAGTCCAGGAGTTCCACATGTGTGTGCCAAAGTTCACACAAGCTCCTGCTCGTGCCCTTTCTAAGCATACACAGCTCCTCCCTGCAGTAGTATCACTTCTTATCTTTAAAGCATACAGAGCAAAGGGACTGTCCTCCTCTCAAGCCTTACCCTTATTCTGCTTTCACTGCTGCCTGTCTCACATTACAGTAACTCAAAATAACTCATAGAGGCATAAGTTCAAAGTTAACCATTAAAATAGTGAGGGATATATGACAAGACTCTGTGGCTTTAAAATCGATGTAAAAACACATTTGAATGAATATGTCTAATGAAGTAAACACACTTCCAATTGGAAGCATAAGTTTGAGGTAGCAGGAAATTAGCCAAAATTGCTCTTGCCTCTCCTTAGATAAGGATCTGTCCTTTGTTCCTTTATGCTACTCTATAAAACATTGTGTGTACATAAATGATGCTGTAGAAAATAATAATTACTGAGGGTCCAACATGCCTATACTAAACAGGGAAGAAAGGTAAGTGGGCTGCGATTGCTAAAAGAGGGGACACTTCTGACATATTTAAGGTTGCATTTATTTGTATACATTTTGTTTAATGTTTTTGATCTGGGGTTTGTAAATTTAATATAACCCCTTTTCATAAGCTTTTATCAAGCTTCACAACTTCGCTTGCGATAGAGAACTAACATCCTAAGAAAGGAATCAAACGCTATCACAGCAAGCAGTTTAATTAATAATCCTGTGTATACGAACTTTATTACTATATAAACATGCAAAAAATTCTGTACCAACATTATGGCGGTGGGCAGCATAAAATCAACAACGAAGTTGCATTCCTTATAAAAACAAAAACAAAACGCATTTCAAATCCGTTGCAGATTTTTCACCCCGCAACCCCGCCAAGATTTACCCATCATGCAAACTGGAATTCTGGGAAGGTGCTGGAGAAGTCGGGCCTGGACTGGAATGCTGCACGTTGTGTAACCGGATATTTTTATGGAGGAGGACGTCGTGGGGGGGGGGGCAGTGTGGCAGCACGAAGTGCTTAAGTTAAAAATGCCGTCCAGATCCCTTCATGCTGATTCGTGGATATTATAGAGCAAAAGTGGTAGAGAAAAGGTTGCCTCCGAAAGGAAAGCTCTTAAAAAATAAAAAAAATCGACATCGCTTTATGGAAGCAAAGCCTGCAATGCTATGAGCGTTTAGACGGGAGTTAAGTCCCAGGACTTATTAATAAACAAGCATACAATCACGTTTATGGGTAAGGTTTATGAGTTAACTCGAAATGGGGAGACTAGCGAGCCCCCCATCCGGTGCTTCGCCCACTTATGCAACATCACTCTTACTTGCACTGACTTATTTACCCTCCCTATTCTATTCTATTCTATTCTTCTCTCGACAGCTGACAGGAGTGGGGAAGCTGTAAAAGGACGCCTAGTGTTGCAGGAAAGAACCCAATAATCTCCCAATAGCTCTTTCCCTTTCAGCTCGGTGTGGAACACCAACTCCATCGAGCTTCGTCGCGACTGCGCATGCGCGCCGGCCAACCTGACCCGCTTATCCTCTTTTCTTCCCATGACTCAGCCGAGCCGAAAGCCCTCCCCCCGCCACTGACCTAGATTTTTGCATCCCTTTCCACCTATCCCTGAGCGACAAGGGCGTCACGTGCCTTCTCGGTCACGTGGTGCCAGCTTCCATTTTGTGGCGCAGTCAGCGACCGAACTACCCAGTCGGGAGTTAGACGCCGTTGGAGAAGGTTCGAGGTAGTTGATCGTCGAGTGTCGATTGGCATCTGTGCTACTTCGATCAAGAACGACCGATCAGAAAAATACAGGTTCGTGCAGGTTTTGCAGCTGTTTGGAGACTGCGAGGGGGCGGGCTGAGGAAGGGATGAAGCGGCGTGAGAAAGGAAATCGGTTAGAGGGTCAACGGGGAGGGTCGTTTTTTTGACCTCTTGCAGGTGTCGGAAGAAGGAAATGGGGGCTTGCGTTTGAACGGTGGCTGGGCGCGGCCATCTTTATTTAGGCCGCGGAGAGCGCAGGCGGTGCTGCTGCTGAAAAGTCGAAGCGGGTGCGGCGGGATTCCGCCGCCATTTTGTGGAAGAAATGGCGTCTGGCGAAAAGCTCGGGCCTGCGGTAGAGCGCATGCGCGGGTCGGTCGCTCCGAAGCCTCGCGGGGCTGTTAGTCGGCGCTATGTCATAAAAGGCGAAACGGATGCGTCGTTCTCTGATTGGCTTTGGGGAAAGGCGGTGCTTGGACGCGAATTCCGACTGGAGCAGCAGGCGTGGAGGCGGGGCTTGTTTGGCGCTCTGCCTGCCTTGATGTCAGATTGCGGCAGCGAAAGGCGGAGCCGGTACTGCGGCACAGTCCAAAGGGGAGGGCGATGCCAGCAGCTGCTGACCTATTTTTGTGGCAGCCATCTTGCTTCGGCATCTCTGTTCGTGGTTTCCTGCTTAACGGATTGTTTTTTTCTCTACAGCTGATTCATCTTTAGATACACCATGAGTGGTTGTCGTGTATTCATCGGACGGCTCAATCCAGCCGCCAGAGAGAAGGATGTTGAAAGATTTTTCAAGGGATATGGACGCATCAGAGACATCGACTTGAAAAGAGGCTTTGGATTTGTCGTAAGTGGAAATAAGCTGTTCATGTACAACTAGGATTTCAGTGGATAAATGGCTCTCCCTTTTTTTGGGGGGGGATCTGCCAGTGGTAAAATACTGCATCCAATTGTATTTTTAAAGAAATAGAAGCAATGTTTTCTAAATAAAAATAATTTGGTTTAATGTAAAGGTCAAATGTGACTTAAGGATTTGGGGGGAAATGTAAAAAAAACTATGTTACTGGTGTTTAAAATGTCATTCTGGTTTGTTAAATGAATTGACTACAAAGCCAGAACTCAGCAGATCCTATTTTTAACAGGAGTTTGAAGATCCAAGAGATGCTGATGATGCAGTCTATGAATTGGATGGAAAAGAGCTCTGCAGTGAAAGGTAGATCATTAGTATCTTAACATGTCTTCCCCAGGTACTGTAGTTTGCTGAAATGAGTGATTATGAATGCCTGAGCAATGAAATAAATTGGTTTGGTCTGTCTTTCTAGGGTTACAATTGAACATGCAAGGGCCCGTTCTAGAGGTGGAAGAGGCAGAGGTCGATACTCTGACCGTTTTAGTAGCCGCCGTCCACGAAATGATAGAAGGTATCATGTACACATACATAGCTAGAGCTAAATGTGGTCTAGAGGACCTGACAGATACTTAATTCATTTTTTATTAGATGTTGCTACTGAACTAAACATTTTGTTCCAGAAATGCTCCACCTGTAAGGACAGAGAATCGTCTCATTGTAGAAAACTTGTCATCCAGAGTCAGCTGGCAGGTTTGTTGAAACATGATTATCTCTTAGACATCAATTAATGGGTATGTAATATGTAATATGTAAATTGTTTTTTATTAGAACTAATTTTTATCTTAATTTTAAAACATTATCAAAATTATTAATATTTAATGCTTAAATACATTTTCAAAAGTAGATTAATGGTAGAGTTTTTAATGTAATTTTACCTTGTTTTCAAAATCCATTTTAACCACTTTAAAAATCCATTTTATTTGCCAGCCTATCTGTGTCGTTGGCCTTATGACGAGGAGTGCCTGTGGGTTATCCTAATCGTTCTGTCTTGGTCACTCTTGGTTGGGCCTGGTTGACTTATCCAGTCAGCTCCTCCAGTGTATCAGTTGGCCACCTCTAGATCTGTGTTTGCTGGTCTAGACGTAATCGATGCACTTCCTTAAAGTGCCGGGTTGCAGCGATCCCCGAAAGTTAAAGAGCTCTGAGTCCTAAGTTGAGAACTGTACCTCCTGTAACGCTTCGAAAATAAGATGATGATGATCCGAGAGAGTTGAAAAGAGATACGCATTAGGTGGTCGTTGGAATCCTGATCGCAGTAAAGTGGTCCTTGGTGTAACTTCACAAGATTAGAGAATGTCTGGATCCGCCAGTAGTCTGCTAATAGGGAGGGCTGTGCGATTAAAGGCTTCCTTCGACTGGGTAGTGTTCTTCACATGGTTGGCGAAGAGCCAGTCGGGCATATATCATGACGGTATCTTCGATCGCTTAATGCAGTTTGCTGCTTGGCTAGCCTAGGGAAATTTTAATGAAGGTAAAGTAAACTATATTTTTAATGACATATGGGGCACAAAATAACTGGTGTTTTTGTAAATGTACTGTTTAATCATAAAACATTTCAGAATGCTTTTCTGCAAATAAACTGTTACGCATTCTGTTTAGTAAACTGTATAGACAAGTAACTTAAATGTTAAAAGTTGTTGAGCATTTTGCTTAAAGCAATTTGCTGTTTTCATTTATTTCGTGCCCTGATGTATTCTATCAAATGTAGTATTATCTACAATTGTGGCATCTGCCACATTGTAATTCTTAACACCTTTTCTTACAGTAGTATTTTTTAAAATATTATTCATGAGTAGTGTTTACTGCTTTGTCTTAACGTGTTTGATCTTGTGTTAGGATCTCAAAGACTTCATGAGACAAGCTGGGGAAGTAACCTTTGCAGATGCACATAGGCCCAAGTTAAATGAAGGGTAAGTATCGTGCAGTAATAGTGATTGAGGTATGGAGTAATTATACTTATACTGTAATAATGTATACTGTCCTTCCCTGCCTGGTGTCCTCTAGAGGTTGTAGTCACAAAACATTTGGAGAACACCAGGTTGGCAAAGGTTGATGTATAGTGTTGGAGAAAGGTCTCTATTAGAAGAAATAGTAAAAAGACTATAGTAAAATGTGCTTTTTTTCTTAAGCTTATTTTATTCACTAATTCGTATGTTCTGTTTTATACTACTAGGGTGGTTGAATTTGCCTCTTACAGTGATTTAAAGAATGCTATTGAAAAGCTTTCTGGCAAAGAAATAAATGGAAGGAAAATAAAACTAATTGAAGGCAGCAAAAGGCACAGGTAAGAATTTTAATTTATAAATTTTTGCATATTGTCATGTTTGAGATCTCTGCACAGAGAAGAACCTAAAATGAATATTTTATTCCATTACAGTAGGTCCAGAAGCAGGTCCAGGTCTCGTAGTAGGAGTTCCTCAAGGTCTCGTAGCCGTTCTCGCTCCAGGAGCCGCAAGTCTTACACCAGATCTAGGAGCAGGAGCCGTAGCAAGTCACGCTCAGTTAGTAGGTCTCCTGCCCCTGAAAAGAGCCAAAAACGTGCTTCCTCAAGTAGATCAAAGTCTCCAGCTTCTGTGGATCGCCAGAGATCACGCTCAAGGTCAAGATCTGTTGACAGTGGCAACTGAACAAATAGTTTGCCCTGGGGACTTTTAAATCATACTTGCTATTAGTTGTGGTAAGTATGTGACTCCTGGGAAAGAGGAACTGAACGGGGGTGGGGTGGGGGTTAACAGCTTTGTATATGTGGACCACACAAGTTACTGAATTAATTGTATTGTCTTTTTGATAATCCTTTTCCTGCTCACTTCATTAAGTCAGAAGTGCATAGCTTTATGTATATTGCTAGAGCTCTTTGAAGAAAACTTTTTTTGTATTTAAAGAGAACCCTACTTTTGAACATTTTTAGTTATCGGTGTACTCCAGTATATGACACTTCAAGTGTTGAAAACGTTTTATTGGCAGTAGAGCTCTACACCAGCTGTAAATAAAGCTTTATTTCAGATTTTCCATGCTTCCTTAGTGTTCCTGCATTGGCTTGGTCTCCATTCTTAATTAAATAAAATGCTACTAAAGTTGTGTGTGTTCTTTGAAAAAAGTAGTTAGCATAAGGTTGGTTTATATATACACAATACTTTACAACTACTGAGCAGGGAATGTAAGGGCAAGCTTTTCAGAAGAACAAATCATAATCTCTGCATGACTAGGCACTCCATTTGAGGGGGGTTTTGAGTACAAGGGGAGCTGGAACTAGGTGGTAAATCCCTACATTGCAGAAAAACTGCAGGACTGAAGGCTTGCTTAATGGAATTAGTATGCTTTTTCATTTGTCTTTCTTGCCTGACTTTAAAGTCCAGTTTTACATTGCCAAAGGCAACCCCTTCCCAATTTATTTATTTGCTGCAGCATCTGCCTTTCCAAAGTAGACATTAGTTTTCACTCACTACATTCGACCCATTTTAGTTAATCTTCAAGCCTCTGCTATGGCAAAAAAGCCAATAGCAGAGATAACACTGGCTCTTGATGCATCCCTGTAGGAGCAGCAGCAGTGGCCTGATTTATTTTGGAACTTGACCAGGTTTTTTAAAAAAAAATCCTGTCTGCAGCATTTAAACGATTTTGAGCTCCTTAACAGTCCAGGAGGGTTAGAGGAAAATACTGCATTTTCATGGAATTGTTTCTTCAAAAGTACTAGACCAGATTTTAATCACTACACAAAACATGGTGAAATCTAGACAAAAAACATTTTAATCACTGTGTGCCTAATGACCCTTTGAACAGCTTTTTGTGTCCAGCTATTAGGCCCCTTTACCTAATGGGTCTAGCATCTGGAAATGCACCAGTAGCTTAACATACTTGAGCAGTTGGGGAGGATTCACATCCATGAGAATAAATTAGCCCTTCCAGTTGTGCAGAACAATTGCTCTTCGGACTATCAAGGCAGTTCACGAGAAAAGTACACAAGATAAAGTTGTTTAAATGTAAATTAGAAGATTATAAATTATATATTAAAAATAGAATTTGAGGCATTTTGAGACTGCAAATTCAGAAGCTGGGCTATGCAAACTACATAGGCCTGGATTAGATGGTAGGCCCCATTTCAAGAACCTTTACCAAAGGGTTTCTCTTTTCCTATAATGGGGTGGGGGGCGTAGTAGGCCATCTCAAAATCAGGCTGAAGCTAATGGCCCCTGCACACTGCCATTCAGAGAGAAGCTAGGAGGATGTGTTTCCTGCTGCCGTCTACCAGGCCCACGAGGCTGGTTCAATGCATGCTTTCCAATTGACCTAGTGCGTGGCCAGCATGACAAACATGCCCAACTGAGTGCTGGGTGAGCTGATTATGGGAGGCCAATTCAAGTCCGGTATAGATTTCTTGCAGTCTTGTAAGATTTTTAGCTGTAGATGCAGAACAATTTTCGCTAGAAACGGATGAGAGGTACATAGTCGAAGCGGCAGTATTTTAAAGCGCTAGTTAATCCTTGCGCGGAAGAGAGTCCGTTGCTGGCCTCTCCAGCAGCACCTTACGCGCTGCCGCATTATCGCCGAGACGCAGGCGGTGCTCGTACTGGGCGAGGCGGCAGCTTGCGAGCCCGAAATCGGGAGCCGGACTTGCCATTGTGTCAACTGCGTTTCCAGACTGTTAAGCCCCCCGCCGACGATCCCATGTGCTATCCGTATACTGCGCGAGTCACTCCGTGCCGCCTCTTAAGCCGCATAAGGAACTGGGGACCGTCACATTTGTGGAGCCGCTGCTTCTACGTCCCCACTCCTGCAATGCAGGGATAAAGACGCAGCCCGAGCAGTTCTCGGTGACTCCCCTCTTCCCTCCCCGTCTGCAATGCGGAAGCTAATAGGCATTTGCTGCATATATGTTTCTCGAATGCCGACAAGCTAACGCGAAATATTCGCAGCTTAGGTCTTTTTTTTGGGGGGGGGGGGAGCTGCGTTTATACCAAAGCGCCGCGTTTCTCCATAGGCAGCTTCCCCCTTTACTCGGCTAGCGCGGGTGGGGAGCAAAACAAAATGGCGTCAAAACTGCCTGGTTTTGTGGGTCTCGCGAATTATGCAACCATATCTCTCCCTCACGGTGTCCGTGTTTCTGTCGCTCTGCCCGCTGCCGTGGCTGCTCAGTTTCCCAGGGAAGCCAGCCGCCATTTTGTCGCGCAGAGGGTAACGGGGTGGGGCTGCTGTATGGTTCCCATCCCACCGCGAAACCTATTTGTTCTGTTAAGCGAGCCTTGTTTGCGCTGCGTGTGACAGTGAACTTGTAGGCACGTGTTGAGTACATATAAATTCATAGCGAAGGGGTCCTATATTGATGAGGATCCCGCACGGAAGGCAGGGCGCCTGTCTAGTACAATAAGGATGAAGGGTGGTTGCTGATTTATTGCGTTTATATCCTGCCCTCTCCAGTTAAAAAAACCAAAAACCCTCAAGGCAGCGTTCCTCATTCTCCCCTGGTTTTCAACCCCATAAGAGTGGCTGGCGATCAGCCCAAGGCCAGTGTTCCTTCTCTCAGCAGGGAGCGTCTTCCACTCAAAAAAGTTGAGCAACTCAGATCATGTTGCAAGAAAATATCTCCCTCCATGGGAAAAGTTTGGCTCCCAAACAAGGATTATTTTGAGTCACAGGGCAGGGTTTTTGTACCTGTAACAGAGACATGACAGGCAGACATTCAACAGGTGTGCAGAGGTTGGTTGGTGTGGAAATGTTGAATTTCTGCCTGGCAAGCTTTAGCTCAAGACACAAGAATGCGGCTTAGTCATGGGGAAGGCCAATCCAGTCCCCTGAATCATGCAAATGGTATTAACTTTAAGTCGTAAATAACCAAGCCCTATGCAGAGTAGACCCATTGAAATTAATGGACCTGTTTGTCATGGCCATTAATTTCGAAGGGAGGTATTCAGCATAGTGCTATGGCAATCGTTCCATTGGTGCAAACAATTCAGCTGGTTGGACAAAAAAACCACTCCCCCCCCCCCACATCCTCTGCACACTGTTCAGTGGGTTGTCTCTGCCCTTGCTTAGTCAATTGGGGGAGGGGTATGGGAGGAGAGGACACGGTTGGTGCTGTGGGTTAAACCACAGAGCCTAGGACTTGCCGATCAGAAGGTCAGTGGTTCGAATCCCCGTGACGGGGTGAGCTCCCGTTGCTTGGTCCCTGCTCCTGCCAACCTAGCAGTTCGAAAGCACGTCAAAGTGCAAATAGATAAATAGGTACCGCTCCGGCGGGAAGGTAAACGGCATTTCCGTGCGCTGCTCTGGTTCACCAGAAGCGGCTTAGTCATGCTGGCCACATGACCCGGAAGTTGTACGCCAGCTCCCTCGGCCAATAAAGCGAGATGAGCGCTACAACCCCAGAGTCGGCCATGACTGGACCTAATGGTCAGGGGTCCCTTTACCTTTACCTTATGGGAGGAGAAGAAGGGGGAAAGCCCTGTTGCGCTAGTGGAGGTCCTTGCTTGGCTGGACCTTGCTGTTAGCTGAATCCAGCCCAATGTGCCTACTCTGAGTAGGACTAACACTGGATACAACCCTATACAGTGGTACCTCGGGTTAAGAACTTAATTCGTTCTGAAGGTCCGTTCTTAACCTGAAACTGTTCTTAACCTGAGGTACCACTTTAGCTAATGGGGCCTCCCACTGCCGCCGCGCCACCGCTGCACAATTTCTTTTCTCATCCTGAAGCAAAGTTCTTAACCTGAGGTTAGCAGAGTCTGTAACCTGAAGTGTCTAACCTGAAGTGTCTGTAACCTGAGGTACCACTGTATCTATAACATGAACCCACAAACTAGAACCCGTCATTTATGGAATTTCACCAAGTGGCATAGGCAGATAGTTTAGGACCATAAATGTGGTGTGCTTTATTACAAGGTAGTAGAAGTATTGAAAAATCATTTTTTTTAAACTTCCCAATAATTAGCCATTTGTTAGTAAAATTAAGAACATTTCAACAGGTAAATTACAGCTGTTTGGTAATCTTGTGAAACTGTGAGATATATTGGAAAATAGGTGTGTGATAAAGAAAGAATGACTGGATGTGAGTTCGACAATTAGCCCTGGATCATGGTGATCATATGTGTTGATCTTAATGGGACCAACTCTTATTTGAATCAGGAATGAAGGTAACGTAATTAGTGCTGAATCGCTTCAGGATTTGTCTCAGAAAACTGTAAATATTGAATAACGTTCCTCACTCTTCACAGTCATAGAACTCAGCTACACAGCTGCAAATAAAATGTTTTAAGTATGTTGTAAGGTGCAATATACAAATGTCACACTAGATGGTGACAGTGAAGTATGGCAAATTCAATATATGTTTCAAAACATTTTTAAAAAAAGCATTTTCACAGCATTTTTTAATATGTGTGTAGATTCCACCATAATGTTTTGTGCAGGACTGTCGCCAGAGTTCAGTAGACCTCAGCCATAGGAGTAACCTGGAGTTCTGATGGTATAGTTGCCCTTTTTGTGTGTGTCAGCCTTCCATTGGATTATTGATTCTACTTAGGGGCTCTAGTGATTGGTTGGTTTCCACTTCACTGTTGTCCACATTTCTGTAGATCATTTTTGCTGAATCTAAAATGAAAGGCGAAGAAAGAGGGAAGATGCTCTTTTACCTATATCAATGGGGGGAGCTTTAGGAAACAACCACTCCTATTAAACCTGTAAATATATTACTTTTGTCTATCTCTGAGGCAAACACAGTTAAGTCGGCCCCATGAAATCCAGATTAGGTTTATTATTATTAATTTTAAGTATTTATAGTCTCCCTTCAAATAAACGTTTTCCCAATAAAACAGATTAAAATGCAATAATACAATCAAACCAATAAAATCTAAAAGCCACAGATAGAATGAATAACCTGGGATACAATTTCACATATAAAAGGCCTTTGAAAATAAAAGGGTCTTTGTCTGTTGCCAGAATTTATAATCAATTTGCCATTTTGTTCCACATTTGCTGGTTAATCTAGAGCCAGATTAACAATGTGGAAAAGTGCAACTGGTGCTTAACTATATCTACATGCCTATGCATGTAGTCATAACTGAAGTTTACACAAGTTGAGTCTCAAAAACCAAACAGCTCTCAGTTTTACAAAGTTCCATGCCATTGGAAACTGAATGTATGGTCTATTGCTGTATCATAAAAATTAACAAGGAGATTACATGCATTGAATAATCCAAATGATGTAGATGATTTTATTGAAAAAGGCATCCTTTAATAAAATACTTCACTGATAACTAGGGCTGCCATACATCCAGGATTTCCCAGAAATTACTGGGATTTCAAAGGCGGAAGTGACGCCCAGGGAGAATTTCGGGAAGGCAGCTGTTTGTCCTGGATCTTTGGCAACTTTCGGGGTGCCTTGGTTTTTACTTTTGGAAATATGGCAACCCTACTGATAACCCTGAAGAATGGCAACTACTGAAATCACAGATTGGACTCTGGCAAACTTAACTAAATTGGTCTGTCCTGGCAATCTATAGAATAAATGCTGATCTTTAAAGGAAGGAACAGGTGCCCCCCACCAAAAGATTGTACTTGCCATTTGTTTCTTTTATCTTTTCATAACTCCTGAAGATCACAACCAGGAGAACGCCCTCTCCCAACTGGAAAATCAGGTACAGAGAAGGGAAGATGAAGAGTGGCCCAATGACTTCAGATGCAAAGGCCATCTTGAGGATGGTTGAACAGAGCTGTACATTCTGGCAACCGGTCTCCAGGCAGACTGTCCGCCTGCACCTGTGCAGGAAACACAGAGCGGTATGAGACTGTTACATGGGACTATAGTTCTGTACATACCACTCCCAACACATGATCATTAGTTTTCAGAGTTGCTTGCACAGTTTCCCCATATCACCAACTTTATCCCACCTACTTTAGCACTATGGATAAGTACCCCAGACCTTGAACTCGCCAGCCAGCAGTAGAAGGGTAGAAAGGAAAGGGTCAATAAAAGAATAGCAATGCTGCTTTAAAGTTGGTGAAAACAGCCCCTGGATATAATTCCCTGTATACTGAAGTTGTTAATGTTTGACATTTTATTATGCTTTTATATTTGTTGGAAGCTGCTCAACTGGGGCAACCCAGTCAAACAAATACAAATAATAAAATTACTACTACTACTATTATTAATCAGCTCTGTATGTGTGTGTGACACACAATACATAATTTGTCATCTGCTGTAGAGTTTGGTTGATACAAGAAGTAAGGCATTCATTTAATAGTGGAAGCAAGATGCCTGTCCTCATGTTCTGAAGGAAACCTCGGAGAAGGTTAGCTGGTGAACATCAGATTCAGCCACAAGATGCTAGATCTGGACACCTCCTGAGAAGGTTGATTTGTTTACACAGTTCTTAGAACGGGGCCTTCTCTGAGGATCTTCATGTGCCGGGAGTTAATTCAGAGGAAAGCAATTTATAAGGTAAATCCTGTTCCAAACAAAGATTGACTCCACTGAATTGTGGAGCTGATGTGCTTCATTTTGAACTAAACAGAGTTTCTAAGGAGTTTGCAAAGGCCTCCCCAATATGGTAGCCAAGCCTGGAGATTGCCAAGGTATGTTTGGTGGTGGTGAGGTCTCCCACGTTATAGAAGTGTCCACATTTGGCACACCAGTCTAGGTTGGCAAAAAGCACTTGTCCACAGCTGTCTCCAGGAATTCCAGAAGCATCCCCAAATTGAGCACCTGCTCATTTAGATGAATGTAACCTCATCCAGCACAGGCCCTGTATTGGACTGTGAGGCCATTTCCCCCAAGCCACATGCACCTGTCAATCAGTTGATGTCACTGGGTGACATCAGCTAATGGGTGAGGTTTGATCCTGCTGGGTGCTGCTTCACCAGCACATTTCCTGTGGGGTACGTTCTGGCAAAGAAGACCCCAGCAGCCATCAGGATTGAATCCTCTGCTCATCAGCAAACAGATCCCTATCCCCATCCCACAGGTCACCTTGGACAGGTGGGTGTGACCTATCATGACATCAGATGATTGACAGGCAGGCAGTCTCACAAACATGTCTAAGTGGACCTGCAGTGGTAAAGCGTGATAAAGGGCCAAAAATGTTCACCAGTTCTGGTGCAGTTATTAAAAGGCACAGGGAACAAGACACAACTCTGTGGTATTTCAATCAATCAGGCTTCCAATCAAGCAGGGAATTCTACTGACACAAGGTGGAGTGACTTTCACTGATCCCCAGTTCAGTACCTGTCTTTAGGCAAAAGGAATTGGGTTTAGTTAAGAGGACATACTGATCACTGAAGCTGAAGAATGCAGACAGGATATAGCTCAAGGAGAAGCCAATAACAGGCATCAAAGCTGATGTTCCCAGCAAGTGTGGAGAGAAGATGATCAAGATACTGCTTCCGAAACTGACCACACTCAGAACAATTATTGTGATAGATAGCACAGGCAGAACAATCATACCTGCCTGAAAAAGGAAGAGAGGTTAAAACAAAACACCACTGCATTTAATCCAAAACTGGGCATCATCTGTTACATTAATACCGATCTATGTATTGCAGTTCCCTTGTGCCACCTACCTCATAGACTATGGGAGGAAGCTGCTTCACTCCTTCAGTCTTGCACAGTGATGAGGCAATTCCCCCATTCCTCTCTTTGACTAATTGACTTTGGCCACTGGTTCATTCCACTCTCCCAGAGTTGCAGAACAGCTACCCCAGCCATTGGCAGCTACAGGGTTGGACATTTGAGTTAGGAAAAAAATGTGCATATTGGGTGGGTGGGAATGGAACACACAAATAGGGTTTCCTCCTCCACCTCCACTGATTTTTTGCTGCAACAAAAGTAATAGTAAAATGCACTAGAAGGTGTGGGACATCTATTGTTTGACATTGTTCAACCCTCTTGCAAATAAATTTACTGAGTGTTAATGCTCAGTAAATAGTAAAAAAGTGACCTGCATTTCAAAGCAGGATAATACATCTCATTTTGATACATGCATTATTTGGACATTTTGTCCCTGGCAACAGAGACTTCAAACACAAAAAAACATTTCAACAGCAGAAAAAAATGAATAAGCTCAATGCATGAGGATAGGGCAAGTTAAATAAAGCAAGGGAATTCAAAATCAAGCACTGCTTACCTTTCACATCTAGTACTGTGGGCTGAACTTTGCACTGAGGCAGCAGGTAATACAAAGAAAAAAAGAATTGCAGTGCACAATTTCTTATTTGGTATTTTAAAAAAAACCCTTTCCATGTGCAGGGCAGAAGAAATAATGAAAGATAAAGGACTTCCCCTGCAGCATTTACATAGATATGCAAAGTGAGATCCAAATAGTACTGCAATCCCCACTTACTTTAACAAAGCGGCGAGCACACTGAGGCTTTTTTTCATTCAAGAAGATCCCAATGGCACAGGGGATAAGTGTCATGACCAGGGCGACAGCAATTCCTTTGTAAGGCACTTTGTCCTGTAGAGCACCCTGGTACAATCCCTTAGTGTAGAGATACAGCAGAAGAGGCATCAGACCAAGTGCCAAGAGTGTTGAGCAGGTTGTCATCACAATGCTGAGGCAAAAGAAGAGCAACCTATGTGAAGGAGGTAGTCTGAATTTGGAGACATATTTCCTTTTCTGAATGTCTCACATGACCCTTTTTTGACCCTTTAACGTATAGAATCTGCTCTCTTGCCCATGCACCCCACACATCCTGAATCCAGACCTGTCCGGACATGAGGTATTTAGCATACAATCCCATGAGGTATGCAGCAATGATGATAAAGACACAAGCTCTCAAAGTTCACATATAAATTAGGAATTACCGTATTTTTCGCCCTATAGGACGCACTTTTTCCCCTCCAAAAATGAAGGGGAAATGTGTGTGCGTCCTATGGGGCGAATGCAGGCTTTCGCTGAAGCCTGGAGAGCGAGAGGGGTCGGTGCGCACCGACGCCTCTCGCTCTCCAGGCTTCAGGAAGACATCTGCAAGCCTCGCATGCCCGGCGGGAGGTCCCACCAGGCGCGGGAGGCTTGGGGCGGCAGCCTGCAGCCCGAAGCAGGGGGTGAGCTGCGGAGCCCGCCCCCTGCTTCAGGCAGATGTCCTTAAGCCTCGCACGCCCGGCGGTGCATCCCGCCAGGCGCACAAGGCTTGGGGCGGCAGCCTGCAGCCTGAAGCAGGTGGTGAGCTGCGGAGCCCGCCCCCTGCTTCAGGCAGATGTCCTTAAGCCTCGCACGCCCGGCGGTGCATCCCGCCAGGCGCGCAAGGCTTGGGGCAGCAGCCTGCAGCCTGAAGCAGGGGGTGAGCTGCGGAGCCCGCCCCCTGCTTCAGGCAGATGTCCGCAAGCCTCCCGCGCCCGGCAGAAGGTCCCGCCAGGCGCGAGAGGCTTGGGGCGGCAGCCTGCACCGTGAAGCAGGGGGTGAGCTGCGGAGCCCGCCCCCTGCTTCAGGCAGATGTCCTTAAGCCTCGCAGGCCCGGCGGTGCATCCCGCCAGGCGCGCAAGGCTTGGGGCAGCAGCCTGCAGCCTGAAGCAGGGGGTGAGCTGCGGAGCCCGCCCCCTGCTTCAGGCAGATGTCCTTAAGCCTCGCACGCCCGGCAGAAGGTCCCGCCAGGCGCGCAAGGCTTGGGGCAGCAGCCTGCAGCCTGAAGCAGGGGGTGAGCTGCGGAGCCCGCCCCCTGCTTCAGGCAGATGTCCGCAAGCCTCCCGCGCCCGGCATTAGGTCCCGCCAGGCGCGAGAGGCTTGGGGCGGCAGCCTGCACCGTGAAGCAGGGGGTGAGCTGCGGAGCCCGCCCCCTGCTTCAGGCAGATGTCCTTAAGCCTCGCGCGCCCGGCAGAAGGTCCCGCCAGGCGCGCGAGGCTTGGGGCGGCAGCCTGCAGCCTGAAGCAGGGGGTGAGCTGCGGAGCCCGCCCCCTGCTTCAGGCAGATGTCCTTAAGCCTCGTACGCCCGGCGGTGCATCCCGCCAGGCGCGCAAGGCTTGGGGCGGCAGCCTGCTACCTGAAGCAGGGGGTGAGCTGCGGAGCCCGCCCCCTGCTTCAGGCAGATGTCCTTAAGCCTCGCACGCCCGGCGGTGCATCCCGCCAGGCGCGCAAGGCTTGGGGCAGCAGCCTGCAGCGTGAAGCAGGGGGTGAGCTGCGGAGCCTGCCCCCTGCTTCAGGCAGATGTCCTTAAGCCTCGCACGCCCTGCAGGAGGTCCCGCCGGGCCGCAAGACTTGGGGCGGCAGCCTGTTCTGGGGGCTGGGGTCGTGGGAAGCTCAGGCTTCCCCCGAGCCAGCCCCCGCGCCTGGGGGGGAAATAAAATTTTTTTCCTTTATTTCCCCCCCAAAAAACTAGGTGCGTCCTATGGGGCGGTGCGTCCTATGGGGCGAAAAATACGGTACATTTTCCTGCTTTGTAAAGCTTTTGGAAGGAGGGACAAGATAAGGGAATGTTGTTATTCACACGAAGCCTTAGAGAAAGGCACCATTTTAACTGCAAAATTAATGACATTAGGATCTGAAGCCTGTCTGAACAACTTGAGGTTTAATCCAGACAAGAGAGAGGCACTCCTGGTCAGTTGGAAGGCAGATCAGGGAACAGGGCTTCAACCTGTGTTTGGTTTACAGTCCCCTTGAAGATTTGGGCTCGCAGTTTGAATGTACTCCTGGATTCTGCCCTGACTTTGGATGCCCAGGTTTTGTTGGTTGCCAGGAATGCGTTTGTATAGTTACGATTCATGCACCAACTATGCCTGTTCTGTGAGATGTCAGATCTCGCCACACAGTGATGCATGCTTTAGTTACATCCCAGTTGGGCTACTGTAATGCACCCCAGATGGAGCTGCCTTTGAAAAAATGTTTGGAAGCTTCAGTTGTCCGGACTGCTATGGCCAGACTGAAGGCAGGCTGGTTACAGAGAACATGCCACTCCCCTGTTGAAACAACTTTACTGGCTACTGGTCTGTTTCTAGACACAATTCAAAGCTCTATATGGCTTGGGCCCAGGTTATCTGAAAGACCCTATCTCCCTTTACACACCTGCCTGGGTGATAAGGTCCTTGGCTGAGCACCTTCTCTGGGTCCCATCAGCGTCAGAGGCATGGTTGGTAGAAACACGAGAGAGAGCTTTTTCTATAGCTGTTCTCATTTTGTTGAATTTCCTCTCAAGAGAGGTTAGACTGGATCCCTCCTTGTTATCTTTCCTTTTAGCTGGAAATGCTAGGGATTGGATCCAGGACATTATATGAGGCATGTGCTCTATGCCTGCGTTTTGTCCTCTCACTGTTCCATAATAGTGATGAATGTGGCTATGTATTTATTGGACTAATGGGGAAATCCCAGCCTTGTATTCAACCCAGTAACTATCTCCCTGTCAAGGCGGCTTTGCCATTAACTGTCTAGTTCTGCCTTCATAAGCACTAGCACACATCCTGCTTACCTGAGGTTCATGTCTCCTTTTGATGCCAGACTGAGGATGTTGGAAAGATTTCCACCGGGGCAACAGCCACAGATGAGTACAGCCAGTGCCTCAGTGGGTTCCAGTTGGAAGAGTTTGCCCAGCGCAAATGCTGTCAGAGGCATGATTCCATACTGAGCCACCACAGCAACAGCTACTTCCTTGGGTTTCCGGAGATAACCCATGATCTTGGAGATCTCCATTGTGCAACCCAGAGATACCATAACGATGAAGATGACAACAATAATGACGCCATTCAGGGCATAGTCAGCCCTTTGACCAAACCCAAATGGAAAAGTGAAATTAGCCAAAGAGGCGTTGGCTAGCTGCCTTGGCCTCCAGTGTTCCAGGTTTTCATAGGTGTTCCTAGTGTCAGCTGGTGGAATCTTAGTCATCGCTCTCCCTATGGGGATTGACAAAGGTGTTGAAGAAGGTGATGTTAAAACATTGAAGCCATAATCCTCATTGAGCCTACTGATCACTCAAGACCACTCTTGTCATTTGTTGAGGATGTAGAACACTCTACACATGCACTACAAATACTTGAGCATTACCTGTTCATTTGTCTTGTTTTACGCTGGTTTTGAACGCAGGTTATACGGTTCAGTCTGGCTCCACCATTGTTCCCCCCTCCCTCTAATGTTCCTATTTTGAATCATAGGAATGGATAAGGATTTCAGTGATACTGGCATAGTTGAAGTTTGTTTTGCACCCACTATCTTCTGTTGAACCAATGCCTGCCCTATGTCAACTGATCTTGGTCCATTTACATTCCTTCTTATTGAACATTTCTGTAGTGAAGCTATTTACTGACACATTCCCAACAGAATAATAGACATTATGGGAATGCACACACAAAACACACACCACAATAAATTAATTTACTAATGATTCCATACACCACTTTGCAGGGCAGTTGCATTTTGCTCCAAGTTCTACTATGAGGTGAAGCTTAAAAGCACCATTCAGTCGGGGAGAATCCTTCTTCTGTCTAATACTATTTTTGTTTGTTTGTTTTGCTATCTTACCATAGAAAAGAGAGGAAGGTCAATGATTCACCATGGAGATATGATCCAATCCCAATTGATTCCTTTGGAGATTAGATATCTGATGCTTCCTCCCCTTGATCCATTCTGGATGTGGGAGAAAATAAAGATTTTCACTTCACTGCTTTCTTCCTCTGTTCTGGAACTTCTGTGCCTTTCTTATTAGGAAGTTACCCAGCTCCTGTCTTTAAGCACACGGGTAAATTATTAATTCTTTCTGTTAGAATTGAATCACTCCAGCAAGCCAATTTTCCAGCCAAAATGCTCTGGGGACTCTGCTGGCAAGAGGAAGGAATGTGGTAAGCTTTTCTCTCTTCCTGGCTTGCCCTGTTCCCGCTGGTTTCAAACAATTCTGAATCCACAGAGGGTCAGAAGAAGTTTGGAGGATGGACAACTCTTGCTCAAATTAGGGGCAAGACCAAGACAGCTGACGCAAGTAGTGTGAACTAATGCCTGGAATGCACTAGTGCATTTTCTTCCCAGACTTTGAGGTCTGTCAGTAGACCACAAGGTTATCTATTCAGTTATTAGGTCAATTGCTGACTAACGGCTCCATCACTCTAAACCAGAGCTAATTCAAAGTCATCTGACAATGGGTACAATGTTTTTTAGGGTTTTAACAGTTCAATAATGCATGTTTTCTCAGAAGCGAGTTCCACCGGGTTTAATGGGAATTACTACAAGGGCTGGACCTTTAAATACCTAGTTATGAACATGGGTGTTGAGCCTGGGAGAGTTAATTTGAGTGCACAGATTTTAATAGGCTCAGGGCTTGTCCATACCATGCTTGAGTGTGGTTTAGAATTGGTTCCCATTAATATACAGTGGTACCTCGGGTTAAAGACGCTTCAGGTTACAGACTCCGCTAACCCAGAAATAGGACCTCGGGTTAAGAACTTTGCTTCAGGATGAGAACAGAAATTCTGCAGCGGCGGCACGGCGGCAGCGGGAGGCCCCATTACCTAAAGTGGTACCTCAGGTTAAGAACAGTTTCAGGTTAAGGACGGACCTCCAGAACGAATTAAGATCTTAACCTGAGGTACCACTGTAGTCTGCTCTCAACTTGCCGAGTGGGCAACTTGCTCACTTGGAGCTATCCGTGGTTCTGAAACTTCTGACCTGTCTTGCCCCATGGATTCTGATGTGTGGCCTGAACATGACTCTTCCTGTTCTGCTGCCACACCATCTCTCTCTCTCTCTCTCTCCCCCCCCCCTCTCTCTCTCCCCCCCCCCCCCGGCCAGGTTCTATTAAAAGCAACAGGACATTTCTATGAGCAATTTGTTCCTTTGGTTTCAATGGCACTTAGCAATCATGACCCACTTTATCCAGAGTAGAACAAAAACCACCTTCTTGTACTCCTCTCAAGCTGGTGTTTGCTTTCCACTACTCAAAATGCCCTTGTGCTTCTATGCCTTTAGCATTTATTGCCTTTTGGATGCAGTTCTGTAATTCCATACAGAGCCTGTGGGATGATGTCATGGTTGGGCTACTGGATCAGGATGCAGGAGACCAGGATTGAAATCTACATTCAGCTAAGAAGCTAGTCAAGTCTGTTAGCCTAAGCTTCCCCACAGGGTTGTTGTGAGGATGAAAAGGGGAAGAATCAGCTCCTCCAGCTCCTTAATATTATTATTACTATTAAATGGCCTTTGCCAACTAACAAAGGCTTTGGTGGCCAAAAGGTCTTGGGCATATTGCAAAAACAAAGAGCCGTGTATATCTTGCGATATGTGAGATGTATTTCTCTTTTTTGTAGCTACCTAGCCAGGAAGAGTATTTTCCCATATTGCTGGCAGTTTGACTGAGTCAATGCAATGATGGGCTGGATGACATAAAATGAAATCATTGGCTGGGAATGTGGTGACGCCTCCCCCTCCATCCCACAGCCCCGATCTGGTTCTGCAACACACATACCCCGGCTTTGTTATTTTAATCAGACACACAAGGCCAATCCATGTGAATAACATCTCATGTAATTTGGTCCTGAAATTCTCCATTTGTGATAATCAGCTTGGATGGCTTCTGAATATTGTGAAAGAAAGGGGGATTTCTCTTACCGGGGGAACTGACAGATTTTGTAGTAATACCAAACTCTACAAAGTGTGAAACCCTTTCTGAAAGTTGTATGGGTTTAAAATTAACATCATGAGTTCAGAGGCCGTTTTTGCTTTATCAGATTCAATTCAGCTGTGACAATAGCTCAAATTCCAATTGAGTGGCATGTAAGGACCACCAGATGGCAGTGTGGGACTTCTTTTTCCATATTATTTTATCTCCAGTTCAGGCAAAGTACCAGCCTTTTCATTTGTGCATACGTAACTTATATGCAGAATTCATCATGCGAAAGGCTGGGCTGGATGAATCCCTAGCCAGAATTAAGATTGCTGGAAGAAATATCAACAACCTCAGATATGCAGATGACACAAACTTGATGACAGAAAGTGAGGAGGAATTAAAGAACCTTTTATTGAGGGTGAAAGAGGAGAGCGCAAAATATGGTCTGAAGCTCAACATCAAAAAAATGAAGATCATGGCCACTGGTCCCATCACCTCCTGGCAAATAGAAGGGGAAGAAATAGAGGCAGTGAGAGATTTTACTTTCTTGGGCTCCATGATCACTGCAGATGGTGACAGCAGCCACGAAATTAAGAGACGACTGCTTCTTGGGAGGAAAGCAATGACAAACCTAGACAGCATTTTAAAAAGTAGAGACATCACCTTGCCAACAAAGGTCCGTATAGTAAAAGCTATGGTTTTCCCAGTAGTGATGTATGGAAGTGAGAGCTGGACCATAAAGAAGGTCTGATCGCCGAAGAATTGATGCTTTTGAATTATGGTGCTGCAGGAGACTCTTGAGAGTCCCATGGACTGCAAGAAGATCAAACGCATCCATTCTTAAGGAAATCAGCCCTGAGTGCTCATTGGAAGGACAGATCGTGAAGCTGAGGCTCCAATACTTTGGCCACCTCATGAGAAGAGAAGACTCCCTGGAAAAGACCCTGATGCTGGGAAAGATGGAGGGCACAAGGAGAAGGGGACGACAGAGGACGAGATGGTTAGACAGTGTTCTCGAAGTTACAAACATGAATCTGACCAAACTGCGGGTGGCAGTGGAAGACAGGAGTGCCTGGCGTGCTCTGGTCCATGGGGTCACGAAGAGTCGGACATGACTGAACGACTAAACAACAACAATCTTTAAATAAATTCTTGCTTTGTAGCAAGGAGCATAGAAGTGATCTTTACCATCTAAAACCAGTTTCAATGTTGGGAAACTGAGGCATGAAGAACAACAGCAGCGCTTTACAGGGAAAACGCAGTTTGAATGTTCAAAGCACGCAGGCATCACATTGAGCCTTACAATGACCCCCTGAAAGAGGCTAGTATTAGCTCTGTACATCTGTTCCTCGTACAGGGGGAGTTTGGCTCCACTGGTGCTTCCATGCAACCCCAACATCGCTGCTGTCCTGCCCTACCTCAAGTTAGGCTCTCTTTGCATTCAATGACAGGCAAGTCCAGTTCTGACAGAGGACGTCAAAACGGAAAAGAGAGCTCAAGTCTTACCTTTCGATTGTGCTTCTTGACAGTTGGCATCTGACCAGATAGGCAGCCCAGAGCTATGAAGGAGAGGGAGAAAGAAGAAGAAGAGTTTGGATTTGATATCCTGCTTTATCACTCCCCTTAAGGAGTCTCAAAGCGGCTAACAATCTCCTTTCCCTTCCTCCCCCACAACAAACACTCTGTGAGGTGAGTGGGGCTGAGAGACTTCAGAGAAGTGTGATTGGCCCAAGGTCACCCAGCAGCTGCATGTGGAGGAGCGGAGACGCGAACCCTGTTCACCAGATTAGGAGTCTACCGCTCTTAACCACTACACCACACTGACTCCCAAAAGGTAAACACCACCTGAAAGCAACCAAATGCTCATCAAAATGGGGAGCATTTGAGAGGTATGCATTGAACTAGGAACTAGACAGGGACAAGGAACTAGACAGGAACTAGGAACTAGACAGGGACAAAAGGCACATATTTGCGTAAAAGTTGCATATGTTTAATGTATAGATATCCAAGCAAATTAAGGAATAATCAAGTAATTTAGGTGGGCATATGATACAGCTCATCATAGTCAGGAAGGCTGGGACCAGGTGACCTGTGTGGCAGCTTGGTATACTGCCCAGGCGTTAACTGTTGATGGGCAACTGCAAGGCCTGCCCCCCGGCTCTCCTTTCTTATGGTTAAGAGATGAAGCTGCCTTATACCAAGTCAGGCCATTGGTCCATCTAGCTCAGTGTTGTCATCACTGATTTGCAACAGCTCTCCACTGTTTTAGGGAAAGAGCCTGGAGATGCCGGAAATTGAACTTGGGACCTTTTGCATGCAGTCTTTAAAGTGGACTTGGATCAGACAGCCTTTCAAACAGAAGGCAGTCATCTGCAAAGCGGGACACACCATCAACCTAGCAGGAATTGTTGGAAGCATTCTGGAAAATCCAGCCTGTGCCTTCCCACCCCCCACTTTCTCTGCTCCCTTAAAATAAGAGGTTGTGGGGATTTGTGTGTGGTGGTTGTGCATGTGTGTGTTGAAGTTGTCTTGTTTTAATTACACTTAGAAGGCTGCCATGGTTAGAAATATGCTTTAATTCCCATCTGCTTGTTCTGATGGCAAACAAGGGGCAGCCTAGAACAAAGGAAGCCATTATCTGCCCAAGGGGGCGCTCCAGGAAGTTTCACTGTAAACAGAACTAACAAGATTAGTGTAAATGGGGGACAGGGTGGTGGTGGCACATTCCATCAGCTGCAGTGATCAATAAGAAGTCTAGACCAATTAGGACCTTCGGAGTGAAATTATAGCAAGATCACACTTGTAAAGGGCTTTTATCTTTATGCTAATTGGAAAAATGCTTACAAGCAGATTTACAAACTGTACAGTCTCCAGAAATATATCGGCTTCTTGTAGGAGACAAATGTCTCCACATAATCTGAGGTATGGGTCAGAAAAAGTTAAAATTCATTGAAAATAGTTTCTTATCAACTCCTCAGCCTGCAAGGTGGGAGAGAAATACCCCTCAGAGTCTCATGACTATTGATGAAATTATAGTAGGTTTCAGAAAGACAGAGACTGCACATGCAGCGATGGGATTTTTCAGAACCAGAAAAGGAATGGAGGAAATAAGATGTAGCTGCACCTGCATGATTAATATTTGCAGGCAGTGTTTGACGTTTCCATTTGGAGGGCACAAATTGAGAGCCCTCTTAGCTCCCTCCTGAAGCTGGCTGTCAGTTTTGCACAGGCACTCGGGAGATATGGCCAGCAATTTCCTGTCCAGATTCTAACACCCTGTGGATTGAGTTTCTCTGCACCTGACTGAGGACCTTTCTGCACCTTACATGATTTAGATGTGGGTAGTGGGGCAAGGCAACGTTTCCTGTTATTTCCCTGTCTTTGAACCTTGCACACTTTTTCTCACAGAAGAGTCATTTTAAGATGTTGGAAATAATTACGTAAGTAACACCGGCTAGCCAATTAGTCCAGCAATTATCCATTTGCTACCATTAGTAAGAGAATTTTTTGCTTCATATCACACTATACATTAATAGAGTTTCTTCTTCCCTGCTGTCGCTAACAGAGATTCTTTTAGTTTTCCAACCACCGCCTCCCCCACCCCCACCCCGTGTCCTTGCCTGAGTTCAGGGAGGTTGGTTTGTTCTTGATGCTGAGGACACTCACTATGATTGCTTTACAAGATCAACCTTAATATCAAGGCTGCCTTGTTTGATGCAGGTCAGCATCACAATCATGAATCTGTTTCCACACAGCCTGAATAGCACAATGAGGGACAGGTGTCAAATCATTGCAACATTCCTCTTTCTTTGGTTTCTTGCGCTCAGCAGCAATGTGGCTCAGTGTTGCTGCCATGAACACAAGTGACTACAAGCATTTGGTGTTTGCCATTAAACCCAGCCCAGGGGGAAAGGCACACACAGAGATATTGGAATGGCTGAGGTGCATGTCCTGCACACTTCCATCTTGAAGCGTGCAGGATCCGTTCGTGACTTCCCCTGTTTTCCATGGCAACTGGGTTTCCAAGGCTGGCAAAGATCTTCAAAACCATACTGAAAACTCCTACCCGAGTCTAGCACTGGAACATTCCCAACATTTTTTAGTGCAGTCAAAACAAACTGAAAGTCCACCACAACACTACGGCATGCTTTGCATAAGCAGCAGTAATTTGCTTCATTCCATCTAGGACTAAAAACATATAATTCCCCCAATTGCTATTTTGAGAAGGGTGGACAGCAAGCTTTATCCATTATCCTCCCAGGATAATTGCTCTCAAACCCTAATGCCGTTCTGTTTCTGCAAGAAACACAAGCTTGTCTGCATCTCGTTCCCCCCTCCTCCTGTTCTCACTTTCTGATGGCCTCCTGCCCTTTCCTGCCTCCTCCTGCTTCTCTTCCTCCCCATTCAGCTCCCTCAGCTTTCCCTGACCAGCACAAGATGTCAGGCTCTACGGCAAGAGCTTCTCTTGAGGAGGCCTTATATCCATAATGTTCTAGGAAGGATAGCTTTTTGTACTTTACTCTGACCTTACTCTCACTCATTTTTTAAAAAACCCTACCCTGTCAGCAGTGGCATAGCGTGGGGGGTGCAGGGGGGGCTGGCCGCACCGGGCGCAACATCTGGGGGGGGGGCACGCTCGCACTCGCAGCTCTCTGCCCCTACCTGGCTCACTCACTCTCACTGCAGTGCTGGCTGTGCGAATCCGATCCGAGCCGCCGGGTCGCCGCCCACTGTGGAAGGGAGGGTGCCAGGCGTGCGGTGCGGAGAGAGAGCGAGGGACTATCTGGGGGAGGGACAGTGCAGCGGGGGGGGGGGCGCAAATTACGTGCCTTGCCCCGGGTGCTGACAACCCACGCTACGCCACTGCCTGTCAGGGGAAACTTGCTCCTCTTCACCCACTCACAGTTGGAATTTCCAAGTTTACAACAATGCCCCGGGATATATGCAGATTTAGGGTTGTATCCAGCATGTTTGTCTCTTTAGTGCAAGGACTTTCCTCCTATGCAGTGGGACTTCCAGCCCCTCTTCATTCCACTTGCACCTTCCATCTGTTCTGGAGGGTTGGAGGGAAACCCAAAATAGATTTTGGGGAGGGGAGTCCTGTTACACTAATGTAACAGGTGCCCTTGTTGTATACAACCCATAGACATGAAGAGTGTTCTGTCAATAAATCACCATATATGTTTAAACTAGGGCTGATCACACACCATAGCTTTAAATCGCCTATCTACTACCACCCTGAAAGTATCCTGGAATCCACATGGAGCTGCAATTCTCAGCACCTTTAACAAACTACAGTTCTCAGGTTTCTTGGAGGTTAAAAATGTGCTTTAAACATAGAAGGGTACGCATTCTAGATCTGGTCTTCCTTGAGCATTTGTTCTCACTTATCTGTGGGGGCAGGATTAAGACAACAAGCAATCATCCTGATTTCCTTCCAAGGTTTTCTACGCCTCCGTTTTAATCATTCATTCACCCTACCCTTTTCAGTGCATTTCGCTGACCCTCTCTGAACTGCAAAAGTATGTTTGTTTTAAAGTGGACTTGTTGTGCTAGGGCGACAGAACACTGTAAATCTGAAATTCCAGCTTGAATTCCTCCTGCAAATCACACCAGTCTGGAGGCACCCAAAAGTGATCATGAATGAGAAATGAACAGGGGCTCAATAGTTGACGGACCCTGTATGACAGGCAGGGAAGAGAAGACCTCCTGAGGTGGGAGGATGGGAAAAGCAAGGGAAATTCCCAGGTGAGAGCTGGGAGGGTTCACCTTTGTGTGGGACAATGTAAGGTTTACCTGCAAAAGAGGACTTTGTATTCTTTTCTCTTGCTTTCTGAAGTTTTTGTTTAGATTAGTTGGTTTTTTATTGTAGCGTATTATGAAATGTATAAATAATAATACTTTAAATATATATATAAACAAACCAACAGAAGAGGGAATTGCAAGCTACAGCTGCTGAATTATTAAGGTAACCTCTTTTGCATCTACCTACCCGAGTCACAAGCTACACAAGCCTTTGCTAACTAAATGCTTCTCATGACGTAATTCATAATTCATATACCCAAAATGTGCAACGTAGCAGCGGCATTGATGAAAAATACAATAGCAAAAGTCAAAAACAAGGGGATGTTTATACAACAGGATACAAGGTACACTGTGGCACGGATTGTTCCCTTTGGAGCTTAAAGGGTACATACACAGAGGAACAAAGCCAGACTGCGTTTTGTACTAAGATAAAACATTATTATTTTTTGCAAAGGAGTCCTGCAGGTGCTGCTAGCTAGCCTGGTGTTCCAGGTGGCATGCCAGCAGTTCAGGATGAAATTCACCAGGTGTCCTCTAATACCCAGGCACAATGGGATACCAATTTAATTACTTTAGCACAGTTCAAAGCAGAACAGAGCCACATATTCTCACACTTGCGCAGAGTATTTTAATGGGTGCGCTGACCAGGGCATGGGTGAGAGACACAGTGGATGATTTAAAAGTTTCCCTTTCCTTGTTAAAAGAAATCATGTGGTGATCTTTAGGCTCCACACACACACTGCAGCGCCCCGCTGAGTCGCTTCTTGCCCTCTACAGCTGGAGGGCAGGGGCTAAAATGTGCCAGGAAATAGGTGTGGAGGTATGAGGGTGAAAAAAAGTGATAGGAAAAAGGATCCAGCTGGGTTTCTATCACTTTCACTTAATCAGTGTTCCTTCTGACTTTTTCTGCATCCCCCCAGAAACCCCAATGCCTCTTGACTCTCACTGTGGTAATTCAAATATTCCACATTATAAATAATAACTGTAAATATGAAAAGAGACAAAGTATTCTCAATTTTTTCCCCTTGGTTATATGTATTTTCTTTTTCTTTTGTATTTTCTTTTGTTGTAAATATGTATGTTTTCTAATTTGTACTTAATAAAATTTAATTAATTTTTTTAAAAAATCAAATCTTCCAAATTATCTAAAGCATGTCTGACGTTATCTCTTAACTGTCTTTTATGCATCAATCCACATTAATCACCATAAATAAAATTCTCTAGAATATTTTTAAATCCTTTTTACAAAATCATTGTAAAGAACTTATAGTCTAATGAAATCAGTCAGTAATTGTTTGCTATAATCAAATCTTGATCTTCTCTAGGTACGAGTGTGATGTTAGCTTCTCTTCATCTATCTGGTATTTTACTATTATGTAAGATACTGGGTTTAAAAAATATATTTTTTATTAAATATTTTCCTTGTTTACAAAAGCACATGCATATGTAAGATACTGTTCCTCGTCTGTTGTAAGGATTATAAAAGTTTTGCCTTCAAAAGGTTTGTAATATGATGCCGATAGCCTGTCTGGGCCCTGGACTCAAGACTTTCAAGGCTGGCCAGTGCAGAGAGAGTTATGCAACCTCTACTTAGGAGGAGCAGCTGCAATACCCAATCCAGTGCTTGCTGAGCATGGGAGAGGAGGAAAAAATGCCCAATCACAAAATACAAAAAACTGGGCACACCTCCAGCATCTCTGGAAGCGCTGCTGTAGCCTATCAGGGACCCTGTTGGTGGCAAGGCTGACATGCAATGCAGACACTGAGAGACTCAAAGTGGGTGTATGACATATGCCCATCAAGTAACTTCATCCCCAACCAGCAGAAATGCAGAGAACTAAGCAATAGTTGCTGTCAATGGAGTCAGTCACAGAGTTTGTTGGTTGATATTTCCTTATTGGCCAAATGTTTTGCCTCCACCTTCCATCTCCGGGTGGTAAGAGCTCTAAGTATGCATGGCACATGGGGCAGAGAGAGATAGCCGCTTGCTGAATGCCCTGTAATCTGTGATACGTTCTCCCCATCTGGGATTTATATTTACACAGTCATGTGCCGTAATGGTGTGCTGAGTTATATCACAGTGCTGTGTCATGGTGCCATAGGCAGAGGTCTCATCTTCACAGGGGTAGCAGCTGCTTTTATTTTTTATTTTTTAAATCCCTCCCGTGAAGCCAATAGGAGGGGCCTCTTTTGCTGGTGTAACAGTCTGTTGTTGATGGGGCTTGGCCATGGATTGTACAGGATATGACTCTGCCCTGTTTCTGCTATTCCACTCTTCTGTGTATCTTTGCCAGTTGAACAGTTAGGCTGGTGGTATGATCCACAAGCCTGTCTGGAGTATTCTGCTGGCATATCTGCCATAGTGGCGGTGTATCTGGCAATCCAACAGCATAGTGTCCAAAACCTATAGCCGTTCAGCTGGCAGATCTCAAGTTTAGAATTGCACCTTAAGTGAAAATGAACCATGAGCCAACACAGATGAGCTAATTGTGTGACCGTTACCCATGCATTCATTGCTAGAAAACTGGGCGCCTCTATCTCAAGGTGCATCTCCCAAGTCCTAACATATCTAACCTGCTAGAGATAAGAGTGCAGATATTCAGGAACTGAAGGGGATGAGCTATTCAGTGGGTTAGAGTGCTGGTCCAAAATTATGGCAATCTGGTTTGAGTTTCCTGTTATTAAAGCTGGAGTAAATCATTATTCTTCATATTACCCAGGGAAACCTGTGGCTCTCTGAATCCTAGCATCCTCCCACACCAGGCTGCTTGACCTGTGGTCCCTTTGGACATGTGGAAGTACTCTGAGCTGTGTTTACCATCCCAGTGCCCCTTGCCCCTTGGAGGTAAGAAAGAGCTATCATCCCCGCATTGCTTGAAAGGGAAACAAAGGCACCAAGTGTCTAACTGTCTCTTCTTCTATTTCCTTTTTTCAAATGGTGTGTCATACAAGTCTGGCTCTAATTGTTACAGTTCAGATTTCTTTTTTTAAAATAAAAACGGTGTATCCTAGGAGCAAGTGTGTGTGTGTTAATGCCATTTGATTACGTTTTTATGTTCGTATGATATCAAAACAGGAAAGCTGGAATGTATCCTCTTTGAGTGGGGTGTCAACCTGATGAACTAGCTCATATATTGTAGCAACTGAAATGCAACTAACTTTGTATTATACATGACAATATTGCAGCCCTCCTTGTGACTCTGGGCTAGGGCAGACTAGAAGTACGATCATGCAAAAACAATTGCTATCCCTTGGTCACAATGAACTGCTCATGTAGTGTGTCCACCAGTGACCTCTAGGGTGTGCATGCGCTTCAGAAGTCCTGCAAGTGCAAGGAATGGGAGAGGCAATATTCCCTGTATGCAAAGCAAGATCCTATCATCCACCTTACATTTCCTTCTTACACTGACATTGATCTTGATCTGCTGAAGAGCGAGGGCTAATTTCTGGTCTAGTTCTCACCCAGGTCCTAGCCTATCTGTCATCTCAGTCTATGGGACCAACTGCCATGTAAGAGGAGAGGTGAATCTAGTTTTCATCTACTGGGATGGGATAGTTGCAAAGAACAGGCCAAACCAAGCTGAAGGTAGGAAGGTGCCTCCTCCCAGTGAATCCTGGCATTTATTGCCTATAGGTTGATTCTGCCTCCACTGGGCTTGCAGGTTGCCACTATCACATGGCAAGCTAAGTGGGATGTTGAGCCTGATGTTTGTCACCCCCCCCAATGGGTTTGTTTCTGCTTCTTCTTTGTTCTGTGGTAGAGAACAGCATAAGTACATGTGCAATGCGCTCCCTTTCTACAGGTCCCAGACATCTGCCATATGGGTGATGGAGATGTGCACACGGATTAGGGTCATCACACCCATCCTGAATCCTGTGAACTGTAGTTTGTTGGGAATTGCAGCTCTGTGAAGGGTAAACCACAATTCACGGGATTCAAGAAAGCCATGTATAGTGGTACCTTGGTTCTCGATCTTAATCCATTCCGGGAGTCTGTTTGGCTCCTGAAACCATTCAAAAACCAAGGCGCGGCTTCTGATTGGCTGCAGAAGCTTCCTGCACTCAAGTGGAAGCCACATCGGACATTGGACTTCTGAAAAACATTCACAAACAGGAACACTTACTTCCAGGTTTGAGGTGTTTGGGAGCTGATTTGTTGGGAGCCAAGCTGTTCGAGTACCAAGGTACCATTGTACTTTGAATGATACGGATGTGACCTAGGTGATTTATATTGCAGCTCTCTCTTTCCTGATCAGGTCTGCAGGGGAAGACTCTCAACTCAGTTTTGCATGCCAAGTGTGCCAGGTACAATCTCTGGCATATCCAGCTAGGCCTGGGGATGTCTGAGCCACTGCCAGTCAGGGCTTATCCAAACTTACTGTTCCTCTGTGCTTTCCAGGCATGGCCTGTGCTTTAAAGCTCAGTGTTCAAATACTCTCTTCTTCTTCTTCTTGCTCTGGAGCTTTCCCCGCAAAAACCCACTCTTTACCACTGAACTGGAGCAAACAATCAGTGGAAAACCTGAATTGCTGTTTATTGTGCTTTAGCTTTAAAGAGATGGTTTTCACAGGGAATGCTCTGCGGCGAAAAGAAAGAGTGCTTGGGCACAGAGCTTTAAAGTGTGGACCTGTGTCTGGAGAGCGCAGGGCAGAAAGTGTGGATAAACCCTCAGTGTAGATAATACTGAGATGGATGATCCTCTGTTGTTCCTCGCCTCCTCAGTTATTGTTCTTAAATCCTCGGCAGAAGTCTAGAAAAGATTTCCCTCCCTTTGCTATCTTGGTTCATGCTTCCAAACAGAAGCCTTCCTTCCCCACACACTGAGTGCTTGTAATTACCTTTGTACTTCAGTGCCAGCCATCCTCAAACAGGCATCATTATTGAGCAGAGAGAGAGAAGAGGGGAGGGAGAAAATGAGAGGGAGAGAAAGCGAGAGTGCCACAAAACTTAATTTAATCGCACTGCCCCATGCTCAATTGAACAGCCACAACGGCTCAGAATGGGGTCCCTGTGCAATGGGAGGGCAATCAACGGAGCGACCCAGGAAAGAATTAATTGTGGATGACAACATGTAAACAGTGCGGATGAATAGGGCGTGCAGGTGTGAGCCACCGGGGCCATCCTGGAGACATTTTCACACGAATTTAAGTCCCTTCACTGCTGACCTGCTCCCTAAAATGTGATTAGTGTCGGCACTGGGAAACCATTCAGGGTGTCAGGAGTTTGCACATATTAATAGCTGGTGTTGGGGGGCCGGCAGCAGCCGGGGAACATGGCTGTGAAAGGAGAAAGTTAAAGGGACAGAACATGAAAACATACAGCACAATAAATAAATGCCTTAGTTAGCTCAGGGGTCTTTGCTGCCCTTGCTGCAACATGGCTCTACTCTTCTAGAATAGACTGGCCCAGTGCTAGATGACTTTGGGGGCCTGTGAAATAAGGGAGCCAAGAACTTAGAGGCACAACCCTCTCTAAAGTATAGGGCTTATGCCAGTAGCAGACAGCATGGTGGGGTGCTGCAGCTTACCTGACCTCCTGACAGATGAATTGTTGCCTCCTGACTGTTAAAGTGATATGGTGGTGCATTTACATGTGGTCATAGTCAATATCCTGGTTCAATTAAAACATCCACTCGGGGCCCAGTGGCTGTGAAAATGTCTGGTTTCATGCTAGCAATTGAAAACAACATTGCAAGACTTTTATGGAAAGCAATGGTGCAACTACCTATAGAGTACTAGGGTTGGTTCTGCTTGGCCCATCTAAAGCTATATCTATCTTAGGGGTAGACATGGGCAACCAAACCAACCAAGGGACTGGAGTCCAGAGAGTCGTGCCCTAGGATGACTGCTTCTGGCAAGGCATGCAAAAGGTGTGGGAAGCTATATATTCATCCAGTATGGTTTAGAATTCCACCTCCAACTTCCCAACATCATGCCCTATTCAGTGAGTCCCTGGAGGTTGCTGTTGAGGTTCACCTTGTTGCTGGCTGTGTCAGTGGTGCTGTTGGACTGGGAGAACCATGGCTCCCTCTTATGGGAGACGCAAAATATTGTAACAAGTGGATTATTATACTTCTATCTTAACTGAAGACCAATTTGTGATTGGGTTTACAACTCTGATGTTTGCATCACATTCCAAAAAGTGTATTGTGAGCGTTTTTGGATCTTTGGTGTGGCATATGTCAGCTTTTCCCATGCATCTGTGCATGTGCTTTTTAAAAAAATTTTTTTTAAAAAAGATTTCTTAAGTATATAAAAACAGTGTGATGTCTCTTTCTTCAAGTTATGATTTCTACAATTCAGTTGCATTTGTTATGAGATATTAATGATACATACAATGTTAGACTAGGAAATAAAGAGGGGGAGTGGTGGGTGGGGTGGTTATGTTTCTGTTCTTCTATTTAGTGTATGTGTGTCAGCATTACTTGTATGGGTTTTCTTACTATTCACTTGTTGTGTTTCCTTGGTGATGGGAGAGGTAGAGGGTGACCTAGGGTGTGGTTGGTTGTCCCTGGGTGGCTGTAGTGAGATTTATTTGTGTGTGAGATAGGGGTATGTGAGTGTGTATTTTTTAAAAAAATCAGGTTAGCCAGATTGATTTGTATGCTGTTGGTGGAGTTTTCTCGTTATCTTGTGGGGTTGTGTACGTGATAAAGGGGAGCCATACTGGGGTGAAGGCGTCTTCTTCTATTTGTTCCTGTGTCAGTTTCAGTTTATTGGTTAGTTTTTCTAATAGGGCTGTTTCCCAACCTACTTGATAACAATGGTCCACAGTGAGTGGGGATTATTGTCTTGGAAGATGCTTAGTAGGGCCAGTTCTGGGGTGATATCTAATATTTGCTTAGTTATTTTGCATATTTCTTCTACGATTGCTGTCCAGAATTGTTGGGTTTTGGGACATTCCCACCACATGTAGAGGTATGTGCCTATGGAGGCGCATATCTGTGCATGTGCTTTTGAGAGCAAGCAGCTCCAGGGGTGAGAAGTATATAATTTTGCTGAGTGGGGGAAGGGGGTGGTGGAATGATTGTGGATGCTCCTGGGTGAGAACAGACAGCTCCAGGGGTGGGAAGTGTGCCATTTTAGAGTGAGCTTAAGTAGGGGAGATAGCAGCCAAAGTGAATGCTGGAATATGAAGTGCTTTATGAATTGCAGCAACAACATACAGCATTGATTTCCTTCTATGCTAGGTTTTCAAATGTTATTATTATATACTATAGAAGAAAAATAAAATAAAAGTACTGATTTTGACAGGAGAGAGCAGTGTAAGACCATATTCACATTAAACTACAAACAGTAATTTTAAAGAAATCTTAATGGAGTTAATTTCATTAGTGGTGTAGCGTGGGTTGTCAGCACCCGGGGCAAGGCAAGTAATTTGCGCCCCCTAACCCCCAGATGTTGCGCCCGGTGCGGCCGGCCCCCCCTGCACCCCCCACGCTACGCCACTGAATTTCATTCATTCATTTCTTGAGGGCAAGCGAATGGGTTTCCCTTTGTTTGGGAGAAATGGGGAAGTGTTGGCCTAGGATCTAAATGCCTTTCTGTTCCCTTTTAGTCTTATGATTCTGCACAATAGGCACAATCTACTAGCCATGTATTGTGGTCTTGCAGGTGCTGGCTACATCCCTTCTTCTTGCAGTCCCATCAAAGAGAAGAGTCTTAATCAAGGTGCCTGCTGGAGATCTATGACTGATGGATTGCATTCAGGCAGGTGGATCATAAAATTTTGCAGGCCTAAACTTGGTGTTAGAATGAACTAAAGGAGCTGAGAGCTTAAAGGGAAGGATTTGTTTCTCACAGGCCGTGCCTTTCAGCCGATCCCCCCCCCCCCCGCGATTTCTTTGCTCCTCTCAAGTGTGTGTTACACTTGCCCTACCATTTTAGAGGTAATTTGCACTCCCCTAGTTCATTAGCTGGCACCCCTGTCTGACCCTCTACTGCTACAGCAAGAGCAACGGCAACAACAAACGCCTTACTGTTCAAAAAAAGCACATGCAACAATAATTAATGCAGACCCTAATTGCGCCAATTCAGACCACTCAATAGTTCTAATTAAAGCCTCTCTCCTGAAGGACGCTGAAAAGTAGACGAACTGTCATCCCAGACAATTAAATTATGGAGTTACGACCGAGTTGTATTCCCACCACAACCACCTTGTGTGCAAATGTTGTTGCTGCTGCTGCTGCTGTCCGAAAGAGTAATTGGGGGAAGGATTAAGTAGGGCTATTGTGGACTGTGAAGGGGAACTAACTGAACAACAAACAAACCATATTGT
Source organism: Podarcis tiliguerta (assembly GCF_965153285.1). NCBI lineage: Eukaryota > Metazoa > Chordata > Lepidosauria > Squamata > Lacertidae > Podarcis > Podarcis tiliguerta. Next base: position 88,922,007 of record NC_139534.1, read on the forward strand.
CTGGTCACAGTTTGAAACTGAGAGAGACCCTTTCGCTCTCTGCTCCCTTCCTCCATCCCTGCCATCCCTTTCCTCGCCTGACCTCCATCCAGAAAGTTGCACCTGCAAACAAAGTGCACATGTTTTCTGGTTATAAGACACCTGGACTCCACAAGCCAGTAACTGCAAAGGAGGAGATGAGGGAGTGAGGTTCTTTATTTTTTTTTATCTCTACAATCTTGGCTCTTGGGGTCTTTTTTGTGCACCATAAATAACTCTGCAATTACATTAATTGGTTGCATATTTGTTAACGGAGTAAGTGGGGGAAAGGGGTTATAGGTTCATCCCGCCCCCCACCCCACCCCTTTTATCCTTTGGTGCGATTTTATACTGCTTTCCTCAGATGTCCCCTAATCCCCCCTGCTCCCCTTCCCCCAAGCTTTTAGATTCACGCTTCTTTTACAAACAGCTTTGTAGGTACAGGGTTCAAGGGAGGAGAGCATTAAAAGTCCTTTGACAGCAGCAACCCCCCCTCCCACATCTGTTCTGTTAAGTTGCCTTGGCAGTGTCTATCAATCATAAGATAAAAGTTAATATATACCACAATGGGGTATTCCAGAAATCTGGTTCTAGGCAATTTCTGCTTAGTGAAAGGTTTCTCTCTGTATATTGTGTGTGGCAGGAGGGGTCAAAAGAGGAGGGTAATTTTTTAGAAAATATGTTTTTAAAATAACAGCAAAACTAAAGGTGTGTTTTGATTTGTTTGCAAACCAGCTTGTTCTTTTAGGAACTGGTAAATGCAGAAAAATTAACACACACACACAAAGGTTTAAAACCTCAAACAAAATCATACCTGTAGTAGTAGCAAAGCACTAACCAGAACTGAAAAAGAAGTCTGTGGAAAGCTCACAAATAAAATTTGGTTCTGTCCTGATAAGCGCTATACCCGGAAGTAAAAGTTTACAACACACCACCCTATTTTAGTGTCTGGAAACAGCCTTCCTTTGTCTTGAGTAATAATAATAATATAATTTATTTATACCCCGCCCATCTGGCTGGGTTTCACAGCCACTCTGGGCAGCTCCCAACAGAATATTAAAAGCGCGATAAAACATCGAACATTGATTAAAGCATCTGATATGCTTACAGGTTCTTATGAGGGTGTGCTCTGAGCCCAGAGCCATTGGAAGTATCTTGGTCTGATGGTCTACACTATGGAACATTATTGCCAAGGTCTAGTAATCAGAACAATCATTTCTCTGTCTCTCTCTCCTGATTTCAGAATCCAGAGATCCTGGTTGAGAAAAATCTCTGCCCTCCCTTGCAGCAGGAAAGCTAGACAGTTTGTGAGCCATGATTACACTGGAGCAGTCTGAAGAAAGCCTCATTTCTCTGCTTCAGCTTGCTGTACTACAGAAACGAATATGAACAGATGAAAAACTTCTACAAATCAGACATTAGATAACTTGTTTGTAGGTAGTGTCAGCTGTGCTCCTCCAGTGGTCTCATTTGCTTGTTTGAACAGTGTTTTGTCTATTCTGTTTTGGATTTCATAGCTGTATGCCGGGCAGAAATTCAACTGGGGAAGCTTTTTCTACTATGGAGAGCAAGAGGAAGTCTTTCCCTATAGAATATCTATTATGGAGCTGTTGAAAGCACAGGAGACCATCCGGAACAGAATTTGTCAATCATAATTCCAATACAAGATGAAGCTACTGGCTGGTATCTGGCAAACAGGGAGTTAAGCCACAATTGTACAAGGGCTAGCAGAACCAATCAGAATCTTAATTAAATGGGGGGTAGGTGGGGAGGAGGGGAAGTGCTACAATAGCCATAAGGAACAGAGGAGTTTCTTAATATTGGGGTCTGTTACGGTATTATATATTTGTTTTTCAGAATGCTATTCATGATTAGCCTATAAAAAGCCTCAAGAATGTGAATTTTGGTGTAGAAACAAGTGGCTTAAGGCCTTTTTTAAACAAGTTAAAACTTTTATTAGTTTCTGTAGATTTTTTTTTTTAAAAAAAACCCTAGTAAACTTAAACTAAGTATAGGCAACTTATAGGCCTTTCCCCTGTTGCTTTGTTGTGCTGGCAGTGTAATGTATACAAATATATAGCAGTGATGCTTTCGGTGAAAAATCTTGCCTATCTACTCAGTGCATTTCAACTGTAAGAAAAGACCATTGAAAAAAGCAATGGTGCAAATGCTTAAGGGGGAAGTAGAAGGGCCAGTTCTTCAAATAATCTGCAAAATCTAGTGATCGTTTTTCACTTTTCTCTTCAACTTCTGCTCTCTGCTCAGCATCAGTTGCAAAACAAGTGACTTTAGTTAGCACAACTTGCTACCACACATTATTAGCTCATATACTTTTTCCTTTATCTACTCCTTTTAATTCTCGTAATGGATTAAATGTGTACATTTTAAGCACAGACATCACTACAGAATTTTTTCCAAGTAATTTGTGTGTGCTGAACCTAATAAATGGTTAAATGCTGCTACAATTAACACTGTTTGTATCCCACTTAATTTTCAATGAATTTATGTCTTTCTTGTGTTGACCATTCTAACCCTGGTGATGATGCATTCTGTTCCAGGCAATAATTATCTACTCTGAGTAAAACTTAGTTGAATACCACCTATTGTAAGAAGAAGCAAAAATGAGGAGGGGGGAAACACAAAACTAATGGTATTGGTTGCTGGTATCTTGACCAGACACCTGCTTGACCAGACACCATGAACAGTGCTTCTGCCTGGCTTTATTGCAGGTTTCCCTTGTCAGATGCACCCATAATTTATAAACTCTGTAGTGACCCCTGATAACTGAGATTTAGAGAATCCTTCTGTCCTGCTTTCCTTAGCATTTCCCAACTAAAATTACTTGTTTTTTCTTGAACGGTCACATAAAGCCCAGCAGCACCATTCTTAATTATTGCCTCTCTCTGTTGTTGCTATAAATCACTTGGAAGCATTTGCCAATGACGATGATGATAATAACACTACAGACAGATTTGCCTGGCTAGTTCAAATCAAGAGGCGAAATCCAGCATTTTAGCACCCTGGTTCTTTCCGCTGTCTCCTTAGGGACCACCAAGTTCCAACGCTGCATTGATGAAAAATGCTTCAGTACAATTCCTAAAAGCAGAGAAACCTAGCCTTAACAACCCAATTCTCCCATGGTGAAGTCTTTCCCCTAGGACTCTTGTCAACCCCCATATTTCTTTCCCTTTAGGCTCCTACATTGAACTCCAGTTGTTTTTACTGCCCCTTTGCTTCAGCCACAATGCTTGGGTTTTCTGCCCCTTCTCCTTCTGCCATAGATGATGTGTGAGGTTCTTAACTTCCCATCCAAACTTAGAACTATTACATCTATACCCAGTGCTTTTTTTTCTTAAAAAAATGTTTAGGGGTACTGTCATTTTCCTACTCATATTGAAATTCTGCCCTCCAATGAGGCCAAACTTAGATTCACAAAATGTTTAGGGGTATGCATACCCCTTCATCCCCCCCCCGAAAAAGCACTGCCTATACCCACGCTCTTCAGAATACAGTGGTGCCTCGCAAGATGAAAAGAATCCGTTCCGCGAGTCTCTTCGTCCTGCGGTTTTTTTCGTCTTGCGAAGCAAGCCCATTAGCGGATTAGCGCTATTAGCGGTTTAGCGGCTATTAGCGGCTATTAAAGGCTTAAGGGATTAGCGGATGAGCTGCTAAAAGGCTATTAGCGGCTATTAAAGGTTTAAGGGATTAGCGGATTAGCTGCTAAAAGGCTATTAGCGGCTTAGATCAGCTGATAAGCGGCTTAGATCAGCTGTTAAGCGGCTTAGCGATCAGCTGTTAAGCAGCTTAGCGAACAGCTGTTAAGCGGTTTAGGGGCTTGGGAAAAAGGGGGGGAGGGGAAAAAAACCCCAGGAATCGCAAGGCATTTTCGTCTTGCAAAGCAAGCCCATAGCAAATTCGTCCTGCGAAGCACCTCCAAAACGGAAAACCCTTTCGTCTAGCAGGTTTTCCGTCTTGCGAGGCATTCGTCTTGCGGGGCACCACTGTAAATCCCATTGAACTCCCTGGAGCGTTTGGCTCAGTAAAGGTAGTGGGAAAATTACCCGTAAGCTTTGACATTTATGCATAATAATTTCTACTTTGAGGGACCAGTCACACTAGCATATGAAACTGCATAGTAGTTACCTTTCTCGCCCTAATCTGGCCACAGTGATCCATGTGACGGTCACCTCCAGGCTTGATTATTGTAACTCACTCTACGCAGGGCTGCCCTTGAAGCTGACCCAGAAACTCCAGCGGGTGCAGAATGCCGCGGCAAGGCTCCTTACGGGGTCCTTGCCACAGTATCACATTCATCCAGTGCTTTACCAGCTGCACTGGCTCCTGGTGGAGTACAGGGTCAGGTTTAAGGTGCTGGTTTTGACCTTTAAAGCCCTGTGCAGCCTAGGACCCTCGTACCTATGGGGCTGCCTCTCCTGGTATGTCCCGCGGAGGACCTTAAGGTCCACAAATAACAACACTGGAGGTCCCAATCCACAAGGTGGTTAGATTAGTTTTAACTAAGGCCAGGGCCTTTTCAGTACTGGCCCCGACTTGGTGGAACGCTCTGTCACAAGAGACTAGGGTCCTGTGGGACTTGACATCTTTCCGCAGGGCCTGCAAGACAGAGCTGTTCCGCCTCGCCTTTGGTTTGGACTCAGTCTGACCCTTATGTTTCCCTCCCTTTATGGTTTTGATTTATGGGCTACTATTAAAATGAGGCTGCATCTTAAATTGTATTTTAACATGTTGTCAGAGCTGGCTCCTGGTCCCAGCTCACCAAGGACCAACGCTAGCCGGTAGTAAAGTATCAAAGTCTTTATTGAAGAATAGTTTCCATTTCCAAGCCTCAGCGTCCCAGCTCTACGTCTGGAGTCTAGACCGGCGAAGCTCCGTCTGAGTCTCCGCCCCCTGTGCACCAGTTTAAGACTCTAATCTTACTCCACCTCTTCCTTCTCTCTCTCTTCCTCTGGGTCCTACTACCCCCCGGGGTCTCCTCCCTCCTGGACTCTTCTGACGCAGACGTTGACCCCTCTGACTCCTCCCCCTCTCTTCGGCGGGCTTTAGGACCTGGCTCCCTACCCGGGCTGCCCACCTTGCCGCCCTCCTGTACATTTGAACTTGGCGCGCGCGCGCGTTTAACTTTCCTGATGACCGTTTCCTCGCTCCCTGACGAGGGTGTGGTCACTCCTGCCTCACGTTCTCCCGCTGCCCGCGCGCCACCTGATCCCGATGCCTGGGACTCCTCCCCCCTACTGCACTCTGGGGGGGACGCTGGTCCGGATTTCCAGCTGCTACTCTCTGAGTCCCCTCTGGCCCCTTCTTCCCGAGGTGCCCCCCTGGGTACTCCCCTTGCCCTGACTATGGGGGCCCCTTTCTGTGAATCCTCCGAGTCACTGGAGAGACTCAGAGACCTCGGACTGCTGTCATCGCTGACATTTCCTTCGGACTCCTCCCCCTCGCTCTCCATTTCCTCCCTCTCCTGTGACTCTGCTCCTGAACCCCTGACATCCATCCCCCCCTCGAAGCCCCCCCTTCCCCCCTCCCCCTCCTCCGGCGGGGGTGCTGGGTGCTCCGTCGTTGTGGGGGTGAATGGCGGATACAGTTCGTCCCCCGTGGCATGCATCCAGCCGGATAAGTCCGGCTCGTCCTCCTTGTCTTCGCCGACCTCGATCTCCTCTGCTTCCATCTCCGTGCCGCCATGCTCGAACCCAACGTCCTCCCCCAGCACGTCCCTGTCCATCTCACCCTCGGTCCCCTCTGGGTCCGTTGCCTGCCAAGGACCCCCCAGCCACCTCCTGCTCCACCGCTCCTCTCCTCGATCGTCCCACCAAAACGAGCGGTCTGAGGCAAACCCCGAGGGCGAGCCCTCCGGGGAACGTGTTTCTATTGCCGGTTCCTCGTCCGAGGTGAACCCCTGGAATGTGCTGGTTGAAAGCGTGGGTGTGAAAAGCCAGTCGTCGAAATACTCGGCTGGCATGGGCCTGTGTGGGAACAAGGCATGAAACTCCTCCTTGAGAAGCGGCTCGTTCAGGGCATAGTCCGGCACCCAACGGTTGGCGCTGGCCGGGGTACCTTCACTGGCGAGAAAATATTCTACTCCCTCTTCCCCCCATCTCGAGTCTAAAATCTCTGTGACCTGGTTGATGGGCTCCCTTCTTGGCGACTCCCTCCTTGGGGGGGTCTCCCCATACGGGTCTGGTGCCGTGCCCTGCGCCTGAAATCGGTGAGGTGCTTTGTAGGGCGTGAGCACCGACCTATGGAATACTGGGTGCATTCTGGATCCCTCCGGAAGTGTCAACCGGAAGGCCACCGGATTGATCTGTGCCTCAACTTGGTAAGGTCCTAGCTGCTTATGTCCGAGTTTCTTCTTAGCTAATGATCTGGTCGGCACTGCGTGGGCCGCTAACCACACCCAGTCTCCCACCTGTATGTCCTCCCCGACCCTTCTGTGCTTGTCAGCCTGCAGTTTGTATGCGTGCTTTGCAAGCTCTAACTGCCTCCTAAGCTGTTCGTGAACCTCCTGCAATTCTGCCGCCAAGACTTCCGCTGCCTGTGGCTCCCCCTCCCCCAGTCTCTCTAATCCCGGGAAGGTTCTGGGATGCCTCCCGTTGTTGGCGAAGAACGGTGTCACCCCCGTGGACACGTGCTTCGTGTTGTTGTAGGCGAACTCAGCGAGCGGCAGGTAGTCCACCCATGTTGTCGGCTGCTGATTTGCATAGCATCTCAGGTACTGCTGCATGATGGCGTTGACGCGCTCCGCTTGTCCGTTGGTCTGCGGGTGTCTCGCCGACGCTAGGTTGATCTTGACATTCAGGAAACCCATCAGCTTCTGCCAGAAGTTCGAAATGAACTGGCGCCCCCTGTCGGACAAGATAGACCGTGGCAGACCGTGCACCCTGAAGACGTGGTCTATGAACAGTTTGGCGGTCTGTTCTGCCGTGGCCACCTTCGCGCATGGAATGAAGTGGGCCATTTTAGTGAACATGTCCACCACCACTAGCACTGCCGTTTTACCCCTTGAGCTGGGTAAATCCGTGACAAAGTCCAGGGCCACCCTCTCCCACGGTTCGCTCGGGGTCTGCAGCGGTTCGAGCAGTCCCGCCGGAGGTTTGTGCACTGACTTGGCCCTTTGGCAGGTGTCGCACCTCGAGACGTACTCCGCGACTTCCCCCCTCATCTTGGGCCACCAAAAATCTCTGGCAACTAGTTCTGCCGTCTTCTCCTTGCCAAAGTGCCCGGCGGTGGGTGCGTCGTGCAACTGCTGCAGTACTTTCGCACGGAGGTCGTCTCCCGGTACATAGAGTGCTCCTCTGCGGATGAGCAATCCGTCCCGTATTTGGAACTCGTCGTCCTTCACCGTGCCCTTGCGCACCTCCTCCATCTTGGCTTGTGCGAAGGGGTCCTCCTGCAGTGCTCGACGGACCGCCTCCAGGTCCACGGTTGCGGAAGCGCACGCCCATGCTTTCGGAGCGAAAATGTGCTTGGCCGCTGCTGGTGCCGCCTCTTCGAGGTATTGCGGCTTTCTGGACAGTGCATCTGCCATGATGTTGTTGTTGCCTGGGATGTATTCTATCCTGAAGTCGAAATCCGCAAAGAACTCCGCCCATCTGATGTGCCGCTGGTTCAGGAACCTTGCCGTGCGCCAGTACTCCAGGTTCTTATGATCCGTGCGAACCTGCACTGTGTGTTTGGCCCCGATGAGGAAGTGCCGCCACGCCTTGAATGCTGCATGAATGGCCAGCAACTCCCTGTCCCAGATGGTGTAGTTCTGCTCCGACTTGCTGAGCTTCCTAGAGTAGAAGGCACACGGTCTCCAGTCCCCATGTGGGTCCTTCTGCAACAGTACGGCACCCACGGCTCTGTCTGAGGCGTCCATTTCAACTCTCATCGGTTTGCTGGGATTCACATGCAGTAGCTGCCCTTCGGACGAGAAGAGACGCTTAAGGTTCTGGAAGGACTGCTCCGCTTGCTCCGTCCAGATGAACTTCTTCTTCTTGGAGCTGAGCGTGTCGGTAATGGCCGCTGTCTGCATCGCGAAGCCCTTGATGAACTTGCGGTAAAAGTTGGCAAACCCCACAAACCGCTGGACCTCCTTCCGATTGCGCAGGCTCTTCCAGTCCAACACTGCGCGAACCTTGGCGCTGTCCATGGCGAGCCCCTTGTCCGACAGCTTGTAGCCCAGGAAATCCACCTCCTTCCTGTCGAACTGGCACTTCTCCAGCTTGGCGTACAGCCGATGCTCCTGCAGTCTCTGCAGAACCTCCTTGACGTCTCCCTCGTGGGTCTCCTCAGATTCTGAGAATATCAGGATGTCGTCCAAGAAGCAGACGCATTTCTTGTAGAGGAGACCCGCCAGGACGTGATGCATGAAGGCTTGAAAACAGTGAGCGCCATTTTGTAAACCGAAGGGCATAACTCTGTATTCATATGTGCCCAGGGGCGTGAACATGGCAGTCTTCCACTCGTCTCCCTCCCGTATGCGAATCAGGTTGTACGCCCCTCGCAGATCCAACTTTGTAAAAACGCGTCCTTTCCTCACCGTTGCAAGCAGGTCATCTATTTTGGGCATGGGAAAGGCCGTGGGCTTGGTCTTGGAATTTAAGAGCCTGAAATCCACTACAAGCCTCTTTTGGGGCGTGTCCTTTTTCTTCACAAAGAATACCGGACTGCCCCCCGCTGCTTTCGACTCCCGGATGAAACCGCGCTTCAAGTTGAGGTCTATGAACTCCTTGAGCTCCTGTAGCTCGTCTTCAGACATGGAATACAGTTTCCCGGCTGGCAGCGTCGCCCCTGGCAGGAGGTCAATCTTGCAGTCATAGGGCCTGTGGGGAGGCAGCTTGTCTGCTTCCTTCTCGCAGAAAACCTCCAAAAACGCTGCGTACTTGCGTGGCACTGCTTGCAGCGTGCCTAATTGTAGCTGCGGGTCTTCCCCTCCTTCTTCCGGGCTAGGAAGGATGCAATGTTCCGCGCAATAGGAGGAGCCGAAGGTCAGTTGGCGCTGGTACCACGCCAATGCTGGGCTGTGCCTGTGCAGCCAACTCATGCCCAAGACTACCGGCGTGTCCGACAGGTGGGTGACATTGAAGCTGATGACTTCTCGGTGATTTCCAATCCGCATCACCATTGGCTGCGTTTGTTGTACCACCTGCCCCCCTAACAAGTCTCTGCCATCCACCGTGACAACTTTCAGGGGCAGTGTGGCTGGTAGCAGTGGTATATTGTGCTGCTGAATGAAATCCAGTCCTATAAAGTCGGCGTTGCTGCCGGAGTCAATGGTGATCGGCACTTCCAGAGTGCGTCCATTGGGCAGTTGGAGAGACGCTGTAAGCTGCACCACTGGTTTGGGTGGGAGGGGGTCTGTGGGCTGCAAAAGTGCTGGGGATTGCTTCATTGACTTGTCTGGCTGGACCCCAGTGCCTCTTCCTCCAGCCAGACTCCGTCGTTTAACTGTTGCTGTGTTCTCAGTTGAGTTGCTTCTGTGACTGTTGCTGAGGCTGCAGTGTGCTTGTGGAGCCTCTGGGGACACTCTTTCGCCATGTGCTGAGCACTGTCGCAGATGTAGCACTTCCTGTTCCCTCTAGGAGGCTTCGTTTTGACTGCTCCCGGTGTTAGGGCTCTGGTAGCTGACTGAGCCCTGGCACCTCCGATCTCCATCGGTTCTTCTCCCCCTCCCTGCGAGGGTGTGGAGTGCGCACGCGCTGCTTCTTTGGGAGAGAAGGGAGGTGCTCTGGCTGGTGCCCTTCCCCAACGTCCTTCTTCTCTGTTCCAAGGACGTTCCTCCAGATGCACCCCGATTTCCAGAGCCCTCTGGACTACTTGCTGGGTGCTCCTTGGTCTCTCTCCCCTTCCAATCTCCGCTTTTACATCTGCATTCAAGCCCTCCCAAAAGAGGTCTCTCACTGGCGCAGAATCTTTTTCCCATCCCAGTGCATGAACGAGTCCGAAAAAGCGTGCATGGTACTGCCTCACGCTGGCTTTGCCCTGTTTAAGTCCATGTATGTCTCTCCTGGCAATATCGATGTCTATCTTTGATAAAAAACACGAATCCATTGCTTTAATGAAAGCCTTCGCATCTTGGAGCGCCGGATCATTATCTCTCCATAAATTCCTCAGCCACGTTTTGGCCTCCCCATGCAAATGGGACAAGATAAACCCCACTTTCTCTCTCTCATCTCTAAAGTCTTTGTCAAGCAGATCCAGCGCAAACAGCAGGTCTGCTCTGAAGTTGGGGTACTGCTGTAAACTCCCGTCGAAATGAGATACGAGGCTGCCTCCCCTTCTCCCCAAGCCAATGCCCTCTGCTTTGGGTCCCGGTTGCCCCTGTTTAGAAAGCACGTCCAACCTGACTTGGAGATCCCGGCAGGCGTTAACCATTTCCTCCTCCCTTTTCCTGGATGCAAGTACCTCCGTGCTGAGTTGTGTCACAGCTTCTTGCAGGGCTGCTAGTTGCTCTTCCGTAGTCATCTTGCCTGAGTTTTGTGAGCTCTGGAAGCACCCCTCCTCTGCCCTCGCTGCGTCGACTCACGTGGCGAGGTTCTTGGTGCCAAAACTTTTAGGAGACGGAGCTTACTGTCAGAGCTGGCTCCTGGTCCCAGCTCACCAAGGACCAACGCTAGCCGGTAGTAAAGTATCAAAGTCTTTATTGAAGAATAGTTTCCATTTCCAAGCCTCAGCGTCCCAGCTCTACGTCTGGAGTCTAGACCGGCGAAGCTCCGTCTGAGTCTCCGCCCCCTGTGCACCAGTTTAAGACTCTAATCTTACTCCACCTCTTCCTTCTCTCTCTCTTCCTCTGGGTCCTACTACCCCCCGGGGTCTCCTCCCTCCTGGACTCTTCTGACGCAGACGTTGACCCCTCTGACTCCTCCCCCTCTCTTCGGCGGGCTTTAGGACCTGGCTCCCTACCCGGGCTGCCCACCTTGCCGCCCTCCTGTACATTTGAACTTGGCGCGCGCGCGCGTTTAACTTTCCTGATGACCGTTTCCTCGCTCCCTGACGAGGGTGTGGTCACTCCTGCCTCACGTTCTCCCGCTGCCCGCGCGCCACCTGATCCCGATGCCTGGGACTCCTCCCCCCTACTGCACTCTGGGGGGGACGCTGGTCCGGATTTCCAGCTGCTACTCTCTGAGTCCCTTCTGGCCCCTTCTTCCCGAGGTGCCCCCCTGGGTACTCCCCTTGCCCTGACTATGGGGGCCCCTTTCTGTGAATCCTCCGAGTCACTGGAGAGACTCAGAGACCTCGGACTGCTGTCATCGCTGACATTTCCTTCGGACTCCTCCCCCTCGCTCTCCATTTCCTCCCTCTCCTGTGACTCTGCTCCTGAACCCCTGACACATGTATTTTAATAAATTGGGGTTTTTTGTTTGTTTGCCCCCCCTATTATGTTTTATTGTAATTTTATTGGTGTTAGCTGCCCTGAGCCTGGCTCTGGCTGGGGAGGGCGGGGTATAAATAAAATTTATTATTATTATTATTATTATTATTAAGGTAGCAATGTCCAATTTTTATGCAAAGCTGGAGATGTGCATTCCACAATCATCTGTGACGTGATTGCCTCAGGTAGCAGGATCCACCTGGGCAACAGATTCCAATGTCAAACCTTCTTCTTCCCTTGCTCCCGATGTAGCATTTCCCTGGTGGGGAGTAGGGGAGCCAATTTGGGGTCTGCTGCAGGCGCCAAAATGTCTTCAGCTGGCAGCCCGGTTTTTTTTTGGGGGGGGGTGTGCTCAAGATGCTGTCAACCATTTTTGGTGACCCAAAGCCTCAGTTTCTTCATTTTTATACACATCAACTGCTATTGACATAGGGACCACCAAGCTTGACAGATGGGACTGTGCGAACCTTTAGCAGGTTGCTTCCCATGCTAGTCCAATTGTTCTCTCCAAAATTAAATTATTTTATCCGGAATTTTAAAAAGTTCAACCTTATTTATTACTGAAGTACTACTTCTGGGTAGAAAATGTTTCGGATTGGCCAGCCCACTGGGGAAACAAACAAACTGTGACTGTATCCAGTGCCGTAGCGTGGGGGGTGCAGGGGGGGCCGGCCGCACCGGGCGCAACATCTGGGGGGGGCGCGCTCGCACTCGCGGTGCTAAAATCCAGGGGTTAGGGGGCGCAAATTACTTGCCTTGCCCCGGGTGCTGACAACCCACGCTACGCCACTGACTGTATCATAACTTCAATCAAGCTTCTGATTCCTTCTTGGGGTGGAACTGAACTTTTCTTTCTCCATATAATGTCAATTCTATTATTCTGTGTCCTTTGTGGTTCATCTTCGGGGCAGAGGTGCGTGTGAGAGAGTACACAAATGGGCCGATTTCAGATGCAAAACAAGCACAGAGGGAAAGTGTGAAGGCTGTGCCTTTATAATTTTCATTTCACGCCATTTATATACCGCTTGACTGGAAAGAAAACCTCGAAGCCGTTTCTAAAAACACAACCCAAAACATTAAAACTCTCGATGAGAAGAAACCAGTTAAGAGCAGGGATGTAAAAACATTCAAGAGATTGGCCAAAACCAGCAGTAGCAAAAGAGAGACGGGCAGACAGACAGATAAAGCACATGTAAGTCTCCTGTTTGTGGGGATGTGTCTTCTCACGCTTTTGGCCGCTCAGGGAAGCTGTCCGTCAAGCGGCCCGGCCTCGCCTGGCCCCGCCCCAGCCGCGCGCTTTATAATAGGAATCCTTCCTCCGAATGGCATTTAACCTGTTGCAGCTGGAGGGTGCGCAACGCGCTCGCTGTGGGGAAGAGAAGGCGGGAGAATTCGCTCGACTCTCTCGGCTTCCAAAGGGGAGGAAAGCAGCAAGTTGAAGAAGCCACCCCAAAGCCAACACCTTCAGCCACCAGCGACGAAAGGGGGAAGTCTTGTGGCTGCGTTTTCTCCCCTTCTTCTTCTCCTCCTCCTTCCCACCCCCGACGATGCCTGCTCGACGCTGGGGCTCTGGGGCTCCTCGCTTGCTGTTGGCGCTGCTGCTGGCTGTGGTGCCTCTGGTTTCTGCCCACCGCGCGACGGGGCCCCGGGTGAGTGGAACTCGCTTGCTTGCCTCGCCGTTTCTGGTGGGAGGAAGAGGAGGGGGCGTTCAAGTTTGCGCCTCGCCTGGTTTAGATTCCTTCTCGATAAGGCTTGCTGGTTGCTTCTAAACGGCTTGACTGAAGCTGGAAAAAAGTTTTTCCTTTAAAGCAAGCTTTTTCCCTTTCATACCTATGACTGGCTCTTGAAAGACAGCCTGAGGAAAATGTATTAAAAACACACACACACAAAACCCATCACCACCAACTTACTGGTTCAGTGTGCCTTTCCTGACCCCACGTTGTTGGAGATGGAGCTCAGCCATTCTGGGGAGCTGTTTCGTGGGGCAAGTGGGAGACAGACTCCTCTAGGGGTGGGGTGGGGGGCCTGCTTGGGTTCTTAAGCCTTGTTTTTAATTGTTGTGGTTTGATCCCCAGGATCAAAAGCCCAGGCGCAACATGAAGGGCTAAAACTGCAGTGCGGCGAACATATGGTCAGGGAGTAATTTAGCATTCTCTTGTTAATTTTGCATTGAACAAAATTGCCTTGCTATCCAAACATAGCTTTAGGACTTTCCCTTTTTTATGTCTCAAAGGGGGAGTAAATGAATCTGTTTGCCCTCGAGTTAAGTGCCCCATAAGAACACTGATGTTGCATCAAGTCCAGGTTACAAGGGTTGAGAACTGTGTTTTAATCATTTGCAAAAAGGGAATATTTTACAATTTCCAAAAATATTTTGTGAGGGAAACAGTTGCTTTCTTTGATGTTTTAAAATTAATAGCACACCTCACACTGATGCAGAGTAACTCTGGATTCTAACCATTTATGGCTGAAGTCCTATATGCACTTACCTGAGAAAAAGCTCCATTAATGATAATAGGCTGACTTCAAATAACAATGATAAAACAGCCTATATTAGCCAGGCATTTCCCTCCTCCTCCTATATTGTGGGGGTAGATCTGAGGAAAGCACTAAAAAGTGTCCTTAAACAGCACCTCTCCAGCTGGAAAGTCAGGTATGTGTACTGTATATTTTATGCACTAAATCTAATGCCCTGTTCAAGACTGGAAGTTTTATGGAGTAGAAGCTGCTACTGAGGAGAAGGTGAGAAGAACCCTCTTCTCCAGCTTGCTGGAGAACTATCTCTTAGTACTAGACTGTAAAAATGTTTTAAGAGCACCCTACTATTAAGCAGTATAGAGGAATAAAAATGCATCCTTCTGTCATATCTTTTCTAGCTCCTTTTATGAGCAGATGTGTAGCACAGTAACAGCTAAAATGTGGTAAAATGTTCCACTGCGTGTCACAAATCTTTGAAGTCAAGAATTCAAAGGGCAGCAGAAAAGCAGGGTCTCTGCTCTGTGCATGGAGTGTTGTAACCTAAAGTTCCAGTGTATACCTAAAGCACTTCTATCCCCAAGCCATGCTACTCGGTATGATGGTGGCATCTCTTTGGGAAAGCATTCACATGAGCTCCAGTGTTGTGGTATCTGAGTGCTTTAATTAGGAACAGTTGAGCTGAAAAGCGAAGCACACTAATCCTGATGCCAGCCCGTATAAACTACATACGCTTGTCTATCAAACTAAATCCACGTAGACCATTTTTATATACTTGACTTTACAAGCCTCTCTAATTGCTCCCTGCACAGTATCTTTTTGAGGAATAGAAGCTATTTCAAGAGACCCCTAAGCCCAATAAAAAGCAGCTGCTGATTTGCCACTTTCTTGCTACATGGGTTCAACAAACTTTTAATTTCAAATGGTGCTTGAGTTAAAGCTTCTTTTTCTTCCTGGTTTGCAGCGAACCTTACGTCCCCTATCTTTGTTGTGGAAGATCTATGCCCTTTAAAACTCTTTACTTGTTTCCTCTTCAGTGTAAAACTGTGGATTTAATGGATGTTTAACTCGTAAATCCCGTCTCCTCCCCCTTCCCAAGTGATTTGTTTGAAAAGTATGGGGCTTTTTATTTTTGCCTGCTCGTTTGTTAGCATGTTGAAAGTCAAAGGGGGTTATCCTATCTGATACACTTTCCCCTGACCATTAGGCTCTGCCAATAAAGCTGTCACCAGTATAAATATGCTGTGCTTTACGCTGCCATCTGCATAACAAAACATTTTTTGAATAATTCATTGCAGGGCTTTATAGTGGCTAAGCCATATTACTCAGTTTTCTCTAATCCTGTTATGAGATCTGCAGTAAGGGGGAAGATGTAAAGCTCTGGCTTGCTAAATAATATCCTCTTCAGGAATTACTTCCACTTGTTTGGGGGAAGTAGCAAGCATGTGAAATCAGTGCTGCAGCTTGACCAGAGTCTTGATTTTCCCCAAAATTAGAGAATGCAGAGTAGCAAAAAGTTACTGGAAATCTGAATCCACAGAATTCATTTTGTTTAATTGGAAATGATGGCATTGCCCTGCCCCTGAATCCTACAGATCTTACAGTGCTTTATCCCTGGGTGTTAAAACTGCCTAGTTGATGGAGGCAGATGGTTATTCTAATAATAAGATTCCTCTCCTGATCAAATGAAACAATTAGTGTCATTTTTTTTTAAAGAGGCTATTTTATTCTCTGCGTATGTTATCAAGATGTCAAAAAACACTGAAAGGATTTAGATCAAGTCTGCCTCCCCTCTCATTCCATAGATTGATTCTAGCAGTAGTTACTTTCCCTAGCATATTAGGCTAGGTAATAGCGCTCCCTTTAAAAATGCATGTATTTATGGAGAAGATGCTGAAAACAGGACAGCTCCACAATTCAGTTGTGTTGATGCCTGAAACTTGCCTGGAGGATTTACCAGGCACCACAAGATGCTCGAGAAGAAGGCCCAACACAATACATATTATGCACCTTGTACAGTGGTATCTTAGTTTACAAACTTAATCTGTTCTGGGAGTCCGTTCTTAAACCAAAGCGTTCTTAAACCAAGGTGTGCTTTCCCATAGCAGCAGGGGACTCAATTTACAAATGGAACACACTTAACAGGAAGCGGAATATGTTCTTATTCCAAGGCAAAGTTCACCAACCAAAACACCTACTTCGGGGTTTGCAGTGTTCTTAATCCAAGTTGTTCTTAAACCATGCTAAATGGCTATGCGTTCCTCCTTCCCTGTGAAGCTTCACAAGTTTGTTCCCTATGAGAAAATAACCTTATAGGCTAAACTTTCAGGCTGGATAACTAGTTTATTATATGGTTTCAAGAAACTGCCATCTACAGCCGTCTGAGATCCGTTCCGGAGTCCCGGATGCTCGACGAAAGGGGCGCTCAGCAAAGCGCCTCTTTGCGCATGTGTGAAGTGTGATTTAGCGCTTCTGCACATGCATGAGCGGCAAACCCGGAAGTAACCCATTCCGGTACTTCTGGGTTTGCCATGGATGTTGGACGAAATGGACCCTAAACGGGGCAGACTCAAAATGAGGTACCACTGGAATAGTGAAAAGAGCCCCATCCATTTAAAGTATATCCAACACACATCTAAAGTGCATGTCTTCCTCCAAAAAACCATGAGAACTGTGGTTTGGTAAGGTGGCTGGGTATTGTAGCTATGTGAGAAAGACTATTGTCCTAGGATTCTTTGGGGAAAATCTTATGCTCTTGATGTGCGTTCAATGTGTTTGAAATGTATGATGCACCTTGGGTTTTTCAAAAGTATCACAATACTGAAACTGACTAGAAAATAGAACCTTTTCCAAGAATTTTCTGCAGCCCCTTCTGTGGAAGAGTAACTGATCCATTTTACAAAAGCAAATATATATTTGCACAAATAAACTCTCATCCCTGACTATACTGCCTTTTTTATTTTTAAAAAATACTTAAACAGTAGTGTTTCATAACATAGTGAGCTGTTTCAAAGGGGACACAACCTTTTTTGTGCCATCTGGAATGTGGAATCTACTAGATAATAAATATATGTTGCTAAATTGGGTAGAGATAGTGGAACATCTGGGTTTTCTGTCCCCTATATGTTTGAAAGATTAACAGTTCCTGGAGAGAAGAATAAAAGAAACTTCTGGCTGTGTGTCAGCAAGAAAAAGATGAAGACATAACTAATCACACTTGAATTAACCCCCCCTTTCTCCCACCCACCTACTTTGTCAGCTTGGCTTGCCAACTGTAGATTAACTTACCTACAGTATCAGTCTGTTCATTTATATGTAGGAGAATTCTTCCATACTTTCCATCAGGCCCTTCTTGTTTGCATTTTCCCACAGTATAGTGAAAGCTTTTAAAGGTAATCTGAGCATGAGATGGAAGTATGAGATAGGCCTAAGAGTGGGATTGGGGTTCGGTCTTGGTACTATTTCTGTAGAGCTCTTTTGTGTGAATGTTTATGGTGGTGGAGGACTCTGGAAGCACAGCTTGGACCTTTGCTGTAACTAGCCAGCTACCTGATAACAGCTTGCAGCTCGCAGCATAAGGATCCCCAATGTACTAGACTAGAAAGGGTTTGGAAGTCATCCTACCTACCTAACTGAAATAATTGTCCCTCCCCCCTTAATGAACATAGGTCCTGCACAGGGGGGAAATTGTACGTGGTCACTTTTGACTTGTACAATTACTTGTAACCAATACTTCGTAGGCAACTGGTTCTTGGTGCATCAGTAATAAATGTAGATGAAGAATTGTTGTGGCAAGCTCATACTGCTTCTGCTTGCTTTAAAGCTCAGTGCAATGAAGAACAACTATTTTCCTGTTCCTAAGCTGGGAGAGAAGAGTTGTGGGGTCCTCTTGTCACACTCATCAGAGGCCCGCACCAGTGAATCAAGGCCTCTTGCCCTTGTGGATTGGTAGAGGCCTGTTCTTTTTCATACAAGTAGCTGCTATTCTACCATTCTTAATTATGCAATCATGCTCTTGTGGTCTCTGCAATGAGGCACATAACGTTCAGGTCTGGAACCTTTAGTTCTGTGAAATAAATGCTGGTTGGTAATACCTTTCACACTGCCCTGTGTTCTCTTGTGTCTTTCTCTCTCTCTCTCTCTCTCTCTCTCTCTCTCTCTCTCTCTCTCCCCCCCCCCCCAATTCCTTACCAGGAGCCTAATATATTTTATTGGGTGGGACAGGTAGGAAAATACTGTTCTTACTACAGTGCTGAATTCATGCGGTAGAGATGTTTTAACCCCTTTCAGGAGAAAAGCACAAGATAATATTTGCCTGCACATCCTAATTTTAAAACTTTCGTTAGGTTTATAAATAGCTTATGAAAGTATGTGCTCAGTGTGATTGTTCTTCCATTGGATGTGGTGTATTGACTAGTATACCTAAATATGTGAGCAGTTCATGGTTCAGTACTAAATACTGTCTTGGCCAGTTAGTCATAATAAATTCCTTTCCTGCGGTGAAGTGACGACTAAGGTCTCCCTTCTCATTTCTTGTGTTGGAATTCTGTTGCTGCTTCAGGGTTGGGTCCAACTCAGAGTAGACCCATTTACATTAATGCTTTTGAGGTAGTCATGAGCATTAATTTCAGTGGGTCTGTTCTGAGTATTACCAACACTGGATACAGCCTCCATTGCTTGCAATACATTTAAACTGTGTGCTTGTGGGTTTTAGATTCTGACTTTGCAACCTCAAGAAATTACCCAGCATGGGTGACAACTCTACACTTCAGGATGTATTGGCATATGCAACTAGTGTTCAAGTAGCTTGTAAATAGTTTCTTACTCATCCTTCCCTGCAGGCTTTATTGTACAAAACGAAAAACAAATGTTCATGTTTCTAGAATCATGATACGCAGCTCTTTAACATCTTCCAAGTTCCAAAGTGTTTTCTTAAAGTCCCGCTCCCTGCAAATAACAAGTCCACAAGCAAGCAGTAAATAAGATTGTGCCCAGCCCTGCAACATCACTTATGTGGAAGAGATGCTGTATGGATCAGAATTATTGCAGATAATCTGCTAAGAGGTTTGTATGAGAATTTAAGTGTTTGGAAGGGCCCAGCATAGATTATGTATAAGCAAATTAAAAGATATTTAATGCCTGAGAACGTTGTCCCCTGAAAAACATACGAATTCTCCTGTTAAAGCACTGTTCATTCATTGAGTGGTGAGAAGTTCAGGGATAGGGCTCTAGGGCTTAGTTTTCTTAAATAAGAGTGCCAAAGATAATTGTGGTGTCTCTCAAAAAGGAAGCTGGCTTCTTCCCATTGCAAGATAATGTTGCCTCTATATGAATAATACCCAAACAAAAGATGTGAGAATCCATCAGACTGTATCTTAAGATGCAGTTTGTATTTAGGAGTACATGTGTCTTCTGTCTGGCACATATCAAAATGTGTCCTGGAGACCCTTGCGTAAATACTCTGTTCACAGAATTAATGTTAATCCCTTTCTAAGCAGAAGTTTACATATAGTGTCAACAAAAATGCAAAGCACGTGTGGCCTGACAGAATGAACACATAAGCCATACCAAAATGAGCCTTCCCATGCCCACCAGTTTGTGTACACTGAATTACCTTGCATAGAGCAACAATTCCCAAACTTATTCTGGTTGCTTATGTTTGAGAAACAGAAAGGACCTGTATGTACTTTCTCCATCTGGGGAAAACAACGCTAGGAGTCCTGAGAATCGGGTTGTGCTGATGAAAAAAATGTTCCCAATATAATCTCAACAAGCTTCTTTATCTCATTTGTGAGGAAATGTTTTGACTATGCACAGACACACATTTCTTCATGCTCAGGGTCCATAGACCTAATCAACAAAAACTGAAGGACAGCCTGTGAGAGGCTTTTAAATACAACAAGCAACAGATGAGCCACAAAACTCAGCTGGGTCGTCTTGTGGCTTTGCTTCAATCAAAGCCTTATAAATTTGACAGTTGATAATAGAAAGCTGCTGTCAAGATCATCTAATCCGAACCCTGAAATGCAGGAATCTCAACTAAAATATACATGATGGTCATCCAACATCTGCTGAAAAACATCCAAGGAAGGAAATTCCACCACATCTCATGGGAGTCGGTTCCAATGTCAAACAGCTTACTGCCAGAAAGAGTCACAGTGGGCCATGTGTGTTTGTCCCCTTTCCTTCCCCTCCTCTCTTGCCTGAATTTAAATTGTGAGATAGGAAACTGGGTGCCTTCATATTGTATAGAATTGCCATGTGCCTTGAGTCCTAAGGGTAGGGCACAACATGGACTTTCCCCCCTGCTTTCCCCCAGAAAGTACTCAAGGACTTCAGTGACCACAAGCAGTCAAACTCAATTTTTGTCTCCTCCACAAAACAATAAATATTCTGTTGGTGGTCTCCCATGTAAAATGTAAAACATGTGCAGCGCTGTTACCTTTACTGTGAGTTTGGATAGGCTGTGATTAGCGTGGGTGCAGTTCAGTGAGCAAACCATTGGAGTATTTCAAAACATTTCTCTAACTGGCAGAGGACATCGTGGGGTCTCTTGAGTTGTGCAAATTGAAACTGATCTTATACATTGCTATCGCAAAGTCCTTTTGCACCAGGAGTTCAGGTAAAGCCTGTTTGCTCTTCTCTGAGTCTCAGCACTCTGACCCCCCAGACTACACTGGATGCATCCCAAAGTAGGAGCTGCACAAAATACAGACACTTGGACAGAATATAGCTGCACTGAAATACAAGATAACTCCCTTTAGTCATTTATGCTGGAGGAAGCTTATAGGAACCTGCTCCAAAGCGAGAGTCCTCAAGGATCTGCAAGAAGAACTAGCACAAGAAAAACCAGCTTCATGAAGAGTGAGACTGTCTAAAAGCTGAGCTCATTAAGCACTTGGATCCTCACACAGATTTGAAATACTTCTGTTCAATTATAATAAATCAATGGAGACTTTAAAAAAGGGAACAATTTCATGCAGCAGGAACAAGGTGTATATTAAGTTGTCCAGTAAAATGAATATGCTCTTGTAATAAGAACATAAGAACAGTCCTGCTGGATCAAGACAATGGCCTATCTAGTCCAGCATCCTGTTCTCAGTGGCCAACCAGATGTGCATGGGGAGCCCACAAGCAGGACCGGGGCACCACAGTCTTCTCCACACTTGCAACTCCCAGCAATTGACCTAGCCATTGTGGCTTGTAGCCAAGGATAGCTTTGTCCTCCATGAGTTTGTCCGATCCTCTTTTTAAAATCAGTCGGTCACCATCACTGCCTCTTATGAGAGTGAATTCTATAGTTTACAGTGTGCTGCGTGAAGAAATGCAGTAAGTCAGCAGTTTGCATGGAGGTTATGTTCAGGGGATTGCACTTAAAGCCAAAATTGTGTATAGTCAAAATACAGTGGTACCTCAGGTTACAGACGCTTCAGGTTACAGACGCTTTATGTTACAGTCTCCGCTAACCCAGAAATACTACCTCGGGTTAAGAACTTTGCTTCAGGATGAGAACAGAAATTGTGCGGCAGCGGCGGGAGGCCCCATTAGCTAAAGCGGTACCTCAGGTTAAGAACAGACCTCCAGAGCGAATTAAGTACTTAACCCGAGGTACCACTGTACATTGGATTCAATGGCAGGTAGGATTGCCAAGGTCATTTCCCCCAGAACCTTGCCCCCTTTCTATCCCCCCCCCCGCACATAAAGTTGAATGTTCACAAGTTAAATGTGCATAAGTTACTGGCTTACTGTAGTACCTTTTATTTGCCTTGGATCTTCAAACATTCAGATTCATTGAATGGCCCTCTATATGCCTCCTATTACTCACCTTAGAATCATAGAATCGAAGAGTTGGATGGGATCCCTAGGGTAATCTGGTCCAACCCCCTGCAATGCAGGATTCTTTTTGCCCAACGTGGGACTCAAACCGACAACCCTGAGATTAAGAGTCTCGTGCTCTACCGACTGAGCTATATGCTTATAACTTTAAAAGCCCCAGATGGTTACAACCTTTACACATTCCTTAACGACTGCTAAAATAGAGGCATAAAATAATCCTGGTCTACTAGTCAGTTGAAACAGGGTTGCAAGCCATTGTGGGGTGAGGGTTTAAAATACCAGTTGCATTAGTGTTAAGTTACAGTTGCCTCTGGTTATTGTTACAAGGAAAGCTGTAATGGCTTTATCCTGAAATTCAAAATATATGCTGGAAGGTTAAATGGAAAAACCACTGCTAAGTGCAGAGATACTCTCTTAGCACAAGACGTCTTTTTATTTACCCTTTCTTCCCCTGTAATGTGTTGTACAATTTACTTTCTGCCCTGACATCAGTATCGTAGTGTTTCCTTATAAGGGAGGAACCAATTATGGGAGGAGGAGAAACATACAGCAGAAGGTGAGGATTTTACCATTTGGCAAATCGGAAGAGCTCAGCTTATATCACCCAAATGTTGTGTCTCCTACCCTAAATTCAAGACCTGATTTATTTCATTTCTTGGCTGCAAATATTTCTTGGTACATTTCTTAAATGCTGTGTATTTATAGGAAATTATCTCCAGGTCAGAGCATTTATCTCCACTAGGAGACAGGTGATGGATTAAAGCAATAAGTGTAGCATTAAGAACCAGTCACTCTTAAGTCAACACATGGAGATGTGATATTGGGCAGAGTGAATTTCATCAACACATACTGCTGTGCAACCAGTGAGTTTCAGTGATCCTGTCCCTGCAGCATCCTAAAGCACCATGTGTACCTACATCCACATATTTACTCTCTGCAAACTTGAAGAACATAATAAAATTTTAGTTTTGGACTAGAATTGTGAATTGTTCATTATGTATTGGTGCTTCTGACAACATTTTAACAGGTCATGCAAACAAGCAAAACAGTTGCTAAATAGCAAGTTCATTAAGCATCAGCAGACACACTAAATTATTGTCTCTCTGTGTAAAATAACTCTCATATGGAATAATATGCATAGTTAAGGGGCTTGGTGCTGCCTTAGTTGTGTTTGTGATGCGGTGATCATCATGCTAACTCTGCTTGTCTTTGATCTACCAGGAAACAATGCTAGAATTGGCTTGATTCCTGGGCAAATCAAACAGAAAAAAGCAACATTGACCCATTAATATTACTACTTGGCAGTACCTTTAAGATGAAGCCATAAGGAAAATTTGGCCACCCTAGAATTTGAAGGGGGAAATATCAAAATGCTTATGGGTTGTAGCCGACTAAATTCTACCCTGAGGAGACCCATTGAAATCAATGAACCTAAGTTAGCCAAGACCATTAATTTCAGCCAGTCTGTTTTGACTATGACTGCTGTTGGATACAGCCCTATACTGTGGTACCTCGGTTTAAGAACAGCCCTGTTTATGAACTATTCTGTTTACGAACTCTGCAAAACCAGAAGTAGTGTCCCAGTTTGCAAACTTTACCTTGGTCTGAGAACGGAAGCCGAACGGTGGAAGGGTATCGGCGATGGCAGGCCTCATTAGGGAAAGCGTGCCTTGGTTTAAGAATGATTTCAGTTTAAGAACGGACTTCCGGAATGGATTACGTTCGTAAACAGAGGTGCCACTGTACACTGTGTTAATCCACGGTACCTTCAACATTTTGATATTTAGACAGTCTGTAGTTTGTGGAGATCTGCATTGTTTACTTAGTTTAGAAGCAATGCATTAGTATTTTTGTTTGTGTATAAATTGACTGGGCGAAGTAGTCATGATGCCGCCTTAGGAGGACTTAAGGAAAACACACATGAATGCTAATGATGGATTAAGTTACAGCTGTAAAGGATGACTGTGGCAATAAAGCAAGATGGTGTGCTTTGATACATCTATCTTTGATATAAGTTTGCTTCACATTTCGGCATCTGGTCGCTTTGCAAATGAGGTCTCAGTTCTCCATTTGTAGATTGGAAAAAAGATACTAAGATAACTTGTGCGGCAAAGAAAAAGAATAGATGCCATGCTTTTCATGTCATACGCACAGATGATCGTATCGTTTGGCTGTGAGGGCATCTCTCCTGCCCCAGCTCCTTTGTTTTCTATCTCTCACTTCCTCTTCCTTGGTTGAATGATGATAATCAGTCCAAATTTGTTCTTTCTAGTGCAGGGAAGTTCTTTGGGTGCTGATTGCAGCTTCACAAAGGCTTGCCCAAACTGCTCAGTTGTAGGTTATGATGTGCATTGTGCCCTAAGTGAGTGACCACCAAACCTTTTTTTCTTTTCTTTGTCTGGACAGACCCTTCCCAAGCAAAATCCTAAAAGTGCTTCCAGCTCCTGAGCAGCTGCAAGAAACCTGCTTTTTCTCACAGACATAAAAAGTTCTTTAATCAGTGTTTGTTGTTTTTGTCAGCGGTGGTGCTGAGGTGTGGAGAGAAAGAGCAGATGCTCTTGCCTGGCAAATTTAGCTATCTTCTGACCTCTCTTATCTCACCTCTGCTGCCTTCCCAGGTCAGAGGAGGCTGGAGTTAGTCCGGGAAGCAGCTATAAACGTGCACCTGTGTAAATGCATGTTCAAAAGTAAAGGGTTTAAGTCCTCTTTTGAATACTTCAGAAAGGCTTCCTCTAGCAGTCACCCTAGAATTTGTGCATTCAGAAGAGAGAGGCTCCTGCAAAATCCTGTTATAAGCTCAGATGCTGTATTATAGCAGGAATCAAAAGATAGTTGAATCCTGAAACTTGGGTACAGAGCGTAAGCCCAAAGTATTCAACACTGCCCTTTACCTGCTTGTATTCCGCCCCCCACAGAATCCACTTACCTATTACTTATAATTGGCCAGTCCTGAAATAGTAGTAGTGTTAGTAGTAGGGGGTGGGGGTTACATAAAGTATCACAAGCACTTGCTTTCTCTGTACACTTGATGTTGGACCTCCAGAGATTACAATCAAAAGCTGCAACTGTGCCATTTAAAAGTAGTGATTTACACGCAGAACAGGTAGCTCAAGAAAATGAGCTGCAATTGACAGACTGTGATATATAAATATATTCTGCTGTTAAACACATTCAGAACTAGGTGCCTGTTTGAGATAGGATGCTTATTTTATGTGGACCCATGATTTGACACCCCCCCCCCCACCTAGGCAAAGGAGAAACTCTTTATCCAGCCTTAAATACATGTACTGCTTTAAAATGCTGCTGCAAAAATACCTACATAGCTATGGCCCTTCCTCATCTTTTCAAAATGTGGTATGCAGTGCTCTTTTTTTGGTAAAAAAAAAAATGAGGCGCTGATACTCATACCTTGATAAAAATGCAGTGGGCACCAGCACAAAATGGCTGCCATGGGCAGCAAGAAAAGAGGCAATGGCACTATGTACTGGTGAGTACTATTGCAAAAAAGCACTGGCAAAAAAAAAGCTGGATAGGCTATTTTATACAGATTTTTATTTAACATCTGCACCATCACCAACACACTGCAAAAAAGAACATAAAATCCCCAAACCCTGGAAATTTGTGTAATGTGTTTGTTTAGGCAAGAGGCAAAATGGTAGATTAAAAGGGGCAGGGGAACAAATGCGAAACCATGGCCTACATTGCATGAAGTGTAGAATTCATGTGTCTTCTGTCAGCTCTTGTTTGTATAGGCTTCCTCCACAAGAGTGAGTTGGCATAGAGAATAATTTGATTTTAAATCTGTAGAGCTTCGGGTTTTGGTTTTGAAAATGAAGTAACTGTGCAGAGATGCAGACTTCAGAAATGCCTGCTTTGGCCAGGCCAGCAAGCCTGGAACTTTGTGTGTTTTTAGCAGCTTTGGACTTGGAAAACATCTAACAGATTTAAATACCTGTTCTCTTCACTTTGAAAGAGAGCCTATGTGGTGTAGTGATTGGAGTGTTCAAACTAGGGTCTGGAATACCTTGTGCCGGATCTATTTGGTCTTGAAGATTGCTGGGGGGGGGACCTTTTTCTAGACACCTTCTGTTTGCCTAACCCACCTCAGAGTTGTTGTGAAGATAAAGAGTGGGGAAATCACATATGTCATCTTGAGCAACTTTCAGGAAAAGGGGGCTATAAATGTAACAATAAAGAAATACATAAAGGTTTACACAACTGTTGCATCAATTGTAAGAACGGCGATTACAGCAGTGACTCTGACTTTTCCTTGTGGTCCATGCCGCTATCTACATGCTGGTCTCTTGGGACAGTTCTGACGTAAATTTGGTTGGATCCTTGGGGGAAAGTGATAAGGTAAACTGAAGGAAATGCTGAGACTTTCACCTTTTGAACTGTGTCTTTGTAAGTGTGCAGAAAGCTTGCCTTAGTGGACACTGCAGTGCTCTTCTAGGCCAACGGTTATCTGGATCCATTGTTTATTTTATTTCTTTATAAAAGTATTTATATACCATAAAAAATGAAAGCGGTTATACACACCCACAAACGAATGACAATAAAACAAAATAAGAGGTCATCAACTAACTATCATGGAAAGGTGTATTTTTAATGGCCTGCATAAGCCTTGTGGAATAGAAGACATTTCAGCAGGTTTTTAAAGATTGAATGGGAAGGCATTTGGTCAACAACAATAAAGGCTCTGTTTCATGTTGATATCAAATGGGCTTCACAAACTTGAGGGACAGCCAATGGCTTTCCTGAAATGATCTCTATGATTGAATTGGGATATAAGGATTCAGGTGGTCCCTAAGGTGTCCTGGGCCTAAGTCGTTCAGGGCTTGGTATGTTAATACAAGGGCCTTGAACCTGGCTTGGTAGTGGATGTGCAGCCGGTGCATCTGTTTTAACAGAGGCATCCCATAGCACCAGTCATGAGCCCCTACCAGCAGTCTGGCTGCCACATTCTGCATCAGCTGGAGCTTCTGAAGGGCAGCCCCACATACAGTGAATTGCAGAAATCCAGTTTAGAAGTCATCAACACAGTGGTCAGGCTATCCCTGTCCAGCAGTGACCATAGCTAATGAACCAGACAAGGCAAGGGAGAATATCTTCAGGGAGGATATATATGCAAAGACATTAATAACGCTAGAAAAAAGTAAACAAAATGTATTAAAATTCACAGTACTTCATTTTTTTTTTAAAAAAAACCCACATATATATTTTACTTCCTATTTTTCACCTTTAGTTTTTAATAAGTGATCGTGACAGAGACCCGCAATGTAACCTCCACTGCTCCAGGTCCCCAACCAAGCCCCTCTGTGCTTCAGATGGCAGGACGTATGAGTCGATGTGTGACTATCAGAGAGCAAAATGCAGGGATGCAAGCCTGAGTGTGGTTCATCGAGGCAGATGTAAAGGTAAGGAAATGAAAGTGGCTTTATTGACAATGGTATGGGGGTTTTTTTGGTCTTTTTTTCAAACTGTAAGTTGATTCTTGCATTACACTAGATAAGTACCTCCTAGGATTATCTGTATTTGCAAATAACAGTTTGTTGAGGAGGAAATGGCTAGCATTATTTATTTCAACAATTTATATACAGCTTTGCACTGTATTCTTCACATGGTGCATATTCATTCATTCATTCATTCATTCCCCACCTTTTCCCCTGATAGAGCCTCAAGGCGCTTAAAAGATAAAATAAGATAGCAAAGTTATATTAATAGAGTGTGAAGGGATAAAAGTGCCCTGTGAGTGAGTTTATTTTACAGGCTGTATTTCATTCACTCCATTTTGGTACCTCTGCAAGGTGTCCTCCTGCTTTTCCATTTTCAGATTCTGTTTTCCTCCCTTAGAGCAGTTTCTTTTTCACCTCAGTGGAATAGCTATGCATTTTCCCAGATGTAGATGACCAATTATGTAACTGTTCAGTAGCTTGGCCACTTATATGGATTGCTCTAGACATTTTCTTTTTTATGGTCTGAAGGTCCTCTGGAGGATCAACTTTAACCCTTCCCTTTACCCATAATAATGCCTCTCCATCAGATTCTTCTCCCGCCCTTCCGTCACTGCCAAATTGCAGCATAGGAGGCAATGATGATTTGGAGTTCAGCGACGGGGGTGGAGTATTTAACCCCCTCCCCCATATAATGGTTTCAATTTTAAAAAATTCCTCCCATCTAGGGGTAGAGGATAACTTTGCTTCTTTATGCATTTAAACCTGAATCTATCTAATTTTCACTTTCTGAAAGAATATGTGAACAAATATGTAACTATCCTTCAAAATTCATGCTTACCCGAATTTTGTGATGTTCTCCAAACAGATGATAAAATACATATTTTGATCGGCAGAGAAATGAAATTATTATCAAACATAAATATTAGCAAAAATGCTTATAAATGTGTACATTAGTCAAAACTGCTTATACAAATATGGTCAGAGAAATTTGCACTAAAATGCTGATGAATGTTCATGACGATTTTTCCTCCTTAATTCACAAAAGGCTTAAAAATGTGGAGACCTGAATTTAAGAACTGGAAGCAGAACTAAAATGGACAGTTCTTTCTGTTCCTACTACCAACAATTGGGGCTGAGCTAAGGGGGATCTCCACTTGGCAGCAAAATGTTATTTGGGTTCCAGAACATTTGAAGCAGAGCTGCTATTCTGATTCCAGTTTAAAGCAGAGCAACAATGATTGGTTGCTTCTAAATAGCCCATGTGTGGAAGCACCAATGGGTGATGTCTTGTATTGCCTGCTACTACTTGAATTCCTAGTGGATTTTGTCCCCTTCAGATGCTGGTCAAAGCAAATGCAGAATAGAAAGGGCTCAAGCTCTGGATCAAGCCAAGAAGCCGCAAGAAGCAGTCTTCATTCCAGAGTGCACTGAGGATGGATCATTCACCCAAGTAAGATTTTCATCAAGATTCTTGTTTCTTTTTGTTGAGAAGATGCATGGAATGGATAACCTGCAGTGCCGTGTCTGTGCAGGCGCGTGATGCACTTTGGCGCTTCTGTGCATGTGCAATTGGCGAAAACCTTTCTGGTACTTCTGGGTTTCCCACGGTCCGTAACCTGAAAATGCATAACCCGAAGCGTCTGTAACCCAAGGTACCACTGTATAATAAAATACAGTGGCGTAGCGTGGGGGGTGCCAGGGGTGCGAGCCGCACCGGGCGCAAGATTTGGGGGGGCGCAAGTCCAGAGGGAAGGGACAAGCAATCGAGGCTTGGCTGAACCTCTCCAAGGCGCAGCGCGCTGTCGGTGGAGGGAAAAGAGCCTCGCAGCAGCAGCAGCAGCAGCAGCAGCAAAGCCGGGAGGAGGAGGAGGTGGAGGCGCCGCCTGCCTTCCGCAGGATCCAATCCGAGCCTGCTAATCGCTTGCTGGGAATTAAGCGGCTCAAAGAGGCAAAGGAAGAGGTGGAGGCGGAGCCGCTGGCCCGGCAGGGAGGAAGCTGGAGAGAGCAGCGCGCCTGGGCGCAGCGAGGTGGGGTAGGTGCGTGCGCCCTGGCTGGCTGCCCGCCTCCCGGGCTCAGTGCCTCCATGACCCCTCCAGCGGCGATGGGAGAGATCAGGGGTCTGGAGCAGCCCTGGCTGGCCTGCTCCTGCTTCTCCCCTGCCTCCTTCCCATTGCCGGCGCCTTGATCTCATCCGGATCAGGGACGAAGCACGCCCATCCTTTGCTACTCCTTGTCGGGTCACTGCTTCATTTCTCCAGGGAGAGAGAGAGGAGAGGAGAGGTGCCAGGGATTGCCAAGCACGTGTGACGCAAAAGGCCTGCCCACACGCAGGCTGAGCGCCGCGTGGCGGGGGCGGAGGGAGGCGCTCTGCACATGCTTAGGAGGCGCTCGCTCTTTCCGAAGAAGGACCCAGATACTGGATCAAGGCCACAAGGGCCCATCTAGAGTGGCCAAGCAGACGCGTCAATGAGAAGCACTCAAAGCAGGACCGGGGCACAAGAGCGCTCTCCCTTCCTGCTGTTTCCAGGGGGTAGAAGCGTCGCTGCCTCGAGGGGCTTCCGAGATACCCTGGGGTGAAATCCCGCTTCACCTTCTTGGGAGTCCCTCTCTTATGCTTTGG
This sequence comes from Podarcis tiliguerta, assembly GCF_965153285.1. NCBI lineage: Eukaryota > Metazoa > Chordata > Lepidosauria > Squamata > Lacertidae > Podarcis > Podarcis tiliguerta. Next base: position 88,951,783 of record NC_139534.1, read on the forward strand.
GGGGGGGGTAGCAAGGGGGAAGAATAATGATTTCCTCCACCACCAGCCCCAAATTCTATAGTAAGAGAAATTGGGGGCCAAGCCAACTGGGGAAATGGTGAGTCTCTAACTATAGAGCTCAGGTATTTAGGAGCAAGCTGGCTCTGCCCATAGGGAGGAAAAGCACTCTGTGCAAGCTCAGAAAACCCACGCTATGCCACTGCACGCTCGCACTCGCAGCTCTCTGCCCCTACCTGGCTCACTCACTCTCACTGCAGTGCTGGCTGTGCGAATCCGATCCGATCCGGGTCGCCGCCCACTGTGGAGGGGAGGGTGCCAGGCATGCGGTGCGGTGCGGAGAGAGAGAGAGGGACTATCTGGGGGAGGGACAGTGCAGCGGGGGGGGGGGGGCACAAATTACTTGCCTTGCCCTGGGTTAGGGGGCGCAAATTACTTGCCTTGCCCCGGGTGCTGACAACCCACGCTACGCCACTGATAAAATATATGGGTCGGATTTAACATCTATATTCAATATTTGGAAATAATTTTCAGACACCTGTGCTTTTTCACTACCTAGTCAGAAAAGCTATTGCTCAGTGACCTTTTTTTAAAAATAAGAACCTTAACATTCTAGCATGTCTGTATTTACAGACACTGTATGTTTGTTTACATGCATGTGCCCATGTAACTCACTTGGCTGTGCTGAGAATTCCTTAACGATAGAATCCTCCCAAGACTGGATTCTTTTTTTCTCTTGGAAAAGTGTTTTCCCGCGTACAAAATGAATGTTTTTCTTCCTATTGCCCCTGCCTTCTTGTTATTCAAAGAGCAGGGGGAAATGTTTATCTTTCATTTCTTATCTGTCCTTTGATGTGATTCCTTATCAAAATGCCCACTTGGAAGGGGGTCAGTGAGCCTTAGGAACAGCAATGATTTTTTCCCTTTATTTTTTTGCTTTTGCTTGTAGAAAAACTGAAATGTCTCAGCTGTTTTAGCTCTGTTTTAGCTCTGTATTTAAAGCACATCCCTAAAATTAAAATGACTTTTCTACATTCTGCTGCACTCACAAGGGAGTAATCCTATTGGGCCTACACTGCAAGCTAAACAGAATTAGCTACTTGTAATTCTACCTTTGGAAGTCTGCCTCCTCCATTCATGCCATATTGCAGTTCTTGAAGATTTCACTAATCAGTACATCTAGAACACACAGTGAAGAGTTCTCTTTGGTTGTCCCAACACAGCAGAATTCTTTTCCTCCAGTGCTCACCAAATCTGGGTATATCAAGCTATTCTTTGGGCAAAAATGTTTTAGTTTAGTACTTCATATTATAATCTGAAGTCATATAAGGGCATCAGCTCATGGGGTCTGGTTAGTGCCTGGATGAATGACTGCCTGGGAACCACATGCATCCTTTGGTTCCATCATGAAACAGAAGTGGGAATTAAATGTGTTCAAAAGACAGACAAATAATTACTCCAGACTTTTCTTCTTCTTTATTTAATTTGTATACCATCTTTCATCTGAACATCACAGGGCAGTTTACGGTATAAAACACAAAATACATAACACAATAACAAAACAAAAACAAACAAAACTGATATCCCCACACATTTAAAAGGCCATAGGTTGTTCTTGACCCAGGCCTTTGGCTGATTAAACAATATTTTTGCTTGGTGCTTAAATATATGTAATGAAGGTGCCAGGCACCTCCCTGGGGGGAGCATTCCACAAGCCTTAAATCCTTAAGGATAACCTTATAGTCCATTATGTCCCCACAGACCTCTATACCCTATACTCCATGTATTGTATATATGCTCCCTTCTCAGGCTGGCATATATTTACATCTGAGTCTTTCTGTGTACCCAGGAACTCTGCTTTCTATACCAACTATATATTGGTAGGAGAAGTGAGATTGTACATGCTGTTTCTGCTTTCAACCATGATATGTTCAGCTTCATGTTTGCATATGAACTCTAGTTTGCATGTCACATAGTTGGGAATCATGGGAAAAACTCGGTTCCTGATCACACAACTGGAGACCTGTATACATACAATTGTACATGTGCAAGCTGTACTGACAGCATACCTGACCCCACTCTTCCTCTGTACAGGGCTAGGAACAGTTAGGCAGACACACATACCTGGTTCTACCAGCCCCACCAATCCTACTCTGTGAAGTTTGCTACAAGTATTTTATAGCTTCTGATAACACTGCTTGGCAGACACCTTGGAGCGAATACACCTCCCTCCCCCAAAACCATCACACTCCCCATGCAGTTCAGGCTACCAGTATTAGATTTCTGTACCACTGAACTTTTTGAACATGGTCTCTGATTTCCTAAGTTGTTACTGGACAACAGCTGCTGTATTTTAGCTCTGAGAAATGATGTAGGAGTCAGTACGAGGGAAGAAGGGCAGGCACAGACTTCATTATAGCATGGGCTCCTGTCGGCAGCATACTGAGCCATATGATTAATCCTGGCCAGTTCCTGTATTTTCCATACACATACAATTCTATGTTTTCCCTTCGCCAGAAGATGGAGTGGAAACAAATCGGCCCTTGATTTGCCTCTGTCAAGTTATAATGGACGATCCTGCCAGCTTGTTAAAATGTTTATGTAGTCCTTTGAAACCTCATTCTGGCATCTTCAGTGAGGAACTGAACAGACCTCAACAAAGGCCCCATTCTCCCAGAGGAGCCTGCCAGTGGCTACAGTTTTAATGTTTTCATATTCTAATGGTTTTTATGGGTGCAGGAATTTATTTAAGGGCCCACTGGTTGAAGTGTTGGCTTTTGTTCTATTTCACACACTGTAATTGATGTGTCTGACGTAGGGGTGGGGAGGGTCGTAACAGCATTTCTAATTAATTTGGGAAATGGTGACAGAGCAGTTCTGTTGTGCAATATTTCCTGCTATTTGGTCAATTTGAGCTGGGAGCTTTTAAGCTGTGTGTTTATCTAAATTTGACAAAGACAAAAACAAATTTGACAAAAAGACAAAAGCTTGTGTAGCATAAGAGTTAAGAACATGAAGTATGAGTGTGGTATAGTGGTTAAAATCATGAGCTATGAGCTAGGGTTAGGGATGAAGGAGATTTTGGCTGTTGCTTGCATTTTAATGAGAAACTGCTTAATTCACACTTCTCAAACCACTATGGAAACGGAAACACCGCCATCCTTTGAAATGTGCAGTTTTCTGAATTTTGTGATTCAGTTCTCCAACCAAATGTTATGCCCCAAAGTTCATATAATATGGGGAAATGGGCACAAAATGTTTTATATTTAGGGAAATTGATTTCAGAAATGCATATATTAATCAAAATGTACAAAAATATGTTTATTAGTAGAAATTTTCACTAAAATGCTGATGAATTTCCATCAGGTTTTTAAAAAAATGACCACAAATTGCTTCACAAAATTTGGAGAACTGAATTTATAACTGGGAAAATGAGGAACTTGGAGAACTGAAATGGTCAGTCCACAGTTGGCACGTTCCATTGTTTGTTCAGCTGTAGACTTTCTGGATGACTTTAAGCAAGACATTTTCTGCCACCCTCATCTCTAATGTGGTGATCATTTGGTTGTGATTCAAAAAGGCTTGTAAGTTTAATTTATAAAAAATAAAGACTGTTGTGCTTGAGCTGTATTACTATAGTTGACAATTTTGAATATATGGAGAAATAAAGGAATTTGAGGGGAGGCAGAAAAGGTTAAATGGGGATTGTAATGAAGATTACCAATCAATGAAAGTTGACAGTGTGATGCAGCTTTCGGTAAATATCCTTTTAGAAAAACAAAGAAATGCTAAGAGCCTGCTGAATCCAATCGAAGGCCCATCTGGTCCAACTTTCTGTTCCCACAGTGGCCAGCCTGTGGCAAGCAGAACTTGAGCACAACAACACTTTCCCCACTTGTGAGTTACCAGCGATTCAGAGGCATACTGCCTCCATCAACAGAGAAAGAACATAGTCACCATGGCTAGTAGCAAGCAATAGCCTTATCCTCAATTAATTTGCCCAATCCTCTTTTAAAGCCATCCAAGTTAATGGTCAACACATGTGGTGGCAAATTCCATAGGTTAACTGTTTGTTGTATGAAGTACTTTTTGTCTGTCCTGAATCTTCCAACACTCAGCTTATTATGAGAGAGGGAGAAAAGCTAGCACCAGCACAAGTTTCAGTATTTCTCCATCCTGCAGAGGTAAAGAGAATTCACAATGCACAAGCATGCACAATGAGAGAGCAGGCTTTTTCAGTGGTTTTCAGTTATATGCACAAGCAAGGGGCTGCCTGTAACTGATCTTCAAACATTATTGTAGATTGTATTGGTCATTTTTGCTAGGCTTTTTTTAATTAAAAAAATACAGTTTAAAAAAGAAATTGGTCAATTAAGAGTGTGCATCACACTTTCCCTAAGTTTTTGATTGTTTTGGCAGTGCCATAGCTCAGTGCCAGAATACTTGCTGTGTATGTCGAAGGTCCTTGGTTCAACTCCCAGTATTTCCAGTTAGTAGGATAGGATTAGGTACCAAGTGATATGAGCTGCTGCCTGTCCTAGTGGACAATATTAGAACAGGGGTCACCAACCTTCTTGGGCCCATGAGCCCACTTGCAAATGAGAGAAAGTGTTGTGGGCACTATACCCCCCGCATTCAGGTAAGTACTGCAGTCTGTTCTATTAGTTACAATAGAATGCTTTTCTCAGCAGCGTTTGGGGCAGGGGGTGAGGACTGTGCATGGGCTACAGAAAGCCTTTGTGGGCTCATTGGGGCCCCAGGCTAGATGGACCAATTGTCTGACTCCATATATGGCCAGGTTCATATGACTACCGATCTTTGGCAACATCCCATTCATATGGGTTTCATGAACTGCTGCAATCAGGCATTTTGCCAAAGGATCAATAAACCTCTTGTAGTCTGAAATAAATCCAGCAAGTCAGGAGCTGTGTTGCTTCAGCTTTTTAACTAATTGTGTTACTTTATTCCGTTTAACTTTATTGCTTACTTATGTTAATCTCTAAGATCTTGACAAAAGCTAGTCATTTGTCTTGCATCTGGTCTTGTGATTATATTACTGTGCGAATTCCTCTACTGTTTCTTTCATGGAGGGTTTGCCCTGTTCCACTAATACGTAACTGTGGCTTGACTTCCCTGCCCTACTGGCAAAGCTGAGGAGCTATCCAGCAGGTTAGGGAGCAGGTCTGCAGCAAGGTTCTTGATGCAGCAGTGGAGCTGTCCAGCCAGAGAGCCAAAAAGAGCTGAGCGGAGTTGCAAGAGGCAGTGAGCAGCTGAGTCATTTATAGCCATCCCCAGAACCCTAATCTGAAGCATGTGCTGGTTCTTGCTTTCTCCTCCTGGCTAGGGCTCATGTTGTGAGGGTTTGTGCTGCCCGATATGCAGTGCAGCAGCTTCTTGGGCTCATCTCTCTGCTATTGTGGCTGATTGAGGACGGTCTGCAGCTGGGGTCTGTGACCTTCAAGATGTGTCTTCTCCGTTTTTCCTTCTCTTCCAATGTGTGCTAAACTTGCTCCACCTATTTTTGCAGTAACTGTCTCTAATTGGTTTGAATAGGCCAGAGGCTTTATATAAATTTTGGTTGCTACCTTCCTGCTAAGGACCAGTTATTCTTCCTTTGTTTGCATATAGATATTGCCTAGACTGGGAGATATAACCATTAAATTAAAAAGTGCAAAACAAACACTTTTCTCATTTTCCTTGAAAACGTTTATTCCTTAAACTCTAATGGTTCCTTAATGTCTCTAATTGTACAAAAATTTCACATTCACTTTGGGTTATTGGATGAGCACAGGTTGCAGGTGGATTCTGGGAACCGAGTAACCAGTAAGTTTCCTTTTTTCCAAACAGGTGCAGTGCCATACCTATACCGGATACTGCTGGTGCGTCACTCCAGACGGCAAACCCATCAGTGGTTCTTCTGTACAGAACAAAACTCCTGTATGTTCAGGTACTGAGGGCTGAGAAAAAATGATTGCTGCTTTTGATGCTCAGATAGGAAGAGAAAGGGACAAGCATTTTGGCTTTTAATTCAAAGGTCTTGGACCCATTCATACAATGCAAAATTAGTCCTACACTCAGGGAATTGAGATAATAGCTGCTAATAGCTGCTCCATCTTGTGGCCAGGTCAATCTTCAGTGCTGCTTGAAAGCTGTCATTCATTCACAGCTCATCTTCATTATATGTTGCAAATGGTTTTGACCATCAGGTGAAATGAGTAGAAGAGAGTAACACAGTTTGAATTTGCTCCGCATTTTTTGGTCATGATAATTGGCATTCATTGTTTCCAGCATGTGCTCTAGCTTGGGCACCTGTAAACATATGATTCTCCATTCAATGACACATTGCTTTATAACTCTTTGGGTATCAAACCAAATATATTTTTAAATAGCGTCTTGATGCTGTCCGAGTGGCTTCTTTTCCATGAAAAATAAATTTTATGTTAGAATAGATACTTGTCAAAAGAGTTGGTTAGAACAGGATTTTTTTAGGGATGAGATACACTGAATGGGTTTAGGCCAAACCAGACTTCAGAAAACGTTTGTAATATATTACAAACCGGACCATCTATCTCCAGCAAGCATCTTGCCTTTCTTTTTCTCTTTCTCTCTCTCCCCCACCCCATTCTGTCTATCCTAAATGGTGGGCACAATAGGATTCCATGGGGGGGGGCAGGTGCCTGACAAACCAATATCTGTTGCTGGCAAAAAACCTTGGAGACTAAAATACAGCTACTAGGCAGTGTTTTTTAGGAATCTTGACAGAAGGCCATCTGTGGTCTCCTGCGCCAGTCCAGGCACTGCCCCCATCAACCAGTTCTTGTATCTGTCCATGAAGTATCTACCACCTGCCTATCAACACATTTCATTCTGGCCATACAGTCTGTAACGTCATCAGACCAGATTGCAATGCTCATATTTCAGGGGAACCCCTTCCTCTGTACTGTCTTGCAGATAGTAAACTTGTATCCTTCAAACTGGATTCCACAAAATGACTGAGCCAGTACAAAAGTGGCTAGAGAAGCAGCAAGATCTGAACACATGTGTTGGGACAGTTGCTTTTAATTTTAATTTTTTTATTTTTAGAGCATGGCATCTAAGGCAAATGGGCCAAATTTGTGCCAATGGATTTGGCTGAATTTGTTGAGATTGTATATTTGTGACTGCTTTGCCCATGCCATCTCTTAAATAACAGAATTATGTGTTTCCTTCTCTTTAAGGTTCAGTAACTGACAGGCCTTTAGGACAGGGTAATTCTGGCAGAAAAGGTGAGTGGAGTTCTATGCTCACAGAAGTGGGTTTTGTTTTGTTTTCCGATGTAGGGCTTTCCAGTCATTTTCCTTAAGTCATGTTGGAACTTCTCATAATATCAAAAGCATTACTATAATGCAAATGGTGCCATGGTATCAAGTTCTGAGTCTTAAGTTCTGCTTTCATTTGGAGAAGACGGCATCTGATAAGAGTACATAAAAGCAGAAGCTGCAGGATAGTCCTCATGAATTGTGTTAATCTTGAGTCACCCTCCTGAGTTATCCTAAGATTGAAAGAACAGAAGACTGGCATGGTCAGCACAGATCTATAGCAATGCTGAGCATGCCTTTTAAATTATGGGCCAGCTGTTCCCAAGTGTAGGATTTTCAGAGGTGCTGCACATTGGCCTAACGTAAATTCTCACTGTGATGTGTGAGATCATTGCCTTGTAAGCGTTTTATTTATTTATTTATTTATTTATTTATTTGAAATTCAGCAGGGGAATAATCAGGCCAAAACTAAAGCACTGTTGAATTATACAACTTCATTCTGCCTTGCACTTTCTATGAGAAAGTTCTACACCACCTGGCAGAACCGTTCTGAATACTTTTTACAAGCAAGATTACTAGTACAGTCCACCAGCTTCTCACCTTGGTATAAAGTACTTAAATGTTGTAGGAATACACAATATTGAGGAATAACTTGAGTTAACTCATATTTTAGGTGACACCAGCTAGCCTTCCAGAAGGGCGGGGGGAGCCGGAAGATTAATTTTGCATTCTGTTTTCTGCATTTTTTGTGTTGAGGGAAAATCTCCCATACCACCATACTGCTTTCGCCTCTTCACTTCAGATGTAAAAACTCTATTGTTGCATTCAATTTGCATACAGTCAAGCGTGCCTAAAAGAGGCAGAAGAGCTAGAGATGGAACACAAGTGTCGGCTTTTGCAATACGAGCTGTCAAAATAAGGACTATAAAACTGGAAATCTGAAATAGATTAGTAGGGATATTCATCCTTCCTCGAACTCCAGCCCAACAAGCAGAGCCCTGTGAGGCTGATAGGAGTTGTAGTCAAGCATCTGGAGGGCACAGAGTTGTGGTAGGCTGATACAGATGCTGTAATGTTTCTGATTTAGCTGCAATATTCATTTAACAAATTCCGTCGGTGAAAGCCTGGGCAAGGATTTCCACTTGTGAAATAGGGCTTTCCTCTCACCTCCCAGTGCACCTCTAGAAACTGGCTTGGATTCCTTTACTTCTGTTCTAGAATGACTTATTATAGTGTTGAGGTTCTTTTATCTAGAGTTTTAGAAAACGTGATCCTGCCTTTCCAGAATTTGAGTGAGGAAAACAATGGATACTTTTGGAATATGGCTGCCCAGTTGTAAACCTTTAAGATAGGTCTGCAGGCATTCCGTACATGGATGGTTCCCTGCGTTCCACATCTGTGAGATGCATCTTCTGATGCTTGTCCTCACTAGTTAACATGAGGGAGTGGGTATGCCCAAGACAATCAAGCCAGGACTGCTGGAAGTAGTGGGAGTTTGGGTCCTTTGCTAGACATGCCATTAAATACCACGTGAAACCAAAATATTATAATCGTCTTTTGGTTCAGGGAGAGGCTCTTGAGGAAGGGAGTGATGCACTTAAGGAGGAAAGTGCAATACTGGGCTTAATATTCCTCTGTGATCTGCTAATTCTTTCGTGCGTCCTTCAGCAAGAAATCCATTTTTCACTAGAGAAAAATTCATTTCAGTTTTCCACCCTGCCTTTTCCCAAGCTCTTTATTGAACTGATAAAACATTTGCCTCCTTCTGTAGTGGCATTGGGGTGTTGATCTCACTGAGATCTGGGCAATGTCTTTAAAAAAAACTTTTTTTTTTAGATTTTAGATTTTTGATGTTTAAAATGTTAAAGTTTAAGTTTTAAATTTTGTATATTGTATTGTTATAAAGTGTTCTTCTACACTGTTGGTGAAAAGTAGAATATAAATTTTAAATAAGAAATCTGTCCATTCTAAGCTAAATGGTCTGCTGTTTTTCAATTTGCCTTGTCAAATATGTTTGTTCAACCCTGTGATTCAGCTTCCGTCACCTTGAAAGTGAGAACAAAAACTGAGGTTTATAGAACCTCTTGTTCATGCATCTGCAGTCTTGGATTAACCACTTATGACCTTTAATCCTTCTCATATGTGGTTGATGCAAAGCAGATCAGATCAGCTCTTTTCTGCCATGTGTTGAACGGTGAATTGACTGAAGCTTGACAATATTTTTATGTGTCTCCATCCTTCTGGCACTGCCCTTGCATTGAACTTTCCCATTTGTTTGTCTTGCTATTAGTCCTGAAAGTAAATTGCCAGGTGTTTGTTTTTTTTAAACACACATCCCCAGTAGTCATCAAAATACCCTTTTTCCTTGACAAATCATTATTGAGAGAGCACATTTCTCCCTTAACCTCAAAGGCATATATACAGACCAAAGCTTGCATGTTCCCATACCATCCAAAAAGTGTGCAGAAGTTTTATGCAGCTTGGGGATAGTAGAGAGAGTGGGAGAGAACTTCTCCCACCCCTTAATAAGCCTACCTTCTGTAAATTCTTGCTAACATTTGCAGGTATTAAGCATCCAAAGGACAATCAAATCATAGGTGTGCTACAATTTCCATAGTGATTCTATGGATTAGAAATTGCATAAATGACTTCCCCCTTGGCTTGAGTGAAGGCTTTGAAGATGGTTGAACTGCCTTGAACTCTGTGATCTGGCTTTGAATATGGTAGTCACTTGTTCTTTCATTTTTGGTCTATAAAACAATTCAGCCTCCATACCCCAATTTTGAAAGTGCAGCATGATTTTGTTTTCTGCTTTATATTTTACCTGATCTTTATTTTCTTACATTTTTATCCCACATTGATTCTGTCAGTGAAACCCCAAGATGCATGTGGATCCTGCAAAGACAGCTGTGCAGGCACTAACCAGACCCTCACCTACTTAGCTTCAGGAAGAGGGTGGCCACCTGTGCCCTTGGTTCTTCCTGGGCCAGATTCAAATAACAAGCCCTGCTAGTGGAAACTTGCATGACATCCTCTAGTGCAGTGTTTCCCAACCTTGGGCCTCCAGCTGTTTTCGAACTACAATTCCCATCATCCCTGACCACTGGTCTTGCTAGCTGAGGATTATGGGAGTAGTAGTCCAAAAACAGCTGGAGGCCCAAGGTTGGGAAATGCTGCTCTAGTGCAGTGGGGCTTTCCACTTCTCTCCTCTCCCTGCAATCCAGCCCCCCCCCCCCAATTTGGGGAAGGGTTAGAAGAACCCCCAGAACATCACATGGGAGGAGAAGAAGGGAGATTATTCCAGGAATGCTTGTACTGTATTCCTTAGCACTACATTGAATTCCTTCCTCTAATATGTTACTTCACTTCATACTTTTTGATTCTGTTTTATTCTGGTCACATTTCCTGCCTGATCATAGATAATCCAGGATACCTTCTTCTCTGAGCTTTACCTGAATCCACCACCTGACTTGTCAAATTGTGTTTTTTTTACAATCAGTTTTTGGTTTTCACTGTTAACTGTCAAAAGTCTTATATCTTTAAGATGCAGCCAGTATCTCTCCCACACACACACACCTTGGAGAGTCAGCAGAGGGTGTTCCACCTTGTTTAGGCTAACAGCACCATTGTACAGTCTATAACCAGGTTAGCTCACATTCCTTTAAATGTGAATTTCCTGAATATCTAGGTTGAGAGTTAGCACAATATAGTCAGAATATTTTTTTTTAAGTGCGGAAGGCAAACAGGTGCATGCCTCAGGCACTAAATTATCCACTGTTGACTCGGTGGGAATCTAGCAGTCCACCTTTGTGATGGTTAGCAAATTCCAGAAGTTCCAGAGCCAATGGGTAATTCTTTTGACTGCATATGGAGAGTCTTTTCACAAAATGAATTGTTTATTAAACTGAAATGTGATGTGATAATTCCTTCCTCAGCAGGGCTTTAATTCCAATGTAAGATCACCGGTCCCCCCCACCCCGGTTAAGTGAATAGGCCAGCAATTTAAAAGTGGATGCAGCTGGGGAACTCAAGAGTTTGTACACTAAGCATAAGAGAATTCATGCCACAATAAATATTGATATTTAAGATGCCCTGAGACTCTTGATCAGTCACTAGTATGTGTGAGTTCACAAAGACCAGAATCATTCTGAATATCTATTTTCAGAGGAGAAAGCCTGGGACAAGAATAACAATCTCTTGCACTGATTCTGATATGTATACAGCTGGAGTTTTAGAAGAAAAGGATGTGCAGGGCTTAGAGATGACAAGAAAAAAGAACTCCATTGAAAATTATGGGACTGTATGTTCTATTCTTGAAAAGGCTCAACATTGTATGTCTCTTGGAATTTTGTATCAAGCTTTTTGACTATTTGCTTAAATTGTTGAATGTAGGTAAGAATGGTTACATTCATTCAAGAAAAATAAGAATGTGTGTGTTCAGAAGTCTCCTTAAAGCCACGCTGATGGCCACTGAGAATGAGTTGTCTTTCCTTTTCTGCCTTAGATGGCTGCAGAGTGGCACAACAAAGGGAAGTAGAAGCTTGCTAGGATTCAGGATATAGTTTTTAAAACATTTGTTTGCCCAAAAATAAGAATTTTAAGTTTTGGCATTGGACATTCGTTCATTAGCCAACTAGAGGGAGAGACTTTTATGTTCCCCATCTTTGGTCCAGACAGTGATGACTACATAGGAAAAAATCATAAGATATTATATATTAGGGAAGTTGATACTATTGTTGGGGGGGGGGGTTAAAGGCAGTAAACCTAGTCTGTTTTTGTGATCCTGTCCAGAAAGGTATGTGGCATTTATTAGCTGACAGTTGCACTAAAGCAAGAAAGTGGGTTTATTAAACTTAATTCCATCTAAAATTTGGACTGGTGCTAGCATGTTGCTTCTTTTTTACCCTTCTTGCTGAAATTGTTATGAACTGGACCATGAGATGATTCCAGGTGATTCCTTCCATCCCGCTGAGGCCCTCTACTTCTTCACTGTGACAATTTTTTTAATAGTGTTTTTTGAGTGTGGAATTGTTCAGCTGATTGAGCCAAAGGTATACCTGTTGAACTTGGGTTGTTGCTTCTAGTTGAAATTGTTCACTCTTCACTTAGGAAGAAAAGCAGTGCCGAAAGAGAACATAACACAGTGATTTGTATGTGTGCCGTTCTCAGTCTGTTATTCACCCATCCCTTTATTTTCACCCTTCCCATTCTCCCCCCCCCCTTCTCTCTCCCCCTCTCCCCCTACTCTCTCTCTGCCCCTCACATGCAATACAGACATAGCTGACGAGGTGTCCATTCTCTTCTCTGAGGAAATGAAAAGGCATATTGTAAGCCCGAAAACTCAGTCTGGTTGTCAGCCAGAAATTAGTTCTCTAAAGAAGACGACGGTGGGAGGGAGGGGAAGAGAGGGATGAGAAGAGAAAAGTACACTTTGCAATAGTTTTGCCTAGGTTCACTGCACATGGCTGGATATGTGAAGGGGGTATTAAGGGTCCTAAGCATGCAGGTTTCAGAAGGAAGGCAGATTGTGTGTCTGGGAGGAATTAGGCAAAAAATTTGGACTATTTATTTAATCCTCTCAAGCAGTCTTTTTCTTCTTCTCCCCCTTCTGTTTTTCTTTTTGTGTCGAACAGACTGCTTTACAGGGGGGCACGTGTGGTAATTAACACATGCAGCTGTAGGGCTTCCACCATATGGTTGAATTTCAAATGGCCATTGATCTGGGAACTCACTGCATTACCCACCCCCACTCTGCAACCCGAAGCCTTGAAGATGTGAGGGAGGTTTTATAGAGAGACTTTCCTCAGGAGAGAGAGAGAGAGATTGCTAGGCTGAGCAGAAAGTAGCTTAAAGGCAGAGAGTGTTCTCTCAGGTGCCTTTAACTGCATTGAACTACTGAAAACGTGCATTAAATATAACAACTTAGGAGGCATATGTTAAAAAGACACATTAATTATAGGCTTTGCTTACATGAAATCAATGGCTCCTTTTCCTCCCTTCATCTCTTCCCACTATTTTCAAAGAGGAACCCTGAACTGGGATTTGACCCTGGGACTCCCTGGTCACAGTTCCTTTCCAGACTGGTCATTGTGCTTATCAAAAGGAAAGTCCTCTATCTGCTTCAATAGGCAACAATATATTAATGTGTCCCAGTAAAGGAGTGTGAGAGAGTTACTTGTTTGTGAACACACCTGCCTGGTTATCCAGGAATGGTAGTGCAAAATGGCTATTGCATTGGGTTGTGTCAAAAATTGTACAGAAAGCTTTGGTGAGCGATTTCACCATTAGACAGAACAGGGATAAGAGTATCTATTTCACGGTGCATTCCCAGCTAAATGGCGACACTTTCATGCTACTTATTGATGCTTATAAAATTGTGTGTATTAGAAGTTGATTGAGACAAATGATTTAAGACACATGCGACATGTAATTGTCCAGACAGGTGTTCTGTATATCTGCATTAGATCACTAGCACTAACAAACATCTCTCCCTCTCTGTGTAGACAGAATTGTGTTGGTTATCATACTTCAAGATGTACAGGGCTAAGGATGGAAGAAAGCATGCCTAAATTGATTTACCGTGATGGCATTTACTGAACTGAAAACTCGCCCATTCTTTCAAGGTGAGGCTGCCAATGCCAAGCCTCTCCTTTCCATCCTCCATCAGCTACAAACAGGAAAAAAGGGAAGATCAGTTCCCAGAACTGATCCTATTCTGCCATTTCTGAAAAAGACCTTCAGGAGGAGGTGGTGTTCTCATTGATCCTGTTCTCCGCAAATGAAGCTACATCTAGGCCAGGAAATGTTTCTCGACACTGTGTTTGGAGATGTGTTGGCTAAACCAGTCCCATGCCAGACCAGTAACACCAAGGGACCACCACTGGAGGACAGGAGAGTGCAGTGAGCTAGAGTGACAGTGTAGCCGATTGACCGAAGCCTTGGAGTTGGCATAAACTGATATTACACATGCCTTGCAAATTTCCTTTAATGGTGGACGGTATCTCTGGATGACACATTCAGTGTGTCTTTCATACTTTTAATTAGATGCATAATTTTTCTTGTCCTAGATGAAATTCGAAACCTAACTTCCCTTGGTATCCATGCCAAAGGGTGGGAGAGAAGAAAAAGCTTCCAGACATGCTTATTAAACTACCTGTTTGCACCCCAAGCCATTCTTTAAATGCTATCTAAAGCCATACAAAGGGATGCGGGTGGCGCTGTGGTCTAAGCCACAGAGCCTAGGGCTTGCTGATCAGAAGGTCGGCGGTTCAAATCCCCGTGATGGGGTGAGCTCCCGTTGTTCGGTCCCAGCTTCTGCCCACCTAGCAGTTTGAAAGCACATCAAGTGCAAGTAGATAAATAAGTACTGCTCCGGCGGGAAGGTGAACGGCGTTTCTGTGCGCTGCTCTGGTTCACCAGAAGTGGCTTAGTCATGCTGGCCACATGACCCGGAAGCTGCGGACAAATGCCGGCTCCCTTGGCCTAGAGCAAGATGAGCACTGTAACCCCAGAGTCGTCCACAACTGGACCTAATGGTCAGGGGTACCTTTACCTTTAAAGCCATACAGATTAATGGCAGGTTTGCAATTGGACAAATTAATATCAGGGTTGCAAGTGGGATGTGGTTTTGTACCCTTGGTGGTGTAGAGTGGGTGGTGTGCTCTGTATCAAGATTTCAAGAGTCACGGTTTTCAGAGCAGTGCCAGAGTGATGCAGCTTGTAAGAAAAACCCAGCAGCAGCAGCGGGCCCTTTTGACATATCCTTTTTAAAGGGCTGCTTCCAGGAAGAGGGGATGCTTTGTCCGTGGTCAGAATAAACGCATTGTACACCCAGACAATTAACTCTTCAAGTGACTTGCCAACCTCTTTAAAGCCACTATACTCTCCTTCGGTCTATCCCCAGCTCTATTCAAACACTTAAGCACACCATCTTTGTTTTGTTTATTATTCAAAAAAAGAAAAAAAAAGTCCTTCACAGGAATAGCTGGAGCGGATCAACATTGTCCTCTCAGTGGCATTTATCTCCAGCCAGCAGTGAATGTGTCAATCAGGAATCAAAAAGCCAAACAGAAGAGGCTTTGAATCATGTCATCAGGGGTCGAAGTGACTTCCAGCTGTCTGTGCAACACCAAAGAGCTGTGCTGTCTTTTGCAGAAGTATCCTGGCTTGGCGATATTAGATCACAAAGTCTTTGAGGAATATTCCCCAACCTCCTTCATACTGATGCACCTGCAAGGGAGATATTTGGGGTGGAGGAAAGGGAGGGAGACTAATGTATTCCAGAAAGTCTCATTTCTGCTTGGTTGAAGATTCCTTCAGCATACTGTTGCAATTAGCATTGGCAGTGTTTTGTAAAAAGCAGGCACCGTTTATTTCAGAAGTGTGCAATTATCTCTCAGGTTGGAGTTCATGATGGCCTTGAATGTTGAAGCATTTGGATTCTAACCAAACATTTTTGTGTTTATAGACTTCTTTCCTAGACTGATATCTCTACAGTGAATTATAAAGCAGACCCCCCCTTTATGAAAGCCCTTTAAAACTAGAATCAATACTGCCTTGTCTTAAGTAACATATCATTTCCACACCCCTGTAAGCAGGACGGTTTATGACATAAGAATACAAAAGGAAATGACAAAATACATAATATAACAACAGCCCTCTCTCACAAATACATTTAAATGGCCCATAGAAAGCCTTCATTTCCCATCAAGCCTTTTTTATCCTAGGTCCCATCTGCACTTTACATTCAGAGCACTATTATACCATGATTATATCTGTGACTTTTCAATATAAGCCAAATAATTTGATATCATGTTAGCTAAGCTAAGATTAGGTTTATTAATTATATATGTCCCTTCCAAATCAAAAGCTCTAAAGCAATTTACAACTAAGTAAAAAATAATAATGCAATATTCATAATACAAGGGTAGGAGGGTTTTCTGTGACTAAAATGGAATGTATCTGGTTTTGCAGCTGTTAGTCTTCCGGAATATCACTTGTTCCAGACATAAAAAATAAAAATGGAACTGTCAGATGTATCTCGCTGAAGAATGTGTGTTTTAATTTAGTGAAAACTGTCTTTGGTGTTACCAGGTAACAAGGGTGAAAAATTTATCATTATTATATATTTATTTATACCCCGTCTATTTACAAGTTCATTACAAAACTTTTCATCTTAAGCATCGTTTGAGGAAACCAGATGCCCTGGTTTCTCTTTATTCCGCATCAAATAATTACTCAGTACTGATTTGGTTATTGGCAGGAAAAAACCCTGAAATCTTTTATTTCTAATAGAAGTTACGGAAGCAGGTAGCACTGTTTGGTGAGCATGCAGAAACTGATGGGATTACAGTTCTGGGCTTTGGATCAGCAGCTGTTAATCCACCTATGGGAAACATCAGCCCAATACTAGATAAAGTTAGTTGCACCTAAATCCTGCTGAAATGAATGAGAATCTTTGGAGAACACTTTCTGATTAGAAAAAGTTAGTCATCTTGTCGCTAATTAAAATGAGGAACACTGCTTAACAACTTGGAAAGCATTAAGATCGGCTTCTGTAAAACAACAGCTTTAGCTTAATTGATTTTAACTGCAACTAACTTTCCTCTGTATCAGCATTATTCGGCTCTAAGCTTGTTTTCTCAGTTAACTGGTTAGTGCTTTATTTTTCTTACCAAGTTGTAATCAGTTGTGTGTTTTTTTAATGTGATTAAACTTTTAAGAGTTGAATCACACACCCTGGTTACAACACACAGGCAAATAAAATACTGCCCTTGCATCTCCCTTCCCACCTTGACATTAACCTCATTGGGTCATATGTTTCTTCCTTCATCTGCTTCCTGTTCTTTTTATGTGGAATTCTGTATGTTGGCTGGAGCAAGGATGATATTTCCCCTGTTTTTGGAAACTCTGCTTTTAGGATTACTGCACCTGGAAATTCAGCAGTGGTAGCTTACCAGTTGATCAAAACTGGGCAGGATTTTTGTTTTAAATGTTGCATAGCACTTCATCATATTATACTATGGTTTTGTAACTGAGATTTTCTTTCTGTATATCTTGTGTCAGGACATGAGGACACAGAACATGTGACAAGGTATTTAAAGCCACAATATGCTGTAAATGTCCCCAAATTCTCATGATGTCACTTGTTTTTATATGCTTACAAGACCCAGCTAAGCAGACAAACTAATGCTTTTTATGGTTTTATTTTTGCACATTGTAACTTTTTATTTATTCTTATAGCACATACGTAATACAAATACCAGTAGAGGATATAAACAATGGCTACTTTTATTGATGACATGTATGTCTGTTTCAGAGAGCTCAAACTCTAGATCCAAAGTCTTCTGACCTCAAACACTCCCCCCCCCCTTGGAATGAGATAATGGGGTTGTAGGTTTAGGCATTCATGGGCTGAATCAGTCAGAGCATGACTCTGTCCCCATTTGCTTCATTCTGTGGCCAGTTTTCAAAAGATTATTTTTCTTCATGGTTTTAATTTGTTTTGGATTTTACTAGGTTCAAGCATTTATGAGAACTGCTTCATTGTTATCTTTGCACTTGGAGAATTTCAGAACAAGGGAGGCCAATAAGAACACATTTCTTCTAGACCCTCTTCTGTTTTAGCTATGTTGGTATTGGTGATTTGCCAAAGTAAGCATTAGAAATAATATGGCATACTAGTGAATGCAGCAAATTGTGATGCCAGATTCCATTTTGATAAGATTCAGAAAACAAGATATTTCAACAACCATGAAAAGTATAAAGATGAAATATATTTGGAAGGCCAACCATCTTAGCAAACAGAATCTTAGGCCTAGTTTTCATATCTATTACTTAACATGGTGGCCTTGTGCTGACAGGCTTCTATGAATTAACCTTTTGGCACAGTGAGGTGCGACTTCACCTGCTCATATACTAGCCCATCGTGACATCTCATGCTCCCAAGCCTTCAAGTTGTGATTTGTGCCACGTGTTAGTGTGATCACCACATCCAAGAAGCAGGGAACCACCATATAAAGAATAGGTAAATAGGACCACAATGAATAAACTAAGCCCATCTGATCCAAACGACAGCCATTCTTGTCACGCAGCCTTCCACAATACACCGAAAAGGAGAATGTTCTTTGGTTTTAGTCAATGCAATGAATGTGAGGGATGACAAAAAATGACCATTCTGAAAATGATTTTAATAATTCTCTGCTATGTTATTCTTTAAGCAAACTCCTTAAAGTACGTTGCCTTTTGTATTCTCATTCTTGTGATTTTCTCTCTGATGGACTTGGCCGGGCCATGTAAAAATCCCAATCATTCAACAATACTGGAGAGTAGATAGTATTTACCTCAATAATGGTAGTTTCTTTTCGATTCTTTTTAACTCTCAATTCAGATGATGGTTCGAAACCAACACCCACCATGGAGACCCAGCCTGTTTTTGACGGAGAAGGTAAGAACTTCAGAGACGTTTATTCTCACGTAATATGTGTCAACCTAGTATTTTGTTATCCCATAAGAAAAATGCCTACCGCAACATCACACAATATATTTGATTTGGGTGTTAATTTTTTTGCATAACTCTCCCTGGATATTGGGTTGCTTGGAACAAATGCCAGTGTCAACTGGGTTCACTGCCATATCTGTGACTATCCATTTCTGTAATCACGATGTGACTGTAGAATTAGTTTACAGCCAAGTTTGCACCTCTCAATCACAACAGCAACATAGAATCATAGAATCATAGAATCATAGAATCATAGAGTTGGAAGAGACCACAAGGGCCATCGAGTCCAACCCCCTGCCAAGCAGGAAACACCATCAGAGCACTCCTGACATATGGTTGTCAAGCCTCTGCTTAAAGACCTCCAAAGAAGGAGACTCCACCACACTCCTTGGCAGCAAATTCCACTGTCGAACAGCTCTTACTGTCAGGAAGTTCTTCCTAATGTTTAGGTGGAATCTTCTTTCTTGTAGTTTGTATCCATTGCTCCGTGTCCGCTTCTCTGGAGCAGCAGAAAACAACCTTTCTCCCTCCTCTATGTGACATCCTTTTATATATTTGAACATGGCTATCATATCACCCCTTAACCTCCTCTTCTCCAGGCTAAACATGCCCAGCTCCCTTAGCCGATCCTCATAAGGCATTGTTTCCAGGCCTTTGACCATTTTGGTTGCCCTCCTCTGTACACGTTCTAGTTTGTCAGTGTCCTTCTTGAACTGTGGTGCCCAGAACTGAACACAGTACTCCAGGTGAGGTCTGACCAGAGCAGAATACAGTGGCACTATAACTTCCCTTGATCTAGATGCTATACTCCTATTGATGCAGCCCAGAATTGCATTGGCTTTTTTAGCTGCCGCGTCACACTGTTGGCTCATGTTAAGTTTGTGGTCAACCAAGACTCCTAGATCCTTTTCACATGTACTGCTCTCAAGCCAGGTGTCACCCATCTTGTATTTGTGCCTCTCATTTTTTTTGCCCAAGTGCAATACTTTACATTTCTCCCTGTTAAAATTCATCTTGTTTGTTTTGGCCCAGTTCTCTAATCTGTCAAGGTCGTTTTGAAGTGTGATCCTGTCTTCTGGGGTGTTAGCCACCCCTCCCAGTTTGGTGTCATCTGCAAATTTGATCAGGATGCCCTTGCAACAAAAGATAAGAGGAAATATTTGGAAGGTCTGCTACTTCCTGCATGTGATGCCATGTTTAAGAAAAATAGGCCACTTGAAATATAGGCAGTGGACAACTTGGAAACAAGGCTACTGGTAAATACAAAATAGGAACACATTATCAGATCTTTCACTTCATTACTTGAGATATCTCTATATTTCATACCTCTCCTGCTATGCCCTGCATAGGACCTTAAGGTCCATGAATAATCATAGTTTAGAGGTCCTGGGCCCCAAGGAAGTTAGATTATCCTCCACCAGGGCCACAGCCTTCTCAGTGATGGCTCGTACCTATGGGACCGCCTCTCCTGGTATTCCCCATGGAGAGCCTCAAGGTCCATAAATAACAACACCCTAGTGGTCCCAGGCCCTAAGGAAGTTAGATTGGCTTCAACCAGAGCCAGGGCCTTTTCAACTCTGGCTCCGGCCTGGTGGAACGCTCTGCCTCATGAGACCAGGGCCCTGCAGGATCTGATTTCTTTCCGCAGGGCCTGTAAGACAGAGTTCTTCCGCCTGGCCTTTGGCTTGGAGCCAATTTGATTCCCTCCCTCTCTTTCTTTTTTCTTTTCCTTCTCCTCCTGCGATGAGGCTACATTTTAATATTTTAATGTTCCATTATTTTAATGTTGTTCTTTACTTTTGTTTTTAAGTTGTAATCATTCATCTTGTTTTTATTATTGCTTGTAAGCCACTCTGAGCCCGGCCTTGGCTGGGGAGGATGGGGTGTAAATAAAACAACAACAACAACAACAACAACAACAACAACAACAACAACAACAATAATACCTGGTGGAATGCTCTGTCCCATGAGACCAGGGCCCTGCAGGATTTAACTTCCTTTTACAGGGCCTGTAAGACAGAACTATTCTGCCTAGCTTTCAATTTGAACCTGGCCTGATCTTTTGTTTCCCTTCCTTCCCTCCCCTCCCCTTTTTGTGAAGATTGCCCGCTCTGGGATCCCACAGCTGGTTCTCCCCTGGTCTCCTCGCTGGCCCAAGTGGGACTAATTTAGCCAGCTAGCCCTGGTGATCATCTAATGTTTATTGGATGGATTTCCCCCCTAAACTGATTTTTTATTCTTGATTTTATTGTTGTTTACGCTTTATACCATATTTTATGCTGTTTTTTGTTTTGTTTTTTGTAGCATCAATTAAGTGTTTTAAATTTGTTGTTAGCCGCCCTGAGCCTGGTTTCCTGAACCAGGAAGGGCGGGGTATAAATAACAATTTATTATTATATTATATGTGGAATTACATCTTTTTATGGGACTAAGGGACAATCTTATACCCACTTACCTGGGAATAAGTCCCATTGAACTCAGTGAGATAGGCGTTTGAGTAGACATACATAGTACTGTGCTGGAAAGTGACTTTTCAAATTGATTTGCAATTGCTCCCCATATTGATGAAAAAGAGTTGTAGGTATCCCTACTGAACAAGAGCAAAGCTGCCAATTTGTTCATCCCTCCTGTGTTTTACAGAATTACTTGAGAGAGCCTTTTAGTTGCTTAGGTGCTGCTTAGGACTCTTCTTCTGCTGAGCTATATGTTCTATGGACTGTGCAGCATTTTCTCTCACCATACCTGTTTTGCTTTGCATATAAAATGAGAACCTCACTTTCTACACCCAGTATGTTGGTTTTGGGTTCAGTTCTTTAGAAATCTGTGAAACTTGCAGGTATGCAGCTACCAAAAGCCTGCATTTTAATTTTTTTTTTAAAAAAATGTAATATATGGGTTGTGAATTTTAGTTGCACTAAAATGGTGACTGGTTCTGCGAAAACATGCTGTTCTTGTTTTGTGAACACACAGAAAAAGAGAATTAATAGGCAAAATTCCTGAACTGAAGTAGTTCTGCGGTATCATAGATTTGTGCTACCATTATTAACTACATCTTTGAAAATCAGGTTATTGGAACTTGAACACCTACTAAACTCCCAAACACTTGAAAAACTGAGATCAAGTGCCTTGTTCCTGGTTTCACAGACTGGAGTCTTGATGTTGTGAAACAAATCAATATATACAACTGACTACTCTGGTTTTAATAAGAAATCTCCCCTTTCCTTTAATGTTTTTCCCTCACTCTGCAAATGAAAAAAACGAAGCATTTTCTTCTTTTAATCCATTTCACTAACCCGCCCCCCCCCCCCAAAAAAACTGTAGCTTTCAAACTTTCCTTTTTAAAAAATGTAAAGGAAGGTTTTGTTTCTCTTGCACAACTTCGTCTATTTTTTGTTTTTGTTTTGTACAAATTGTATTTTTTGCACTCTTTGTTTTGCTGTTCAGACAGTAATTTGTTAGTTGTTAAGATGCTGCAAGATTTTTGTTATTACGAGAGAGTAACATGGTTACGCCTCTGGAAATTGTCAGAATACTTTTGACTTTTATTTATTTATAAATAGTTATATAACACTTTATACAGGGCCCTTATAGAGGTTCCTGCTTTCCCGCCTCATTAATTGCCTGAGACTGCTTGTACCACTTAGTCACATGGTTTTGGAAGAACTCTAGTGACTCAAACACAAGCTGTGTGGAAATGGGCACTGAGGTTTTCTAAAACACATTGGTGTTGGGCCTTCAAGCAGTGTCCCAACATAGCAACTTGGAAAACAGCCGCCATGATTGCACAAATCATGGCAGTGCTGTTTTTATTATTTAGAGTTTATATATTTATAGGCCACCCTATACAGTGGTACCTCGGGTTAAGAACTTAATTCGTTCTGGAGGTCTGTTCTTAACCTGAAACTGTTCTTAACCTGAAGCACCACTTTAGCTAATGGGGCCTCCCGCTGCCACCGCACCACCGGAGCATGATTTCTGTTCTCATCCTGCAGCAAAGTTCTTAACCTGAGGTACTATTTCTGGGTTAGCGGAGTCTGTAACCTGAAGCATCTGTAACCCGAGGTAAAAAGGTAAAAGTACCCCTGCCCGTACGGGCCAGTCGTGTCCGACTCTAGGGTTGTGCGCCCATCTCACTTAAGAGGCCGGGGGCCAGCGCTGTCCGGAGACACTTCCGGGTCACGTGGCTAGCGTGACGAAGCTGCTCTGGCGAGCCAGCACCAGCGCAGCACACGGAAACGCGAGGTACCACTGTAATAAAGGTTCTCAGGGTAGCTTACAATTTAAAAACAGTCGTATCATAAAATATGGTGCAGAATGAAAGAAAATGCCGAATTAAATTCAAAAACAGAAAAAGTGGAGAGCAAACGTATGAGCTAAAATGGATTTTAAAAGCCACAGCACCTTTTAACAGGCCTGAGATCTTAAGAAGCCTTTTACCTGATTCTAGAAGAACTTACATTTAGGTGCCAGGTGAGCCTCTCCAAGGAGGATATTCAGTAAGTGGGATGTCACTGCTGAAAAGGCCTTCTTCACTCATAACCGCCCTCTGCTCCTCCCCTAGCTGATGGCACCTGAGGTAGCCCTGTGCCCTTCTGAAGTGCTCGTGCTTGGCCTGCTGTCATGGTTGTCTGATTAAAGCTCTTAATCTAATTCAATCTACCAGATAAATTGATTAAAGCTTGGAGCCCCTAGTCTGTGAGAAAATGACAAATTTGTTTTATTTTCTGAAAGTAACAAATCATGTGGCATAGAAAATGAGAAGGAAATTTTTAAAGACGTCATTTTTCTGGGATCCAAAGCAGTGCCTGCTGTGTCCCACTTATGGAAGAGGACATCTAGCTCCACAGTTGAAGCAGCAAGCAACCCTTCACCCCCAGAACCTTTTGATGTTTGGGGTGTGGGAAAGCCCTCTGGAATTGACTCCCAGTGAGGGGCTGCCACCGTAAGAGCTTTGTGGAGATGTGCTGGGCAAGTTAGCTGAATCCTGGCCAGTGAAAAGTAGCTTTTCTTCTTCATCTTTTAAAAAAATATTATTATTATTTTATCTTACATTTTTTTCAGAATATTTTAATTTGATGTCTTCTTGAGGCTTTATAATGCACAAGACTTAATCAACTTAGTTGCTGCCCTCTCCTGCAGAATGCAGTGATCAAGCTGAGTATGTAGGAGATATTTTAGGTATCCTGGTCCCAGCCTTGAACTTAGCTCAGTAGCTTACTTTTCAGCACCATAACACTTTTTAATACGTTAGTTACACACACATATATCACACACAAACACACACATATATATTAAAAGGCATCTGTTCTTGTTTTCCAGAGATCACAGCTCCCACCCTTTGGATTAAGCATTTGGTCATCAAAGATTCCAAACTGAACAGTTCTAGTATGAAAAATTCAGGTAATGTTCACTTATCTTCCTTCCCATGTTGCAGATGGAGGCTAATTCAATCCTGCCCATAGTTTTATTAATTAAACTGATGAGAGTTTCCTCCCCCTGTTGTCTTTCCAAAGATTTTCCCACTGTTAATAATTATCCTAGGTGATAGCTTTGTGGTCTGACTATTGGAAGTTCTTTTTACATGCAGTCAGAAAGGCATTCTGGGCACATGTGATGGGCAGTTGACTGGGCTTAGCTAAAATAAATACATTCTGCACAAAATGAAGCTGTACTCCTCAATTTTCCTTCCATTATCCGACATGGTGATGTTTAATCTCTCAGTATGTTTACCTGCCTTGACTCCTGATTCTGGTTGTATAATCTGAGACTAGGAGAAACTCACAATTCTAAAGGCTGAATTCAGAATGAAAAGCTGAAAAGTGGATATATTTTACAGGTTACCTTGGATAAGGAGCAATGGACTCTATTCAAAATATCATTCTGATTACTATTTCATATTCTTACTCTTCACCATAAGGTCCCAGATTACAGCAATTATAAAAAAAATATTAAAATCAATTCAAAACCAATTAAAGGAGATTGTGTGTGTTTGTGTAGTGCCAGGTACAGTGGTACCTCGGGTTAAGAACTTAATTTGTTCTGGAGGTCTGTTCTTAACCTGAAACTGTTCTTAACCTGAAGCACTACTTTAGCTAATGGGGCCTCCTGCTGCTGCCACGCCACCGCAGCATGATTTCTGTTCTCATCCTGAAGCAAAGTTCTTAACCTGAAGCACTATTTCTGGGTTAGCGGAGTCTGTAACCTGAAGAGTATGTAACCTGAAGCGTATGTAACCCGAGGTACCACTGTAATGAGGTGTGTTTCCAGCATGAGGTGGAAGCTACATAATAAAGGTACCAGATGCACCTCCGTGTGGAGGGAATTCTTCAGTTTAGGATCTGCTACTGAAACTGATGCTCTGTCCTGGAGCTCCACCACCAAACTTCTGAGGCTAGTGGAATTACCAAACAGGCCCATGCTACCAGTCTGAGACCCTGAGAGGGTCTGCAGGTCAAGAGGCCACCGTTATTTGGGGCCTAAGTCTAATCACTAACCGGGGGACACCTTCCTTCTTCCGCTAGGCTAGTCTGTTAACTGCCCTAGAGCACATCAGTTAATTGCTGGTGCTACTCGTTCGTTACAAGAGGAGTTTGAAGGCAATGCCTGAAAAGTTGGTGGTTTTCCTTGCTAACGTATCAAACAGAGAAGACAACTTTTCAGAGAGGGACTGTGGGGTTGCCTCTTCACTGCAAGGTATGGGCTTTGCTCAGAACCCTTTGTACTACAACGTTTTAAAGTTTGGGGTAAAGAGGGATTCCAGCCATGCAGCCAGCCTACACTGTCAACCTTTCAAGAAAACCACAGGATGATGTAATGAGTGGATAAATGGAACTATAAACAGCTCTGGGAAAGCTAGCAGTAGCAGTCAAGTAAATACTTTGCAGCAACTAGTGGTCTGTACATGACGTTATTTGAAAGGAAGAATGAGTAATCTATTAAGGTTAGCAGCTGAAGACAGGTTTTATATGTGTGTGTCTTTTTTTTAAAAGCCAGCCTTGGCACCCAGAAATCTGGGCACTTTTTATATTTTAAATAGAGATTCAATAGAGATTTTCTATTATAACGTAAGCAAAAATTCAAATAGTTCTATTGTTTAAAAGTTACTTGATTCAATCAAGTAATGTAAGGAATGCGGTAAGTGGGAACTGAATGATATTATTTTAGTCGGGAGGCAAGGGGATGGTGGCACCGATTGCAATGGGTTACAATATGATGCAAACTGATCAGCAGTTGAAACCCGTTAGAAAGTTTCATATGCATTTTATAGGACATCTGTGAACTGGTTCAGTATAAATTTGGTTGACTATTATGAGATTTAGCAAGCATTTTTTTCAAAGCCCTAAGGCCACTTTGTTTCAGTGTCAGTTTACAACTGAAGGTATTTGAAAATCTCAGTCAACTGAATTTGCTACTTGCTTATGTAACATGGTTTCTAGGGGCTATATGGAAACAAAGATGGCTGTTCCCATGTTATTCCATGGGGTGGCCATCTTTTCCCCCTGTACAGATCCTTGAAACTGTTCTATATGACCACATAGTGCCATTTCCCAGAACATACCCAGCCTCATTTTGAAAGCAGATGGCCTTTATGTTTTAAGGAGGTTAAAGGAGATACAGAAGACACAAGAAAGTGGCTTTAAAACCCTTGAACCACCTTGTAGTATGGCAAATTTATTTCAAAAAACAACCTCACATGAAGGCTGTGCATGTGCAGAAAGTATAAATTATCACTTAGTCAAATATTGATTTGAAATATGAAAATATTATAGCTTGTTAACATCAGTGTGTGCATGTGCATGTGTGTATAGGAGTCACTAACATATTAGATTCCAGTTATGAAAATGCTCATTTCTAATTTCTGCATCATCACTTACTTTCTCCTGCCTGTTTTCCAATGTTCCAAGTGTTTTGCCGTAAATAAAGCATTATAAAATAAAATGCTGCTTAAACATACTAGGTTTGCAAGAATGATTTTGATTTGGTGAGGAGGAACGGATATTCTGTTACAAGGATACAGATTATTTAACCCAAAGAGATTAAAACAGGGTTCCCCAACCTCGGCCTTCCAGATGTTTTGAAACTACAATTCCCATCATCCCTGACCACTGGTCTTGCTGGATAGGGATCATGGGAGTTGTAGGCCAAAAACATCTGGAGGGCTGAGGTTGAGGAAGCCTGGATTAAAATATAGAAAGTTAGTCTATAGGGCTCTGCATTCTAGCAAATGCAATAGGGTTAGAATACCAAATGCACATTTCTGGAAGCCTGACAGAATTTGGAATGGTCGTTAGAATATTTATTGGCAGTGGTGGAAAAATATATTTGAACCATTTTATTTTATTTTATTTTAAATTAGAAGTGGGGTGGTCCATCCTTGGTGAACTTAAGCTTTAAGTTGGCTTGTCTGGAGGCAAGTATGGCTGAAGCAAGGCAAGGAGTGATGGAAGAGGCTAAGCCCTTCCAGACAGCCAGCAAACAAAGTAATGAATAACATGCCACTGGGAACCAGTTAATCTAACCTTATGAAAAGGTGCAAAGTATACAACTGGGAAAAATAACACCGTATAATAATCAGCACGCAATCATAGGTGCTAAAACCATATGCAGCTAGACAAATAAATGAGGTTCGCTCCTGCTGGCCATGTGATAAATCACTCACAAAGAATTCAGTCTCTCCCCTACCTCCAAAGAAAGAAAACAAATTACTCCAAGCACAAAGTCATAACAGCAACCTCCCCACAGCTGCTGTAAAGTCACATAGGGGCAGGAAGGGAGAAGGGGAGGAAAAGAAGCAAGGTAGCGGGGGAGCATGGTGTCCTGGGACGTTAGAACGAAATGTCAAAGTGCTTGACTGGGAGCCCATGGATTGGCCACTGGAGTTACAATGAAAACAGAAAGGCACCAATAAATGCTGGTTAGCTTTCTTGAAAAAGAGGTCCTGGGGCTCAAGCATGCCATTAGTTCCATATTCCATGTGTGGGTCGGTAATAATAATAATAATAATAATAATAATAATAATAATAACAACAATTTATTTATACCCCGCCCTTCCCAGTTCAGAAAACCGGGCTCAGGGCAGCTAACAACAAATTTAAAACACTTAATTGATGCAACTAAAAACAGCATAAAATACAGGATAAAACATGAATAACAATAAATTCAGAATTAAAAAATCAATTTAGGGGGAAAATCCATCCAATAAACATTAGATGATCACCAGGGCTAGCTGGCTAAATTAGTCCTATTTGGGCCAGCGAGACGACCAGGGGAGAATTAGCTGTGGGATCCCAGAGAGGCTAATCTTCATAAAAAGGGGAGTGGGAGGGAAGGAAGGCCCTGTGGAAGAAAGTTAAATCCTGCAGGGCCCTGGTCTCATGGGACAGAGCATTCCACCAGGTCGGAGTCATCACTGAGAAGGCCCTGGCCCTGGTGGAGGATAAGCTGACTCCTTAGGGCCCGGGACCTCTAAACTATGATTATTCATGGACCTTAAGGTCCTCTGCGGGGCATACCAGGGGAGGCAGTCCCGTAAATATGAGGGCCCTAAGCCACAAAGGGCGTTAAAGATCAAAACCAGCACCTTAAACCTGACCCGATACTCCACCAGTGCAACTGGTAAAGCACTGGGTGAATAGGCTCCCATGGCAGGGACCACGTGAGGAGCCTCACTGCAGCATTCTGCACCCGCTGGAGTTTCTGGGAGAGTTTGAAGGGCAGCCCTGCATAGAGCAAATTACAGTAGTCAAGCCTGGAGGTGACCGTCACATGGATCACT
The DNA here is from genome assembly GCF_965153285.1 of Podarcis tiliguerta. NCBI lineage: Eukaryota > Metazoa > Chordata > Lepidosauria > Squamata > Lacertidae > Podarcis > Podarcis tiliguerta. Next base: position 88,980,353 of record NC_139534.1, read on the forward strand.
GTGGCCAGATCAGGGCGGGAAAGGTAAGGGACCAACTGCTTAAGGTGGACTTTGCACTCAAGTGGTGAGACAAATGCATTGTCCCTGTTCTCCAAGACATTGGCCTTATTCCAGATGTTGTGAAGCTGAGCTCTGGAATGTAAAATAGGTTTGAGGGCTGAGCCCTGACTAATGCTAAGCTCTGTAATTTAGGTTAAAAATGGTGAACTGGCAAAACAATAATAGATGTTTACTGTTTTTAAGCCTTTACCTGCTAATGTGTCACATGCAATACGCTGCTTAGAAACTCTGGTAATTTAAGTGGTATATAAATATAGCACAAATAAATGAAAGAAATTAAATGAAAAGATGATTTATTTATTTATTTGAGCCAGAATGCATGGTCTCAAAATAGATGTGAGCTGGTGTTCTGGGGTAAAAGCATCTTACCCACCGCTCCCCAAGTGTGTCAAAAATAACTTCTTTGTGGGCAGTGATGAAAACAGAAAGGGAGAGGAAATATTTCAAATACATATTTCAGATTATTATATTTAAGATGGTTTGGAGTTAAACTGGACACGCGCCTGGAGTTCAGAATAGTGAAGGGTGCCATCTGCGTTGTTTGCAGGCGAGTTCTACTAAGTGTATTTTGGAGAGTTTTCCACTGTATCAGTTTGTTCTCCATCTTGACTCCTCCTAATGGTTTATGAACCAATTACTGCACATTTGCCATATGGTTCTGTATGTACTTCTCTGCATTTCAAATAGGAGAACCACAATGAAATTCAGTAGCTGGTGAAGGCTAAAAGGTTATCTACTTCAGAGACCAGAAGAACTTGTAAACAAAATTCAGAAACAAAATTGTACTGTATTGTGTTTTACTGTAATTTTTCTTTTTGTGCTTTTTGTAGAGGTATAGAAAGCCAAGACAAAGCATTTGGTCTTCTAGAGATTGTAGTTATGGAAGGGGGGAAAAGCCTTCACTTATTTCTTTTTGGCAAGCGAAATACTCCAGTGATTGCTATCCGACCCTAGATGGTATGTCATGAGAAGTGCAGGTGTTCTTGTATAAAGGGAGTGGGGATAGAGAGGCACTTATGCATCTGCTCCTCCCAATGTTTGCTCAGCTGGTGTTGTGCTCCTAAATGGAAAGGGGAGTTTTTGCCCTTTCCTTACCTGCTGTTTCCATGACTTGCAGGCTTTTGTTTCGGGGGCTGGAGGGAGATGCCTCTTTCCCACACTGAAGACTTGTCAGTTACTGAATGTATTGCATGGCTTTTTGTTCCTTTGGTAGGGAAGGGGAAATTGTGTCATAAGGAACATAAAGCCTCCGATCATTGCTGAGCGTTTGATCTGGGGATACAAATCTCCATTTTCAATGTCCCAGCCATAGCATTTCGTACTCAATGTGCTGTTGCCAGGCGAGCCATTTTTGTGCCTTGGGTGGAAAATCTGTACAGTGCCACACAAGGTGGTAACATTTAATAATAAACTATGTACATAATAAAGGGGAATTTGTATGTTTATTTAAGATGACCCCATATCGACTTGTTGAGACGGGCCACCTCACCCTCTCTAATGTTGACAGTAATATTTCTCAAGACCTCTGGGTATAGGGTGGTATATTATTCAATAAATAATAAAAATAAAAATACTAAAACAAATTTGGAGTGATTCCTGATAGGTTTGGAGGATTTAGCTGGTATTGTTAGTGATCCTGTTAAGAGCTTTGTTGGCTTTGGAATGGTGAAGGCCTCTCGTGGTTGACTTGATTCTCCTTTCACCTGCTATGGAGAACCTATTTAGTACTAGGGAAGGATGAAACAGCCAATTTAGTTTATTTTCATTTCTCATTTTTTCAAACTTAAATTCAGTTCCTCACATTTCTGCAGCGATTTGCATTTTTTAAGTGCCTCACGAAAATTCAAGATTTTACTGCAAATTTCTTGTAATATACACATCTTTGTATGCAGTTATCCCTGCTATACACATTTTTTGCAAAATAGTTCCCCCTTACATAATGCATTTTGTGTGTTCCTTTCACTAATATATGCACACTTTACCCTAGTATATGCAGTGATTCTGCTGCACTGATCTGTGGACTTCAGGAAATTCATTTGGAATTAAGTTCAGAGTGAAATTGCAATGGCTTTTATTCTACAAACGAGAACTTAAAAGCTAAACCAGACACCACTTTTTAAAAAATGGACTTGCTCTGAACCATGTCCTTCCATTTCTTGTTCCAGGCAAAACTGGACCATCTTTCTAATAGTTGGCCTCATCATTGGCTTCGTGCCATACACTGTCATGAAAGCATCCATGTGGAAATATGATTGTATTCTTCAGACTGTATGAGCCTAGGTGACTTGTGTAAATCCATGCCTGCGAATGAAATTACACATTTCCCCAAAAGATCTTAATAGGAAAAATGTCATTCACAAATAAGCCACACTTATTTATGCTCTACCCTGAGCTCTTATAAATTAGTTTGGAGTGTCAAAGGGATTAATCCAAAATATAGCTTAAATGTTTTGTGGGTCAGCAGCCCTGATTGAAAGGAGATTCCTAGCACTTGCCTCACTTTTCCCATTTCTTGTTGGAAGATGAAATCTAGAATTTTAATCTCCCCAAAGGACTCCCTCCCTCTTTCGCTTCTTGTAGCAGCAGCAGTAGGTTGGCAGCATTGCTGGCCTGCTTCCCTTATGACAGCAAAAGTTGGATAATGTGACAGTCTTATTCTTTTAAAAATGGTCACAGCTTTATTATCTTGGCCAAGTTGTCATTCAGCACCTCCTTCCCCTACCCATTCATTATGCTGGACATTGTTCTTTTCCCTTAGCTCAGTCACTAATTTAACATAGAGAAGGATTTATTTTCCGTTCTGTTTCTCTTTTTGATGACATTGACTCACTTTCCTAAATAGGTGTTTATAACTACTTTTTAAAAAGAGAATGCTGGTCTGGACCGTGGAAAGAAAGAATTTATGTATCATTTTTTTCTCAGACAGATGTGGGGAAAACATATTTTTACCCAAGCCATTTAAGCAGGAAAAAAAATCAAATAAAATATGGCTCTTTCAATTGTTCTGGAACTACATGTGAGCAGGGAGAAAGCTAGGAAAAAACATGGGGAAATGAAGGAGAAAGAGGAAGCAAGGAATTCTAATGGGGTGCAAAAATGGGGAGGTGTTAGGTAGCATAAAAAGAGTTTCCCAGGCTGCAGATTACCCAGCTGTGCAATAAATGTTTAAGGGTAAACTTGAGTAGGATTCACATGTGAAGCTAGAATAGAGAATCTAGCACAGAGAAGCTGTCAACATGTCCCCAACACTCAACAGATAAAAAAAAGCCATTGCAATCTTCCCAGTCTATCACAACCATCTCCACTTCTTCTTCAGTCGTGTGCTTATCCAGAGTTTGAGGACATGGTATGTCTTTAAGAACATAAGAAAAACCTGCTGGATCTAGTCCAGCATCTTGTTCTCATAGTGGCCAACCAGATGCCTGTGGGAAACCCATGAGCAGGACATTAGCACAAGATCACGTTCCCCTCCTGTGAGCCAGGAACAGATGCTCCATATTTTGAAGGAGTGTAGTCAAGATTGCTTTGCTGATGCTGGTGTGAACTCTTGGACTCAACATTTTGCTTTGAATTCCTGCATTGCAGAACTTTGCAGAGTTAAGATGTAAATATGTCTGGAATGCCCTTCATTTCAGTAGAGCATTTTCCATTGCATAAAACAAATAAATGGAAAACTTGAGCAGACCATGAAGGGGATTATTTGGCTCCCTTTCCCCTGCATCTGAATAAATGAATGACCCGCCTCACCTTGACAGGAAAGGTGTAAATTGCTGTCAGGCAGAGAGCTTGAGTAATGTGGCAGCTTGTGATGTAATTGATTTGTGAGGATGCCCAGAGGCCTCTAACTGAATAACTCCTCTGTTTGTATACAGCACAGAAACAGTCACCTTAAAATAAAGAGTAAAGCCTGTCAGCAAAGCAAAGTTCCCTTAAATATCAGCTGAGGACTTAACTTTTCAGATTTTGTTCATTTTTTAAAAATTACCCCCCTCTCTACTCTATTTGCAACCCTGATCAAGCTGCTCTCGTTACACCAAGTTGCGCGCGTACACACACACACACACAGAGTTGTTGTTTAAAGGCATCATTTGCAGAGATTTTTCTGTGCTAACATTATTTTGTGTGTGTATGGGGTGGTCCATCCAGGCCAGGGATAGCCAAACTGATGCCCCCTTGATGTTGCTGGACTAAACTCCCAACTTCCTTGACAACTAGCCATGCTCACTGGGGCAGAGAGGAGTTCTAGTGTAGTATCATTCACTGGCTATCAGTAATCTAGGCAGTGGTTTCAAAATCCATGGAGAAATCTATGCTACACATCTCCCATGGTATCCCTATGTCTTAGGCTGTGTATGCACTAAACCTTTTGTGGCTGGGAATCGTAACTCTGTGAGGGTTAAAGAATGTATTTTGAAGATGATTTAAAATGATAGCATGCTCATAGCCTTACAGAATCATTTTGCATGGGATTCTGGGTTGCGTTCTTGGGAGTGCTTACAAAGCATCAGCCAGGACTGTCAAACTGTGATGATGTAGTCTCTGGAAACTGGCTGTACCTTTGAACATGGTCAACACTCCTTCCCTATGGCTGTGTGTTCCACCAGCAAGAATGGTGAAAAAGCTTAAGGGAGGATCTCTTGATAAGATTCCCAGGAACTGCAACATTCCATGGAACACAGGTTAAAAACTGCTGGATTGAGAGGTGTACTAGCAACTGCAGCTGTTGGTATCTTATCTCCCTTAAGTAAAGGTAAAGGACCCCTGACCATTAGGTCCAGTTGCAGATGACTCTGGGGTTGCGGCACTCATCTCGCTTTATTGGCCGAGGGAGCCGGCGTACAACTTCCGGGTCATGTGGCCAGCATGACTAAGCCACTTCTGGCAAAGCAGAGCAACGCACGGAAACGCTGTTTACCTTCCCGCCAGAGCGGTACCTATTTATCTACTTGCACTTTTACATGTTTTTGAACTGCTAGGTTGGCAGGAGCAGGGACCGAGCAACGGGAGCTCACCCCGTCACAGGGATTCGAACCGCCGACCTTCTGATCGGCAAGTCCTAGGCTCTGTAGTTTAACCCACAGCGCCACCTGCTTCTCTTATCTCCCTTAACTATCAAGCACTAAAAACCAAACCAAAACAAAAACCCCACACAAACATGATCACTGGCTAAAGATTATCTGGCAAAGTAATGTCTCGTAAAAACCTGAACCACAGTGGTGACTTTTGTGACAGCATCTTAGGTAGGCCTCTGGCTGTAGGATCATATTGCAAGTCATGTTTGAAGAAGGTAATAGGGCTTAATTCCTTTATTTATGGGGTTTCCTAAATTACCAAGGTGGGAACAGGAGGTGGGGCTTCATCATATGCCCTGGATAGTGACCCTCCCTTTCTTTTCTTTTCCAGAGAAAGTTAACTCATGTGACCATGAGAGGCAAAGTGCTCTTGAGGAGGCCAGGCAGAACCCTCGTGAGGGGATTGTTATCCCTGAATGTGCCCCTGGAGGACTCTACAAGCCAGTGCAGTGTCACCAGTCCACAGGATATTGCTGGTGTGTTCTGGTAGACACAGGCCGTCCTCTGCCTGGTACTTCCACCCGGTAAGCATACCTCCTTTTGAATTACATGTTAGAAGATAAAATAAACTGTGGCCTGGGGGTCAAGGAACCACCACTTTAGGGTTCAGGACGTACACTCAATATACACTTTCTTTCTCATCTGCAAGGCTGTTTTCTTATTAGTGAATAGCATAGTTGGACCCAGAGGACAGAGGATTTATTGCCATTTCTGCTAGAGGAAAGCCATGGTCATGGCGTATTAAATGTCAAAGAGAGGCAAATTTAAAATTAAATAATATTTTATATGTCAGAAATGTTGGTGCATTTCTCTTCTGCACATTAAACTGGCTTAAACCCCAGACAGATGGAAAACTAAGACATATGATTCTGCATATTTTATTAAAGCTCCTCATTTTCTTTGCTGCTCCCTCCCTTGATATGTTAACCTGTCCTCACTTGCCTCTCTCTCCCGCAGACATTGCACTTGTTCCTTCAGGGCAACCTGTCCCCACCCGTTCCTGTAGAACCTTGGGAAACAGGCAAAGAAAACAGTGTGATGATGGGCTAGTGCAAATACTATAGACACAAAAATATTAATAAGTTACCAATGCCTTAAGTGTAAAAACAAGCCAACCAAAAAAAGGCATGTGTGAGACAGGTCTGTTTAGTTCTGCATTCTGGTTTGCTTAGGTTTCTGGGAGAGTTGTGGGGTGGTTTTGGGTTGTCCCCACAAACAGTGTGCCATGTCTGCTAAGTGATCTCCTTAAACCCTTCAGACTTTCTAGGACTGGCCCTGGGAGTGGGGTGGGAGGTCAAGATGAGCAGCGTTAAGCCCAAAGGAGAGATTCCTGTTCTTGCAACAACCAGTCCCATTATTTTGCTCTTTCTACCTCCGCCCCCCCAATACTCCTGTGTCCAGTTTCTCTGATCCATTCCCTTCCACTAGCTCCAGGTATATAAAGTCACCAAATAAAGACACCAAATGTTCACACCTGCCTCTTGCGCTGCTGCTGCTGCTCCAGCTAACACTTGTTCACGGGGTGGGGCAAAGAGTGGGAGAACTCCTGAAGTCCATACCTTAAGGACATACTCTTTTTATATCTCTTTGGTCTCTAGATACGAGACCCCCGTGTGTGAAAGTGATGCCAGATCGAAGAGCCCAGAAACGGACGACCCTTTCAAAGACAGAGAACTTCCAGGTCAGAGTGGAGAAGAATTCTGTCTGTTCTACTCCCACCTCACTTGCTTATGGCAGCATTAAAAGCTAAGATAAATAAGATAATGAGAATTATAAAATCACAGATTTGTAGCGATGGAAAGGACCCAAAGGGCCATCTGGTTCGGCCTCCTGCAATGCAGGATTCACAACTAAAGAATCTCAGACAGATAACCTAACAGAGAATCTCTCCTTAAAAACCTGCAATGAGGGAAAGTCCATCACCTTCCAAGTCAAATAGCTATTACTGTCACAAAGTTCTTCCTAACGTTTAGTCAGATGGCTCAGAGTGCTCTAGGGACAGTTAGCAAGTGGACCTCTGAGTTGAGCTTTGTCTTGGGTTTTTATCTGTGCTCATACGTTTATTAAATATTGCCACACACCCTGAAGATAATGGTAGGAAATTGCATCATCGTATGTTTATTTGTATGCCACTGTCTCCCAAAGTGGCTTGCAATATATCAAATGAGCAGTGATTATAGTAGTTCACAAGGCGTATTAGAAACCATTTGAAACAACCAGAATAAGAATAAGACCAAAAAAACAAACCCCTGAAAAATTAAGAGAAGAAATTACCCCTCCATGTAAAGTCTGAAATAAATACATGCTTTGAATGTGGGAAGTAATCCTACTCCACCCCTGTTGCCTCCTGGCTTTCCACTTAACTTCCCATCATTCTGTTGGGCTCCATGTACAAACTTTGGTGCAAAATGGTGGAAGCCAGAAGAGTGTGGCTGGCTGGTTACTCAAACATGCTCTTCCGCACATGTGTGGCTACTAGTTTACTGATGATTTATGAGCTGCTGGAGGTAATTTTAATTCTTTTAAAATCTTGTAGCATCTGGTAATATTTCTTTTTAAATCTGAACCTTGCATTTTAATCCTTTATGGATTTCCATGTCGCCAGAAACTGGATTTGTGTGGATCCAGTTGTACTACTGTATTTTAAATGAATGTAAACAAACATCCACACTGTGATTTAAAACATCCATGTGAACTGAAATCCACGTTAACCTCTGCTATTGCTCTCTTGGTGACTATGTGTGCTTGAGTTCCTGTGTCCTCATCGCCTCCTTTACCTTTCCCCTTTGCTGCATTTCCTATCGTGTCGGGAGGACTTCTGGTTTGCTCATTTACACTGATTTCTATGCAGAACTTGCAGTTCAAGCATTCTTCTGCCTTTGCCTTGTTGACGTTGGGAGCAGCACCATAGAATGCATATATGACAGAAAACTAAAATGTGGGTCACATTTGGAAGGAGGGTGGGCAGGTGTGATTTAGGCTGCCTGCAAAAATTCAAGACACAGCAGTCATTAGAACTGCACCCAGACAAATTTTGACAACTCCATACAGCATAGGCATGGCCTTAGGAAGAAGAAGAACCTGTTCTGACTACCATTTGTTCAAAGGAAGCTTCTATTCCCTTTGCAGGCTGCCCAGAAGGGAAGAAAGTAGAATTTATTACAAGTTTACTGGATGCTCTCACCACAGACATGGTACAGGCCATTAACTCAGCAGCACCTGCTGGAGGCGGAAGGTGAGTTTGGGAGGCATTCAAGTTGAACTGAAACAAGAGAACTTAAAGATGTATCTGGCCTTAAAGGAGACTATTTCACTTGAATAATACACTAGGGAAATTCAAGTTCTGGACTCAGTCATAAGTAAGGATGGGGAGGAATTTGATTCAGTTTGCATTTGAAGGTGTATGTACCCAATTTGTCATTTTTGAAACAATATGCAAACTGAGAAACAGCCGTTCTTTGAAATTCACCCTTCTCCGAATTTTGCAATGAATATGCATCTATGGGGAAGCGGGTGGCGCTGTGGGTAAAAGCCTCAGTGCCTAGGGCTTGCCGATCGAAAGGTCAGCGGTTCGAATCCCCACGGTGGGGTGCGCTCCCGTTGTTCGGTCCCAGCACCTGCCAACCTAGCAGTTCGGAAGCACTCCCGAGTGCAAGTAGATAAATAGGGACCGCTTACTAGCGGGAAGGTAAACGGCGTTTCCATGTGCGGCTCTGGCTCGCTAGAGCAGCAATGTCACGCTGGCCACATGACCCGGAAGTGTCTCTGGACAGCGCTGGCCCCCGGCCTCTTGAGTGAGATGGGTGCACAACCCTAGAGTCTGTCAAGACTGGCCCGTACGGGCAGGGGTACCTTTACCTTTATGCATCTATGAATCAGTCTGCCTAAGTCTTGTGCATTTCCCATTGGTTTCGTAACAGTGCACATTATCATATTTTAGAAAGTAAAAGTGCAGTGGGCAAAGTAATATGACCTTCAGTTTCCGAAGCAGATATTTTTGAGAGTGTTATTTCATATCTTATTTACTGAATTTTAATGGCTTTTGTAAAGGATATCTTAATTTGGCATTTCTGCCTTGTTAATCATATTAGTGGTTGAATGTCTGTGAACTGGATGTTCTGCAGTCTGCTGGTATGTTCAACATGCAATGCAAATACAAATGCAGATGATACTTTTTTAAAAACACACATTTTCCTTGGATTTAAGACTAAAATGAGCCAAAAACCTCTGTAAGAGAAAGTATGCTTTCCCTTTTCTAAGCCAGAAATGGCTTGCTTTCAGATTTAAGTAATTTTGTTGTATCAAATACAGTGAGTCAGAGGTGAAGAAGAATCCAGAGAGTATTTGGCATCCTTAATAGTTTGAGTTTCAGTCTTCGTGCCATTGTAAGCTGCACTCTTTAAAATAAAGGAGGCAAAGTTAGTTTGCTGGAGAACCTAGGCAAATGTAAATAGAAAAATCTGTGATTTCTTAAAAGCCCTTACCATGCCAATAACTGATTTTCATGAAGTAGTGTTTGCAGAAAATAACTTTTAAGCAGTACCTGATCTCAGATGAACTCACCAGAGGAAAACTGCATCCTGGTTTTTAGCTAAAAAGGAAGGACAAACTACATTCTGAGTGCAGGAAAAGTACGCTAAAAGGGGCAGGGGAACAGCAGCTTTTTTAAGATTCCAGGGATTCTCATTGCCTGGTGTCCAAACAACTCATTGACTGAAAACACTGACAGGAGAGAGCAGCCAGAAATTTAATGATTGCATTTTTCTTCATAATTTGCTTTCTAGTAGGGCTAGAAACTTACTGTTAAAATAAAATAAAATCTCAGGCACCTCAGGGGGTGTCACTAACCAGATTATCTCTGCATATAGGAGACAATATGCTTGAGACAAAGCTTCTGAAGTTGTGATCAGTATGAGGGGTTTTTTTTAGCCCTTCAGCATTTCAGGGATTGCTAGGCTTCCATCACACATTCCCAGTTACTTGCATGGTTTACATTACAGTCGTACGTACCTTGGATCCTGAACGCCCTGGAACTCGGACGTTTTGGCTCCCGAACGCCACAAACCCGGAAGTGGTTGTCCCGGTTTGCGAACGTTATTTTGGAACCCAAACGTCCAATGGGGCTTCCACAGCTTCTGATTGGCTGCAGGAGCTTTCTGCAGCCAATCAGAAGCCATTATTTGGTTTTCGAATGTTTTGGATCGAATGGACTTCCAGAATGTATTCCGTCGACTTCAAAGGTGCGACAGTATCTTGATTTGTTTCTGTGGGAACTGGGTGGCCTGGTCAGATGGAAGGTATCAGTCAAGTCGCAGCTTTACAGCATTTTTTACTATTTCATTTTGCTTGTATGCCAGCCTTTGGGGGAGAGCATGAGGTGACAAACTGGGGCAGATTGTAAGGTGGTGATTTTAAACCTTGCTTGTGACTATAGAGAGGTGGGTGTTTGAGATGGGTGCTTGTTTGGATTCAGTTTGATGGACACAAATGTGTTGCAAATGAATGACACAACTATTTTGAGAAGCAGTAATGGGCTGCTTGTCGTGGCTGAGAAGAACCAATGGGGCTGGTTGTGTCCTCCTCCTCATTTGCTAAGGAGCATACTATTGTGCCCTGATGTTAAACTCAGATAAATCTGGCAGGAGACAGAATAGTATGTGGTGTTCATTAGTGGGCTTTGTTTCTGAGTGAGGTCAGCGGTTCCACTGTTCTGTCACTCGAATTCCTCACTTTCTATCGTGAACAACTGTTTTCATCTTGATAGCAGGGCCAGAAACTGCCAGCCCACAGAGGGCCTTAGCAAATGTTTTCAATTTTCTACAGATGTTCACTCAGCAATTTGCTGTCCTTTTGAAACCCTGTGAGGCAATTTGTACCTGCAATACCATACCACATGTTTTCAGACGAATTTATTGTGCAGATGCCTTTACATATGTCCAACTTTACTATTATTTTTATTTAATTACTGCAAGGGGAGAATTCTGATTGTGGGAAGATGACAGTACTTAAGATTTCCACTGCATTATAGAATGTTCAAAGTGCTTCACATTGTGCATCTCAGAGGTTTAGGCTATACCAGATGAATTCAAGCATTTCAACTCAAAGGGGCTAGGAAGTACCAAAAAACAAAAACAAAAAACAACCGCAGCAGAAGCAGCACAACATCACAAGGTATCTAAAAAGCACATTCAAGCATGCAACTAAATTTACTTACCTTTTAAATGGCTCAAGACCGCAATACCTCAAGGGGCCGCCTCTGCATATGAACCAGCCCAGACCCTGCAATCACTATCTGAGGCCCTTCTTCGTGTGTCTTCTCCACTAGAGATCCTAAGGGTGGCAACATGAGAGCGAGCCTTTTCAGCAGTGGCTTTCCACATGTGGAATGCTCTTCCCAGGGAGACTTGCCTGGCACCTTCATTGCATATCCTTGGGCACCAGGCAAAAGCCTTCCTCTTCTCCCAGGCCTTTGCTTAGTACATGTTGTGGTAGGACTCCACTGAAAGACGAAGAACTGCTGATGCCCTGTCTAGTTTGACCCTTAGCTTAATAACCAATCTAAGCCTATTGATGGATTAACAGGCGTTAGCTCTGTCTTGCAGTGCACCTTTGCAGATAGTTTTATTCCTTCATTTTGGATAAAATGTGGCTCACCATTAGATCCACTGTAAGACCTTGTAGTGGAAATTGTAGTCCATAACATGGCTGTGTGCTTGCGTGCATCTATACGTGTTTGTGATGTTATCACAGCAAAAGGGAGAAACAGCCTGATGTTTGCCAACCCCCTTTTCCCTTAAAAAGCTGACCTAGGTAAACTTGTTTTTGTTGGTCAGGTTAAACTGGGTGTGTGGAGGAGGGGAGAGGTGATGTCATTTCCTCCTGCATCTACATCTAAGGAGCTTTCTTCAAACGATCTGTGTGCAGCATTAGCAGAACTGTTGGCTTTGTTCTGATGTGGTCAAGCAAAGTAGGCTCTTGAGAATTTCTACGCTATTCCTTATTTTGTTGTAAGTCTTAGGGGGTTTTTTTGGTGTGTGGTGGAGCAGAAGGCAAGCTATCTTTTTGAACAAATTTACTGCCCCTTTTCTGCAAGACTTGCAGTTTTGGAAGATCTTTCATGTGTCTTTTCCTTTCCTGATGGTTTTGGCTGAGAGTGAGGCAACACACACTTTAAACAATAGATCTAAGCATCACTAAAACAAGTACCTCCTAAGCCAGGTGTATGTTGTGGATCTGCTTCATCACCAAGAGCTGAATTACAAAGAGAAATTTAAATAAGCAATATTCCTTGTTTATTACATTAATGCTCTAGTACACTAATTTTCTGTTTGAATTTCCCCATGTGTTAGATGTTATAACCAAGCCCTTCCAGCTGATAGAAGAGACTGCTAGAAGTCCCCTTAATGATTTCTAAAAAAACAAAAAGCACAACTTTCCCTAATAACCATTTGCTATTGCTAGACTTAAGCAAACAAAATAGGACTCCATCAGAACTTTTGTCAAGAGTCTGCTCTGCCTTAGAGAGTGTGTGTATTGAAAAATTGGGGGTTGTGTTTCCTGTGAACCTTCCTTCTCCTCTTCTTTCCAGGTTCTCTGAGCCTGATCCCAGCCACACGTTGGAAGAGCGGGTGGTCCATTGGTATTTCAGCCAGCTGGACAACAATAACAGCAATGACATCAACAAGAGGGAGATGAAGCCCTTCAAGCGCTATGTCAAGAAGAAAGCCAAGCCCAAGAAATGTACGCGGCGCTTCATTGACTACTGTGACCTCAACAAGGACAAGTCCATCTCACTACAAGAACTGAAAGGTTGCCTGGGCGTTGGGAAGGAAGGAGGTGGGTAACACTTTTGTCATACCTAAAGGACACAGGTGGGGAAGCTCAGGCTTGGCAGGGTGGTAATGTGTCTGACCACCACTAATAATAATAATAATAATAATAATAATAATAATAATAATAATTTATTATTTATACCCCACCCATCTGGCTGGGTTTCCCAGCCACTCTGGGCAGCTTCTAACAAAATATAAAAATACAATAATCTATTAAACATTAAAAGCTTCCCTAAACAGGGCTGCCTTCAGATGTCTTCTAAAAGTCTGGTAGTTGTTCTTCTCTTTGACATCTGGTGGGAGGGCGTTCCACAGAGCTGGCGCCACTACTGAGAAGGCCCTCTGCCTCCTTCCCTGTAACTTGGCTTCTCGCAGTGAGGGAACTGCCAGAAGGCCCTTGGCACTGGACCTCAGTGTCCAGGCAGAACGATGGGGGTGGAGACGCTCCTTCAGGTATACTGGGCCGAGGCCGTTTAGGGCTTTGAAGGTCAGCACCAACACTTTGAATTGTGTTCGGAAACATACTGGGATTTTCTCAATATTTTCTCCAGCCTCTCTCCCCAGATCACACCTCTCTCCAGGCCTACTTTGAGTGCTTTTGCCTGGCAAGAATGTTTGCCTGGATGCAGGATAAAGAGTTGTGTGTGTGGAAACCAGTTTATTGTATAAAAGTAGTATTTGCATGCATTACTCTGCCCACTTTTACCTCTTGCCTCAGCTGTCGCTGGCATGTGGCCCCCAGAAGGTTGCGCAGAAAGGAATGTGGCCCCCAGGCTGTCAAAGGTTTCTCACCCCTGCGGTAGCACTTGAACAAACCAGTCCGCTTTAGGAAGCAGCCTAAAGTTTAGCACCCTCTGGTGGCCATTGCCGAAGATGTCAGTTTGCAAAAAGAAACATGAAATCATGTTTCTGAGCTTCAAAGGTGCCCAGATGTGTTCAGTTTATATGTCCATGGACACTAAAAGAATTACCTTTTATAACCAGAAGGCACTTTTGCTCCTAGCAAATTTATACCTGAAAGCACTCGCATCTTTAGTAAGAGGTGGTTATCTTGAAACCGGCATCCTCAAGTCTTTTTTGAACAAATCATCATTCTATTAGAACGACACTTATTGGTGGTGGTCTGAAACATTGCACGTGGCAGATTTATTCTTCCTAAGTCTACTTCATCACTGAACAAAATACTTCTTGAAAATACAGGCTACTCTGACTCAGCCAAAATACCTTTGCCGTAGAGGGATGTGACCTTCGCACTTTCTGCTTTACTTCTTCCTTGAGGGCCTTCAGTCGTCATCACTGGTAGATCAGGCTTGCTACTTTCTTAGATCTGCAGTCTTTATTATACATGGAAAAGTTCACTGGACAGAGGATTTATATTTTGCAGGGAGCGTTGGAAGTTTCCCCCATGGAAAAAGACAAGGTGTTAACCCTTTCAGTAAGTGCTTCTGTAATTCCTTCCCCTTCCCCCTGATCCGAGTCAGTCTTGATCAGCTGTGTGTTTTGGGGTTGTTCCCCCCCTACCCCCAATCCTGCCTAAACCTACTGCTAGCCATTGCCTGGCCAACTATAATGGAAAGGAGCTAGTCCTGTGGATCTTATTACCGATTAACCAGGCAAGAGGGTGCTTCCATATGACAAGCTGTATTAATCGCTGGGATCGCTCTTGTCAGTATTTATTTACTGAACTTCATTTAAAACACTTGGATGCTACCTTTTCACATCTCTAGGTATCTCAAGGGGAAATAAAATCAAGACAACAATGAAATTCAATAAATGTGCCTAAGACAGTATATATTCATATGCATGGGAGAGAGAGAGCGCTCCTGGAGAAGCAAAACACAAAATAACCCACCTAGCCCAATGTCGCCTGGAATAAAAGTGATTGGCAACCTTTCTGAAAGAGGGCACTCATTCGGAGCCTGGCTCTCACCCTTTGACTGCAACTACTGCCGAGTGGAGTAGTCCTTGAGATACATGGGTCCCAGGCTGAATGGTTGAAAGGTAACCACCAGCACTTGGAAGTTAGTCTAGACCAGGCTTCCTCACCCTCGGCCCTCCAGATGTTCTGAGACTACAGTTCCCATCATCCCTGACCACTGGTCCAGCTAGCTAGGGATCATGGGAGTTGTAGGCCAAAAACATCTGGAGGGCCGAGGTTGAGGAAGCCTGGTCTAGAAGCAAATTGTCAGCCGCTGCTGCTGCTGCTGCAAATTCAAACATATCCCCATCTCCTGATGTCAGTCAGGAGAGAAGCAGCATAGTTTTTGATTAGCTGCAGCTTCTGAGTTGGTTTTAAGGGCAAGCCCAGGTGAAGTCCTTTACACTACTCAGCGCTTAACCACACTTCTGTTTGTCCCATGTTTTATAGGCATGGGGCCCGAGAAGTGTTGTGGGTTTTCCTGGGGAAAGTGGTGGGACAAAAGACAAACCTCTTGGTACTGTGCCTAGAAATCACAGGACAAGAAGTGTGGGTGAGAGCCCTCAGTCCTCATGGCTGCATATAGTGAGTTTTCTGCTGTCTGAAAAAGGGGCAAAGCTTTTGCAACAGGTATAGCCAGTAAAATGTGCTCCTTACTGATGAGTTTGGTGTATACTGGTGGTTGTTACCAAATTGGTATGTGCAATAGCAGAGATATCCCCACCCCAGCAATTCATCTGTTTAAATCTGCATTAAACCCCCAGGTGTGCAGAAGGTAGAGAGCCTTACTGCGTATTGCATTCCCAGGTATTATTAGTTTGTTTCACAGGGAAAATCTGTTAATTACTTACTAAAAATTTAATTGGAGGTTTCACATTTTGTTTCTTCCCTCCCTGTTGCTGTTTCCCGCTCCATCTCTCTCCAACTTTAGTCGGACGTCTTGTCTAAGAGCTGATGGAAAAGCGTGAACCAGACGGAAGGAAGGACGAACCGGACACATCGCCATTTGAAAACACTCAGGTGGAACTGGCAACATCCAATGTAGCAGAAGTGGCCACCACAACATTTGCACTTTTGGAAAAAAAACAAAAAACGAAGAGGGGTGGAAGTTGGTCTACTTATTATGCCATTTTATATAGTACTTTAGAGAAGAAGAAAGAGTAAACAAAGAAAAAAGAAAGATAAAGAAAACTGAACAGCTACTGATGATTTAAATGTTAGGGATTTGCTTGGACTTGAAGAATGATGTTTAATATACTGTATATAAATGTAAATTGTACAGTTGTCTTGTGCTGGCCTTAGTGTGACTATTTGGTTTCTGCCTATGACTGTTTTTGAAGCTGGTTTAGATTGAAGGGGTACAGAGGACTCTGGAATCCAGGGATGCATTGGTTTCTACAACCAATCAAAATTCAACTTTTTTCTTGCACAAGCATCATCATGATTCAAATAAGTCAACAGTGTAGGTGGCTCACACATTACTTGAACACTGTGTGTGCGTGTGTGCACGCTCACATACACATCCATACACAAACACAAATGCAGAAAATGGGACTAGTCAGCACTAGTCCTACTCAGAGTAGTTTCTCCAGTGAGCCAGTGTGGTGCAGTGGTTAAGAGCGGTAGTCTCGTAATCTGGTGAACCGGGTTCGCGTCTCCGCTCCTCCACATGCAGCTGCTGGGTGACCTTGGGCCAGTCACACTTCCTTGAAGTCTCTCAGCCCCACTCACCTCACAGAGTGTTTGTTGTGGGGGAGGAAGGGAAAGGAGAATGTCAGCCGTTTTGAGACTCCTTAAAGGGAGTGAAAGGCGGATATCAAATCCAAACTCTTCTTCTTCTTCTCCCTCTGGAGCATCTGAGGGCTAATTTTGTATAGCTCAGCTATGATCTCTCAGCCAGCCAGTGCTCAAGGCCAAGACAGCCTTAGCTACAGCAGTACGACAGTTTCATGTGCTTTCAGGGTTTGCTCCAATATTTTCTGTTATGGGGTTTAAAGCTAATTGCTGCATTGGCATGAGAATAGCTTTCCCTACCCCATGCTAAATTTTATTCTTGCTGGACTAGCTGCAGTCAACCTCCTGATTTTGTTTGGGTCTTGGATGAATGTCGATAAAAGCACATGTCTCCCACACTTTTGTCAAAGAACGTGGCGTGGGGAATAAAAGGCTCTCCTGTCAAAATAAAATGGAGCAGGAGGAGGCAAAACTGTTCTTAAAAGATAGCATGTGTGTGCTAGCAGCATTTGTGCTGTCCTTTTTCATGTACACTTGCAGGGTCTTTGTGCTTAACACCTCACTGTTGAGAAATGAGGGATCTGAGTGCTATAGGTGTGCTTCCACCTTTTCTGTTGGAAGTTGTCCTGCAAACTTGATTGCCTTGGGTTCCTCTGCGCTGTGATTTGTGAATCCATATAAATGCTCCTCAAGAGCAGTGTGGCAATGTATCTCCATGTTTTAGTAGTGGGCTGTTGCAAGCTGAAATACTCGAACATCATTGAAAAGTGGCTGCTTTTCAAGCAAGTCACAGGATTTACAGGACAGTGCCTTGCCCCCCCCCCCTTTTAAAATATTTTGGCTTCAGTTGAGGAATAGATAGTTGAGTCTCAGTTACTATAGAGGATGCTCAAGCTGAGGAATATCATGCTTTCTGGGGTTTTTTTTTTTCTTTTCCATTTTTGCCCATGCATTTCATGCATGGCCACTGTCCTTTGAAACTTTCTGGAGAACATTCAGCCACACTTTTATTGGAAGTAGCCGAGTCATAAGCTCATCTTAAGCTGATGCAAGATAGTGTGTAAGGACTGCTTTATTTAGTGGGATTTTTTTTAATGTTTATTTTGATTGGATTTGGTAGCAGAGCAATCAATAGTCTGTAGCAATAGTTTAGACTCTGAAATAAACCCCAATAGAAAACACCAGGGGTCATGTTCTACGGTTGAGAAGCAGCCCTGCATCGTCTTTCTCAGATAGTTGTTCCATCATGGTGTCCTAGGTTCTGTTTTGGCAACTCTCAATATGTCACTTGACAGGAACATATGAAGCTTGTTGGTCCTGGCTCCTTAAATGTTCAGCAGAAGCGAAGCAAGGTTGTAAAAATAGTAACACGGTTCTTTGGATTCTGAATCTTAGTGGACTTCTCTGTGGGTAAAAGATTTAAACTAGCCAGAAAAGTTTAGATGCTTCTCTTTGAAAAGCTGTGCCAAATTGTTTCGCAAGTATATTTTAATGTGAATCTTTGTCTCATGGAACAGCAGCACCCACTGCTGGCTCCTCTTGCATGTCACATACAATGTATGTGCCTTCCCTCTCTCCAAGCTCCTCTCTGAATATTCCCCTCTTCTTTTGTAAACTGATCGTATTGTGTATGTGTATTGTGTTACTTGGTTTTATTATACAGTGTAAAAAAGTCTTATGTGGCCCACTTGACCCTGTTGTAGGAATGAAGAACAACTTGTAAAGAACTTTCTGTAAGCGTTCTTTCTTTTCACATGCTGCCTCCCCCCTCCTCCCTCACCCAACAGCAATAGCACAGACACTGCTGTAAATTCTTCTGTGACTCACTAGCTCTCCTTGTCAAAATGGCCATTGCTTGTTCATCTGGAGAGGCAGCTTTCACCCCACGCCAGCAATACAACTTTTCAGTTTTATTTCTCACACAGGGCTTACGTCATCTGATCCATGGTCTCTCTAGCTGAGCATCTTGTCCACAAGGGCCAAATAACCTCTTGTTGGAAACTTTAACAGCAGCACATAGTCCTAGTTGTTCTTTCCTTGTCTGCCCTTTTGATGTGTTACAGATACACTAATCTTGGGGATGTTTGCCCTGAGCAGAAGGACGTAGAGTGGTACCTCGGGTTAAGAACTTAATTCGTTCCGGAGGTCCGTTCTTAACCTGAAACCGTTCTTAACCTGAGACACCACTTTAGCTAATGGGGCTTCCCGCTGCCGCTGCGCAATTTCTGTTCTCATCCTGAAGCAAAGTTCTTAACCCGGGGTACTATTTCTGGGTTAGCGGAGTCTGTAACCTGAAGCGTCTGTAACCCAAGGTACCACTGTAATAACAGTCTTGCAGAATTAGACCAGGGCTCATCTAGCCTAGACTTCCATTGCCTCTGTCTAGCTAGATGGTTCTGGGTGTACTCCTGAGCCTGTGTGTAAGGGAGTGATGGCCTCCTCTTTTTGGTTGTCTTGGCCATCTATTAATAAACTATGGATATTTCTGTTTATCAGTGTCTGGACATTTTTGTCTTAAGACTGTAAATTCACCTTCTTTCCATGTCTGGCTACATTCAACAGAAGGACAGTACTTTAAAAGAGCATTGCAAACCATCACATAGAATCGTAGAGTTGGAAGGTCCCCGAGGGTCATCTAGTCCAACCCCCTGCAATGCAGGAATCTCAGTCAAAGCATCCATGACAGGTGGCCACCCAACCTCTGCTTAAAAACTTCCAAGGAAGGTGAGTCCACAACCTCCTGAGGAAATCCGTTCCACTGTCAAACCGAAAGTGTTGCTTTTGAATGGTAGTGGACAAGGCTAGCAATTTTGGGAGTTTTCATATTTCATTCCCTTTCCGCTCTTTATTTTCCTGGCTGGTAAATTGCCACTGGATAATTTTTGTTTGTTTTTCATCCCGGTCCATGGCAGGTCAAAAGCATTGATATTTTGATCCTTATTGCTTTTCACCACCCTTCTGCTTCCATTCTGACGACTCCTTCAAATATCATTGCTTGGAAAAATGTGAACACCCACAGGCACTATCATGTTTGAAAATTGAGTGAGTTGGTTGTAGGCATCATATGTGTGAGAGAGCCACTCTAAGCCACTCATGAGGTCTGATTAAGGCAAACTGGTTTGGCCACAACTTGACATCAAAACCATTGCTTCACACAGCTTGCTGTTCCTGGGCTGTTCACCCCATGGATTGGACAGTGCCCCCCAGTGTGGGCCCCTTTGGCTGTTGGTCTTCTGTGATTCTGCATTTCTGATTACGCACATTTTTATTAGCTCTGACCATTGCTTAATGACACAGTTGTGAACTCCACTGTTCTAGAGCAAGGCTGGTCAGACTTCAGACTTGTGGGATATGCTTTGTTTCTCACAACATCTCCAAAATGCATCAACCAAAGTTGGGGGCAAAAGACATACACGGAAGCCTTATTTGGGCATTATTCACCACCCTGTACACAGAAGCAGAGAGTATGGCTGTGCTGCATAAGGCCACCCCCTGACATGCAATCCTTTATCAACATGTGAGCTGCAAAGGTCTTTAGGGAGGACACCTTCATGTGTACATGTGAAGATGTCCTGGGATCTCCTTGTTCCTGTGTTGTACATGGGAACAAGCAATGCTCAGACAGGGCTTTCAGATTTATGGGCTCAGATTTATTTATGTGTACCAGAATACAGATACACTCAATCCTTACACACAAACCCATTCCTGGTTCAACCCAGTGCCCCCTATGCTTTCTTCAGCAATATAATTTTTTTGTGGGGGTAGAGAATCACTATGTTGCTTTAAAGCAATCTACTTCAAATCACCAAGAGATCTATCAGTAAATCCCAGTCTGCCTTCTGCACCCACAGCCAGCTCTAGAAAATCAAAAGTTGAATGAAGAGAGATTTGTTCCAAGTTTCACACAAGCTGTTGGGTTTTTTTCTTGCACAAGGGACTAATATCTTTCCAGAATGCCACAGCCCTGCTCGGCATCCCTCATTTCAATACACCAGTTCCAATCAAGTCCACAGGACAGCTGGCAGAACTGTGCAGTTTTGTTATTTTTATTTTAATAGTTTGATCTAGCATCTCTTAGGCTATGTAGGTGTCACATGAATCTAGAAAACTAGGCATTTCAAAAAATGGGGTCTGTGTAATTTCTAATACAGCAAAGGTACATACCTCTTTCCATTAGCAAACCTGTACACATGGAAAAGCAAATAGCATTTAGAATAAGTACCATATTTTTCCATGTATAACATGCTATCGTTTATAAGACTACCCCTATTTGAAGAATTGGGGGGAGATTGCACAGAGTTGTTGAGCTTTTTTTGGGGGGGGGGTGTTACCAGCACCCAACAAAAGCCCACACAATTGCCGCAGCCACACAAATCTCCCGCACAGATATTGGCAGCCCACCTCTGCACTGTCCATGTATAAGACAACCTCATATTTTTTTGCTTTTATTTATATTAAATAAAAACTGTCTTATACACAGAAAAATATGGTATATTTTTATAGGAGAGATGCAGATGCACTTCATTGCCTTTAGGTGCCACTGCTCTATTGCTTTGTTTAACAAGGTAATGAATTTATTACCTACAGTCCATTAGGTATTGCCTTTCCATTATAGAATGTTTGAGTAGCAGTAACAGTAAAATGCAATTTTTCATCAACAAGTGAAATAAGTTAAACTAAGATAGGGAACTCAATCTGACCAGAGGGCTGGATCGAGAGGTGGCCAACCTGCCTCAGGCCATTTTGACCGGTATGTGAGGCCACCTGCCTGTTAATCCGCTGCAGCTGCTAAGGTGGAATCAGAAGCAAGCTCTCTTAACTGTGCTGCTGGCTCTTGCTTTGTAGCCAAAAGCAGCAGGAAAAAATGCCAAATTCAAAAAATCTCAACATTTGGCTGCAAAGCATGATACTACCTTGAGCTGTTTCATGCCTGTGTTGTATGACATCATAACAAACCTTTAGCAAGCTACATAGGCATAGCTGTCAACTTACAGATTTGAAAATAAGGGACCAGCAGCCTTGAAAATAAGGGATCAGCAGCCAAAATAAGGGATTTTAGTCAACCAGCAGCCAAACGAAGCCTCAAGCGGTGGTTCCCACAGCGCAGCAACCCGGCAAAGGGGATGCAGCAAGGAAAACCACCGTCACCTCTCCGCTGGGAAGCGCTGAGCAAAGGTGAGTCCCCAGGCAACGCAGCCAATTTGATCAGCACAAGCCATGCAAGCTCCACCCCCAGTCAATCTTAGACTCCTTATTGGGTGAGCA
The DNA here is from genome assembly GCF_965153285.1 of Podarcis tiliguerta. Classification (NCBI taxonomy): domain Eukaryota; kingdom Metazoa; phylum Chordata; class Lepidosauria; order Squamata; family Lacertidae; genus Podarcis; species Podarcis tiliguerta. The sequence continues at coordinate 89,002,234 of NC_139534.1, forward strand.
ACGCAGCCAAGCAACACAGTTGGAGCCTCCCTCCTCCCTGGCCGGCAGGGAGGGAGGGAGAGGAGCTGCTTCCTTTGAAACCCGGGAAATTTACGGGATATCATCAATCCGGGACAACAGCGGGAAACGGCACTGGGATAAGGGAGTTTCCCGCCAAATAAGGGATGGTTGACAGCTATGTACATAGGACTTTCAGAGATAGCCTTCTTCCTATTTAGCCACACTATTCCTGCCTCTCTCTCCTATGGCAAAGTCAACCTTTTCTTTATAAAGCAAAGGGGACATCCTGTAGCTTAATGGTTTTGCACAACAAGCAATAAACAAACAAGGTAATAATAAATGAAGGGCTCATTAGATGTGAAGGAAGCAGCATGTTCTGTTGGACTAATTTCTGCTGTTGAGCTTTTAATTATTTTGACTTTGGGTGAGTAATGCTGACTGGAAGCTCAGATTTCACTTTGGATCCAGAGCAGGGAGGATGCTTTTACTTTGCTTGTAGGACTTTAGAATCGGTGTCTCGTTCTGGGTTGTTTTGTGGAGGAATTTCAATAAAAATAAAAGAGTCTTTTATAAACTAATTTTTCTTGGCATAATGAATTCATGAACATGAATCTCAAATACAGTTCATTCCAGTTACACATTTACTCTTCCAAAGCTGGCAAAGGATGTTTCTCCTCTTTGACCTGGTCAGCACATTCTCTGCATGGTATTTAACAATACAGGGAAATGTTGACATTTCAGTGACATTAGCGGTGCTGTTCCACAGCATCTAATACCAGAATCTGTTATATACACGGCAGAAAGGAAGCTGGGAACTCTCTGCATGAAGGCCTACAATCCTACATAGAGTAGGAACAGCTCTGAGTGTACGAAGTCGCAAAGCAAAAAAGTGAAGATGCAGGCAAATTAAGCACCTGTGCAACTTCAGTCAGGTCCTGAGCTTGCCTGCCTCTTTACTTCTTCCTCTCACTACAGTAAGCTGGAGAGCAAACCTTTTCTAACCTTATCATTTTTTATTTTAGAAACTGCTCTTTCAATAAATTAGAAAACATGTATTTCAAAAATAAATATCAAAATAGCTGCTTTGCCCTCTTGAAATGCCGCCTTTAGTGAAAACTATTGTGCTGTTCCATGGACAAAAACGTTTTTTGGGTTGTGCTTTTTTAAAAAAGAAAAGGGTGCATGCACACAATGGATCTTGAATTTCTGTCATTTCCAGAGGATAAGGAAGTAGTAATTAAGGGGAGGAGACAGCAAGGCACAGCGCAAATATGTCCCACCAAGCACCACCCGGTTGTGTAAATGGGAAACAACAAGACAAAGTTAAATGGAAAGCACTCGTGTGGACAAAAGTGCACAAAGGCATACACAGAAAAATCAAATTTGTATGGCTCCTAAAACGCAGAGTTCTCTGTAATGAAAGAAACCCATTGGCTTGTCTAGTATTCTCCACCCATTTACTCCCAGGGTTGTGTTGTGTTGTGTTGTGTTCTGCATGCAGCCTCAGAATTTATTTCCAGTCACAGGACTGAATTCTGGAAATAATCATTTAAAAAGGGCCCTTGCTTGTGAAGAGCACCTTATCTTCCTCACATTGTGTGGATGTCTTCTGTACAAAGCAATGTGGTTCTGCGATGTCCTTAAAGCCTAGGCTGTCTGACAAGCCTGGTTGCTTTATTACTTCACAGGTAAATTCTCTCTTGGTCGAGTGCTGTTTGCACTTTAATTTTACATTGGTTTTAACACTTGCCTTTGGTGAAGCTACCCCCTGTGGTCGCACCTGTGAGAGCACACTGGAAAGAGAGGAAGGGGCATTTTCTGCAGAGGCCTTGGCATCCTAATCCTCCCATCAATAGGAAATGTATTTCAGCCATCCATTTTATTGAAGTGCCAATGTTTCATTTAAGGTGTAACTCAAAAGGGAATGGAGAGAGACTCCCCTCATCCTCCCTTAACAGGAATTTTAGGCCTGGGCCAACTAAGATAGCTCCCAGTCCCACTGAAATAGCCTTGATTTAAACACAGAAGACACCATAGAGCACAGTTTTGTTTTGTAGATTCTGGTTTGTGTGGCATTGTTGCTTGGTCAAAAATTTCACATCTGAAATGTAAATGTTTCTTCCGTCTCCAGGAAATATAACCAAGTACGGTAGTACCTCAGTTTATGTAACCCTCTGGTTACGTAAACGTTGGGATGCAAAAGCGGCAAACCTGGAAGTATTTTAATGGGTTTTGCCTCGCATGCATGCGCAGAAGCAGTCCTCCAGTTGCAAAAATCTCGGGATCCGGTCAGACCTCTGGAATGGATCCCACCTGCAACCAGAGGAACCACTGTACTGTGCTTTTATGTTACTAATTCTTTCCATGTTTATCATTTGGTTCCTGTAAGATGAAAGACACACACACACACTTTCCCCTCTTTTATGTGCTGCTTCTCTTCTGCTTTGATGGTTGTGCAAAAGACCTTCACGCAACCAGCAAAGCAGTTCCAGCTGAAATGAAGGTGCCTGAGATCTGTCATTTGTGTTGACTTTGTTCAGGTAGGTATGGGGCAGGCATTCCCAAGGCCACATTCGCTTTGGGGCAACTTTCTGGTGTGCATATGCTAGTGATGGGGCAGAGCAGTGAATGTAAATTTTACTTTTGTTCATTGGGCTACATTCTACATATACACAACCTTCTCTATCTTCTATCCAGGCAAGCAGCAGGTATTATCAGAGTGGCCTTGGGTATGTGGCATGGAGCTGGATGGAGCATGTCCCACAGGCCAGATCAAGAGGCCTAGAAGGCTGCATTTGAGGCCTGGTCCCGGCGTCCCCTGCTCATGTAACAGTGTACCATCCTAGCCCTACACATGTGAAATGGGTTTCCTCCAGTGCCATCCTTGCAAGCAGAAGGTCTCTCCAGGTAGGGAATGCCCCCTTGTCTGATAGGGGGCGATATTTGCTACAAAGGTGCTATTTTTGCATCACCTATACTCCTAGGGCAGTGTACAAACATGCAGAAGACCATGCAAGTATAAAACAAAAAGATTAAGCTATTCAGTAATAAAAAAAATCAATCCCTGCTGGTTGAAGATGCGAGTTAAGGCTCTCTCATGTTGTCTCAAACTCTACAAAGCTAAAAAATTGGAAAGCTCAGATGCTTCAAGACAACTTGAGGCATGTGCGTGTGTGTACAGTGGTGCCCCGCAAGACAAATGCCTTGCAAGACGGAAAACCCGCTAGACGAAAGGGTTTTCCGTTTTGGAGGTGCTTTGCAGAACGAATTTCCTATGGGCTTGCTTCGCAAGACGAAAATGTCTTGCGAGTTCCTGCGATTTTTTTTCGCTCCCCACCCCCTTTTTCTAAGGCACTAAGCTGCTAATAGCCTTTTAGCAGCTAATCTGCTAACCCCTTAAGCCTTTAATAGCCGCTAATAGCCGCTAAACCGCTAATAGCGCTAATCCGCTAATGGGGTTGCTTCGCAAGACGAAAAAACCGCTAGACGAAGAGACTCGCGGAACGGATTCTTTTCGTCTTGCGAGGCACCACTGTATATGTATATGTATATATGTGTGTGTGTATATATATGTATGTGTGTGTGTGTGTGTGTGTGTGTGTATTTCTGTTCTACAATTTAAAGCACTCATTTTTACATCCTTAAGATATCAGTGACTTCCCTTCTTCCCTTTCCATGGTTCATAAATCCCTGCATATTTTACAAAAAATACCATTTAGTATTCCATTATTGCATCCATCAAAACTTATTTATTGCATCCATTATTGCATCCATCAAAACTTATTTACACTGTTGAATTTATCTTAATGCTGCCAGCGTTTTCAACTGTACACATATATTCACTAAATGTTTTCCAATCTTCTCTAATCTTTCCAATCTTCTCTTGTTCTCTTATTCTATAAGTTAAGTCTGTAAGCTGCACATATTCTGTCAACCTAAGTTGCCATTCTTCTTTGGTTGGGACCTCACTCATTTTCCATTTTGGGGCTAACAAAACACAGGCTGCAGTAGTGGCATACATAAATAACCTTTCTTGACTTGGGCATCTTTGATGGTCCAAGCAACCGCCAGCCTCCCCATGTGGATTTGGGCCTGGAAGTGTGGCTGCACAGAGAGTAAGCTGTAAGCACATACTATGCAACTGTCCTGACTGATGCCCAGGCACTTGATTCCATTCCATTCCTGGTTGTCCCGTTTTGGCTCTCGCACAGCTAAAAGACGTGTGGTTTCTGCTCCTGCCCTCTGGCATGAGTCCGTTGGCTACCACTAGAGCGCGGGACCAAAGGACGCACTCTCACCTTGCGTACGCACACCGCTGACTCCTCTTCCTCTTTCCGGAAGTGGTGCCAGCTTCTGGAAGTATGTCAGCTGGAAAGCTGAGTTGCTGCAGCCCTTGAAAGGATGGCGGTGGGCAAGGGCCCGTCAGCAGGAGGGTATGTTGGCGGGGAGGAGAATGGTGAGCCCTGATGGAGAGAGGGAGCCAAGAGCCGGGGGTGGGGGGCTGAGTGAGAGTAGGCGGGGCCAGGGGCATAGCTAGCTGCTCTGGCAACCAGAGTGGCGGGGGTGGGACGATCCGCCCAGGGGGGGCACCACATCGATCTGCATACAGGGGCACCGCAGCGATCCGCACAGGGGGGTGCGAGCTGCCCATGGAGTCTGCCTAATGGATGCAAGCCCCACACTGCCATTTCGGACAGTGCGGGGCCTTGAGCCACCACACCACTCCCAGGAGAGATGTGTGGCTTGGGCGCGCTACAGGCCAGGCCCCGTGGTAAATGCTGCCCCCTGCCATGCGTCATTTTGTCACCTTGGGGATGACACCCAGGGCGGACCACACCCCCCCCACCCTCCTTCATACACGCTGACAGAGGGTGGGGCCTCTGTTAAGGTCATGTCCCCATTTGCCTCACTGAGATGTTGGAGGCAGAATTTGTGATATTGCACAGCCACATTACGCATCATGGGGTCTGCTAAGGCTTCAGCAGTGTGCATGTGTATGGCAGTGGGGGAGGGAGCAGTTGGGTGTGTGTGGTTGTGGTTGCAAAGAGGGTTGCAGCATGGGGCAGGGCGTGTGTGATGTAGCTGCACTTGGGGTTGGGGCTACATGTGTGGCCTTATTTCTGAGGTTTCTAGCTGTGCCCATGCCACCCTTTGTCTAACCACTGTACCACCTTGTCCTATTCCATAACTAAAGGAAAAGGCATTGCACACAGAGGCCGCTAGGCGGCTCCCTCTGCAAACATTGCACACCTGGAAGAACGTTCCCTTCGAAATTTAAAATGTGTGCACAGCATTTTGGGTGCGTGAACCCTGTCAGCGGAAACCCTGCTCAAGTGCTTCTGCTCGCACAGGGAGACTTTCCTCCCTCCTCTCGCACCCCCTGAAATTGGCTCTGGGGGAGTCAAGGGAACCCAAGAAAGCATGCAGTGCGAGGGGCTTTATTGTTCCATCTGCCCGGCAGCAATGTTTGTGCACTACCCAGCAGTGGCTGCCATAGGTTTCAATGGGTCATGAAAACCTTAGTAGCTCCGATTCAGTAAATACAGTTCCTTAACTTGAATAGGAGAATTGTGCACCCACTTTTAGTTGATCAGCCATTCTCTCTCGTTTCTTTTTTCTTAAACCACACATCATCTCACTTTCAGATTCCACAAGACAGAGGAACTCTATGCATCACTACAGGATTGGCATGCATTCCTTAAAAGTCTAACCACTCTCTTCTCAATGCGGAATAGTGATTGTTCTCACACCCTTCTAAGCTTTAACAGTATTGATTTAGGCTTCTGCTTCTGGCAGGGCTCCAGCACCTTCCATAGAACAGCAGAAAAGTTTAACACTATGAACAACAAATGATCAACATTTGATCATTTTCTGCCATATTGCTCATTTATTTTTAGTTTCGAAAAGCTGTTCATTAGATGTGTTTTTTATATCCATTATACCAAACATACCATATTCTTGATGTAAGCATTCAGTAAATTCATGGGGTTATTTATTTATTTTTTTAAAAACCCCTGAACAGACAGTTTCCCAGGACGCATTGGCTGTTGAATTTCTGTCTGTTCTGCAATTGCTAAAGGTGAAAGAGCCCCCAGAAAGAAAAACATAACCTGCATGGAAACATTTTTAGGTGACAGCAAGCTCTCCTCTTTTGGATGCTAATGCCTTCTCCAAACTACAGCATTTTCCTCCAGCCTAACGAAAGCAAGCTACAACCAACGCCTGACACGGTCTTCTGTTGGATCTGCGCTGCCACAGCCAGAAGAGGCCTTGCTTTGCAGCAAGCTGGCTGCCTCCGGCACTAGGTGCAAAAATGACGGCTGTAATTAAAAAGTTTCCTGTCTACATAGTGATCTCTGCGTATTAGTAGTGACAAGAGGCTCCCAGCAGGGACGCCTCCCTATGGCAGGCCTGCGCTTGGAGGGGGCCGAAGGAAGACTCGGCTGTTTTCTTTCAAGCTGGCTAATACAGTCAAAAAGGTTAGTTCTGTCACAGTGAACTGAACTGTGCCATTTCCTAATTAAATTAATTCAAGTGAGCTCCTCAAGCATTGGAAGAAAGGGCATAACTATTTCAGGTGAGGAACAAAAGCGAAGTAGTGCTCCTGGCTAGATTCATGCCAGGAAAGAATTAACAAGAAAAGGTGGAAGCTGCGTTCTAGGGAGAGTCTGCCTTTATTAGGCCCTGCATCAGGAAAATTCCTCCTTCTGTTTCAGCTTCTTGGCTGAGGTGGTGCTTAAGGTCACATTACTGCACCTGGGGGTTTCACTGACACATAGTTTTAATTGAGGCCTGACTGCTTAAACACCATCTCCTTCCTCAGAGGAAGAACATGGGCTTGGTTCTCACATAATGCAAAGCTGTGGTTTATTGAACAAACCACGCACTAACTACCAGCTGTCTCACAGATGACCAAAGTTGTTACTCAAACACTGGGATTGTTTCTCATCTACTCTTGCCTGGTGCCTTTGTAATCAGCAGAGCGCCTGGGGTGAGGTGACCCAACAAATGATGGTTCAGGGAAAGTGCTGGGTTTGTACATAACACCAAGCCGTAGTTAAAGCAAACCAAGGTTTGTAAACCAACAATAAAGTATGACTTCAGGTAGTGGTTTACTGACGGGGGGGGGGGGGAATCATACTGGACAGGGTTCATCCAGAATCCTCAATCATAGTTTAATAAACCATGGTTTCGTGTTATGAGCGACCAGGCCAAGGCCTATCTAGTGTTTTAGCAGCCACTCAGCAGATGTAAAAGGTAAAGGTAAAGGTACCCCTGCCCATACGGGCCAGTCTTGACAGACTCTGAGAGTGCTTTCGAACTGCTAGGTTGGCAGACGCTGGGACCGAGCAACGGGAGCACACCCCGCCGCGGGGATTCGAACCGCCGACCTTTCGATCTGCAAGCCCTAGGTGCTGAGGCTTTAACCCACAGCGCCACCTGCGTCCCACTCAGCAGATGAGCTGGGCTTAAAATCTGTAACTCAGCTTGTGTGTTGTGATCATTTAGGTCCCAAAGTACCTCTTGTGCTGATGCTTATAATGGTCAGGAAAGAGTAAATGACTCTTTGGAATGGTGCTCCCCCCCATGAATGGAAAAAGAAAGAGAGAGGTTGGGGGGGGGGGTTCACATCCTGGGAGGTTTAATGCAGGTGATAGACCAAGAAGTCAATGTTAGAAGCTGGCGGGTGGCTGGCGCATCCTTCCCTCAGCATGACGAACAGAGCAGGCTCCTCAAGTGAGGCTCTTTACATAAAATACTTTTCCTTCAGCACCGCAAACTGTGTTTTAATGAAACATAATGGAGGCACATTGCCTTTAACATCTCAGTAATGGCTTTAATAACTCCCTGAGCTTTCTAAGGCTGTGGACTGAAACCCCAAAAGACCTCAGCCAGGAATGTAGAACAGGAATGGACCTGCTGAAAGTGGCAATTTGGGCCAGCATGAGAACCAATGGGAGTTTCCCCCTTGACTTCAGAGGACTGTGCCACAAAAGCTTTCCCTTGCAGAAAGCGGAGCAGAGAATTCAGAGGCTTCACCTCTTTCAGAAAAGTCTCCCCCTGGTTTTTCATAAGCTCAAACTAGGGTTGCCATATTTCAAGAAGTAAAAACCAGGACACCCCAAAATTGTTGAGATTTTTTAAGGAAACCCCCAAAATTGATGACTTGCCTAAGATTCAGGACAAAGTGCCACCTTTCAGAAATCCACCCAGGATGTCAATTCCGCCTTTGAAGTTTTGTTATTTAAATGTGGGAAAGGGAATAATCTCTTGGGCTGGAACATGAGTGGAGTGGAGCTCCACTGGCAGGATGCTCCCATTGCCATTATTTGGGTGGGGGGCAGGAGAAGGAAGGCAAGCAATTATTATGGGTTCTCTCTCCCCTGCAGTGCCTCATTTGCTCTGCAGAAACAGTGAGGGGCAGTAGAGGGACTGCGGAGTGGAAGGTGAATAAGAGAGAAGCATATACAGTGGTGCCCCACAAGACGAATGCCTCGCAAGACGGAAAACCCGCTAGACGAAAGGGTTTTCCGTTTTGGAGGTGCTTCACAGGACGAATTTGCTATGGGCTTGCTTCGCAAGACGAAAATGTCTTGTGATTCCTGGGGGGTTTTTTTTCGCTCCCCACCCCCTTTTTCTAAGGCACTAAGCTGCTAATAGCCTTTTAGCAGCTAATCCACTAATCCCTTAAGCCTTTAATAGCCGCTAATAGCCGCTAATAGCGCTAATCCGCTAATGGGCTTGCTTCGCAAGACGAAAAAACCGCTAGACGAAGAGACTCACGGAACGGATTCTTTTCGTCTTGCGAGGCACCACTGTATCCCTCTTTCCCAGCAGAGCCTCTGCTGGATTGAACAAGCAAAGGAAAGGGACACTTAGTGGAGTTCTAAATATTTTATACTGGGAGAAACCGGTATGATGGCAACACAAGGTTAAAGGCTGACTCTTAGCCGCTTGGAACCTACTTACGGCCTAATGCACTAGCGCCACAGGCATGGCTGTTGTGGATTCGTGGCTGTACTGCTCACCAAAGCAGCTGGAGAATAGTACAGAGGGTGAAGAAAGAGCTGTGAGGTGAGGGGAGCCCTTTTTGCATCCTTTGGACCACCTGGGAAACTCAGCACACCTGCTGCACCTAGAACCGGGTGTGGAGAGCACAGCGGAACAAGACACAAATGTGGACAGCCTGAGGAGGTACCATCCACCTTGGGCCTGCCCATAAAAAGCAAGCCTACATTGAGAGACTAGCCTATCTGCTGTTTCCAGGAACTCCTCTAGTGAGAAATTTGTGGGTGAGTTGAGAGTTCGATTGCACCTGGGTAAGAACCTGAAGGCTGAGCGGGAGCGTGTGTCCGAAGGAAAATTGATTTATATTGGGGTTTTTTTATATATTAGTAACTTTGTATTAATATAACTGCATTTTTGTAATATTTTGTCTGTTGCTTCGTTTATTGTACCCTTCTCAGAAATCTTTTTAATAAGTGGTATAGAAATTAAATAACCAATCAATCAAAACAAAGACAACACAATGGTTCAGTTTATTTTTCTTGTATTTAATGACTTAAAAAATAAAAGGAAGGAACACTCCACTGATATAGTTGGCCCAGAACAGTTCTTTTCAGTGCATGTTGAGGGCAGCAAAGTAACCATGAGATGGGCAATGGCACTCCTCCCAGGCAAGGTGATCTTAAGAAAGAAGTGGATGGGAATAATGTATCTGATACCACACAAGGAGACGGCATTTAACGGCATTTGCTGTACCCAAGTTAGGTTTATTAACTAGGCATGGGAAGGCAGAGCTAGGCTGGATCAAATATGAACTCACCTGATGACCTTGAACCGCCCAGGCCAGTGCTCAAATAAGAAAATAAATTAATGACTGGCCACACAGATCATGTGGCACAAGAGCAGGAAACCAAGACACTTGAGAGACAAAGCAGGTGAGATGATAACAGCTGGACTGAACGTTATGACCTTTCAAGCCTTGCAGAGCTTTCCGGCAGGCAGAAATGAGAAGCTCAGAGGTCACGCCGCTCAGCCTTAAGCCCACCTCACAAGGTTAGTGCGAGGATAAAATAAGATCTCAGCTTCACTCTCTAAAGCTCCTTTAGGGAAGAGCAGGAGGCCCATGTGACAGACGAACCCAAGCACATATATAAACAAGCAACAGTGGGAAGGCGAGCAGTTAAGAAAACAGAGTTGTGGTAGAAAGATAGTTGGAACCAAGGCATTGGAACACCTAGCAGGTGTGAAAGAACATAGTGCTGAATAACAGAGATTATATATGGTTGTGGTAACTCCTGAAACTCTGATTCCCCCTCCCTGTCAATAAAATAAAATCCAATTACTTTATTCTTATTCCAGAAGAGCTGATCATTAGACTGCTAGCTTTCCATTTCTGAAGTCAAGGTTTGGTACAGAGCTCCTTGTAGGGCAGGCATCCAAAATATTTATTCATCTAGATTTCTAGCCCCCCCTTCCTCTGAAGCACTAGGACAGGCAAAAGCAAACCAACCAAAACTAGGTCAGAAAAGCACAGCTGGAGCTGGGATGCCTGCACAGGGTTACAAGTGGTTCCATAAAAAGGAACCAGATTTGTGACTTTGGGCGCAGCTCACCACTCTTGTGCCCTGATGCAGCTCTCAGGCAGCCCCACAGGGCAGGCACAGGAGACCTCCAGTCCACAGCGCCCTTTTTTCTCACGCACATCTCCATTGGGATGATCCACTTTTCGCTTAGCTTAAGAAACCTAATTTCTTCCTAGAATATAGCCACCTTTAACTAGGGTTGCGTTCTTGGGGTGTGAACCTCCTCGCCCCCTCTTAAGCTACTTGCCTGTGTGACCGAAGAACACTCGTTTCCGTCTTTAAGTTTCTTTCAGAGCAATCCTAAGAATGCCTATTCAGAAGGAAGCCCTATTAAGTTCAGTGGTGTCTGCAGCCTATATCTACATCTATATCTATCTCTCTGTGTGTATCTTTTGTGATAAGGAACTACAAACGTAGTGTGGCATGTATGAAAATTCTCTGTGGTTTCATATGAAAATAAATACTTCATTTTCTTTTCATTCGTTGTCATAACTCTTTAAGAACATTTCGTATTTTCGTATTTAGTAATGCATTCCTTTGGCCACTGCAGCTTTCTTCTTGCCGTTTTATGCACCTGCACATGAGTGGGGTGTGGGGGGGGGGGCACACACCACTCAAGTCACTCTCTCCCACATACCTATTTTTCCTGCTTTTAAAACTTATTTACTATCACTGATCCACTCTGATACCACACAACAAAGACACTCCTTTTCCTGAATTTCTCTAGCTACTGACTTCTCTGCACCCCCTTTAATTGGCGCAGTTAGAGCACCTAAGGTTTTTGACAGAAGAAAATCTCATTTTTTAAAAAAATAAAGCGTAACCTCCCCCAATTTCTTGCACTTAAGAAATATGTATATATATATATGTAAATATATGTGTGTGTGTATAGATATAAGTATAGCTTTTATTACCAACCCAACATTTCATTTGCAACTGTTCATATAATATTTTTCTTTTTAAAAATTACCATTGGAAATTTAAAGGGTGCTTTTTTAGAATGTTCTTCACATGATGCAACCCCCCCCCCAAAGAATGTTGACAATTAAGACTACCTCCCTCAATCTAACAGAAACCAGAAGTGTTGGCCCCCAGAGGCCATGAAAGAAAAACAACACAGACCATTAAAATGGGAAACGTCACATGAGTTGGAAAAATATTGTCAGTACTTCCTTCATAAAAAAGGGGGGGACCACGGAAACCCTGCCCCTCACACCCAAGGGGATTGGGATTCGCTTTGTTGTGTATACAAGATGTCAGTATACTACAGTAATCAGCCATGTAGCATTATCCATGAGGTCATACTCTGTCTCAAAAGAGGTAAGGAAGTCATCTGGCCGGAACACCAAGAAATGGCCGAAATAGGTTAATGAAATTGTGTCCTAGAGCATGATGCTTCATAGAACGAGCTTTGCTGCCAGTTTAAGACAACAATGATCATCCGGTAGATCTCCAGATGTTTGAAAACACACTGGCCTCACTTGGATATAACACACTGAACCACAGTTTAGCATTTTTTTGCAGAAGCCTGTTCCCCATCCTCTCCTCTGGCATGGCTGTGAGCAGCAAATGGGAAGCAATAGCTTCTATTTTAAACTAGCTGAGGATTCTTCTTTCATTCAAACTGCACACATTGGTAAGTTTTAACCATGCTTTATCCAAACAAGCCAGGATCAAAACAGCACCTTAAATTTGGCTTGGTTCCCCCCTTCCGAAACAACTTACAGTCATACCTTAGTTGTCGAATGGAATCCTTTCCGGAAGTCCACTGGACTTCCAAAAACGTTCGACAACCAAGGCGCAGCATCCGATTGACTGCAGGAACTTCTTGTACTCAATCGGAAGCCGCGTCAGACATTCGGCTTCCAAAAAACGTTTGCAAACTGGAACGCTCACTTCTGGGTTTGCTGTGTTTGGGAGCCAAAATGTTCGAGTCGCAAGGTGTTCAAGAACCAAGGTACGACTGTATATTGTGAAACTAATTCTCAGTTTGGGCCTAAAGACAAACTGTGTTTAGCTGAAAATGGATGCTTCCAATCTCTCCTATGCGTCTTCCTTAAAAAGGAAAGGAGTTGTGGGGTGGGGGTGGGGGAGCACATGCCTGAGGCTTGTTCATGTAACATGAAACCATAGTCTAGTATTACATCAAAATGCAGTGTTTGAGCGCTTCCGTTTACAAATGGGATGTTAAAGCAGCCAGCAGATCACCATCCATGAAGCAACCACCTGGCACGGCTCGCCACGAGGGACCACCAGAATTTCATTCCTCCTCCTGTAATGTGTTTATAAGAACAAAGCCAACCCATGAAGAAAATGCTTGGAAGACTTCGAGCGGCGCCTTAAGACCTCGAAGATTTCTTTTCATATGCACCAACAAATGTGAGAAAAAGCAAATTATTTACATCAATTCATTTCCATTTTTTTCTTTAGAAAAAGAAATATTCTTTCTTTTCTTCCATAAATAGAACAGTCTATTGTGATCAAAAAATGAAAAAAAATAGAGAAGGGAAAATAACTTGTGCTGTTTTTCCTTACTCCTGTTTTCCACACTGCAGGCTCCCACCCTCCTGCCCTTGTGTTGGTTTATTTATCTTTAAAAAATGACTATATATATATATATATAGTTCTCTGCAGTGCCAAAAGCTTTAAGTTAATTACACAAAGAGAATTGCCAGATTCAAAATATACAAGTTACATACAATAATGTTACAGGTTGTTCTTTCTTTCTTTTTGGTAGCCCAGGCAGGTGACATTCTCCAGCCTTCAATGGTATATTTCCTGAACGTGTCTGTCTGTCTGTGTGCCTGTCTGTGTGTGTGTTTGCATTTCAAATGCAACAGGCTAGCACTGTAACTCTAAAAGAAAGTGAAAAGAGCGAGCTTTTTCATAGACATTGTTTATGCAATGTAAAAAGAAGAAGAAGGAAAAAGAAAAGCATTTTCATCTCCAGCACTGACACTGGCGTGAGGTTTGGATGTGTTGACCATTTTCAGGCCCTGACTGAGTGCTAAAAAAAGGAAAAATATAGATCAAGTAAGATTTGCCACCCCCAGTTTTTTTTGTTTTTTAAAAAACCACCCAAATATCCACCCAAATAATTTATAGGCTTTCCATCTGAATATGTGACATTTGGTAAGGCGGAGGAAGGAATAAAGTTGAGGTCAGCAGCAACGTTTGAACAAATAGGTACTTTGAGAAGCTGCTGGCATTTCTGATTTGACTGGATGGGATCAGCGGCTGGGTTGACATGGTTGGCTTTATTTTAATTGTCAGGGTTTTCCCCCCCTTGTATGAGGATAGTTTTGCCCTTCTTAAAGCCCAGTTGTCCTTCAGTCTGGGCCGTTATGGAATCTTGATTGATAGCTGTCAGTCCTGGTTTGACAACGCCTTGAGGACTGGCATCCAATGAGGTAACGAAGGAGGGGGAAAGCCCTCCCTTCTTCCAGCTCCGTGGCTTAGAACCCTTTGATGTAGCAATAGGCCTCCAGGGTGGCAAACAAAATGTACAGGAGCCACAAGCTCACAAAGAGCAAAGTTGTGGCAAGTCTGCACCCTTTGGGGCCCCCCAGTTCCCCTCCAAGGTGAGGCCGCCTCCGGTACAGCAGGACGCTGACGCAGACGAAAGCGAAGATGGTGAAGAGCGTCACAGAGAAGGCAAGGGTGCCTGCTGAGACGTGGAACTCCTCTCCCTGGTAAGCCCAGTAGATGGCGGCCACTGACCACGCCAGTCCAATGCCCAAGAAGACGTTGACGGCATTGCTGCCCGTGACATTGCCAATGGAAGCATCTGCATACACGTCCTGGACGGCGGCTGCTTTGCTAGCAAAAGTGTCTGAAAGGGAGAGGTGAAACGAGGGCATGAGGAACAACGGAAAACAGCCTGGGGGTGGGTCAGTCATGCTAACGTAGAGCAAGATACTGGCAGACAGAGGATGGAGGTATCTTTTTTGGGGTGCAAGGAGAAGAGCCGGAAACGTAGGCCCCACTTCAATGAGGTGGTAAATAACCTTGTGTCTGGGCTAGAGCATTTCAGTCTGCAATGAGAACTTGCATAGTGGCAAAGGAATTTCATCTATCTGCTTATTTGTTGTGAGGAGGAGCATTTAGTTGCGTGAACCCCAGCTGCATTCTGAAGTTATACTTCCCAGCTTCAGGTGTGACTATCACCTCAGAAGAATCAAGGCCTTACCCGAATGGTCAATGCATATAATCAGTGGAATATTCATTAATCTAAAAGGTTTATAAGCCACTTTTTAGCATAACTAAACATACAATGGCAACACGCAATATGAAAACCCCAGATTACAGTGAAATGTATTCAAAACATAAAAGGTAAAACAGGTAAAGGACCCTTGGACAGTTAAGTCCAGCCAAAAGCGACTATGGGATTGCGGTGCTCATCTTGCTTAAGGCCAAGGGAGCTGGTGTTTGTCCACAAACAGCTTTCTGGGTCATGTGGCCAGCATGACTAAACTGGTTCCGGCGCAACGGAACACCGTGATGGAAATCAGAGCGCATGGAAATGCCACAGTGGTACCTATTTATCTACTTGCACTGGTGTGCTTCCAAACTGCTAGGTTGGCAGGAGCTGGGACAGAGCAAAAGGAGCTCACTCTGTTGTGAGGATTCAAACCGTTGACCTTCTGATCGGCAAGCCCAAGAGGCTCAGTGGTTTAGACCACAACGCCACCTGCGTCCCTTCTCATTTTCTCATCACCTTCCTCATTTTCCATTATTGCATTATTCCATTTTTTCAGCCTGGGGAATGCATTCTCTTGTGAGCAATGTTCTAGGGGCTGCATGGTGGTCATGCGCTGAGCCAGAGGGAACAAGCAACAGACAGGACACTTAACCTTTTTTCGGTAGGTTATATCCCAGCCACACAAATTCAGAGGTTTTCTCTCTCTAGATAAATACCCCACCTGTCACCAGATCTCCCACCCCCACCACTTTCAAGCAAACAAGAGACATTATCAGAGTTCAAGGACGATTTTCAGCCAGGCAAAAAGCACCTGAGGAACAGGGCCAGTGAGGGGTGTGGCCTAGAAAGGGGAGTGGCCTGGAGAATGACCCAAGTGCCAAAGAGAGAGGCCAGAGGGTCACTCTCAGCAACTCACTTCAAGTCCCCTACCCCTCCATTACTGAGTATTGTGCGTTAAGAAACCTCTTAACTGTGGTAGTCATTTCAGATAACCAACCACCATCTGAAAGTGTGTGTTTTTCATGTAACAGATATGACCATGTCAAGGGGATAAGTTGGTGTATGGTTACATGGTTACTTCTTTTCCCCACAACCCTTCTCCCAAGCTACTTCCAGCACTTCTGCTCCCAAACAGTCTCAGAGACTGGGGGAAAATGTGCAGCATTATGGGGTAGAAAACCAGTTGTGGAATTTGCCGCACCAGGAGAGGAGGAAGGCCATGGCAGGCAGGGGAAAGGGGGAGCAGCCTCTGCTGCTGCATCTCCCAAGCATATTCTGCCCCCCACCACACTGGTATGACTGGCCAAACGTAGAGAAAGCCAACCATTCACCCAAGACCCTCCTCACCTGGAACTGAAGTCCCAAAGGCCACAAAGATAACAGCAGTCACTGAATCCTTGAGGCCAATGGTGCAGCCAAAGTGAGAAGCCAAGTCTCCAATGACGGCAGTGAGCATGCCGATGATCAAGATGGACACGATGAAGCAAGCCCAGCCGTTGCAGTACTCGGTGGGTGGGACACAGGCAAAGAGCACCTTCCAGAAGACCGTCAGGAAGTGCATGACATAGTCAAAGCAGGAGGGCAGGCGCTCTTCGCCAGACTCATCCTCGTCCTCATCGCCAGCTGCAGGAAAGAGAAAACCCTGAATTGGTAGTCTCTGTGGGAACCACACTACATTGAGCATCACCACTCCACAACGTTGCAGGAAGTTCTTGTGGACAATGCTGAGTTCTGGTATTTGCTTTCTACAGCTGCTTTGTTACTCTGACCTTCTGCAGTAGGGGTGGAGAATGTATGCTCCAGATGTTGCTAGACATTGTCTCCGATCATGCCGGCTGGGGCTGATGGGTGTTGGAGTCCAACAACTTCTGGAGGGCCAAAGATTGGCTGCCCTTGACCTACACCTTCCCCCTCCACCTGCAGACATGAATAGCCCTTCCTGGACATTAGCCTGCCTTCCTTGCTTGCAGTATTCCAGTCCTACCTTGCTGCTGCCTGACCCTCCCAAAAGGTGCCTCAAAATCTGATCTTGCCATGAATCGTTAGACTATGATTCTTGCTGGCAAGAACATTAATGACCTTTAGAAACACAGAAGTAGTGAGTTGCTTACTTTGGGAAGCTAACCAGGAGATATACTATCCTCTAAGCTGACCATAGTGAAAGCCTCTTTCCACTCAGAGGTCTTAATTAGAGCTGGAAAAATAAATGCTTCTGTTAGCTTTACCTTAGTTTCCTCTGCTTCTCTGGGGCTACTGAGGGTTAGGAAGGTGAAATGCTTAAGGACAGCAATGGGGTTCCCCACACCCTGTAATGGTACCAGCATCTTTGAAAGTGGGTCAACAACAAGAGAAGCATCTCTTAATGCCCTTAACTTTGTTCTTGCATGAGGACTCAGAGGATATGGTCATATTTATTACCATAGCAACAGCATCATGAAAATACTGAAGGCCACTCAGGCATTCTTATTCATCTTTTCTCACACGAAGCAAGCAAGCATACATTCGAAGGGTATTCAAAGAAATGGCTTCCCTGCACAACACAGTAGTTGAACCGCACATTCACTGACAAGACACTGGGGCACAGGCTTCTCCTTATTGTGAGGTTTGCCATACCGTAACACACTCGGGGTTATTAAATGAAGCTAGCAAAATGGGTCTGGCACATGGGATACCTGGCATTAGGGTGGAAGGATGGTTTTGCCCTCATCGTGGCAATGGCTCCAAGTGCAAAGTCATTTATATGGAGGAAAGACAAGGGGTGTCCTTGGAGGCATCCTTCAGGGTTGCTAAGCCTGCTTCCCATCCATTTTTCTTATGTTGGCTGATTGGAAATTAACCCTTCATCCAGGAAGAATGCAACGTGCCCAGCAAGCTAAGGTGCCTCATGAAACATCTCGCAATGGGGTACCACAGCTTTTAAAGGGAAGCAGCTGTTTTCTTCTGTTTTATTTGCTACCTTTTAATATTCTATTTTGTGCCAAAATATTATACAGTTTTTTGTGGGGTTTTTTAAAAAGGAGATACTTACTCCTGGGTGAATTCCTCACTCATAATCCCAACCACAAAAGAAATTTATTTTTAAGCACTGTTCATGACTGAGAACTAAGGGGGCAATTTCCATGCTTCACGTGAGCTGCCAAAGCGTAGGTGAAGCTGGGATAAATTAAGTGTCCTAATATAATCTAGCAGACCAATCAACTAGTTTAATCTTGTTGATTAATCAGGATGGATCTATTTTAATTGGTGAGGGCTACTTTTAATTATTGAATCTGAGAATTAAGTGAGCAATGCAGTTCATTTTTGAGGCTATTTTGATCTTGGCAAGTCTCTGTAATAGAAACTGGAGGCGGAGGGAGAGAAAGTTCAATAAAAAAGCTGCTCCTTTTAACAATGACTGATCTCACATTTCCTTGAATATCTTAAAGAGTCACCTAGATTTACATTTTGCAAATGTGCAAATAAAAAAAGGTAACATTTGTTGTTTAAAATGCTGGTGAACAGTCATTCTGCGTCCAATGTGTGGGTGAAACAAGATAGCAAAACATAGGAGGGAAAACCTGCAAAAACTCTGGCCCATCTGCAAATCTCAGGCCTCTGAGTGGAGACCTTAGTGGTAGATGGTGCAGGGAACAGTGATAATCAAAATGGGTTTTTCTTCCTCTCTCACTGTGGGTCCCAGTACCCCATCTCACCTGCGCTGACAGTAATGGCTTCCAGGAACTGGTCCCGCCACGAATGCGTTCCTACAACCAAGGCCAGGTTTGTCTTCTTGATGAGCTTGTCCACGGTACTCTGTCAATGACAGAAACACAAAGATTAGGCACCTGTTTGTGTACAGGAGCAGCAATGTACTGCATAGTTCTTCCCTCTAGCCTTCGCACAGAGCGTAGCCTTCTGTGATGCTTTCACGAACACAGCTGTACATGCCAAGGTTCTCTGTGCCAGGGTTAGGGACAGGAGCCACTCAGGGGTCCTCCAATTCCCGATCCAGTGTTGACCAACACAGGAGCAAGTCTCACCCCTCCAAACAGGGCTCAAGCTGATGGCCGCCACCATGTCTTGAGGGGGTAAATTTCACAGTTTAATGATAAGAAAGCTATATTCCCACAGAACAAACCACTGCCATGTTAGGAAAGAAAAGAAGAGGAGGTAAGCTTAGAAGCCTGAGTTGGAAGGCAAGCTTCCCTTGATGGCCAGCTTATGGCCCTAGAGTGAAATCTACCTCTACTGCCCAATTTCAAGACCAAAGAAGTGAAAGAGAGCGGCGGAGGAATCCAAGGCTGAAGCAGCATGGAAATGATATCCCGCACGTGACCCAATGCTCTCTACTTCCTTTTCAGCTATTGACTGTGGCCACAGTAAACAGGTTTTATGTCCATCTGCTACAACAAACAGTAAGGCAAAAGGGAACAGTGCAAGCAAATGTTTTTACTGACAAATGTATAGGAATATCTCTCTTTTTAAGAAGCACAGTTGTAAACATGACTGCGCAGACTGAGTAGGCGCTAAAGAACAACATTTACTATCACCTGTTCTTTCATGTGAAGCATAATAAGGAATGCTTTTTCTGGTGATATATTTGCCAACTGCTTAGGGTTAGGAGATTTGCTTCTTTTCCAGATTTTGTCTTTCAATGGCAGCCACTGGATTAATCAACGGAATGAAGGGTGACAACTCTTCTTAGCTGTGCATGGCCATGTAATTGTTGGGCATATCTGGCCAAGTTGCTGTTCAAACAATCTATTTTGGACTCACTCAGGATTGGCTGGCCTTCTTTTCAGCAGTCACATGTCAGGAGACGGTTGTTGGATGATAGAAGGCAGCCTAATTCTGTAATGTTGTAATTCAAGTATTACTCTATTTTTCCTCAGATCCATCCCTATCCTTTTCTCAATGGTCTTGCTACTTATTTTTCTCATTTTCTTCTCTCCCCCTTCAGAGCCTATACCTCTCTCTTTCCCTGCCCTTCACAGTTGTTTCCCTTTTCATACACCACTCTTTCTTCCCTTCCTTTCATCCTTTCTTCATTCTCTGGTCAATCCCTTTCCTGTACTTCCTCCTCCAAAGTCTCCTGATACCCAACACTGACCTTGAATTCATAGGACTCTTCAATGATGACCTCCAGCTTAGGATGCTCGCCCAGTATTGGCTTCCCCATCTCTGCAATACGCTTGGCTTCCTCCTCTTCCATTGTCAGCTTCCTTTCTGCCACTTCTGTGGGGAAAATGTCAACATACAGAGAGAATGTCCTCCACACTTCCAACAAAGGGGAGAGGACACTGGGCAAAAGAGCTGGGCTGGGCAGAGAAGGGGCTCGTATGCTGCCAGTCTCCATCACAAGCTCCACAGAACAGATCTCATGAAGGTGGGGCTTAGGTGTTGATACGACTTACCTCAACTGTCTTATATTGGCCAAAACAGAGAGCCAATCCATTTTGGGGGGGGTCAGTTATGCTTTTTTCTTTTGTTCTTGGAAATGGAAGTTTACTCCAGTTTGGGAAATGCCCAAAGTGGGAACTTGTTGAAAATATTGGAACAGTTTCCTCCGTCTCTACTGTTTTCAATTTTATATTTGCACTGGTTGTTTTCTAGAACCACAATCCAACACAGAGTTGCATACACTGACTCAAACACCCAGAAGTTCATGCTGTCTTGTGGCTTTAGTCATTTTAATCTGGATTTTCTTTGAGGTCTTGCTATAAGTACATGAAAATGAGAAAGCATGCATTGTTTTGGGACAACCTGATTATGTGAGAATATGAAAAAACACATTGATCATTTGAAAATGAGAATAGAAAAAATTAGCAGATGCCAATATTTTATTGGAAACAAAGATTTCAGTAGGCAAATGCAATAACTCAATATGAAGTGAATTGATCAAGGAAAGGAAATGATTATATGGGGTGAGGGTCATATTATTCTGTAAGATGTCCTTCTATGGCACTCAATGCTGCTAATTCAGTTTGGGAGAGATTGAGGTATCTATTATTTCTTTCCCTGTTCTTTTAAGAAAACTTCAATGTTTTCTATGTTTGCAATGAAGAAGAATTTCCCCCAATGATTACACAATCATGCTTAGTAATTTGTTCAACTTAGTACTGAAGGCTCACTCATATACCCTAATGTTCAGTTATGTGTGGCACACAGAGAGAGTTATGTGCGCACATGCACTTATTGTTTCCTGTGCTTTAACGAATTATTATTTGTTGCATTTATATCCCACCTTTTTTCCTCTAAGAGCTCTTAAGGTGGTATACATGGTCCCCCCCCCATTTAATCCCCACAACATCCCTGTGATACCCCCTGTGATACAAGACTTGGCCAAGGCAAGGCTGGCCTCTCAGGTCCTAGTCCAACATTAACTGCTATGCAATGATGGTATCTCATGCATAGAATCACAGAACTATAGAGTTGGAAGGGACCCTGAGGATCATCTGGTCCAACCCCCCTGCAATGCAGGAATATGCAGCTTTCCTTTACAAGGATTGAACCTGCAACCTTGGCGTTATCAGGACCATGCCCTAACCAACTGAGCTATCCAGGCTGACTTCATACGAGTTCTTTTAAATGTTCAGAAGAAACAAATCATGAGTGAACTACATGGTTTTCATCGCCACATTGTGCAGGGGTGGGGAACCTTTTTGAGCCCAAGGGCCACACTTCCTTGTGGCCAACTTCTGAGAGCTAAATGAGAATGAAGCGTGGGGTTAGAGGCAAAGTGGCTGGAGCAATGGAATGCAGTCGTTAAGTAGGTCATATTCCAGCCACACATAAACCAGAGGTTTCTACACCCAAACACCACATACGCCTCTCCAGGCAAAGCAGAGGCATTATCAGCTAAGCAAAAACACTTAGGAGGTGTGTGGAGCAGGGCCGGGGAGAGGCATGGTTTGGGGACGAGGGGTGCAGCCCATGAACAGGCATGGTCTAGAGCTGCTTAAAGAGGCCTGGAAGGGTTGTATTTGGCTCCTGGGCCTGAGGTTCCTCACACCTGTCATAGTGCAATGAAGGACCTGGGAGGACATTTCACTGAACAAAATCTTGTCCTCAGGACAGGGAGGGAAAACAAATCAAGGTAAATGAATTCATTAGACCATCTTCGGCTAACTTGGTGCCCACTAGAGATTTTGGATTGCAACTCCCATCATCCTCAGCCAGCAGAGCCAACGGTTGGAGACAATGGAAGTTGTAGTCCAAGAAAATCTGGAGAGTCACAAGTTATCCACCCCTGCACTAAGTCTTCCCCCACCCTGTACACCATTCACAGATCTCTTTGTTAACAGGCAGTACATATATAGCGTTATTAACAACAACAACAATAATAATAAACAGAATTTGCTTGTCAAAACTATTATGCTTCTGCCAAAAGTGCTTGTGACAATATTCTATAGAGCAATCTCAATCCACAAAGGAGGTTTTGATCAACAGGGGACAATAAATAGAGAGTTAATTGAACAACAAGAGTAAGAAAGGATGGAGGTAAGCAAGATAAAGCAGTGAAACAAATCTTTTAAAAATATATCAAATAATCTACAATTTATAATTTATATCGTGCAGGGTGAACTTTCAAGATTTGCTTTTGCTGCTTTGGCAATTTTGATGTTAGAAACAGCTCACTGAAAACTTTCCTTGTCCATGGTGCTGATGGGAACTGCTCATTGAATTAATAAAAGCAACAGAACTTAGGACTTCTTCATACTTACCTTTTCTCCACTCTTTCCAGACATGGCCTGCACTTTAAAGCGCCATGTCTGGTGGCTCCCCCTTTTTTGCTCCAAAGCTTTCCCCACAAAAATCTGCCTCTAGAGATCAACTGGAGCAACTGGTTTTCTGCTGAAAACCCGAAGTGAAGTTTGCTCTCCAATGTTTTATACATTGATTTCTATCTGCTGCAGTTAAATAAATTCCACCCCCAAGTGTAATTGGTTCACTCTTCTTTCCAGGTTGTGTGCATTTTGAGAGATGACCAACCTACTCTGCAGGTGGTTCTTCCTGCTTCCTTAAAGATGTCTGGTTCATATACGATACTGGTAGCATGCTGGTTTGTTTCTTTTGCAGTCTTTCCCACATGGATCTGTTTGTGTCTGCCTGGGGCGTCAGACACTTTGTGAATTTGTGCATGATATGACCGACACGGGAAGCCAAGGATTACAGCCTCCTGGTGCAGTCTTTCACACACTTACTAAAAAGTAAGTCTCAGTGTGTATCATGCTTTCAAGCAAACACCTATAGGGCTGTGCTTTTAGAGAGCGGCCATGAACCTGTGGAAATCACTTCCAGCCTTTGCTGTTGGTGTTGTTATTATCCTTACTAGAATTGATGCTCTGCCTTTCTACTGCAAATGTTCAAGGCAGCTGAACAGTGGCCCCCTAAAAATGCAAAGAATGAAAGTTCCCTATTAAAATTAATCTTAAAACAAAAGCCCTTAATAAGAAAGAATCACAAAACCAGTCAAAACCTCCAGCTGTCAATTAAGATACAAGACTGAAATAATAATAAGTCTTGTTGCTCTACCTGCCTGCAGATGAGTAGCAACAGGACAGGTCAACCTCCCTCAGGAGCACAATCTAGTTGAAAGTACCCTGCCCTGTGCCACATATGAAACAACCTACAGTGCTGCTTTGGGAAAGCAGTAGAGTTAGTAGCTATGGCAACTAGTGTCCTTCTCGCCTTTCTTTGATGAACACCCTGGCCGTTCAGTTATGCACTGGCATGCAAAGGAAACATAACCCAGGAGTCTAAACCCTGTAGGTGCATGGGTTATAAGGCTTTCACTTGGATTTATGAAGACTTCAGGTCATTCTGTGAGCACAAGATGCCTGATGTGAAAGGACTTATAAATCCTGCATGGACTCCCACAGGCCTCATATTCTCCGTAAGAAATTATTCAGAGGCTAAAAACTCTGCACAGATGCTCCATATATCATTAAAACTTTGCCTCAACTCAAAAAGCCTTCCGGACTACAAATATTATTAACTTTGCAAGGCCAGCACAATTTACAGAACACACAAGGACTCCTGTTTCAGGAGACCACATTAATCTGTTGCAGCAGCAGCAGCAGCAGAGACAAATCCATCCACCTTTTGAAGTCAGTAGCACGTTGAAGTGTCAGGGCTCTTTTGTGAGCTCCCACCGAGTGCTCCAGAATGGGGAATCCCCTGCATGAGTCAGAAATAGCTCCACAAAAGAACAGAAGCAGTGACTAGATGCATCTCTGAATGTCGGAGCCATAATCCCTTAATGCTCCTTCTAGGTGTTCAACTGAGGAATATCCCCAAGCACTTGAGTCATCGCCATACAGAATTATGGGCATCGCTTTTCAGCACCGTAAACTGAACTCATCTTTCTTTCTTTTCTCCAACACTAAAATTTCCAGAGGCAATAGCAATGGTGCTAGCACCTGCATACTATCAGAACTGAAGCAACAGGCTTGGGGGGGGGGGGGGGGGAATATGAGGCTTAACAAGTCTTCCATGCACTTCAACTCCAGACCTCACTAAGGGATCATCCACAGGTCCGTGATTTTTAGGCACTAGTCTGAGTGGGTTTTTTGTTTATCCTGCCACTTTCCTGGGAAAACCCAGTGTTTAGAACATTAGAACAAATGTCAACCCATGGAAAACCCAATTGCTGTCTGTTCCGATTCAGTGCTAAACAGCTGGTTTTCCTGGGGAAAGCAGGAGGAGAAACCAAAATTCCCTTTCAGACCCATGTCTAAAAATTACAGACCTGTACCTAAAAATTATAGCACAAACAGAATTGTGGATGATCCCTAGCAGCATTTTTAAAATTAAAAATATAGGTTAATAATAATTTATTATTTATACCCTGCCCATCTGGCTGGGTTTCCCCAGCCACTCTGGGAGGCTCTTAACCAAAAATTAAAAACACAACACTGCGTTAAAAATTAAAAACTTCCCTAAACATAACAAATAACAAAAGCAAACATGCACAACGAATTAACAATATGTTGTGTCATTTCTGTCATAACTGGTATGTGTTCCAGGAGAGAAGAGGTGGAGATAAATGTCCCATCTCAAAGAGAGTCATATCCCACGTTTTTTCCCATATAAATTTGTCCTGGGGGACATTGCTGGAATTGCCTTGGGCCCACAGATGAAGTCCCACCAAATTGTGGCAAATGACTCAGACTCAGCTGTCCCCCTGCAAAATTTAAGTTGCTGTGTTAGTTTTTCTGATGGTATAAAAATGTTTTCCTAACAGTCTATCATGAAAGTTTGCACCCTCTGCCACCTTTAAGGGACGATCAATCTAGCAGCAACCAACAGGTAAGTAGTAAGTTCATTTGTGGATATATCGGAATGATTTCTGGTATGTCCATTTGTAGCTGCTATGTGCAGGCTAGAGATGGGAAGGCCTGGGAAAAAACCTGAAAAAATGGGGGGGGGGATGAGGGGGAAATCTGGTCCCCCCCCCCATTTTTTCCAGGCCTTCCCATCTCTAGTGCAGGCCACTTGAAATTTCTCAATGAGATGTCGGTGGCTTTAGGGTAAGCTACCTATAAGTGCATCACCAGGTGGACTGAATGCTTTTCTCCACATCACTGAAAAGTGGTCTGAAAACATCTGCCTGCTCAGAGAAAGTCATTCAAAGTCATTCATTGGCCTGCAGTCCATGGGATAGGGATGCCCTATTCATTCCTCACTTAAATCATGGGGTGCATCTTCCTGCAACAGACCCAGCCATCCTCTAGAACTGAAGAGACAAAGGTGTGTGGCATAGAGCTCTTCTGCTATTCCTAATCATGTTCCTGGAGAGGAGCCACTGGCTACTGCTATGGGCACAGTGTACATGGGCCACATGCCTGGGCATGTTGCAATGTTTTCAGCACATTGTGTGCTCAGCGGAGGGCTATAAGGGGAGTTACAAGGCTCCACGGAACCCTTTGAGCCTTAGAGAGGAGACCGAGAGATGTCAGGCATCTTCAAATATCTAAAGGGCTGTGATATGTGAGGCGTGAAGGCCGCTCCCTGCATGGCCCTTTCCACCTGGCCTAGGGGGCGGGGCCCACACTCACCAGCCCTATTGAAGAGGCTCGCCCAGCTAATGTTTTATTGATTTATTGAGTTTAATATGCTGTAAACCGCTTTGAGATGTTTATTAAAAATATAAAGCGGTATAGAAATGTGTGTGTGTGTGTGTATGTATATATATATATATATATATATATATATATATATATATATATTTTATAATAATAATAATAATAAATGGAGCAGGCTTGTTTTCTCCTGCTCCATAGACTAGGACCTGAACCAATGGATTCAAGTTACAATAAAGGAGATTCCAACTAAACATTGGGAAGAACTTTCTGACAGTAAGAGATGTTTGACAGTAGAACAGACTCCCACAAGAGCTGGTGGACTCTCCTTCCTTGGAGGTTTTTAAACAGAGGTTGGATGGCCACCTGTCATGTATGATCTAGCTGTGATTCCTGCGTTGCAGGGGATTTGACTAGATGACCGTTGGGGTCCCTTCCAACTCTACAATTCTACAATTCCTTTCTTGTATGTTCAGCCTGTACTTTCTCACTCCCGGAGAAGTATGCTTTTGGGGGCCATTCAAAAAAAGAAAGAAAGAGGCATCGGAACTGACTGTTCCTGGCCTAATCCATTCACAACAATGATAACGACGGTCACAACTTTTCATGTAGCACCATCTCCCCAAATTCTGGCACTCAAGGAGCCAGACAGAGAATAACAAATGCACAAAGATTTTCAAGAGGAAGGAAGATACCATAAAGGAGAAATCAACTGCTGACAAGTCCACAGCACAGTTAAAACAAATCGGCTTTCAGGTCCTCTTTAAAGATAGGAAGGAAGGCACAGCCGTGAACACTGAAGGGAGAGATCGGCGACGAAGGCACAATCGCCCACAGGCTTAAAGTGGCAGGAGTCCCAACAGCAGGTATGTCCGGGAACAAAAAAAGCTGAAGAGTTTTTAATTTGACAGGTCAAGTCTGTCAAGGTGAAAGCTGCCAAACTGCAGCTTAATTATTAACCAGCCCTGATTTGTTTGCATCAGCCTCAGTACTCAGCTTTCAACATGGCTTGCACCCGAGACTCCCAGCTGTCAAGTCCAATTAGTCCTGATAAGGTCTGGAGATGCCAGGCAGGGAAATGAATGTGCCAGTTCCTTCTCGGCTCCCATCTCTGCTTTCCAGATATGGCAAAGGTTGGGAGGAAGTCATTCCACCTTAACACCCCTCGTTCTGAACTTAAGCAAGTGCTAAACGGCAGGCGGGAGGCAAGATGCCCTCTTTCTGGACAAGGAGAAATGGAGGGTGCATTTCCAGGATGGTGGGGCAAGCCTACCCTTATTGAAAGGTGTAAATCACAGGCACTCTGGAGTGAGTGAAAGTGGTTCCAAAATGATACTGAGATTTACTTTAGAGGAAAGGAAGGTGAGTCTTCACTGAAAACATCACAAAATATTTATGTCCAGGTGGATAATGATCACGTCCATCCTGGACATTACACTTCTTGTGATGACTGAGACTCCTGTGCCAAATTCCCCATCTATCTATCTATCTATCTATATCTATCTATCATCTATCTATCATCTATCTATCATCTATCTATCTATCTATCTATCATCTATCTATCTATCTATCATCTATCTATCTATCTATCTATCATCATCTATCTATCATCTATCTATCACCTATCTATCTATCTATCTATCTATCTATCTATCTATCTATCTATCATCTATCTATCTATCATCTATCTATCTATCTATCTATCATCTATCTATCTATCATCTATCTATCTATCTATCTATCATCTATCTATCACCTATCTATCTATCTATCTATCTATCTATCTATCTATCTATCTATCTATCTATCATCTATCTCTATCATCTATTCATCCATCCATCCATCCTGCATGAATCACCCTCAATATAAAAATGAACTGTAGGATGATATAAGAAGACATTTAAAAACTATCAATTTATTATAAACCAAACCAACAGTGCAATAAAACTAGGATGAACCAAACCTTCAACCAGCTAAAAATGCTATAACATGCCTGGGCAAATAAGATTTTAAGCACATGCCAAAAAGAACACAGTATTGGTGTCAGGCATGCCTCCCTTGGGTACATTATTTGTGCGTTATTGTGGCATTTTTTTAATTGCACTATTTATATTTATCATTTAAAATTTGTTTTAAACTTTACTGTACATTGCTCAGAAAACTATGGTATGGGGTGATTAACAAACAATACTACAACTATTAGTTTAAATAATCATGCATTGGTGAATTGTTTTACATAGCGACAGATGGTGTGAATTATCTGTTGTAGGGGTATTTCACTGCATAAACTGTGATGAACGAGGCTCTGATGACCCATAAGTTCAACATGTGTCTGATATGTCAGAATATTCGAACAATGAGTCACTCTGGCAGAAATTTGAGTTGGAGTAGCTTCAGTCACAACTTAAGTGTGGTTCCTTTTACATGACTACTAGAATTCCATATCTCTGAATCTTGGCAATGTCCAGATATGAAACTCTGGACTCCTTCCTTATGTTTGCCGTTACATAGCTAACCCTCATGACCAAGATTCTCAAAGAGGGAAGGTGTTAGAAGAGTCACAAAGTCTCTCGCCCTGTGGCTCTCGACATCTTTTGGAACTTCAAAGCCCAGTTAAGGTGCCACAACAGTTAAGAACATAGCAATATTTCCTAGTACACCTTTGAATGTCAAACATTCAGATAGATGCTCATTGATGGTGCAGGTCAGGAACAGGCAACAGTGGCCTTCCAGATATTGTTGGATTCCTCAAACCTCCCTCAGCTTCTGCCCACATGGTCAATGGTCAGAGATGATGGGAGCTGTAATCAAGTAACACTTGTAGAGCAGAGGTCCTCCATCATAGGTCAATGTTAGAATATAGGATTAAAAAGCCCACATGCTTTCATCATTCCTTCACATCTTCATACACCCTAATTTGAATTGTTCTGAATTTGGATAGTTTTAGGTAGGCATCCTTACAAACATGTAATGCCTAGTTCTGAGAGACAAACAAACAAGCAAACAAACAAACAAACAAACAAACAAACAAACGGGTTATCAAGAGCAACCAAACTTTTGAAGGGCAGAGACAACCTGTAATGTACATAGAAGACGCATGAACATGGGGACAATACAACCATTGTGTCACACTGTCACAGAGTGAGTGAGTGAGTGAGAGAGAGAGAGATGGAGGAGAGAAGGAGAGTGTGTTTGTGTGTGAGAGAGACAGGAAGCGTTTTCTATGCAGAGCTGGGCCTAAAGAAGGCTACACAACATAGAAGTTTTGTGGTGGAGGGGAGGCAGAAGCTAGAGGCAAAGAGACTTCAATGTAATTTTCAACGTAATTTTTTCCAACACTCCTGAAATGTTTGCATTTTCTAAATCTAACATGACATGGACTAAGTGAAAATGTCACCTCCATTCTTTACTTATTAGTCATGATCTGTCCTGAGTGGCACTCTACGTGCGCAGTGGCATATGCATTTTTTATGTTGCTCTGGATATCATCTGCCACAGGATTTACAGGGTTTGAAGTACATCGTCCATGCGTCCAAGGGATGTCAACGAAGCCCGTGGAAGGGGGCCCGACTGCAGAAGTTAAGTGGAGGAGAAGTGTCATTATATAAACCTTGCTCACTCAACAGCTCATCTAAAGGAGGGGGGTGCTGTCTGGAGCAGATGTGGTTGGTGAGGAATTGGTGCTGTGTTCTGGGCACCTTTTTTCTTTCCTAACATGGTCAGAGATTTAGCCTCTTTCCTTATTAACTTAAGAGCAACTTCCAGTAGTGCCAAGTGAGTGAATTATCCAATGCTATCTGCCAAAAGCAATCAAATCTGAGCACGAGAAAGGGCAGAAATCGTATTATTTTAATACATATTATTTGGTTCCAGAAGATCTGATTAAATTAGCACACTACTGAATTAGAGCAACAAAATTACTATGGGAACAGCTGAGAAAGACTTCCTGAAACTGAAGAGCTGATCGAATTATAAGAAGGAAAGAGCCTCTTTGCTTCCCAGTTATTCTCCGGTTGATGTCTCTCTGTTTTTTTACACAAGGGATCCAGGTGTGTATACAAAGAATGTAATACAGAAATGTCTCTGGGGGTGTTTTAGTTTTGTCTCTCTAGATAACAGGAAGCCACCAATCACAGCAGCTTCTTGAATCCTGAGTGCATGTTGGCATTGAAATGTACATTTACAACTAAGAGAGTATGCATATTCATATGCCGTTCTTACTCTACTTTATACAGTCATACCTCATGTTACGTTTGCTTCATGATACGTTTTTTCAGGTTGTGTCCTGCCCCCCCTGGAAGTACTGGAAAGGGTTACTTCTGGGTTTCGCCACTCGTGCATGCGTAGATGTGCAAAATGTCACACGCATGTGCAGAAGTGGCAAATCGCAACCCGAGCATGCGCCGCTGCAGGTTGCGTTCTATTCATGTGGCGAACAGGCCTCCGGAACGGATCCCGTTTGCAACCAGAGGTACGTATATGCTTTTGCACATACTTATAAATTCTTTTTGGGGTGGAAAAAAAATGATGGCGAGAATCATTTCTAGCTAACAGAGATTTGGGAGCTTGTTGGCCCCTGTGTGCTTCCACCAGTAGCCCCCTAAGTTCCATCCACTTCTTTTTTCTGCTTGAGGAGCTCCTCTGCTAACAGGGATTGGGTCATCTGACATGCAATGTTATGCAGACCTACTGAACGCGAGCCAAAGGTTACATGCAAGGTGCCATTACCGATGAACACACTAGGTGAACTCTGTGGTGTGTGACGGAAGCCATATAACTTTTAGACTGGAGGCAGGGAACAGCTTTTAAGAGATGTGAGCGATATGATAAAGCCATTGTTGCCTACGATGTAAACACTCGTCTCCTTTGTCCTGTTATCAGTGATGACCAGTCTGGTGGTTTGCTGCCAGGAATTTCTGGCAGCTGCTCTGAAGAAAGTAGGGGTGGCAAAGTGCATTCTAAGCTATAACAATGGGGAGGCAGCAGTGGAGGAAAGGGCATTGCAGTCGTCCCTGGAGAAATGTGTGGCTGCTTCCTAGAGGGCCTCAGCAGCCTATACAGGCATTTGGCCTGCTAGCCAGTCAGCAGCCACTGCTTCTAGGGGGTTGCTGCTAAGAATGGGCTCAACTCCTTTCCTCAGTTATTCAGCTGCTGCAGAAAGTAATTATTTCCAGGGATTCCCTCCGCTGCCCACTGATGCCCTCTATTATTCAAGACAAAAGAAGGTTTGCACTACATACACCTATACACTTTAATTTGTATTGGTTCACTGCCCAGAGAAAGTTAGTTTTGGATGGTATGCAAACAGTGTTAATAAATAAAATGGCAGTCTAGTCAATTTCTACACATGGAATGGGAAGGAGGACGCCATTTTGCCCTTTGCATCTTAGGCCAGCTTCAATGTACTCTTGGTGGGGTATCTCACTACTGTGTGACTTTAGCCAGCAGGCTTTGCCAAGACCATAACAATTCAAAACAATATGCCATGGACTCTCTCTTTCTCTTTTTCTCATTCATATATTATATATGCACTTTATTAGCATCAGATTTTGGCATATGTCCGTTATCTCAGTAACTCGGATGTCCTGAGCGTGGCTTTATTTCAAATGCCTCTCTGCAACATAGCCTTCTAAGAAAATTTGATAGAGGGCACTTTGAGTTGGTCCACAGAGCTGCAGCTGTCACGCCAGAGAAGCACTTGTCAATCTCCGTGCACATAGATCGTTTCTGAGAGCTGCAGCCAGAAGGACTCTGACAGATTCAGGGAAAGGGAAGGTGATGGTCCAAGCACATTTGAATGCAAAACACCAGCCTCCTTCTCCGGGCTGTGAGGCAGATTCTTATCATTTTGCACTCTTTTTTTTAGGGCACAAGCTGAACCATAATTAAGTGTGCAGGTGACACAAAGGGGAGCCTTTGGAGACTGGGCTGACAATAGCCACTGTCTGATCCTATGCGAATGAAGGTGGCAAGAATGTCAGTCACTGCGGGGGGAGGACCACTAGAAACTGCACAGATGGGGAATGAAAGAGAGCTAAATATCGCAAGCGAGGGCAGCAGGAGGTGGGGAAGTGGGAGGTGGAAAGCAACAGCATCAATTACTGCTTTCCAAGAGGCTTGTTTACATCCTGCCTGCCTCTTGGTAATGCTGTCCATTAAGCTGTGGATGTAAATGCAAACTTTCTTCACATCACGATGACAGGTCACTATTGACACCCACTAGAGTCTTAAAGTGGTGTTTTACAAATGGTAAAAATTTGTGCTTTCTCCCTTCTGTTGAAACCTCCAATGGAAGCCCCAGGCAGAAATGAGCATAGTTCAGTCTCGAAATGGTCTTTTAAGTCAGGGCTACAGGCAATCTGAGTGGGGGCAGCTCCTGGGTGTCCCCTGATTCCTGATACAGAGGTAGGAGCAGGGAGCTTCTAGCCCTTCAACCACTTAACTCGTCTCAGTAGAGTTACCTGAAGAGAACAGTACTCTTTGCCTGATAACAGAAGCATTGCCACCATGCTACTGAGGCCTTCGCCTGAATGCATACAGGAGCCCTGGCAGCAGTACAGAATTTGGGAATACCGGCTGGCTGGTGTGGTGGCTAAATGCCAGGTCTGTCTGCAAGAAAACATTGATCACCCAGGATTTGCTCATGGATGAGGGGGCTCACTGGGCAGATTGTGAGCCTATGCTAACCTAGCTGTGCCTGTCTGGGTACTTGGTGAAGCACCATTGCAGGGCAGAAGGACGGGGCAGGGGATCATGAGATCATCCATAAAAATTCCATCACCCTCACCAGGAGATCGATGTGCACTGTGCCTGAGGGACTGCTTGTGGTAATGTGGCAACTTCACCATACAGTTTCAGGTGAATCTGGAAGCAGGGCACCTTTGACACCTGGGTGTGTGTGTGTGTCCCATCCTATTTTGTGATGGTAAGTTATTTAAAATTGTTGTAACGCACTCTGGAACCTTAACTTGAAGGGTGGGTAATAATACTAATAATCTGGTAGGTCTCTCTCTCTCTCTCTCTCTCTCTCTCTCTCTCTCACACACACACACACACACCCTGCCCCCATCACCCCCAAATGCACTGTCTCCATTTCAGACCTTCCCGGCACTGAGAGGGAAAGTCTGAAGTGGGTTTCTAAGTACACATAGCAGAAGGCTCTTAGAATTCATCCTATGATCACAGTTCCTGTTCAGATTGTCCAGCATACCATCAAATGCCTGAATAGGGCCTTACAGCAAGTATGCAAAAGGGGCTCCTTTCTGTACAACGACCTGCATCAACAATAATAAGCGCAGTGAAAGTGAGGGAGTTTCCTCTTCTGCTATTACTGTGTTTATTCGATCTGGGGAAGAGCAAGGACATAGCAAGGCTCTCCTGTTCTGGCAATCCCACCCAAATCCTTGCTACCTTGGAACAGATAAGAAATTCACAGCATGTGTGTGGACATGGAGAGAACTCTCAAATTAGGTTGTCATCAAGGAAAATTTTGCTGCACAAATGCGCAGAAACAGGTGTGAAGTATCCTTTCTGGCCTGAGGGCCTCCTTTCCTTCTGGGAAGCTTTCTAAGGGGCATATGCCAATGGTCTTAAATTCATATAGTCTCAATGCAC
Source organism: Podarcis tiliguerta (assembly GCF_965153285.1). NCBI lineage: Eukaryota > Metazoa > Chordata > Lepidosauria > Squamata > Lacertidae > Podarcis > Podarcis tiliguerta. The sequence continues at coordinate 89,035,701 of NC_139534.1, forward strand.
AGCTTGATACATGAAAGGTCAAGGAGCTCCAAATAAAAGGGAAGCATTGAAATCAAGGCCACAACAAAGAGAAGAACAGAGCAAAGAGCAAACCAGCTAAGGGAGAGAGAGAAAAAACTTACCTTGTGTCAAGAGGAGTGCTATATAAAACAGAAATATAAAAAAGAAGAGAAAAAGGGAACAGTTAATAACTTATGCATGGCAGTTTCATTTTGCAGATGGCTGTATTAAATGAGCAATGAACTTGACTTGATGTAGCTGTGAATTGTCTGCCGCCACATGCTAGATGCAGGTTTGTGAACATGCCTGGTAGCAGCAAAATGAACATGAAGCTGGAGAGAACAGGTGTGTACCAAAGGTTCTGGCTACCAGAGGTTTCCCCCTTTCCTTCATGAGCAGAGGCAGGGAGGTGGGGCTTGAAGGGGTGGGGTGGGTCTCTGGAGTCAGAAAGCGTGCCAATTCGCAACACTTTCTCAAGATCTGGGATAAGCCAAAGCTCAACCCAAATAAGTTGTTTTTTCTGATGGGGACTTCAGTCATGTTAGAACCCTTAGAATAATTGGTGCTTAGCGACTGTAACTTTGCCTTTGCTCAAAAAGTAAGGTGTGAGTCATGATTCATGCTTAAAAATGAACTTTAAGTCACCTTACTCCGTAGCAAAATTACTGTTGCCGCAGTGGGAAATAAAACATTACCCCATCTACTTTGCATGCTCGCTTTGATAAGTCCTTTAGCTACGGTAATTGTCAGTGATATTCCACCTATAGCTGTAAGGGGGCCTGGGTACAATTCCAAGATACAAAGTGAAGCTCATGGCATGGCCAGAGATGGAAGTATAATTGACGGCCCCAAGGCTAATGCCTAGACCTTCCTTAACTTTCCCCGGGTATGTTACAGAGAGTTACAAATGAGGTTGTAAAGCAATCCCGAGAACCAGAACAAATTTGTCTAACTGTATTTTGAGCTCTGAAATCATCTTTTTGTGATTTTGTTCTATAAGATGCCGGTTAAGTCAGGTGCTATTGAACCCTAGAGCTGTAAAAGTACAAGATAAAACTACAAGATAAATGTACTGATAAAACAACAGGAGCTGTAATGCTAACAATGACTACTAGCCACAACAAATAACTTAGGCCAAATGATTACATATCTTTCTCAATCTCACAATGCAGCTGGAAATCTCTTCTGACCCAAGTCTTTTAATTTCTATTTGCTAATTGGAAGTCTCCAGGTGAGACAGACGGCTGCCAACAACAAATTGGTAGTCTGACATGGATAGGAGTAGTTTAACCACAGAACTGTTAATTTAGGTTTAGACAGCTAATAATCTTTTTAATGCTAAGATGCCTCATTTAATCCCATTATATCTCTTTCTTTTTTCATGTTTCAGATTTAATATGACTCATAGGAATTTTGTAACAGGAATTGGTTTTTTTAAGCCAGTCACCATTGTTTCTGTAACTACATTACTTTGAAATTCATTTAAAAACTTGTATGCTTTGAAATTTAGTATGTCTGAAAGCTTAGGGATGGAAATGGCTTTTCTCACTCAGGTACCAAGAACCAGACTGAGGAAGTACAAGCCTGCTGGTTCCCCTGGACCTTTCAGTGGCTTTTGATACCACAAGCCACGGTATCCTTCTAGATCAGTTGGCCGGATTGGGCCTGGGAGACATGTGGAGGCCTGGTCCGTAATGGAAACCCAGTAACAGACAGTAGTATTGGAGGGCCTTTATATCACCCCATGGCCAATGAACCATGGGGTACCTTCATGGTTTTTAACATTTATAAGAAACTGTTGAGAGATGGCACCTGAATGTTTGGATTTAAGTGCACCAACATGAAGATGACATGCAATTCTACCCCTCTTTTTCATCTGATAATCCCAAGGAGTTCCTAAACTAATGCTTGGAGACGCTTTTGGGTTGGATGAGAGCAAAAAAGCTAGAATTAAATCCAGGCAAGGTGGGCATTCTGTGGGGAGGAGAATTGCTGTCTCTGGATAGAGGGGTACAGGTAGACCTAGGTGAGTTTCCACTCCCCCAAAGGATCATTTGGGTGAGATCCTGGATTTATTACTATCTGGGAAGACCCAGCTAGCTGCAGTGGCCAGGTGCATTTGTTTCCAGCTTTGGCTGATATGCCAATGGCAACCTTTCTGAGAGAGGTCTGATCTTGTCTGAGTTATCCATACACCTGCCACATTCACTGTAATGTGCTGAATGTAGGGCTGCCTTTGAAGACAATTTGGAAAATGACTGTGATTGGAACATGCAGCACTTATACTGTACCAATTGCTCTGATAGCTAGTAAGCTTCCAAGTCCACTTTAAAACCTTAATGGTCTGGGGGTCTGGGTTACTTGAAAGGCTGCACCCATAACAGACTGCTTGTGCCCTGAAATCAACAAAAAGAGGCTCTATTTGTTTAGGTGCCAACCTGTTAAAACTATTGGGCTGGTGGCCACCTGTAATAAAGGTTCTTACTTGTGAAAATATGTCCCTTTGGGGATGAGGCAGGTCTCATCCTTAATAAAGCCCTTCAGAGGGCTTTGAAGACATACCTCTTTTGGGCGCTTTTAATAGGCCATGTTGGGAATTTTATGCCGTGAGTCCTTTTAGTTTAATTTTGTTTTGCTGTTTTATTTCTAAAGTTAATGGGCGGGATTATTTTTCTCCTTCTATCCTGTAAAACAATTTTAGATATACGGTAGTGCAAGTTGTTTTGTGGAGAAGATTTCTCAAAAGCAGGTTATAAATATAAATAAACAAATGACTGAAAGTTCATCCCAATGTAAAATGCTATTTATCATTGTTTTGAATATGATAGTAGGATGGTCAAAAAAGCAGTTTAAAGCACACCATTATATTCTATACATTAATATGCATGTGTTAGAAATGTACTTATTTTTTTGTTCCTGATATTGTTTATGCAGGTAAGCATAATTTATGAAAATAAATTAAAAATCATTGCAAAAGTTAATGGTGGAAAGCATGAATCTAGGGGTAGGACATTGCTGGCAGTCTGCAGTGCACATACAACCAAGTCTCTGCTATTTTTATATCTGCTATCTGCTTCTTTGAAAGGTTGCCTTAGGAGGAAATATAATTCTGAAATAAGAATGTAATTAAGAACAGTCTGGAGAAATATGACCTTTTTGATAAAAGTGTGAAATGGAGACAGGTTAATGTGCGTTATCTTTTCAATGTCTTGGGAAAAGATCTTCTACGAATTTAGCCTGCATACTGTAATCTAATCAGAAGGAACAGATGAGCCCCTCTCCTTGCTCCCATGTGCACCCATCAATGGTATTGCAGCTTGCAGATCACAATGTTGATGGTGAAACCCTCTCAAACCATGTCTTACATTCTGCTTCTGGTTTTTTTGGGGTGGCACTATCTACAAAAGGCCAGTCTAGAAGGCTGCTTAATTTGATTGCCATTTAAGAATCCGAGCCCTGTATCTATCAATGTCATCCTATTAGTGCAAGGGTCACTGCTGATTTTGAGCTGTTTGGATTTATTTGCATGTTTTGTAAACTGACTTGTCTCCCCAACCCCAATGCTTTGCACTTTGATAACCGGCTGTTGTGAACTGCTTCGGGCATGGGTAATTATGGAAAAGGGACATATAAATACACTAGATTTTTTAAAAACAACAACACAACCACTTCTGTGATAAAACCAGCACCTTTATGTCTCTTAAAACATTCATTTCTTGATGATCTGGGATATTTTCCTTTCATTTGCACTTCACTCTAGTAATGGAGTGTTTTTCTTTCACTTCTAATGTTACACATGAATATTTGAAGAACACTATCAATGAGATTTCAGGAATGTTGGTTGGCAAGGAAAAATATAGGTATAAAAAGGAGAATTCCCTGGATGCCAAGATCCAGGTTTGGGGCAAGAACTCTTGGGTGAGAGAACCCCAGCAGATATTTAAAATCACAAAACATGCAGCAAAGTAAAGTGTGGAAATATAGGCTGTTAGATCTTTAAAATATGCCCTTCAACTTCTTCCAAAGTTCCCCTCTTCCCTTAGCATAGAAAAAGACCACATATTTAGTAAGTTAAAAAATTGTTTACTTACAAGCTCACCAAAGGTCAGATTCAGAATACACAGCATTCAGAATACACAGGCAGCAAAACTTAGGTTAGTTACAGTGGTGAAGGTTCCTAAATTATTGGTACAGGAACTCAAGAATGACTTTTAAAAGAGGCCATGTGTTCTGAGCTTGGAGCAACTGGCCCAAACCTGGAGTTCACATGGTAAACTATGAGGGAATAGGCTTCCCTTCCAATCCCTCTCAAGGTCTGGTTGTTGTGCTTAAGTACAGGAGCTTTCCTTTGGCAGAGCTGTACTCAATTTCCCCTTCTGCACCCAATTGCCTTCTTGTCCAGGTCTGGCGCTGGTGCAGTGCATCAATCTCTTCCTGTGTAGCATCCCTTCACAGGTGAGCTTCAGCAGTTAGCATCTGCTCTATCTTGTCCTAGGTGGAAGGTTCTAGAGGTTGCGATGACCTTGCAAGACGGGACAGTTGTGGGGCTGAGTCTTGGTGAGCACCTGACACCTGGCTCTGGAACCTCGCCTGCTTCTTCATCACCCTTTAATGTAAACATGTCGTCATTAGCCTGCTTCCCTCTGGCTGTGCTGCATCTTGGAATCTGCTCCTCTGCTTCTCTTTCCTGTTCGGCATCTGTGCTAAGTGGTGTGACAGTAGAAGGCAGATCTGGACTGTTATACATCAGTTCTGGTAAATTTATGAGGGCTTGTGTTTCTTCCTCTGATTCACCAGAAAAGTCCATCACAGTTCCTCTCTTGTCAGCTCTCCTGTATTCATCAAAATGAACCACATGTCTTGTGCTGACTTTCCCAGTACTCAAGTCCATTGCTCCGTATCCTTTGCTTCTCAGAGCATAGCCAATCACAATAGTCTCTTCTGCTCTGGAATCTAACTTGTGCCTATCCTCCTTGGGTACACAGGCATGGGCAATACTGCCAAGTGTACGTGGTTGGCAGTCTATTTTAGAGATATACTCCAGTGGCTACTGTATCTTCCCAGATGCGTTTGGGAAGGCCAAAGTCACTCAACATGCACAAAGCCATTTCCAGAAGAGATCTAAACTTTCTCTCAGTGATGTGAGCTTTGCTGGCACCCAATGGAAAACATGATTTTTCCTGACAACTCTCTGTTTCCCCATAGTTCTTCCTCTGGGACTTCAAAACACAGAGTTGTCTCTCACACAACTCCCTTTCTCTTTCATTTCTTGGGGTGGGAGCTAACAAGGAGAGCTGTGTTTGCTGCCTGGGCAAACCAAACCTTGCTTTGCCTTTGTTACACATGCAGAAGTTTGTGTGGCACAGCTGGAGAGCTTCCAATGAAATGCAATTCCTTCTCCATCTTCTGAACCAAATGCCGTGATGGAATTATACCTTGCATTACACCCTTGAGGCCATTATAATTTAGACTTTGGAGCACCCTGACTGAAAAAGGAGACCTGGTGCTGTAGCCCCTCTAATGCTGGAGTGTCAAAACTGCTGTGCGAAGGGAATATCCAGCCCAAATTTCCCTGGGGGGCTGACAAAGTAAAAGGAAACCTAGACCCCAGTTGTCAACTAATGTGACACTCAAGCCATCAAATGAGTTAACAGCCCAGTGAAAAGATGTCATCTTCCTAGCAAGGAAAAAAAAAAGGCTGGATTTACTGGAGGGACACTCAAAAGGTACTGACAGTAGGGCAACCAGAAAGGTGACACAATCTGCTGGAAGGCTTCTAGGCCCTGTTATGTTTCGCCAACAACGGTTTGGTCCCTGTCACTGCAGATAAGGGAAACATATAGAACCATGGGACTGCAGAATGAGATTGGGAAGCCTTGGAGCCAATCAGTGGAAGGGAGAAGAAGGCAACCCATTTCCAGCTCTAACAACGAGAAGTTCAACAACTCTTGGTGGTGGTTGTTGTTTTGCATTTGCATATCACAAATGGAACAAGGGCATTGGCAAGAAGAGATATATTTGCTGGTGGGTTCTGATCCCTGTGCTCCTTACCAAGCTACAAATGAAAGAGAAAGAGGATACCCACCTCAGGCCTAATCTGTGGGGAGGGGGGCATTGTCACAGAATGAGATTACAAAAGAGGGAAATGTCGGGAAACTGATAACACACAGGATTATGAGGGCCGAACATAGTTACAGCCAATAATTCTGAAGGGAATTCAAACGTAAAATGGCTGAGGAGCTCACAAAATACAATTTAATTCAATTTAGCTAATACACTAGAAGCCTGGAGGGTAACAAAGATTGAACATCTTATAGGATGAATTTATCTAAATAGGATGAACAGTTAATCCGGGAGAGAGGGAAGGAAGAGGCACACATTGGTTCAGCCTCATTTCTCTACCAAATAACTTGGCAGAGTGAAATAAACATTAAAATATAAATTCACACAAAGGATAACAGAGCTATCAACACCTGCTCTCATTTCCACACAGTGTCTCCAGCCCAGGCAGTGGCCAGGACTCCACCTGGGTAGTTGTACATTCTCTAGGCTCAAACCCTGAAAGGGGCATCAGTCCCTGTAATAATGGTCATAGCAGCAACATGTGTGGAATATAGAAAGCTGCCTTATACAAAGTCAGGCCATTGGTCCATCTACCTTAGCACTGTTGACACTGACTGGCAGCAGCTCTCCAGAGTTTCAGGCAGGAGTCTTTCCCAACCTGACCTGGAGATGCAGAGATTGAACCAAGACTTTCTGTATGTACAGCATGTGCTCTCCCACTGAGCTTCAGTCCTTGCTGAATTTGTCTCTGCCACATTGTTATTAAAGATGAACAGTTAGGGCCAACTAGATGTTACGGTAGGAGATCTGGGACTGGACCTCCTCTGATTTTTATCTGTACCTAAAAGCACTGGAAGGGAAAAATCAAGAGTATAGAAATAGTAGAACCAAGGAAAAAGCTAACAGGGTGGTTGTGGGTACCATTGCTGAAGTGCATTAGGAAAGGCTGGGCTGGGCTGGGGAGGGCGAGAAGAAAGGTAGAGCTTATTAGGTGCCGGTAACAGACCTGCGAGAGGGAGAAGAAGCGTTGATGGAAGGTTGGCATTCCCTTAGCTGAGAGGCAAAGGAGTGGATTGGGAGGATTGGAGGATTGGATTTAGGGGATTATGAGTAAGCATTGGAGATGTTTTGTTCAAAAAAATTAGCTTAAAATACTTGATTTAAAACACTTGAGTAGTTTCATCACACAGTTTTAATTTCTTTGTTTAATATTCCATTATGAACCCTCAGAATAGGGCAGGATTACCATACACAAACAAATCAAGCTCTTCTGGCTTTATGCTTGAAGGAATTGGTGCTTTAAAATTTTGCAGCCTTTTTTTAAGAAGAGCCAACAAAACTGTCTCCTCAGTATTATTATTATTATTATTATTATTATTATTATTATTATTATTATTATTATTATATTGGAGAACCATTATTTAATGTCACTTTTAAAAAAACGGCTGTACAAAAGCATCAATTTATTTAACCATAAAGCCGAGAGAACTTGATTTGTTTGTACGATATGTACTATACTAGGAAACACAATTTATTGATCTAACATATTTAATGCATGCTTTGTTATAAATTAGAAAAAAACCTAAACTTTAAAAGTGAGTTTATCTCTGCCTTCTTAAGACTTCTGCATTCAGTGGTCTAGGATGCTGCTCGCTTTGGTCAGCGGTTTGGTACACTGGGACCCCCTTGACAAGACCCACTGAAATGAAGAGGAGATGTGAAAAACCTTGATAGATCCTCGTGTCCCTGCCCTTTTGAGATGGGCGCCTGCCACATGCACATAAACAGGCCTAGGAGTGACGCCTCAGAAGATGGTTTAACTTCCAAAATCAACAGACTCCTCTGTTGCTGATGTGCAGTCAGCTTCATTTTCATCTGCCAGCTAACCAGAATGTTTAGCGAGTTCCTAATGTTACAGCTGTGAAGTTTTATTAATAAAAGTACAATTTTCCCTTGCCAGGCTGTCAGATTTTTGCACCGAAGAAGCAAAACAGAATGCAAATGCTCATTGTCATGATTATGACAGAACCCGTTCATTACAATTCCAGCTGTAGGTGTTAAAAAATAAAAATTCACCAGCACCCAGTCATCCACTGCAAGTTATGCCACAGAAAAGGAGCAAGGAGGCGGGAAAGACTGTGCAAGATACAGAACTGGGGAGGAAGCTGAAAAGGCAGCCATGCAAATTGCATTCTTTTTGGGGGGGTGCTGGGGAAGAGCTTTCAGTCTCAGCATGAGGGAGAGGGAAACAGGAGAAGGCCAAAGATGTCACCGGAAGGGGGAAGAAAGCAAGAGAGAGATAGAAAGGCGGCTCACACGGCCTGAAAGGCACAAGCACTGCACGAAAGGAGGATCCGAAATAAGCTAGGCTCAAAAACTCAGAGATGGGACCGAAACAGGGTGAGAGCGAGAATATAGGAGGGAAAGGAATAAAACTTGGTCCGTGTAAAAATGAAAGAGGAAAAAAAGGGTGTGGGGGGAGGAAGCAAAAAGATTACTTTTTTGTGGATTTGGGTTTCTCTTGTTTGTTTTTCCAAAAAGAATCTCACACCTGATATTCCTCGTTCCATCCATTTCGGTTCACCAAGGGCAATGAAGAAATTCTCCTGCCTTTCGTATTCCTCCTCATCTACTATATTAACCCTTACGGTCTTCCTGTAGGGACAACAAGAAAGACATGTGTGTACAGTGGGTTGCCTGGTTGGGAGCAGACGCAGCAAACAGCAGCAGCGGCAGCACCTCCACCGCCACACCATTCCCACATGCACCATTCCCACTCCTGCCCCTGCCTGCGGCAGCCCTTTCACTGGCTTTCTATGGCACGCTGGTCGTAGCTGATCTTTAGGTGAGTCGGAGAACGTTAGAGGAGGAAAGGAGGGCTGGGAGGGGCAAGGGGCGAGGAAAGGGAACCTGGTCCTTGTTGATGGTTAGTGGAAGGTGATTTCTGCAGCACATTTAGTTGAGTGTCACATGGTAATAACAGCTCGTCAGCTGGCTCGACAATAACCAATCAAAAATGTCCATAGGCAGAAGAGAGCCCTAGACACACACACATATATACCTGAAGTGTTTTAGGAGAAGAGCCAATTTCTCTCTCACACACACATTTTATAATATCAGGTTTGGTCTTTGGTGGGGAGCATGGTTACATTAGCATACACACATACACGTACACACACGGACACCCCTTTCCATATAGGGTAGTCCTCTTGCTCTGAGAAGACACACACTGACTTTCCCCCTTTCCTCTATAAACGCACGCCTGCAATTGCAGGTCCATTTAAGTTTAACTATGGTTTACATATATATTGGTGCATGGAGCTAAAATTGCATCTTCTTGGCTCCTTTTCTGCTCTTGCTGAGAATGAATCCATCAGCATTATGCCTGAACTCTGGCCTGTAGTTTGTTTTCCCCAAACAAACCTTGCAATGGAATCCAAGAAGAAACCTTAGTTACAGCTCGTGGCTTGTTTGGAGAGGGACAATACAAGACTCGGTTTGGATGTAATGCTAACACAAACCATGGCTTAGTTCCTGGCAGTGTGGCAGCAGCAAAAGCGTGAGGGGATTAAAGTGCTTGCAATTTTTGCACTGGGCACCAGCATGTTTCTCATTCAGCTTTAAATCATAGTTAAGCTTAATGCCAACCAGGCCAGGATCTGATATGCTTACCTGATATGCTTTTTTGGGGGAGGGGGCTGGAAGTGCCTACTGTGGCTTAGAAATTTGCTTTTGCTTAATGAGGTGCTTCTAGGGCTGCCATATGTCTGGTCCCCGCCCCCCCAAAAAAGTCAATCAAAAAATCAAGTTTCTTTGGTGTTTTTGTTTTAAAAAAAGTTCAACAATGTTCGGGGTGTCTGTTCTGGTTTTTTACTTTTTTGAAATATGGCAGCCCTAGGTGCTACTCAGTGTTCATGAAATTCAGTGTTACAAGGTTAAGGGCACAATGCAATCCAACCAGGTAAGCATGTCATTTTCATTCAAAAAAGAGAACACTAGTAAGAATGCAGTTTAAATGACTTTTACAAAGTTCACTGACTTGATTCTTTCCCTTCCTAATGGGACATTATGTTAACACTACGGCTGCAGCAGAAAAGGGCTAATGGTAACACTATGGTTGCTTTTATTCTGTCAAATGCGTCAAAAGGAAGAAAATTGATCATTTCCGACTTTCTCTTTCCCCCTGGAGATTGCCCTGTAATGTCCCTGGGGCTTTCTATTAGAGCTCTTAGGCCAGTGCTAACACAATCCCTCCTAGTTACTTGTTCAGGAGAAGCAGATGTGAAAATTTCATTCCTTACATTTTGAAACCACACATAGGTAAGGTAAGTGACACAAAGTAGCTACCATCTGACACAGGCCTTTGTAATGTGAAGAATATCAGAAGCAACTCTGAGAGACAAATAAATAGCAGTCAAGACTTTTGTCAGACACCTATCTCAGGGATTTCCACATATGAGGCTTAAATTGGCTCCTAACGCAAATGAAAAATCTACCCTGGCAGCGGCAGATACTCTCTTCTGAATTCTCTGCCAAATTAATACATGGCACAAAGAGTGAGAAAAGCTCAAATGTGTTTTTTAGGGTCGCATGTTTGAAACACTCTCAATTCCCACAGTACAGTCAGGTGCAGCAGACTGCCACCATTTTCTGGTAAAGTCTCTCTATGTGTATTGAAAAGGCCTTTAAGGAAGAAGGGATTTAGGTAGCTGTGTATGTTGCCGCTGTTCCCACATCTACACTTCTGCCTCCAGGGTGATGTTGACAGCCTCCAAGGCACTGCTCAGAAACAGTCCTGGTCACAAAGATGTCAGGTCAACATCAAAATAATTGTGTGAAGGAGGAAACCCTGAAGTTGGGCTCCAGAGTGGCTCAGTGGGGAAACAGATGTGGAACAACATTTAGGTGTTGCATCTAACCTTTTCTTAAAATGCAAAATGTTACATTGAGACTCTGCCTTTCTGTTAATCTGGAAAGAAGTCATGAGGGTAAAATAAGTTCACTTGGAAATAGAAGCCAAATGCAACAAAGAGCAAGTGCATGGGTGTGCATGGGTGTGTGGGTGTGAGACAGTGAGAGAGCACACACGCAGATATGGCCAAGGGAAAATTACTGTTCAGCTATGCTGCCATTGGGGGAATCATGCCAGATCATTTTCTCAGCCAGTCGTGGCCAGTGGGGTGGAGCGACCATCCAGACATTGCCATCCCTATGGCTTACCTGGACAGGGCTAGGGCAAGACAACAGAATGGTCAAGGCTGCATGGCAGGGCCAGCTTGACGTGTTGAACTACAAAATGGTGCTCCTGCCAGGCAAGTAGGGGTGACTGAGGATCTACACTGGGAACAAGGGCGGGGATAAATTCAACCTTATCTGATGGTTAAAGTGGGAATCAAAGGCAGTCGGGGGTGGGCAGGGGCCTGCTCTGAATCACACCAGGCAGGTGCAGAGCTCAAGAGACCCCAGAGGCCAGCGCTCGCCATTTCTTCCCTGGGGGTGGGAGGAGACCAGCAGTGGCTCCTACTCATCAAGAAGTTGCTGTAGAGGCGGCACTGGGGATGGGCTGCCAAGGAGGTGGCAGATCTGGCCTCCAAGGAGTGCAGCAGCAAGATATACATTGTTTGGAGGCCAGATCTGCTGCCCCTGTGGATCCTGCTGCCTGAGGTGGTTGCCTCACCTTGCCTCTTGAGTGGGCTGGCCCTGATGCAAGGACACACAGGCAGGAGCCCTGGACTAGCTCTGCTTCCATCTTTGCACAGCCCCAACCACACCATTCCTGCTCTCAGCCTAATCGACCTCTGCATAATCACACTTCAACAGATGTAGAGAGGCTTTCATTTAGGTCTATAGAACCAATGTGGAGTTGAAATAAAAGCGCAACCATTGGGTAGAATCTGTGGCCTTATTGGCAAGGAGAGTGGCATTGGCATAAGCTCAGGAGTGCACAAGAATGGCACAAGAGCATGTTGCACACAGTGAAATGTGGAAATATTGGAAGTATGTGGCCTGAATTTCTATTTGTTCGTGATATCACCACTGACTGCAATATTATCCATTATGCCCAAAATCCAGTAAATAGAAATACCATTTTTTAAGGGCTAGACAAAAAATGATTAGTGAAACTTTTCCTTTTGCAAAGAACTAAAACAGTTACTCTTGCAAAGCGGTGTGCTGACCATTGTGCATTGCAGACACTGGGGTGTTGCCTGGCATACCAAGAGCAAATGCTGTCTGTGAGGATAGCTCCATGGAAAGAGCTTCAAGAAATACACAGCTTTACTTCATGATGGAACACAGTGCTTCACAGCCCATTCTGTGGTGTCAGTGATGGAGCTGAAAACCCCAGTGTCTAGTTATTCCAAGAATGTGCGCTGACATTCATAAGCCACACACACCACAGGCACACACACATCCCCACACCTAGAATGCATTGTCTCGCTAGCTCCCATCAGTACCATGTGACAGGTTGTGCATACACAGCAGTGTTAAGGATTGAGCAGTTGGAAAACAAAAAGAGACTATAGAGAGTGAGAAAAGAAAGGCAAGGAGACGAGAGAAAGAGGAAAGAAGAGTGTTAATGTTAGTTGGGAGAACCAGTACTACACCTTTCTGTAAACTCATATCCACCATGCGTGGGCCCATCAGCTCAATGAAGAAAGTCTTGTTTTTCTCATACTCCTCATCATCAATTACCTTGATGTGAATAGTTTTGCTGTGAATGGAAAAATAATAAGTGTCATAATGGGGAGAAGGGGCGGGGAGGCAAGCTGGGTCAAGAGAGGGAGAGAGAAGCCAAAGAGAGATTTTAGATGGTCAAAGCTTACTCACCCATTACCAATGGCAAAACACAGTAGAGATTTAAACCTTTTGCTGGGCAGCCAGCTAGTCTGGCAGAACATTGGCACCAGACGCTGGCCACAAAGTGCTAAAATTTGTTCTTTTTGCAAAACCTACTCATATGCTAAGACCTCTGTTTACATCTAAAACCTTGTTGTCATAGGAGTCATATCAGAAGGCATTTGCACACCACATACACAAGGGTTAACTTATGCAACTCAAACTGGACATTTAAGATGCATTGTTAACTCTGAGTTAAAAAATTAAATAGCATATCACAAACGGAAAGGTAATTTTTAATCACCCACTACATTTTTTAAATGGAAAATTTCAGAAATTTATGACACAATTCAGTTGGCTAGAAATGAAAACATTTTATTTTGCATCAAGGTTACAAAACACTATTCATTTTAACACTTTTTTGATTTTGTTTTGTTTTTTAAAACCAAGTAAGCAAAGATTCTGATAATATTATAAGATTGGGGCATTCCACACCAAAGTTTGTTTGTATAAAAGTGTCAGTATAAGAAAGGTGTCAGTAGGAGAAAAATGTTAGAACTCTATTAACGCTAAAAATCTGCAAGAAATCACACCTGTTCCTTGGCATATAGATCCTCATTGTTGGCCTATAAACTACAGTATACCTTTGATTTTTCTTTATTTCAAAAGCAAGCACTCATACCCCTGTAAAGTGCATGTTGTGTTAAGACAGTAATGGCAGACAGTGTTACTTCATTAACTAGATCTGTTGAATGTGACTCAGGGCCAAACTAGACATGACATTAATTGCGTGAATGCAATTGATGTGCACATTTCTCATAATGTAAAATAGCAATTACAGGAAAACCAGAGTAGTCTCAGAACCATGGGGTGGGTGGGGAAGTTTTTAACTCTTTCTCTCTTTGCAGAAAAAACCAGTCCTCCTCAAAGCTACCATTTGCACTTCAGATGAAGCCTGCATTGGTGCACTCTCTTCCAGTTCTCTGTGTGGGCTAATGAGTGCCTAAAATGATGAAGGCAAGCTATTTATTTTGACATTAATAAAGTAAAAGTAAATAATGGTAGATTTCCTCCTCCCCCCCCCCATGTGCACCCCATGCCCTTTCCAAATCTGCTCCAGATACTTGGCAGAACCACAGAACAAATTAAGGGGAGGATATGTAGGGGGGAAATGATCTGTCATGCAAGCAACCACCACCACTCTTTTCAAATATTAAAGGCACACTCTTGCATGTCAGCCATCCCTTGCTCTGTTGCTACTTCTATTCTCAGGCTTGTTTTGCAAATAACCAAAGACTCTAGTTCTTCACATCTGATAGTCTTGAAACAGTTTCAAAACTTATCCTGAGGACTTCTAAAGAAACTGCTTTCCTAACTTGCAACAGCAAACCTTAAGCAAATTATTAAGATGGTAACAAGACAGCGCTTCACTGGGGAACTGAGGAAGGAAAGAACCTGGCTGCAAAATATGAAAATAAGTCACCACTAAGGAAGTAGGAAAAGTGGGGAGAAGGGGACGCAAAGCTGCTTTCATTTGGGTAGATAACCAAAATATTCAGAAGCTCCTCCCAACATTGAAGTCCAACATAAAGGTAACAATTTGCTTCAGGAAAGTAAAATCTCTGTGGAAATGCTACCAAGAGCCCTTAAATTCCTTCTTCAGGGGCAGAGGCTCATCCATCAAGCTCTAAATCAGTCTCCCCCAATCTGGTACCTTCCAGATGTTTTGAACTACAACTACCATCAGTCACAGACAGCACTGCTGGGGAAAACTGTATTTTAAACTGTTTGAAAAACAACTATTTGAATTGGATAACAAACCCAGGAAATGGATGGTTTCCCCCTTGTTGCAAACAAAAAAAGGTCCTGTCACCTTATTTAGTCATTAATGACCCCAAGATTTTCTCATCCTGTATGTTATGTTGAATTTGCAAACATCATATAAACAGTGCTTTTTTCTTTTTCTAAAAAAAGTTGAGGGGTACTCTCATTTTCCTCCTAATTTGAAATACTGCCCCACAATGAGGCCAAACTTAGATTCACAAAATGTTTAGGGGTATACATACCCATGCATACCCCCAGAAAAAAGCACTGCATATCTATATCTATCTATCTATCTATCTATCTATCTATCTATCTATCTGGGGCATGCTGCCAGCTAGTAAACAGATGAATGGTGCTGTCTTGGAATCTATCTTAGGGCTGAAATTTATCCCTTGAGAAACTCCCACTTTCAAAATAAATTTCATTGAGACAGGACTACATCAATAAGAATATGCCACCTTAAATATTACTGAACCCCAACCCCACCCAACTCATGTGGGCAACAGGCATGCTCTTATTTCATCACTTACAAAGCACAGTGTACAGTGTTGGAGCTTGAGAGATAAGCAAAAGCCTGGTCTCTGCCCCAAGGAGCTTCAAGTTGGAATTGAGATGGGGGTGGGTTACATGAGGCAAGGGTAACAAGGAACAAATGCAAGCAAATGTTATGAAATGTTTTGCTCCCACGATACTGATTGTGAATCTCAAACTAAGGTAAGATAATCAACTCTGTTTAAGCGATATTTCATTTCATCTTTCATATTTTTGTTGGGTTACTGTGATCAAATACAATGAGCTGAAGACCTGATCCAAGATAATCAGAAGAAGAATAAAAACAAAAAAGATGGTGGCTTCATGTGTTCAGATTTACAAGAGACTGTTGCAATTATCAAGAAAAACAAAATGGAATGTGTGAAGATTTATCACTTGGTGGCAGCTTCAGTAGTCTATTATATTGAGTAACTGGTAGAAAAAAATACTAATCTAAATGCTAGCAATCACCAACTTGCAGCACAAGATAAAGTACCGAATGAAAAACAGCCTACTCTTTCCACTAATTTATTGACCTTCCAGTGTAACAGATGAATAAACAGTATAGAAAGGTTGGATTCCTACCCCTCCCCATCACCCTCTAATACCAAACTCAGGTGGTGAGTGCTGAGACAAAACAGGACCACCGAGGAACAAGAGGAAAAGTATCAGGATGATGGTGATAACTTAAGGATGTGTAAATATTTTCAGTTCCTCTCGGTTTGTCATTTATCCAATCTTAAGTTCATTTCATCATACTTCCATATCAGTTTGCAACTTTAAAAAAAAAGTCCTCATGAAAATTTATCCTAATAAACATATTTTTGTATGCAATTTCTCGTGCATGCTTTACTTGAGATTCCTGTATAGCAGGGGACTGGACTAGATGACCTTCAAGGTGTCTTCTAACCCTACAATTCGATGGTTCTATACTTCTCCTCAGCACTTATAGTCAGCACTATTCGGTGCAAAGCGTGACCTGCAACAAAACACTGCAGCGTATTCTTATCTCCTAATAGAAGTATTCCTTTTTAGGTTCCAGTCATCCATGCCCTCCTCCAACATGCCATTCTGTTCCTCACCACCAACTCTCCACTCTTCTTTTCCAGTTGATCTAGACTACTGAGTCATTTCGGGGGTTTTGCCTGTTTCCTTAATGTACCGTATTTTTCGTTCTGTAAGACGCCCCCATGTATAAGACGCCCCCTATTTGGGGGTACTTAGATTTAAGAAAATGGGGGAGATGTATCAGTGTATAAGATACCCCCTAATTTTTTACATTATTTTTTAGGGAAAAAACCTAGTCTTATACACAGAAAAATACAGTACTTCTGCAAACCTGGGTTTTTCCCCAAGGGATGGAAGAGAAATTCAGTTCAGTTCATATTCAATGGCAAGTCTAACTAATTTACATTTCCCAAAACAGCATGCCATCCATTGAAATATGCCCTTCTCCAAATTTTGCAAAGCAGTTGTTAAGCCTTGTAATGTGTACAAAAAGGCATACGGTAGGGCAAACTGTTCACAAAACGAATGTGTTATTGAAAAAGAACATAGAAAAAGGCATTGCATTGTTGAAAACGGTTGTGCAAAAATGTGTATAAATGGGAGAAATTTGCACCAACATCTCAAAGAACTTTCCTAAGGAATTATAATTTTAAAAAATAAATAATTAGCAAACTGATGTGGAGATATAGAGATCTGAACCTAAGAATAGAAAAATTAGAAGCTGAGAAAAAACTAGAATGGACAAATCTGCCCATCCTTAGGAGTGATTAGTCACAATAACCAAACACAGTCTCTACATACATACAGGGCAACATACGTCTGGATGCTGGGAGAAAACAACACACCCAAAGACATCTGGTTGGCAACTATTGGAAATACTGGACTAGATGGACCTTAGTCTGACCCAGCAGGACAGTTCTTATGCTATTATGAATCCCACTAACAAGTTGGAGTCAACAGCTCTGATTGCAGTTGCTCAGGGTTTTTTGGTGTCTAGCCTTCAATCGCAATGATATTGTTTCATGTTAAAAGGAAAAGCAAATGAAAAAGAAACCGGTGATACCTGATTTGATAAAAAAGAACACATTGCTACCTTAGACCATGGTCACCCATGCCTGGCCCTTCCCAAAGAGCAGCGTACGGAGATGGAGAGCCAGAAAGAGAGACAACGTTATGTGAAGATGTCATGTTAATATAAAAGGTGTGACAAGCAGGCACCAAAAAAATAAGAGAACAACAGGGAAGGGGCTCTGTGACACTCTGCCATGAGAATGTCGTGACAATCCTTTGAAATTAATTGAGCTGGACTCTAGCAGAGGAGAAATTTTCAACCTACGTTTGACAGCTGCATTCTCCTGAATGAAAAGCGAGAGATCCAAAGAGCACTTGGATCGGCTGAGCGGCTCTCACTCACAAACACTGAATTCCAGCTGCCTCTCAGGTGGGCACTTTGTGTAATGTTCTCTGTCTTCCCCACACCCCACCTGACAGTTGTGTACCAGATATGGAGTCTCCCCGCAACTGGGTACTTCTAAAGTGGCAAATAGCCCGTCCAACACACTAGCATGGCAGTCAAAAGCATTGCAAGGCCACACTGGGACCTCACTGAGATAAGGCATCAGGAGTGATCCATCACTGATTGCTCTCCTTTCTCTGCATCCAGGCAGCTGGGGCAGCAACAACTAAAATGTGCAAAGAGAAATACATCTGAAGAAGAGTATCAACTTGTGTGTTCTTCTGGTCATCAGTGGTAGCTTTTTAATCAATCCTTTGCAGAAAGCGACAGGAAAACTGAGTGTAGTGGCTCTGTTCCTCATGGAGAGCTGCATCTAAAGCTGCACTAGGAGTGGAATTAAATATGTAATAATTCCACAACCAGGCCGTCCAACAGAGTCGAGAACTTCCAACATGGCTGCATGATTGGGGAAAACTGTGGGCATGACAGTAGGAAAGATTTTGGAGAACTGAAGAGGCTGCCTGCTGCTCTACACAGAACCTCACTGGAAATGCACTGATACATGTTCTTCATGCACATAGGCAGGAAGTGTTGGGGAGAAAGAGAGGAGATGCTTATCCTGAAAGGTCTAGTGTTAAAGACCCTAGTGAATAAACAGATACATAAAATAACACAACGAAAAGTCTGATGTTTTGCTTTTGTGTTTTTGTCAACAGGGTTGCTGGCTAGTTAGCAAAGAGCTCAAGATCCAGAAAAGTGTGCCAAGAAAGACAAATTTGGCACCATCACAGTACACTAAATACCAAATTCTTTGTTTGCTTCAAGATGTACCTGTTTCACATGCTTAGGAGTTGGAAAGTGTGTCCTCTTGCCCCAATCTGCCCCTCCCTGACGAATTACAACACATGATCCATATTTGGCACATGCCTCCACTTTCTATAGCACAACTTGCCTGATGATCTCTCAATGAGCATCTGCCTTCCTTACCTTGCTGTAGGCCTAGAGATGGCCACCATATCCAATTCAGTTAGCACCTTGTGCATTTCCTTTTCTCTGAGGCATCCTAAACTTTTACTTGTGGCCCAATGTGACCAAGTTTAGCTTTGCTTGGGATCCTTTCAAACCTTTCCGAAGCCACTGTGCAACTTTATCAATAATGTTTGTTTCTAGCAGCATCCTGGTTACAGGCCAAGAAGGCTCAGGAAGCCACTAACGGTTCTTGAACCTCCATTTGGGAATCAGTACTACTGTGTGTTAAGCTAGGGAGGAAACGGTGGGCAAAGCATTGTTTTGGTTTAGTAGTAATTGGGTTTCAGTGGGAGGGCTGGGAACTGATTTTAAAGAGTTTTCTATTTATACTCGTAAACTTGGTAAGTCTTACTGGCAAGTGCAATGGGTGAACTGGAAATACTTTAAAATGAAAGTTGTTCCTCAGCTCTCCCAGGAGTCCATTTCACAACCCCACAGGAGGCAATTATTTGTCTGGGCTCATTCCTCACATTATTAGTCCTAGCTTCAGCTCCAGAACCAAAGGGGTATCAAGATGGTAGCCTCAAGGCTCTTTCCTGCCAGGAGTACACACACACCTGCCATTGTTTTAATTGGAGAGATGCCAGAAACTGCCAGTTCTTTGTGTCTTATCAGTCTCCCTTCCTCCTGATGGTCTCCAGGTTCCCTAGGCTCTCCTACTTTGTCTTTCCTCCTTTGAGTCTAACACAAAATGTTTCCAAAAACACTGAGGGGACTGACCCCATAAGTCTGTGTCAATCAGTGAGGGTGTCTACTTCTCTGTATGCTTCTAACCAGTGTTCCTCCCCAAATTTCTCTGTCATTGTAGAAGGTCTTGCTAACTCCTTAGTTCCTTGGGCAGGGATAATATGTTTTGCACAGCAAAGCGACCCAGGCTTGATCCTTGGCATTTCTAGGAAGCATTGTGAATGTCACCTGTCTGAAACTCTGGAGAGTTACTGCCACTCAGGTTAATACTGAGCTAGGTGGTACAATGGCGTGGCTCAGTGCAAGGCAGCTCCTTGTGTTTCACACTTGACTAATTATAACCCTCACCAACTAACTGTTAATTTTTCTTTCACTTCCTTACCAGAATCTTGTGGTCTTACCACTTGTTTCTCTTTAAGATCTCCTGAAATTACCCTTTCTGTTCTGCATTTACTATTAAATCTGTGCTCAGATCATTTTTCACCTGAAGCCACCTTCTTGCTGGTATTCCATCCTCTGTATTCTCTTTCCCCTTCCCATTTCTCAGGTCAATTCAAAATGCCCTTTCCTCAATCTTTCTTGTAAGCCACTTGTAAAGCAAAACCTTCTTTTCCAAGTCCTGCGACCACAACATCTCTCTTCTTCATGACTGCATCATTTCTGAGCTGTAGAGAATTCTTAAGACAACCTTGTCTTGGAACAGGAACATAAGAGGGCCCTTTCACCCTTAAAGGTAAAGGTACCCCTGCCCGTACGAGCCAGTCTTGACAGACTCTAGGGTTGTGCGCCCATCTCACTCTAGAGGCTGGGGGCCAGCGCTGTCCGAAGACACTTCCGGGTCACGTGGCCAGCATGACATCGCTGCCCTGGCGAGCCAGAGCCGCACACGGAAACGCCGTTTACCTTCCCGCTAGTAAGCGGTCCCTATTTATCTACTTGCACCCGGGAGTGCTTTCGAACTGCTAGGTTGGCAGGTGCTGGGACCGAACAACGGGAGCGCACCCCGCCGCGGGGATTCGAACCGCCGACCTTTCGATCGGCAAGCCCTGGGCGCTGAGGCTTTTACCCACAGCGCCACCCGCGTCCCTAAGGAATCACCCTTAGGAATCAGCAACCCCTGCTCTCCCCTCTTGACCCGCCCCACCCCCCAGCAACCAGTATTCAGCCTCAGATCCTGGAAGTAGTATACAGTCATAAGAAGATCATAAGAAGGACCTTCTGGAACAGGCCACTGGCCCATTTGGTTCAACATCCTGTTCTCACAGTGGTCAACCAGATGCCTGTGGCAAGCAGGACCCAAGCATATAAGACCCCTCTCCCCTCCTGTGGCCTCCAGCAACTGGCATCCAGAAACATTACTACCTCTGGCTGCAGAGCCAGAGCATTTACTAGCTGCTACTAACTGCACCTTAACCTCCATGAATTTGTTTAATTCCTTTTTTAGGCTGTCCAAGTTGGAAATCTTGTTCCACAGTTTTAACTATGTGCTACGGGAAGAAGCGCTTTCATTTGTCTGTCCCGAATCTCCCGCTATTCAGCGTCACTGAATGATCCCAGGATAAACCCACCCAGACCTCAGAGGGCACCACAGAACACTTTGACCTTATGGTTAATCCACCTTTGTTCCTGTGCAAATTTCTCCTGCTTTGAGCTACAACATCCAACCTCCTTATTTCATGCACAGTTCCCGCCGCTACTTCACTCTCAGTGGGCAGAAAGAGAAAGAAGTATTGACACAAAAAGCAATTTCCTTTTGTGTATTCCCCTTGTACTCTCAAGCTAATTAGTAAATTGGCCAGTGTTTCAATTAGAGCTATTGGGAAATGCTTTCGTGCTTGATGCATGGTAATTAATGGGACATGGTCAAGACCAAGCCATACATATAAAATAAAGATCTTTGCTTCTGTTAAAATATTAATAGTGAAAGATTTGTAATGACTTTAATGTATTATTCACCAGTAGTATAGTTGCTGTAATTTTTGTCGGCCTCTTGGGGTGGGAGAAACCGCAGCTCATCGTGAACCTTGCTCTCCAGTTTAAGATGCTAGAAGCCAAAGAACTAGAGGGGTTTGGCAGAAGTTACTCTTAGGAATACAGCATCCTACTGTAAGTTGCCACCCTGTATGCTCCCAAGGACACCTGTTCAAAATCCACCTTTTTTTGAAGCCTTTGGCTCAGCCCCCTGCTTCTCATGCCCTACTGCAGCTTGAGCACACACACCTTAAGATCACAAAGATTCCTCCTGGATCAGGCTGGTAAGGTAAAAGGTAAAGGACCCCTGGACAGTTACATCCAGTCAAAGGTGACTATGGGGTTGCGGTGCTCATCTCAATTTCAAGCCAAGGGAGTCAGCGTTTGTCCACAGACAGCTTTCCAGGTCATGTGGTCAGCATGACTAAACCACTTCTGGTGCAATGGAACACCGTGGCAGAAAACAGAGTGCACAAAAATGCCATTTACCTTCCCACCACAGTGGTACCTATTTATCTACTTGCACTGGTGTGCTTTTGAACTGCTAGGTTGGCAGGAGCTGGGACGGAGCAACAGGAGCTCACTCCATTGCGGGGATTCAAACCGCCGACCTTCTAATCAGCAAGCCCAAGAGGCTCAGTGGTTTAAACCACAGTGCCACCCATGTCTCTATCAGGCCAGCAGCCCACCTAGTCTAGCATCCTGCTCTCGCTGTAGCCAGATGGAAGCCCAAAAGCAGGACCTAAGAGCACTCTCATCTCCTGTATGTTGCAAAAACTGACATTCAGAAGCGATAGAACCTCTGGTTGTGAAGGCAGAGGACTGCTATGGAAGCTAGTAGCCACCAAGAGCCTTATCCTTTGTGAATTTCTCTAACCTTCTCTTAAAACCATTCAAGTTGGTGTCTTACACAACCTTTAGCCTTCATCTTTTGCTGTTCATCTCTGACACAACTTCTCTCTCCTTCCTCTGCTGTTTCCACTGCTGTACTGTACAAATGACACACTGTGCTGTATTCTCCTTAGAGCAGGAATAGTGAACAGGAAGGGACTTACGGGTAGCTTCAGTAGAATCATAGAATCATAGAGTTGGAAGAGACCACAAGGGCCATCGAGTCCAACCCCCTGCCAAGCAGGAAACACCATCAGAGCACTCCTGACATATGGTTGTCAAGCCTCTGCTTAAAGACCTCCAAAGAAGGAGACTCCACCACACTCCTTGGCAGCAAATTCCACTGTCGAACAGCTCTTACTGCCAGGAAGTTCTTCCTAATGTTTAGGTGGAATCTTCTTTCTTGTAGTTTGGATCCATTGCTCCGTGTCCGCTTCTCTGGAGCAGCAGAAAACAACCTTTCTCCCTCCTCTATATGAGATCCTTTTATATATTTGAACATGGCTATCATATCACCCCTTAACCTCCTCTTCTCCATATCGACCACAATAGTTCGTTTTTAACTGATTTTATCTCTATGGTATTTGTTACGCTTACTGTATACCACCTAGAGAAGACTAGAAATTAAGTAGACTAGAAAATGTCATCAACATCATCATCATCATCATATTGTTAACATTTACTAGCATTTACCCACTGTCCTGTTAAATAATTATTTACTCAAGTCTGGTTACTAATTTAAATTCCTTCTTCCTCTTCACACTTGCTGTAACTGAGCCAGTCCTTTGCCAAAGCTGCCCATGCCCTATATCATCATCATCATCATCATTGGAAAGGGCTATAACTTATAGTGCTAGAGCACACACTTTTCATGCAACATTCCTGGGTTCTCTGGCATCTCCAGCGGGGGCTGGAACAGAGTGACTAGCCTCTGCTAGTCACTCTAGACTAGGCCTCCTCAACCTGATGTCTTCCAGATGTTGTTGGATCACAACTCCCATCATCCCTGACTACTGCCGTGGTCATGGGAGTTGTAGTCCAACAACTTCTGGAGGCCACCAGGTTGGGAAGGGTGCTGTAGACAACACTGTACTAGATGGACTAGTCTTCTGACTTGAAAGAAAGCACCCTCCTAGGTTTAATATTTACCTTGTTATCCCTTTCCTCCCTCTCCTTCTCTTGCAGCTACCTCTCTGCAAAAGTTTAGACATAAGGTCCTGGAGCAGACACCTGCCTATGCTGTAAAGCACAATGAATAGCGATGGCACTAAATAAATATTAATAACAAGGACACAGTAGCGGTAATTAGGACAAGGACATCAGTGTTTAAACTACAGGCAGATCCCCAAGTAAATATTCCTAAGCAAATACTGTGCAACCACTGTGTAAATGATCATTGTAAACCCCAGACATCCGTTTACTCATGTCACATATGAAACTTAATAAAAGCTAACGTGTGCCTTAATATAAAGGTAACTTCCTTTCTTGCACTCAGTGTTATTTTTCTAGAAAAAGAGGTGCTGGAACTTAGCATGAATGCCTCCCTTGTTCTCTTATAATGGCAATGGTGCCCACCTGAGAGATGTCAGAATCGAGTTCAGGTGAGTTCTGGCTGAAAAAAAGCCCTGCTTGCACCCCCACACTTTTAGGAATGACAAGTCATTCCTTTACCACAAGGCACAACTGTCCTGAATATGAAATGTAGCTAAAGCTGAAAGCATAGCCAACATGATTCCCTCCAGATGTTCTTCAGCTACATCTCCCATCATCCCTGATCACTGAGTATGCTGGTTGGAACTGATGGAAGTTGTTCAGCAACATCTGGGGCTGTCCCTGCATTAAAATAATACACTGAATGCTTTTGGAACTCTTGCTAGTGCAGAGTCACTAAAGAGGGTGTGACTCTGATTCATAACATGGGTGGAAGCCTCCTGGGAGCCCAGAGTATATGAGGAATTAAGTACCATAGACACATTCTTTAAGGACGCTAAGTGTGGTACTTGATTTGGGCTAACTTCTGTTAAAGTCAGTAAGTGGGCCTCTCATTTTCTCCAAGTATGCTACCTTGATTGGCCATTTATGAAAATCCAGAGGGGGCACAGGAGCGAAAGCATCAGAGCATTCTTTTGCATTCACTTTGCACTCATGCCAGTGATTAATTGAGAAAGGAGGCCAAACGGGATCAGAGGCTCTTGATGTAACTACATATGCAATTTAACAGATGGCAATTAGCAAATTAAGTAACAAGGAGAATATTGCACAAGGAGTCTCCATTTCAACTTATTTTGCCCCCTCGTTTTCATTCCCTTCCACCCTGCCTCTCTAAATTCAGAGGCTATTTTGCTTTTCATTTTTAGCCCAGTGAAATCTTTATTGCTATTAGACTTTATTTAAGTTTCCATTTAAAAGGAGAACTCCTGTTTAGCCTTTTTGGAATATATTCCTGTAGTTTTACAGGATGTGAAATCCTGCGCTTATCCCAGGAACAAAGAACCCTTAGCATGCTCAGTCCATGTTTCCACACACTGATCATCCTCTCCTCCTGGCATCAGGAGGACATTTTGCTTCCTGAGGTGCAGCAGCAAATGATGCCAACCCCTCTCCAAAGTCCAGGGACATAATAATCAAGGCCAGTGAAGTTATTTTGGCAACTGCGACAGGAAATCCCCAGTCTCCTCTCTTGCTCTCTGGCAGTAAAAATACAAAAATGATAAATTAAGTAACTATCAATTTTCTGTTTCTTCATGACATCCCAAATCAGCTGCCTAAAGTGGAAATCCTCAGTCATGTAGGGCTGGCCCTATTTGAAAGACAGAACAGAGTACATGAAATATCTAATTTTTAATTTAAATTTCATGAAAATACTGCTAATGAGTCAATTAAAAAACAATGTCACCACTATCCTTCATGCAAGAAGTAATCATTTACCATTCTGGCCTCTATCTTGTCACATGCAGCACTCGTTCTGTTCTGCTGTAGTTCGCCTTCCACTAAAAACCACACTATTCACCTCACTGTATGCTATGGAAAAGTTACATAACTTATATAATTAGTTATGTAAATTACACGTATCATGGTGTCATTGCATTGTTCATTTCAATGCAAAGGAAACACAACTGTGAATACCAATTTTGTATTTGCTGGATTGATTTCTGTTCTAGACATGTGACTAATGAGCAAACATTGGTAATTTCCACTATTATTATTTTTGTGTGTGCGCGCGCAGTAGTTTAGGCTGAGAAAGCTGACTATAGCAGATGTTGCTGGATTACGGTTTCCATCTTCCTTGACAACTGGCTCTGCTGGCTGGGCCTGATGGGAGTTGGATCAGCAAAATCCAGAGGGCTGCAGATTCCCTACCACTGGTCTACAGTGACTGGGTTTGCTCCACGACTCAACCCAGCTTCCCCTAATTCACTCTGGCAATGATGACGACAACTACACATCACTCAGGCTGTGCACGGACATAACAGAAATCACATGTGTCAGAAACACTTGCCATAACAGGCACAGCAAGTGAAATTGTGGGCCACATTTTGGGAAGAAGTTTGTCCCTCAAGCCCAGGTATCCACAGTCTCTGTCACTAGCTCACAAAGGATCAAGGGCCCCTGTCCCTCTGGCAAATAGCAGTCCCAGCAGCCTCCAGCAGGCCTTCTTATGCCTCAGTTTGGAGAACGGAAGCAGCAGAAGGAGTTTCTCCTGCTCTTTCTTCCCTTCCCCCAAAATGCATCAGCAGCAAGAGGGAACATCATAATATTTCCTCAAGTCTTCTGTATTGGCAAGAGTATAAAAGGGAGAGGTTGGAGATCCCTGTTTTTTTGTACATGCAAAACACAAAAGTCGGGCCCCCAAGGAGTATATATCCTAGTTTTTGACAATGAGAAGATAACAGGGCAAGAGAAAGGAGGGGAGGGGAATGAAAGACACAGGTAGCAAATTATGGTGTAAGCACTGCAAAATCTTAACCAGAATAAATTTAAGAAGGGTAGCAGACTTCTTGGCAATATCCATCATGTATTTTAATTTTTTGCTCTAATTCTGTTCCACCTACTTTAAGAACAAAATCTTGTGTCAAACCCCATCATGGATTTATAGCCTGATGAAATAATCAACAGCCTTTGGTTCTCTTGAAAAACATGGGCTCTTGAAGTGTGGTAGGGATCCTTTTGAAGTCTAGAGGTAGGACTGAAAGGTTTTTGGATGCCTTCCTGCACATGTGCTGAAAAGGAAGGCAAATGAGCTGAGGGCCCCCAGACCACTCCCTATCTCCTCTCCACTGAATGTACTGTCCTGCCCTGCCATGAGGTGTCCAGAACTTCAAACTGTCTCCCTTGGTTTAAGGCTTTTAGCTGAAGGAAGGGAGATCTGGAAGCTATATAGAGAGCCTTTTTTTTTTTTGGTTATCCTTCAGCAGCAGAATGTTGTTACTATGGAGATGGTGGCAAAGATGGGATTCTTCAAAGAAGTCAGAAAGAAGGTTCTGTGAGAGGATCTCTGTGCAACACGGAACAGTTGTCAGCTTTGAAGGCTTAAGCTTCCTTTGTGTCACAGAACCCATATCTATCTGTCTATCTATCAAAGCACTGATGGGTTGTGAGATGAGGTTGGCAGCAGGAAACGATGCCTGCTGATTAAAGTGTGACACCCCATCCCTCTTCCTGGTGGCTGCTCAATGGAACCAGACACTTTCTACAAGTGGGTCCACCTCACATGTCTCTCCTGCTGCCCTGTGCCTTCCTCTCTCTTACTTGGGCACCTTTACCCTTTCCTCATATATCGTGCCAGCCTTCCTGGCGTCTTCATCCTTCCTTATGTCATTCACTGAATTCTCTCCCAAAAGGTTCTGTTATTGCACTGTCATAGAATGAAACACAGAAAGGCAATTATGCCAAAATATATTAAGCTTCCATGCTAAAAAAAAGAAGCTGCTGTGTACTAAGTTCCAAGGTTGTCTTATGCCGATGCAGTTTGGCACTGCAAATTCATGATGGAAGATATGCTGCACTATATTGCCTAAAGCGCAACACAAATTTGGAGATCAACTATCGGACCAAAGAGAAGGACCAGATGGACCAGGACTGTGGAGACCCTGATTCAAACCACCATTCAGCCATGAATTTCACTGGGGAACCTTGGGTTTTTCACTCTCAGTCTAACTCACCTCACAGGGTTGTTGGGAGTGAATGGAAGGTGGGATGGCAAAAGGGCACCTTACAAATATGTAAAATACTAAAACAGTTTCAAAGCTTACCATTAAAAAAACACAATCATAAAAAATAGGGTAAATCCTGAAAACATACATCTCGGGTATCAAAGGCCAAGGTATTCACCAAAAACTGTATAATGAAGGTGACAGGCATACATCTGTGTAGAGGGAGTTCCACAACTCACAGAGAATGCATTCTCCTCGAGCTTCTGAGGTGGCAGAAGGGCCCCCTACGCAGCTCTTAGCACCCAAGAGATTTGTAGGAAAGGACACAGCTTTTCAGATATTTAGGGCCTGGGTTGCTTTGGGCTGTAAGGCAAGGGTCTGGATCCAAACTGGCAACCAATAAAACAGGATAATGGGATTTCAGTGGAAGCCCAGTCAGTAATCTGGCTGCTGCTTCATTTCGGACCAATTAAAGTTTCCAAGTTATCTTCAGAGGCAGCCCCATGTAGATGTTGAACTGTTTCTTTAAATCTAAAGGTTCATCATTGTTTCACCCAATGTGTATACCTTTAAGGGGCCAGAGCAAGGGCCAGAGTAAACTAATGAGATCCAGCCTTGCAGCTGTGAGGCATAGCAGGTGCTGCTGAGTTGCATTGATTAAGCTGTGTTGGGAATTGGCCACAGTATATAAGGAGCAGCACCTAGCTCTGCCATTCACCCTGGGGGATGGGTTGGTGGTTGGGTCGTGTTTGTTTGTAGATGTATTTGGTGTATAAGGAGTTTTTGTTTTTCTTATTAAAACCTTGTTTAAGTTATTTTTGAGTCCCTTCTTTTTAATGCAAGCTCTCCCCAGCAAGCTCTCTGCAGCGTTACTTTACTGCGAAAAAGCCAACAGTAGAGCGCATTGCAATAATCCAGTCTGGAAAGTACCAGAGCATGGAAGACAGTGGCCCAGTCATTTGTGTCCAAAAGGAGTCATAACAGGTTAACCAGTTGGAGCTGGAGAACACTGTTGAATCCCGGAGTACCACCAAGCTGCAGACTTGCTCACTCCAAGGGAGTTGCAACCGTATCCAGGACAGGTTGTTTCTCAACTTGGGACATCTAACACTTCTGTCCTTTCAGGATTCACCCACATTTTACTGGCCCACACCAACCCATCACTGCCTCCAAGCGCTGGTCTAACTCTCCTCTCCCAGTTCAGATAGAGCAGAGGGATGGAGCTGAGTGGGGTAAGTGGGTGGGTTCTTACATCATTTTATAAAGGCACATCATAGATTAGTTTCCCCGGAAACACTTGAACCTATGTCCCTGTAGCAACAGCTAATAACAAAACAATTTGGCTTGACATCTCAGGCTGTGTAGTGCATTTCTGATCAGCTCACTGTTAAAATGCCATCATGGGGTGGTGTGTTTGTTATATCCCAATGATTGCAGATCAATTTTTTTCTCAGTTTGCAAACAAAGAGATAGTGTTTATTAGAGCCCAGAGATATTGGCTTAGAGTCAAGCTGTTCCCCTTCCCCACCTTTTCTCTCACAGCAACTCAAGTAATAAACACATTGCAGAATAAACGGGGCCCGTGGCGACAACACTGAAGCCCAAGCAAAGGCGAATGTGCCACACAGGGGCAACAAAGGGTGGAACTGGGTTTGCAAAACATTTATGGCTGTTGACAGTGGGTGTTCTGTAGAAGAGCTGCATGTGATGCTGGCAAACCTTTTAAAAACGATGTTCTAATTTGAGAGCACATTTGATCTGGAATCACCAGGAACTGATTCATGTATAAAATGCAACTGTTCAAAGGCTGGTTCATACAACAAGCCAGTGCTACTTGCTATATGGCTCCAGCAATTTTTTCCATCCTACCCCCAAAATGTTTTTAAATGTTTTAAAATAGGTTTTAATCTGTGGTGTTTTAAATTTTGGTTTTTGGTTTGTTTTTGCTCTGTTGGGGGGTGGAATAAACATTCAGTTGGGGCTGGGGATTAGTTTGAGTATAAATGTAATTTTTTAAATAATTGGTTTCTACTGTCTTATTGGTTTATTGTACAGTTTGTATTCTGTTTTGAATGGGAGAGGGTCAGGGCTGCCTGGGAGTGGGCCCCAGCCAACAGAATGGCTGGGGCATGTTCCACAGTGGGGGGGGGGGATGCACCAGGACACCTGATCTCAGTGATCACAGGTAGGAGAAGGAGTTATGCTAGGACCAGACCATGTCATTACTGAGGAGGCAGGTTTCCTCGTTGTTGGAAGACTATCCCTGCCTCCGGATCTGGTCCTGACCAGATGGATACTGGAATCAGGAAGGGATACCCACATGACCTGTAGGTGCTGCTGTGCAATGCCAGGTCAATGATTCACAAGACCGCTGCCATCCATGACTCGATCATGGATGGAGGACCTGACCTGGCATGTGTAACAGAGACTTGGTTGGACGAGGCAGATGGGCCTGTTCTTGCCACTGCTTGTCCACCAGTTTTTTTTCCTAAGCACAGCAACCCAGGTCATATGTGTGGGGAGGGGAGGGGTTGTAGTGATTTTTAGGAAGCCATTAGCTTGCACCAGGCATCCTATTGGGAAGACCCAGTTTTCTGAGTGCACGTTCTGGAAGCTGGGCAAAAGCGGCAGTATAGGATTCCTTTTGGTGTACCGATGTCCTTGCTGCACCAAGAATTCGCTGCCTGAGCTGCTTCAGGATGTGGCAGATGTTCTCCTGGACACACCCAGTTTGGTTGTCCTAGGGGATTATAACATCCATGCTGGCACAACCTTACAAGGGGTAGCTTGGGACTTCATAGAAAGCATGGTCTCCATGGGGCTGTCCCTGAATAAGTTTGGCTCAACTCATAGCCATGGAAATCCCTTAGATCTGGTGTTTACCTCTACGGATGTGGGTGATTTGATACTAAGGAAAAGTGAAACAAAAGAAGTGCCATGATCAGATCACTTCCTGGTGCAACTAGACTTCTCCACAACCCTTCCCCTCTGAAGGGAGGTAGAACCAATTCGGATGGTCCGCCCTCGCCATTTAATGGATCCAGATGGTTTCCAAAGAGCGGTAGGGGATGTTTTATCCCATGTTGATGGCCTCTCAGCTGATTCCCCAGTGGTCCACTGGAATGCGGAGTTAACTAGGGCTATCAACTGTCTGGCTCCGAAGTGCCATCTCTGATTGCATGGAGCCTGTGGTTTTCTCCAGAGCTGAGGGCGATGAAACAATCACTGAGACAGCTAGAGTGCCAGTGGTGGAAAACGTATTCTGAACTGAGCAGACACAGGTTAGAGCTCAACCAAGTGGTGATAGCAACAGCAAAGTGGACCTTCTTCACCGCCTCTATTGCATCTGTAGAAAATAGCAGCAGGAGACTTTCAGGTGATTTGCAATCTAACAGAACCACCTTCACCATCAGGGCCTGGTGAGGACCCCAAGATCTCCTGGAATGATTTTGCAAAGTTGTTTGCAGATAAAGTCGCTCAGATTTGGAAAGAGGTAGACTCCACCATGGTAGTAGACTGAGACCCTACCTGCCCACAGACTGTGTCACCAGAGTGGTGCCTGCTTTGGTTATCTCCCGCTTGGACTACTACAATGCGCTCTACGTGGGGCTTCCTGTGAAGGTGACTTGGAAACTACAACTAATCCAGAATGTGGCAACTAGACTGGTGACTGGGAGCGGCCACCAAAACCATATAACACCGGTCCTGAAAGACCTACTTTGGTTCCCCATACATTTCCGAGTACAATTCAAAGTGTTGGTGCTGACCTTTAAAGACCTAAATGACCTCGGCCCAGTATACCTGAAGGAGCGTCTCCACCCTTAATGTTCAGCCCAGATACTGAGTTCCAGCTCTGAGGGCCTTCTGGCTGTTCCCTCACTGCGAGAAGTAAAGCTACAGGGAACCAGGCAGAGGGTCTTCTCAGTAGTGGTGTGTGCCCTGTGGAACACCCTCCCATCAGATGTTAGGGATATAAACAACTATCTGACTTTTAGAAGATATTTGAAGGCAGCCCTGTATTGGGAAATTTTTAATGTTTGATGTTTTACAATTTTTTTATGTGCTGTAAGCTGCCCAGAGTGGCTGGGTAAACCCAGACAGATGGGCAGGGTATAAATAAAATAATTGTTGTTGTTGTTGTGTGCACAGTCATTAGATGAAGTGCACGTAAAATGTTTGTTGCATGAAGCAGCTTCCATGTGCTTGCACAACTGTTGGTTTTGGACTCCCTCATCAGCCCTTAGCTCCACATATCCACAGTGGCACAATCCATGGGATTGCTCAACGTCAAAATAGGCTTGGATTATTTATTTTATTTATTAAAAGATATATATGTAGTTAACAGAGTATAAGGACAGTTTACAAGATATGATTGTCCCATACTGCAGATGGGAGGGCTGAGAGACTGAGAGATAGAGGGTTGCCAAAGACTGTGAAGTGGGAGCATTCCAGTGCATAGCTCATCTTCTTAACCACTCTGTTCCATAGTTTCATTTCCCAGTTTTTTGGGGGAGTTAGAAAACTATTTTTGCTGTTACAACTCAATTGTGGAACTAAGTTCACAATTTTCACATTGCCAAAATTGGGAATGCACAGATTTCCATAAAATTTTATCATCCAGTTTATATGCACAGATGCAAATGAGGACATAATTACTATGATTTATATAGAAATTTAATACAACTCACCACATGGGAGAGACTGACCAGGCGACCTGTGTGCTAGCACAGTTGACTGACGAGGTATTAAATACCTCATCTCCCTTTTATTTACCTTCATCTTGAAACTATTTGAAGGAGCCTTTCAAACAGAGGACTCCTTCAAATAGAGGGCCTGTCCTCTATAAAGGAGGCCACCCCACTGCTCTGCATGAAGCCTTAATGAAAAATGATGAAGGCAGGGTGCCTTTCCTTCATCATCACAGAGCCGCAGTCATCCTACACTTCAGGAATTTGAGGAAGGACTTCCATGACAGAACTCTCTGCAGGCAGGCACACAAGGCCTGGGAGCTTTCATTTTAGAAATTAAGCACTGGAGATAGAAATGGGTCAACTGTCTGGCCTCTGCAACTTGTGAAGGATTGAGTCATTCCAACACACGGGCATGCTCTCCTTCCGTTCTTTTCCTTCTGCAAAAGGGTGGGGAAGAAGGGAAAAGCTCTCTCCTTCAGGAAGCACATGGGCTGCTGCGTCCCCTCCAAAAGGCAAGACATGCCAATTCTTCCAGCCCTGTCTCAAGACCTCTGAGATTTCGGCCTGCGTCAGGGGCTGGCAGCCATCAATCACCTTTCCTAGATTAAGTGACGCCTACTGTCTGGTTCAGCTCATGAAAAGGAAAAGGAAAGTCGCCTTACTGGCTGATATGTGACAGGAGCAGCTGAGGGTCTACTGTCTGCAGAAGTTACCTCAGGAGCCCAAGTGAGCAAAGTTAGCCAAGTGGGCCGCACAGAGCTACTGCTTCTCACTGGAACCGCCCTCCTTGCTTCCCCCAGTTCTCTCATTATGTAACTGCCACGGGCTAAAAATACAACTTGCAGCCGTGATGCAGCCCAAGCTGAGCAAGATGCAAATTTAATGAGGCTACCATGGAAACAAGCTTCACTTAGCCAGGGAAGGGGGGGGCTGGGTTTGTTTGTGGGGAGCCTGGCAGGGATGCTCCTTGGCCAAAGCAGAAGTTGCAGGAAACCAGCCCAATTAAAAATAATATATAATATAACATAAAGTCTGCCTTATTATGAAAGATCAGAGTATTCTGGTGAAGTCCAGCCAGGTTTTAGGGGGGGGGGGGGAAGGAAAAGTGAAATGTTGGTCTCTTTATTTTTAGCGTGAGGATAAATATTTACAAGTTGATCTTAAATTAAATATAAGCACACACCATGAATGATGAATTGGGGGAGTTTCCACCGAGGTCGCTAGATTAAAAATATACCTTCTACAAAGAACAGTATCTTGTCAGATTTTATGTGCCAGCCAGCACCATGTTCTGGAGTAAGCTACACTTCTAACAGAGGGGGAACTTTCTGCCAAGCCTCCATTGCCCTCCCCCAAAAAGGAAGGAAGGTCTATAGGTTACTGCTGTTAACATGGGCTGGATTTCTATAGGCATTGCCTTGCCAAACTGAAGGGTCTACTGGTTGTTTCATAGCACTCTTGACAGGAGCCAGCTGAGCAATCTGCCATCTTTAAAACCAGATACTAGTACCTGTAAGGATTCTGAGTAGTCTCTAGCCAAAGTCAATCCCCAGAAGGACCTCAGTGGAGAAATCGTTTCGCAGTCTTCACTTGCAGCCTCAGCTTTCAAAGCTCTCCGTTTCCCTCAGCCAACTCCACAAATAATCTTGAGGCCTTGTCCCCATCATGAAGTCTGAGGTTAACTTACATTGCACTTGATCCTAGCCCATACCTGGCATGTCCTGATGGAGGACATGGTCTCATGACCTACCAGCATGCTCTCCCAGACAACTACTACTGTTCTCACAAACAATATAGCACAAAGGGGGAGGTGAAGGGGACATGGGAAACGGCTTTCAACCAAGTCAGCCATTTCCCCATCTAGCTCAGTATTGCCAACACTTCCAGAGTTTTAGACTCCTGTCTTTGCAAGTCCTACCTGGAGATGTTGGGGATTGAACCTGCAACACATGTGTTCTACTTTTGAGCTATGGAGCCATCCTTGTGGCCAGCTGAAGAAGAGTGCATGAGAACAGGCCTTTTCAGTAGTGGCTCCCCACTTATGGAGGCCCACCTCCCCATGGAAGCCCAACTTGGCACCACAACTAAGCTAGTTTCTGACACCAGGCAAAACATTTATTTTCAGCCAAGCTTTACATCTTAAATTTTGATAGTTTTTGATATTCTGGCCTCCTTAAGTAGGGGGATATGTTAGATCACATTTTAAGTATATGAATGTTTTTAGCTTTTATTTAGTTTAGATCTGTACAGTTGTACCTCGGGTTACAAACATTTTGGGTTACAGACTCCGCTAACCTGGAAGTAGTGCCTCGGGTTAAGAACTACCTCAGGATGAGAACAGAAAACACACAATGCTGACGCAGCAGCAGCAGCGGGAGGCTGCATTAGCTAAAGTGGTACCTCAGGTTAAGAACGGTTTCAGGTTAAGAATGGACCTCTGGAACAAATTAAGTTTGAAACCAGAGGTACTACTGTATTGGTTTTGATTTTTGTATTATATTGTAAGTTGCTTTGAGTTTACTTTTTTTAAAAAGTGACTAATAATAATAATAATAATAATAATAATAATAATTTATTATTTATACCCCGCCCATCTGGCTGGGCCTCCCCAGCCACTCTGGGCGGCTTCCATAGAAACCAAAAATACAGTAAAATATCACACGTTAAAAACTTCCCTGAACAGGGCTGCCTTAAGATGTCTTCTGAATGTCAGGTAGTTGTTTATCGCTTTGACATCTGCTGGAAGGGCGTTCCACAGGGCGGGCGCCACTACCGAGAAGGCCCTCTGCCTGGTTCCCTATAGCTTTGCTTCTCGCAATGAGGGAACCACCAGAAGGCCCTCGGTGCTGGACCTCAGTGTCTGGGCAGAACGATGGGGGTGGAGACGCTCCTTCAGGTATACTGGACCGAGGCCGTTTAGGGCTTTAAAGGTCAGCACCAACACTTTGAATTGTGCTCGGAAACGTACTGGGAGCCAATGTAGGTCTTTCAAGACCGGTGTTATATGGTTTCGGCGGCCGCCCCCAGTCACCAGTCTAGCTGCCGCATTCTGGATTAGTTGCACTAATAAGTGCAAACAACTACAATAACAACACATAGCACATATCTGATATGACAGGAGCGAAAACACCCCTACATTTTACTTTGGGGCTCCTCAATTCTGAGCTTCCACCCCCCAGAACTTTTAATAAGGTCCCTCACTCGACTGATCAATGACAGCTTGGCTTTATCGCATGGTACATATTCACACACTGGTGACAAGGCAGTCCCTGAGGACAGTGACTGATGATTATTCACCATCCTCATGGGATCATCTTTTCAGAATTCAGAAAGATTGGATTCCACTTAGTTCCCACTCCTATTCAGTATAGTCATATGAGACAGCTAAATGAGCTTGGGATCAGTTTGATGCATATGTCAGCAGAGCCTTCCACAGTTTATGGGAATCATTTCACTCCCAGAAAACTTTGATTTCTAACATAAAATGCTACCCAAACTTTGCCATCACACAATATACCCACACCAAATATTAAACCACAAAGTACAAAATAGCCTCAAATAAACCCCCCAACCACAAATATATTGTCCATGTATATTTTTCCCTCTTGCAAAATATACCACAGAATACATGTGAAGATGAAGCTAGACTATAACCAAACCTACACCTGTCCTTCTCCTCATGGGATGTTTACTACAGCTACTCAACAGTCACCCATAGCCTGTTTATGCATTGGTCAATTTCATGGATGTCACAACAATTTTGCAATTTTCATGCTGTCTGTGAAATCTTGATTTACACAGTGGCTAACATTACAGTCGCTTTTGCACAGGTTTCCACAGGGTCAATTCAGATGTTTGTTTGCTGTGAAGAAGAGAAAGCACAGCTTCCTAGCTCCTCTATTGTAAATACAGCATTTGCCTTTTCTATTCCTGGGAGATTGTACAATCATAGAATCATCTAATCCAACTTCCTGCAATGCAGGAATCTCAACTATATCATAAATGGCAGATGGCCGTCCAACATCTGTTTAAAAACCTCCAAGGAAGGAGTGTCCACCACTTCTCGTGTGAGTCTCTTCCACTGTTGAACAGCTCTTACTGTCAGAAAGTTATTTCTGATGTTTAATTGGAAACTCCATTCTTGTAACTCAAATCCATTGGTTTGAGTCCTATCCTCTGCAGCAAGAGAAAACAAGCTTGCTCCATCTTCCATGTACAGCCCTTTAGATATTTGAAGAAGGCTCATATCTCCTCTCAGACTCCTGGTTAAACATACCCAACTCCTGCAACTGTTCTTCCTAATGCTTGGTTCCCAGGCCCTTAAACAACTTGGCTGCCCTCCTCTGCACATGTTCCAGCTTGTCTTTCTTAAATCATGGTACCCATAACTAAACACAATACTCCAGGTGTGGTCTGACCAAGGCGGAATAGAGTGGTACTATTTACTATACAGTGGTACCTTGGCTTACGAACTTAATCCATTCCGGAAGTCCGTTCTTAAACCAAAGCGTTCTTAAACCAAGGTGTGCTTTCCCATAGCAGCGGGGGACTCAATTTACAAATGGAACACACTCAACAGGAAGAGAAACATATTCTTATTCCAAAGCAAAGTTCACACACCAAACACCTACTTCCGGGTTTGAGGTTCTTAATCCAAGTTGTTCATAAACTAAGCTGTTCTTAAACCAAGGTACCTCTGTATTTCTGTTGATGCAGCCTAGAATAGCATTAGCTTTGCATCACACTGTTGACTCATGTTAAGCTTGTGGTCCACTAAGACCCCTAGTTCCTTTACACCTATACTACTGGCAAACCAGGTGTCGTCATCCCCCATCCTATATTTGTGCAGCTGGCTCTTCCTGCCCAAGTGTAGAACCGTGCATTTGTCCCTACTGAAATAGTTTGGGCCCAGTTTTCAATCTGTTAAGGTCATATTGAATCCTGATTCTGTCTTCAGGGGCATTTGCTGCCCTTTCTAGTTTGGGTCACCTGCAAATATGATAAGCCTCCCCTCAATTCTTTCATCCAAGTTGTTTATAAAGACGTTGAACTACAACGGACCCAGGACAGAACCCTGTGGCAGTCCACTTGTCAGGTTTTTTCCCAGGATAACAATGAACCATTTGTGAGCACTCTTTGTGTTCTCATCAGTCAACCAGCTACAAATCCACCTAATAGTTACCTCTCCAGCCCACATTTTACCAGCTTATCCACAAGAATATCACGAGGGACTTTGTCAAAAGCTTTACTAAAATCAAGATACATTACGTCCACAACATTCCCCTGATCCACCAAGCCAGCAACTCTATCAAAAAAAGAAATGAGATTTGTCTGGCATGACCTGTTTTTGAGAAACCCATGCTGGGTCTTAGTAACTACAGCATCCTTTTCTAAGTGCTTACAGACCAACTGCTATCTGTTACTGGACATTTCCTGGTATCAATGTCAAGCTCACCAGTTGGTAGTTACCTGGGTCTTCTTTCCCCTGCTTTTTGATGATGGGAACAACCTTGGCCCACTTCCAGTATGCAGGGACCTCATCTGTTGTCCAAGAATTCTCAAAGATTATAGAAAGAGGACCTGAAATTACACCTGTAAGCTCCTTTAGTACTCTTGGGTGTAGTTCATCAGGCCCAGGAGATTTGAATTCATTTAAAGTAGCTAGGTGTTCTCTTACCACCTATTTTCCTATATTGGACTGCAGCTCCCTCCTTGCATTGTGTATTCTGTTATCACCAGGTTGGGCACTGCTTACCTTTTGGGTGAAGACAGAAGCAAACTAGGTGTTGAGCAGTTCTGCCTTCTCTGTCACCCAATAGCACTTCTCCACACAAACCATTTGTTTGTTCAAGTTTATGGAGAGAAGGCAAGATTCAGGTTCATGATGAGAAGGCAAACTTGTGCAACTCCCAAGCTGGGTGCGACTAAAAGACTCTATTTCCTGAAGCACAGCCATGATTGTCTGAGGCTGTAGAAACAATGAAGGGCCTCATGGCATGTTAAAGACTAACACATTTATTCTGGCACAAACTTTTGTGGATTATAGCCCATTGCACTAGATCAGTTAAGTGTTACCCCACATTGTAGTTCCAGGGGTGAGGTGGAGCATACACAGGGGACCACCAAGGCAGACAATGTGTGTTTATTTTTTCTGCATAGCAACAGAAAAGCATTCAAAATTATCATCACATATAGTCTAGCCACCCTGCTGTTCCCACTCTGAATGGACCTGTGGCTAAATCCAGCAGAGAACTCAGTATATTTCTGAGTAAGTCAAGGCAGAAAGCTCACAAGCATTGTCTCTAAAGTAGTGGTGCAGTTAGGTAATTTCAGAGTCTGGATTTAATAGTCTCAGAACTACTACACACACACCCCACGCTTTGTATGGTAATGTATATTACTCTAAGCACCTTTCTTCCCAACCCCACTGTCCTATTCACACACACACATACACACACACACAACTCCCACTGTGTCCAGTGGAGTTTATTCCAAGGTAAACACAACTCTAATTATGCACAAGAAACCTCTAAGCTTTGGAGACAAAAATATATGGGGAATGAGAGACCAGAGAGAAATAAGGCACACAAAGCAAGGAAGGTTGGGTTTCTCCCTCGCATTCCATCCCATGCTTTGCAACTGCTGCACTGCTAGAGCAGAAAGCAGCCCTGATAAAACTGTGCACAGTTTGTGGTTTTAAACTCACTTAACTCATCTTGATATCCCCCTAACTACAGGAATAATATATCAAACATTTTCCTACCACTTCAGGAACACAGCAGCACATAATCAGGAACAGGGGGAGTCTGCCTAGAGAAGATGTAACAGGGTGTTGGGGGGGGGGGGAGAATCAGCAGGATGTAAGATAGGGGCTCACAAGCACTTCTTGCTATAAGGAGAGAGATTTCGCTTTCATGGTATCTGCTCAGCTTCACATGGTCACCTTGAGATCTCCCTTCCACCCCCCCCCCCATCTCTCTCTCTCTCTCTCTCTCTCTCTCTCTCTCTCTCTCACACACACACACACACACACACACAGGGAGGGGGAGATCTTCACCCATCTTCAAGAACACTTTGAACAATAAAATAAATGGCAACTGAACATTGGCTTACTTGGTTGGCCACGCATAAAACATCTTTCTGATGCTTAATAGCCTGCCTTTAAACAGCGGGAATTAATCCTTTATACTTTTTTTAACAGATTCAGAGACTTGATTTCTCCTTATCTATTCTAAGAGGTGAAGAACAGTTATCTTTAGTACTTCTAAAAAAGACTCTTGGGAATTTCACCCACGACTCAGGTTACACGGAAGCGTAATGCTGGAACAGTAATGAATGCTGCCTCTATATTGGAAAGATACATGATTATTTCCAGATTCTTGCTCTACATGTGCCTAGCGTCCAGATAATTGAGCTAGGCTGATTCACACATGCGTATATGCCACTTGATCCTCCATCACCTTAATATGTGGTGAGTTGTACCTCAATACTGAACACTGCTGGAGTGATAAAAACGTATCTATTAGAGGGCTTTGATCTCCAACGGCTCTTTCCCTTTTCCCATCATTTAGTGTTGCAGCCATCAAGTGATGAGTATGCAGTTGTGCATGGGTTGTAAAGTTCCAGCATTTTCATATACTATAAGATAGGAATAGGGGGTCTGTGGCTTTCCAGCTATAGGCTATAGGTCTTAGCATCCCTCACTGCTGGCTATGCAGGCTGGGGGCTGATGAGTCCAGTAATACACAGAGGGCCATAGGTTCCCTGTCGCTCTTGGAAGACATGTGTATAAAACTCAGAGAAAGGTGGTGTCCATGTCTTCCACATGTCACTGCCAAAAAAACAACCCTGTAGATGTTGTCCCATGGCTAGGCAATTCTTTTGGGGGAGACACACCAAAAATTCAATGCTCAAGAAGAACACACTTTTCCATATTCAGCAATGTAATCAATTAGGGCCATCCTGTGGGTCCAAACCACGTTAGAAGGTTCATGTACAGCACAGAGATGGGACAAGGGAAATGAGTTGCAAGTCAAAGAAGACACGGGGCCCCCATGTATTGGTCTGCTGCTGGTGCAAATTCCTTTCCGTGCATCTGTCTAGACAGCGAGATCTGTTCAACTTGAATACAGCTGTCTAAGGCTTTTCCAGGAGGGGTTGGCTGGACAAAAAGTGCTCTCTCTCCTTTGAAGAAGAAATAGTTCTGACAGCTTCTTCTCTCACTAAGCATTTCAAAATACTTCATGTCCCTGGACTCTCCCACTTGCTGTGCCCCTTGCACGTTATTGCTATTCCTTCCTTGCTGTGTGTCTCTCCCCTGGGGACGCTGTCAGTTGCAAAGAAGCTCAGGCTGCCTCGATGGCCTCTGATCCCTCTGCAGCAGCAGGCTGCTTACATTCGCGTGATCGCCATGTACCTCTAAAACCAGAAACGGCATTATCATGGGACATTCCAGTACCAAGTCTCCTGCTGGTGCTGTGCAGGCCCTGGTGTGGGAATCACTCCAGCGATGGTCAGGGCCTCCCATATCATGGCTTGGTCACACATGGATATGTGGGTAATCCACAAGAAGCATATGGTGCGGTGCAGATCACTGTATGTTGGCCTACAGCAAGTCTGGCTACCACGTGGCTCCCCATATCTACTGCTTGAACTCTCAAGTTCCATCAGTGCCAGCCAGCATGGTCGATGCTCAGGGATGATGAGAGTTGAAGTCAAACAATATCTGGAGGGTCACAGGTAAGTCAGCCCTGGTGTTCAGCTTCTCATAATCTGCCTTAGCATTACAGTCCAAACCCTTTTCTTCCAGAACTGTAAAACACATTTTCAAGGGCTGTTCATACTCCATGTGGTTTTTAAAAAAGCAAGGGTGCCCCCCTTCTCTTATAGCCTATCTTGCAATCTGGGTACACAGCAAATAGACCTATATATGTGTAGGCTTTCCCCTCATTTTTGTTGGTGGGGTGAGCTGCAGAAATAAAGTCTGTGCACACGCAAGGGGAGTACCCACCTCCGCTGGCTGGAAGGGGTGAGTGTGTGAAGTGGCAGTAAAAAGAGGCATCCTGGGATCTCATAAAAGCTGAAGGCAGAAAACTGCACTGCAGATCCAAGGATGGAAGGTAAGACAAAAATATTGCATGCTCTAACTGTACCAGATGCAGCTATCTGTAGGGAGGCAGAATCTTTCAGAGAAAGATGGTGCCTAGGCTATTCTTCAATTTTTCACAGCTCAAAGGGCACTCTTCATGAAGGTGGATAAAAACTGGATCAGACAAACATGTGTCGGAGAGGTTTTTTTTGTTGTTGTCCCATCACTTTCCCCAGGAAAACCCACAATTTACTGCTGAATCATCGATCCGTAGAAAACCAGACAGACATTTGCTCCAGAATTCAGCAGTAAACTGCAGGTTTCCTGGGGAAAATGGCAGACAAAAGAAGAAGCCCTTGGACCTGTGCCTGGAAATCGCAGCGCAAACAGAAGTGTGGGTGAGCTCTCAGTCACTTGCAGGTTGGGGAAACAATAACTCTTATCTACTTTAGATTCCATACTGTTGTGGAGTTGCTCATTGGCAGAGAAACTTTCAACACCCACCTGTCTTTTCTACCACTGTTGAGATGGGGAGCTTGTGCAGTTTATTCAGAAGGACTAAAGGGGGTAGGAAAAAGGACAGTAAGAGGCTGTGTACTGAAGGAAAAAGATGTTCCTTGGCACCAAATCCCCCTGGTTTCTATTACAATTTTGAGCAACTGTGTCAGGGCAAACATAGGGCACTCACTGTATACCTCATCAGACCCATGCATTCCCCATTTATGACAATTCATAAAAATGAGATGGGGGGGGGGGGAGAGAGCTAAACACTGTTGCCATGTGCTTCTGGGTCTGGTAGGGAGTGAACACTGAAATACAATCCTAAATGATATAGGGAAATACAGAGCCAGCAGATATAAGGTTTCCAGCATAGTTTTGTCAACGCAGTTCTGACCTACCTCACACTCTGCTCTCCTGCCCTGATCCTAGTAGGCAGCTCTCTGTCAATCCATCAAGCAAGGCCATCCAGCGGCCCTCCAATAATGCCATTCAGTTCTGGCTTGCAGCAGCTATGCTGTCATCTGAGCCCCAGGAGGACATCCTAGCGAGGACCATGCCAACAGTGCCAGACTGATAGTCTGCTAGCAGGCATGGCTAGATACACAGACACTATGTCTTGGAAGGAATTGAATTTTGTCCATCAGGTGCTGTATGGGCTAAATCCCAGTTTCTTCAGGTCGCTAGGTTATGTTCCCTTCTAGGTTTGGTGGGGTGACGATTTAGTTTAGTGAAAGGTTGAGTAAAGGGCAAGGGGAGAGGCATGACAGAGGAATCTGAACTTATGTATATAGTGTAGAGAAAGCAGAGAGGGAGATTTCTCGCTCTATAACCTTGGGTCACTCCATTAAGCCAAATGGAAGAAGGTTCAGGGCAGGGGGGGAAAGGAAGTATCACCATCATATTATTCTTATTTTATACCCTTCCCATCTGGCTGGGTTGCCCCAAACTCTGCTCTCCAGAGATTTTGAGCTAGAATGGCCAATGCTGAAGTGATAAAAGGGCTCTAAATAATTGAGTGATTTAAAGGACACAAAGAATGTGTGATTTAAAGCTCCATATTTCAGGAAGTATGTCTTAAAAGAGGGGTATGCAGAACAAGGATGCCCCTCCGAGTATTTCCACGTGGTCCACAAAGCTGCTTCTGTCACAACGCTGAAGCATATGTCAGGATTCACACCAAAACACCTTCTGCTCATCCTAGCCAGGACCAAAAATGGGAGGGTTTTCGGATACCTTTGTTCGCTTGATGAACTGTACTTATATAAAAAAGGGCCTTCATTCTCATTCTTGGTGGCTGCACTACTCTCCGATAGAAAACAAACTATAATTGCACTTTCTACAAATACAAGGAGCAGAGATACATAAGTAGAGAACTTTCCCCCCCTGCCCTGAACCTTGGTTGCATGTAAATGCAATTAATAAATATACAGTGGTACTTTGGGTTAGAGACACTTCAGGTTACAGACTCTGCTAACCCAGAAATAGTACCTCGGGTTAAGAACTTTGCTTCAGGATGAGAACAGAAATTGCATGGTGGTGGCACGGCAACAGCGTGAGGCCCCATTAGCTAAAGTGGTACCTAAGGTTAAGAATAGTTTCAGGTTAAGAACAGACCTCCAGAACGAATTAAGTTCTTAACCCGAGGTACCACTGTGGTTGACTCACAACATGCACGTTTCACATGTGCAATTTCAACTTTACGCAGTTGAAAGCTGGCCAACTGAAACACAAATTAAACTCATGGGAGGTGGAGAGCTTAAAAGATCTTTCTGTGCTGGGTTTTACTGGCACATAAAGAACTTGAAGCTCTCAGACGTGCTTACCAGGCTTTCGGGGGCTCTTGCAAGATCTTGGACAGCCCCGCGAGATCTCGTGAGAGCTTCCCAGAGCCCAGTAAGCAAGCCCAAATGCTTAAGAGAAGTCGCTGGTAAGTGCTGAGCTGTGCTTTTTACAGGCAATTTTCCAGATTTTAAGGGGTTGCTTTGACTATGTGTGATTTTGGCTTTACGTGCTGTCCCTGCAACGTAACCCATGTGTAAGATGTGAGTCAGCTGTAAATGACCAACAGAATCATGTGGTGCATTTAGTGCTTCTAGATTACCTCTTTACTGGGCACTTTTGCTGTTTGTTTGCGGGGAGCTTAGACATCACCATCTATTCACTGAGCACCCATTCTGATTTGTTTATGGGGAGGTTAGATGACGTTGTGTCAAGCAAATGTTATCCCATACTACCCGGTGAATTTTCTCATTACTTTCCCTATTACAAAAGCTCAAATTTTGGGGGTCGTGAGTTTGTTGCGTAAGAGCTCCAAATCAAATTTAATTATGAAATGTGAATTTGCCAGGATGCGAATGAATGCTTTAGTTGAGATTCCTGCATTGCAGGGGGTTGGGAACACCTTACAACTCTATGCTTCTGTGATTTTATGATTCAATGAATCCCAAAGGAAAAAAATAGTGACAGTCTCCTTATTGCAGGGGGGGAACTACGTGTTTGTTTGTTTGTTTGTATATAGTGTGTTTGTGTATGTGTACAAACACACACACATACATTATTCCTGCACAGAGAAAGCTAGCATGCCTGGGGAACCTATTTTAGGATGCCATGCTAGTTCTCCATGTGGAGAAAATATTTATTTATTGGGTAAGAGATTTAAACAAAAGATTTCCCTCCAAATAGCACTACCCACTTGCTGAAGCAACGTGAGTAAGACGTAGCCACATCACAGCAGCCAACACATAATAATAGGATTGGGCTCTGTGGCATTTCAGATGGCTTGGATAAATGGAACTGAACAATTTTTTATTTATTTATTTATTTTTAGATTTTCTTGTTTGTTCTTAGTTATTAACATTTGACATGAATGTTTTTTGTCAGGAGATATTTTGGCAGTTTTCCTCCTGACAGGAAGTGCAGACACAGCAGAGAGAGAGAGAGAGAGAGAGAGAGAGAGAGAGAGAGAGAGAGAGAGAATATAAATATAAACTCATGAGTTTCTGCTTTAACCATATTAGTTGTTCTTTTTTAACTTGAGAGGTTGACCATTGGTGGGAGGGCAGATAAAGCTCTAACATTT
Organism: Podarcis tiliguerta; assembly: GCF_965153285.1. Taxonomy (NCBI): domain Eukaryota; kingdom Metazoa; phylum Chordata; class Lepidosauria; order Squamata; family Lacertidae; genus Podarcis; species Podarcis tiliguerta. The sequence continues at coordinate 89,080,510 of NC_139534.1, forward strand.
ACACACACACACACACACACACACACACACACACTTAAATATTAAAAAACCATGTTGATAAGAGAGAGAAATCTAACCAGAAATACTCCAGCAACTATTTTGAAACAAGCCTTTTGAAATGGTACGGTATGTGAATGAAGTTAAAGCTGTTTTAAGCCACACATCATGTGTGGAGTGCTGCTGTTTGTTTTTTCTCTGTGTGGAGCAATGACATGAGGGAAACATCCCAGATAGTTTTATTTGGTTACTTGAGGCACTGGGTGACCTTATCTATCAACCAATCTTTGCAATGTTCATTCCCTCCTCCCCACCAGCACTGAGTATCACAGCATATTGGCCTCCGGTACTTCTGGTGAGTCAGCAGCGCTGACATCCTTGGAATCATGGAAATGCTCCCAATACTCATGCGGAAGATCTAAATTTATGGCTTTTACGAGGCTGCAAGTTTGGAGAAGCTGCAAGTACAGCAGTTACAAAGAGAAAGAAGAAATAGGGGGGATTTATGACGATCCACATTCATATGTGCCCCTCATGTCATTGCTGCACACAGAGGGAAAAACCAAGCAGACAGGGGAGGATACACATATATATTTCAGCAATGGTCGCTATCACATCATACATTTAACACACTCTGCTAAGGGAAGTAGGAGCTGTAGCTCTGTGACAAACTGCAATTCCCAGAATTCTTTGGGTGAAGCCATGACTGCTAAGGTGCTCCACATGCAATGCAATAAATCACAAACCTGGGGCAGGGGATCGGGTGCTCTTTTCCATACTAAAGCCTGAATTAATAAAAATGTTTTAAGCTGCTTAGGGTGTTGCTTAGGTGCAGCACAACCTCTGAAAATGTCTTTTTCCAGGTCCCTGACGATCTTAGGAGGAAAGGACAACTTTGCACTCCCTTAATATAGAAGCTACCATGGAAGAAGAGACTGCATCCAGTTCACAAGAACGGAGGGTCAAAAGGGAATACAGTGGTACCTCAGGTTAAGAACTTAATTCGTTTCAGCGGTCCGTTCTTAACCTGAAACTGTTCTTAACCTGAGGTACCACTTTAGCTAATGGGGCTTCCCGCTGCCACCGCGCAATTTCTGTTCTCTTCCTGAAGCAAAGTTCTTAACCCGAGGTACTATTTCTGGGTTAGCGGAGTCTGTAACCTGAAGCGTATGTAACCCGAGGTACCACTGTATGCTATTCTGTCAGGAGAGCTAGATCGGAATAAAGTGAAGCACTGTACACTACAAATTTACCTACAGATGCAATCCACCAGGAACTATAGCTGTACAGTATCCCATAGATTGTGCCCTAAATCCAGAAATGAAGAGCTCTGTAGGGTTCAGTAGCAATATTTTATCCAGACCTGTAAGCGCATCAGCTGTGGACATGAAAGAGCATCTATCAGCAGCACAGAGCTTAATCTGATCTTGTGACTCCTCATGGAAACTGCTGCTATGTTAATTCGTTACACACTTGTCCCGCTATGTGCTATAGATTCCATTAAACTGTGACATAATATTAAGTTAACACCGGGCAGCTAAAGGGATTTTTGAAAGGTCACTGGCAATGGAGGTTTGCCTGAGCAGATAGATGAGAAAGTGAAGATCATTAACCGAGGATCAATGATTTTGCCACACCTACTTTTAGGGATCAGGAAAAACACTGTTGGCAGCAGAAGCACCCAAATGTGCATATGAATTAGTTATTAAATGAATTTCATTTGCATTTTTATTCATGCTGTGACTTTATTCCGCCATGATTCCCTGACAGTTTGCTATAACCACGCTGCTTTCTTTCTCCAGCTGATGAGGTTGTAGGAAATGTGGTGGGAGAGTTAAGAAGACTCATGACACCTCCACATTAGCCAAAATACATACTTTCTTAGAAATCACACTAACTGGGAACCTGCACATTTTCTGCATCTGTGAATTAGAAATTCTGCATATGCCCTGATGGTGCGTTGAAAAGAAAAGTGAACTTGGGAGTGGAAGGTACGAGGTAAAAAAAAAAATTGCATGCTGAAAAGCACCATGGTTAAATTATACAATGCTATAACTGGAAAACCCACATTTCTGCAACAAGGACATTGTCTCTAAATTCAAGAAATCGTGCCTTTTTATTATTTGAATTGTGTAATTTTACCAGCAAACATGTTGGGTGCTTTAAGAGGAAGGTTAGCCCTGCAAGAAACATATTTGCATGGGAAACCTGGCTGGCTGATTAAACAATCTATGGCCTTTAAAATGTGACGGGCTATGTGTTCTTTTTTCTTTTTTGCTATTATGTTATGCATTTTATGCTTTTATTTTGTTTTGTTTTTCTGTTGCAAACTGCCCTGTGATCTTTGGATGAAAGGTGATATATAAATTATTATTATTATTATTATTATTATTATTATTATTGTTATTATTATTAAGCCATGCTCATCAGGTAAGGAGACATGACTTCCAAGGAGTTTGGATATCTCTTCTTCTTCTTCTTCTTCTTCTTCTTCTTCTTCTTCTTCTTCTTCTTCTTCTTCAAAAAGGAATAATAATAATAATTCTTTAGGGAGCCAAATAGAAACCTTGGCTCTTCCAGTGTGTTGCTGTGTACACATAATATATAGGCATAAAATCCAGAGAATCTTTGGTTGTTCCATAAGAGGCGAAGTATGATTACCTCAAGAATGTAAAATGAAAAGCACATACCACATTCTGAGAACAGAGATAGGTAGGCATATATACATAGTCAAAGAAAATGACACAAAAGACTAAGATGAGATTCAGAGTGAAACTACATTCTGCTGGAAGAAATGCAGCTATATTTATTTCCCCTCTTCTCCCTCAAGAATGTTATGTACAATGTGTGCTAAGCCTCCCTGCAGGAAATAATATTTTGCATGAACTGCTTCAACATGTAGATATCTCAGGGAGTGATTTATGAAAAATCTAAAATACCGCCACAAGGATTAGGAAAGTGAAAGAGTAGAAGAATAAACTATACTGTACAGTATTGTATAAGGGAAATAGGCTGCTAAGACTGCAGTCCTATGCACACTTACCTGAGAGTAAGCACTACTGATCTCAATGGGGCTTACTTCTGGGTAGAAGTGTAGAACTGAATGATAAGCATCCTTTTCTCTCTCTCCACCCTGACCCCCCCCCAAAGAGATTAACATGGTGGTTGAACTTAGCTGAAGGAGCAAAATGGTAAGGAAGTGTGTGTTATTCTCAGTAGAACAGAAGAAATTTATGGATCCTGCCATTCTCTCTCTTCAGTCCATATTTTACTTCAAACATACTGTATTCTAAAACCATGAGAAAGGGCAACATCAGCGGATCAGCACTGCTATTTGTGATTCATAAGTACGTTTCACAATGCATGGCAATGTCTCCTTTGAAACTTAGGTTCCATTCCATTCTGTGAAGGAAAATGTGAAGCATTTACCTTGATTCGCATTGTTTACCAGTACATCAGATGGGTTTTCCACCAGACTTTCATCCTTACTATCCAGAAAATTTATTGTTTAACAAGTTGTTAATTTGCTACAAACCCCCCCAAACTCCAGAAAGTTAGCAAGTGAAACGGGATAAATTCCAGCAAATGTAAAAGTTTCAGATATTCACTATCTCTGATACAGACAGGTTCATACTAAGCACTGAAATATCAAACTGTGAAGCAAGTAAAATCAAGCCAATTTCCTCCCTCCAAGTACTCTCAGGTATGGTTTTTAGCCTGGCATGGGGCAATGGTCAAGGACTTTCCGGAGTCAAGGAACAGAAGGAAATCTTATTAACTGTAAGTATTTTCTGTTTTGCAATGGGTTTGGCCGAAGATTTGAGACCAGTCTGTGGGTGGTTTTTGATGCCCAACAACCTGCATGTCAAAGGAAGTACAGTGGTACCTCGGGTTAAGGACTTAATTTGTTCCGGAGGTCTGTTCTTAACCTGAAGCACCACTTTAGCTAATGGGGCCTCCTGCTGCCGCTGTGCCGCCGGAGCACGATTTCTGTTCTCATCCTGAAGCAAAGTTCTTAACCTGAAGCACTATTTCTGGGTTAGCGGAGTCTGTAACCTGAAGCATATGTAACCTGAAGCGTATGTAACCTGAGGTACCACTGTAGTAGCACCAGAGCTAAAGGCAAAAAACAGTTCCCCTTCCTTCTCCTTTTATAACATCCTAGAGTATCTGAGTGGGACGCGGGTGGCGCTGTGGGTTAAACCACAGAGCCTAGGACTTGCCGATCAGAAGGTCAGCGGTTTGAATCCCCGCGATGGGGTGAGCTCCCGTTGCTTGGTCCCTGCTCCTGCCAACCTAGCAGTTCAAAAGCACATCAAAGTGCAAGTAGATAAATAGGTACCGCTCCGGCGGGAAGGTAAATGGCGTTTCCGTGCGCTGCTCTGGTTCGCCAGAAGCGTCTTAGTCATGCTGGCCATATGACCCGGAAGCTGTACACCGGCTCCCTCGGCCAGTAAAGCGAGATGCAAATAATCTCCTCTCTCACAGGTGGATCTTAACCCTTCTCTCACACCGAAAGAGATGGACCTTCCCAGCTCTCACTTGGGAGCTTCCCTTTCTTTTTCCAGCCTGGGAGATCTTCCCTTCCCTGCCTCTTATATGAAGTCTTTCACCTGCCTTCACCTTCTTGCAGGGAAAGAATGCATACCTCCCTTTCGAGATTAAAAACAGGGAGTTCTGTGTGAGAGAACTGGCTCCCCACTCCATCCATCTTGGGGGGAAAAAGGAATCTCCTACAAAAGCCCATACAACCCCTCGCTGCCTGGAGTACCCGTTGCCACCTACCCCTCACCATTTATCCATGGCTTGCTTTTAATCTCCTCTCTTACTCCCACCTTCCTCATTACTGTTGACAAGCACATCCCCATTAATGTTCATGTTGAAGAAGCAGTGAAAAATGAAACATGAAGTTGTTTGTGGCATAACCCAGAAGCACACGGCTTTGTTTGTCTCCCTCGTGGGAGAGGCCATTTACCTTTTGATGCACCAGCCTCTCAACTGACAGTTTGACTGTACTCTTCCAACACATTGCATCCCCCTCCGCAGTTCAAAGCTCGCCCTAAACATGTGAGGATCACTGGAGTTCTGTTACAAAGTCGATTCCCCCCTGGGGTTTGGACACGTGCAGCCAGCTTGTTCTACATCCCAGGTCTCATCAGCTAAGATCTGGAAAACATATCCACACGTGTGCCTTCCCCTTCAGTGAATCCTCACACGTTCCCTCATTGAGGCAAAACACAGTTTTCTCAAGCGAGCCACATGTCTCAGAGTTAAAAATATCCACCCTCTCGCTCAGTGTTCATTCTTAGTTTGAGACGGGGGATATCCGCAGTCCTGCAGGTCAGTCTCGTAGCTGGATTCAAGATTCCGGAAATATCTTCAAACAGGCACAACATCGAATAAATGCAACACTGTCAGGGAACAGAAACTATGAATGCTGCATGATTTAGAAAGGTCACCTCTCTCACGGCTTGAAGGGCAGAATTTCAACAGGAGCACCTCAATATGAAGTATCCTTTGAGCAAAGAAGGAAGGGAGCCAAAACCATCATTTGCACTCCGCCTTATGAAATGAGTGTTGTTTTGGTTAGCAATGGTTAACAAAAATTCTTTAAAAAGTACGCAGTGGTAGATGATAGACATATTTTGGAAGGAAGTTAACAAAGTGCTCCTCCCTAAATGTTTCATATTTAGAGCAGTGGAAGAAGCAGCCCAGCAAATGAAGTGCACGTTGTCTCAACATGAGGAGAATTCATGTATTTCTGCCTTCTTGGAAAATATGAGTTCAGACTGATATCAAATCTCCCTGCACACAGAAAAGCAACCTGTCAGGGAGAAAGGTTAAAACCTAGTCTTCCCCCCGACTTCCTACTTTTCTACATGCAGGGGAAATTCTTGTTGAAGACCACCCCCCCTGCAATCTGAAGTAGGCATTTGAAATTACTCTGCATCTACACTCTATAGCCCAACTGCCTGGCCTAAGTCAGCATTTACACTATGTACCCCCCGCCCTGCATTAGCATAATTTCAAAATGACAAACCTGTGTAGATTATGCAGTGCTTTTTTTCTTAAAAAAATATTTAGGGGTACTCTCATTTTCCTGCTCATATTGAAATACTGCCCCTCAATGAGGGCAAACTTAGATTCACAAAATGTTTGGGGTATGCGTCCCCCCAGAAAAAAAAGCGCGGGGAAGGGGACCTGGGTTACAAGTTGGTTCCAGCCCCTCCAAAATGAGGGCCATTGCTAATATACCCTCACAGTTCATGGTACTGAAGCACTACCCTCAACCCAAATACTTAGCAAGTGTGCGTTATGCAAATCAAAAACTCAAAGTCTGAGACCACACGAAGAAGGAGGGTGCCACCACAGAGAAAGCCCTCTCCTGCACTGCCACCAACCCTGCCTCAGAAGGCAACATCATACATAAGAGCGGCACAAGAGCTAATCATAAAGGATAGGCAGATCTGCTTAAGAGAAGATGGTCCTTCAGGTAGTTTGGTTCCAACCTGTCTAGGGCTTTAGGGCTGATAGCCAGTGTCTTGAATTGGTACCCAGAAACAGACTGGAAGCCAGTGCAGCTAATACAATAAGGGAGAGTGGTCTCATCTCACCCAACTGCTGTGGTTCTGCATTAAGGAGCTGTTCAAGAGAGGGACTGGGTTTCATACACAAATAAATGGAGCTACTGTCAATTATTTGACCGAAGGTGTGCACATGAAGTCCTGTCTGCTGCATGCATATACACTGTTGGAGTGAAGTCCAATGGAGCACTGAGGGAAATGTTCTGTCGGTGCAATGAATTCTCCACTTGCAATGGAACATTCTCAACCTCTCCTCCCAAAGTGGCTTGCTAACTGTTCTAGGGGTTCACCCAACACTCTCCAGCAGATTTGGGGAGGCTGCGGGGTACATTGCGGGGGGGGGGGGATCCTATTGCACAAGTGGAAACCCTTGGGATGATGGGACTTACCAGAACACTGCCCTTGGACTGGGGTCAAGGAACACTACCTGAGTCTCTCTCAGTTATCCTCGCCATCAGACTAGTATGGTGTGATCAGATACTGGTTCCAGCAGTGAGAATCTTGGTTACAATCACACATTTAAGCCAGTGCTTGGACAAGACTCCTTCTATGGGTCACACCCCCCACCCCTCAGCGAGGCTCCCTCCTCACCACCATTATCACCAGCTGCTGTGGCTCCTCCTCCCCATCATCATCATCGCTGCGATCACATGCCTGCCTGCCAGGCAGAGAGCCCAATGAGCAACAAGGCAGCAGCATCTACAGATCTTTCATCTTGCCCACCTCCACTGTTGTCTCGGCCTGAGTGAGAGGAAGGTGAGCAAAGAGGTTGCAACAAGCAAAGAGGAGCAGGAGGTCCAGGGAGCTGTTATCAACGGGTTCACTGCTGGTTTGTGGCCCCTTGGCGCTTTCCTGACCATGCAGACCCTCAGCACCAACTCTGCATACAAGAACAGGTCTCCATGAGAAGCAAGCACTGCTAGCTAACAGAGTCTCTTTCCTTCTTTGCCCTTTCTTTTTCTACAGCTCTACATGTGTTCCTTCCTCCCTCACCCCACCGCCGCCCAATAACTTGACGTATGCATGCGGATGACTCATCCATGCCTAAGCAAAAACGAGATCAGCATCAGCCACCGCCTGGGAAAAGAAAGAAAAGGAGGTTGAGAACTGAGTTGGGGTAGGGGTGGGAGAAGGCTTGGTTTTTTGTTTTTGAAATGTCTGTAAGGATTTCAAACAGCAAAGCCAGAAATTGAATATTATTAAGAAAGGGGGAGGGGGAGAGAAAGACCCCTGGAGTCATGCTCCGCTTTCGCTTGACTTCTTGTAGCCCTTGGCTGGCACTGCCCAGAGTATCTAATTCCCAAAGACAGCTCTTTCCCTATGAATCATTACTTTGTCTCTGAACAGCACCAGGTAAACATTGTGCCTTCACACCCATGGAACTGCAGTGACACCTTTTCCCTTTCATGGTAGGCCAGCGAAGAAACTTCAAGGGAAGTACGGGGAAAGAGATGGTGGGGAAGGGGACACCATAGAAAGGTTTGTAGGCCCTTTGTTGTTATTCCACAAAGCCATTTGGAAAGCACAGAAGAACCACGAAAAGTGGTGGCTTGTCCCACACTATTAATAACACAAGAAGAGACGTGGATCAGGTCAAAAGCCCACCTGCTAGTTCAGCATTCTGCAAGGTGGGCATGAGAGCAACAGCACTCTCCAAGAGTTTTCCACCAGTAATAGGGATTCAGAAGCATCCATTCCTGAGGTACTGGAGGTGATATTTAACCATCATGGCTAGTAGCCATTGATGGAATGACTTTATTGCTTTTCAGTTCAAAAATGGCTTTAATGCTTTTAGTTTATTTACTTTCCTGCATTTTATTGTATTGTACAGCTTCTTGTGGAATCCTCAAATAAATAAATGAATAAGAAGCCATTTCCTCCATGGATTTTTCTCATCTTCTCAAGCACTTCAGGTCGGTGGCCACAGCTATGCTCTCCCAAGTAGATCTCTTGTCTTATCCCAACCACAGAACTGTGTAATAATGTTATTCTGTTGAAAGGGATAAAAAAAAAATGAATGCACCAAAACATTCCGTTTTAGAAATCCACGGCTCCTTCTTCAAGATAAGATGCAATTTCAGGAGATAGAACAATCTTCAAAGCAGGTCACCACAGATAAATGGGAAGATTCACCTGGTACCAGGTTTAGAACGAGGCAACTATTCTTTGGCGACAGCTGCTTTTGTAATGACAACAAAAAAGAAAAGGGGGGGGGGAACCTGAAAGATGTGTTGGATAAGAAAAAGTGGGGGAGAAATAATGCTAGAATAAAACAAGTGTATTAGCCTTTGTTGCTGGCACCAGAGACAATGGAGTGCTTCTCTGGGGGTGAAGTCAAACTGCTGCATTCACAACACCGAAGTGACCTCTTCGGGGCACAGGCCTGGGTAGTCTGTATGGAGGAGCTGAGCTGCCTAGATTACAGACCCCCCCCCCCCGGCCTTGCTGGTGTGGTCCAAAGGAAAGCAGAGCAATACATTTGGCACCAGCTTGGTTGCAGGAGTCGCCAGAAGGAAGCATACATGACACCATCCAACTGTCTTAAGGACTCCACTCCGGATTTGTGTAGGATTTACTCCTTAGCCTTTTCTTCTCCCAAAGATATCCCACAAGGCAGTGGATGTTTAGGATCAGAGTTTTCCTTCTCTTAGATGGGCTACCTTCCCAGGTTGACAAGACCCCTTTGCCCCTCACGTCCCTCTCCAGCATGTGCAGAAACGGCCTTCTTGACCGTTAGACCCAGTATTGGGTCCACTGGAGCCAGCCGTCACATGCAAGGGAAGTCCCTAACCCTCTGAGGGTCTGAGACCCATCAGCCACTGTCATCTGGTTTAGCTGGCCAGTCAAATGTGTTTCCCGAGGTGTGTTCACTGCTGCATGCTGACAGCTTCTAAGAGCCACAGGTGAGAGATGAGTACAGGGTGGGGACCAAAACTACCCCAGAAGAAGCATAACGTGTGCCCTCTAAAGATACTATCCCTTTCCTAACACCACGTACCTCCCTGTGTATTGACCATACTTTTGGAATGAAGAGAGACGGGGGAAAACATGAGAAATGATTTGCAGCACAAAGGCAGGTACAATAGAAAAGAGTTTTGCAAAACTCCACTTACTGAGAAGAATGCACTGAATGTTCCAAAGGCAAAACACAAAACTCGTGTTCCGCTTGCAGTTTCAGCAGCTGGAAGAATAGTCTCCTCTCCCATACCTCACATGGTGGGCAACTGACACTTGGCATTTGTACATTGAAGAAGTGGCTTGGAGCCTGACAAAGGAGCCTCAGGATACCACACACTGTGAGAAGCTTGAGGGTGACTGAGATATTGGACAGTCAAACAAACTGCCTGGACAGAGGACAAGGGGATCGCCAGTAGATAAAAAGAGCCCGGCTGGATCAGACCAAAGCATGTCTAATCAAGCACCCTGTTCTTTCACACTGGATTTTATGGTGAAAGACAGAAGAGGAAACAGACTGGTTGGTTAGGTTTTGTGAAAATAGCTTGTGTGTTTCAATTGGGTTTATATATTGATGATTTTACTGACTTATATATGATAAAATGGAAAGGGGTTGCTTCTGACCTTCTTCTTCATATTGGCAAACAGTGGAAGAGCATCTGCCTTGCATCCAGAAGGTCTCAAGCTCAACCCCTGGCATCTCTCCATGAGAGAACCCAGCCTGAAACCCCAGAGAGCTGTGTGGTCAGTGTAGACAGTGTAGACGGTGTAGACAATACTGAGCTAGATGGATCAATGAGTCTGGCTCTGTACAAGGCAACTTCTTACTTGCCCTTTCCCAAAAGGTCTCAGGGCAGGTTAGAACGATGTGGTCATATAATATTAAAGTCTACTGAAGTTAAACTATTTAAAACAAACCAAATAATGTTCATCAAAGAATCAGACAAGCCTTAACTGTCAAAGGCCAGCATAAAGAGGTAGGTCTTCAGCAAATGATGGAAACAACATAATTAAGATGCTTGATGCACCTCTGTGGAGAGGGGGTTCCACATTTTGGGAGCTGCCGCTAAGAATGTCCTCTCTAGGCTGCCTCTCCTAGGCATCCAAGCTCTCCCTCTCCATTTCTCCCCTCAAAATACTCAAAGCAGCTGACAGTACAACAAAAGCAAATGTGTGTGTGTGTGTGTGTGTGTGTGTGTGTAAATAAAACCCAGAGTCTGAGATTTATCCTACACACCCAGAAAGGATAAATGGTTTGTTAAAGCATTCTATTTACAGTGGTATCTCGGGTTTAGAACTTAATTCGTTCTGGAGGTCCGTTCTTAACCTGAAACTGTTCTTAACCTGAGGTACCACTTTAGCTAATGGGGCCTCCCGCTGCTGCCCCGCTGCCACCACACAATTTCTGTTCTCATCCTGAAGCAAAGTTCTTAACCCGAGGTGCTATTTCTGGGTTAGCTGAGTCTATAACCTGAAGCATCTGTAACCTGAAGCGTCTGTAACCTGAAGCATCTGTAACCCGAGGTACCACTGTATAATTCTTGCTAAGTACTTTTTACATCAGATTCAACCGCTGGCTAATCTAGCAGTATTGCATAAACTTAACGGGATGCTTTAAAACCCCTTTCCCAAATTTTAGTGCAACAAAGCTGAAGGAAGTTTGATGATTGATGGATTTTGCTTGTAATGATCACACTGTGGGCGCACAAAGTATTCCTCTGGAGGCTGGCAACCTTCCTGGGCTCGGTTCTGCCAATGCAATTCTGCCGTGACCTCCATCAGCACCTGCTGTTCCCCTCTGCTCTCCTGCCAATTCACCTCAGTGCTGAACTACCACAGAACCTTGCTAAGCAAAACATGCTCCAGACTGAGCCAAACTGGAAAGCAGTTTTGAGAAGAAAAAGAAGAGGGGGACAGAGATTTCTGTGCTGCGGCTTTCTAGTCAGAGGTAAGGGCCGGATCCAGTGCAGAACGAGTGATGTGCAAGAGGGAGCCTTCCATTCATCCCATTCCTGCCACTGCTTGTACAGAATGATCCCACGTATGTGTTCTTGTTAACAAACAGACCCACAGATGCACTCCCATCCTATCTAAAGAGAGTGAGCTATCATGCAAGTGGAGCCCTGGTGCCCAAGCACAGGAGTTGAGATGATGATTAAAATGTCTACAGTGGTACGTCAGGGGCCTCATAGGAACATAGAAAGTTGCCATATACTTAATCAGACCAATGTTCTATCTAGCTCCTTATTGCCTACAATGAACAGCAGAGGATCTCCAGGGTTTCAGGCAGAGGCACTGGCAGCCCAACCTGGAGGTGCCATAGACTGAACCTGCCACCTTTTGAATGCAAAGCAGATGCTTTTCCATTGACCTATGGCCCTTATTGATTTGTTTTGTTTGCTTCATAAAATTGATGCACCACTAGATTGTAAAAAAAAACCCCAACAACCCTCAAAACAGTTTACAAAATGAACAAAACAATAAAATTATCAGTAAAAATCGTTAAAGCAACCATTTAAAAATATTGAAATCAGTGCCATATTTCAAACTTTTTAGTTTTGCCCAAGGTTTTTGAGCTTTTTGGACAGAAAAGCCAAAAGAGCCATTTTTGAGCTATTTCTATGTAAAAAAGGAAAAACAACACTGCTGACATGGGCTGCTATATGTCCGGTTTTCCCCATATTTGGGAGGGCTTGTCTAAACATAAATGTTCTTAGTAGGCGCCAGTACAGCGAGTTTTTGTGAGGGATATGCTGGGAAGCGGCTGGGATCCCAAACCCATCCAGTCTCCTATCACTCCTCCAAACCAGAGGGAAATGTAGATACTTTTCTCAGCATTTCTAAACCCATTTTCTGTCCTCTTATTTTCTGATTCTTTTTTCTTTTTCAACTCAAATCCCGGAAAGCGGAAGGAGGAATGGAGGAGAACGAAAAGGAGCCTGGCAAAGGCACTGGATGGGTCAGCCAGTCATAAAATTGCAGCCTAAGGCTGTAATCTCATGCCCACTTACCTGGGAGTAAGCCCCACTGAACTCAAAGAGACTTAGTGTGGAGTAGACAGCTATAGGATTCCACGGTAATTCATGCTGAGTTTTAAGCAGACAAAAGGCTGTTCAATACAGCACCATGGTTTCCACTTAAATATTTTCTATAACGTTTATCCTGGGTTCTACTGCTGTTGTTGTTTTCCCCACAGAAAAGCCAGGCATTTGCTACATCCTGCAAACAATTCCCCCTGCCATCTCTTCATGCCTCCCAGGAGGTCAGGCACTGTGTTCTGGAAAACATGTCTTACAAACAAACCAATATCCAATCTCGGGAGCCTCGAAGTGAAACATTTTCTATGTAATAGCTAGGGAGACAGCTGCACGACAAAGAGCTCAGAAATAGTGATACCACTGGTGCAGCCTTCTCTTAACAGCAGATGTAAGAAGACAAAGGTCAAGGTCAGCAAAGGCGACTTCAAAAGTAGCAGCCAGACAGTTTTAATGAACAAATACTGTGGGGTTGGAGGTGGGACCAAAGGTGAATTGCCTGCATGCTGTCGAGAAACTCGTACTATACACCATCTACTAGACAGGAACAAAATGGATTTTGCTAATACAAGAAGAGCCTGCAGGATCAGGCCAATGGCCCATCTGGTCCAGCATCCTGTTCTCACAGTGGCCAACCTGTGGGAAGCCTGCAAGCAAGACATGAGTGCAACAGTCCTCTGCCCATTTGTGATTCCTAGATTCAGAGGCATGATGCCTTTTGGAGGCAGAACATAGCCATTGTGGCTAGCCTTGTCCTCCATAGATTTGTCCAATCCTCTTTTAAAGCCCTTCAAGTGGGTGGCCATCACTGCTCCCTGTGACAGCAAGTTCCATAGTTTACCTATGTGCTGCATGAAGAAGTGCTTTCTTTTATCTGTGCTGAATCTTCCAACATTCGGCTTCATGTTATGAGAGGGGGGGAGAGAGAGATTTTCCTCTACATACTCAGTTTCTCTGGGCCAGGCATAATTATAAAAACAAGAGCCCTCGCTCCGTCTTGCTCTTCAGCCACATTGCCTCTGAACTCTGTTCCATATATTCATCATGACTAAGAAACATATTCTCAATTAATATATCAAATTCCCTTTTCAAGTAATGTGAGGGGCCACTGCCATAGTACCTTGTGGCAGCATTTTCATAAACCAATTACACATTACTTGGTTGGAGACGTACTTTCTGTTGTCCAGCCTGACTCTCCTGACACAGAATTTCACTGGATGACCCCAGGTCCATCTGGCCACCCTTTGCTTGTCCAGGCAGAAAGGCCCCTCACCACCACCTCTGTGCCCAAGTCAGTGGGTGAGTGGGTGGGAATATAACCTTCCACAATGTCCTCTCCCTCCTCAAGACTGGCACCACCCTGTGGTTTCTTCTTCCCAAGTCTCTCAGTTCACGGGGAGCTGTTAATGAAAGCGCTGTGAGTGGTGGCCTGTGGAGAAGCAGAACTTAGAATGTCACAGCTCATTTCGGGAAGGAGGAGATAAAGGCACCCCGGAGCCCTGATTTTTGTTCGCATGTCACATCAGTGTCTGCTAAGGACTCCACAGCAGTGGAAATCTCAAGGGGAAAAACACTCCACGTGAAAAGCAATGCGCTTTTGGAAATTGGGAAAAGGAAGACAGGCAGAGAGAGAGAGAGAGAACGCTAAGTCAGCTGAGATGGTTCAGATAGTTATGAAAGGCTATTTTCAAGCTACCTTGAAGACTAAAATAGTCCCGTACTGCTGCGTGTGTTTTCAACTAACGGCTGAGGTCTCTTTCCCAGCCATTTTTCCATGCTGCTTCTGATTCCACTCTTTGCCCTTCTCTCTTGTTACTCAACTTGCTCACTCCAAGTAGGCAAATGAATGAGCTGCAGTTAAGGCAGGAACTGGGGAGTATATTTGGCAATGGCTGTAGGAGCACTGCCAGGTCTGAGGTGCTGTCTGGAAGGATCCCATATTGCCCTGGGATACTCCCTTCCCCTACTGCCCTCGGTGTCCTTACTGATCCACTGCTGCCCCATTTCTCCCTCCCACATCTGGGTCCTCTGGCACTTTCGTACCCTCCCCAACTGCTCCAGAGACTCTGCTTTGCTAACCCGCCTGCCGCATAAACTAAGACACAGAGGTGGAGAACAAGAAGGATCCCTTTAAAAACATTAATCAGGAAGAGACATGAGGCACCTGTTTCCTCCACCATCAGGTGCCAGTGCCTCTGATGGTCATTTAATAATAACATACCCTCCAACATTTCTCCAATAAAAATAGGGACATCCTAAAGTAAAGTGGGACATTCCAGGATCAAATCAGAAACCGGGATGGCTTCTCTCAATCAGGGAGGTCCCTGGAAAATAGAGACATGTGATAATTATAGTTTTATTATTTACATCTGCCCATCTGCCTGGGTTTCCTTCAGCTTTGGGGGCTGAAGGGAACTGGACTTAGGCCCTGAGGTCCAAACCCATGGGTAGGCAAATTAAGGCCCAGCGGCCAGATCCGGCCCAATCGCCTTCTAAATCCGGCCCACGCACAGTCTGGGAATTAACGTGTTTTTAGATGAGTAGAATGTGTGCTTTTATTTAAAATGCATCTCTGGATTATTTGTAGGGCATAGGAATTTGTTCATTCCCCCCCCCCAAAAAAAATATAGTCCAGCCCCCACAAGGTCTGAGGGACAGTGGACAGGCCCCCTGCTGAAAAGGTTTGCTGACCCCTGTCCAAATCTAATGGGGCCATTGAAATACCACACAAGCTACACATTGTACTGGGGATATCTAAGATTAGGGAACAGGGGCAGCACTTCCATTGCTGCTGCTACAACAACAGTGCCCTTATTCCACTGAGATGCTAACCAGGGCTACTTAAACAAGATTTAAAGGACCATTTTTGCATGATACTAACAAGCATAGGTGCTGCATGTGACTGCAGTAAATGCAGAAAAGAAATTAACAGTGAAATCCCATCCATGCATGTTTGCTCAGAAGCCGTTGTTGCATAACACCTCCTTTGATAAAAGCAAATTTTACTGTTTGATCTTCCTCAAGGAACTGTGCAACAGTTAGAAACCTGTCAGTGGAATTTTCTAATATACATCTCAATCAGTTTCAGCATCGTTTTTTGAATGCCTCCATTTTTTTACAGTCAAAAATGGTAACAATTATTCTCTGCATTTAATTAATTCAGGCAGCTGGATAGATCTGCAAGGTATGCCAACCTTAAAAAGCCACAATGAGTTGTAACCTTCCAAGCAAGTGTTGATTTGTTATTTATCAGAATCTTCAGAACTTCATGTTGAAGATCCAACAGGCGTGTGAGCACTTTTCCAACTACCTCACTTCTGTGTGTAATGATAGTTTTGTGTTCATTTGTGTGCAGAGAACTTAAATTAAATTAAATCTTAAATGAAGAGCACTGGCTTTGGTGCAATTAACAATTTTTGCACATTTTTCTAGAACAGAATGCAAGACTTCACTCATACTTTTGGAAGCTAGCACTTCTCTGTGGAGAAAGCTGCATTTGGAACAACTTTGTGAACAAGCTGGATCCGTCCATTTTTTCCTGTCCCGGCTGTTCCACCAGCTGCTGGTAGACAAACACAGTTGCTCCACATTGTTGAATTTTCTATTATGAAGCTGTCCAAAGCTTTGAAAATATAATTTTCTGTAGTTGTTGTTGGCAGTTCCTTACTGAATAAAATTTCTTCCGCAGTTTCTTCTCCCCATACATACCTCCTATATGCAAGAACAGCATGCTTGAACATCTGTTGACTCATCTGTGTTGCAAAATGCTTGCTTTGGTTTATATGATGAACAACTTGTGTTTTTAGATAATCAGAAAGGTCACGATTTTTATTTTTTACTTACTGTGGCTTCTGATAAGAGTATACTTTTCAGCTTTGCAGCTGCTGGCTTACCAAGCGTTTTATTGCACAGATCAATGACAGCTGGCAGTAAGTTTTTCACCAGTTGTGAACTTCTATTTCCTTTTCCTTTTGCAATTTGGTGAGAATAGAGATGTGAAGACATGGGGGAGGAGGGACCCAGAACAATATGGGGGAAAGAGGGTTCCCCCTTTGTTTAAAGAGTTTCCCCCCTTAAATGGGAGACTACAGTCGTACCTCAGAAGTCAAACGCCTTGGCTCCCAAATGCCACAAACCCAGAAGTGAGTGTTCCAGTTTGCGAATGTTCCAGAATGGATTCCGTTTGACTTCCAAGGTACGACTGTATTTGGATTACGAAATATGTTCTTTGAGAAGGATGAACAAAATGTTTAAGGCAATGTATTCATATATGTAGTCCCCAAAAATGATTTCTAAAACTGTGCAACATAAAGAATTTTGCGTAAAACTATGTACAGAATCCAATCATTACAATTCCTGCACACTGAGGACAAGCAAGTCCTGAGCTGTACAGTGAAAGTACAACTCTCAAACGCAAGAACAAGATGCATTTCTGCCTCGTGGAGGGTGCTGCCATTTACAAGAGAAGAAAGAAAGATTCAACTCCTTCTTTGCTTGTGACTTTCCTCTTGTTGGCATAGTTGGTGCATCTGTTTCTGTCCTCTTGACTAGGCCTCAAAGGACTGGGAGTGGGAGAAAACAAAGAGCAACCTATTTTTCTTCCTATTCAATTCATGACTCTTGCAAATCCCTCCTAAGACCTCTGCCCATTCCCCTCTGGTGGAGAGCAGGTCTATGCAGGCTATGCAGCATCTTGCCCCTCCCCTAAAGTAGCCAGCTGCTTCAGCCATAGGAGCAGACCCTATCCCATCACTAGTATTGAGTCAATTACCAGTCCAGACAGTCCACACATTCTATGTGTGGGAATCCTGTCCTTCAACACAGGAAGCAAAATGCCTTAGGCCATCCCTGTTACCTAATGCTTAGTAACCAAGCCAGTTGCCAATAAAGAGATGTTCCATCCCATAAGCAGATCCACATAAGTCAACTTTAACTGTCTGTCTGTCTGTCTGTCTGTCTGTCTGTCTGATTCTATGGAGGCAGTGAGAGATTTTACTTTCTTGGGTTCCATGTTCCATGTTCTCGAAGCTACCAGCATGAGTCTGACCAAACTGCGGGAGGCAGGGGAAGACAGGGGTGCCTGGCGTGCTCTGGTCCATGAGGTCACGAAGAGTCAGACACGACTAAATGACTATACAACAACAACAACAACAAATGTACAGTTTTGTGGAGGGCCTGTTGCCAACTTTTAATTTTAAAAAAGTAATGGCTCCTTGGGGCAGAATCGGGTAGACCTGCCAGGGTGGTGGTGGTTAGAGGAGGAGCCTGTGAGGTTGTGGACTGAGTTTTTCAGGATCCAGAACTGGTTGGCTTTTCAGGCCCTGATCATGGTCACTGAACAGAACCCCTCCTTCCTGCTCGGAGAGATCAAATATTACTTAGTTGGCCACCTCTACATGAAGGAACTAGCTTGCCAGGCCATCCGTTTTGTTGCCCATAGAAAATGCCTTCCTGCCCTTCGTTGGAATGCAAAATACATTGTTGTGAGGGGGAAACAGCATGCGTTTGCTGCTGCCTGTGTGCTACTTGTCCTGGAGCAAAGTAAATGCCTCAAGTTGGCAGAACTGTCACTTCAGCACTCCGCTCGCTTTAAAATGTATTAATAAAAGTGAAGAGTCAAGAGACCTTTGAGTGCAGAAGGTCAGAGAAGGACAGTGGAATGATCAGACCATGGAAGAAATAGTAACTTGTTTTTCCTATGGGGCTACTGCAGCCTAGGAATGGGAATGCTGCGAATATCCCTGGTTTTCTGTTCCTAAAATGGAAACAGCATATTCGCTGCATCAGGACAGACAGTCATTTGGGGAAATGTTTTTGTTGAATCTGCATATAAACAACAAAACTGGTGGCTTAATTGCACAAGCTGTTGCTCAAATAAGTTGAATTGCACGTGGAACGTGCAAGAATGGTCCAGATCGATATTACGCTGTACTCTTGACTGTGGAACCTGAAGTTCAGCCCAGTCTGTTGTTGGTATTAGGCTGCATGGAATGTGCAAAAATCATTTGGAGCCGCTTTCTGAAAATCCTATGTCCGCTTCTGTGGATAAATGTCCTGAGCATGTGATGCCAATGTGTAGGAAAGTGGAAATGCCTTCAGAAAGAAAGCTGCCCGGCTCACTCTTCCCGAGTCTGGATTTCTTCCTGACCTCTGCTGGTAAGAAACTCATGCCCTGAAGCCTGACAATTCAAAGACACAGTAATTATGACTGCTGGCTAATGCTCCTGCAGATGCTATTCTTACTCACAGAAATGTCTGATCCTAATGCCTAATTCATACAAATGCTCAGAGCAAAAATGGAATCAAAGGACTCTGTGCAGGAGACAAGAAACAATTACCAAAGCAGGAACTGCAAACACAGACTGCCTTCCATCCCCAGTTGGATCTCCATCTGTCAGTGACAGCACTGCCAGCTCCATGTCTCTGTAGCTCTCCAAGAATTGACACTTCAAATCTATTTCCCATCCGTGCCATCTGAAGCCACAGGCTAAGGGATAAATGAACCCCTTGTCTAACACCCACGTGTCCTATTACGCCCCATTTTCATATGAGGTTAAAGTAGTCTTGGAACTTTTGGGTGGAATCCAGCATAGAGCTAAGGCAATCCTTCTGTCAGTGCAAGAATTTCGGCTTGCGCCACAGAATGTTCTCCCCTCTCCTGCCCCCGTGCACCCCCTAAATCTGTTCTTGGGGTCCTCCCAACTTTCTGGAACGTATTTAGAAAGGGTTCAGGGCATGCACAGGGGGAGGGGGGAAGTCTTGATGTACAAGCAGAAATATTTGCGCTGGTGGAACATGTAAGTAGAGTACCGCCCGTGGGAGGAATTATAATTCACCCTCTCCTGATTGTTCCACCAGCACAAACATTTCCACTTTTCAGATGGAATGACCTGCCCCCTCTCCTCCCAGATTTGGGTGAGGCATGGGGGCACATGAGAGATATTGGAAAGGCCTATTGCGGTAGAGAGGAGTCTTTGTACTGGCTTCAACTAGCACACAAGGTTAGATGAATCTGGGACAATGTTGTTATTATGCAATTTTATACAATTTTCCAAGAAGTACCAGGCAAATATATTCTAAAGAGAGAAATCAAAATGTCTGTTTAAAGTCTAGCCAAAATAGTGGCCATCTTTTTCTCTGAAGCATGCAAGAAGAATTAGCTTAATATAATGTTACACTTTAGTAAGAATGCTTGAGAAATTCACACATTGCAAAATTCTATATGAACTGGCCTGATTAACAGTTTCCGGACTACTGTGAGGATTGGAACATGCACTTCTCTGAATTTTTCAATATAGTTTTGGACTTCAAAACATACAAGAAATGCATACAGTACTGCATTTCAGGATAAAAATACATCTAGAAATGTATTTGGAGAGAAAATATCTTCAAAAATTTTGAATTTAAGTATGAATATTCATGCATATAGATATATAGATATATATGGGAGAGAGAGATTGTTGAAACAGGATGGAGCAGACTTATGAATGAACACAAGTAGAAGTGATTCAGACCAGAAATAGATTGATCCTGAAATAGAGAAAAGAAAAATAAGCTTCTCCTGAGACTACACAGTCACCATCAATCATTATGACACCCATGGCTTCTTTGAATGGATATAATAACAGCTCTTGGAACAGGCTAAAGAATACGGTATTTTTGTGGCTGCTATAAGTTTTATTGATTTTTCTCATATTTTCATACAGTAATTAACACCAAAAGCAAGTATAAACTCGCCATGTTAACCATGTTGCCCCAATTCCTCCACACCCTTACCACCCTCAGTTTTGCTATACATACATACATACATACATACACACATACTGTTCATTTGCCAGAACAGCTTCTAGGTGGTTAAACAGAAAGTAAGTGTCATGATGGGGTTAAGGAGAAGCCGGGGGTTGTGGGGTTAGGATCATTTCTGAAACAGCGTGGTTGTCTTTTCTACCCTCAATTCATCAGTCATAACCCAAATAAGTCTAGGAATTCACTCTGGTTACTTGGATTGTCTCATCATATCCTCTCTTATGGCAGCTAACTTCCTGGTCCCATGAGTTCTGGCAAGAAGTCATGATGTACTACCTCCATGATGTATTCAGCCTCCTTCTGAATACCTATTTATGGGGAAGAACAGTGGGAGAGGGCTCCTGTGGGCACATTCTGCTTGTGGGCTTCCCCCAGCCATCTGGCTGGCCACAGTGGGAAACAAGATGGTGACTATGACAGGCCATTTGTCTGAGCCAACAGAGGGTGTTGTTACCACAGAAACATCGTTGTAGTGTTAGTTGCATGGAGGTCTCAGAAATCTCTCGTTTTGACCAGAAATTAACCTTGATGCTGTATAGGAATATTTAGGATGTGTATGGATCTGAATTCATGGGAAGTCTTAAGGACCATGTTAAGTCTGAATAGTATTTCCTTGCAAAATGGATGCATCTCCCTACAAAGCCCCCAACATACATCACATTTAGCAATTCTCACTATTGCTGAGTCCCTGGCGTATAAAAGTGCTTCAGGGTCAAGTGCACACAAAATGGTTGCTCACCATGTCTGGGGTGGTGGTGGTTGCGGCTCCCTCACGCTCCGCCTTCATCCCCAGCAGCTAGGCCGTGCTTGCTCACAGGCTGCTGCTGCTGAGGAATTCCCCTTGGTCAGCAGAATCAAGGGGTAGTCTTCTCGCTAAAATGGGCAAATTTGAATGGGCCAAGCAGAGGCTCTGCTTGGAGGGTGGTGCCTTGCCAGCTGGCTGAGCATTAGCTGTTGCCATGCTCAGCCTGGCAGCAAGGCTTAAAAGGCCGGCCGCACATGGCTTCTGCATTTTGCAGACTTAAATCTGAGCCTCAGATGCAAGGATGGCAGAGAGTATATCCCTCTGCTGAAACGGTCCAGCTCTTTAATCCATTTCCAGGTGTGTAAGGGATTTTAAAAGCTTAAGGTCCAAAGCCTGATTCTCTCTTGTGGTGGAGAAACAGACTCACTTCCCTTCTGTCTGCCTGGCACCTAATGTAAGGTATGGCCTGGGCACTATATGCAGAAGCATATATTCTTCAGGGCCTAACTTCAGGCAGGCCAGACGAAAGGCTCAGTTGACTGGTGAAGTGTGTGAACCAACACCAAGGAATAAAATCCCACTCCATGCTGCCTTGGGCCTCACTAAAAACTTCCATCGTGGCACAGGTGAGTCACTCGAAATGCCTCTCCACCTGCCACTGGCAGAAACATATTGTGTTTTACTCACCACTACTGGGCTCACCTTTCGCTGCAAATGTACTGCCCCTTTTGACAGTCCATAAAAACCTGAAATATATGAGACAGGAAACCTGCTTCTTTCCCCTCCCGCTTTCGGAGACCTTGTGAGATTTATTACAGCAATTAAAAAAAGAACAATGGAAAAGGAGGGGGAAGAAGGAGGAGGTGCTCCTCCTCGGACTGTTCTTAACAATGCCAGCCCAGGTTCTTGGGAGGCTGGTCAACAGGGATTCCTCAAAGGGAAATGGCCCAAGTAGCAGTCCCACCCACATTTATATGTTGTGTGCCGGTGTGCTCACTATGTAAAGGTAAAGGTAAAGGGACCCCTGAGCATTAGCTCCAGTCGTGGCTGACTCTTGGGTTGCGGCGCTTATCTCAATCTATAGGCTGAGGGAGCCAGCGTTTGTCCGCAGACAGTTTCCGGGTTATGTGGCCAGCATGACTAAGCCGCTTCTGGCGAACCAGAGCAGCGCACGGAAATGCCATTTACCTTCCTGCTGGATCGGTACCTATTTATCTACTTGCACTTTGACGTGCTTTCGAACTGCTAGGTTGGCAGGAGCAGGGACCAAGCAACGAGAGCTCACCCCGTCGCAGGGATTCGAACCACTGACCTTCTGATCGGCAAGTCCTAGGCTCTGTGGTTTAACCCACAGCACCACCCGTGTCCCTGTGTGCTCACTATGTACCTGCACCCATATGCTCAGTTTCCATGTACAATACTGCTATCAAGGAAGATGATCATTTAGTCCAATTTTGACCAGTACACCTGACAGGAATCAGGTAACTCTGGTCCTGAAGAATCTGCACTGGCTGCCTATATACTATCAAGTCCAATTCAAGAGGATAATGTTAACATCAGAAGATCCTAAACGAATCCAGAAACCTGAAAGGGTGCTTTTAATATCAATGTATCACCAGCCTGTCTTTAAAAATCTGTGCAGGGGAAGTAGCAAGGCACAGGATGGGGTCTTTTTGGTGCTAGCACCCCAAATGCAGAATGCCCTTTCCTCTGAGGTACAACTTTCCCTGACACCGATGATTTTTAAGCAACAGTTAAAGATGTAGATGTTCTTTCAAGATCCTGAGATCATAGGTTCATAAATGGCAGGGCAGAAATGGAGTAAATGAATTAATTCAATCAAATTTATACAGCAGGGTAACAATTAGGGGTGTAGATACATTGTTCTATTCTGTTCTGAGTTTATATACTGCCTGCCAGTCCATTTTGAGCAATGCAACCTATTCAGGATCCCAAACCTGAGCACGTCTTTGCCAATACTCTTGCCCCCATGAAGATTCCCACCTTATTCCTTTGATCAGATTTGTTAGTTTGTGTAATGTGAGTGGAAGGAGAACAGGAAGCACAAACTAATTATGCCATCTGTTCTCTGTACTTCCAAAGCAGAACTTTCACATCTCTCCTCCTAGCAAAATATGAATGCTGTCCCTGCAACAAGAATTAAGCACCGCATTTTTCGCTCTATAAGACGCACCAGACCATAAGACGCACCTAGTTTTTGGAGGAGCAACACAAGAAAAAAAATATTCTGAATCTCAGAAGCCAGAACAGCAAGAGGGATTGCTGCGCAGCAAAAGCAGCGATCCCTCTTCATGTTCTGGCTTCTGGGATAGCTGCATTCGCTCCATAAGATGCACACACATTTCCCCTTACTTTTTAGGAGGGAAAAAGTGAGTCTTATAGAGCAAAAAATATGGTAAATCTAGAGTTGCCATACGTCCGGAATTTCCCAGACACATCCGGAATAGTGCTGTCTCTAGCAGCGTCTGGGTGGAAATCGGTAAAATGTCCATGAAAATCCGAACATATGGCAGCCCATGGCAGCAGTGCCATTTTTGCCGATTCCCCCCCAAAATAGCTCTTACAAGCTCAACAACTCTAATTCCATTTGAGAAAGGATAAATGACCACTGAGAACAGAAAACTTGAGAGATACTCCTGTTCCTGTGCAATTGCACAGTGCCTTAAACAATCACTCACCATCTCTCTAGCACGACAAGCAAGGATACAGTTGGCGTTAATGGATCAACAGGGGGAAACAGAAACGAACACACCAGCAGCAGGCTACAGAAAAGGCCAGAGGCACCAAGTTCTGCACGGCATTGGGGGACTTGTTGAATGTGTGTGATGTCACCTGTGGAGCACACGTGTGACATCACACACATTGGAAGGAGGCCATGCGGCTCGACAAGTCCCTCTGCCACAGCAGAGAGGCCATTTCCTAGTGGTGGTCAAAGTGAGGATTACAGCCTCTCTGCTCACACAACTCTCCACTACAGCCCTTGCTGAAGTTTACCATTTACTAAATGCAATACCCAGCAAAAGAAATGCAGAAGAAAATTCAGAAGAGAAAGGAAGAAAATTAGCTATTTGTGTTCCTTATGTTTAAGCAGGCCTAACTCAGGTATTCCTGCAGTTTAAAATTCTGCTCAACTGGGATTCAGGCAATTGTTAAGAATATAATTATTGAATTTAGGAGCTTTTTTTCTGTTGGGGTTTTCTCACTCCCAAAGTAATGAGTAAAACAGAACTTCACAGAAATCCTGCTTTGACTCCTTGCCTGGATTGAAGTATCCTGTCTGAGAATGAATTCTCCTACTCAAATTGCATGAAGTAGATGCCTTTGAATGTTTCATTCATGCTTATTGTTTTGCCCTGACAGGAGCTTTTAAACAAATGGCTCATTTTCTTCTTTTCCTTTCTGAATGTTCTTCTGCATGCCTTTGGGGGTGAGGGAGAGATGGATGATTTAAGAGGATCCAGCATCCCACAAAGCAAACCTCCATTCTATGCGCAACAGGCAATAATTCAACCTGACTCTTTTGCCATCAATCCTTTCAGTGCACCTTTCCTGTCACGTCCTGGCAAGAGGAAATAGATTGCAGATGCTTGCCAGTCTGTCATTTTGGGGGGAGGGGATCAAGAGTAGTTGGGAAGGAGTGACCTTGCTATTTATGCCAGCAAGTAAGATATGTCTTGTTTCACAGCAAGTGGTGATCTTTTTAAAATACATCTTAGCTTTGCAATTGAGATGCTTTGTGAGCTGCAGAAGGAGGGAGGGAGGCAGAGATGTATTAGTCTCCTTAAAATGTGCCTGCAGTAAGAAGGAAGACTGTGTTTTCACCCAAAAGGAAAGCAATGCCCAACTCCTTATAAACATAATAAATGATTTACGGAGGGAGCTGCAGCCCAAAATAGGAAAAGAGGTGGAAAGAAACACCTAGCTACTTTAAATTAATTTAAATCTCCAGGGCCTGATGAGCTGAGCCCAAGGGTACTAAAGGAGCTTGCGGATATAATCTCAGAGCACTTGTCAATAACCTTTGAGAATTATTGGAGATCAGTTGAGGTCCCTGTTTACTGGAGGTGGGCAATGTATCCATCTTCAAAAGGGGGGGGGGAGAAACCCCAGGTAACTACCGACTAGTGAGCTTGATATTGATACTAGGAAAGGTCCTAGAACAGACAATTCAACAGTCAGACTGTGAGCATTTAGAAAAGGATGCTGTGATTACTAAGTCCAAGCATGGGTTTCTCAAAAACAAGTCATGCCAGATGAATCTCATTTCTATTTTCGATGGAATTACAAACTTGGTGGACCAGGGAAATTTGTGGACATAGTGTATCTTGATTTCAGTAAGGCTTTTGACAAAGTCCCCCAAGATATTTTTGCGAGGAGGCTGATAAAATGTGGAAGGTCTTCTTTTCGTGGGATGCTGTAGAATCTCCTTTCTTAAATGTTTTCAAGCAGAGACTGGGTGGCCATCTGTCATGGATGCTTTAGTTAACATTCCTGCGTTGCAGGGCGTCAGATCCTTTGGGTCCCATCCAACTCTACAATTCTATGATTCTGTGTCTCATTTGCCTTCCATACGAAACATGCTCCATTTACAAGCCAAAGGAACCTTCTTTTTGAAAGTGCTAACCCTGCAAGCTGTCTTTTGGAATCTGTTATAGAAATCAGCCTTTCTCTGCTCCTTATCCAGCTCAGCTGGTAGTAAAGATGCTGCACTCTGAAATTAGCTGAAAACCCCACTGCAGATGCACAACCCAGAAGAGTTTTCAGGCAATCTCAGGTAGCTGTGTGCTTTCTGCAGGTCTACCAAGAACTCAAATGGGATAACTCGTAGAGCCATATAATAGTATGTGGCTGTAGACTCCTGCCCATCACAGAAGTGGATGAAAGGAGAAAGAAGGAAATAAACTGTCTGCAAAGCTGTCTGCTGTATAATGGAGGATTTCCACTTGCTTTTTCAATAGCCCTGGGCAGTTTTGCAAACACAGACCAGCAACAGAAAACTGTTGCTAAACCACTTCATTTTTTTTCCAGAACCACTTTGGATCTTCATATATTGTCATTATTATTCAAAATCAATGAACCAAAATAAATGGAAGTAGCGAAAATGTTGTGTTGTGATGTGGATTCACTGAGACAGAGGCACTAATGGTTTTTATTATTATTTAAAACAATTATCTCAGGCTTTTTTTAATAATAAAAAAGTGATATGCTACCTAAACACAATACCAATTCCATGCTTCTTGTCCAGCAAACCAAATCTCTTTGCTGAAGAAGACTAGCAATTTGACTCTTATTTGGTGGCTTACTTGAAGTTTAGTAACCAAGTAAGAACAGGCTTAAATTGCTACAACATACAGTCAGCTGAGCTTCAAGGTGGGTGGAGGTTTGACCTGCATGAAAAACGGGGAAATGGTATATTGCCACTTGTTTCCACAGTTGTTGTACAACAGTGAGACTCCCAAAATAAATGCCATACAAGAATAATCCATAGAAGGATGCAAGATCAAACTTATTCATTATTAAACATGCATTTTGGTCCAAAATGGGTACCAGTGAAACCTATGCCATGCAGATATAAACAAGGCTTTACTTTAGACCTATGTTAGAAATATGTAGAGTTGACCTGAAATGGTAGGAGGATGTTTCTTGGGGAAGGGCCAGGGCTCACTATCACTGCCCCTGCATGCAAAAGCTCCCAATTTCAATCCCCATCATCTCCAGATAGAGCTAGGAGAAAGCCTGTCTGAAATCCCAGAGAGCGACTGTCACTCAGTGTGACTAATAGCTAGATGCCCTTCCTTTGTTCCTATGTTTTCACCAACATGTTAGACTGAGGGCAGATACAGGCTTTGTTTGCTTATAGGGTATGAAATATAACGATGTCGTCACTTTCCCTGCACGATCCCCGCTTGGTTGGGCTTACTCAGGAAAAGAAAACCATGTAATAAGGCAGCATGAGCTACAAACAACTGCAAATAGCAGTAAATAATGTGGCTTTTAGGGAACACCTTGCACCATGCCTTTAAATTGTTTGCAAATATAGGTGCAGTCATAGATATAGCTATAGATAATGGTTAATGTATAAGGCTTTATTCGCGCCACTCTATGGATAATTTTATTATATTTATTTTTTACAAGCCTCAGAGCACGTTAAGACTACTTCACCCCAACAATTCTCTTTAGCTCTATAATGTAGGTCATTTTCTTAAGAGTAGTCTGGAAAGCTTAGAGTAAGCCCATTAAACACATACTTCCTCGGAGGAATGCATGTATGGAGTCTTGCCTGGGGCTTTGAAACTGGAAGAGTGGGGAAGTTTATCAAATGCTTATCAAGGCTGTGATACATGTTAATTCACAAGGCTAGGGGTGTGTGGCTTGCGCATATTTGACAGGTCTGGGTTAGAGACAGCTTCCTCAGGAAATCAACATCTGTGTCTTGGAGGCACCCTTCCTGTTGGCGTGGCATGTGAGTGTGTGTGGAAAGCAATGGGGGGAAAGGCAGTGCCCTCTCTGCCAGCGCATCCTTCAGATAACATATGCACAGGCCATCCTCAGCTAGGGCAATCATGCTGTGCTCTGCCAGAGTCACTGCAGCACCAATCTTTCTAATTATTATAATGTGCAATTTTCTCCAGAAGAGAGGAGGTGGGCGGGGGGAGGAATACTTTATGACGATCTCGCTCAGTGAGAGTAGTATGCAGTTCACATTGACCAAATATGAAATGTAGAGTCAGTATGACAAGGAGAAAAGCAAATGTCAGCCCAAACATACCCATAACTGGAGGATGGACTCGTAATGTTTAGCAGGAGCAGGAACCTAACATTTAGAGAAGTCCTTGGAAGAGCACAATATCCAAATGACTGCTGCTGGGAAACCGTTTCCCTCTCTCTCTCCAGACTATGATTTGACCTTAAGGAATAAAATATGCAGTGGGAAAGGGCTATTGCCTTGTGGGCTTTGCAGAGCCATCTGGCTGGCCACTGTGGAAAAGAGGGTGCTGAGTAGGCCTTTGGCCTGTCCCACCAGGGCTCTCTGTATGTTCTTAAGTTAACTCGCAACAAGCAGTTTGGGAATTAGGAAGAAAGGAAGCTGCCTTACATGAGGGCAAACTATTTGTCCGTTGAGTCCACCGTTGTTTGCACTGACAAGCAGGACTCTCCAGGGTCTCAGGCAGAGGTATTTCGCCTCACCAGCCATTTTCATAGGAGATGTCACCCGGGACCTTCTGCATGTAAGGCATGTGTTCTGCCACTGAGATGAAGCCACTCCCCGAGGACTTCCTGGAAAGTTTTAAACTGACCTAACAAGACTTATATACATTAATTCACCCTGTAAATCTGATAAGGTCCAGAGGACTGCTTTCAGATATAGAGCAACTCATTCTGACAGAAGAGAAATATAAAAACAAGTTGGCCTGTATGTACAATTGGGAAATAGATCTGCAAATGGAGCTGAGCGTGAGCACTGGTAAAATAAATAAATCTGGGAGACCTATCCAGCTTTTTCTTTATATATCAGCATAAAGGACTTATCACACAAAAGCCTATCTAGATGGTACCAGACCACCAACCTGCCTAATCCCCTTGGGCTTAACTGGAGGCAGCGACTAAGAAGCCACCCACCATTTTGTATTTACCAGAATGTTGCAAAGGGGCAGATATGGAGTTGCTCCAGGGCATTGTGGGAATTGAAAATGGTAGGCAGCTTTCCAGACTCAGCTCTTCCTACCAAATAATCCTATGACCAGGCAGTGTGTGTGGAAGTCGGGGAAGCTGACCACAAGGCATTTTGCCGGGGCCTCTCAACCATGGAGCACCAAGACTGAACACCAAGACTAGGCAGAAAGACCTGGGAGCTTGATGAACCAAGGGGTACATTACCACAACAACATACATTCTGTACCATTTCCAATTGCTATTCCTAGCCTTGTTTCTAAGCACATTTGAAGGGAGGAAGCTTAAAGGAGAATAATTCTCTCACATGAATCCCCTTCTGTAAAGAGGGCAAGACTGACGGGACTAGTTTTATGCCTCAGCACCTCTGGCATGACTTAGAGGGCATAACATGCAGTCAAGACAATATCAGCGCCAACACAGCAGGGAATTGGAGATTTCCACTGGCAGGTGAATACACTTCACTGCTACATGTCTGATGAAAACAGCCTTGTTCCTTATTGATTGCCAATCAATAGCCCCATCCCATCTCTGGCTTTCGGTTCCTGCAGCCCTGAGTGACAGTAATCAAAATCAGAGGAGCTGCTGCCGATAAGATACCATTATCGGGGAAGGAGCCAAGTGGGACCTCAGGCCCAAGCTGCCATGTCACATCCCTGGCTCTTAACGCTCAGGTTTGATTTGCATCCTCCTGCTGTTTCCTTTTATTCTTCTGTAGGTTGCCCCCACTCACTGCTCACTCCCATGCCCCCAGTTTCACCCTGTGAACAGCTAGCAAAATAAAAGAAGGTGCCAAGGATGGAAATATCAACTCCACTGTATTATCCAGACATTCCATAAGCAAGGGGTCACCACTGAAAAGGCCCCTTCCCTTGTGAACCTCCCATCCCTACCTTATTTCAGCTAGTGGGAAGGAACTCTGAAGATGTTCTTGTCATAAATTCTGCTCAATATTGGTCCAGAGCAGATTTCAACATATAGTTAGCAGAGTAAAATAAACATAGCACGTTGCAGGATTCCCAAAAAGTAGACCAGAGGCAATTAATATTTCATCCAGCAGAGCTTTACTGCTACTACTGAAGGTAAATGAGCATAATGGTCACAAATCCAATACATTTGGTGTGGTGCGAAGAAATTTTTATTCTGAAAGTTTGACCCAGAGAAAAAAGTTTGAGAACCACTGACCTTTGGTCCTTGGTGGGCCAAAGCATCTTTTACTAGCTTATACATGTACACCAAACACAATCCTACTTCGATGATGCAAACCTTTCAGATTTGATTTCTCTGTTTCTCTTTTTTTAAAAAAACTATTAAGCTCAGTTCCTCACATTTCTGCATCAGTTTCTGATTTTTTTTTCTTGTGAAAATTCATCAGCATTTTAGTGTGCATTTCTCCTAATGTACACCCTTTGAGAACCACTGTCATGGTGCTGGTTTGAGACTAGCCAGTACAGTCACACAACTCCCCTCATATATTCTAAACCATTTTGCTATATTGCTAATCTCAGACCTCAGATGAATGCAGAACAATGAGGACAATTGCACCCAGTAGGGATGTCCATTATTATTATTATTATTATTATTATTATTATTATGCTGCTGCCCATCTGACTGGGTTGCCCCAGCCACTCTGGGCAGCTTCCAACATATATAAAAACACAATAAAACATTAAACATTTAAAAACTTCCCTATACAGGGCTGCCTTCACATGTCTTCTAAAGGTTGTATAGTTACTTATCTTCATGGCTTGGGGATTACATAACTCCATACCCTCCAACATTTGCAACACTTCTCTGATGAAAATAGGAATGTCCTCAGGAAAAGCAGGACATTCCAGGATCAAATCAGAAACTGGGATGGCTTATATAAATCCTGGACTGCCCCCGGAAAACAGGGACACATGATCTGCTTGTCTTCTACCATTCCTAACTAAAGTATCTTCCTGATTTATCCTACCCTGAATAGTGTCTTTCGATTCCTAACCAGCTATTCCTGGGACATCTTGGCCTTGTTTGACTTTCTGTCTATGACTCTATTTCTCACATTTTACAAACAGTAGCATAAAACCCCATATTTGTGTAACTTCATGCTGTGTAAAAAAAAAAAGAAAGCAAACATGAAGTTCTGTTGTCAAAAATTTATTCTACTCCAACTGCACTTTTACAGGACACTGAGTAAGTTCCCAATGTAACTCATTCAGCCCATAATTTATGTCTGTCAAAATCTTTTTGAACGAAGAACATTTGCATTGAAAAGAGAAGGCAAAAATTCCAACTTGCACATATGATTTAGATTGCAATCTATACACACTTACCTAGAAGTAAGTCCAATTAAACTCAGTTAAACAAACCTCTTAGTAGACATGCACAGGACTGCACTGCAGGCACACAAATTTCCATTAGCACCAAATGTCAAGAGATACAAAAGGACAGGGGGATAACCTTTTACTAAAACAATCTTGTTGGTGAAAACAATGAATGTTTTAGACACATTTTCTGACCCATGTAAAATGCATCTCTTTCCAGCAGCAATATATTTCCCCATACCTTGTTGAAAGTGTGTAACACCCTTTGCAAGCAGATGTCTTGGTAGGGGAACCAGGGACCTGGGGGGCGGTGATGGGGTGGGAGAGAGGGAAAGCATCTTTAATGCCAAGACAACTGGGCCAAACCTCCCTCACCTGATTCAGTCATGTGTCATGGGTGTAGCCGGGGGGGGGGGGGGAGGCAGGAGGGCAGCTAAATAAATAAATACTTAACTAACTGACCAATCAAGTCACAGATAGCTCAGTTCTGCCCCCACCCCCAACAAAAATCCTGGCTATGCCCATGTCATGTGTACTTGACTATTTCAGGTAGAATGTGGGTGGTGATGTTCATTCAAATGCACAACCCACTACACAACACTTTAAAGGTAATTAAACAGGGATGGATGATATTAGCATCTGAAGGCATGATTATTATTTTTTAAGAAAGCAGATATATAGTAGTGAGATAGAACATCTTTTGAGTGGGTAAAAAGACCTACAAAGAGTTTTGTAGACACCGCATTTGGTGGGGTCATCCATGGTTCTGTCCAGACCTACGGATTTACCAAATACGGGCCAATCCTGAATTTATTTTATCATAGATTCATAGAATTGTAGAGTTGAAAGGTATCCCAGGGATCATCTAGTCCAACCCCCTGCAATGCAAGTATTTCAAGCAAAGCATCCATGACAGATGGCCACCTAACCTCTGCTTAAAAACCTCCAAGGAAGGAGAATCCATTATTCCACTGTCGAATAGTTCTTACTATCAGAAGCTCTTTCTGATGTCAGAATCTCTTTTCTTGTAACTTAAAAGCTATTGGTTCGAGCCCTACACTCCAGAGCAGGGAAAAAATACTTGCTCTATCTTCCATGTGACAGCCCCTGAGATATCTGAAGATGGCTATCATATTTTCTCTCAGTTTCCTCTTTTTCAGGCTAAACATATACAGCTCCCTCATCGTTCCTCATAATGTTTGTTTTCCAGACCCTTGATCATCTTGGTTGCCCTCCTCTGCACACATTCCAGCTTGTCAATATCCTTCTTAAATGGTGGCATCCGGAACTGGACACAGTACTCCAGGTGTGGTCTGAGCAAGGCAGAATAGAGCAGGACTATTATTTCTCTTGATCTAGACACTATACTACTACTACTACTAATAATAATAATAATAATAATAATAATAATAATATTTTTATTAATTATATCCCGCCCATCTGGCTGGGTTTCCCCAGCCACTCTGGGCGGCTTCCAATAGAACACTAAAAACAGAATAAAACTTCAAACATTAAAAACTTCCCTAAACAGGGCTGCCTTCAGATGTCTTCTAGAAGTCCTTGACATCTGATGGGAGGGCGTTCCACAGGGCGGATGCCACTACCGAGAAGGCCCTCTGCCTGGTTCCCTGTAACTTGGCTTCTCGCAGCGAGGGAACTGCCAGAAGGCCCTCGGAGCTGGACTTCAGGGTCCGGGCAGAACGATGGGGGTGGAGACGCTTCTTCAGGTATACTGGGCCGAGGCCGTTTAGGGCTTTAAAGGTCAGCACCAACACTTTGAATTGTGCTCGGAAACGTACTGGGAGCCAATGTAGGTCTTTAGGGCTGTTGGTGCAGCCTAGAATAGCATTACCTTTTTTTGCTGTTGACTCATGTTAAGCTTGTGGTCCACTAAGACCCCTAGATCCTCTTCACATGTACTGCTATTGAACCAGGTGCCTCCCATCTTATATTTGTGCAGCTGGTTCTTCCTGCCTGAGTGCAGAACCTTACGTTTGTCACTACTGAAATTCACATTGTTAGTTTGGGCCCAGTTGTCCAATCTGTTAAGGTCATTTTGAATTCTGATTCTGACTTCTGAGGCATTAGCTATCCCTCCCAGTAAATTTATTTCATAAAAATTATATGTTGCTTGATTGTAGAAAAAAAACCTCAAAACAGTGTTTAGCATGAAAAAAAAATCTCATAGGGGATGGTTGGTGTGAATGGACACAGGAATGAAATGTATAGAACAGCAGAATGAGCAGGGAAAGGGCGGTACTCCTTTGCAGATGGTTGCTAAAGGGGAAGGGGAAATGTTTTTATTGCCATATATATTCTGCTGTGCATAAGTTAGAGGACTTGACTTTTCAAAGCTACCAATCAAGAAGGTCTGACAGCACACACACAAGTTCTCAAAAACCATCATGCATGCCTTGTGGAATTGAATTTTTAAAATAGGAGAAGATGCACAATGAAATGCAAAATCCTATTTAGAAGAGAAATGGAGGAAATGTATTATCTCTCTTTTTTTTGTATACATGTTTGTCTGCAAGAGAGGGATAGAGAGAGAGAAGGCCATATCCTTCATGAAAAAAGAGAGGGGCTGGGGATAAATACTAAATAGTTCCACAGCTGCAGAGAGGTTAGCTTGAGGTTGATGCTTTAAACGACAAAACTCTGCTAAGAAACCACATCCCTCAAGCAGCCTTGAAGCAATCGCTGACATTTAGATCTGCATCATTTCCTAACAGAGTATGAGCCCCAATGCACTGTGGGTAATCAAAGGTGGTGTGAGGTAGCTGCTTTACAATGTTCAAAGATCACTGCTTTCAGGAAGGGGGTAAATGTTCCATAGCCTGCGATAACTGGAGCATCATTGGGACCAACCCCAAGATGGTCTATTCTGCTTTTTAAAAAAACGCGATTATGCAGAGTTGTTGAAACAAACCAAAGCTCTCAAGACCCCTTGATCGTTGCCATCAATGCAGGCTAGACAGCTGAGCCCGTCACACTTTCAAATTGAGCACCTCACATTTTTTTCTTCACAAAACCAATTTTTCAAAGCTCATTTACTTTCTGTCCTTAAGAATGGACTACGGCTGTTTCAGTAAGCTGGCCACACAGGAATCCTAACAAGTGCTAATGAGCTTGCTATTTATCTAAATAGACAAATGCCCATAATTATGACAGGCAGGATGAGAATTGGAAGGAGGGCTTGTACACAACTCCCCATGTGAGCATCTGTTGATAGCAGGTTGGCCATGTGTTGTCAGAGATGCTGGTGTTGTTCCCCCAGTGCAAGGCTGCCTCCAGGCAGCACTTAACATTTCCCCCTTGGATAAATGATAGGCACTCATTTGCATGGGCAGAAGGGATGCACTTGAGGAACACCAACTGGGTGGGGGTTAAATCTGCCCCATGCCTCTGGTAACACCCGTGTCTAAGGAAGGTGACATTTTTTGCCTAACTACACCCTGGAGCGTAGACAGTTTTAAATGCACAGGCTTGATACAGGCACCTAACAGCAAGTAAACGACACAAAGGAAAGGGTTGAAACACCACAGCTCCAAATTACCACACACAACACGTGTGTGTGTGTGTGTGTGTGTGTGTGTGTGTGTGTAGGTCAATTTATCACAGAACTCCCTGTGTAAGATATAGCCTGGCACTTAATCACATTTCACTTTGATGCTAGAATTCTGTTCCTTTGGAAACTGGCTTTTATGGAGACAAATAGATGTGCTCATATCATCTATTATCATATTAATAATGCTCATTGTTACCTTTAAGCTGCCCAGGTCAAAGGCAGATTATTATCTGGCAGTGACCGTCTGCCATTCAACCACTGCCCCCTGCCCCAGTGTAGAATCTGTCAGAGGAAGAGAGTAATACCCTCTTTCATCTGTTTGCTGTTCTTTGTCCCCCATCTCTCTCCCCACCCCACACCCACCCAGGAAAGGCAAAATAGAAACATCAAAGTATGTACTGAAGGCATGCAGAAGGGGCATTGTTTGTGGCTGCCAAACATGACATATTGGCAATTTCTGTGCATGTTTTTAATCAGTTTCTGTACATGTTGCTGCTAAGAAAAGCAAACTGCTAAAACACACACACACTCCTGCTACTAGACAAAGGGAATTGCAACTGTGATAAGTCTTCTGCCTCACTCTGCACCAACACCCTCTGAACTCCTCCCCAGCCATCTAACCAAATATTAAGATATGTGTGAGCGGCAGACCCCATTTGGAGTGGGTAGATTTTCTGTTTGTGAAGCAGTAGTTTTCTGCTCTGCTCCCCCCCCCCTTCCCTTCCTCTTTTCTATTTAAACCCTTGACAATTAGCACTTGATGGATCAAGGGCCTAATTAATAGCAAGCGCTAAGGGAGGCGAAGTGAGCATGTGGGAAGCGTGTGAGGAGGAGGAGGAAACTGCTCCCTTAAGCAAAAACTGGCAGCGCAAACAATAAATGAAAACACAGCAGCAATGCCTGCCCTGTGCCAAAGGAGGTGGTAGAAACTGGCACTGGAGAGATTCTGTGATGGCACCATGCTGTCATTGTTTTAGTTTCAAACCACGCCTTTCTTTTTAAAGAAAATGGTACATGAGATGCAAAGCATCCCCAAATAGATAACAAACTTCAAATTTGTATTATTTTAGGTGCTACTCAAGGACAATGGCAAGAGCTTCTAAATTCTAGGTGATACAGTGATGAGAGGCAGTCCAATTCAAGATACGGCACCAATGAGAATCCAATATGAGCCTTTCCCCCTTTTTTATACATAGGGTGGCCTCAACGGGTTGCAGGTGCCTGCTCAGTAAAACTTTTTTTAAAAAATATTATTGCATCATTTAAAAGAATGACAATGAAAAAGAAATGACTATTTTGTATCTATTAGACCCAAGAAAATGAATTTCAGATTTAATTGCATTCTTAAGTTAAGAAAAACCAAGTGGAAATTTGAGTCTTTTAACTATGAGATGTTCCCTTATTGCTTAGCCCTTAGATCAGGGGTAGGCAACCTAAAGCTCAGGGGCCATATGTGGCCCAATCACCTTCTCAATCCGGCCCGCGGACAGTCCAGGAATCAGCGTGTTTGTACATGAGTAGAATGTATCCTTTTATTGAAAATGCATCTCTGGGTTATTTGTGGGACCTGCCTGGTATTTTTACATGAGCAGAATGTGTGCTTTTATTTAAAATGCATCTCTGGGTTATTTGTGGGGGATAGGAATTTGTTCATTTTTTTCCTTCAAAATATAGTTCGGCCCACCACATGGTCTGAGGGACAGTGGACTAGCCCACAGCTGAAAAAGGTTGCCTTAGATTGTACCTGGAACGAGATTGGGAACAGACCTTGAGTGGCTCCAAAACACAAGTAACCCACACTTACTCTGTTAACATGGATGGATGGATGGATGAATGGATGGACAGACCGATAACCACACACACAAACCATCTCCTCCAAAACATTAGAACATTTCAGCTCTGGATCCCTATATGGCTCATCCATCTCACCATGTTGGAAAGGGAGGAACTCTGGAAATGGCTCCAGAAAAATATAAACAAAACACATTATTCTGTGTAACATCCAGAGCTAGGCTGAGGGAGAAGTGTGACCTGACTCAGGGCTATTTCTGGGGCTATGGAGTGGAGGCTTTGTGTGAAGGAAAGGAGCTGAAGAAGGTCCGTTTATGCCTTCTAGGACAAAAGGTCTGAGATGCCTTGTAGTACGTGTGAGTGCCCACTCCACAGATCCCCTCTCAATGAATTATTGCTGGCAGTTACTATTTTCTGGAATCTGGCACATCTCTGCCAGGAATTTATAGAGAACATTTGCAAAGTAGGTTAGGCTGAGAGTTGAAAATGTTAACATTCTGTTGTCAAACATAGCTTTTGTCCATACGTACTTTTTTCCTCAGCTGACTGGGGACATGACCCTTACATGAGGTGCTGTGAGGAAGTGGACAGGGGGCCTCAATTGCACATTCTGCCCCAGCCTTCTTGGTGTTCTGCATACCTGTAGCGAGATTAGGAGCTGTCTGTGGACTGCAACTCACATCATCCCAGACTATTGGCCAAGGCAGCTGGAGCTGATGGGAGTTGGGACTTCAACAACATCTAAAGAGCTGCTAGTTCACCATTCTAGGTCTAGATATTTTGCTAAATTGGCCCAGCTGGAAGGTGATTTCACAAGTACTCATCCGCAAAGGCTCCCCACTCCCACCTACTTGCTTTCCCTTCTTTTCAAGTGGCTCAGTCCCCAGTTCAGTTCGGCATTGAGATTCAGATCTGCCATCTTCAAGGTCCCTTCATTCTGTGTTCTCCCTTCCAGAAAGGAATAGGAGATCTACACACAGCCTTTGCTCATCTTTTTCATGAAAACTGTCTCCATTATCTTTCTAGTTGTTTCTTCTTCTTTTTAAAGATAACATTCAGATGACATCCACCTCCCGCAGATTAAAATGATTTAAAGGCATATGCTGAATTTCAGGACTAGGACAGTAATGGTAACATATTCATTACAAACTGTGGCAGCTACATTCATTCCTGTGATACCTTTTCAGCTGGGCGAGAATTGCAAAGCATGAAAGAACAAACACTGTCTCCCTAGTCATTAGAGCAATAGACCCACAGGATAATAGACATTTGAGACATGCTGGGAAGGGAAGCATTTGGAAATGACAAATGAACACACGATTCCATCTAATGCATACAGAAGAGATTAGCACATCTTAAGGGGCTTACTTTGGGCCATTTCACACACTGTCTTGGGGGGGGGGACTAGTTTCCCACATGGGAACACACTATAAAGATCTGAAGTCATTTGGGAAATCTCTGCAGTACATCAAATATATCTTTTAAAAACAACTGTTTTGGTGGTATGAAACATTCTGTTTTCAGAATGCATTACATGGGTACATGCTAAAAACATAACTGTTGAAGTGATCTGCTGTAAGTGGGGAAATGGTTTTGAGTATCTATGGATTTCTTTCTTCTTTTTTTAAATGTATTTTTTATTAATTTTTACATAACAAATTTAAATTCAAACACATCATTCACCTCCTCATTTAGGATTCTCTGAATTCCTTGACTTCCCTCTGTCCTTCCATGGTTACCGTTGCTATTCTTTTTTCCATCTGCTTATCTTATTTTCTCTAATTTGTTTTGTTTTTTTTAAATAGTCCATTTTCCATACTTTTTCGTACATTACAAGCATTACTCAAATCCTGCCAAAGTTTTTAGTTGTTTACAGTGTTCTCTTAAATTATAATTTTTTCCCATTCCTTCTTAAAATTCTTCTCCTCCTGGTTTCTGATTTTTCTAGTCAGTCTCGCCATTTCGGCATAGTCCATCATCTTCATCAGCCATTCCTCTCTGGTTGGAACTTTGTT
The DNA here is from genome assembly GCF_965153285.1 of Podarcis tiliguerta. Classification (NCBI taxonomy): domain Eukaryota; kingdom Metazoa; phylum Chordata; class Lepidosauria; order Squamata; family Lacertidae; genus Podarcis; species Podarcis tiliguerta. The sequence goes on from NC_139534.1 coordinate 89,119,004, forward strand.
TTCTTTCCATCTCTGGGTCAGTAGTATCCTCGCTGCTGTCATCGCGTACATGAATAATAATTTCTGCTCCCTCAGAATCTCTGTACCTAAAATGCCTAACAAAAATGCCTCTGGATCCATGGATTTCTTTCTATCCCTGGAAGCCCAGGCTGTTGCAGAGGCCAGGAGCTCTCTGTGCCAACTCAATCCAGCAAGAAGGCCACAACTGCGTTGTCTGGGGCACACCTAGCAAATCTCTTCCATGCCTTTGTAGTAGACTACAGTAACATGTTGAATGTGGAGCTGCCCTTGATGAGAATTTTAAGGTCTCCCCCAGTGCAGAAAGCAGCAGCCCGTCTTCCGACAGGGTAGGCCACTGGAAACACATTCATCCCAAGTTCAGCATCTGAACTGGTCCCTTGTTTCCTTCTGGCACAGATCAAGGTGCTGGTGTGTGTGTGTATTATAGTTTTATTCTTTCTCATTAAATTGTACAAATAAAAGTCAAACGTAAAATGTAATAAATGAGTTCCAATCGGTTCCAATAATGCTTCTTCCACACTGCCTTCAACTATTTATATTCTGTAAGTTTATTAGATTTCTCCTTCCAGCCACAAAACTGAACTACTTTATATATAAGCAAAAAGGAAATTCTTATAACACTGGTAACACTACTATTTTCTTGATATTTAATTCTAATCCAAAACCTATACTGCTTTCCCACAAACAAGCTCACTGAGGCAGGTTCTGCTCCTCTCATTTTAAAGGATAAGTTAATTTGTTCAGCATGAAATTTTGCCAAGTGCTTCTCCATTTGTCCCCAATGGGAGCTGCTTTATTTTTACTTACACACACACACACACACACACACCCATCCTTGTTGCTACCAATAAATTACCTATCAACTCTCAGCGTTCAGGGCTAATACTGTATTTCATCAAGCTCAATAAAACAATAAATGATCCTTAGCATCTTTCCAAAATTGCCATATCTTTATACAATATATTTATGCATATAGTCTGGTTGATCTTTTTACCCTTCAACATTCTTCTGATGTATTTTCAAACCTCTTTTTAATTTTCTTGCACATGTATAATGCCACTGGTACAAATCCTGGGTTTTTTTAATGTCCAAGCACTGCTGCATATAGAGATACAACAAAAAATGCAACCATTGAGATACTGGGATTATGAACTGCTAGATCAGCTTTCCCCAACCTGGTGCCTTTGACTCTCAAATCCCATCAGTCCCAGCCAGGATAGCCAATGGTCAGGGATGATGGGAGTTGCAGTGCAAGGATACCTGGAGTTCACCCAGCTGCTGTAGATATTCCTCCCATTTATTAGTATATCTTGAACCCCCATCAATATATTGCAGGTACTTGAGAGAGCTTGTTTAGAAGTTCTTAAGTTTACTCTAAGAGGTCCCACTATCTTTCTACTCTCTTGGTCAGCTCTCTGCAGTCTCACTATTAAATTCATGATCTGTCTAAACATAGGTAGTCTGTTGCAGCAAAATAGCAGTCTTGAGGCACAAGAAGACTTGCACAAATTTCCATGGGCCAATGGATTCTGGGCCATGGCAATTTATGTTATAACGCTTTTGTCAGTCTCTCTGTTGCTCAGACTTCTAGACTGCATGATTTCTCTTATTTATTAGAATGCAATACTTTCATGTTCTTTTTTTAAAAAAAACAACAAAAAACGTAAAGGCATATTTCTCCCATGTACTTAAATCACCTGTGCTTCTGCCCACGCTAAAATATTTGTGATGTATAGACTTGTATTAGCTAGAAAAGCTAACACATCTCTATGCTTATCCCAAAATTTAGCAATAGCGATCCTCTTTCCATTTGCTCTTACCATACCTTGGCCTCTAAGGGAATGATTAAAACTTTTTGTTCCAAGTTACAGCACAAGTTATATTTACATGCCTCCAACAGCTGCTAAGGTGACACTCAGCTATGTTTGGCACTTCCACTCCTCCCTGTAATCAACATTGCAGCAATACCCTTTTATTTTAGACCAATTAATACATACTTGGTATCTTTAGCTTCTTTTGTTGCATAAACACCAGTAAAGTTACTAATAAAGAACAGATATTTCAGCCAGGTTTTCATTTTTAGCCTTGCTTTCTGACTCATCCACGAAAGCTTTAACCTTTACCGTGTCTGGAAATCTTTGGTTGTCTTATGTAACAATGGCTACCATAATGTAATCAGACTGTATACTGACCAGGTGGGGTGATGGGGAGAAAAGATTCACCAGTGAAACAATTGCCACATCCTAGGCCCTGCCATTTCAACATGGGTAGGACACGAGGGAGGAATTTCTTCACGTTCCACTTTGCAATGGGACCAGTTCCAGGGCTGGTAGAGAGCTGAACTGGTTACACCAGTTCCAGGGCTGGTAGAGAGCTGAACTGGTTCCTGGCACTTATCAGAAAAGCAAAGGGGTTCAGGGTGTGGCATCTCCACTCCTGCCCTATCACCCCTCCATACCTCCTGGCATGACCAGTTCCCCTCTCCCCTGCCAGCAGAACATCACAGGCAGGACACCTATGACCACGCAACTTCCCATGACCAGGCCAGTGGACTTTGGGCAGCATCCGTATCATCCCACCAGTGTTTCTCTTTCTCTACTGCCAGAGCAGCATTCATGCCACTTCCCTGAAGCCCTGTGAGTTTAGAATCGCTCTTCAGATTGTTTTCTGTAACATCTGAAAGATGAATGACCCTGCCGCTTGGGAACCAGGAGGTGGCCAGCCCAACGGACGGCAAGCACGCTCCTTTAACAGGTTTATTCCGCTGGCAGGGATTCCTTTCAGAAGCATTTGGGTAAGTGCTGCACACCACGGAGTTCAATCTGCGCTAAGCAGATTAGTTCTTTACCGGTGAAAGGTTCTGGGCAGCAGGATAGAGTTACTCACCATGTGATATGAGGCGCTTGTCATTAGGTTTCACTGATAGGATATAATTATATGCTCCCTGGAGGGTACTTCTAATTGAATTATAGGGTGTCTCACAAGCATTCTGGGCAGTGGTTAAAGGAAGCTGAGCCGTTCTCTTGCCCAGAACAAGATAGAGACACACCCCGTAATTAAATTAGAAGTACCCTCAGGGGAGTGTGACCTTACCTCATGAAGTCATTTGTTATAAACACGTCGATTGTTGTTGTTTTTTTTAGTTAGCAATCTTAAGATTCACAGATTCCCCTCCCATATCCTCAGCTTGCTTGCCCCTGCTTAAATCTGAGATATGAGCAAGCCTATAGCTATTTTTGCACAGCTCTCTCCTACTCCCTTTCTCCTCCATCCGCGATTGTGTCAGAAAGCATGACACTACTGGAGGTGCTATTTTCACCCAGGAACAAAGATTATATATTCTGTCTGCAAATATTGGATGAGGAGTTTAAATGACTAAACTACACGTACAGTTAATTACATACCTGCTACCTGATATTTTCCACCATGCCTTCAATTGAAAACGAGGTTCTCCTGTAATCAAGCTGGCTGTGCTGAGTTTATTTTACACTAAGAAAATAGCGTCTTCTGCCTCAAGGCTCCCACCCCAAACGCTACAAAAAGAGGCTCCTATGTACGGGAAAGTAAGAAAGCTTTATTCAAGGTTTACAATGGCACAGGTCAGGCCACGGATTCCAAAGGCATGGTGAAAGAGTTCAAGAACAGCATCAGATTCCAACAGCAGACAAAAGCTGCAGAGGTGTCTCAACAAATGGTCACACCCTTCCAGCCAGCTTTTAAATGCAGTCTTGGGAGACTCTTTCTCCTTACAATATGGTGCATTTGGAGGGACAAGTGTCTGTTGCTAATGGTGGAAGCTCCTCTGGCTCCTCCTTCCCTCCAGCTGACCAGCCTCCTCTCTCCAGCTGGTCAACACCCTTCCTCAATGCTAGGGAATCTCTACTCCACTCTGTTGATGGGGCAGAACAGGGAGACAGCAGAACTACTGCCCCTCCCTGACATCTAAAGGTGAAGGAGCAAGGCCAAAGTCCTCCCCCTCAGCCTATCCCTGCTGACTGTGCCCTCCAAGCCTTCTTCTTCTTCCTCCTCTGACAGCAACTGTCATCCTAGCCTCCAGTCGGTCGGGATTGTGGGGCTCATAACAGTGCTCCATCTCAGAAGGGTAGCTGTTAGTCTGTTGCAACATTGTAAAGGAGACAGTGCAAGAGGACAGCTATAAATATGTAGGAAGCCATGATCTGGTTTAACACAAGCCTGAACTGCAGTTAACTTAAAAGCAAAGACAGTTATTGCATGACCCTTCATACATTGCTGGACTACAGCTCCCATTACCCCTAACCATTGGACATGTTGGCTGGAGCTCATAGGAGTCGGAGTTCAACAACCCTCTGGAGGAGGGCTACAGAAGAAGATTTCACAATGTGCACCTCAACAGCTGAACCTCAACAGCAATATAAATGAATCTGGGCATACATGGCAAATTTCACTGTGATGCTTTATGAAAAGAAACTGAGATTGAAAAAGCCAGTGCCCTGGTTTCATGCACTATGAAGCTATTTGCTCGAGTTCAGTGTTAACCACACTGAATATTGGCAACCCGTTTTAATTGCATAGAGATGCTAGCAAGGGTTTCTGGGCTCAGGCCCAGAAATGAGCTTTGGGTCCTTGCATAAAAGATGAGACAATCATTATGAGCCCCCAAAATAGTCTGTAGGCCAGAAAGGAATTGCTAGCTTAGCCCACCTCACCTTATCTCCCCCAACCTCTCCCTTCCATCCAGTCTCCCTCTCTGATCCCCTCCAAATTGCCTCTTCCCATCCCTTTCAAAATAACTGACCTGTCAGGTGCAGCCAGATGCAACAAGAGAGGCCTGATCATCATGACTATTACACCAGTCAACTGACATAAGTCAGGAATTCTAGCAACCTTTCCAGCACGATTCCCTGTTAGCCACCCTGTGTATTTCTGTTGCGACAGAAAGTGTGGTGTATAAAATACAGATAGGAGCATCTCCACCCCCATCGTTCTGGCTGGATACTGAAGTTCAGCTCTGAGAGCCTTCTGGCAGTTCCCTCACTGCAAGAAGTGAGGTTACAGGGAACCAGGCAGATGGCCTTTTTGGTAGTGACGCCCACCCTGTGGAATGCCCTCCCATCAAATGCCAAGGAAATAAACAACTATCTGACTTTTAGAAGACATCTGAAGGCAGTCCTCTTTAGGGAAGTTTTTAATATTTGACATTTTATCGCTTCTTCTTCTTCTTCTTCTTCTTCTTCTTATTATTATTATTAATTCTTATTATTTTATGTTAGGAGCCACCCTGGGGAAACCCAGAAAGATGGGCAGGGTGTAATTATTATTATAATTATCATCATCATCCTCACCAATTATAAAATTCATGATATTGATTTTACCCATCATGAAATGTTGAACCTGGCATATTTTAAGATGCTACCTATGTTTCAAGAATTCAACCTTGGGAATTCACTGCCAACTCACTTTACATCCTGGCATTGTCCTATCTGAATAGCTGTCAACATTTCCCCCTTTTTAAGGAAAATTCCCTTGTTCCGAATAGGATTCCTCGCAAGAAAAGGGAAAGTTGACAGCTATGCCTATCTGTCAGCTCATTTAAGAACACGGCAACAAAAAATACCGTACTTTTCCGTGTATAAGACGAGGTTTTTTAACTCTTAAAATTATGTTAAAAATCTGGGGTCATCTTATACATGGGAAATGCAGAGGGGGGTTGGGCGATTGGTTGCATCTGTGATCAGGAGCTTATCAGCTGTGATTTGGTGGGTGATTGGTGGCTGCGTCAAGGGCTGGCTTGGATTGGCTGGTGCTGCGGCAATTGGGTAGGTGATTGGTGGCTGTGTCAGGGGCTAGTTTGGATTGGCTGGTGCTGTGGCAATTGGGTGGGTGATTGGTGGCTGTGTCAGGGGCTAGTTTGGATTGGCTGGTGCTGTGGCAATTGGGTGGGTGATTGGTGGCTGCATCAAGGGCTGTTTTGGATTGGCTGCAGCTTTTTCTGATTGTCGGTTGCTGTTGGCTTTGGCGACACATGCCACTTCCCTGAAGCGTTTGTCAGTCGGGTGAGTGATATTTAGCATTCCCCCCCCCCCCCAAAAAAAAAGAAGCTCAACAACTCTGGACCATCTCCCCCCATTTTCTGAAATGGGAGTCCTGCAAAATAGGGGGCGTGTTATACACGGGGGCGTGTTATACACAGGATAATACAGTAATATTATTCCATGAATACAGTGATTGTATGAGGCACATCAATCCTTATAACAACGAAGTCACCTTTGGAGCAAAAGAACATTGTCGCTGCTATCCATGGTGCTAAATGCATTTGCTCTGGACTAAAACCTTGACTTTAGCATGAAGACCCTCTTTAGTACAACCCAAACTACCAGGTACATAGGAAAGCAACTACTGCTACTCATTGCACATGCTAAATTCAGCTATCTAAGCTGGTGAAGAGAAAATGCACCTCACACACAAAAACCACATTCTTGCAGACTTAGGGTGCAAACACCCCTAAGTCAGGGGCAGCCAAATATATTTTGCTGCCTGAGGCAAAGTACAAGATTGCACCCCTCCTTGCTCCACGTGTGGAAGCTAACTGGCCTGGCTTTTCCATCTTATTTCAACACTGGTGGCAGGATCGCACCCCCATTGCACCTGCAGGTCATCTAGGGGGTCCAGGACAGGTCATGTAGCATACACAGCTCTGTCCGGCCCCAGGGCCTAGGGGGAACAGCAGAGGATGGCTGTTGATTCGCAGGTGCCACAGAGTGGTAGAGATGCCCCTACAATACTACTACCAGTAACTATGAGTTGGATCCAAATAATAGCTACAGTTTCACAAAAGCTTGCACAAGAGGTTGTGCAAAGGTTTACAAAATGCTATTATATTAAGGATCTAAAGCAGTTCTCATGATTGCACAAGCTCTTTGGATAAACATTTTCCACATTTGTAAGGGCACTTTTGGATTCCAATCCTTGTAAAACTAGGGTTAACACTGCAGCATGAAGTCTTACATTAGTCTAACAGGAGGTCCTGGCATGTTTCCCATTCAGGGGTGCAATACTCAGTTGGTGGATAATTTAATGACAGTGACGATGTTTGTACTACCACAGCATATGAGGTTCTGGCACATTTTCTGGCTGTATTAACATATGTACTGGCCTTTTTGCTGGAGCTTTTGAAGATGAGATTTAAATGTAAGGCAGCTATCAGGCATCCTTCCCAGACGATATTGGATGAGAAACCAGATCAACAGGTTTGCTCCCCATTAATATTTCTAGAGTCTTATTTAATACCTAAAATGAAAAGGTGTTGGACATTCCGATCCATACTGGAAATGAAAGTTCATTCTGGCAGAAATATATTCGATATGTGAAAATCTAAGGTTAACCACTATCCATTGACCAGCTTTAACCCACATATGAGGCTCTGCCATCTCAGGGCATTACCATATTATCTTGGGACACTCTTTGGGATGCTGCACAAAGAGTTGTTGCTGCCTCCTTCCCGTCACTTTTGAAGCAGCGCAAGCCCTTGGTGCGGCTCATCTGGAAGGAGCACTTGAGATCAAATGCAAGATTTGGTGTAAAGGCACAATATTGTGATATATAACCTTCAGTCTATGCCTTGTTTGGCTTGGTGCAACTGCTCACGGGATTCAGACTGGTCCATTCATGTTAATATAATTTAAGTGCCTTGAGGAATATGGAGTTGTCTACTAAAGCACATTCAAAGAAGATTGTGAAGCTTCATGTAACCTTTTCAAATAATTTAGTCTTTGATGAGACAGACAGACACACACACACATGCATGCATGCATGTGATTGTAAATGGGGCTGTAGAAATGTCTAATTCTATATAAAGGAATTTTAGGGATTTTCCTCCCAGCAGCAGATTTCTCTCTGTGTGTGTGTGTTTATCTGATTGAAAGCCAGTGAAATAAAAATAGATCTGGATCTTTCCCTACAAAATCTGGAGGGAATGGATGAGATGGATTTATTTAGGCTGCAAGGCCACAGTAAAGGAGGGCCGATAATTGAATCCTTCTAGCTTTGTAGCAAAGGGATCCTAAAAAAGGCCTTTTGCAGACCTGAATGAATGGAAGGGCTCATATCACATGGATGCTTTTTGTCTGATCAAAAAAAGTAAGCACTCTGCAAATCCAGTGAAACGGAAAGCCAGCTCCATCACCTGCAGGAACAAGGTTGGGTCTGGACTCTAACCCCAACACATCTATTTTTAATGGGGCAAGGACACCTTTTCAACAATGGCCTTCTTCTAACCATGAGATCATCAAGCAACACCATCACCTCTAGGATGAAGTTCAACCTACAGTTATGTATATAAAGAAATATGGGCAAGACCATGTATGAACCAATATAGCAAAAGCAGATGGGAAGCAACTTTTTGCCTGCATTTCTAAACATCGATGGATAGATCACATCGCTATTCCGTGTCACTAAGACACATGATATAACAAGTTACTTCCTTACCACAGTGAACAAGAGTAGCAGAACTCTGAAACCAATCATCAATTAGTTGTTTGACTGGAAAAGGCCCATTTTTAATCCACTTTGGGATATGTTCCCTCTAAGATTATGCAAGCACATGGCCTCTGAATTAATCTTACAGCCCTTCCACCATGGGCTGCTAAGAATCCTCTTCACCTATTATCTTCACTGTCAATGTATTTCACTCAAGCTATCGGCGATTTGGGACTCTGGGAGTTTCCCTCATTTGAAGTTGTCACGCAAATCCGTTCACATGCCATTCCCTTCCACCCACCCACCCCTGACAGGATGCCATTTGTCCTTCACATGGACAGTTGGCATGTAATCCCCATCAGCACCTGTCAGCAAAGGCTGTAAGAGGGTAAAGATCAACCCAATGCTTCTCCTGTTTAAGCAATTGTCAGGGTGTCCCATTTCAGAAGACTGGTTTCATGCATTCCTGAAACGCCACCACAACCACCTGATCCTGATCTCTAGAAAGTCGCACACAACACACACTGCTCCTCAGCCAGTCGAGATGAAAACACCACAGATAATCTCCCCAAGTCATGCCAGCAAATGCACAGCCAACATTCACGCTGAAGTGTTTCATACCACAAGTATGTAGGCACTGCGTGTCAAAGGGAAAATAGATTTTTTTCTTAGTGATTATTAAATCCTGAAAGAAGGAGAGTTTATCTACAACCTTCGACACATATCCAAGGAGCAGGACATAAAAGTAAATCCAACATTTACCTCCCCCCACCAAAAAGCTTCCACCATTGTGGAGCCCCTATTATACAAACCTTCAAACATCTATATATGCAGGTACATGACACTGATATTTAGGACCTGTGTGTATCCTGTCTCTCATAAACACAAAACAAACTCCTTGATAAAACCATGCAAGTATCTCAATGTTTTGGATGAATTATTTAAATAGCTTGTCTTCAAATGATTGCAATCTCCTCTCTGGAACTATTTAATTGGAAAGGGTCGTTTTGTGAAACAAAAAATTATAGAGGAGAAATACTGGCTAAGGGAAGCAGACCTCAGCCTGCTTACAAAAAGTTACAGAAGCTGTAATTTAAACTTGGTATGTCAGTAAACTCATAAGAGGGAAATGTGCCTTCTTAACATTATTAATTCCAGGGCACTGACTGTGGTAATCAGAGAATTCCCAAGAGAAGCATGAGAGATGATTCTTAAATAGCTCAGCCGACAATGGGTGGCCCACAATCCCTGTAAGTTAGAATCTGATGGGAAGTTGGGAGGTCGGCAGCAGCAGCAAATAAGTGGCAAGGATGTAAGGCAGTGAATGGAGAGAAACGATCTAGTATTCAGAAGTTACAAACACCCTGCTAGACAATGCTGTCTGCAATTATGAAATTCTTTAAAATATACACCTGTAGGTTTCAGAGGCACAAAGCAGTGAAACCATGTAACTTCTACTTAGGCATCTCTATCAATGAATTAGATACAGACTTACTGTCCTTGCTCTAAAGTCATGGCAGCCTCTCAAAACTGGTAACTTATCTGCCACCATATTCCCTTACTAAACCACAATGACGTTATGTCTTAAAGTAGGCAGGCATCTGTACTGAATCAAATATCTGTGGATTACTCTACACTCTTCAGAAATAATCTCTGAAGGGCTCCTCTCCAATTATAAATGGGACCGTTTGAGTATACAGCATGCATGTGGGTCCGTGTGGTGTAGTGGTTAAGAGCGATAGACTCGTAATCTGGGGAACCGGGTTCGCATCTCCGCTCCTCCACATGCATCTGCTGGGTGACCTTGGGCTAGTCATACTTCTTTGAAGTCTCTCAGCCCCACTCACCTTACAGAGTGTTTGTTGTGGGGGAGGAAGGGAAAGGAGAATGTTAGCTGCTTTGAGACTCCTTAGGGTAGTGATAAAGCGGGATATCAAATCCACAAAACTGGTACACAGATTTGATGAAAAGTTTCAGTGGTGGTCACTTCATCCAGTGGGTTAAAAAGTAATAGAATTGCAGAGTTGGAAGGGACAACAAGGGGCATTCAGTTTGATTTGCACCCCCAAATCCTTGCTCATGATTAAAAAGAGAGAAAAATAAATCAGCCCAATCCACGGGTGCTTCTTCTGTACTAGTTGCTATGTTTGGAAATCTGCCATGTTGGAAAGCTGTGATGCATGTGCCCTCCAAAACAGCGGCTTGAATTTTAAAATCAATTACTGGAGAAAATGGAACTTCATCTAGCAGGTTCACAGGCATCGCAGTGACAGCACAAGTCCTGCTAAATATATGTAGTTCTCACATTTGCCCTTTGCGGCATCACTTGGGGCAACGTGGCAGCTATTCAATGTTGCAGAATTGGCTCTTGAACTATTAAATGGATTACGTAAAAAAAGAAGAAGAAGAAGATCCAAAGGTCTAATGTGTCTGAGCATGCTACTTTCCCAAAAGGCACTTCAGTGCATTAACCTGGACTAATGATGGGGATGGAATAAGAGGGATATGAGAAGGGCTGCCTGAGGCTCACGTCAACAAGGAGCAGGGTCAGAGGGAAATGCTTCCAGTGGCCTAGCACTCCTCACCAGAAGGCAGGATTCTCTGAGAAAGGATAAAGCACATAGGATCTGTAGAGGCTTGAGCACTGCCGCCCTAGACCTCACAGCTACCTGCCAATCAGCTCTGAAGCTGATAGGACAGAGCAGATGGCAGCAGAATTATAGCTGTTGGATGAGGCTAGTGGATCTTCCATAGGCCCCAACCCAATATGGTGGATGGGACTGCTTCAGGGGGGAGCACCAGGGTGCTGACCTCACAGGTCAACTTGCACCATGCAATGAGCTTGGAGATACTGCTGACAGGAGGATACCACTGTGTCCACCACCACACAAGCCAACACAGCTGCTAGTATGTGGCCAAAATGAACTCAGTTCCATGCTGACTAAGAGGAAGCCTGCAGAGGCAGAGCAACAGTGATGTAAGCTGCACACCATCAACGGGTTGGCAGTACCAGCCCGCCTGTGTAGAACAGGTGGGTTGTGGGATTTGGATTGCTTGCAGAGTCACAGAAATTAGAACTCCCCTCAATTCCACACTCCTTCAACAAGAGAGTTATACAGAAGATCACCTATCCACCAACAGCAGACAAATAATTTCTCCCAACCCACCTCCCTAAATATAGGTGAGGAAACTTTGACCATACTGGAATTACAGAAGCAATAAGCAAGACCCAGCAGCAGGATCCATCTGCTTCCCACAGAATTGAAGTTTGATTCAGGGGTCTTTTTATTCCCACATTCCACCCAAGATAAACATTTTTAAGGATTCAGGATGGTTTCTTTTCTTTTTAAATATTTAAATGATACTTTTGCTATTTAAGGAAAAGCATCCCATGCAATCATCTCTGGCCATTGTCTCCTAAGTGGTAGGAAATATCTCCAGGACACAGCAAACTCAATTTCCTGACTCTTAATTTTTTCCTATATACCTAGTTGATTGAGATCAATGGGGGGGGGGGGGGCATTTGTGAATGCAGCTAACCTAGTGCTGACATGGAAAAGAGCAACTTAGAATTCTAAAGGAAAACAACTTGCAGTTGTAGCTGTTTCACTTTACTACTCTTTTCATGTAAATAGAGGTGGTCTTTAGGTTGCATATGACAGGTTACCATTGCCATTTTTTTAAATCTGGCACAGCATCCAGAATCTCCTCCTGAAGGATCGGCTTTTTCCATAATGGAAAACTAAAGAACTATTAATTAAGCATGAAAATGTTAACATGTACAGTGCATTTTGCTGCAATGTCACTGGACAGTCACAGAAAATGCAGTTATATGATTGCGAGTGAAAGAGAAAAATGCCTCTGCCCAGGGGAACATAGGAAGCTTCCTGAGACCAAGTCAGACCATTGGAGCACCTAGCTCAGTCTGGTCTGCTCCTCTTGCATTCACTAATAAACCCTCACAGTGACAGAGGATCAACAGAGGCAGGGCAAGTAGAGCAGCATAATAGATCTACTAGAGAGGTTGCCTTAACATGTATTTTATTAAGAGGAAGGTATAACAAATTAAATGTGTGGTTAATAAAGCTGTGTCTGTTTTAAGCTTCAAGCTAAAAGAGATGATTACACTGAAGGCATCTTACAGATTTTTCCACCTTCCAACTTTATCTAAAATATTTTGCTAATTTAAACTGTAGATCAGAGGTGGTCATGCTACCAAACCTTAATAGAGGAATGTACATTGCTGTAGACCTGGCTAACAGAAGATTTTGTTTCCAGGAATAATTGCAATGTGCATCATCAAAGATGGTAGAAATCCCTTGGTATGTAAAGGGATTTTATTTGCAGGGGAGCACGTGAAAACTGCTTGGGTTTCCTACCATATTTCTTAAAACCTAATTAGAAGCTTTTATCTCTCTCTTGAAGCAACCAATGTGTTACTCAGACTCAAACTGAACTATCATTATTGGGGGGAAATAGTGATTAATTTGTGGGCTGGAAAGAAGCAGAGGAGAAAGTAACTGGTTGGATAAAAAAAATTTAAAAAATGTATCTGAAGAAGTGTGCATGGACACGAAAGCTTATACCCAGAACAAACTTAGTTGGTCTCTAAGGTGCTACTGGACAATTTTTCAATTTATTTTGATTGTGCCAGACCAACATGGCTACCTACCCGAATCTTGTAACTGATTAGATGAACCAGTAAGATCAGGGTATGATGACCAAGGATCTAGTCCTACAACCATAACTCATTCAATCTGATAATAGCATGAGTCAATGACAATTAATTTGGGGGATATTCATCTAGACTAAGACCCCAATTTTATTTTGGAATTTAATCTTGTCACAATTTTAACAATACTCAAGTAAAGTTTCAAAGGTATTCCCATTAGGCCATTAAAGAAAAATGCAGCCCTATTTATTCATTCCTAGGAGGAGAGCAGAAAAGCCCAGATCCTGCTGTAGGGTTCTTGCCTGGGGGGAGATAAGTATGGAGACTAGAGGGAAGGGAGAGAGGACAGTCCATTACATGTTGCCCTTGTTTACCTGTGATGGAAGAAAATTCTGGAGTTAAATAAATAGTTGACCTCTGAAGAAATTAAAGCAAGGTACTTACACAGTTTCATCGTTCTTGAACTCCAGCTCACCATACGCATCTTCAAAGTCCTCTCCGCCTCCTTTTGCTGTTCCTTCTACTGTTCTAAAAGGGACTATGACTGTACCTCGGGCACCAGATGTCCTAAGGACTTTCACCTCCATTACCCCAATGCTCTCACTGACATGTATCACGTCACACTCAAAGGTGAAGATGCCCGCATGGTCATCATCTAAGATAGTCACAGTAGCCACATAAGGAGAGGCCAGCATGGCCTTGGGGTATGGCAAGTTATTGAGCTCCGGAGGAGGTTCGTCTGTCTCAACCACCCGCAGGTTGCTGAGGCGCACGAAGAAATGCTCATCTTCCTCAAAGATGTCATCATCAATGATCCCTATAGAGAACTCTTTCTGGGTCTCCCCTGACTTCAAGACAACCGTCCCTTCTGTAAACTCATAGTCAGCCCCCGCATTGGCAGAGCCATCCTCCGTTTTATAGTCCACATAGATTGTCTTGGATATGTCTCCTCCTTTCCGAACGACGGTTAGGAGGACAGCACCACAGTTCTCCAGACACTGGTAGGAGCAAGGATCAAAACAAATTTTTGAGATAAAGTCCTCTGGTTCCTCTGGCCGCACCTCATGCAAGCTAGCACTCCTCTTGGCTTGCTCAGCTGCATGCTTTTTAAGGATATTTCCTGCTCCAGTCATCATCCTGGTGGCCTGAATCCGATAGAACGCTCTGCTCTTTTGCTGATGAGATAAGGCATAGTAATTGGCCATTTCCACCAGCTGGTCTAAGTCTTTCTCTGGGTGTTTTTGCTTCAGATCCTTGAGAATCCGGATCATCTCTTTGCGAGACTCGTCCACCTCTTTCCCCTCCATAGGCACTAGGTTTCCATCCAGAAAGTGAGAGTTCATCATCTTACCGTCCATTTCAATCCCTTTGGGGTGCTCCCCCTCAGTCTCAATGATAATACCTCTGTGCTTGTCAGTACGGTACTTTTTGTGCATATACTTGTAGAAGAACAGCCTTCTGTCTGCTATCCAAGCCAGGAGGACACAAACAGGGAAGAAGAACAGAGTGAGGAGGCCTTCCCATACCTGGACCACGCCTGGAGAGAAAACCGCAAGGATCATGTACAACCAGATATAGGCGAAGATGCTCCAAGCCGCAGTGACAAAGAAGACCCTTAAATGCTTTATCTTCCTCACCTCGCCATCAGGAATGACATAGACACAGATGGCTATGATAATAAACATATTGAAAGCTGCACTGCCAACTATGGTTGAAGGTCCCAGATCGCCAGCAATGAATCCATGGCCACAGACCTCTATCAATGACAGGAGGATCTCAGGAGCAGAGGAACCAAGAGCCATGAGGGTCAAATTGGAAACAGTTTCATTCCAAACTCGGATGGTGGTGGTGGTGGTTTCTCCATTGGGTTTCCTGATGGTAACCTCTTTCTCTTGCGAAGTAATGACCTCTATGGATGCCATGAAGCGATCGGCAATGATAGAGACACCGAGGAACATATAGATCAGCGCCACAAAGTAAACAATAACCCTGGCAATTTTGTCCCCCAGAGATGGGTTTTCTGGGTACCATATTGGCAAGATAACACCCTCCTTGCACACCGAGGAACCTGAGCATGTACTGTTTTGTCCTATGCTGGCTGGATCTGCCCCCGTGCCAGCGTCCACCTGCAGACCATGTAAAAAAAGGACAAAAGTAATGAGCCCAAAACGGAGGAAGGCTGAGCTGACAGGTTGCAACCTTAACCACGCCATACACAAGATTTAGCTTCTACTGTCCAGAGGCAACAGTCTTCTTTCCAGGTCAAGAACCTGCAACAGAAAAGAATGAGAAGTATGAGATGGAAGAAAACAAAAGAAAGCTGTTTCGTACATAAACAAAGTGTTTCACTGTTATTCACCTCAAGTCACATCTACTTATTAAGTACACATGGAAACAGCAACAATATCTGGAGGTGTTTATGCAGTGCAGGCAAAACTGTAGCACTGATGAGCAAAAAATTCAGAGGCCAAATGTTTACACAGATCCCACAATGACTAACAGTATAGTTAATTCAGATACCAGTTTCTGGATTGTAATAAACAAAATTATTCCTTATTCCCTTATGGGGGACACAAGAGCCCTTATAGAGTCCTTTGTAGGTTCTCCATCAGCAGGAGAAAATAACAGAGGCCGACCAGAGAATACTGAGAAGCAAAGCAGCTAGTAAGCCTGATCTTCATTGAACTGTTGCAACAGGGTGCTCCCCTCACACGCAGGAAAGGAGGAGGACCCAGAACCAAGGTGTGTCTGCCCTTATATAGACATTTTAAATTGCCTTCCCTGGAGCTCAAGACCACCCCTCCATACATCATACATACATCACAGAAGGGGTGTAACCCAAGACCACCCCCTCACAAACATCATACCTGCATCACAGAAAAGGTGGTCTACAACAGAAATTTGCTGTTGTACAGCAAATCAAAGAAAAGGTGGTCTACAGACAACGGGAAGGTTCCCTCCCTCCCTCCCTCCTTGCAGAGAAAACATTTGGTCGGTTTGGGAGTCAAAATGGTTTCAGGGCAGTCTTCCTGTGCTGCTCCAGACATGTGGTCCACATAGCTATGTACGTGCTTGGTTGGTACATTTATCAACATTTATTATATATATAAGACCTTAAATTTTTTATTTCAGGATGAAAACAATTCCCAAACATAAATTGAATTATTATCAAGGAAACTCTACTGCAAGGGTCAATCCTACCACGATGCAGATAGAGGTGAAAAAATTGCAGCTACATGCAACCCAATCCTATCCATATCTATTAAGTTCAGTGAGACTTACTCCTAGGTAAGTCTGTATAGGACTGGATGCAAATCTCCCACTTCTATGGGCACACACCAGGAATACTACTTCTTTCCCGCCACAGAACTTAACTTCCTGGTTTATTTTGAAGCTATTTGGGGATTTTTCCTCATGTGTTTGTGAGAGTTCTCAGATTTCTCTATATCACTTGTCAATCACTGCTCTGAATTTATTCATTGACTATCAACACTGGAAGGTGAGGACATGCTCATTTCTCATAAAGCAATTGGTTAGAGGGGTTCCTGCACATTTTGCTTCGTTATTCTCACTCTATAAGGGCTAAAGACTTAAAAATGGAAATGAAATGAAAGCTCAGAGTCTCCCCACACCCAAAATGGCCTTGTCACAATAAGTTTCCAAGCACACTCACCCCGTGAGATGGCACAGCACTACTCTCTGATCTAACCACTACTCAGGAGTTCCCCCACTGTGCTTAGGAACCCCAGATCCTACTGGGGAGACAACCTTCTGGTTTTTGTTCCAGGGCCTGGGAAACTGCCCGTCACTGCTGGACACAAGAGTCAACCCATCTTCTTCAGATTCCCTGTATGTCCAAGCCCTGTATGTTGCCAGAGCTGTCTGTTTCATTGGAGTTAAGCCACAGTGCTCTAAAGCAACCAGCCAGCCTACAGCATTCTCAACTACACAGCTTATTTTAAACAAGTAATGATCAAGGAAGTGGGAGAGAGGTAAGTAGAGTACAACATAAAAAAGAAGAGTGTAACAGGTAGCTCAGCTAGTTAGAGCATGGTGCTGATAACGCCAAGGTTGCAGGTTTGACCCCCTGCGAGGGACAACTGTATATTCCTGCACTGCAGGGAATTGGACTAATCAGTGTTCCCCAAACTTGGGTCTCTAGCTGTTCTTGGACTACAACTCCCATCATCCCTAGCGAACAGGACCAGTGGTCAGAGATGATGGGAATTGTAGTCCAAAAAGAGCTAGAGACCCAAGTTTGGGGAACACTGGGATCCTCAGGGTCCCTTCCAACTCTCACGTTCTTTGAATCTATGGCCAGTATATGGCTAAGCTAGCACCTTTAGGAAACTACCCAGTTCCAACCAGTATACAGTGGTACCTCGGTTTAAGAACAATTTGCTTTACGAACTCCCAAAACCAGAAATAGTGTCTTGGTTTGCAAACTTACCTCAGTCTAAAAATGGATTAAGTTCGGAACGGATTAAGCTTCCGTAATGGATTAAGTTCGTAAACCGAGGTACCACTGTACATGGATCCTCTGCGTGTTCCGACGACCACCAAAACTCTTAAAAATCACTTTGCCTATATTTTCAGTGTCAAGCGGGAAAGGATCCCTGGGGAAAGGAAAGGACCTGCAATAGCATGAAGCCGGTCACTCACAAAGAGACTTTGGCATGGCGGTGGGCTACAGAGCCCAACTTCTGCCTCTCAGTCCAGTCCACATATATCCCAAAACAGAGGTGAGGGAGGAAACAGAGAGAACTTACACTTCTCTGAACAATCTGAGAAGCTGACTCAAAGCCTAGTTCTTATTACTTCTGCTGTGAGCTACTCATTGCTGCAAAGCTGTATCTATAATTTGCTGACACATAAATCTGAATAAGCCCACCTGCAGGCTCTAGTGGCACATGTCATGCATTCTGAACCTCTCACTAGCGCGGTTAGAAGAGATTCCAAGAACCCTGCGCACATGGCCAGAGTTAAATAGTTTATATGCATAATCATAGACCAGAAATGTCTCAAATGACTAAAGAATTTGCAGCGCTGAGTATATTCCAGGAATCATTTGAATGTTATCAGTGTGAACAGATGCATCACAAATGGCAGGTTTATCATCATGTTGTGTCATTCGCTTCTACCCCCAAGCAGGCATAATCTGTCCAGTATCAGCAACGACCAATAATTTTTTTATAAGCTTTCAGATAAGTATATATAATGACAAGCAAAACAGGAAGAAAAGAACGAACAGCGGCTGCAAATGAACAACAAAAAGACCCACCAGGCCTGAAAAATGGAGAGAATTGATTTTGTGGTATCAGAATCACAAATCCATATCAGACATCCTTGGGATAGATGAGGACAGAAAGAAGTAACACATCTCCTTGGCATTACACAGATTAATTCAGACATGACATATTCTTTCTGCCTCGCTCTCTGAAAGCCTAGTTATTTATTTCCTTTTCTAATTTGGACCTGACTTTTGGTGTTAGTCTAGGCAGAGAGAAGCTAAGGTTGTAAAGCGGATTCTGGGGCCAATTCTGTAAGCCCTGACTCAAATTAATCACTGAAGATAAATGTTGGTGCAAGGTTCCATGACGACCAGCTTTTAAGACAGGCATATCCTTTTCTGTATTCATGTAGAATACAGCGCCTGGCGGGGGTGGGGGTGGGGGAGGCTTGAAGATCATTGTCCTCCTAAGCCAATGTGGTGTAGTGGTTAAGAGCGGTGGACTCGTAATCTTGTGAACCGGGTTCACATCTCCGCTCCTCCACACGCAGCTGCTGGGTGACCTTGGGCCAGTCACACTTCCTTGAAGTCTCTCAGCCCCACTCACCTCACAGAGTGTTTGTTGTGGGGGGGGAAGGGAAAGGAGAATGTTAGCTGCTTTGAGACTCCTTAGGGTAGTGATAAAGCAGGATATCAAATCCAAACTCTTCTTCTTCTTCCTGAGGCAGAAAAATATGTGGCTGCATAGATACGCAGCGTTCCACATGGGGGAACTATCCTATGGGGCACATCCAATAGGTTTTTTTATACCCCGCAAACCTCTCAAAAATTGTCGTTATTTTTGTGTGTGTGTGTTGTCCTACAGGTCCCCTGCTGTGATACCATGATACCAAAAGGGCTGGGGTTTTTAAACCAAAAAACCCCAGCCTTTCCCCATTCCATTTTTACACTTTTTATTGATTTTAATCCCCACACTGATTATTGATTTTAATCCCCACCCCAAGACTTTCCTTTGAGGTGGTCTGGAGTGAATATACAAATGTAGCTGAGCAGAGAAAAATCTACTTAATAACATGCTTGTCACCTGATGTGATGGTGACCTGCATTTGTGAACTGTCCGATCTAACACCACAGATGGGTCTTCTTTATCACATCACCACAAGCAGAAGGGTTTTCAGCGGTGTGAGTTTACACATTCAAGCTGCGTGTTATCCAGTGTCAACTAATCAAGTGGGGCGGGGGAGGAATCAATCAGCTCACATGCATGTGTGAACTGAAGAGGTGCTGAAAGGACTCCAGGAAAGTTACAATCTCATGGCCAGCACAGGTTTAACACCACAGGCAGAACTTGCATCTCAGATACAAAAACAGTTCACGTGTTAATTTACAGTTCACATGTTCATCTTACGTCTAAAACAGTTATGTGAATGCATACGTGATCCCGCTTCTCAACGGTTTCAGTTGTTTTTAGATGAATTTGGAAAGAGAGAAATAGCAATGTTTTAATTGGCCAGGAGAATTTGTTTCCCACAGATCAGGGCAAAGAGATGGAAGAGGAAAAGTTGAAGGGGTAAGCTGTCACTTGTGTAAGTGCCACACAAATCGTGCTATTCATGGGAAAAGGGGATCCTCTCTCCCATTGATTCAAAAACTCTGCATCAGAACATAAATGTCTATCTTGTTGGCCTGCTTTTAAAACTGACCTCATACGAAAATTGTCCTTCTGGTTAGAAGGCAGCTGTATGAGTTTGAGAGTCTTTTCATTAACTGCGGAATTAATTACCGGCTTCTGTTTCTAAGCTGAGAGGTAGAAGCAGCAGAGCCTCCTGTTTTCGTGGGCTTTGTTCAAAGCAAGAGAGCAAGATCAAAAGATCGGGTGTGTTTTGTGTACCCTGTGCAGAAAGACTCACCAGAGAGCAATTTTTTTCAATAAAAACCACATTGTGAATGTATTGCCAACAGCTGAAAATAAATATGTAAATTAAATAAGAAAAGCTGCTTTCACACAGCTCAGTTCTCTTGTTAACAGTATGTGGATATTAAAGCCCACATTAGGAGAGCTCTTCTTATGCATAATTTGCATGTGCAATTACTTTGATTGCGCTGCACATTGCATGATTATGCACATACAGATTGTACCTGCAAAAAAACCCCAAACCACTTAAAAAACCTAGGATTGGATTTTGGTAATGGTATCTGTACTTTTCTGCAAATGAACCGACAAAAATTCTTAAGAGAGAGGCAAGTTTTTTTAAAAAAAAAATGCATTACAATTTGTAATCCAAATTGTCACCAGAAATTTATTATGTACTTACTTACTACATTTTTATGCCATCTTTTCCTCCAAGGAGCTCAAAGAGGCACACATGGTTCTCTCCTCCACGTTTTATGCCCACAACATTCCTGTGAGGCAGGTTGGGCTGAGAGAAAGTAACTGGCCTGAGGTTACCCAGTAAGCTGAGCGGACATCCGAACCCTAGTTTCCCAAGAGATAGCCCAACATTCTAGCCATTACACCACACTGGCTCTAAACCCTAGAGAAAATTTGTGTGTGTTGAAAAGAGCCCTAAAGAGAGGATTTCTAGAATGTTCTGCTAAACAACTAGTAACCAGTGACTAAAAGAAAACAAAAGTTTTGAATTTCTACATACCTTTTTCACAAAGTTACAGCAGTCATGGTCACAACTAGTTACATGTTACAACCTGGATTTCTAGAGCAGCCTTTCCCAACCTGGTGTCTACCAGACTTTTGGACTACAACGCCCATCACCCCTAACCATTGGGCATGCTGACCAGGGCTAATTAGAGTTGGCAGTATGAAATACCAGGTATGGGGACGCCACTCTAAGGGTGTGAGTTGCAACAGGATTTCTAAGAAAGAATGTGAGTTTAGAGCCGAGGTTCTCACTTTGTGGTCCATGAGCTCCTACCAGGCCAATGTGTGGAAAGGATCAAGAACAGCTGAGCTATGCACAACTCTCAAAATTGTCTTATGCTATTTGAGGGAAGGAAACCTGCAGGGAATTTTTTCATCAGATTTCTCCAGGGGGAGGAGAAACCATCCAAAAGATGGGACTTGCTATTACCAGTGGCAGTGGCACAGCTTATTTCTTTTTTCCTAACTTCTCCCCCCACTCCAGCACCAGTGTTAGCAGCCTGGCCATCATAGGAGCCAACTCCCTTCACCCCCCCAATAAACCCCCCCCCTCCAAGTTGATGGGCACTGCCATTCAAATGGCGTGCATGCATCACATCATGTGATCAATGCTACAGTGTGGGGCTTACTCTCCCCCCCCCCCCATTATTATATTCAAGTTGGCACTCCTGCTGGCCATCATTTTGCATCCTCCATAGATCCCCATCGACCCTAAACAATTGAAGCAGTGTCATACCCCTATAATCAGTCGCGCCTTCTCCCAAAGAATCTTGGGAACTGTAGTTTGTTAAGGGCACTGAGAGTTGTTAGGAGACCTCTATTCCCTTCACAGAATTACACTTCCACAAAGTTCCCTGGGAAGATGAAATGACTGTTAGGCGCGCATAGAATTGTTAAATATGCACGACCCAGCCTGTAGTCTTCAACACTGACTCTTACACTAACATTTCCATTTAACATACCAGTATTCTTGAGAATGTCAACCTATAAACAAATGGCAGACTCATTCTTCAAGCATAGATATTTATGCAGCCGAAATGGAAGGTGTCAATAGGCTTGTAGGGGCGGGGGATCACAATGTTTGCAAAAAAAATAAGGGGGTAGAATCTAATGAGGATTGAGCATGCTCAGTGGTCCACAAGTGCTGGCTATTATTATTATTATTATTATTATTATTATTAATTAGCTTTATATACCACCTTTAATCAAAAGAACTCAGGGCAGTTCAGAAGAGAAAATTGCAAGATAAAAACACAAAAAAGCAATTAAAACAAACACAACAAAACAATATCCCTCTCCCCTCCCATAAGCACATTTAAAAGGCTGTAGAATATTAATCAGCCAAACGCCTGGTTGAAGAGGAATGTTTTTGCCTGGCACCTAAATATATATAAAGAAGGCACCTCCCTGGGGAGAGCATTCCACAAATGGGGAGCTAGTGCAGAAAACACCCATTCTCGTGTTTCCACCCTTTGGACCCTTTGGAGGAGGCACACAAAGAAGTGCCTCAGGTGATGAATGCAGAGTCTGAGTTGGTTTATAGATGTAGTCCTTGAGGTATTGCAGGTGAAATGGGGAGAATGGAGTATTCAGGAAAACCAGGTATGCCTGGCTGGCTGGCACCCTGAATATGAAAACTCCACACTGCAACAGTTTGTTACAGGTCTCACTTGTAAAATAATAATAATAATAATAATAATAATAATAATGTGCAAAAATGCTAATCAAAATATAAAGCAGCTAAAGTAATCCAACCTCCCTATATTACAAATGAGTAAAGCAGCTCTAGCATCTAAGAGTCCTACTGACTTCAATTAAGCTTATACTCCCTTGTACATGAGATTGAAGCCTGAATCTCCACAACTGTTTTCAACAACCTCTGACATCAGGAAGAAGGTGGAGCCAAGAGTTTATCTTGTTCATTTGCTGTCACAATCATATCACTTACAAATATCTTTCAGCTCAGTTCTTAAAAAAAATATTTTAGGACATAGCTCAGATTGTGGCCAGTGCTCAAAAAGGGATTGTGTCATTTTAAGCCTGAAGCAGGACATGAATTTAAAAACAGCACTGCCAGATGCTCACTCGGATGGATTCCTAAAGAGGTTCACGGCAGAAAGAAGTCTAGCAGGTCTGCTGCTCTCTTCACCACCAGCCTCGGCTCTGTTTGCTGTAGGAAATAATCTTTCCACCATGCCTGCAGTGGATAGAGGACTAGCTGGGTTGGAGAGACCACTGTAGCATAAATAGCTAAAGGCAGAAAGGGATCCTGTTTTTTCTCCAGGAAAACTAAAACCTGAAACTTGTTTGTTTAAAAAATGCTGCTTGGATGTAGGAAATGTCCAGCATCACAAATCTACACATCACCATGTCCTTTTTGTCCTATTTAGA
Source organism: Podarcis tiliguerta (assembly GCF_965153285.1). NCBI lineage: Eukaryota > Metazoa > Chordata > Lepidosauria > Squamata > Lacertidae > Podarcis > Podarcis tiliguerta. The sequence continues at coordinate 89,142,431 of NC_139534.1, forward strand.
AACTGTTGTATGTGCTACATCTTCGAAACATATCCAATTGTGGGGGATACACTGGGCTTCTCCCCTCCTTCAAAGGAGATTTTCTCCACGTAGAAACATGGCAAATGCGAAGTACTAAGGACTGCTGACTTCTTAAAAGCAGGCTTCTCCAACCTGGAGCTTTCTGGTCATGTGGCCAGCTTCTGGTGCAATAGGACACTTTGACAAGTGCCAGAGAGCATGGAAACGCTGTTTACCTTCCCGCTGCAGCGATACCTATTTATCTACTTGCACTGGTGTGCTTTTGAACTGCTAGGTTGGCAGGAGTTGAGACAGAGCAACAAGAGCTCACCCCATCATGGGGACTTGAACTGCTAATTTTGAGATCGGCAAGCCCAAGAGGCTTGGTGGTTTAGACCACAGCACCGCCCACTCCCTTACCAACCAACTAACTAGGGTGGCTATAAAAGAGGATTAGACAAATTAATGGAGGAGAACACTATTAATGGCTAGTAACCACCATAGCTCTGCCCTGCCTCCACAGTCAGAGGCAGTACAGTGGTACCTCAGGTTTCAGACACTTCAGGTTACAGATGCTTCAGGTTACAGACTCTGCTAACCCAGAAATAGTACCTTGGGTTAAGAACTTTACCTCAGGATGAGAACAGAAATTGGGTGGCGGTGGCGCGGTGGCAGCGAGAGGCCCCATTAGCTAAAGTGGTACCTCAGGTTAAGAACAGTTTCAGGTTAAGAACAGACCTCTGGAATGAATTAAGTTCTTAACCCAAGGTACCACTGTAATGCTTCTGAATACCAGTTGGTGGAAATGGCAGGAGAGACACAGATTTTATCAAGGCTATTCAGTTAATTTTGTGAACATGGCTAGAAGCTGCTTGCTGGTTTCCCCCAGACTTCTGGGTGCTGGACTAGAGGAGCCAGTGGCCTGAACCAGCAGGCTCTTTTCAAGTTCTTAGAGGTCTCTACTTAAAAGCACCTTCAGAACTCTCTGCTGAAACGCAACCCCCATCTTTGCCTTGTAACACTAATGCAGGGACAGGAGATGTTTGCAAAGAAGCATTGACCCCCCCATGGGTAGGGAGTACATAAGTATTTCTTTATCCATAACAATTCTCTGAAACCGCTCCCTTCCCAACTGTATTTCCCCATTTTCTGCCAGTCAGCTCTCAGACCAGAAATAGCAGCCCAGCTGAGAAGGAAAAGTCACTTAGGGGAGGGGATGTGTAGGAATATTATTAGTAGGAGAGGGAGGTTAAGCAACTTCTGCCCCCAAATCTCCCCTGCCTCCTCATCGCTGTTAAGTGGCAAACAATGCTTGGGTTGTGTGTGCTGAGTCAACACACAGTTCTGTCCCCTCAATTGTGAATCACTGGCCGAGCAGCCAAGGGAATGGCATAGAATTGTTATTTCAAAGAATGGGTAAACACAGCACTCACAAGAGAGAGAAAAGAACAACCGCCTCCAAAAGGAGAAAGAAAGGTTCTGTTGATTTCTGCAACAAACCAGATGTACATATTGAGGATTGCATCCAGTTGTGTCCCTCCACTGGTGAAAGGCTCTTTGCTTCCATGAACGGAAAGAAGGAGGCAATCTTTGCAAATTCCCCCTTTCTCCTACCTCCAGCTGCCTCCCACCCTCTGAAGTAAATTTTGCGATGCAGAAGGATATAGAGGGAAGGGAGAATCACCCGCCCTTTCATTCCTCCACTGGATCCAAGAGGCTTCCATCAGTGGAGGAGCACAGCTGGGTATAACTTTGAAAGACTAGACTTGACTGATTTTATCACAATTGATCGACAGTGTGTACACCCCCATGGTATTTATACTTTCTCTGGCTTTGTGTTTCTCTTTCTTCCTGAAACATTTTTATAAATAGAAATATGCAAACTTAAGGATCACTTGACATGGATTTGTTACCCTTTCACACACTTTCCATCACTTTTTTCATATTTGCAATCAAGGCTGTACATATAAAGGAGGATATTCACTGCCCTTTCAGCACCTGCTTCTGGCTGAAATTGGGGGTTCTAATCCTTTTAATTTATTGTAAGGGTCTAAAACAAAAAGGGTGGTTGTGCTTCCAGGGTCAAAACTACACATTACGCAGGAGAACCATGACTGGATTTTCTAAATTGTTTGGTTCGTGAAACGCTTGCCACTGGGTTTTTGTTTCCTAGGGTGGGGGAAGAAGAGATTTCCTGAAACTGCTATTTGCCAAGGTGCTGTTGACTACGGGTTTCTGGATTGCAATCTGGGATGATGCTTGTGATTGGAAGATACATGGGGGAAGGAAGACACTAGAAGATCCAGTTGCCCCAACTTTGCCACCACCTTGCAGCCCTGCCACATCACAGAAGCCACTACACACACACATACGGCAGCCACAGGTATTTATAAAGCAGACGAGTGACAGAAGACTGTAGTTATTTGCACATCCTCCCCACTGCAACAGCATTTAAGAAGAGTAATCTCACTCTTCCTTACTCCACATCCTTACTTTGCCGAGTGTCTTGCTTCACATTTGCCTTCATGTAAAACATCCCAAATGCTGGGCAGACCTAGTCAGAATTTTATTGACACATGGGGGCCGGGTTGGGAAGATCAATTTATTTGTCTGCTTGATAAGAGGTGTATACTAGCCGCTTTCCACAGCCTAACAGCAGGAGCCAATTGTTAAGTATAAAAGATGAAGTGGTTGTCTTTCCCTCAGCGTGACCCTGTGGCACTCTTTGCAGAATATACTCTCCAGGGAAGAAAGAGCCCCTGGAAGCAAGCTGACCAGTCCTCATGAACTCCCATCAGGAAGCTTGAAAGCCTTTACTTCCTGCTTTACTTCCTTCATGGAACTGTTTTATTCTTCTTAAAAGGAGAAAAAAAAGGTACAGAAATGGGTTGATTTATATATTTGTTCAAAACATTTATATCCTGCCTTTCCAATACCAAGCCTTCAAGGTGGCTTACAAAATCAATAAAAACCATTTCACAATATAATCCACATAAAAAGATCCAATTAAATGTTGCAGCAGCAATAGAGTAGGATACTGTCATAATGTCATTCACTAAATGTTCAGGAAAAGAAAACAGCTTTATCTCGACACCTAGAAGGCAGAAGAGGAGATGCTGAGTTACTATTTCTAGAAAGGTTATTCCGTGATCACGGAGCCAGCAGAGAAAGCTTAGCCTGAGTTGCCAGTCAACTAGCCTTTGCAAGTAGGAGCACCTTGAGGCGAGCCCAATAATCTCAGTGAACAGGCAAATTGGTATTAGAAAAGGCACTCCGATTTGCAGCTGGAAAGCAGGGTTTGAAAGATGAGGTTCAGTTTACAAGCGGGTCCCATAAGGATGAGTAAATTTTCCTCAGATCTCAAAGTGGGTCTCGCTTCAGAACATTTGAGGAGCCCTGGTTGAACCAGCTTCCAGGTGAGCAGATTTAGTTAAACGGATACCCTTCTGAACATACAAGGTGTGACCGGAAAGTTCGGTGAATGGTCACAGAAATCGGACAGCGAGAAATATTCGAACATACAATCAGCTTTGGAAACCCACAAAATGCTCACAATTGTATATGGAGATGAAGCTGTAACTCAAAAGACAGTGTATGAGTTGTTTATAGCATTTCCATTTGATGTGAGATTGGCATTTGTTTGTCCGAATGATGGTGGAAGAATTGCATATTCTGCATGAAATCATTACTGAGGTTAATGAGTTGTCCCACCCTCTGTATTCTCCTGATCTGGCCCCACCAGATTTCTTTCTTTTTCCAAAACTGAAATCTACACTGAAAGGGCACAGATTTTCCAACATATCACACGTCCAAGCTGCTGTGACACGGGAACTGAACGCAATACGAAAAAAGAACTTCTCCAGATGTTTCCCACAGTTCTACAAACGTTGTCAATGGTGCATTGTATCAGAGGGGGCCTACTCAGAAGGCCTGTAAGGTATGTATGTTTGGATATTTCTCACTGTCTGATTTCTGTGACCATTCACTGAACTTTCTGGTCACACCTTGTATTTATGTGTTTGTGTGTAAAAACTTGAGGTGGAGTTCAAGAAATGTTAAATTTCGCTTGCCAAACAAAACAATCCTTCCTCTCCTCCCCCATGCTCTGTTCTGGGGGGTTCTCCCAACCCCGCAGAGCCAATTCTGGAGCTGCAGAGACAACCCAGAGGGAGGAGGAGATGGGAAGTCCCACTGCACAAGTGTAAGTACTTGTCCCACGGAGCTTCTGCTGATGGAACAGGAGGAATCCAACCAATGGACCTTTGTCCAGCAGGAAGTGGAATGAGGCCCATCAACATATTTTATATAAATATTCCAAAGCTCAATGTGAATCTCCCTGTCAAAGGCTGTAAAGGAATATATCTCAAACTGTTTTGCAGATTTTGTGTTTCTTCTGAGACAATTTGTTGGCTCCAGATCTGAAGCAAGAGGCTGCCGATGCTTTTCTCTGTGTTGTGTACTATCTTTAAGACCTGCTGTAAATGCCCTACCGGTTCAGCATTCCTCAGTCCCGACCCAGTGCTGAATCTGACTCGATCCATTAGTTCTACAGATATTAGCTCTTTGCAGCCCATGACAGAAGCTTGTGGCTGTTTTGTGGTACCTCTTAAGTAAATATATCAAGGACCTGGAGTTTATGGCAATGGAATTTCAAGAGCTGTCTGGTCACCCATATAGTCTGCCGTAGCAGGATATTAAAAAAAAGAGGCAGTGCTGGAGGGCTAAGTCAGAGTCAGACACCTTGACAATTCACAATGATTCAGATCCCAGCAATCTCTTCATTTTAGCAGTAGCAAAATAGGAGTTCTGGGTTTTTTGGGGGGGAGGATTGTTGACAATAAAATGCATTTCTGATTTATAAGCAAACAGCAGCAGGAGGAATTATAGGGCATAAGAAAATGTTTTCCATCCCTTTTGAAGGAGACAGCAATTGGAAGGAGGCAATTTCACTGGAAGGAGGCAATTTCAGAAAGCTATAGACATTTGAATAATGGCTTTCTTTTGGGATTTTTTTTTTTTAAAGAAAGGCTACCCCCTCCCCTTTCCTCAGGGAAAAGTGCACCTGAAGGAAGTGATGCGCAAACACGCACATACCCATTAATCACTGTGGCAAATCTACTAGTGGGAGCCGCACATTTGCAAAGAGGCGAATGCAGTCATTTTATAAATATTTAAAGAGTAAGGATGCAAGAACTTCTTTGGTTCAGTCATGTTCTTAAGAAAAGTAATTATTTACGCTGAAGCTTATGCTGTGCCAAGCAAACACATGTGCAACATGGTCAGAAGGCCGTATCTCAAGCTTTGGCAGCAGCAATTCCGCACTCCCTGCGTTACCCGCTCAAGAACACACTGCTTTAAATTCTTAAAACATTATACAATATTTAAGAGGTGGACCGCACAATCTGTATTTATTCAGAAGTGAGTCCCACCCGTTCCATATTTCTTACTCCCATGTGAATGTCCGACCCCCCGCTCATTTACTTGGGAGCAAGCTTCATTGTACCTAATTTGCTTACCTTTGAGTAAATGTGCACAGGTCTGAGCAGAGGTGAAAATGACGGGAATAGATGAAAGTGAGGAAATAGAAGGTGAGGGGGAATATTTTCAGAGAAACAAAAGAAAGAACCGATTATTTAATTCTCAGCTGTAAATTAAAATGCTTTAGAATGCTTTGTGAAGCAGGCAGAGTGCTATGGATTGTTAGCCAACGCTCGGTAGCTTAGCCCTATTAGTGGGGATTTTGCAGAATTACTGAAATTGGAGACAGAAGAGAACTATTAAGCGTCTGCGGCTCCCATCCCTCTTCCCCACTGCCCTTTCCCTTCACAGCAGCCAGGGCTGTTTTGTCCCTTAAGCACGCTATTTTTCTAATGTGTTGTCCTTTTTACTTTTCTATTACCCACAAGAGGACAATGCCACATCCTCCCCAGGAGACTAAACTCGCAATCTAATTTATCGCAGAGATTTGGACTTCAGCCTTCAGAATGAAAGTAAGCAATTGCATTTTATTCCACCTCGTTATTTCCTACTTGGTACTTTCCGACAGTCTCTCATTACTTGGCATTTAACACTCTAGATACTTCTGGAATAGAATCGTCATAAACCGGAATGGGCATCCCTCGGTCAAACTAAAACATCTTATTTCCATAAAATTTTATCAGCCAGCAACCTCGCCATCTGGATCATTCTTCTTTCAGGGTTTTCTAATTCATCCCTCATGTTTTGCCATTCAGAAACTATGGGGCAGGGTACATGTACTGTCAGCTTATGTAGCTGTGCCTTTAAGTTTAGAGTTTTTAAATAAAAATTGCCAGTGTGGAGCCCCTGATCAGGACCATACTGAGGGGCAGATTAAAGCCCCTGCCTCAGGATCCCAAATACTGTACTTAAAGGAACAAATACATAACTAAGGTAATGTGTCGTTTCGGCCCTGGTGCCTGAGGACAAAATGGCGCAGCTCACAAGGAACAAGTGGGTTTTCAGAGGGAGGGTCTAAGTGGAAACATGCTGGTTCCACTGTGCTCCTCTCCCAGTTCTGCTGCAGCCACACTACACAACTCTATGCAAATCTGGGCTTGTGGTTCATCTCCCCTTGGTTATAGCTTATAGTTTGTCTGGAGTGCAACAAACCACAAGTTTGAGTTTGGACATAATGCCAAGCCAGATCATGGCTTAGTTAATACAGCAGCAACCGCAGCAGCATAGGATCCTCCTAACACTTTAGAGAAGTCCGAGTTACACCATGCTACAGAACTTCCTTGAGAAGACCAGGCCTCATAAATGTTCTTGCCAGTGGCATTTCACATGGAGTAATATATATGAGTCCATAGAAAGGCTGCGTTAATGGGTGGAGCTCATTATTATAAGCACAGATGTTCCGAGAGTGCAGCAAACAGAACAGCCAAGCCCTGACTGGAAACTCTTACAGAACTGGCCAGCCCTTCCTCCGACTGAGGGAACATGGAAACATACAAGGATAGGTCAGATGTTGAAAAAGACACAGATCCTAATTTAGAGGCAGGAGCAGGAATTTGTTTATCTGACTTTAGTTCACCAGTGTCACATCCTCATTCCATTTCCGTCACAATTAACCACAGACATTTTGTAACTTCCACCAAACCCATTCAGAACTTGCATATCCAGCATTTGAGATATTTTCTCTATAGCTGGTATGTTTCCCTAGTTTAATGTTGTTTCCTTCTTCTCCTTACGTAAAATATCCCACACCCTGCATATTGCTTCCACAGCTTCACTGAAGCTTGCAGCCCCTCCCACATTATTATCTTCAAGATTAATTCATTGAATTTCCCCCTCTTTTAGCTAGTTAATGGTGGAAAGGCAGCCTTGGCTTGGGCCAGCCTTTGCGGCTCCTTGGCAACCCTTATTTCAAGGCAGTGGCCATGCCTGTTGCAAGGCAGCCCTTTAGCCAATGTTTAGACGCTCTAAATATGCATCTATATGAGCCAATTAGAATTAATATCTCAGGTAAGCTTTTGTGGCGCATGGTAACAGATACTCTCGCTAAACACCACTTCATCACAGTCGCTGAACTTCTCCGACACACTCATTTTGCAATTAAGTTTTCTTTAGTGATTGAGTAGTTCATCTAGCATGATTAATTTCTTATGAGCCCAAGCTGCTTACGCTCATAGCTTTTATATATTAGATGCTTATGGATTTCTTTCTTAATATTGGTTCCCATTATTTAACTGAAGTCAGATTAACCATGCACGACTAGCAAAAAAGAGATTGCACGAGAAAAAATATTAAGTTCGGCAGTCACGTAAAATTAAGAGTTGCCACCCCACGTAGACAGTCCTCCCTTGCTCTCCCTCATAACATTAATTTATTTAAATACAAGCTCATTTAAAGTTGTTGCAATACCTTAGCTTGGAAACTGATAATAGGTGGGAAATGGACAAGCTTTTTAAAGAAAAGTGTCAGGCAATTAATATTGGTCAGGGGACACTGCATATTTTGCAAAGCAGGAAGGACACATATTCTACTACTCATTTGTTTAACCAACCCATGCCCTTTTGGTCTACAGTCTTATCAAAGGATGCTGGGAAGCCTAGGGTTGCCATATTTCAAACAGTGAAAATCTGGGAAAGTTGTTGAGCATTTATTTATTTCATTTTTGCCCAACGTTGTTGAGCTTTTTAGGTCAAAATCTTGAAATAATGCCATTTTTGAAGATTTGTATGGAAAAACGGCACTGCCAACATAAGACTGCCATACGTCCAGATTTTCCTGGACATTTTTTCCAATTCCCACCTGGACACTGCTGCCGACTACAGTATTCCGGATATGTCTGGGGAGATCTGGACATACGGCAACCCTAGAAACCTTACAGGTCTTTTATATTCCCATGCCACCACTATTCTAGTTGTTGGCATCTGTCTGTCTCAAGAGACAATGGAGTGTGCCTCCAAGGGTGAAGTCAAACTGCTGGAGAATCACAGCACCTGCTGTGGCTGCAGAGACCGGTAACTGCTGCCTTCCACATTGTTGCTTTCCAAATTAGCATCACTGAAGTTACCTCCTTAGGGCACAAGCCTGGCCAGTGTGTCTGGAGGTCCTGGGCTGCCCAGATGACAAGATCCTCCTCTCAGCTTTGCTGATGTGGTCCAAAGGTTTGGAACCAGCTTGGCTGCAAGAATTGCCAAAAGGAGCTGTACAGTGGTACCTCGGGTTACATACGCTTCAGGTTACGGACTCTGCTAACCCAGAAACAGTACCTCGGGTTAAGAACTTTGCTTCAGGATGAGAATAGAAATCGTGCTCCAGCAGCGTGGCAGCAGCAGGAGGCCCCATTAGCTAAAGTGGTGCTTCAGGTTAAGAACAGTTTCAGGTTAAGAACGGACCTCCGGAACAAATTAATACTTAACCCGAGGTACGACTGTACAAGGACTCCACTCCAGATTTGTACAGGATTTACTCCTTAGCCTTGTCTTCTCCCAAAAAATATCCCACAAGGCAGCAGTTTAGCATCAGAGTTCTTCTTCTAGATTTGCTATCTTCTCAGATTGACGGGCCCCATCTACCCCACACTTCCCTCTCCAGCACATGAAGAAACTGCCTCCTTAACTGTTGAACGGGACCACGAGGGTTATCTAGTCCAACCTCTTGCAATGCAGGAATCTTTTGCCCAACATGGCGCTTCAACCCACAACCCTGAGATTAAGAGTCTCATGCTGTACTGACTGAGCTATATGATGTGTAAGTGGTCACCTTTGAGCAGAGCGGTATGATTCTACCATAGCAATCAAATTAAACCGCCATATTTCTGGGGGTGACAATTTGAATTAAAATAGCCATATAAATGGTATTTGGATTTCTTTTATGTGTGTTAGAAACAGAAAGCCATTCATGCAGTCCATTCCTATGCATGCATAGTTCAAGTAAACCCTTCTGAATTCAATGGTAAAAGGTAAAGGTAAAGGTACCCCTGCCCATACGGGCTAGTCTTGCCAGACTCTAGGGTTGTGCGCTCATCTCACTCTAGAGGCCGGGAGCCAGCGCTGTCCGCAGCCATTTCCGGGTCACGTGGCCAGCGTGACAAGCTGCATCTGGCGAGCCAGCGCAGCACACGGAACACCGTTTGCCTTCCCGCTGGTAAGCGGTCCCTATTTATCTACTTGCACCCGGAGGTGCTTTCGAACTGCTAGATTGGCAGGCGCTGGGTCCGAACGACGGGAGCACACCCCGCCGCGGGGATTCGAACCGCCGACCATGCGATCGGCAAGTCCTAGGCGCTGAGGTTTTACCCACAGCGCCACCCACGTCCCGAATTCAATGGTAGTTATCTCCAAATTATATTGGCAAAGGGCTGCAGTTAGCAAGACTTGTGAAATCTACAGTAGACCTATGCAGAATTATATAAGCTACAGAAGGAGAAGCCTGGAGGGATTGCTGTGTGTGTTGACCAAAAAGGTATTTTACTGGGAAGTAATGGAGCAAGGGCACTGGGATCCTTGCTGCTTATGCGTTTATAGAAGATTTACCTGGTGCCCCGCACCTCTGAATTGTTTCCCGGTGAGGAGCACAAAAGGTTACACCATGCCCTCCAGTGGGTACAAAAGTACAGTGCATCCAGGGGGCGAGTCTACATACCTATCTGAAAGCAAATCCCTGCATTGTATTTTTAGCAGGGATGCTCGTAGGGTCACTGCTCATGCTGCATTCACCCACAAAACAGTTTTCATGCAATAGGCTGTGTGCACTGGACGTCACCAGGAGGGCAACATCTGTCAGGATGGGTTTGGGAAGATGGATTGCATAAGGGAGGAGGAGGAGAGCAGAGGAAAGGAGGAAAAATAGCAATCCTGAAATGCCCAGTAAAGTTAGACACGAGGGTTGTAGTGTGGGATACGTCTTACAGATGGATTAATTTACCAGAAATGAAGAGATGGGGTGCATTAGAATTTGGCTACTCTATTTAGCACCAATGTTTTCTGTTTGCTTCCCATTTTACCTTGCCTCGTGAGCTAGCAAACAAGAATGACTTTGCTGTCTCCACTGCATCTTCTTTATGCGGTCCAGTGGGGATTTTCCTACATGCTGGCCCAAAGGGGTTTTGGAACTCACAGTGGTACACTGTGATTGTTTGCAAAGCATTTCAAGGATAGTCACTTGCATCCGTCGGGACCTTAGCTCTTCTGTTACAGAAGACAGTTCTCAAGAGGCACTGGTCCTCTTTGTTGGGTGAGTTTCAGCTGGTACAGCTCAAGGATGTGAATAAGGTGCTTGTATAAACTCCACTTGTAGTCTTGATCCTTTCCCTTATGGCTGATAAAATTGAGTAGTGAAGGAATGGTCCATTGAGCCAGGGACGGGTTTCCATATGAGAGCAGGCAGTCCCTGGCTGCCTGAAGGAGGCAGCATTAAGATCATTCCTTAAGAAATTCTACCTGAACCAGGAAGATCTGAATAACTGTTGCCTGGTCACTAATGTCCCCTTCCTGGGCTTGGTTCTTGAGCAGGTGGTTGTTGACCAGATCTATGTTCTCTTGGATGAGACTGATTTTCTAGATCCATTTCAAACAAGGTTTAGGTCTGATTTTGGCATGGAAACCACCTTGACTGCCGTATAGTCATCAGGAAAGAAAAAGCAGGGAGTGTGACCCTGTCGATTCTCCTTCATCTCTTGGTGGCTTTTGATACCATTAACCTTGGTATCCTTCTGGAGCAGCTGTCTGAGTTGGGAGTAGATTGTCACTTTGTGGTGGTGCCAGTCCTACTTGGATAGCCATCTCCAGAAGCTGGTGCTTATGAGGTGCTGTTTAGCTTCATCCAAAGCGGGGTGCTACAGGGGTCAATTTTACATCCCACACTGTCTAACATCTACATGGAACTGCTGAGTGGGGTCATCCTGAGTTTTGGAATTCACTGTCATCAATATGCTGTTGGTATGCAGTTCTATTTCTGGCTAGAGGATGTACTTAACTAATGCCAGGTTCTGGTAATGAACTAGATGAGAACCAACACACTGAAGCTTAATCCAGATAGACTAATGCACTTAGTGGTCCCTCAAACTGTATGGGGGGTGCAACTTGTTCTGGATGGGACTGCACTCTCCCTGAAAGAGTAGGTGCATAGCTTGGGAATACCTCTGGGTCTACTGATGTCACAAGTTGCCTCATAGTGCAGAGTGCCTTCCATCAGCTTCAGCTGGTGGCCCAGAGGCAACCCTATCAGGATGGAGATACTGCACCTTGGCTTTCAGGAGTCAGCAAACTTTTTCAGCAGGGGGCCGGTCCACTGTCCCTCAGACCTTGGGGGGGGGGGGCTGGACTATATTTTTTTGGGGGGGATGAATGAATTCTTATGCCCCACAAATAACCCAGAGATGCATTTTAAATAAAAGCACACATTCTACTCATGTAAAAATACGCTAATTCCCTGACCTTCCATGGGCCGGATTTAGGAGGTGATTGGGCCGGATCCGGCCCCTGGGCCTTAGTTTGCCTACCCATGCTTTAGTTACTTGAGAATAGATTCATGTAGACCTCTGTGCACACATGCCATCTGGGCAGGATAATAATACCTGTTTACACGTGCATGCTCATCACATGATGACTGCATTATTTATCTCTTCATCTATTTGTTTATTTTCTGACCCTTTTCCTTAACAGGAATTCAAGGCATCTTACAGATAAAGTAAGAATTTCATGACCTGCTTACATGAATGTGCTATCATGTATGCAACCCCACACAGAGAAGTTACGTATCACCCATCAGCTTCATCTCAAGCAAGATGCTTTTCAGTGGAGTTTCAAACACTCAGCTTTGCGTACTAAGGGGTGATGTGATAGGCGATCAAGTGATCAACATGTGCACCAACCCTGCAGGCCTCTGAGTGGGTTCAGGCAGAGGTCTGGGGTCCCAGAATCTAGCTCAGCACAATTCTCACTCCGGCATTCCTTAATCCAGCTCCACCCCTGAAATCCAACCCCTCACCTTCTGATCCAGTCTGCCCACCCACGTAACCCCTGGCACAGATTCTGCTTCCCTCATTCCGAGCTCCTTGTTCATCATTTAGCTTTGTCCTCTGGCTTCTGACCAAGAGCTGCTTTCCGACCAGAACATTGGCTTGCCCTTAGCGGATCTGCGGCCTCCAGCACTTTGGCTCTGACAAGGTTTCAAGCCTGACCTGGTGACCTGATCCCTGGCAGGCAGAATTGGAAGGGAAAGATGCAGCATAGTGATGCATCCTCTTCTTTATTCATACAACTCTGGAAATGGCTCGATTCTGCTTTTGGGGAACAGATCTACTGGAGACGTGCAAAGAGGAATGCATGTGCTAATGATGATCAAGACCACAAGATGGATAGTACCCTTCAGAAACGGTTGATGGAACAAAGTAAAGTACAGCACAAGGCTACATGCTGTTATTTTTATTATTAATTATCTTTCAACTGTGAAACCTACACAGAATGAAAACGTTGTGCTTTCCTGACTATATTATCTATTGTTCCTGAGCGTGTATCTCTCCTCTTCTTCTGTGCCTTCTCTTCACTGTCACTCAAATCTCTCTACCCAAATGCTTCTGACACACAGTAATCACGGCAAACTGCTTGAATCTTTTAACAAGATCCCAATATGTAATTTCCTCAGCTTGGGAGGACACCTGCATGTGTTAGGCTATGTAAATGGGCCTGTTTGCTGGAGACAGTTCTGCCCACAAAGAAGGGGTGTGTGTCTTGACTGATTCAGTCGTTTTTGTGATCGCTCACAGATAAATTGATGGACACAAGCTGTTCGTAAAGGCATCTCCTGCCAGGCTATGCACAGGTAACTGTTTCTTCTTCTCTAAAAATGAACTACTGCTACCACAAGGCTGCCAAAGGACCACCTTTCTCAGAGGGGAGGAAGGAGAAGACAGAATAGCCTATCAAGCTGCCCATCTATCTAACCCCTCGCATTCCAGCTGAGGTAGCTTCTCTTTCCCCAAACTGCTACAACAGGGCGACCTAGGGACCATCTTGTTCATAGGGGATGAGAGATCTAGCTTGCAAAATGTGTTTCTTTCTCCCTATCAGGCCATTTTAGGATGCAGTCTTAATATTGCTGCACGTCACTCCAGTCTCTGAGCTCTGCAAGATTCCAGGGGCTCCAGACGCTTACCCAGGGTTCATGTTTCCTTTTGGAAATGAGGCACAGCAGAGACAGTGGTATCTTCATGATTTATGGCTTATTTACACATATATGCAACCTGAGCCTACGATGGAGGGGTTTGCAGCATTAGCACCCCAAAAGGGTCTTGGATAGCCACAGCCATGGGTTCAAACAGACATCAAACATTGCCCTCCGATTCTTTCTCCAGCTAGCTGCTTTACTTCTAGGTCATATCACTGCAAACTCTAAATTCAGGCTTTGTCCTTCTAACTATTTCTGAGTTGAGGGAGGGGTCTCACCCATCTGTCATATCACACAGAGCCCCTCCTTTGTATTTTCTAAAACAAAACAGGAGCTGAAACAAAGCTATCCTTCAAATTTTACAATTCTCCAAATTTCACAATGCTGTTATCAAACCAAGTAACTTGTACAAAAATGGATATGCTAGGTTTGAGTGCCTGTAAAAACGCACATTAGTGAAAGTAACACAAAAAATGTGTTATTTTAGGGAAAATTTATCTGCAAAAAATATGTATATTGGGCAAACTTGCATATAAACAATGGCAGAAAATGCTAATGGAAGTGTACAACTGAAATAGAAATGTACAACTGAAATAATACATCCTATAAGATCAATTATGATGGGTAGCTGGTCTGCCATTTTCATTCTTCCCATCAAGGAAGTCCTGGTGAATCCAAGGACTCCAGTAATACAGTTTGGACACCACTGATCTAAGTATTTAGTTCTGTAAAAAATAAAGGGAGAGTTTCCCATTCTTTAAAAATTTTCATCTCAAGGTGGTTATTTTCCAGATTTTAGACTATTTTAAAGTCCTGTAGAAATAGTAGAAATGCTATTTTATTTTTGTGTGTGTGTGAATTATTATGAGTTTAAGCCATATTTGAAACTCTTGCCTTGCCTAGACACCTGAAACAGTGAGGGTCTAGCTACATGTGACACTTAACAGCATGCTTAGCAATCCTGCTGTTGGTCATTCTTAGTTAGATACCTGGTGGGAGGGAAATAGTCATCATCACTGCAGTGTATGGAGGAAAGATTTGGGCATTCCTTCACTAGTGGAAATTTCAGAAAAATCACATCTCCTGTGTAGCAATTAGGAATTAGCATTGGGGTTGGGGGGACATCCCACTGGTGCCAATGCAAGGGAGAACAGGTGATGGGTTGAACTAAATAGCTAGAAAAGTATGCACAGACCACTGTTTGGATACCCAGAGTCCCCTATTTGCCTGGGTCATAGGCTGACAACAGCAACTGGATGCAGGTCCCAAGGTAGAATCTGGTTGTCCTCGTTTTGCTTATAAGTATTGAATAGTAACTTCACGGGAAATTCTGAGATCAACAGGAATGTCAAGAGTGACAAATAATATTTGGACCATGACAAGCTGAAGGACAGCATAAACTGAATTTGTGCTGAACTAAATCTGGGGAGAATCAGATGAGACAAGGTATCTCAAAGGGATGGAGTGAAAGTTAAGGGAGGATGATTTCTCTTCTCAGATAGGTCTCATTTGTTTGGCAGCCGTATCTCAGAGCCTTTCTGCACAATCAGTTTATTTTACAATAAATGTGCATTTGATTCTCATTTGGCGTGCCTTCCCTCAAGTCGTACCTCTGATGCAGGAGGATTACATTTTGGAGCACTTAAATTCACAGTATTTGCAGCTGGAAAAGTGGACTATTTCTCCCAAGTAGCCCATTCATTGCAATTTTTACTGCTGTGCGGAAGGTGGCTGTACAAGGATCAGGAATGTGAAGCGGATTTTTCTTATCACATAATTAATGGTATGTGACACAACTGTCCCTTCTTCCTCCCCCCCCCCCCCATGCTCTGCCCCTTAAAAAAATAAAAATATCGAAAGGATATATTTCCCCCCAGGATGCAATTCCAACACATCATCATTAAGCCCCAGCAGACACCTCCCATCCCTATCCCTAAAGCAGGGTGTAGAGCCCTCCAGAAGTTTTGGACTACAACTCCCATAAGCCCCACGGATAATAGCCAGAGAAGATGGAAATTGTAGTCCAGGCTTCCTCAACCTCGGCCCTCCAGATGTTTTTGGTCTTCAACTCCCATGATCCCTTGCTAGCAGGACCAGTGGTCAGGGATGATGGGAAAACATCTAAAGGGCCAAGGTTGAGGAAGCCTGTTGTAGTCTGAAGCATCCATAAGGCACCATATTGGCTCCCTGTCTCAAAGTGATGCCCTGCCATTTTGTAAACTTGTCTTGGGTTTTCCTTCATTTTTAATTCTCCACCCCCTCCCCAGTCCTTTGGTTCAAATGCATAATATTCCATCTCACACCCTATGAAGCAGATCTAGGTAGATTTTTTGTTAAGAGGTACAGTGGTACCTCGGGTTAAGTACTTAATTCGTTCCGGAGGTCTGTTCTTAACCTGAAACTGTTCTTAACCTGAAGCACCACTGTAGCTAATGGGGCCTCCTGCTGCCGCCCTGCCGCCGGAGCATGATTTCTGTTCTCATCCTGAAGCAAAGTTCTTAACCCGAGGTACTATTTCTGGGTTAGCAGAGTCTGTAACCTGAAGCATCTGTAACCTGAAACATATGTAGCCCGAGGTACCACTGTACAGGCGACAATACAGCTGTTTCCTGCATCACAGCTATCCCCGCTTCCTAATGCTACATCTCCCTCCATTCTGGGTCGACATGATCCTAGAGATGCGAGTGATGCTATTGCCATTGCAGAGGGACCTCTGACAGCATCAAGGAAGTCGTAAGCACAGATGCATTCCACTCAGGTCACATATGGCACCAAAAAGCATCACCTGCACTTTTTCATTTGTTAGTTCACATATGAATAACATTACTTCAGGAAAGAACTCATTCAAAAAAACTGAACATAAACTGAAGTCAAGGTTTTCATCTACACAGAGATTACATTCACATTAGGTAAAGGTAAAGGTACCCCTGCCCGTACGGGCCAGTCTTGCCAGACTCTAGGGTTGTGCGCTCATCTCACTCTAACGGCCGGGAGCCAGCGCTGTCTGCAGACACTTCCGGGTCACGTGGCCAGCGTGACAAGCTGCATCTGGCGAGCCAGCGCAGCACACGGAACGCCGTTTACCTTCCCGCTGGTAAGCGGTCCCTATTTATCTACTTGCACCAGGAGGTGCTTTCGAACTGCTAAGTTGGCAGGCGCTGGGACCGAAAGACAGGAGCGCACCCCACGGCGGGGATTCGAACCGCCGACCTTTCGACCGGCAAGTCCTAGGTGCTGAGGCTTTAACCCACAGCGCCACCCGCGTCCCTTCACATTCACATTAGGAGCTATTTAAAACAGTCAAATAATGTTATGCTCCTGTGTGAAGCCCCAGAGATAACTTGGTCAACACACCAACAGATTTCCTGTCTGGCCAATAGACCTGAGGTATTCTTACACCTCATAAAGCGATCTAGGGTGCTATAAAGCGGATTGGGGTGATGATGATAAAGCAACCATTTCACTCAAAAACTGGTGTGAATGTAACCACCTGTATATAGCAAGCTTCCATCTTGTTCCATGGTGATGGCCCTTAAATGTCAGCAAATCAGGAACAAAAGCCCCTGAAGTGAGCAATTTCACAAAGAATCTATGTTTATTGCCCCCATTGCTGGCAGCCTAGCAACCCACCCACAAGGCTAATTTGGGATTATTATTATTATTATTTTAATTAATCACGATCTCACTTTGCTTGGAGTTCAGTTATGAAGAAATACAGTTCTGAGGCAACTAGCCTAAATGTGTCATTAAAAAAAAAAAAAAACTTGCAGAAATATTTCTCTTTAGATTTAGATATTCAGCATGGCCCCAGTAGCTGAATTATGGGAACTAATAAGGGATTATAGGTGTGACAGAAACCTGCTTCAAGCACTGCAATAAAGAGGGGGAGCAGCACAGATGAGACTGGTAGCTCTGCCCCCCCCCCATTCCAACACCTCCCAACTTCTGGGGGAACAATCTTCTTCTGAAGTGGGGAGACTTCTATACTCATGCACAATTTACCTGCGGTTCTGAAATGTGTGGGGAGCATCCACAAATATAGAAGGCATCTGGCCATCCATTTAGTGTGGATATCAGAATGGTATCAAGAAGCAGGGCAAGACTACATAAATGATATTGAACTACATTTTGTAGGAATCCTGCCAAATGCTCTTTTGTGGATGAATGACTACGACGACAACAAAGTTAAGACAAGGGGCCAAGCAGCATCTTCCTGAGGTTATGGAACATGTGGGATAAACCCCAATTTTCCCCACTGGCCTCAGAAATTTTATAAAAATTGGGCTATTGGTACATTCACTAACAGCCAAAAGGGCAGTCTTAATAAATAAATAAATTAACACAGATGGAGGATAGATTGGAAAATTCAAATTTAATATTATTCGATTATTTTCAAATATGAGACTTTCTAAACTATTGGTTAAGATTCAATGTCAATGAACTGAAGCAGTTAAAGCAATTCAGAAAAACAAATTTGGGATATATATGTATATATATATATGCACCATCTAGAATTTGTTTAATTATATTATCCAAAGAAGAGAGCCAAATCACTTATACTACACATGAAAAGGGAAATAATATTTAGAGAATAGTTTTTGATGGCATATGGAAATATAGTTGGCTAAGTATCAACAGATACACAGCATCAATAACCTTAATAGATAATACATTAAAATGTGGATAAATTGGGACCTAATCTTTATCAGGTTTATTTAGGATTTATAAAACCAAGCGTTCTAATAATTGGAAATGTGGAATGGGCAGACTGACTTTTCCCACTGGTGGTGGACCTGCCCCGTGGCAAAGAATTATAGGCAAGAGATTTTACAGAATGTTCACATGATTTTGAAATATAGACTATAGTTCGACTCTAAACTACTTTTATTGAATTATTTTAAAGATGTTGTCTCACAGGTGAAAGAGAAATTATTGTTATTTATGATTGTGGTGGTGAGGACACTTTAAGGTATTGGAAAAATAATCAATCTCCTCAGCTGCAAGAATGGTACATCAAAATGTGGAATTTCACTATACCCTATGGGTAAAGCAATTGTGGGGTAGCAGGGATTTGAATGGATTTAGTGGGTTTGAACAAGAATAGACTTCTTTTTTAAAAGTATAAAAGAAGCAAGGGAGCTAACCCTTTCTAAGTTTTAGCTAAGTAGATTAACACAGAGATAAGCATCTTTTCTAATGACAGGCCTGTTCTTGGAAGTGCTCTTAATGGGTTTCAGCCCTCATAAACATAACATTCTATTTATATTCTTTAATATGATAAGGGTGCTTCCTATTATTTTTCACATTGTGCATTTTGAAAATTAATTTTGAAAAGGAAATTCTCCCAAAGAAATTCTTCCACGGGTCGGAGAGCCATGTGACTGACATGCTTGTCTGCAGCATCCCATTTCATATACTTGTGTCATCATTCTTTACCGTAACATGTAAAGAGGGCTAGAGTTGTAATGGAAGCTGTGTCAGATACCAACTTTCTGTGGGAAACTAAAATGGCAGCTCCTAGATCCCAACTGTGCCACAGTGTTCTGGAGAGAAACTTTGTTGCGGGGGCACCGTGAGATATTATAATGGTATCTCAAAGATCCTAGCTGCCTGGTACTCATTTAAAGAAGATAAAAGGGAACCTCAGTGAGGTGTTAGCAGTGTACCTTGTCAGAGTGGTAGTGTCTGAAGATGGCCCATGCCATATCCCTTCTTGCCTTGCCATTGGCTGGGTCTGACACCCACACACCTGACACAATGAAGTTAGGAGCTCCAATAAAACTTTAGCTGAGAAGACAATGTGGCAGGGAATGCCTGTTCCATTTTCACATCTGCTGTTGCTGTAGCCACAGACCACTGTGCCACAGACTCGGTCAGCAACAGACTATTCTAAGGACAGCTATGCTGGAACCCACAACTTTCCTTTATCCAGCATTAATTATGGTCAAGTTAGTGGATCCACTGGAGAAATGGTGTGGTTCGACAACTACAGCACTGTCTTAAGACTACAGGCCGCAAGTCATCGCCTCCAGCGTAAAAAGAGGAAGAGACTTTTCTAATAAGCAAAATGGCCACAGCGCCCTTACGTAATGCATGCTCTTGCTTCACTGAAGTGAATGAACAAATGTTTACTTCAGTGACAGTACAGATTCTGCAAAAAGCCGCAGTGAGAAAGTCCTCTTGCCTGGTCACCTGTGGTGAGAGAATTTGTTCCAGATGACCATGAAAGTAAACTGCTATAACCTGGAAGAGCTAGATCTGCTCCTTTTTTCAGGCAAATGACTAACAGAGAAATCCTATGCATATTTATTCAGAAGTAAGTCCCATTGGGTTCAACAGAGCTTGTTCACAAGTAAGTATGCAGAGAACTGCAGTCTAATGTATGCATGTTTGGGCAGACGGACAGATTTTCTGAGCCAGTAACTTTAAAAGAATGTTTTCCTGCTTGCTTGCTTGCTTTGCCACTTTAAAAAAGCCCAGTAACGGCATCTGATCCTAGATATCCCCATCAGGTACTCTGAACCATTTACCATATGTTAGCAAATCGGATCAAAACGTTAGGGTTCTTCTTAGCTAAATCAATTGGAATACTCTGCAAAATAAGTAATATGTGCCAGAAGCAAAAGTATGGAGTCTCTCAACTGGGAGATCTGTGGATGATTTTCCTGACTTTACAGCTTCTGCCACAACATAAAAACGGTCCCTGTGTTTATTTAATTTCTTTAAATATTGAATTAGATCATATTATTGCTTGATTGAGAAACAAATGAAATTTGGCAGGCAGCCCAAGCTGGAGCATGTTAAAACACACTGAAGAAGGCCAGCTAAAGAAAATACTCATTTGGCTTTCATGTGAAATGTTTTTTAAAAAACAGAGTCTGGTTATGGGGGGGGGGGGAGCAGAGAGAACAAGTACATTTTAATATTTGTATAACAACAAAATATTGCCTGCAATAACACACTGGATTACCAGTTTAGCTGAGGATCTCTCACTTGTTGTTCAAAAGGTTGCTGAATCTGTTACATGCAACAACAAAACAGAATTCAGCCAGACTTTTAAGCACTTCCTAACATTCCAGATTTCCCTGGGACACGTGACTGTTTCTTCTAAAAGATCAATAGAACTTTGAAAGTGTTTAACACTGAGTGGATTGGGGCCAATACCCACAACTGCTGATTTCCTAACAATTGCATCTAAAACATCTTACTCTGGAAATAAGTGCTACTTATTTTAAACAGTTCTCCTAACAAATATGGCACTTGGGATTTCAAGTACTACCTAACCTCCTTCTCCCTTTCAGTTTCATGGTATTGAGTATTACAGAGTTATATATTATAGTATTACAAACAGCAATAGGGGGTAATAATGGTGTGGTTTTTTTGTTAATCTAAAATGACTAAGTACTTATTTTGCCTTTTAGTGGGCCTAAATCCATTCCACTGAGTTATGTTTGGAGATCTATAAAACATTTAAAATTTTCACACCCACTGTGATGATTGCGGGGGGATTTTAAATTTTCTGTGGTCTTGAACAGACCAGCCCAGCATAAACACATCAAGTTTAACCCAACCTACTAATCTCCTTGTCTGCCGCTGCCTGAATTCCAAGCTTGCCCATCCCAGCAAATAATATAATTTGCCCATGGCAGGTGGTCTGCATTTGGCTGGGTAGGTCACATGTTATGTAGGCTTGGCTTATGGCCATCTTCCTCTACCTGATGAGCTACAGATGTTTTTGACATCTCCCCTCACCCCAGACACTAGCATAACAATGTCAGCTACGAAGGGAGTTGCAATCCAACCACATCAGGAGGATGCCAGGTTAAGGAAGACTGGCCTAGAGTATTCTACAAACCTGCCATGCTCATCCAAATGGGTGCCCTCTTTGGATAAACTACCAGAGGATGTTCTAGGGCAATGCAAACTGAGGATACACTCCACAGCAACTTCCTAAAAATGGGGATAGTCTGCCGCAGTCTAAAATAAGTTTATCATAACAGTGCAATGACAGCTTTTGAAACAAAACTATTCCTTGCTACTTCTACTGTTTTGGTTGCTAATGATGGATCAGGCTGCCGGCCTTAGCACCAATTAATTATTAGAAAGCTGCAACAAAACCTTACTTCCAGAAAAGGTGTTTAGGAGGGCTGGTATTAATCCAAACATTTTTAAAATTTTTAAAAATGGAGATAAATTTCGCTATTTAAGTCACTGCCAGTATGCCATGAAAACTCAAGCATCCTAAAGGGATGTGGTTCGAGGAGTTTTTTTAAGGCCTGCTCTGGGATCTGTAGTGTGTGGGGGAGGAAAGAAAGAAACGAACATGACAATATGAGCTCCCAGAGAACATCTTGCAGCCTCTCTGCTCCTTTTTGCTGCTACCACTCAATGAGCTAAGCAAAGGTTTAGTATGTTATCTGAACCTTGGCTGTAGCCAGACCTTGGTTCTAGCTCATGGTTAGTCTGGAGGCAGCTTAACCATGACACAGATCTTGGCTTAGCGCGTTGCATCACTCAAAGGGACCATGGAGCAGCAAAGTGGCTGCAAACAGAGGTGCGTCTGGTATCTTCCTTATACAGTTTCAGGCAAATGCTAATGACATACCTCTTTACCCTGTCTTTTGACACTTGAGCTGTATATTTTTAGTTCCCACTTTATAACGGTTTTTAAATATTGTGTTTTAATATTGTAACCTGCCCTGGAACCTTAGGGTGAAGGATAGGTAAACAAACAAACAAATAATCACCCCCACCATCTTCATCTAGTCCAGCGTTAGAACAGAGTAATCAGCACTAAACAAGTACCCATGGGGCAAAAGTGTCACTTTTAGTGAATGAGGAAATTTAGGAGGCCTCATTTTCAAACTCAGGAAATTCCCCAAAGTGGCTGATACAGTATTTTATTTTATTTATTTTATATCACTTCTCTACAATCTGTGTAAGAAATTCTAGAAGGATAGCCATGTTAGATTGTAGCAGCATTCATTGTTGTTTCTGAAAGAAACTAATAAACTCAAACCTGGACTTCTGGCTCTTAGTGTATCCCAACTTTTGTGGAATGCCTAGTTAAGAGTACATTTCTGGTGAAGCAGCACTGAGAACTGCAGTCTCCGGGCAGATTATCTGTAATGGTTACTGTGATTCATAAACTTCAGAACATATATTAGAAAGGCTTCAACTCCAGCTTGCATTTTCACCAGAAGCTCTTGGTGCATTTTTCTGCCTGGACGCAGAGGGCCACTGGCAATTTCTAGACACACTCTAGGGCTAGTTATCAAGCAGAATTCATAAATGAACAACATCGAGTTTTAAGCAGTTCTGCTGCCTACAAGCACTATGTCAGACATCTCAGAACAGGCCCACTTAAATCGACTTTTTTCATGCTTTGGTAGATGTAAAAATAACATAACATCTTAGATGCACAGCTCCCTTAAAACCAACGATGAGAAATCCATACAAATTTAAAAAACAAACAAACAGGAAGCTGGTTTCATTGTAGCATAATTCACGAAGATTATAGGGCAACTGCTTCTCCCAAATAAACATAGGGTACATATAGTATAATGTTTATATTTGCATAGCACTTTGGTGTGTTCAAAGGACTTCACATACCAAAACATCCTGTAACGTAGATCAGTATCATTAATCCATTACAGTGGAACCTCGTGTTACGGACGGGATCCATTCCTGAGGCCCCTTCGTAACACGGAACTGACATAAGCTGAAGTGCCGCGTCTGCGCACGGTGAAATTCAGTGCTTCTGCGCATGCGTGAGTGGCAAAACCCGGAAGTAACCTGTTCCGGTACTTCCGGGTTGCCGCGGGACGCAAGACGAAAACACGCAACCTGAAGCAGACGCAACATGAGGTATGACTGTATTACAAATTCAGGTCTAAGAGGCAGAGGTCTGTCTATGGCACGGGTGGCCACCATGATGCATTTCAAGTGTTGTTGGATTCCAACAACAGCCCCAGCTGGCATGGGCAATGATCAGAGGTGATGGGACTGGAGTTGTAGTTCAGAAACAAGTGGAGGGCACCATAACTGCTAACCCTGTCCTAAGGTCACTAGTGAGTTCAGGGCGAAGGGATTTCCTAATTCCTATGTCACTGGCTTAGCTACTCTGCCAGCATTCCCACTGTGTTCTTCTTCGAAATGTAAAGCAAATCATTTTGTATGTACTGAGAGAAACTAGGCAGATCTTCAGTCTATTGGAAGGACATTCTCACTGGTAAGTGAAGACACAAATGTTTATTATACAGGTATGTACATTTAAATGACCTAAACAGGATGCATATCATGAGAATGCAAACATGGTATATATGTCTGGGTTGGGTGGCTTTGAGTGTGCTACTCTGCTGCTGTCAGAAAAAATGCAAAAATGGTAGTGTCTCCTATTCTTCCACAGTGTGATCCACAATCTAATGTTATCAGGAACTTGTCCAGCAGCCATAAAACCAGAGAAATCCAGCTGGTCTTGTGGTGTTACCAAACACATAAAAATTCCATTGCCTCCATGGTTGCTAATGTCTTTGCTGTTGGAGCATTCAGGGAAGCTGCAGAGGGTTGCTCATTACTCTTTACGAATAAATGAAATTATTCACCCAATACCAATAAAAGAGCTGTCAACAGAAACAATTGACCAATGTCTCTCTTGTTAAAGCCTATCCAGCACACGCCACAGAGAGCAACAGCTTTAATATGCTGTTGTCCTGGCTAGACATCAGCAACTGCCAGGGTCCTCTGGAACGGACATGTGCTCTGGGACCCCCCACTTCAATTTCCCATAAAAGCACAAGCATGACACTATGTCTGGTGCCATGGGACACTGTGAGATATTAAAATGCCAGCTCTGAGCCAGTCTTGGAGCACTGCTGCCACTTCTTCCAAGTATGCCTAAGGGAGCACAGCCATCAACATAAGTGGGAACCCACATTGTTGAGGACCTCACTCAAGCACGGAGCTGACCCAGCTGTTACCAGAACTTTCTTGGCTCCCAGCTTTTGGAGTACCTGGATATGGCATTTTCTTACTCTGAAATTAGCATTTATGTTTTGCTGCTGTGATAAACACACATGTAACCTCTACTGAATAGATTTCAGTTCCTCCTCTTTCACTCTGCAGCAGATAAATATCAGGCTGGTTACTCTCAAGAACACAGAAGAAGCTTGAGTGACTTGTCCAAGGTCACGTCACAAAATATTGGTGGGTACATAAGTGGAATCCCACAAATCATTCCTTTTAACTTGCTCAACTCAAAGCTTTCCTCTTTAATTCAGATTTTGTCCTTTAATCATGCAATACACACATGATCCCCACTAAGTACATCTTCTACCATCTAGCACTGTCTAATTGAAGAACAGAGCCTTCCCACAGAAAAGAAGGTCCACTCCCATAATTGTGGGACACCGGCTTGTTATAGCTACCATGTGAAATTGCAGTGTTATACCAAAGGTTCACTGAAATTACAGAGTTACACCAAATGGATACTTTTACCAGTCAAGGCAGAAAAAAAAATGAAATAAATATTTATAGCCCAGCTTCTCGTGAATGAAACTTTTACTGACTAGGAGGGATCATCCTGTTCCAACTGCACAGAATTTCAGCCACTTGAGTTCCTCCAGTCTCAATCCATCCAAGAGATGGATTATTAGCAAGCAACCAATGAGAACAACAGAAGAGAAACCCAGTGTTGTTCTGCACTAGAGGGTTGAACTAAAAAGAAGTGGGTTTGGATGCTAGTAGGTAGCCTTGATCATTTTTCTTGGTCTACCTCCCAACTGATAACAGGTGACCTTCCATTACGGCTAATTATGAAGATGGATGAAATCAGAAAGCGTTCTCAGGTACCCCGAGCAAACAGAGTGCAGGCTATACAGAGAAGGCTGGTTTTATTTCCACTGCTTTGGAAGTTTGTCCTTTCCAAAGAAAATACCACAGCAAGTTTAGTTAAAGCCAGTGTACACATTACCTGAAAAGCTTTCCAAAAGGCAGATGGAATCGGGATGTGTGGATCTACAATCTCAGTACACGTCTACCAAAGAACTCCCCAAGGCGCCACGCCAAAGTCAGGTTTGTGGTGACTCCACCACATAACCACTATATTCTAAAAACGGCCACATAGAATAACCATCGGAATTAAGAAGTAGCAAGCAATGCAATCTTGGTCCCACCAGAAAACCCTTCTTCAAATATCTCTCTTCTTTCATTTTCCATTGAGAGCTGTGTTATTTAGGACTGTTCTACAGGACAGAGCTATGCCACGCAAACTACGAACCACATTTGCATGCTTCTCGTTAAAGGGAAATGGTCCTGTCAGGATAGGACAAATGTGCATTTTCAGAATCTGCAGAGGAAGGGGGGAAACATCACATTTCAGAAGAGACAAACAATAACTAATATTTGTTCCTGTATTAAGTTTTCAAAATTGGCCCTTAGCATTTTTTTAAAAAAAATAACTTAACCTGTATGTATTTTCATTTATTCCTGCATAAGGCAGCAGCACTACACTTCCAAAGAGAAGCACCTGATCTACAAGTGTCCCTTATTTCTAACGGGATGAACCCCTTATTCAAAAAAGGGTTGGGGGCATACACGTGATTTTTCACTCTAGGCTTGGGGGCTCTTTGGCCCCAGTTCTCCCTCCTGACATTTTGGTGGTGGTTTTTTTTAAGGAAAAGGAGAATGGGCTTGGTAGGCCCAACAAGCCAGGAAGGGGCAAGGCGTGAGCCCCTTCCGGGGAAGCAGCCACGATCCCCGTCCGCCCCCTTGCCTCCCGTTCCTACAAAGTGAACTGCCCTCCGTGCCCTATTTAGGAAAGTGGATGGCGCAGGAGCTATATTTGAAAACCGAGGTAAACAAGATCTCGGCCGTAGTGGATGGAGCACGACAGCTGCCTAAGATTAATCGCGCAAGTCGAGGGGGGAAAGGGAGACCCGAGCAAACACATGGGAGGATTGGGGGGGGGGTTGCCTGCAAGGGCTTCCTTTGCTTTCATTTTGAAATGGGTCCCGAGCCCAAACAGCGGCTGGAAATCCCTTTTCCTTGAACTGCAGCCGGCCCTTCTCTCTTCCCGAACAACCCCTCCTCGGCCATTAAAACAGACATATAGATGTTCTGTGGAGTGATCCCAGCACGATCGCTGTTTTTTTAAGGAGCAAGTCGATCCGTTTATGGGGTCTCCGTTTGCGCCACTTTTTGTGCAAAGCTCTCAGCTACGGCTCCAGACCCAAACAAGACCCAAATAGGGCGTTTGGGGAGAGAAAAAGAAATTTATGGCCACTGCATTAAAGGCATCTATTCTGCCCATTGCTCCTGCCTCCCTTCCCTCCCCCCCCCCCGGGAAAAAAACCCAAATCCTCGTCTCCCCTCACCTCCTGCACTGAGCCACCTCTCTCGCCCTTCCCTCCTGCATCTGTTCCAAAAGGCTGTCAGCAAGTTCGGCAGCAAGGAATCAAGGAATCCCCGGGTTTTGGCTGTGAAACGGAGCGCCCTGCACGCTTCTCGCCGGAGCCCTTGCCGGCTTGTTATTATATTAAAATCTCACCGCCCCCACCCAGCCTCCCTCCTGATCCCCGTGCAAAAGCCGCTACGGCGAGGGGGTGGGGTGGCAGGAGAGTTTGGAGAGCGGCAGGCAAAAGCGAGCAGGGGCAGCCTGCTTTCATGCACCTTCTGACGGAGCACAAACCCCGAGCAGATCCCCTCCTTCCCTGCAATTTCCTCCGGCTCCTTCAAACGGTCTGCGTGCAAAACTAGGATGCGAGGCTGCAGCACCCGGCTTATCTCCATATGCATGTGCAACACACACACACGCACTCACACGCAGGCAGGCGACAGCTCCATCCTCCAAGCAGGGAAACGGCCCTCCTGTTTGCATTTGCAACATTTGATCCAGCAGTTTCCTGATGGGGGGCTTGGTTTTTGCAAAGAGACCATTCCCTCTCCTCTCCCTAAACGCACACACACACACACGCAACTATATGGGAATTCGCATGCAGTAGCGAAACTAGGAATTCCCAGCCACAAACCTGCATATTTTGTTTACATTGAAATGGGAATGGACCTCTGCCCACTTACCTTTCTGATTCTTTGCGCGGGGGTTGGCGGGGGTCCTCCTTGCTCCCCAGTTTACAGATCCTTCCGGTTCTCTAAAGCGATCTCATTGCATCTCGTGCCCGATCGTTGCCAGGACAGGCGGGAGGATGGTGAGGTGTGGAGCGGAGAGGGGGGAAGGGGGGGCCTCCTTGGCATGTCAATCCAACTTGCCTGGCTCGCCGGTGGACCGAGCTCCTCTTCCACCGCTGCGCGTGGGGAAGTGCATGTGAAAAAGGGGGAAGTGCGTGGGTTTAAAAAACACGGGCGATTCCCCCTCCCCACCGCCCGGCCTCGCTTATGCTCGGTGGTGTGTGCAGAGTAATTTGGAGGGGAGGGAGGGAGGCACAGTGGAGATGAAGATAAGGTGGGCGAGCGAGAAGGGCGGGGGTGGTTGGGAGGGAGGTGGTGGTGGCGGCGCACCCCGCCTCTTCCAAAAGAAAATAGACAGCAGGGTGGGCTTCTTCTCACACCATCCCTGGTGCTTCAGAAGAGAGAGAGGGGGACTTTGCAGCCTGGCAAGACAGCAAGCGGGCCAACCTCGGCGCCTGCTTGCTTTCTGGATGAGAGGCAGACCCAGCCAGCCTTGTGCACAACTGCAGCAGAGAAGCCAAATCAAAAAGCCAATCTGCGAGCCTCTCCAAACTCCACGTCACCCTATCAGCTGGGAGCAAGAACTGCAACCGAATTACAAGCCATGCATATTTATCCTTCGCAACGCTGCGGGGGGGGGGGGGGGGCTTTTCGGATTGTGTACTTTGAAGCGCAGGGAACCACAGGCAAGCCCCGTGCAAAATAAATACATGAATGGGCTGCCTCTCTCCGACGGGCGGACGAATGGACGGACGGACAGATGACTGGAGACCCCCGGGGGGGGGGGCAGAGATTCTCCCCTCCTCCCCTATGTGGCTTTGACTTTGCACCTTCTATATTGGGGGTAGCAAAAGGAGGAGGGAGAACAAGATCTGACCCTTGGAATATTATTTTTTCAGAAGAAGAAGGAAAAAACCCCAAACTAACCCAAATCTTTCATTCGGTTGGAAGTATCTGCCAAGGACATCTGAGAGAGAATAAATATAGCTGCTGAAAACTGCTTAGGCAGAATCCGTGTTGGCTTTTGGGAACCAGTTGGATGCAGCCTGTTCATGTGGCCGTGGTGGAGTTGGTGGGAATGCGCCCAGTCATCTTTCTTAACCGAAGTCAAATAACTACTTGGGAGGTAGCAACAACCATTTGGAAGCTAAAAATATGACCCACTGCCTCACAAATTGCTGTTTGGCTTCGGTGACAAATGACCAGGCTTCAAACTGTGGGTTCCATCCGCCTGGAGGAGAATGATAGCTTTTGAGTTTTGCAACTGGAGACCATGAGCAGATCTCCACCCCGCTGCCTGTAATTGCCTCTAAATTTGCCATGAGCAAGCATGGTGCCAGTCCGTTCCAAGAGGCCTGCCGCTTGGCATGGGGCGATCCCTGCTTTAAAGACTACATTATAGAGATCCACTGGGAAGTTCTCCTGCCCAGACTCCCTAGAAATGAATGGGAGCTGTGCAAAAGCACCGCCATCTTAGCTTGCATTAGTTTATCAGTTTTTAGTTTTTAAATGAAGATGCTCTGTGGTTTCAGCCTCTTCTTTTTAGTGCTTTGTAAACAGTGCTAGGTGTCTTTAATAATTCCAAGCAGGAGCAGAAAGTAGGTTGAGGCACAAAGATACATAATTCTTGTCGGCGGAAGCAGGACTCCAGATGTGCTTTGCAGCTGCAGCAGTATGCTAAGGCAGACAGTGATTTGAGGTGCGCAGATGTTTCATTTCAACTCATCTCCGCAACCAAGCACATCAATGCGTGTCAAATAGTTACAAGGATTCCTCTTTCCTCCCTCTCCTCCCATCTCACATGTGGCTGTAGAACTTGCTTTGAAACTTGACTATATTCCCTTGGGCTTTGTGTTCATGGTTTCCCAACTCTGACCTCTCGTGTGTGCAGAAACCTGAGCTTCTACTACCCAAATGAAAGCATAAATAAGAGGAAATGTCCTGCAAAGTTGGGTCACATCCAAACTGGTTATTTTTGACAGCAGAGCCAACCCACAGATGGGGCAGGGTGAAGCCGCCTCAGGTGGCAGAAAAGCGAGAGGCGGCATCCTGCCTGCCCAAACACTGTCACTGGAGCAGCTCTGCTTTGCTACTGGTCTCCCACCACCATTAGGGATGGAGGGGGTCCAATGGCAAAGCTCTCCAGAACATCCCCTCTCACTGAGGTTCAGCGAGAGGGGGGGCCCTTCTGGATGCCCTTGCAGAGTTTGTCTCCCACTGCCAGGCAGCAAGGCTTTGCAAGGGCTTTTCCTTAAGGGGAAGCTCTTGCAGAGCCTCAAGCCCATTGCAGGGGCTTCCCCTGTTTGACGGCCTTTGCAGGCAATTCTGGCCAAGCCTAAATTACTTCAACAACAACATTGTCCTTGTGTGAGATTCAGGAGCTAATATGTATCATTGCAGCATCCAGTGCTTTTTTTAGAAAGAAAGAAAGAAAAAGGTGCCGATATTCACCATGAAGTTGTTGCAGTAAGTGCCACACTTTTAACATTTGGGGGGGGGGGGGAGGTGCACGTAATGCGTACCCTTAAGTACCCCCAGGGAAAAAAGGCACTGGTGGCATCCCAAAATTTCTTCCCCTGAAAACCAGTGAAAGGCCAGCCTCTTGAAAATCATTTTAATGGAGCTGGCTTTAGTTGGCCGGCGTGTCTTCAATGTGCATAGGCCTTAGGGAGCTGCATAACATGAAGCTCATCATGAGCCAGCTAGTTCAGGTCTGCCTGCTTTACCCTGATGAGCAACACTCTCCGGGATCTCAGACCATCTTGAAGGCCAACCTGGAAACTGAGCTGTGGTCCAGTTTCCAAGGAAAAGAGAGTGGTTCCTGGTTCTGAGGGGCTCACCATCTATATTTGGATACAGAACAAGAAAAGAGAGAAGGGGACAATAGCGGAAGCAGAAAAAAGAAGAGGAGCTTGGATTTGATATCCAGCTTTATCACTACCTGAAGGAGTCTCAAAGCAACTAACAATCTCCCTTCCCTTCCTCTCCCACAACAAACACTCTGTGAGGTGAGTGAGGCTGAGAGACTTCAGAGAAGTGTGATTAGCCCAAGGTCACCCAGCAACTACATGTGGAGGAGCGGAGACGCGAACCTGGTTCACCAGATTACGAGTCCACTGCTCTTAACCACTACACCACACTGGTGGTGTAGCATAGAAGGGATATGTGTGGAGGTAGGCAAGACAAAGGGAAGTGTGCATTATTTCAGCCACATTTCAGTCATGCTTAGTTACAGTACAGCAGTGTTGGGGAACCAGCGGCCACCCCAAATGTTGCTGCACTCTTAAGTCCCATCCATTCCAGCCAGTGTGGCCAGTGATGATGGGCTTTGTAGTTCAACAGCATTTGGAGGACTGCAGGTTCCCCTTGGGCAGAAGCTAGAAGGTTATGCCAAAGGTGCCATGGAAAAGGTGGATTTGGAGGAAGAGAAATGTGCAGGTTTCCTGGAAGGCAGTTCTAAGCATAAAGGGAGGGCGCCATGGGAGAAACAGCAGAGATGAGAAAGGGAGCTGGAGACCTTCAGAGGATGTCTACGGAGTGCCGCAGTTGTGCCTGCCGTTTCATTCAGAGACGCATGCTGCTCATTTCTAATAAAATAAATGGGTCTTAAGTGCATCTAGCTGTGAGCTGAATTACAGTCCTTCACCTCAGCATGCATGTGGCTCTCCTCCACCTTGCAGTGACTTTCCTAGTCACTAAATGGAAGGGGGACATCAGCTAGCCATTACGATGTGCTGAAACATCAGGAAGGGTGAGAACCGAAGACTGGGAAAATGAGAAACAGACATTGAAAGAGTCACGCATTCATTCCATGTGCACAACATACGAAAGTCTGGATTGGGGCATCATATGTTTTATATTTTTGCCTTAGATTAGGGAGATTTATTTTCTTTTTTTCTTTTTAAATCCTTTATTGAAATTCATAGATATCATACAGTATCTTAAATCCACACATACAATGAAAAAAATAACCTTACATAAATTTACATTTAAATATTAAATAACTCTTTCTACATATTTTCTAACTAAAGTAAAATAATGTAAAATAAAATAAAATAGACTTCCCATCATTTCCCAATGTAATTAACGTTTGCAATATTGAATGTACTTATAATAATTACTTTCCTCTTAATATATTTTCTAATACTTTCTTACAACATGTTGTACCATTTCCCCTTATTTCTTAATATTTACTTTTACACAAGGGTCATTCAAATGCTGCCATAGATGTTACATCACTGTTACATTTTTGCAAATATCTCTTGAATATATCCCATTTTTTAATAAATGATTGTTTGGTATTACCCCTTAGTTTATTTGTCAATACTGTAGAACCATTTCTGCGTAACCTAATAATTTGTTCTGCCATTCCCTTAATGTTGGTATTTTTCCCACCTTCTTGGGAAATTTATTTTCAGCCCTGTTCTTTGTTGTACCTTAGCACTTTCCCACACATGCCTAGTTCGTCATACTTTGGAATGAGAGTAGGAACTGGGGAAATGCTCACTGAACTCAGTGGGGTTTACTTCTGAGTAGAAGTGCATAGGCATGTGCTGTAAGAGACCTTGTACCTAGAATGAGGCCTGAGGCATTTCAACACCTGAGGCAAAAAAAGCCCCATTATGGGGGCGCAAAGTACTTAAGGAGTCTCCCCCGCTGGGCAGGAGGTGAGGATCAGAGATCCTTTCTGGATGCCCCCCCCCCCCAGCAGTGGGGCTTTGCATTGGCTCCTTACTTCAGGAAAAGCTGGTGCAAAGCCCTGTCACACCGCCAGGAGGGGGGGGGGAGGAGACCACCCCAACCCAGCAGCAAAGCAGAACACCTCTCCTCTTGCTGGCTCTGCACCAAGATAATTTGTTTTAGGGTAAATCCATAAAAACCCTTGACTCATAGATAAATAAGGGCATCCTTTATTAATTCTCATGTATATGCATAGCTTATCCAGAAAGAGTGATAAATGTAGCTAATGTTTCGGGAAGCTTTTAATGTTTAACAGACCACTGTATTTTAATACTTTGTTAGAAGCCACCCAGAGTGGCTGGGGAAACCCAGCCAGATGGGCGGGGTATAAATAAATTATTATTATTATTATTATTATTATTATTATTATTATTAGTTCATTATGCGCAGAATACAGGTAAAATGAAAACCTGCCTGTCAGCTTCATAAAATGCTACAACATCCACAAAGTGTGTCCGTATTGAACAATAATACGAGATCACATAAGATCCTGTATTTCTTTGCCTCCCCTGACTCGTCTTCCAGCTGCCCAAATTTATAGCAGTTGATACATTCAGACACAAGACACAGCGCTCTATATGCCAGCAGTTGGTGGGTGGTACGTATTTTACTTTAACCACCTTGAGTATGCAGATAAGCCACTGAGATTTATTTTTTTTAAGATTGATACAATTTATTACAACCACAATAATAGTAAAACTACCCCACATTCAGGTAAGGGCCCTTTGGACTCTTAAGACTTTGATCCTACATACAGGGAGTATGTGTCCAACTGCAGTCCATGGGACTTACTTTTGAGTTGCAACTGTATTTGATGTGGGTGTCAAAAACACACCCATACCCAATCACAATACTGTAATAGACTTTTCCAAAGTGGCCCGAAGCCAAAAAAAAGCACCAATATTATCTGAGTCCATATCACTCGAGAGCAGACACACTGGTTAGAATTGCATCTTCTTTCTGTCCCAGTGGTTGCAGAGTGTAAATGATTAAAGGAGACTCTTACATAAGCAGTTTTAAAATGCATTTTTTCACCATAATCAAGCCTTGATAAATGCTGCGTTTTGCTGTGACACAGAATGGAGAACTCTTGATAGGCTTTTGCATCTCTAATGCTGGTTGGCTCTTTTCCAGGAAGTTGGCTGACGCTAAAGCCCTACCTGAGCCCACAAAGGTAGCAGCATCTTCCACCATCCAAATACCAGAGGCAGAACATTAATCAAGACACATCCTGATACACCATCTCTGCAAACCCCCAAAGAAGCTTTTGAATCTTGACAACAGATGAACAAATAGAAAGAGGTAAGAATTAATCACTCTATCAAATCTTAATTAACCTAGACTCATAGAACGGTAGAGTTGGAAGGAGCCCCTGAGGATCATCTCGTTGAATCCCCTGGATGCAATCTTATCTGTCTGTCTAGCTAGCTAGCTCATTCATTTATTTATTATATCCCACCTTTGCTCCAAGGGGCTCAAGGTGGCATCCATAGTTCCTCCCATATTATCCCCACAACAACCCTGTGGGCTAGGTTAGGCTGAGAGTGAGTGACAGGCCCAAGGTCACCAAGTGGGGATTTCAACCGTGGTCTCCCAGGTCCTAGTCCAACACTCTAACCCAGGGGTGTCCAACAGGCCGATCGCAATCCCTGGGAGGTTTTGGTACATCACGGTTGATTGCTGGGTTCCTTTCCTTAGTGTTGGTAATATTGAATCCAGTCCCAGCCCCTCACCGTGCCCTCCCTCCATTCTTGCATGATCTGCAGAATGGAAAACAGAGTGAGGCTGTTTGTTTCCCCAGCAATTTAAAATTGGGGCTTCCCGATCAAACAACTTTGACCTGAAACCCCCCCCCCCCCAGCTTTTAATTCTGTAACTAGATCACAGTCTCTTGGGAGTTGGCCACAGCTGTACCACTATACCACACTTGGCTCTCAAATAACATACCTTACACCAAAGGAGCTAGTCTTGAGCACAGTAATGTTCAGGACATAATCCACACAGAGAAGAAATAATTCAAGACCATAATTAAAAGTTTTAAGTTGGTACTCCCAGACTAATTTTTTTTTTTAATTAACATTTGAAATTCCTTTTCTTCCAGAAATATTTTGGGTGCTATTTTTTCAAAAAACCTCACAAAAGTTTATTTGAAAACAAATATTGTAATTAGAACTTGTCCCCCCTCCCCCCTCAGGTGTGTATCTGTTCAGCCCATTTCTGTTCATCTGATCATGAGCACAGTACACTCGGTATGTTCATCTGAACATGAACATATGAATGTGCCAGTCCATACCCTCTATCAGCCCATCCAGCCCTAGATTTTCTTCTGTGTTTGGTAGTGCCTGTTCAGGCCCTGGCAAAGATCTTTCCCAGCCTTGCTTCCTGTGATCCATCTAGCTGGAGTTGCCAACAATGCTACCTGAGACCTTCTGCATGCAAATGATGTGCTGCACTACTTAGCTGGAAACCCATTCCTATCCTGGTGTCTCACTGTTGCTCTATGTCAGGTCAAGTCCCCTTTTCCTTCTCTGCTATCTTGCTTTTCTCCTAGATTTCTGATGGAAGCCACTAACCTGTTAAACCATGAACTGGTACCTAGGAGTCATGGTTCGTTTTGGGTGTTGGGACATAAACATTTATATGACATATTTGTAATACGACTGTTTCGGTGGATCTGTGGCACAGAGCCAATTTTTCTGTTTTTGCCTGTCTCTCGGTATGCCTTTTATTGATGGATGTGTCTAAGGTAATAACAGCAGCAGCTGTGGTTTTGCTTATTTCTTTAAAAAAAAATCTTTAAAATGTAAGCGCTAAAGGGATGAGCAGTTTCGCTTCTCTGTTTTCTTCCAACTCCCTCTTCAGCTCAGCACAGCAGTTTCCTGTGACGATGACACTTACTTGCCTTTTCCAGTTTTAGAACTAGATACTGGCACACGACGCAGGAGTAATTCAGTGTTGGGTTATTATTAAGAAGGATTCTTACAGCGTGCTGGGCACTTAGTGAGGCCTATATGAACCCTTTGTCTTTCATTTCTATTCTCTGAGGCAGCCGTGGAGGCAGCCATAGAGTGGATTTATTGCATGCATGCGAGAGCGTCTGGCCTCACTGCTATTTAATGGGAGGTGTGCAAGATGGACATCTCCCATTATAGACAGAAGTTTTCTGGCATACTCTGAAAACTTTCAGCTGGTGAATTCCTGTTTGACTCAAAACTATTAAAAGCAATAGGAACTTTGCAAGGAAAAAAAGGGTGTATGTGAAAGCTGGCCAGCCAATTAATAGAAGCTGTTTCATTACAACTTGTTTCTGTGGTCCCCCATTGGGGTGAGATCCAGCTCTGAGGGCCTTCTGGTGGTTCCCTCATTGTGAGAAGTGAAGTTACAGGGAACCAGGCAGAGAGCCTTCTTGGTAGTGGTACCCACTCTGTGGAATGCCCTTCCATCAGATGCCAAGGAAATAAACAACTATCTGACTTTTAGAAGACATCTGAATGTAATAAATGAAAATATCTGATGGCAGCCCTGTATTGGGAAGTTTTTAATGTTTGAAGTTTTAAATATTTTGTTGGGAGCTGCCCAGAGTGACTGAGTCAACCCAGTCGGATGAGCGGCATATTATTATTATTATTATTATTATTATTATTATTATTATTTGATTTTTCATACAAATTTAATACAAATTTAAAAGCTGACTCCCCCCACCCCGATTTCTCCTCTGTTTTCCTGCCTGCTCCCAATAAAATAACTTTTCCCTTTTTTCATTTCAAAATGTCTTCTCCCTACACATCACCTGTTCAATTACGTTTCTGCTATGGCTTTTGTACTTTGTTACAACCTGTCCTCAAAATAGTCAAGTAGAGTGAATCCTCTTTTATTTTAACTATAATCATCATTCATCAATTCTGAAACATTTCCTTCTGATACCTCTTGAGTAACACTTTGCCTGAGAAAAACAAGTCTTGATTCCTCCCAGACAACATACACACATTCCTGCCTAACATGGCCTTGAACATTGCTGCCTGACATCTGGCCCCTATTATTTGTAGTATCATTATTATTATTATTAGGCGGTATCAACAAACCCATGTCTGACCCACATCTGAATCTCTTCTTAACAGAGATTATGTTACCAAAATTCAGGTACATGCTATCGTAATGTGAATTTCCCCAAACATTCTTCTCTAGTGCTCACATCTGCAGGGTCAGAATTGTTAGCCCCAGCAGCAGGAAAGCTGCCTTGCCACCACTAATTATGACTTTGACATCCAAAGTGACGTCGTCTGTGACACACCTTCCCTCTGTAGAGCCTGGCAATATTGAATTCATACAGGAAACAAAAATCATTCGAGGGAACCTTATCATGGCAGGCTCCTTCCCGCTTTCGCTCTCTCCAGCTGCTGCCGTGGCTAATCATTTTCATAGTATATCAAGATGTGTGAAATTGCTGCTTAATTTTATAAGTGCAATTTTCACCGTGAAAGGTGGAGACCTAAAACCTCAATGTCGTCAATGCAATCACAGCTGCAAATTTGTTCTCGCTCTGACAAGTCACTCCGCTAACCTCCATTATGGAAACGTGCAAGGAGTTTTATGTATGTTACCCTGTGGGGTGCTGAGCAAAGAGGGGTGAGAATTTCTTTCCCAGAGAAGAATGGCTATTATAAATTATGAAGGAGGTCCACTGACTGAACCTTAAACGCACACATCATCACCGCAGTATTTCTAGAAGGCTTACTACCAATACCTCACTCGCTGGATCATAACCTTGTTGTGGTGAGTGGGTTTGAATGTTCCTATGATCCTTGTGAGAGAAGCCGTCAATTGCAAAGAGTCAGTTTACCATAACTTCCATCATAGAGCTTCAATATGCTGGTGACAACATAGTGTGTGTACACTCAGAGGATGACCTCCAAACCATCCTATATAGCTTTGCAGAAGCTTACCAAAACCTTGGCCTATCGCTCAACATCCAGAAAGCCAAAGTGCTGCACCAACAAGCACAAAACAACCCCTCTGTAGCGCCACAAATCCAACTTAATGGTGTAATGTTGGAAAATATTGATCACTTCTCCTACCTGGGCAGCTATCTTTCCACAAGGGCCAACATTGATGCCAAAATCAGGCATCACCTGAGCTCTGTGAGTGCAGCTTTCTCCCGATTGAAGTGCAGAGTGTTTGAGGACCGGGACATTCGTAGTGAAATTCAAATTCCACGTGGAAACAGTGGCAGCATGGAAGCACCCTTTGTGTACAGAGAGCTAGTAGCCCACCGTGGGCAGGAGTCGTGCCTGAGCATGAGATGGAATTATAGTTTCATGGGCCTATGTCTTTTCAAAAGCTACAAGGCATTCATTTCCCCAGCCCCCTTGTTTTAATATGATGGATTGTCTGATAATGACAGGCAGTGGCTTCAGCTGACATGCACAGAGTAGTAAAAGAACAGGAAATTAGATACAAGGCTCTGTGCCGTCTTTTAGAGGATCCTCAAATCACCAGAAAGACTGTGAACACTATCCCAGTCCCCTCGGCCTTTGTCATGCGGCTGCGTGTTCAGTTTCCTGCCATCAGTTGTTAATGTCTGTTACTCAGCCACAGAACAGGAGTGGGAAGACAGGTTGATTTGGAGATTTCCCTGAACAAAATGCCAGCTTGTGTGCACAACGCACAACTGAGTAAGAAACAAGCAGGGTTGCCGCTTGGCTTTTAGACCACAAGCTCCCCAGAGTCAGTACCGAGGAGGAGGAGGAAAGTCAGGCTGAGATGGAGCCAGTATAACTTCTCTGCTGGTTCTCGTACAAAGGCAGCATCCTCATTTGCAAAGAAGGGCCACAGGAAATTGATCCTGGAGTCAAGGAGGACCTAGGAACAAAGGAAACTGTCTTAAGATGAATCAGACCATTGGTCTATCTAACTCAGTATTGTCCACCCAGCCTGGCAGTAGCTCTCCAGGGGGTTTCAAGTCATGTACATGGAGATGCTAGGAACTGAACTGGAGGCCTTCTGCATGCATCTACCGCTGAGCTGCAGCCCTTCCCATGAGATCAGTACACCATCTTCTTGACTCAACCAATAGAGTGCCTTGTAAATATTCCATCTTCTTTTCCTCTAGCTGCTTACATGCAAGCTCCACAGTGATCACACAAGCCTTGTTATCTTCACTCTGCTGCCTTCAGTACCCTGGAGGGGAAACTGAATTCCCAGCCAGAGAGAGAGAGAGAATATGAGGTAGCTATTTCAGAGCTGAAGATGTGGGAGAGACTTTAAAAAGTAGCATAAGCCAAATAGTATTTGCAGAGAGTAACTTGTATTTGCCCTGGTAGTCGATAAGACCCGAAGTCTGTCTATTCCAAGCAGCAGCCTGTCTCAGACCCTGGATATTC
Source organism: Podarcis tiliguerta (assembly GCF_965153285.1). Lineage (NCBI taxonomy): Eukaryota > Metazoa > Chordata > Lepidosauria > Squamata > Lacertidae > Podarcis > Podarcis tiliguerta. The sequence goes on from NC_139534.1 coordinate 89,181,373, forward strand.
AAATGCCAGCGACAACTCGCAAGAGGGATGGCCATCTCTGCAGCCTCTGAATACAGAGATTTCATTTACAGTAGCTGTGAGACAATCCTATTGCTATTGGTAGAGCTCTCCTGTTTTAATTAGGCCTGATCTTTTAAAAAGCCATCTAAGCTACTGGCCTTTTTACTGCATCTTACAGCTGAGGCTTAACATAAAGTACATGCAGAAATACTTATTTTTGTTTGAACTAAACCAGTTTAATTGGCTCACTTGTCCAATTCTAGTGTTTCAAGAAAGAAACATTTTTCTCTCTCTTTTTTGGAGGGGTACATTCAGGCAGCTGCTTTATGCGGAATACAGGCATCATTATTATTATTATTATTATTATCATCAGGGACCCCTGACCATTAGGTCTAGTCATGACCGACTCTGGGGTTGCGGCGCTCATCTCGCTTTATTGGCCGAGGTAGCTGGCGTACAGCTTCTGGGTCATGTGGCCAGCATGACTAAGCCGCTTCTGGCGAACCAGAGCAGCGCACAGAAATGCCGTTTACCTTCCCGCTGGAGCGGTATCTATTTATCTACTTGCACTTTGACGTGCTTTTGAACTGCTAGGTTGGCAGGAGCAGGGACCAAGCAACGGGCACTCACCCCGTCACGGGGATTCGAACCGCCGACCTTCTGATCAGCAAGTCCTAGGCTCTGTGGTTTGACCCACAGCACCACCTGCATCCCATTATTATTATTATTATTATTATTATTATTATTATTATTATTATTTGCAGCACAGGACACTGCTGGCATTTAATCCAGATTTACCCTTCCCATGGAAAATCTGCTATGTTAAAAAAAAAAAACCCCAACTGTTGTCAATGATCCATTTGGGATATCTAAATGACCCATTTGTCACATTTAGCCTCATGGTGGCTCTGCTCCACTTACCTGGTCAGAGGCAGTAATGCTTCTGAATAGCAGCTGCGGCAAACCACAGTTCTCTTGGGCTCAGGTTGCAAACCTCCCACAGGCATCTAGTTGGAGATTGTGAGAACAGGATGGTGGAAGAGATGGGCCACTGTGCTGATCCAGCAGGGTCTTCTCATGTCATTATGTCTGGAAGCACCCATTGTCTCTCAAAACCAAAGTGCTCTTTGCCCCTCCTGTGCCCTCCACCCTCAAAGTTTTTTCTTTTGTTCTGCCACGGCACATGACACATGCTTCATACAAGGCTGCTGTGAAATTCTCAGTGGCAGTGTCTCAAAAAAAAGAAAGAAAGAAAGAAAGAAAGAAAGAAAGAAAGAAAAAAGCACAGCTACCATAATGGAAATCACATCATCTCCCATAAAATGGCATTCCGGTCATGCATTAATTGGCATCATGTGTCAGCTCAGCAATCCAGAGCAGCAGGCTTCAATTTTTGGTCCTGCTGTCAAAAGAACAGGCAGGAACCAGCACATCCAGAGGGGTACCTATGGAAGGCGAAAACTCCCAAAAGGATTGCTCAAATACAAGAAGATGTCTGTTTTTTTGCTTTGTTTTTAAAATCGTTTTTCTGTTAACTTTTAAATAGCAAAACTACAGTGTTTAAAATTAAATAATAGCATATTCCGATCAACATGGAACACAAGCAGGATGTTCAGGGCTTGGCTGTTGTGTTGCTTTTCTGAAGGCTCCAGAAGTTCAGTGCATCGTTTTTTAAATTAAAGGCAGAAGTATTTAACTTGGCCTCTTCTAATATGGTTCTTATGCAGATTGTGAAGGAAGCATTGCTTTTTTTGGAAGGTGGGAGGAGATGCACAGCAAGATACATCTCACTTGCTGAACAAATATATTCCAGACCTGTATCTCTCAAATGCATACAGATCTTCATCTCCTACTTTAATGCAATAGAGGAAGCTACACACAGAGAAGAGCTGGGATTATGCTGTGTTCACACTGTGGAGACAAAATTGCTAAATTCTGTGGAAAATTGAAACTCTCTTTTATTAAGTAGGATGAGCTGAACAATCAAGAGAATATTGATGCGACATCAAACTCATTACTGAGATCTTTGATGTGAAAAGGATGGGCATTGTTTGTTGGGAGCAAATATGCTCTGAAGCTAAATCCATGCTCAGGTGACCAAATCTGTTTAATATAAGATACTGGAAATCGTCCTAAGGACAGGGCACTTTGGAGCGTGTATGAAGTGCATTTAGATTGTTTTGCATTACTTATATTCAACACTTTCTGGTGTGTTTTAATATCATTTTCCTTGCAGCAAAACGTCTGGGTTTTACGGGAAGAGCTGATTAGTTGCACAAGAGCACCAAATCGCCATTAACTGCACAACTTGAATTTGCCAGCATCTGATTGAATCCCACCTGAAAATCATGACAGTCTAGGAGCGCCCCAAGAGTAGTTGCCTGCTAGCTGTTGAACTGGTACTGACTGCCATGTCTGTAAATTTGATAAATCCGTGTTAGAAAAGAAGTTGAGGCCTGAAAGATCATTTGTTTGTTTGTTTAGTAAAATTTATACACTGCTTGATTGTCAAAAACAAAACAACACCTCAAAGTGATTTACAAATCAAGTGAAATCAAGAAAAAATTACAACCATATTTTAAAACATACAAAAGTTAAAATACTAAAACAGAGTAAAGTTACCACCAGATCTGCTGTGGAAAAGACCCAGGAGTTGTCCTTTGCAGTAATGCAGAATAGCTCTGAGTCATGTTGACTATATTTTGGGACCAAACACTATCAGACTTTGGGAAACTGTTCAGGTCAGTAACACATTTTCCTTCCCACTCCAGATGTTTGGGGTTGTTGCTTATCTCCCCACTGCCTGCCCATTCTGTCACCTCTGAACAAAACATATGGTGACTGAATATTTTATTGTGCATGCAATACAGAGCTCGTCGTTTGGTGACATAAGGCATTCAGTAGTTTGCTAAAATAAGACCCTGGCAATTTGGGCATGTCCTACAAATGTGTGCACACTCCCCCCCCCCCCGATCCAGCAGTGCATGGGTGTTCCGGTACACATGACTTGCATTCTCATGCACATAAGTGCTTTTGGTTCAAGGTGAAACCCCTAAATTTCAAATCACATGGCTTGTTTCATCAAATACACTCAATTATGGAACAAAGACACATCTGTTCTACAAGCACACATAGTGATCGCTCAGAGCTTGTCTTGCACACATAGACTTGTAGCTTTCTATTTGAAGTAAGTGAGAATTATTCCCCTATGCTGCCCTTCCATCCCAGCTTCCTCCCAGAATATAACTTGTGTTGTGTATGTGCCATTGTGCTTAGTTCCATAGCAGGGGCGGGGATATCCCTTTTAATCCAATCCTTGGAGCTCTGTCCAGGTCACACCCCTTTGCAGAATCTGTCCCTTCTCTCCAAGCCACTACTTCTCACTGGCTGTGCTCCATACCATCTTCAAGCGCTTTTGCCTGGCCAGGTCATATCCTCAACAGTGTTAACGTTTAGATTATCCTTGCCTGGGTGGAGGATAGAGAGATGCATGAGCTTATTGAATGTGTGGCTGGAATGCAGCCTACTGAACAAAGGTAAACCATTGCTCAACACTCTTTTGCCTCTAAAGGTAAAAGATAAATGACCCCTGGGCAGTTAAGTCCAGTCAATGGTGACTATGGGGTTGTGGTGCTCATCTCGCTTAAGGTGTGGGAGCTGGTGTTTGTCCACAGACAGCTTTCCAGGTCATGTGGCCAGCATGACTAAACCACTTCTGGTGCAATGGAACACCGTGATGGAAACCAGAGCACATGGAAATGCTGTTTACCTTCCCGCCGCAGCAGTACCTATTTATCTACTTGCACTGGCATGCTTTCGAACTGCTGGATTAGCAGGAGCTGGGACAGAGCAACGGGAGCTCACCCCGTTGTGGGGATTCAAACCGCTGACCTTCCTATTGGCAAGCCCAAGAAGTTCACTGGTTTAGACCACAGCACCACCCTCATTCCCTCTGGAGGCCATCTAGTCCAAGCCCCCAGCTCAGTGCAGGATGTACAATCATGCAGGATGCAACTGGAGTGTCCAGCCTCTGCTTAAATACTCCCCTCCATGAAGAAGAGCTCTCCACCTCCCACACAGTCACACCCACTGCCAAAGGAACTTCACTCACACATGCTGCTGCTGGGATGTAGCCGTCAGCTCATCAAACAAGCACAGCAATCCAGGCAACAATAGTGCAGAATCTCAGCAGTCTTTGCACTGAGGCAGCCTTACTGTCGCAGTAGCACATACAGTCAGGATGGCTTGCAGAAGAAATTGCCACTCCTAACCAGAAGGTAGAGGGAGACACACAGAGTGAGCGACAGAAGATTGGATAAGCTTTGGGGAAGCTCCATAGCTCAGTGGCAGAATACATGCCAGGTTCAATCCCACACATCTACAGTTAAAGCAAGGCTGGCCCCCTGGGGCCATACATTATGTTCTTAGACTCCAACTCCAACATCAGCCCCATTCAGCATAGCCAATAGTCAGAGATGATGAGAGTTGTAGCTCAGCAACAGGCAAAGGCCACTGGTTTCCCTGTTCAGGCGTTAAAGGATTCAGTTGGTGCAAGTCTGGGAAACTTACCTGGGACTTCAGAAAGTTGCCCCCAGTCCCTGCAGACCAAATATCTGGCTCAAGATAAGACAGGCAGTTTTATCGACAATGATTTCCCCCAGTTCAACCAGAGACGACAAGACTTTGTGACAGGTTTCTACAGAGGCCTCCTGCTAAGGAGGGCTCTAGAAGCAGAATTAGTATTCTTGGGAGGAAGTGGAGCACTGAAGTTGTTGTTATGCTGTCAGAAGAACCCAGATTGGGGGGGGGGACCCTCAAACAACCTCAAACAAATGTCTTTATTTATTAATCTCAATTATCTCTAAGTAAATAACAGCTCCAACTGTGGAACAAATGCAAAAAGCATTTTGAAACAATTACTGTTCTAGGCAATGCAATATAAATAAAACTTCTGGTGGCTCTGAATTGTAATAAAATAAAAAATAAACAAAAACAAAAACAAAACAAAAAAACCCACCTCAAATGAGGCCCAGAATGCTAAAAGGGTGTTGTTAGAACACACAGAGGATGGTAAGGAATTTAAAAGCATGTGGTCTGGGCCTTTCCATTTGCAAGACAGACTGTGAACAGAACAGAAGGAGCAGAACATAATGTTCTCACATGTAGAGAGTTGCTTAGTGGGTGGACACTGTTATCTTCCTTAAAATAATGTTACCTATTCAGACCTTCTTTCATTCATTTGTGCCTTATTTGGCTCTCTTTAAATGTTACGGAGAACACACGAAATTTAGGGCTAAAATATTGAGACTGGCAGTAGAACTGCAAGTGTCAACTTTTTCAATGGGTTTGTACACACTGGGGCTGCAGAACCCTTTTCAGTGCCAGGGGCCACATTCCCACCTGGGCAACCTTTCAGGGGCCACATGCCAGTGGCAGCTGGGGTCTGAGGCAAAATAAACATTATCGAAGTTCAAGGACACATTGAAACCTGGCCAAAACCTTTCAGGTGCAAAGCAGGGCCTGTGAAGGGTGTGGCCAGAGGCCTGGAGGACCAAATTTGGTTCCCAGCCTTGAGGTGCCCCACCTCTGGAATACAGCTTCTCCTGTGTACATCATTCACCTGCTTACCGAGTCCTGTCTTTCTGTCTCACACTGTAATATGCAGGGTGGACTTTGGCTCATCAGCATATCTGGCAAAGCAAGGCAAAAGAACCCTGTAGGAACCTGCCAGTCTTCTGTAGTTTCATTAGGCCAACTGGAGGGAGCTGAGCAGCAGGAGGCCGAGTAAACATGAAAACGAAGGTTCAGAACAGAGAGAAAACATCGCACCTCGGCCACTGCCAATGCAATGAGGCACAGATCTAACCTACTGTCCAACAAAAGGAGCAGCCGGAGGGAGGGCAGGAGACAAAGGACCTGATCCTGGAGCAAGAGTGTCTGTCAAAGTGGTGAGCACAGAGGTGGATGCATAGGATTAAGAGGGGCTGCTTTTTTAATCCAGACACTAACTGGGCACAACAGTCACTCAGGCAACTGGCTGTCTTTTCACCTACACACTGAGCGTAGCAACAAAGCCTGATCTCAGGTGAATGCATCAAGGGTGAATCAGGTGAACCTGTCAAGGGACAGATTCAAGTGCAATTAAAAGCCTGGGTGCCTAATGTGGGCCTTGAGGCCTCTCTACCCGGCCCTCTCCTCAGGCCATGTCCCCTCACCAGCACACAGAGCAGCCCTGCCCCATGGCCCACTGGAGTCTGCCCTTGAATTATAATACCTCTTGTGTGTCTGAATGGAGGGGTGTGTGGGTGTGTAGAACCTCTGATTCCCCCCACCCCAAGGCTGGAATATAGCCAAGTGTAGCACAGGAATCCTGAAATCACTTACAACAGAAGCAGCTTGGCGAAAGCAATGGGATTCCTCTAAAGCTCTGGAACAGTGGCCTACTTGAGCTTCTCCAAACCATTGTGTGGCACCCGGGGTCAAAGCTATATGTCCTTCAAAAGGACCAGTTAGTAAATCTTGCCTAAATGAATGGACTGGTTTGGTGTAAACAAAGCAGGTATTTGGGTTTTTTTTCAGGGGGCACTTGAAAGAACACCTAGAGAAACTGAAAAATGAATCCTAATAATAGGAACATTGTTTGATGGCAGATTGCATGCTGTTTATGGGGAAAGTTACAATCGTTGGCTAAGTGTTTAGCCACATTTATCTTTGACCCTGCACTTTCCAGGCACAAGTCCATGCCTTAAAGCATCTGCGTCCAAGCACCATTTCCCCATCTTTCCTCCATAGCTTTTCCTGCAAAAAAAACAAAAAAACCCCAGTTATTCATGTGTTCCACGGATTGCTGTTTGCTCCAATTCAGTTTTAAAGAGCATGTTTTCACAGTGGAAGTTCCAGAACAAAAAAGGGGCACACAGACATAGAGCTTTAAAATGTGGACCGTGCCTGGAAAGCTCAGAGGAAAGGTAAGTGTGGATAAGCCCTAAGTTACTAACTAACTATTCCACTTCAGGATCTTTGCTTTTGTGTGACTCTAGGATCATGCAACAGTGTAGTAAATTTTCCGTAAAGGTAAAGGACCCCTGACAGTTAAGTCCGGTCGCAAACAACTCTGGGGTTGTTCACTTTACTGGCCGAGGGAGCCGACGTTTGTCCACAGTTTTTCCAGGTCATGTGGCCAGCATATCTAAGCTGCTTCTGGTGAAACCAGAGCAGCGCACGGAAATGCCGTTTACCTTCCCGCCGGAGCGGTACCTATGTATCTATTTGCACTTTGATCTGCTTTCGAACTGCTAGGTTGGCAGGAGCTGGGACCGAGCACCGGGAGCTCACCCTGTCGCAGAGATTCGGACCTCTGACCTTCCCGTTGGCAAGCCCAAGGCTCAGTGGTTTAGATCACAGCGCCACCCGCGTCCCTTTTAAATTTTCCATAGCTAACCAAAAAAAACACACATTAAAATGATTAAATGTTTATGTCCACAATCCATGGCCTGGTGCAGCCCCTAGCCTGGGTCAATTTCAAGTGGCATAATGGAATCCCATATCATGTCCTGTGCTGTTCCATGAACATGACAATCCAGCTTTTGCATCCTCCTGCCTAGCAGGAGATCTCCTGTTCTGGGTTCTAGCTAGACATTCCCTCCAATGACAGCGTTTCTTTCCCCGCACCCCGTTTCTCCTCCCATTTTCCACATGACACTCAACATTCCATGACTACTAAGCACACTAAGTCTTCAGTTTGGTGTTATTACCCCCCATATGTTGCTTTCATAAGAAGATTTGCTTCTGCAAACATCCCCCCACCTAACATGCCGATATCTCCCTTTCATTTCGTTACAACTCCATAGTCATCAGCACCCACAACCCACTATTAGAAGGAGTGGTGACTTACACAGAACTAAAATAATAATACTAATAATCTTGCTCCTCTAGTTGAGTGCAAGGAAGCTGAAGTAAACAACCATCCTGCTGCCAGCTTGCTGATAAATTCCCCCCACCCGCCCCTCCTGCCCCATATGCAGCTTAATACTTAATGGTAGAAGACATTGGGCATTACGCATTCTCTTGACTTGGAAGCCTATGGCTCTGATCTCATTGCTCATGTAGTCGGAGATCTTGCTGAAGGGATGCTCTCTGAGCAGAAGCCTCATCGTTTTAGTAGGTCTTGCTAAAAATAGCTGTCTTTCCCAGAGCGGTCAGTGTTTCCTTTTGTCCTCTCCTTTCTTGCAAGAATGCAGCAGTTCTTTCCCCACAAATGAATGCCTTATTTTGCATCCCCTCTTCTGTAGTACAGGGCTTTAGAAGATCACTTACAGAACGAAGGAAGCAGCACAAGAAGAGAGGTGACGAAATTCCTCATTTCTGGGCTGACGTTCTTGAGATCAGCTTCTGATTTTAATCACCCGACTTAGAGCCAAAGTCCGTTTCAAGCCGTTTTACTGGGTTAGCAAAGTTAGGAACTGTGAGGATTTCTATGGGCAACGATAAACAAGGGAACAATTAGAACTGGCAGCGTTTCTCAGATGAATGGGCTGTGCAAGCTGAAAGTGACTACATGGTGTGAGATGGGGAACCGATTTGCACACGTGTGTACTTCAAATGATTTCTCATTGGTGCATTTGATGGCCTGCAGGCAATTTGTGTAAAGTCTGAGGCTGAAAAGCATTGCTAGTGGAAGTGACAGGAGGGGAAGTTAATAGTGCTCTCTAAAGTGTTCTATCAGTGGCAGGAAGAGAACACCAGTCACTGTGCCCTTAGAATGGAACTCATCATCTGCTGAAAAAGTGAAGGTCCCTCCTCCTCCTTTTTATTTGTATGCCACTTTCCCACAAAATTGTGCCCATCAAGTGAACAATTATGTATAACAATTACATGTTCAAAACTTTAATGTCAATAAATAAATACAAAAAAAAATCCATATACGTTTGTATGCAACACTAGTAATAAGCCAATCTAATTTAACAGCTGAAAACTCAACAGGAGAGAGAACAATGCCTAACACATAAATTTAAAAAGTAGTATACAAAACATCCACATGCTCTAGATGGTGTTTCCTATAGTTTGGGTCCAAGACTCAGTCTCCAAACATTCAGGGACTCCATTCCATCTCTCACCTGGGGTACCACAGACACTCCCTCTCTGGCTCTCGCCCAACAGGGTCTTATGGTCCTATTATCATGACTCTTGGTCCACACAGAGGTTCTGCACTTGGACCTCTCACCCACTCTCTCTAGTCTGGAAGTGGGCAACCTGTGTCCACCTGCATCCCTCAGTCTTGTTGGAAACCTCAGCATCTCCCAACCACGGGGAGCACAGGACATCTTTTGGAAAGATGCTCCTGTTTCTGTCATGAATGCAACCCAGGATTGGAGGAGGAGGACACACAGACCAGAGTGGCAGCAGCAGTTTTCAAAAACAATTTATTCATTTTATTCATTCAAGAATTTGCAAGCATCCCACACATTCACACATGCTCTGCAGAAGTATAGGTACCCAAGGCAAATGCTCTGGTCAAACTGGCCAGTTTAGCAACACCAAGGGCTACTCTTGGGGACGCTGCAGAGGTTTTCTCCTCAAAATATATCTGCTTGCAATGGTCTTTTACTGGCTGATGTGTAGATTGTAGATGTGGTTTCTGGATTGCAAGGGCTATGTGGCAAGCAAACAAGATGTGCTGATTGCACACAGTCCCCAGACTGTGAGGCCTGTCATTACCTTTGGCAACTGTCCTGAAATGCAACATGTCTTCCAAGCAATGTTGTTTTCCTTAATCCGATATTTTAAATCCTGTTTATTTAAGATAGCCATCAGCAAGGGCCATGTTCCCTGTAGCGGTTGCATTTATTTCCAATGCTCATCCACCCTTTCATTCATTCCAAATAGCAGTATTACATGAGTATATTCACATAATCTCCATTTTGCAAAATCATAGGTGCGTGAAACAGCTAAGCTCATCGCAGCACCTGTCGGCTCGTTTCTCTTTCATTATCCTCATTGCACACCACTCTCTCTCTCTCTTAAGATCATCAGTAACCAACACTGTTTCCTCTCTTAAGACCACCACCACCCCTTGAAGAAGAGAAGAAGAAGAGTTTGGATTAGATCCTACCCAAAGGAGTCTCAAAGCGGCTAACATTCCCCTTTCCCTTCCTCCCCCACAACAAACACTCTGTGAGGTGAGTGAGGCTGAGAGACTTCAGAGAAGTGTGACTGGCCCAAGGTCACCCAGCAGCTGCATGTGGAGGAGCGGAGACGCAAACCCCGTTCTCCAGATTACGAGTCTATCACTCTTAACCACTACACCACACTGGCTCTCAGTGAGATTCTTAAGGAAGAAAGAGAACCAGTGTGGAGTGGAGGTGGTGGTGAATGTGGGGTGTGTTAGGTGGTATCAGCACCTGTTTTGTTTAATTCAAACTAATCCATTCTTCCTGCCCACTACTAACTCTACCGCTGCCCATTGACAGGCGACTCTCAAGAGATCACCTCCTAGATAATGCAGCTCTTGATGTCCATTCTTACTGTAGGGCACAGAGTTTATCAGTGTTCAAGTGTCATAACTTAAGGACAGTTAAAAACTCTGTAAACATGCACTCTGGCTGACTAGAGATGCAAGGCTGCTCCCTCCACAAGGCCATAACCATTTTCATGCGACAACACTTTCCAAACAAAAAGGGAGCCAACAACAAGAAAGCACACAAAACATGACTTACGGAGGGTTTTTATTTACAGTGACTCTTTAAAAGACTGAGAAAAACATCCATTTATGGGTGGGTGAATGATGAATTTTTTAACCTTAGGCAGCTGCTGAGACTCCTTTGTGTGTCCTTCTTCTCAGCAGAAAGGGAAAGCTGTGGTAGCAGCCGCCACTGCTGCTGCCTGGGGGATAAATAAATGGGAGCCTGGTACATGATATGATATGTGTAGAGAGGGCATCATCAGGTTAACAGCAGATTCTTCAAAGGGCATCAAGAGACAGGTTAGTCTGAGATGCTGTAAAGTGTACCTCTATGATTTACAGAGAGATAGGAGGCAACTTGTGGGGGCAGGCATGGATATGGTACTATCAAGGTATAAAGGCATAAAGCAGCTCCAGGGCTCTTTCACATCTTCAGTGCTTGCAAATACAAGATTTCTGAAGAGGAAAAAGCAGAGGGAAGAAAGGCATTCGGCCATATTAACAGATATTCCAAAACAGTATGTAAGGCAAATGGGGAAACATGGGTGCTTGATCAGAATCACAGCTACTGAATTTCAGCAAAGTCAGTCAGTAAGTTCACCCCAGGCTATCGAAGCCCCTTGGACCCAGGAGGATGGAACAGTCTATCAGATGTCTGCCTGGCCACTTGTGATATGGTTGTGCAGGACACCTTGCAAATGGGATGCTTCTGTAGGACATCTTGCAGGTGCTGGAGCAATGCCTGGTGGAACTTCAGAAAAGTCAAGAGGTTCCCAGGAGCTGCTTTAGAGGATAGAGCTTCTGTGTTTTGGTTTTGCTGCTAGTATTTCATAGCACCTAGTGCACCTGGAAACACGCAAATTTAGTAGACCATAAATTATGCAGCACTATATTATGTTTCATAAAGGTAAAGGGACCCCTGACCATTAGGTCCAGTCGTGGCCGACTCTGGGGTTGCAGTGCTCATCTCGCTTTATTGGCTGAGGGAGCTGGCGTACATCTGGTCATGTGGCCAGAATGACTAATCCGCTTCTGGCAAACCAGAGCAGCGTACGGAAGCACGCTTTACCTTCCCGCCGGAGCGGTACCTATTTATCTACTTGCACTTTGACATGCTTTCGAACTGCTAGCTTGGCAGGAGCAGGGACTGAGCAACGGGAGCTCACCCCGTCGCGGGGATTTGAACTCCCGACCTTCTGATCAGTGAGTCCTAGGCTCTGTGGTTTAACCTACAGCGCCACCCACGTCCCATAATAATTAGTAATTATAGTTCTTAATATATAGCACATGAACAAGTGTCTGCACTACACCCTCCCTCCTTTACAGCCATGAGGATAAGGTAGGAAGCATCAGCTTCCATTTTTGATGAACTACAGCTTACCACTATGTTGAGACTGGGAACTGTGGTTAGTTTTAACAATGATTTGCTGGAACAAGCCAACTTCAAACCATCGTTGATGATCCTGGCATGTTTGGATAAACCATTGTTAAAGCTAAATATAGTTCTTTGTTCTGGCGTAATGACAAGCTGCAGTTGGGTGAAAGTGGAAGCAAATGCTTTTGCCATCATAAAATTATATAATTTTAGAATTGGAAGGGACCTTGGAGATCATCTAATGCAATTCTTCGTTCAGTGCAGAAGTCTGCAATTTTAAGCCAGCCTTCCAAACAGATGGCCATCTCACCTCTCCTTAAAACCCTGCAATGAAGGCAGCCCATTCACCCTGTTACATGATTCAACCACATTTTCAGTTAGGAGTTTTATCCTCATGTTAGCCAAAATCTGTTTCCTTGCAATTGCCACCCATTGGTTCTGGTCCAACAGAGAACATGTTTGCTCCATTTTCTACCTGACAGACTATGAACACGTCTTAATCAGTCCTTCTTTGCACTAACTGTATTCAGTTCGTTCAACCACCTCTCATAGGACTTACCACTTACAAATGTGAAGGAAAGAGCACACGAGGATTTGTGTAGTGCTCAACAACAGTTTATCATGTTTGAATGAGATGCACCAGAGTGCATCTTCTGCATTTCTAGGACCAGCCAATACTGTGGCCCAATAATTCCTGACAGTAAGAGCTGTTTGACAGTGGAATTTGCTGCCAAGGAGTGTGGTGGAGTCTCCTTCTTTGGAGGTCTTTAAGCAGAGGCTTGACAACCATATGTCAGGAGTGCTCTGATGGTGTTTCCTGCTTGGCAGGGGGTTGGACTCGATGGCCCTTGTGGTCTCTTCCAAGTCTATGATTCTATGATTCTATGATTAAGGGATTTGGTCTTTGAATCAACCAAAACCTGTTCTATTCTCCAAGGAATTCCTCAATCAGCTCCAGAGACATGGAATTTCACATGTCCCTTCCTTGGCGGTGGGGGAAACCAACACAGCTTGTAAAAATTGGGCAAATTTGATTACGTGGCATGATTCATTCTACTTCTGCTATGGTTAGGGAATGTCAAAGAACTCTGCATGGTTGGAAATCTGTCCCTTAACCTTCTGCAAATCTTGCTCACCCCCTCCATCCCCAACATGCTTTCTGCAGAATTTCAAAGGTGGGTTGTTGTTTTTTTTGTTTTTTGGCAGTCTTAAGAAGTAGAAACTTGCTTTTAAAAAAAGCAATCTGAGATCTCTGGGCAGAAAAATAGACTGCTGGGAATGGAACTTGGAAAGCTGGTTTTTTACTACATTATTTCCCCTTTCCTCTGAAATATGCAATGACTTTCCTCAAGCTATTTTTTATTTCCTAAGCTGTATGTTATATCACTGTCCTTTGTTCGAGAAAAGATGGGCAACTAAGTCACTAAATCACTATATAGAATGGAAACGATTTCTCTTAGATTTGACTGGCCTTGAATTACTGTTTCTTCATTTAAAGAAGCAAGTACATATTAGGGGCTTCCAGGCTGTTGCTATTTTAGGCTGGGTTTCAATCCCATACTGGCAAATTCAGGTTGGGCAACTGAAGCTGATTTGGTGGTATTGCACAACAAGCCCACTCCCCATCTGACTTTTTGCAATAAAGGTGGCAAAAATGCAGGTGAACGTGTGGGATAATCCTTCCTGCGTGTAATGTTCCCATTGTGCAATATCCTCCCAAACTTTGTACAAACAAATCAGTATGAATGCTCAGTAAACAGGTCATTTGGAAGCAACCCTAGTTTCCTTAGTGCATACAGAACAGGCCATTGTGTAAGACAACCACAGCCTACAGTGGGCTGGACACAACAATTGGGGGAGTTGTAATGGCAATCCTGCATTTCTGGGGACTTTGTATAATATTGTTTTAAACTGATGACCTTAAATTAATTGGGAGAAATGTGCATAGCCAGGATTTTTCTTAGGGGGGGGTCAGGCTTTTGTTAGGGTGGCAAACTTTTGTTGGGGGGGCAGAACCTCAGAATTGTATTGATTTGTACTGATTGGGGGGCAGCTGCCCCGTGCCTCCCCTTGGCTACGCTCAGGTTGGGAGGATTTAATTTTCCTTCTTTCAGAAGACAATGATCCGTTTTTCACAAAGACTATTTTTTTCTTATTAATTAATGTCCAGGTACTGTGATTTGTATTTCAGCTGAGCCCAGGATTTGCTGATGGCTCTCTAGCCAGGAAAGAAAAAAATGTTGAATAAAAGCATCTTTAGGTGGCTCATGCAAGGCAACTTGATTCATACTAATATCCTCCCGGCCTTGGCTGGGGAGGGCGGGGTATATTATGTTTGAAAAAGATGCAAGTTTCCAGTGTTCCGGGACACAGCATGTGCATCCTCCCATATGGCCTCCAGCCATTTCCCGACAACTATACGTTCTTCCTGCCTATGAGCCAACAGCACATTTCGTTGAGGAAAAAATGTACAGGGATAAGCTTATGCATTCTACAAAAACTCAAAATATTGCCTAGTTTGTCTAATCCAGGGATATGGGATGGAAATTTTTCCAAAACCTGTTTTCCCCCAGTGCTTTATTTTTCCAGTAATCCTCACACCCCCTGGCCACTGTTAGTTCATTAGTAACAATGAATAGATGTCAACTTCAATTTGAATATTAGGTAAGCTTGGGAATTTCAACCATTTAGCTTTGTTTACTAAGTACAAGTTAAATAAACATGCTAATTACATAACTCTCTAGGTCAGGCACGTCCAACAGGTAGATAATGATCTACCAGTAGACCACTGGACGTCTTTGGTAGATCACCGGTAGATCACTGGATCCCCTTAACAACTTTTGGTCCCCTAAAAAAAATCCACAACCTTGATCCAAACCCCTAAAAACAGGGCTTTCCTCCCTAAAAAAGCTCAACAGCTTTGACCTGAACCCCCCCCTAAAAAACAGGGCTTTCCTTCCTAAAAAAAGTTCAACTTTGACCTGAACCCCAAAATCACTGCCAATTTTTAACAGTGAGTAGATCACAGTCTCTTGGGAGTTGGCCACCCCTGCTCTAGGGGATCAGAAATTTTCTTGAGGCAGATTACCTTTTTAATATTTCCTGGGAAATCTGTATCACTTATCTTAACATTTCTGGTTTCAGACTGTGGTTTTCTAAATTTCCTGTTTCAAGGCACTCCAAAAATGTCTGGGCCAGGGCTCCTTTTGGAAAAAGAAATTCATTACCTGCATAATCTACATTAACTTATTAAATTTAGTTTACAAATGCTCTTTCGCTATGACTCTTTAAAAATCATGCTGAAATGTTCACGGGGGGGGGGGGGGGGACGGACGCATACACAAGCATACATTACTCCAGAAAGGTCACCACATGCACAAGTCTGACTCAATATGAAAAGGGCAACAATATTCTTCAGCATTATTTATTACATTTGTGCCTTGCTGGTTCATCGTAGGGCTGTTTCCATATGGTTTCAGACGGAAATCACCTCAGGGCCAGACTCCCAACAGCTTTAGCAACAGTTTCCTCCCAGCATTCTCTGAATCTGGATTTAAAAAAACAGTTGTGCTGATTCCCTAAAAGGAAAGATTGCACAGAACATATGCTCCCTAGTCAGCCCATTCCAGGACAATTAGCTTGTTCACGGCCCCTGATGAGCAGATAAAGCTCCTTTGACAAATACCTCTTAAGAAGGAACATAGGAGCCTGCTGAATCAGGCCTGGGCACCCTGTTCTTACAGTGGCTAACCAGATGCTTGTGGGAAGACCTCAGGCAGCACCCGAGTCCAATAACACTCTCCCAACTTGTGATTCTAAGCAACTTGGCATTCAGGGACACACTGCTTCTGTCAATGGAAGTACAACATAGGCATTGTGGTTTGTAGGTTGACAAGGAAAGAGCTCATCCTGTATGAGAAAGAACTTGGCAAGTAACACGAGGGTGGTATCAAGAGAGACCCCTTTTCTTCTCCAGTGTCCCACATAACAGATGCTGAATTATGCTCTCTCTGTTTATATTCCTCAGTCTGACTCAGATAGTTCCACCAGCAATGCAGGAGCTATTCCCCTCTCAGCTGACTTCAGGAAAACGTGGAGCTGAATTAATATGGAACAGGCACAGGGGAACCTGAGCTTTTCAGAAAACAGCCCAGCGTAATAATAATAATAAAATGGGACTGGGTGACATTTTTGTTTCGTTGGCATACTTTCTTACTTAAAATATATGTTAGGATATATGGTTTATGTTGTTTATTTGTTTCTGTAGTGTCTTCTGCTCTTACCTGAGTGAGCATGGCAACATTTTATTAACAAAGGCTTCATTTCTCCATAAGGTTAATTAGTAATTAAAAGCATGATCTACTGTACCATAGTCAAAGGATTTGCTCCTTTTTGATCGATCTTTGAAGCAAAGAGAGGGGCCTGAAATTATTAGACATCTGCGGGCTTTGAAGTTATTTCTGCATCTGTGAACATTTCAAAAATTTTAAACCGAGCATTTCCACACACACATCCCTGGTTGAGTGTCATGATTTCAGATATTTAGTGTGAAAAATATTTGTAGCTAAATTGTTGCATCTTATATTAAACAGAGCTTATAATTGCACTAAGGGGCATGGGTGGCGCTGTGGTCTAAACCACAGAGCCTAGGGTTTGCCGATCAGAAGGTTGGCTGTTTGAATCCCCATGACGGGGTAAGCTCCCGTTGTTCGGTCCCAGCTCCTGCCCACCTAGCAGTTTGAAAGCACGTCAAGTGCAAGTAGATAAATAGGTACCGCTCCAGGCGGGAAGGTAAACGGTGTTTCAGTGAGCTGCTCTGGTTCCACAGAAGTGGCTTAGTCATGCTGGCCACATGACTTGGAAGCTGTCTGCGGACAAATGCTGGCTCCCTCGGCCTATAGAGCGAGGTGAGTATGCAACCCCAGAGTCATCTGCGACTGGACATAACGGTCAGGGGTACCTTTACCTTTACCTATAATTGCACTAGGAATTAAAAATCTACAAATTTGGGGCGGAATTCATATTTTTGTGTGTGTCATAATAACACCACACCCTTAAAGAAAGCCTTTTATATTTGCCAAATTAGGCCAGTATTAGTCCTCCAGATGTTGTTGGGCCAGTTTCCTTATACCTGCTTTAGTAGGGTGGATTGGATGCCAAAGAATGGCAGAAGCAAGACAAGAGATCTTCCACAATGCAGGTCTGAACAGTATCAAAATGTGTGGCTCAGTAACTCAAGATCCCTGTGGATTTCTTCTCAGACTTTTGCTAGGAGATATCTCAAGGGTAATGACAAAGAAATCCCCAGAGATTGTAAGTACTGTGGTTCCACAGAGACACACTGACGGAGGCCATCCTTTTTTTAAAAAAAAAAGTGGGGGAGAGTGTCCTTAAAGGGAATACTTTTCTATTAAGTCACTCAAGATTTTCTTCTCCTGCGAAGATGGTTTGGGTTGGGTTTTTTTTTTTACTCCCTAGGCTCACAGTAATTATGTGTTATGCTCTGCTAAGCTAGAGTTCTCAAAGGCCCAAGGCGAAGCAGCCAACAAGGTTTTAAACCTTTAAATTTCAGATTGCATTTGTAATTAAAACATTCTTCCTAGCAAATGCTTCATGCATAGGATGAAATTTACTCAAATTGGTATGTAAGCTTCCAAGCAATAATCCATATGAATCTCTAATGAAACACTGGAGGAAACACCCCCTCTGTGCCTGAAGACGTGTACCATATAACATAAAATTCTATCTGATCGCATAATAAAACAACGCCAAGAATCACAGCTTCTAGTCTAAGGCAATTCAGGGAAGATTCCCCATCCAGTTTATTCCAGTGAGCAGCCCAAGTCCAATCCTAGGTGCCACTAGACTTTTAGGATTTTGCAGGAGGGATTCACACGCATACTGTAAATTTAAATGAGGTTTTCCACACTTAAAATGGATCATGTTGCTCTGTTGCCCTAGCACAGGGGTCGGCAAGGTTTACCTCGCCTGAGCCAGTTCACTCCAGTGGAGATCCGATGTCTGCATAGACGCAATTTCCGGCGTCTGTGTCTGCGCAGACATAATTTTCGGCATCTGCGCATGTGCAGACGCGATTTCTGGTGCCGTGGAAACGAGTCCCAGTGCTGCGCTGCGCAGTTTAGAACAGCGCATGGGGACTTACCAAGCGGGCAGCTTGGTTCGGGGGCAGCTCGTGGGCCAGTTAAACAGGCCCCGTGGGCAGCTTGTGGCCCATGGGCCTTAGGTTGCCAACCCCTGCCCTAGCACAACAAATCAGCTTTTAAAAAACAGCAATATTTTTTGCAGTTTGGAAAATGATGGGTAAAACGTATTGGCCCCAATGGCTCAGTTGTTTAATGGGATTTGCTTCAAGTAAGCTGTTGGCTTAGTCTCACAGATCTAAATGCATCACTCTTGAGGACCGTTCTGCACAACCCAGGACTGACATGGGGTTATAAATACCAGAAAGTGAGACACTTGGGGCAACAGGCAAAGTTACTATTTCAACTCAGGCCTCTATCACACTCATACAACGACACACTGGAGTTACTTCTCTGTTGCAGCTGCAAGGCGTGTGTGACACTGCAATCATATGGACAGGATGTGATCCTCATGCCAAAAGGAAGAGTGCCAATTGGCTGGGGGCAAGGCAAACAATTGGTCCTGCTGTTCTGGCATTTACCCAAATTGGAAATGTATGGACTATCAAGCTGGGCGGGGTGGGAGGGCACATGACTCCCACAGCTGTGTGCATGCAAACAGAGCCCCACACATCAGGGGACAGTTTATAGAAAGGTGATGGTAAGATGCTAAGGTCTGCTGTAAACTTACAGTACTCTGAACACAAGTTGGATATTTGTGGCCCAGCCAGGAAATGGTATTTGGATTCTGGGACAGCTGCTTCTCCTCTGGCTGAGGTGAAACCAAAAACCTGCTTCCAAAATTGTGGGCCAAAGAACATTTTCATGGTAGACATCCCTCTTTTCACTGAACATACGAATGTTCCACAGAAGCTTTATTTTTTGTTTGTTTGCCACCTTGATTTGTATTCATGTCTGGAAAGATATAAATATCTTTAAAATAAATATATTCCAAATATCAATGCAGAAAGAATCACACAAGACGATGGAATAAAATAACCGGGCTTGGCCTCCCTAAATCTCAAGAGACGGAGGGGGCATGATGAGAAAATGCTCTTACAAAGTGCCACACTTCAATGTGTGTGTGTGTACTGGATCGCACATCGCATATAAAGACTCTTAGATTTCGCACAGGGAAAAGCTGCCAGCAGCAAGACCACTGCAAAATAAAATATGTAGCAGGCAGAATGAGCCATTCATGAGGCACAACTGAGGCTAATGGAACAACAATAAGTCCTCTGGGAAGTGCTACACTATAGCATCTCGTAACAGCAAATGGAACTCTCTGTGCAAGAAAAAGGTTACCTATGGATCACTGCAAGTCCTTAAGGGATGGTCTTGTCAAGTTCTCCCTGCCCCACACAGGCAGACAGCTAGGAAGCTTGAAACAGGCTTAAGCATCAAAGGGTCGTTTAGTCCAACGCCCTGCAACGCAGGAATCTCAACTAAAACATCCATGACCGCAATCCAAATTCCAATAGCCTTTCTAGGCCAGTGCTCAGCAGTTACAGCACATGCTTTGCATGCACGCCCCTGAAATAAAGTTTGGAAGAAGCATTCTACTGGAGCAAACAGAACCCATCATGGAGCATGCCTGTGACAATTTCTCTGGTTTGGAAATGTGCCCACAGCCCCCCCCCCCAAGTTGGCAACCCCTGCATTAAAAGATCTCAAGTACCAAGGCTGAAAAAGACCTGACAGAGATGCCAGGATTGTCAGCTCTGAGCATTTTCGGTTCAGAATAGACAATACCAGGCTAGATGGACCAAAGTTCTGATGGCCCAAAGGGCATGGACTTAGAAACAAAAGCAACAATTCCAATGATTTATTGAAGGAAGAAACATGCCCTGACCGGCACTGAAGCCTTTTGCTGTCCTGCCCGCCCACCTCAAAAACTGTCCCACTGCTTGGACGTATTTAGTTTTATTATTGCTATATTATTATTAATAATAAATTGTGATGGGATGAAGAGCTGCTTGTGTGTAAACTGCAAATCCCTCAGAGTTTGAACAGTTTCTCAAACCTCTGCCTGTGACGGAGCCCCTCCAGCATGGCTGCGTCAGTCGCTAGCAGAATCCGAAAGTGGTTGCTTTCGGAAACGTTTCCAACATAAAAGCTCCTTAATGGAAACACGTCTTCTGGACTCTCTGCGTGACAGTTTCCGGCGAGGAACGGGTGTCCCTATAGGAGGACCTGAGACATCCCCACTGTTTTCGCTGGAAGCATCTCTGAGCCATTCCTCCGCCTCCCCTTCCCTTGACATTCCTGTTCGCCCCCTACTGGTTCCCTCTTCAGGTGTTACGTCTCTCTCTACTTCAGAGAGCCTTGGCACCTCTTGTGCTGCCGATGGCAGTTCCCTGACATCCACCTCCCCTCCAGGGCCCCCTTCACCCCCTCCCGTCTCCTCCCCTTCGGGTTGGGAGGAGGCAAAACCCCGGAAAGAACCTTCCTCATCGTCTGAAGTTTCGAACACCTTTCTCCACTTGTTGCGGTTCCTAGTCTCTCGGTACTCCTCGTCGTCTGAGTCCGTTCCTTCTTCCAACTCCGACTCCGCGAATCCTTCCAGTTCCTCTTCCTCGTCTGTGGTGCCGAAATACTCCCTCCTAAACCTTGCTGCCGGCTGTGGTTTCCTCGGGAATCTTTGGTGGAACGTTTCTGTTAAAACCTCGTCATTGACCTCCTCTGCTGTCACCCAAGTGTTTTCCGACTCCGGTTCCCCTTCCCACGCCACTAAATACTCCACCTGATTGCCCTTCCACCTGGAATCGAGGATTTCCGCTACATGGTTGCTGCTCTCCCTCTCTTCCAAGACTGGTCCCCTGTTGTACTCCCCTTCACCTCCCCCCTTGTACGGTGACAGTAACGACCTGTGGAACACTGGGTGCAATTTCATGTGGTTGGGTAACCGGAGTTTGAAAGCCACTGGGTTGACCTGCTGAATGACCTCAAAGGGTCCCAATCTCTTGGGTCTTAATTTCTTACAACCCCCTTTGAACGGCAACCCTTGGGTGGACAACCACACCTGATCCCCCACCCTTACTGTTTCACCTTCCCTCCTGTTCTTGTCTGCCTGCTTCTTATATTGTGCCTTGGCCCTTTCTAAGTTGAGCTGAAGCTGACGATGGATCGCTTCCATCTCTTCTACAAAATGTTCGGCCGCTGGGACGCTCCATCTCTCGCCTCCCTCCCCCGGGAATGCCCTGGGGTGACACCCGTAATTGGCCAAAAAGGGGCTCATCCCTGTGGATACATGCTCCGCATTGTTGTAGGCAAATTCTGCCAGCGCCAGCTTTTCGACCCAATCATTCTCTCTGTCATTGACATAACACCTCAGATATTGTTGGAGGATGCTATTTGCTCTTTCCGCCTGCCCGTTGGTTTCAGGGTGCCGGGCCGTCGAGAAATTGACTTCCACGTGCAGCAAGCTCATGAGCTTCCTCCAGAACCTGGAAGTAAATTGTTTCCCGCGGTCTGAGATAACCCTCAAGGGGGCGCCATGCAGCCGGAAGATGTGTTCTACAAACAACTTCGCTGTTTCTTCCGCTGTGACTGCATGTGAACATGCTACAAAGTGGCACATCTTAGTCAACAGGTCCACTACTACCATGATGGCCGTTTTCCCTTTGGATTTGGGCAGATCCGTCATAAAATCTATTGATACCGCCTCCCAAGGCCGTTCTGGCGTGGGTAGTGGTTCTAATAACCCTGCCGGCGCCCTTCTTTCCCCCTTGGCCCTCTGGCATTGGTCACACCCTCTTACATACTCCTTTACATCTTCCCTCACCTTGGGCCACCAAAATTCCCTGGTGACCATCCACATGGTCTTGTGTTGTCCAAAATGTCCCGCCGTGGGACTATCATGCAACTGCTTGAGTACCCTCCCTCTCAATTCACCTTCTGGTATATACAGTGCCCCTTTGTAATACAATGCCCCATTTCTTTCTTCAAAACCCTCCGGGCTCTCACCCTCTCCCCTGAGACCTCTGAGCTTATTTTGGGCATATTCGTCATTTTCCGTTTCTTCTACCAGTTCTCGTCTCCCCACCAGCGCCGCCCCACACACCCAGCGGTCCTCAGGAATGACATGTCTTTCTTCGATTGCCCCCTCCCCCTCCAAGTACTCTGGTTTGCGTGAGAGAGCGTCCGCCCTGACGTTCTCTGGGCCTGGTACATAACAAATCTCGAAGTGGAATTTGGAAAATTCCTGTGCCCATCTCACTTGTCGTTGGTTGAGTACTCGAGCTGTTCTCCAATACTCCAAATTCTTGTGGTCGGTGCACACTTGCACCTTGTGTTGTGCCCCAATCAATAAATGTCTCCACCTCCGGAACGCTTCGTGAATGGCGAGTAGTTCCCTGTCATACACCGTGTAGTTCCGCTCGGACTTATTCAGCTTCCTCGAGAAAAAGGCACACGGTCTCCACTCCGACGTATTTCTTCCCGGCTGAAGAAGCACCGCCCCCACCGCTCTGTCTGACGCGTCTGTCTCCACTCTCATGGGCTTCTGTAGGTCCACATGCAGAAGTTGTTCTTCCGAAGCGAAAGCCCTTTTCAGTTCTTCAAAAGCTCTCTCCGCCTCCGCCGTCCAAACAAATTTCTTCTTGCTACTGAGGCAGTCGGTGATGGGCGCTGTCAAGTGTGCAAAATTCTTGATGAACTTCCGATAAAAGTTCCCAAACCCCAGGAACCTTTGCACATCCTTCTTGGTCTTCGGTGTCTTCCATTCCAGCACCGCCTGGACCTTGCCTGGATCCATGGCCAATCCTTTGTCTGACAAGCGGTACCCCAGGAATTCCACCTCCTTGGCATGAAACTGGCACTTCTCCAGTTTCACCCACAGCTGATTGGCTTGCAGCCGGCCCAACACTTCTCTCACGTCTCTCACATGCTGCTCTTCATCTTCCGAATACACCAACACGTCATCCAAAAAGGCCACACAATTCTTGTAGAGCAAAGGTCCCAAGACGTGGTTGATAAAACTTTGAAAACATGCGGAGCCGGCTTGGAGACCGAAGGGCATTACGAGGTATTCAAATGCTCCCAAAGGGGTGAACATGGTGGTCTTCCATTCATCCCCCTTCCTTATCCGTATCAGATTGTACGCCCCCCGCAGGTCCAGTTTTGTAAAAATCTTCCCCTTCCTTACCCTGGTCAGAATGTCATCAATTCGGGGCATAGGAAAAGCCAGGGGTTCCGACACGGCATTTAGGGATCTGAAGTCCACTACAAGCCTCGGCTTATCTGTGTTTTTTTTGTCCACAAAAAACACTGGGCTGCCCCCCACCGCTCGGGACTCTCTGATGAAACCCCTCTTCAGGTTTTTGTCAATGAACTCCCTCAGCTCCTGCATCTCCCTGTCTGACATGGCGTACAGCTTGCCCACTGGGAGTTGAGCCCCAGGGAGTAGGTTGATTTGACAGTCAAAGGGTCTATGCGGCGGCAGTTTGTCCGCTTCCCTTTCGCTAAATACGTTGCTCAGATCTGCATATTGCGGAGGCACCTCCCCTTGCTTCATTACCTCCATCCCAGCTAGGGTGAGCTTGGCTCCCCCTGGATCCTTTCCCTGCTTGCAGTGTTCTAGGCAATGCGCTGACCCAAAGGAGACCACCCTCTGGTGCCAGCCCACTAGAGGATCGTGTAGTGCCAGCCAGCTCATCCCCAAAATTATGGGAGCTCCTCCCAAGGTGGCCACATTAAACGCTATCCGCTCTGTGTGCCTTGCCACCCTCATTGTCATGGGGACTGTCTGTTGGTTCACTTCTCCTCCCAGCAACTCTCTGCCGTCAATCGTGGTTACCTGCAGGGGTTTACTTAAGGGGAGGGTTTGTATCTGGTGCTCAGCTGCGAACTCCTTACTCATGAAATTACAGGAGCTGCCTGAATCCAGAAGGGCCTTGATCTGTAGAGGATGTCCGTTTGGCAGCTCTAGCAACACCTCTATCACTAGAGCAGGTCTGGGAGGTTCTGGTGCGGGCACTCTCACTGCTTTTGAGCCTGGCTGCTGTGCCCCGACGGCAGCCA
The DNA here is from genome assembly GCF_965153285.1 of Podarcis tiliguerta. NCBI lineage: Eukaryota > Metazoa > Chordata > Lepidosauria > Squamata > Lacertidae > Podarcis > Podarcis tiliguerta. Next base: position 89,205,590 of record NC_139534.1, read on the forward strand.
GGCGTTGGCTTTTACTTGCTCCGTGCTTTCCTCCTCCTCTCCCCCAACAGCTCCTGCCATGCCTTGCCATTCCTTTCTCCGTGGACAGACTCTGGCAAAGTGTCCTGGCTGTTGGCAGAGATAACATTTCTTCCCGCCCTTTCCCTCCTTCTTCCGCCCTTCACCGATGTTTGAAACTGCGCGCGCACGCGCTGTTCCCACTTCCATCGGCTCTGCCGGCGGGAAAGGCTGCTCTGGAATGTCTGGAATGCGGAGCTCCCTCCAACGTTCTCCTTTCCCCTCCCGCTTCTCCAAAGCCCTCGCTTCCTGGCGCGCCCCTATGGCCAGCGCGGCTTTAGTCAGCTGGTCCATAGACTCCGCTCTGGGGGTCCGGGAAAGTTCATCTTTCAAGGACGAAGACAGACCTTCTTCGAAAAGCATCTGAATGGGTTCAGAAGACAAGTCCCACCCCAATCTATGAATCAGCATAGTGAACTCAGTCCAGTACTCACGGACAGTCCTGTTTCCCTGTCTGCAAGCCATTAACTGCCTTCGCACCCCTCCCTGCTCAATGTCGCTGGAAAACATCAGGTCCATGGCACGAAAAAACTTCCTTGTGTCCTTTAGGATCTCATTATTTGCTGCCATCAAGGGTCTAACCCAGTCCTTCGCCCCTGATTCGAGATGGCTAATTGCAAAAGCCACTCGCGATTCCTCATCAGGGAAGTCATCAAATTGCAGATTGAGAGCGTATTGCATCTCTGTCCTAAAAGCATGATAGTTTCTGGGGTCCCCCCCAAATTTCTGCACCAATCCTGGCATCTTTCTGTTGAGTGGGGTGGCTTTCTCCTTCCCCCTTTCTGCATCCTGAGCCCTCCTCTCTTCCAGCCTCGCCGTCTGCAAGGCAAGCTGGATCTCCAACGTCCTGTACCTTTCTTCCAGGCTTGGACCTCCTCCAGCTGCCCCTCCAGTTCCGGCTGGTTCGCTCATGATGCCTCTCCCTGGCACAAGCTAACTGTCGGTGACTTTCGGATTGCTGTGATGGGATGAAGAGCTGCTTGTGTGTAAACTGCAAATCCCTCAGAGTTTGAACAGTTTCTCAAACCTCTGCCTGTGACGGAGCCCCTCCAGCATGGCTGCGTCAGTCGCTAGCAGAATCCGAAAGTGGTTGCTTTCGGAAACGTTTCCAACATAAAAGCTCCTTAACGGAAACACGTCTTCTGGACTCTCTGCGTGACAGTTTCCGGCGAGGAACGGGTGTCCCTATAGGAGGACCTGAGACATCCCCACTGTTTTCGCTGGAAGCATCTCTGAGCCATTCCTCCGCCTCCCCTTCCCTTGACATTCCTGTTCGCCCCCTACTGGTTCCCTCTTCAGGTGTTACGTCTCTCTCTACTTCAGAGAGCCTTGGCACCTCTTGTGCTGCCGATGGCAGTTCCCTGACATAAATTTATTGCCCACCCTCACCAGCAGGTCCAAGTGCATGTTGCGGCAATTTAAACTTAAAAACTGTTACAATAGATTACAGTTGCAGGAACATGGTGGGTCTGGAAAACATGCATCTCAGGTGTCAAAGGCCACACAAAGCGGGGAATCTTCAACATTTGCCAAAGCTGTATCGTGAAGAAGCCCATTGCACCTCTGTGGGGTAATATGGTGCTGGCTGCAAGAAATCACCATTTAGATGGCCCAGGACTGGATTTAGGGGCAGGCATCCCAGGCTACTGACTGGGTGCTACCCCTGGGAGACATGTGTCATGGGCTATCCTCTCAATTATCCACTCAAGAGCTGAACAAATTGCCCAAACAGTGAAACTTCATTATATAGCTGGTAATCCTGCCCTCTGTGACCAGTGTTATGTTTGTGTTCTTTATCATTATTCTTGGGGGAAATTACAATAAATTATAAAAACCATGTTAGTCACTGCGACCAGATCCATGCTCAAAATTGTAATGCCTTATATGACGGGGATAAATTGTGTATGCAAGTCATGTATTGAAGTTGTGAAGTGTTTTGGAAATGCAATCAAAAATAAAATCTGAAGGTTGGCCCTGAAGGGACTCCTTGCTTGGATCACTGTAAGATCTAGAGCCAGACCTGGCTGGACCTATTAATAAGGCGAGAACCTGGACTGAGTAGCTAAATAGCAACCCACCTTTTGGTGTGAGGATTCTGTCCTTAAATCCGCTGAAGAAGCAAAAATAAACTCTTGATGTTCTTAGTGGGAAATGGTCAGCCCATTCTAGAAATGTGTGTAGTAGAGGAATCATCAATGTGGTGCTTGCAGACAAACATGAGCTTGCAGAGGCATTCCCTGGTACCTATCGGATCCCTCCTATGCTTAAAAGAAGCATTCCTCTGTACCTAATAGAACACGTTGCGGTGCGCATATGGTGCCGACAGTTTCTTTGGTTTGCAAAGATACCCATGGGTCCAAAAAGGTTGGCAGCCCCTGGGTAGAATATTGCTGATCACTGGGAAACACAGTACTTCACAATGTTTATTTACAAGGCTTCTGCTAAGACATTCTGTCAGATCAAAACGGTTCTTTTCATGCTAGGGTTAGCTACTGCTTCACCCGTCTGCCGGAAAGAAACAGTTCAAGGTCACACCAAGCGAAGGCAGTGAGGCTGGCCTCCAGCCAAGGCTTTGCTGGCGCTACCGCTTCTGCTCTTGTAAAGACTTGGAATCTTCCCATGGACGGGGCCCTCTGATGTTCTTCCAGTCGTCAAAGTTGGCATCTTTCAATTTCTGTAGGCATAAACAACAACAAGAAGAAAATAAACTAATAAGCAAGAAGGAAAACATGCTAAACATCCTCAGGTTCTCTTTATAAATTAAAGTGTCTCCTATGGAACACATAACGACTAAGATTTGTAGAGGAAACCATTAAGGAAGCATCCCAAGATCAACACAAATGAAGCCACAATTCAGCGTGAGCTAAAGAAAAACAGGGACACTCAGACTGGAGAAGCAAGATAAGTACCTGACTCTTTGCAGCACCCCTGGAGCATCTCTTACATTTTGCTGTATCTTGCTTTTGACTTCACCCATTCTCAACTTCTGAAGCAGGTGGAATTTGTGTGGGAAATAAGAAGCAGTACTGCTCCTCTTGTTCCTGGAAGCCATTTCCCCTCTGAAGTGGCTCTCAACAGCTAAGCTACCTGTTCAGCTACCTACAAAACTGGTGTGTTTGGAGGAGCAAGAGCACAGCATGTGAATGCACCCAAGGGGAAGTCAATGAGGCCCAGCCGTCAAATGACTATTATTTTTTTTACTGTGGCTTTGAAACCACCACCACCGCTTCCCAACTCAAACCTAAAGACTCCCATCCCTGCTGGAGAGTAAAATAAGGGGGCTGCTGGGTATTTTTTGTCAGCTGTAGTGCTAAGAATGCAAGGCTTACTGTAATTTTAGTCACTGCCTTATCACAAGGCTGGCATAGCCATCAATGTTGTTTTCTAAATTTTCTACCCACAACCTAACTATGTGAGGTTGCCCTAACTACTTTATTCTTGCCCACTAAAATCAGATGTTCAGATGTAGTCAAAATGGATTAGAAAACGTATTTTATCCAGCTTCGTTTTATTATGGAGAAAAGGCAAAATAGTGATACCTACCGAAAGATGTTCCAAGCCCTGTTGAGCTCAAGTTAGGGGGCTTCTGATAGGCATCTGTTTGGCTACTATGAGACTAGATTGGCCTTTGACCTGGTCCAGCAGGCTTGTTTATGTTTGTAAACCAGGAGTCGATAAAGAAAGAAGGCAGGCCAAAGCAGAAAAAGAGATGCTTGTATAAAATAGGGTTGCCATACGTCTGTAAATTCCCAGACTTTTTGAAATATGGCAACCCTAGTATAAAATGGCTCCAGCTACTCCAAGTAGGCAGTAATTCCCTGACCGGCTGGCAGGAGCAGTGAAAAGAGTATTCGTTCCTCTGGGGTGGATCAATCAAATTCTTTAATTTACCATATCTTATATGGAAATATTTTTTTGGCCAAGAAATAAGCAAGCTATTGTACAACTTGCACAGTAATTACAGCAATAGTAATAATGGTGTGGGGTGCAGAAAGATGTAGATGGGGGGGGGAGACCTCATTCCCTTTAAGGCAACCTACTGGCACCCACAGCACAGTGGTGGGTGGGAACAAATGAATGTAAACATTATCTCTGTACAGTGAGCTAGTTTCTACACACACAGAGACACCCTCTACCCTCCATCCAGGCCAGCAAGATGAAGGATCAGATTCCAAAGAGACATTCTAGCCTGGCCAAAGCACACAAGGAAGGTGCGAAGCAAGCCTGGCGAGGGTGTGTGGCTCGGAAGAGGGGTGTGACCTGTGGAGAGTCCCCAAGGGCCAGGTAGACTGGGAGGGCAGCCTTGATCTCCCAGACCTCAGGTTCCTCATCTGTGATCTCCAAAGTAGTGGGACCCAAACTACTGACGAGCATTCTCAGGTACTGAAGTAAGGTGAAAAATTAAAAAAATATGCATGGTTTGGAGTGTTTAAAACTATGAGACTAACAGAGCAAGACATGGCTCTTCATTTTGCATTCACCGTTGTAAGCTGAAAAATACTGGGAGTCGAGAGTGGATTTCATGCTCTTTATTCAGCTCATAGTGGTGAGGAGGAATGGAAGTTCCCCCAGAATGTCTGCTTTATATACATTATTTAAACAATGGGCCACACATGATTGGCTAATTCCGGGATTCACCTGTAGGCCAATCAGGTTGCAGATTCACTTCCACCTGGAGCTGGATTGGGTGGCTCCTGTGGACCAATCAGACTGCTGCATTCTGAATCCTATTGTTCTAGGACCAATCAGACTGCTGCCTTTTGGATCCTATTCAACTCAGTACATAACATAAGCCATCGGATATTTCAAGAGCCACATAAAAAAGAGCCTAGATGAACACAACTGTGGGTTTTAAATGCAGCAAATAAAATCCAAAGGAAATATGAACAGGGGCCAACATACTCCACCTCCCCCTTCAATCAATAAGATGTCTTTTATAGCCAATTTATTCTGCTTAAGAAGGGCCCCCATGATTCCTTTTAAGTGAGAACCTCAAACCACCTTCTGTCTGGTTAAGGAATTTTATACTCCCTGAGCCAAAAGGTTCTGTTGCTCTATTACCAACTCAGATTTTCATCTTGCTGGTTTGGTTTTTTTTGAGAGAGAAAGAGACTAAAGAGTTGCTATTTTTTGCCTTTTGTTGCTGGGCCAGTGACTGAAAGTTTAATATCTTGTGAATGTGAATTGTTTCTCTCCAACCAACAACCTCCTATGGGGAGGCAGATTCCTTACAGGTCAGGGCTCCTACTAGTGATGCAGACATACAACTGGTGCAATTTCTTCTGTATGTCAACTGTGCATGGATTGTGCAGAAGCTTTACAGGAGCATAGTCTGCTCTAGTCCATTATTTGGCCACTGTGTTAAATACTGTTCTACTGGGAAAGGTAGCATTGAACATCAAATGGCTTCTGGCATTCCACAGAAGATCCTAAACAGAACCTTATTAAGAAACTTCATCAAGAAGTAAGACAGGGCCGCAAAAGTGAACAGCTGACAATTCAAGAGCCCTCTGGTAAAACATTCCATGATAAGAATAAAAAGTTCATCTATTATATATTTTGGAAAGCGGTTTGTCTCTTTGCCTGTTCTCTATGCATTTGGAAACCTCTTAAGATATTGTAACCAAATGGTTCCAAAGATCAAAGAGTAGGATTTCTCTATAGTTGCATATAATTGGACACTATTTTGAATTATTGGTTTAATATTTGATGTTTGGGCTATTTTGGGAAGAAAGGCAGGATAAAAAAATAACTAATAAAGAAATAAGATGGCAGACTGAGCTTTTCAAAACTGCAAATTTTAATCAAATCATAATCAAAATTTGCACGATGGTGTTTGAAATGAAGGAGCAGTGGTTTTTGTCAGTTTTGTCTAATTGGATGCCATTTTGTATCAAGATGGTGACCCAAATCTTTCAAAACTCTGCAGATTTTAACCACTGATTCCAAAACTGGTATCTTAGAATTCCTGAGCAATGTTATGCACTCTTTGCCAATTCTAATTTGCAATGGGAGAGGAGATACCATATTTTTCGCTCTATAGGACGCACTTTTTCCCCTTCAAAAATGAAGGGGAAATGTGTGTGCGTCCTATGGAGCGAAGACGCCATAGCCCCGCGACCCTCTACCGGCTGGAGAGGTGACACGCAGCTATGGCAGGAGCCTCTTTAGCCGCACGTCACCTCTCCAGCCGGGAGAGCGCGCATGGGGCTAAAGAAGCACCCGGCGACCCTCTTCCGGCTGGAGAGGTGACGCGGGGCTATGGCAGTAGCCTCTATAGCTGCCCGTCACCTCTCCAGCCGGGAGAGCGTGCGCGGGGCTAAAGCAGCCCCCCGCGACCCTCTCCCGGGGCTGGAGTGTGCGGGGCTAAAGAAGCCATAGCCCCGCCACCCTCTCCCAGCTGGAGAAGTGACATGCGACTATGGCAGGAGCCTCTCCGCTGCGCCTTTCCGCTGCTTCTTGACCTGCTCTTTGGGGCTGGTGGTGGGCTTCCCCCAGCCAGCCCCAAAGAGCAGGTCGAAAGGAACCTGAAGCCTTAAACGGCACCTTAAACGGCACCTTGTTTTAGAACGGGAAAACAAGAGGGGGGAAATTCTCCCTCTCTCTGCGCAGAGCCTTCTGCCGCTTCGCTGAAGGGGCGCTGGGCAGAGAGGGGGAGAATTTTTTTTTCTTGTTCTCCCCCCTCTAAAACAAGATGCGTCCTATTGTCCGGTGCGTCCTATGGTGCGAAAAATACGGTACTTATTTCAACCAAAACACAAACACACACAGACACACACACACACACACACACATAGAAAGAGAGAGAGAGAGAGAGATTATGTCAGGCCACTTATGAGGCACCAATGTACTTGGATCAACGGCACCTTGAAGTGTGGTTCATTCCTTCTGGATCTGGCAATGACTCTGTTGTTAGTTTTGGAAACACAAAAAGGGGAACTAGTGCATAAAGAAATGACTGTGTTCATGTTGGTAGTTACTCAGACAGAAAGAGCATGTCACTGGAAGACAGCAAGCTTTTTGGTAAAGGGATGGACTGCCAAAATCTGGCAGCTTGCCTTGCCTGAGAAGCTTACACAACATTGCAGAGCTAGCAGAGGACCTAAAGTGAAGGACAAATCTGCAGATACTTGGATGCCTTGCCTAATGTATATTGGCAAAGGTACCCCAGCATTGATCCCACCTTCAGCACATAAAGAGAGGTGTGGCTGCACATTTGTAATGCTTTAATGTGTTGCAATGGAAGTGTGAACTCAAAGTGGAAAATAGGTAACGGGACAAGAGCATCAGTACTCCAAAGTTTGTTGGAAGTTGTTAAGAGTTCATTATTGTAATACAGAATAAAAATACAAATCACAAAGTTTAAAGTACCATATTTTTCGCCCTATAGAATGCACTTTTTCCCCTCCAAAAATGAAGGGGAAATCTGTGTGCGTCCTATGGGGCGAATGCAGGCTTTCGCTGAAGCTTGGAGAGTTTTTTCCTTTATTCCCCCCCCCCCCAAAAAAAACTAGGTGTGTCCTATGGCCCGGTGCGTCCTATGGGACGAAAAATACGGTACCTCCATGACAAAGGGAGCCGAGTATATCACACTAACGGTGAAAAATATTTTACCCTTGCCCTTTTCTTCACCAACAGACTGCTAAAGTTCATTCTCTCGTGCTCATACAGGGCTTATTGACCCTTCCCTTTTGCCCTGCTCTTCCCAGGAATAGGTTCCCACTTTAAAGCTCCATGTCTGAGTGTTGGGGTTTTTATGCTCCGGTGCTTTCCCTGCAAAAACCTGCTCTTTAGCACTCACTCAGAGCAAACATCGATTTGCGTTTTCTACTGACTGCTGTTTGCTCCGATTTAGCTTTGCAGTGAGGGTTTTCACAGGGAAAGCTGCAGAGACAAAAAAGGGGCATTCGGACACAGAATTTTAAAGCGCGGATGGTGCCTGGAAAGAGTGAAGGAAAAGTGTGAATAAACCCTCTTGCACACCCAGGAGGCAAAACAGTTGAGTAGTTATGCAAGAGAGATTTTGAACTCTGCCAGAAGAGTGGGTAGCTTCTTATTTGCTTTATCAACAGTGTTGAGTTAGCACTTTCCATGCCTCATGCCACTGCTCCTAGTCAGCCAGGATCACCATCCTTCTAATCTTCCTTTGCTCCTTAGCTCCTGGAGGGGGAGAAGTGGCTGATGGGCCGAGAAAGGGTGCAGGAGGCTTCTTGGGATCGGGCCTTCCAGCTCACTTGAGAAGGTTGTGGGGTTTGGAGCAGAAACTGGTGTGCTGTAGTTCAAATGCATATGTATTCAAAGTGCTTGGCTTATGAAGACCTCTGCATGGCGTACCTTACACACACAGGTTTACACTAGCATTCTGCTGGAGCTAATGGGGTACCATGTACAGATTTTTTAAAAAGTGATTTTCGTTTCATTACACAAATATTGGGAGTTTACATCCTAGTTATGCTCAGGAACTTGAGTGTGTTTGAACCCCTTTTTTAAAGCTACATTGCAGAATCCAAATTTAGAACTGAGGTCAAATAATTCATGTTTTGGGTTGGTGTTTACTTTTTTTTTTAAGTGCTCTATTAAAGGTGAGATGTAAGTGGATTTAGTCTGTATGTATTGGAGGGTAGGGGTTGCTGTGGAATTTATGCCTTTCAATTTTTGTCTGTAGCCAAATTTTTGTCATATACCCTTTGTATGCTATAATATATTAGCAAACTGTGAATACACCATTCACAATTTAGTTGGGGGGGGGGAGAGAAAGTGGCTCGTGACCCTGCCTTCTCCCCATGGTTCAGGCTCTCACCCATTCACCATGCTGTGGTTGGAATTCATTATCTCCTGCAGTACCTTAATTTCATTAAGAAGAAACGGCACAAGTTTAAAAATAAAGAAGACATTGGGAGAGAAGGCACTGGTTATGGATGTGTTGAGACTTTGCTGGTTTGGGAGCAGCAGTGAGGGGATCCGACAGGAAAAAGAGGGCACTTGCCTGGGGACAGAGCTGCTTGCCTCCCTTGGGTGTTCAGAAGGTGGGGGGCCCAGAGAGCTGCAAGGAGAAGCTGCCACTTAATCAGAAGACAGGAAAAGTGACAAAAATAAAATTGCAGCCAAAGACAGGAGACAGGTTCTCCTTTTCTCCCCCGCCTCTTGAACAGCAATCAATCAAGCCAAGCAAGTTGCTCTGAGCAACAGGGCAAAGGATAGGGAAAGACGTGTGCAAAGTGGCGATAGATTTGTCTTCCCTAAAGGTCAGTGCACACCCAAAACACACACCTCTTTCAGAAGTCAGAAGGGTGGCACTAAGGCTGTCTCCACTTGAGAAGAATGCACTGCTCTTCTTTTTTAAAAGGTCAAAAAAATTATGATATGGGAAAAGTTGACAGAACCAGGGGTGGGGGTGGGGAGAAAGTATGGCCGTGTGTCATATGGATACCTCACGCAAAGCGAATGTACAAACCATGGCTCTTGAACATTAAAACACTAGTGTAGCAATTCCCTCAGTCTACTCATTCAACGGGACGCGGGTGGCACTGTGGGTTAAACCACAGAGCCTAGGACTTGCTGATCAGGTCGGCGGTTTGAATCCCCGCGACGTGGTGAGCTCCCGTTGTTCGGTCCCTGCTCCTGCCAACCTAGCAGTTCGAAAGCACGTCAAAGTGCAAAGTAGATAAATGCGGGAAGGTAAACTGCATTTCTGTGAGCTACTCTGGTTCGCCACAAGTTGCTTAGTCATGCTGGCCACATGACCCGGAAGCCAGCTCCCTCGGCCAGTAAAGCGAGATGATCATGCAACCCCAGAGTTGTCCGCGACTGGACCTAACGGTCAGGGGTCCCTTTATCTTTACCTTTACTCATTCAGCAGAAAGAGGTGATGAAGTCTGGACAGAAGGCTTCATGCGGTGGAATATCATTTTTAGAATGCTTCCCCACATAAAAGAAAAGAAAGCCAGAAGAAATGAGAATTTGTGGAGATATAAGGTAGGGGCTAGAATCTGCTGTGAGGATTGTATTTCTCTTTTCTGTCAGGAATATCCACTGCAAGCAACCTCAAATGATGTGGCCTATTTCACCAAGGCTTTACCACCTCTTTTATTTTCATGTGTAGATCCAGCCTGAAGTCTAGAGTTTACAGAATGTCTATGTAGACAACTTAGCCTGCTTACACACTATACCTTTAGAGCATATTCAAAGCACATTCCCTCCCTCAAAGAATTATGGGCACTGTAGTTTGTTAAAGGGTTGCTGGGAACTGTAACTCTGTGAAGGGGTAAACTAGAGTTCTTGGGAGGGGAAAATGAGCTTCAAATGTGCTTTGAAGGTATAGCATGTGCAGCCTATGGCTATTCCATATATAGCTTGAAATCTTCAGTTCCTTCAGCTCAGTTACTCTAGTATGATGAGGTATGAACAGCCTCTCTCTCCTTACCTCAGTTCCCATTCCCCAAGTGTGATGCCATCACTTAATGGCTGAGCAAGATCAGCTCCTCCCTTCTAGCATGAAGATAACCCATTCGGTGTGTACCAGTTGCTTGACAAAAACACCTAATTGTGTGTGGGCCCTGAACACCCTTTTCACCCCTCAGAAGTGCACGTGTCTTCGGGGGGAACGGGGAGAATGAATGAAGTCACCTAAACTGAGTTTTTCCCTGATCACATGCTGTGTGGTCTTGAGTTACACTACATGTCAATGGGGAACTGGAGTAGAGGGGGACAAGTACACACTTTCAGTACAAGAATTAGGGTGTCTTCAACAAATTTGATTAAGGTGCATATAGGAAGGAGGTAGTTCAAGGGGGATGACTTAATCCTTAATTAATTAATTAATGTAAGGTGGAGAAGACTGAATGCATCAATACTTTTGAGAAACATGCATGCCGTAACAGTCAGAGATAAGATGAGAGACTCAGGCAAGGTCGGCTACTTCCCCTGTGATCCACCAATGCTTGTGCTTGGAAGAAAAATGTGGGTGTTCCTTTGCTCCCTCTCCCAATTTTCCATGATATTGCAGGGTCCGTATTTGCTACTTCCCAGCTGGCTTTTCTCCATGCAGATGAGTGTAAGGAAGCAGTCTCTGCACGACGGAAACACAACATAACCTCCTGCAAGCACCATGAATTGGAATAGACAGAGATATGCAACGACTTGACAGTATATGCGACAGAACTGTCACTTTTGGGAAAGGCCTGTGCAAGCTTCCAGGTCAGGTGAGTATCTAGCAGAGGCAAGGCTCAAGCGCCAAGCATACTTGAGATCCAGCTGGTTCCCTCAAGCTCCATCCCAAAGAGGGTTAGCTTAAATGTTCAAGACAAGCAAAGGATTGTTAGGTGGAAGGAGGAGAAAACAACCTCTGCTCAGCTAGACCCTGGGCTATTTTGCACTTTGCAAATGAATAGACATCAGACAAAGTCAGGTACTGTGTTGTCACGGGGATTAAGTTATTTATTTTACATCACATTGGCTCCATTTAAACAGGGACAATTTCCCCTGCTGCCAACCATGCCCAAGCAGGAAGGAGCCTAGTGGAGCCATTAGTTTAGAGTCTTGGTACAGCATTAGTGAAACTTGGGTTATCTTGGCTCTTTCTCTTGTCACATCCCTTCAGAAGGGACAGTCTGTTATTGTTTCTTTCTGGAAAACTGTTAATTCGCACATTTACAGGTTCAGAAAGAATGAATGAGAAGAGGCAGAAGCAAGGCAGACCCCAGACCTGGAGGCTAATAAGCTTGGAGGTAAAATTGTCACCTACCCCACTGAAAAAGTGTGTGCGTTTGTGCACCCACCCACCCAACACGTGCATGGTGTCTGACTTCATTTTACTATACTATATCTTCCCTAGGATTGCTGAAGCTATCCAATTATTAGTTTTCTTATGGGGAAATCAATATAAAAGCTGAAAAAGCAGAAAAACGGAGTACAATACATGTAAAGATATTAAGATTTTTACCTCCAGGGTGTAATGAGAAAGATGAAAATGACAAGAGGAAGTGTGGACAAAAAGAATTTGAAAAAGATGGGAAACAGATTCTTTCTTTCAATTCCTCTATGCATTATTCCAGTTATAAGCAAGACATATTTAAAACACATACGCAGTGTGGTACAGGAGTCAGAGTGTTGGGCTTGTTGGTGGGAAACAAAACGCTGCATTGGCCTGAATATAAGCTGCCCTTTCCCCCCCATGTTCCGACTGTGAAAAGTTAAAATGTGGCTTATACTCGGAGCCAAGTGCCGACACCATCTTGGGGAGCGGGGCACTGAGCGCTGGAAACCCATCCCCATCCCTAGTTCAGGGCAGTAGTGCTAGGAGGCAGGCCACACCTGCAAATAAGCCTTAAATTTTAAAGGTGCAGCTTATTTGCTGGTGCGGCTTATAGTTGGGCCAATATGGTACCCACCACAACTGGGTTGCCTTGGGCACGTCACTTGCCTGTACCCAGAAGACTTTGACTTTCATGGATGGAAAGGCTTCACACATCCATTGAAGGCTTTTGACCCAGTGGAGAGAGCCCACCGACAGGGATGGGGAAGCTGCCTTTGCCGATTTTCCCCTTCCCCTGCAGTCTCTACCACCATTGGCCCCATTGTTTCAGAGGGTTCCATATCGCCTCAGACCAGAATCAGACAGCAGCAGCCTCATGCCTTTTGTGATGAGAGCAGCAGCCCCACAACTACTTTTCCCTCTCTGTCCATGTCCGTTACTGCAAAACATGTGGTGACCTCTCACTCTGCTGTGTATTCTCTTGCTCCAATTCCACGTGAAGGGGCAGGGGAACTCAAAGTGACATCCTGCAATGTATTTTGTAAGGCTAGTTATTATGGGGTAAGAGAGAAAGCGGTGGCAACAGAAGGGCTGCTGCTTTGGAGCTCTTGCGATGTCTCTTTCTGTCCCCACCTGACTCATCAAGGGTCTGGGAACCAAACCTTATGAGGAACGGTTGAAGGAGTTGGGTATGTTTAGCCTGGGAAAGAGGAGACTGAGAGGAGATATCTAAAGAGCTGTCACAGGGGAGAGGGAGAAAGCTTATTTCCTGCTGCTCTGCAGAGTAGGACTCGAACCAATGGCTTTAAGTTACAAGAAAGGAGATTCCGACTAAACATATGGAAAAACCTTATGATGGTAATAGCCGTTCCGACAGTGGAGCAGTCTCCGTCAGGAGGTTGTACTCTCCTTCCTTTTTAGGCAGAGGTTGGATGGCCATCTGTCATGGATGCTTTAGCTGAGATTCCTGCATTGCAGAGGGTTGGACTAGATGACCCTTGGGTCCCTTCCAACTATGATTCTATGATTTTATGATTGCTGTGAGGCTAAGGCCTATCACTTCAGTCATCAGGTGGAGGTTCAAATGACTGAATGCTCCACTGTAACTCCATGTAGAAAGCAAGAATTGAGAGTCTAGGCTACAGCCCTTCTTGCTGACATTCTACTTTTTCTGCAGAAGGAATTCAGCATGGGCCCCACCCTAAGTCTGAAATGGCATCGCACAGGCACAAATTTGACACCTTTATGAGTATAAGGCCTAAATTAAGGTTACCAGACGTCCCTGTTTCCTGGGGCCAGTCCCCAGATTTACAAATCAGTCCCCATACAAAACCAACTGAGTTGATAAGTGTCCCCGGATTCATTGAAAAAAATCTGATAACCTTAGCCTAAATGGCTGCTCTTGAGTTCCTCAGAGAAAAAGCAAGATAAAAAAATTAACATAAATATGCTACTTTGTAGCTCTGAGGAAGTTATTTCAGGGTGTGTGTTTTTAAGCCTACAGTTCTGTTGACTATTTAAAGCAAATTATCTGTTAGGGATTCATTTGCCACTTGTACCCGTGTTGGTTTATTTTTGGATTTTCACCCGTGCCCCGCCACTTCAAATAATGTAGACCACGGTGTCCAAGCATGAAATGCTATGCTTTGCATTTTTACAATCTTCTTTACAAGGTGCATCCCAGAAGCAGAGCTACATTCCCATTAGTTCTGGTGGCACTTATAGAAAGAGCAATGATTTATTAGGCAAATGAGACAGCCAGGCCTAGCTGACTGCATAAGAACATATAAGTGTGTGAGCAGAATGCTTTAAACTCTGTAGGTGGATGTGGGAGAAACTGGGGGAAGGAGCTTACTCCCAGAACAGTCATTTGCTATATAAATTTGCAGTCATTTGCTATATAAATATATGCACCAATTGTAGCTCTCCCTTGAGATCTTGAACACCATATCCAAAGCAGAACTTCATGCATCTTATACAATTGTTTAGTCGTTTAGTCGTGTCCGACTCTTCGTGACCCCATGGACTAGCACACACCAGGCACTCCTGTCTTCCACTGCCTCCCGCAGTTTGGTCAAACTCATGTTCGTAGCTTCGAGAACACTGTCCAACCATCTCGTCCTCTGTTGTCCCCTTCTCCTTGTGCCCTCAGTCTTTTCCAACATCAGGGTCTTTTCCAGGGCATCTTCTCTTCTCATGAGGTGGCCAAAGTATTGGAGCCTCAGCTTCACGATCTGTCCTTCCAGTGAGCACTCAGGGCAGATTTCCTTAAGAATGGATAGGTTTGATCTTCTTGCAGTCCATAGGACTCTCAAGAGTCTCCTCCAGCACCATAATTCAAAAGCATCAATTCTTCGACGATCAGCCTTCTTAATGGTCCAGCTCTCACTTCCATACATCACTACTGGGAAATCCATAGCTTTAACTATACAGACCTTTGTTGGCAAGGTGATGTCTCTGCTTTTTAAGATGCTGTCTAGGTTTGTCATTACTTTTCTCCCAAGAAGCAGGTGTCTTTTAATTTCGTGACTGCTGTCACCATCTGCAATGATCATGGAGCCCAAGAGCTTATACAATACAGCTTTGTAATTATTCAGAGGCGTAAGCGCCTTCTTGAAATATATGGTACAAGTACTAAGTTGAAACCTTCTGTAAATTCAGAAACAGGGGTGGGCCCAAGGTGGATCAGGATCTACTGGCAGAACTCACAGCAACTTCTGGAAAACTGGCAAGGATTTCCGACTCCCAATAGCAAATGTCTATCCCCACTTCCAACTGCTAAAATGAAAAAAAGTTATTGGGGCGGCAGTAACCAGAATTGGAGTTTTGTGTAGAAGGTCTGTAAGCTTTATTATGTTTCTGTTCTTCTAAAAAATTCCTGGGCTCAGAATTCTTTAATTCTAAGTGTATGTCTTTGGCACCAGGTTCCAGTTGACAGGTATAAGAGTTCAGAGCAGGGGTGGAGAGGGGTATCAGATTATGCAAATCTGAAATCTACCCACTCCTTATACATATTTTAAAAACTGTGTTCCTCTTTGTATTTCAAAAAAGAACTCAATTCACGGGTGGGGAGCCTCTTGCCTGTGAGTCAGTTTTGACCCAATAGGTCTCCCCATGTGACCCACGAGGCTGCTTTGGGCGAGACATGGCCACCTGCCCTCATACATTATGTCAGGTGTGGGGCAGGAAAGGAGGGTGCTTGGTCAACAGGGACCTTGTGCACTGCTTCCCAAACATCCAACAACCAACTGAAGCTTCTTCAGCCCTGTGTTCTGTGATTCTCTTTTGGAAAAGCACTATTTGTAGTGCTGGATCAAAACAAAATTTTTAATAGAAAACCCTCCACTACCAGCTGCTGGCTAGATTGAATTCCCTCTACACAGCCGCATAATTAAAGAAGCCCAACACCTTGTGAGTTTACAGCTCTGTGTACATGTATTTAGCTAAACCCCATTGATTATAAGGTACTTTCAAAACCGAGACAATTTAAATTCCCTTCCACTACGAGAGTTGTTTGGATTTGGCCTCAGTGGGTTTTCAGGCAAAGCAGAAGGATTTTTCAGCCACTTCCTCATCTAGTGCAATTCTTGCAAGCATCATCTGAACAGATTTAATGTTTTAAAATTTCATGTTTCTCTGTGCCACTTTTGTGTCATTACTTCTGAATTTCCCATGAGACTCAATACCATTCTGGCAATCTAAATACTGGTCTTCAAGCAGCTACTAAAACCTGGTGGGGAGAATGTACTGCATATCCAAATCGGCACACAATTCTGAGATGAGTTGTGTGTCAAGTGTAAAGGAGAGAGCCTCTTCTTTGCATTATATGATGGTTTCTTTACATAAATAAATCAGAGCAGAGTTACAATAACCAGCAAGGGAATATAGAAGACAAAGGGCTCTCGAAAGGCAACAGAATTGTGTGTTAATGGATTTTTAAGTTATGAGTTTGAGGCAAACAATTTCATTCCACTTGCAAAGAATGATGCTTTCTGTCACCCAAATGATGCAGAATGAAATGCATTTTTAAGCATGCCTCCAAGGATTATTGTTGGGCTTTTGTTTTTACACCAAGGTGAATAGTAAAGATCGAAGTGAAAGGGTTATTTACAGGAAATGCCTAAGAACGTAGGAAGAGCCCTGATGGATCAGCCCAAAGGCCCACCGAGTCCAGCATCCTTTTCCTCACAGTGGCCACCCAGATGCTTAAGGGAAACCCACAACACATAAGCACAGTTTCACTCTCTTACTCATGTTCCCCAGCCACTGGTATTAATATGCACAAGAGACCATACACAAAGACCAGAAGAGGGCTGAATCTACATTGGTCCCAACCCTCTTTGGTGCTCTTTGGGACCTGTAACATATTAGGGATTTGGGAGAGGGGGGTGAGATTGAGCTATGGTCAAGTACGGGAAAAATTATGGAAGCCTCTCCTGACGGAGATGAAATTAATGTTTAATTCCACAGTCTCCCCACCACAACTGCCACCACCAAACATTTCCCAAGGAAATGAAAAACATTTCTTTGCAAGAGTATATATATATATATATATATATATATATATATATATGCTGCAAAAGAGAGCCAGAAAACCTGAAATGTTACAAGTGGTTTGAGAGAACAATTATTTAACAGCCAGTGTCACTAAAGCAATCATATGGTTTTGCAATTAGCCACATGGATCCCATTATAATATTAGCAATATAAATGGAGACTCCTGCACATTCCAGTCAGACCTGCAAATCTTTTATAGACTAACCACAGGAACAGTTAAAATGTATTTGCAGTGTTGTATTTGGCAGGCGGACATCAAAGAAGAGGAGTGCTATAAAAGGCTTTGAACTCTCAAATATTGCTTCTATCCAAAAGCAAAGGCTGCTTTTACTGGATGCCCATGAATCAAAGCCAGGGCTGTTTTAATTTTAGCTAGGGGAAGAAACACCATTATTATCACTAGTGAAGGGTAGCAAAGAAAAGCCTTCAGTGCTAGAACATGCAGTGAACCATACCTCATATTCCGATTCCAGAGTCACTTTATTCTTCTTGATTCTTTCTGCCAGAGCTGGATCAATCTGCCAAGTCAAAAAGACCAGAAAATATCAATCAAACACTGTACATTTAAGTTTCAAAAAAACATTCAAAACAGGAAATATCCCCTCCAGTCTGTTGCAGTGTGCTGTTCCTCTGCATAGGAGAAGAATCAAGAACTGCATTTCCAATTGGCTCTTTGTCACAGTAGATTCTGGCAATATCTCTGAAGCAGAGAGACTTCTGCAAAGAATGCTCCACTTAAAATCCACAGCCTTTCACCTTGATGGTACTACACCTTAAGTCTAAAGAACTGTAGAAGGGAAAAGATGATCTGCATATGAAAAACAGATCATTGAAGATGTCTCTCATACATTTTCATTCATAAAGTAGGAAACTGGGACATGTACACAATTACCTCTCTCTTCTAAAAATGAAAATGAACTCCTTTAGTTCAGTTTTGATCACAAACTAAACAATTTAAGATTGCAAGAGGCTTGCTTGAACTCGGTGTCTCAGAATGGATCACACCAGGAATATGAATGCAAGAACCCTCCCTTTGGGAATCCACCTTGGAAACTGCAGACTGGCATTCTAGAGACTTGGAAGAAAAGCCCGGCTCTCACATTCAAACACAGCGCTAATGAAATTCAAACAATGAACCGACCATTCGGATTTATCTCCAACGTCTCCTAGGGCTGAATAGTTCCTTTTAGCAGCACAGTGCTCATTCAGATTTGGTTTCCCTTGGAAGGACGTCACTAGAGGCTTATGCTATTTTGTAATATTTTATTTATATACAGGTTGAACACAGGTGAAGTCACAGCTTGACCCTCCAATGGACAGCTAAATTGGATCTTCACAGAGAGGCAGCCCTATCCCCTGATGCACTTAGCTTACAGAATCTTAAAACCTAAGTCTCTCTATTGATCATAGTCTCCGACTCAAATTACAGTTTACCAAATTACATTGTCCTTAGCGAAGAATGGGGGACATGCTATCTTTTCAGGTATTTCCTAGCCATTCTGAAGAATTAAGTTAGATTGTCCAACAGTTAGCTCCAAGAAAAGCCCACCACCACCAGAATACCTCTCAGGCTTGTTCTTGTTGTTTAGTCATTTAGTTGTGTCCGACTCTTCGTGACCCCATGGACCAGAGCACGCCAGGCACTCCTGTCTTCCACTGCCTCCCGCAGTTTGGTCAGACTCATGTTTATAGCTTCGAGAACACTGTCCAATCATCTCGTCCTCTGTCGTCCCCTTCTCCTTGTGCCCTCCATCTTTCCCAACATCAGGGTCTTTTCCAGGGAGTCTTCTCTTCTCATGAGGTGGCCAAAGTATTGGAGCCTCAGCTTCAGGATCCGTCCTTCCATGAGCACCCAGGGCTGATTTCCTTAAGGATGGATAGGTTTGATCTTCTTGCAGTCCATGGGACTCTCAAGAGTCTCCTCCAGCACCACCTCCCAGGCTTAGCAAGTTCAAAACTCTCAGACATTGCCTTAAACTAGGGTATCCCAAACATTTGGGACATCTAGTAGCATATCGTACAGCACAGATGCTCTTTCTCTGGTCAGTGCTTTATTGCCATTAGTTTTGAAAAGAACTTTAGGGACCCGTGAGTACTCTTCAAGTTCACTGTCTGGAGCCAGTCTCCCCCTGAGCCTCTAGCAATAGTCAACAGTATGTTGTGGGGCAGAGATGTGCTATTTTCAAACACATCTGTGATCCTGACAATTCCATCTTGGTCTCAATAAAGGAGAGAGAGGACATCTGTGCTTAATTCCCCTTCCAAATTGTCACCTTAGAGCTAGAATACAACTATGATAGGTAGTTATATTTAGGAACCACTGCCCTACCCACATGTGACTCAGTAGGTGAAGGATGACAGACTCACAGCAAGGAACGAGGTGATTTATTTATTTATTTATTTATTTATTATTTAAAAGACCAGATTTTGGATAGGCCTAGGGGGGCACAAATAAAATTTTGTTATTACAGTGGGGTACCTATGGGAGCAGTTAAACTTTTTTTTAAAAAAAAAAGGATGAAAGACAAAGCTCGTGAGCACAGAACATTTTAAATAAGGAAATTTGCATATACTACTGCTATATATACCTTATGATAGTTAAATCTCCACAATGGCTCATTTTGCTCCAAGAATAATCTAGTTTCAAAGCAAGATCTGAACTGCATAAATGCAACTCTCTGTTTTCAGAAAGAATAAAGAAGGAAGGGGGAGTAAGACTAGCACAGAGTGCAGGTCTCCAAAGCAGACTGGCAATGTCAGTTTCATTCAGCAATCAGAAATAAGAGAAAAGATCCTTTGATGTTTAAGGATCCCCACCCCCACGCCTGCTTAGGACACTATTTCTATCAACCACTGCAGTGAATTCATTTCTGTGTTGCAGAAACATTTCATACCCACTATGTATTTATAGATACAATTTCTGGGCCAAAGGACTGAGATTCACAGTAAAAGAAAATCTGCTTTGTCTAAGGCCTCGCCTCGCTGATTTTGACCCCATAACATATTACAAAAAAGTAGAAGGAAACATGACTTTGGAGGTCAACTGTGTGCCTAAGTTCCTAACCAGATCCCTCAGCCCAAGACGTTTTAGTGGACCTTGGACTGTTGTCAGGTAAAACTGGCCACATTCTACCCAGAGGTTGGCAATAACTGAACAAATGTTTGTACTGCAGGATTTTATGGGCTACAAAACTAATTTACACTGCTAGACAGTTCCAGTACATTTAGAACAGTTGTTTTCACCCCAGAAATAATTATTTATAAACGGTACTGTTTACAAACGGAGATCCCTTTCCTGTCATAACCCACCAAGTATAAAATGAATTCAGCTTTCATCCTGAGAGGGGAAAAGAAGTTAATTTCTTTCCTTGTCCCGGCATCAATCATGAAAGGAAGCATACACGGTGAATCCTAGGTTCCAGCTGAGGTTGCTTTTACTGTGTGCTTTTTAACTCAAGGCTTGAATCTGGGGAACCTCTCAGATAATTGCGTCTATGTAGGCGGCATTGACATGGTTGAAGAGAATGGATTCAGGAGACTATAAATTAGCCGATCAATTTATTGAGTCTAAAGGTAAAGATTATCAATTCACATATCCACTCTTGATCAATGCAATATCGGAGACAGAGCATGCCCAATACCTACCATTATTTGCAACCACCAGGAAACAATCATCTCATTTTGCAAAGCTTTTAGCTTCCTTTTGGTTATCTTCCCCCAAAGCAATAGAAATTGCCCAGCAGGCAAAAGTGGCCCTGCCATCTCCCCTTCCTTTTGATATGTTGCCATATCCAAATAGGAGAATAGTTGCACACCAGTGAAGACTTTCACTAGTATGACTATGTCTCGAGTCTGTCCTGCCGTTGATTCTAGTAGGTGTTTTTCCTTATGTCTTTCATAACCTCCTCAAGGATTTACCAATTTTTTCGTTTTGCCTTAGAGCAGGCGTGGGGAATCTTTTCCAGATCGCAGGCTGGATCCTCACCTTCCCCAACTCCTGACAAAGCCTCTGCCATCAGATGAAGACTTTACTTTGCCCAGGGGGTGGATTTCAAACTGCAAACCCTACTTTTGGAAGGAATTGCATATTTACTTGCTCCATACCTTACAATGTATATGGTGTCAGGTGTAGGGCAAGTGGGTGTGGCTTGGGGGAAATGACCCTGTGGGCCAAATTAAGGCTGCTGTTAGGCCCATGGGCTGGTGGTTCCCCACCACTGTTTTATATAGCACACCCATTTTCACATTCATTCATAAAGCATCAAAACGTGCTCTGAATTTTGTGTTCAGAATACAATACAACCCACTCCCTCGTGGGTTTCTGCATTCCCCCATTTTCAGTGATAAATAGCAATGGCTAAATGTGGTCTTTAAACTGCCTGCACAGTGAGGTCTTAAATACAAGTTTAATCTTCCAAAAGACACTCCATATCATTTTCACACTCTCATTCAATAGAATTTTACTAGCTGTCAGTAGCTATCCCAAATATTCATGATATAATGTTCAGAACATCACTTCTATTATCTGTTCAGGAAGCAAGTAAAGGAGTTAAAATTGTTTGTGAAGTACAGGATGAATTGTTTTTCCACTACCCAAGTCCTCCAAGGGAAAAAGAAGGGCAAGCCTTGGAATGTGTCCTAAATGTTAACAAATTCCACAGTGCATCACCTTTCTCTGGTCACGCTCAGCTACAGAACTTATCCAACTCCCTCGTGTTAAGCTATGAAGTCTAGCCTGTGTGAACCTATTGCACCTTTCTGTGCATTCGTTTCATGGATTTCTTTCTTACCTCAGCTATATATGGAAAAAGAAAAAGCAAGCAACCCCTAAGGCATCCCACTACACATACTCAAATGACTGTAAAAAAATAAAATCAATGCTTTACTCTGAAAAGATGTAAGTAGCAGAGGCTTCTCCTCCTGTCCAACTTTTCCCCCTCACTCTCAGCCACCTGTTTGCTTCTTGTCTTTCATGTGCCTGGGATCTGGGCTCTGCCACTCTACAAGGGGAAGAGAGATCTGAATAATACCACCAATATGTGTGTAATTTTAAATGATTAAATTTAAATAGCAATTATTTATTTAACTAATACACATATGTGACAATTTACCCTATAATGTTTCATATTTGTATATGAATTTATTTATGTATCATTATTTGTTATCCTGCCCTTCAGGTCTACAACTCCTACAGCTTGCAGTCCAATTAAGAACAAATAAACAACCAAATAATATCAATTTAAATGAGTATCAAAATAAAATAAAATAAGCTCACTGAAGTAACACTGGTTTTGGCCTATGTGGTCATGGAAATCGCAGGAGCCAGCACAATGAAACCCACTAGTGCGCTGGGTTCCCCCCTCATTCCCCATGTGCCCCCCGATTGGCTCGGGGTGGTCAGGAGTGCCCCCGTAACAGTGCATGGAGGTAGGAGAGGAAAAACTGTTCCGTCCATGTTTGCACTGATGAATGATTGCCTTAGAACAAGGGTAGGAAACCTAAGGCCCGTGGGCTGGATGCGGCCCAATCGCCTTCTCAATCCAGCCAGCGGACGGTCCGGGAATCAGTGTGTTTTTACATGAGTGGAATGTGTCCTTTTATTTAAAATGCATCTCTGGGTTATTTGTGGAGAATAGGAATTCATTCTCCCCCCCCACAAAAAAAATATAGTCCGGCCCACCACATGGTCTGAGGGATGGTGGACTGGCCTGTGGCTGAAAAAGGTTGCTGAAACCTGCCTTAGAACAATGTTGAACTCCGTCTGATATCTGAGAAAAGGGGAGAAGAATGTGAAATTCAGAAAATTCTGCAGAGAACGGAAATCAGTAACAGATGTGGGTGCAAACAAATTGGAGTGGTGCAGAATGAGAAAGGAGAAGTGTTACAGAGGAGAAATAGAAAAGGAGGGGTGGTTAACAGAAGGAAGAGTTCAAAGGAAGCCGTGGGGGTGCAAAAAAAGAAGAGAGCATGCACTGTGGGACACAGTTAGTGAAATGATGTGCCCCTCTCAAATTAACAGTGAATGTAAAAGAAGCGCTTGGTTCAGAGCAGTAATTCCCAACCTTTATTTTGGCCATGCCTCACCAAAGCATCTCTAAAATCGTGATTGCCCACCCCCACCCCGGAGACATATAATTCTTATTATTCAAAAAGTGAGCTCCTATTCACATGGAGGAAGCCTAAAAGGCTATTCACTGTTAATAACTCATTCTCAAATTGCCCCCCTTAAAAATAAATTTGCCCCCCTGTGGGTGTGTGCCCTGCGTTGGGAACCACAGGTTTAGAGGAAATAAAATATCCTATTTATCTGGAGCATCCATTTACTACTTTTTCAATTAAAAATTCTGGGGCTGGCATATACTCTATTGTGTAAAAAAGCAGGACTGCTATTGAAAAATGCAGAACTCTTTTGGAACTGGAACTCTGCTGCTGAAGAGCCGGCTGACTCATCCTGAACGTAATGGAGGTAGATAGGGCAGGGGAGTAAGAAAAGTAAGACACCTATGTTTAAAATATTAAAAGACAATTCCTCAAGGTGCCTTTGCAAAGCCTCTTTAATATGCTATACCTGTTCTTTTACAAACCACTTAAATAGCCTGAAGTGCAGGATTTAAAATGAAATGCCCTCGAGGCCTGGGCCGAGAAAGAGGAAATGTTGCATAGTGCAGTGTTTCAAAACTTCCCTTCTTTTCTTCTGTTCTTCAAAAACGGCGTAATTGTATGAAAAATTCACTGACATTTTCTGCTAGGATTTGAAGTCTTTAAAACGTCAAGCATGCATCTTGAAGTCTCATCTACTGCAGTGTCTTTAAAGAGGAAATCTGCTGGGTCATCACAATTATATCTGTAGCATGTGCTCCTAACTCTTTTTTAAAAAAAACAAACCCCAAAACCCCCACCTCTGTAGTTAAAACAATTTTTTTATATATTTTCCAGTCTTCCCATTATTCATGTAGCTGGCCCTACTCTACACTGCAACAGTTTGTTGTCTTTTGACGCTACAATGGCACTGGAGTACCTGGTAACAAATAACTGAGGAGGCTGAAATGACATAATCCAAAGGCCCAGGCCTCCTTGAGTATGTTCAAATAAACAAACAACAATCCAATTCTATCAGGATACAAGTAATTACTGTACAGTATCTAACCAAACACTACTACTACTATTACTACTACGCATCCACAATAAGTTTCAAAATGGTGCTTATGTGGGAGCAACTTGGAAGTCCAATAGGGTTACATACCCTACATATATGTAAATAAATTGTGGAATTTAGTCACAGCCTTTTGGTGATATGTCTAGTGAAATGTTCTTCAATATTTCATTGAAGGTATCAGGTCTTTAAATCAAACTAATTTGCTTTTCCTTGGGGCTTAAATGGCACAGCAATAAAGAAGGATTCACTTCAAGATTCACTAAATACCAGTCAAAGTAACTTCTATACTGACATCTAGTGAACTTCTATAGCAACAAGAAATAACACAAGAATTTTAAGCATTTACTTAGTATGGTACTTTTCATGTTCAAAGTGCTTTACAAATGCTCACTTCCAAATCCTCTGTAGGTAAAATGAGAATGTATGCATTTCTATTACTCTTTTTTATATTTCCAGGAAGCATTTGGATATATATATTTTTTAAATACCATTTTGTTTTTGGAGCTAATATTCCAGTTTCTTGGAAAGTGTCATTAGAAACATCTAGAGAAGTTATGATTCAGTAAATTTGCATTCAAAACATTATTGATAAAATTGCCAACATTGTTATATGTATATTTTTGGACCACTGCATTCTGGCTTTTTCATTTGAGGCTGGCAAAGATTAGGAGTTTTTAGGAATCACAATTAGCCTGACCCGTCATCAATTGCCATGGGTGAAAAGTTGCTATGATGACCACACAGAAAAAAGGACATACTGTACATAATAACCATAAGAGGTACAGTTTCTCATGCAGGTGAAGAAAAGAAAAAGCTGCACCTGCCAACATTCAGTCTTCATATAACCATTTGAAGTACATGTACCAGCATGGATTTACTACACCCTGATGTGGCTAACTACGTTTTACTCAAAGTAAGTAAAGGTAAAGGTACCCCTGCCCGTATGGGCCAGTCTTGACAGACTCTAGGGTTGTGCGCCCATCTCACTTAAGAGGCCGGGGGCCAGCGCTGTCCGGAGACACTTCCGGGTCACGTGGCCAGCGTGACAAAGCTGCATCTGGCAAGCCAGCACAGCACACGGAAACGCCATTTACCTTCCCGCCAGTAAGCGGTCCCTATTTATCTACTTGCACCCGGGGGTGCTTTCGAACTGCTAGGTTGGCAGGCGCTGGGACCGAGCAACGGGAGCGCACCCCGCCGCGGGGATTCGAACCGCCGACCTTTCGATCGGCAAGTCCTAGGCGCTGAGGCTTTTACCCACAGCGCCACCCGCGTCCCTCAAAGTAGACCCATTTAAATGAACGGACCTAAGTTAGTCAGGTCCATTCATTCAAATGGATCTACTCAGAGTATAGCATTGGGTACAACTCCAACATTCTAACCCTGATAATGAGAAGATCGTAACAAACTCATCATCATCGCTTTAGGGACCTTGGCCAAAAAGAGGTATCAAGGAAATATGAAATATACCCCAAATGCGCAGCTGCTTTCATGTGAATATAGAAGGGCTCTTGGTGGTAAGCTAACATATTAAAGCAATTCTGAGAATTTGTCACAAACACATAGTTATATCAGCTGGAACTTTGAGGCCACTTTATCTCATCTAAAAAAATTTCAGCTTCTCTGTATAGAACACAATTTTTGAGCCTCCCCCCGTCATAAGAAGAGCTCTGCTGGATCAGACTGAAGGCCTATCTAGATCAGCATTCTGTTCTCACAGTGACTACCTAGATCTTTGAAAATGAATGGGCCTATCTGTCAATTTTTGGTTTGCTCATGTTCTTATTATTCCAATCTTAAATTTATTTGGGTACATATTTTGGCCAGTTTGAGATATTTTATTTACTTAAAAAGTCTTTATTTATTATTTATTTGCATTTTAGTGTGCATTTCTCATGCACAATTTTACCCAGTATACACATTTTTGCAAGCACCTTCCCTAATATAATGCATTTTTGTACATTTAACGGCACACATTGCCCTAGTACAGACATTTTTGATTGGAGAACTGGATTGCTAAATTCAAGGATAGCTGCGTTTTGTTTACATATTGTTTTGCGATGTGTGAACTGGATGTGTTCACATTAAAATGCAAACCAAATTTCTTCTCCGACCTTACCTATGAGAAGCCCACAAACAGAATACAACCGCAAGAAGAAGAGTTTGGATTTGATATCCCGCTTTATCACTACCCAAAGGAGTCTCAAAGCGGCCAACAACCTCCTTTCCCTTCCTCCCCCACAACAAACACTCTGTGAGGTGAGTGGGGCTGAGAGACTTCAGAGAAGTGTGACTAGCCCAAGGTCACCCAGCAGCTGCATGTGGAGGAGCGGGGAAGCTAACCCGGTTCACCAGATTATGAGACTACCGCTCTTAACCACTACACCACACTGGCTCTCGCAATAGCACACTCTTGCTTGTGATCCCCAGCAATTGTATTCAGAAGCATGCTGCCTCTGATTTTGGAGGTTACCAACATGACTTGGAGATTACATAATGACTAGAAACCTTATCTTCCATGAATCTGTCTAACCCCTCTTTCAAAGCTGTTCAAGCTGGTGGCTGTCAATACATATTGTGGTAGAGAATTCTACTGCTTAACTATGGACTGTGTTAAGAAGTTTTAGGCTAGATGATCTGATCACAGAACATTCAAAAACAACACACACAGCCAGCATTGTTGCCACATTTTCTCCAGCTACTGTTATCATGAGAACGGCTGGAGCTCTATCTATGTACAAGAGCTTGGGCTCATACTAACCCTTCTGCATGTGTCCAAAGAGGGACCACTGTAATTGATTGCATGAAAAGGGAAACTCAGTAAAGCCATAATGTATTTTTACAAAGCGTATCATCCCTTCACTCCTCTCTGCTGTGCTCTCTTAGCTTGGTTCAAAATGAAGGCTCAAATAGAGTCTAAGATTATTCACCAGAAGCAAAGCCATTTCTATCAACATCTAATTTTGCATGAAAGGAAAAACAAAAATTGCAGTATTAATTATGTAACTGCATTAAACCTTCCATCAACTGGGATGTGCAGCAATGAACTAGGCTTGAAAGCAAAATTTATTTAAATTAAGCAAATGACTTTTGTTAGTAGAATTCTGATGAATAACAATAAGCTGCTGTTGTCTGATATGAGCAGAAAGAAAGTATCTGTATCACTCACAAACCTTGCACATGCTAAATTGCGCTTCCAAGTTTTCTTAAAAATAAATAAATAAATTAGGGGGTGCAGCCAAGTTGCCATACTAATGAATTTATTCTCTGCAAATCAACTTACACAGAGAAATTAGCAAAGGTTTATTTTCATTAAACTTGGAATGTAGACCTTATTGGACCTGCTTAACAAGAAGGGAGGGGGGAAATGATCAGTGATCATCATCAATCCCCTGCTGCATGAAGTCACTGCAATTAGTTTACTGAAAAGCCAATTAAATGTAGGAAGCCTGGCTAGACAAGACAAGACCATAGTAGGGTCTGCTTCTGCTTTACTGGGTATTTACTCTATGTCTCTCTTACTCACATACACACGTATCCAATACAGGGCTGTCCACTGCCAATTACCCTATGGAAATATTTCCAAGAGAGAGAGAAGAAAGTAGGGGGAAAGAGGGAATGGGGAAGAAAATCTTTTACATGCAAAAGCTCCCTAGTTCAATCTCCAGCATGTCTAGGTAAGGCTAGGAGAGAATCCTCTCTGAAATCCCGAGGAGCTGCTGCCAGCCAGTACCAGCTGAGTTAGATGGACCAAAGGTCTGAAGTAGGTTCCTAGATTCTATGTAGAATCATAGAATCATAGAATCATAGAGTTGGAAGAGACCACAAGGGTCATCGAGTCCAACCCCCTGCCAAGCAGGAAACACCATCAGAGCACTCCTGACATATGGTTGTCAAGCCTCTGCTTAAAGACCTCCAAAGAAGGAGACTCCACCACACTCCTTGGCAGCAAATTCCACTGTCGAACAGCTCTTACTGTCAGGAAGTTCTTCCTAATGTTTAGGTGGAATCTTCTTTCTTGTAGTTTGTATCCATTGCTCCGTGTCCGCTTCTCTGGAGCAGCAGAAAACAACATTTCTCCCTCCTCTATGTGACATCCTTTTATATATTTGAACATGGCTATCATATCACCCCTTAACCTCCTCTTCTCCAGGCTAAACATGCCCAGCTCCCTTAGCCGATCCTCATAAGGCATTGTTTCCAGGCCTTTGACCATTTTGGTTGCCCTCCTCTGTACACGTTCTAGTTTGTCAGTGTCCTTCTTGAACTGTGGTGCCCAGAACTGGACACAGTACTCCAGGTGAGGTCTGACCAGAGCAGAATACAGTGGCACTATAACTTCCCTTGATCTAGATGCTATACTCCTATTGATGCAGCCCAGAATTGCATTGGCTTTTTTAGCTGCCGCGTCACACTGTTGGCTCATGTTAAGTTTGAGGTCAACCAAGACTCCTAGATCCTTTTCACATGTACTGCTCTCAAGCCAGGTGTCACCCATCTTGTATTTGTGCCTCTCATTTTTTTTGCCCAAGTGCAATACTTTACATTTCTCCCTGTTAAAATTCATCTTGTTTGTTTTGGCCCAGTTCTCTAATCTGTCAAGGTCGTTTTCAAGTGTGATCCTGTCTTCTGGGGTGTTAGCCACCCCTCCCAGTTTGGTGTCATCTGCAAATTTGATCAGGATGCCCTTGAGTCCATCATCCAAGTCGTTGATAAAGATGTTGAATAAGACCGGGCCCAAGACAGAACCCTGTGGCACCCCACTAGTCACTCTTCTCCAGGATGAAGAGGAACCATTGATGAGCACCCTTTGGGTCCGGTCAGTCAGCCAGTTACAAATCCACTGAGTGGTAGCATAGTCAAGTCCGCATTTTACCAGCTTTTTTACAAGAATATCATGGGGCACCTTGTCAAATGCCTTGCTGAAATCAAGATAGACTACATCCACTGCGTTCCCTTCATCTACCAGGCTTGTAATTCTGTCAAAAAATGAGATCAGGTTAGTCTGACATGACTTATTTTTCAGAAATCCATGCTGACTATTGGTGATCACAGCATTCCTTTCTAGGTGCTCACAGATTGTTTGCTTAATGATCTGCTCCAGAATCTTCCCTGGTATTGATGTTAGACTGACTGGGCGGTAATTATTTGGGTCCTCTCTTTTCCCCTTTTTGAAAATAGGGACAACATTTGCCCTCCTCCAGTCTGCCGGGACTTCGCCTGTTCTCCAGGAATTCTCAAAGATGACTGCCAGTGGTTCTGAGAACACATCTGCCAGTTCTTTTAATACTCTTGGATGCAGTTCATCTGGCCCTGGAGACTTGAATACATCTAAACTAGCCAAGTATTCTTGTACTATCTCCTTAGTTATTCTGGGCTGTGTTTCCTCTGCTGAATCATTACCTCCAAATTCTTCAGGTCGGGCATTGTTTTCTTTATCGGAGAAGACTGAGGCAAAGAAGGCATTGAGGAGTTCAGCCCTTTCTATGTCCCCTGTTTGCATTTCACCATCTTCTCCTCTGAGTGACCCCACTGTTTCTTTGTTCTTCCTTTTGCTACGAACATACCCATAAAAGCCTTTTTTGTTGCTTTTAACCTCTCTAGCAAGCCTGAGTTCATTCTGTGCTTTAGCTTTTCTGACTTTGTGTCTACACGTGCTGGCTATTTGTTTGAATTCCTCTTTGGTGGTTTCCCCCCTTTTCCATTTTTTGTACACATCCTTTTTTAATCTTAACTCAGTTAAAAGTTCTTTAGATAGCCACCCTGGCTTCTTTAGGCACCTTCCATGTTTCCGTCTCATTGGTATTGCCTGAAGTTGTGCTTTTACTATCTCCCTCTTAACAAACTCCCAGCCATCATGGACTCCCTTTCCTTTTAGTATTACTGTCCATGGGATCTCACCCAGCACTTCCCTAAGTTTTATGAAGTCGGCTTTCTTAAAGTCAAGAAATTGAGTCCTAGTATGCTTGGCTGCTCCTTTCCGTTGTATAGTAAACTTCAGAAGAGCATGATCACTTGCGCCTAATGATCCTTCCACTTCTACCCCATTAACCAGGTCATCGACATTGGTTAGGACCAGATCTAAAATGGCTGTTCCTCTTGTTGCTTCTCCCACTTTCTGGACAATGAAGTTGTCTGCAAGGCCAGTGAGGAATCTGTTTGACCTTATGCTCTTGGCTGAGTTTGACATCCAACAAATATCTGGGTAATTGAAGTCCCCCATTACTACTATCTCCCTTCCTTTTGCATGCTTGGCCATCTGTTCCAGGAAGGCATCATCTATGTCCTCCGTTTGGCTTGGGGATCTATAGTAAACTCCCACAATGAGGTCACTATTATTCTTCTCTCCCTTAATTTTGACCCAAATGCTCTCACTTTGGCTTTGAGGTTCTAAATCTTGGATCTCTTCACAGGTATACACATCCCTGACATATAACGCCACTCCTCCTCCTTTCTTGTCTGGTCTGTTTCTCTGAAATAGATTGTATCCCTCCATTTTTACATTCCAATCGTGGGACTTATCCCACCATGTTTCAGTGATGCCTATTATGTCATATTTAGTTTGCTGTACCAAGAGCTCAAGCTCATCTTGTTTATTTCCCATGCTTTGTGCATTAGTGTACAGACATTGAAGTCCATTAGTCATTCCCCCGTGTCTCTTATTTAAGGATTTTTTCCTCCCACCACTAGGTCTGCTTGCTGTTTGCTCCATTTGGTCTATGACATTTGGATGATCATCTTCATCAATTAATAGACTCCTACCTTCAGGAGCACTGTCTCCCTCCCCCACATTAGTCAGTTTAAAGCCCTCCTGATGAGGTTTCTTAGTTTTTTGGCAAAAACATTCCTCCCAACCGTTGTGAGGTGCAGCCCATCGCTTGCCAGAAGTCCATCCTCAAGAAACTGCAGTCCGTGATCTAAGAATCCAAACCGTTCCTGTTTACACCATTTGCGAAGCCAGCTGTTTACTTCCACTATTTTCCTCTCTCTCCCTGGGCCACGTCGTTCAACTGGGAGGACAGATGAGATGACGATTTGTGCATTTAATTGCTTCAATTTCCTGCCCAGAGCCTCGTAGTCTCTTTTGATCTTCTGGAGGCTATTGCTTGCAGTGTCATTGGTTCCCACATGAACCAAGAGGAAGGGGTATTTGTCAGTGGGTTTTATGATTCCTTGCAGTCGTTCAGTTACATCTTGGATCTTAGCCCCGGGGAGACAGCACACTTCCCGAGACATCTTGTCAGGCCCACAGATCACTGCTTCTGTTCCCCTCAGTAGGGAATCCCCTATCACCACTACACGCCTTCTCTTAGGTTTGGTCAGGGTTCTTCCGTGAGCGGTCCGTTCCAAGGTCGCCTGCACATTCCCTGAGGACTGACTTTGCTGCTCATCTTCATATACGTGATCGACTGTAATGAGGGAGAGATCCTCAAATGGAGTCTGCTCTTCGTCTTCCATGCTAGGGGAGAGGACCTCAAAGCGATTGTGTATTTCTAGACAATCAGAGCGAACCCTGGGCCTCCTACTTCTTTGAGTCACGTTTCTCCACATATCGGGCTCCTGTGTTGGTGAACTAGCCTCCTTCTCAGGGGAGTCCCCTGTCTCCTCCTTGGTGGAGACGGTGTGCTCTGTTGCTTCCAAAAAGAGCTCCAGCTCTCTAATTCTTTGGAGGTAGCTACACGTTCCTCCAGTTGCTGGACTTTGTCTTTTAGGAGGGCAATCAACATGCAATTGCTGCACGTAAAGCTGCCTGCAACCTTTGGCAAGATGGCAAACATTGCGCAGGAACCGCAGGCGACTGCAACTGTTCCCTCCCCCTCCATCTTGAGAATGTGTCGTTGGGCTTGAGACTAGCTCCCCTAAATCTAAAAGATGGTTCAAACTGCGCTGCCCTGCAAACACTGATAAGCTCCTCCCACAGCTAATCACCTGCCTCAACAGAAACCCTGCCCCCTCTGACCTTTGACCAGGGAAAGCAGCTAATCAGCCACAAGAATCACACACACAAGAAACCCCTTTTGGCTCCTTCTTCAGCCGCTGCCCTGCAAACACTGAATGTATACAGGTAAAGATCACTTCAGAGCCTGTATCAACTGAACCATCCCTGCCCCCGCTCCTGTCAGGCCTTTCTACCACCAACTACCTGTGGGGAAGGATCCCAATGACTTTTTATTAGTTAATTATTATTTTTAATGTAATTTAATGTTTCTGTAAGCTGCCTGGGAAGGATTTATATCCTTAACGCCAGGGTAATAAACAAACAAATAAAGTCTGCCATGAAGTTACAGTTCATACATTGTTTTCCAGTTTTTGATCTGCCTTAATTAAAAAAGCAGGAGATAATATTCCCAACATCCTTCTAAGGCCACACTGTCCAATAGAGCTAAATTGAAGGCAAGTCCACAATGCAACTTCCACAATGCAAGCCTACAAACAACTTCTAAGGAGCAGCAGTTTAATGCAATCTGCTCAGCGACCAAAATCATGACTAAATGGTATTACAGATGCCATTCTTGTTTATGTCCTTGCTACTCTCCGATACCAAGGAAATATTTTTATGAATTCTTCTCCAACTTTTTGAAGGCAGCCCAGTCCTGTAAGACTAAACCTCAAAAGAGCTGGTCAAGCCTTTTATTTCTTGTTCACTATCCTTCAGACTTTACCTCCTCAGTGCTGCACAGAGTCCATACATATTTTAAGACAGAAAGCGGCCTGTAAGGAAATTAAACGTACTGAACCAAAAGGGCAGCTGCCTGGGGTCTCAATGTTCTGAGGGCACACAAACAGCTCAGCAAAATGCAAATGTCCTAGTCAATACCAGGGCAAGTTCCAGGTTTGAGGGGGGCCTCAGCAAAGTGGCTTTAGGTGGGCTCCCCTCCTACACCAGAGGAGTCTGGTGGGCTTACCTGGCAGTGGCACCTGGCAACAGTGCTGCATCATCATTGGACAGATTAGAACTGCCATTTAAAATTTCCGACAGTGGTTCCAATGCAATGATGTTCCAGGGCATTATGGAGAATTTAATATGGTGGCTCCAAACTTCTTGGCAGAGGGTCAGGCAAGTGTCAGTTCAGCCGCAGTGTGCTCTGCCAGCGACAACCCAAAGATGCCATGCACTGATACTGGGGCTGAGGCAATGCAAATTCAACTTCACAGTTATTTACACTCAGAAACTAGGAATATATAGAACCCAAGAAAACAAAAATAGGCACACCAAGTTCTATGCTAAGAAGATCAAGATGTTGTGCTCATCTGTAATGAAATTTGCACAAGCCATAAGTTTCAGTTCATAATCACATTGCCCATATATTTCAAACCGAACTCCTCAACCAGGATGTTCAGAAATTTCCTTTTAAAATGCAATGTTTGACAAAATTTGCAACAGATTTCAGATTCATTGCTCTACAATAAAATAAAATAAAATAAAATAAAATAGGACTTAAAGCCAACCTTTCCAAGCTGTGCCTTTGCTTGCTGTATGTTGGAGTGTTTGCTGCTATTACGAAATAGACTTTATGGCCTAATCTGGGAGTGCAACTTTCAGTAACCATAGCACCTGGGTTAAGTATGTGTTCATGTTTCAGCTCCCATACATGTATATGTGCAAGCCTGTGCTGATTGGCAGAACCCAGTGTACACAGTTTGTCTAGTTCTCTTGAAGCTTGTGTTCTCCAAGTACAGGGGAGGATAATTCAGCTTACCTTGCTGTGGAGCTTCTGAGCATCATAGCGAATTTGGGCAAACTCACGGAGCCCAAAAGACCCACCAATTATAAGCAGCTGAAATATAAAAAAAAAGGGGGGGGATAACCAGAATAGAAGCAAATGAGTACCCAGAACATTGTGAGCTAAAATACACTTTCAAAAAGCAAGAGAGGAAAAAATAACTAGGATGGAAGGAAGGAAAGAAAAATCTAGAACACCACGTACAAAGCCAAGAAGCTGCTGCCATAAGCTGTTGTAAGGACTCTCAGGATAACGCATGTAAAGGTTTTAAACAGTCTAAAGGTGTTAAAGAAATGCCAAGCATGCTATAATACAATAGTGACTCAGACTCATTAGCACAGATTCCATGATGGCCCCTCGGTTTTCCAAAGCACATATATTAAAGTCAAAGCTTAATCTTTGTTCATTGATGCAGGCATGTGCATATAAGAGAGAGAGAGAGATGCATGGAGAATCTGCTCCAGGGAAGAGATTTGTTCTAGCTTCTGATAATCTAACTTGATTGACTGTCCATTTCATGTCAAATGGATGGGGCTACTACAGTTTTCATTCACAAACATATCAAAAATGTCTCATTCTTGCACGGAGGACTTCAGAAGACTGTTTTTCTGAATCTCTCCTACCTCCCATTATATTTCTGACTCTATGTTTCACCTCCCACAATGCCTTTTCCCTTTAACAGCATTTAACAGCATTTAGGGAGCCTTAACATCATAGCTCTGGGACTTGTTCTCACCATTTTCAAACTTTTAACAATTGAAGCAACAATGCTCAGCTGGCTCATTCTGGTGCCAAGGTGAAAAGGACCCAATTAAGTTTTTGGAACAAGCCAGCAGATTGGAACCAGAATCCTATGGTATGTTATTATGTAGCTAGATAAATCAGTCCCTTCTGCACCTATATCTTCATTATAGCTAATAGCTCCAAACCTCCGAGACTTATGAATAGGAGCAATATGTAAGAGAGAGAAAGAAATTGATATCTATAGGAAGGTGACATTTCTCTCTGTCATGAAATGCAAATACAATTTTTGAAATCTTATACCAAGGCAAACAGAGATGACATGCTCATAGTTCTGTATTAATATACTTCTTTTTGGCGATCCCTTGTAGCCAAGTAAGACTGTCTTCCATGAACATGGTCTTAACAGTGAGTCCGTAACTGACTTTGGAGGCCAATTCTGGATCCACACGTTTTTCCACAGTGGGGACATAGGTTTCTGGGAGGGAGTTGATGACGGTGAGGGTTTGCCAAGAATGCCTTCCTCTTCTTTTTGCCCTGAGTTCGAGCTTCTTAAAAGTCCATGACATCTTTAGTAAAGGCTGTTCTCCAACTGGAGTGCTCGCAGACCAGTGTTTCCCAGATATCAGTGCCTATGTTACATTTTTTTAGGTTTGCCTTGAGTTGGGAATAGAGTAGTTGCTTTGGAAGACGGTAATCAGGCATCTGAACAACATGACCAGCCCAACAAAGTTGATGTTGAAGAATCATTGCTTCAACACTGGTGATCTTTGCTTTTTCCAGTACACTGACATTAGCTAGCCTGTCTTCCCGAGTGACGTGTAAAATTGTTCGGAGATACTGCAGCTTTCTCTTTTAATATACAACAAGCGTGCGGAACTCCAAACACTCAGGCAATTTCCCCCCAAATTCACCAGCAAACCACTACTTGCTTTTCAAATCCAAGCCTGGGTGGTATAGCCTTTACTACAAAAAGAGGACGAATAGAAATCTCAGTGTATGACAGGAATTCAAACCATCCAAGTTGAAATTGGGAGGATGATACGGCCATGCCCTCCCCACACAAGCCTTGTATTTAGGAGCCAGAGGATACTTCAATTTAAATCCCCAATCCCTTTTGATTGGCAAAGGCTCTCCTGAGTTCCTATCTGCCTTATAGCAGGGGTAGGCAACCTAAGGCCCGTGGGCCAGATGTGGCCCAGTCGCCTTCTAAATCCAGCCAGTGGACGGTCCAGGAATCAGCATGTTTTTACATGAGCAGAATGTGTCCTTCTATTTAAAATGCATCTCTGGGTTATTTGTGGGGCCTGACTGGTGTTTTTACATGAGTAGAATGTGTGCTTTTATTTAAAAAGCATCTCTGAGTTATTTGTGGGGCATAGGCATTCTTTCATTTCCCCCCAAAAAATATAGTATGGCCCCCCACATGGTCTGAGGGATGGTGGACTGGCCCACGGCTGAAAAAGGTTGCTGACCCCTGAGTTATAGAGTTCCAGCTCTGCGCTCCAAATATCTGAAGCAATCTTCTCTAACTAGTGGTGTTCTACTGCCACCATATATTGACTGATTTTGTCACAGCCTCAATATGTTGACCTAACAGGAGATGTAGTTTGAATGAACAAATATTTATTATTATAGTAACAGCTGAATATAACAAGTTCTTATTGTTTGTTTTCAATAACAGTGCTTAGATACTTTGTATGACATAACATGTGCCTAGAATTCTATTCCTAATGCAAGTTCTAATCCTATCTTATACTTTCCCCTACTCCTCAGTGCCACACCAGCCAAACTTCTTCTTCCTCCAAAACCCAACTACCTCTTTTCCTCACACGCAACTGTTCTAAAAGTCACACTCCACTCTTAGCCAGTCAGCGTAAGACATGTGCCAATATCTCATTCACACCTTACTTTATATCTTACAACTATCTCTCTAAATAACATTCTACTGTGTATCTCTTAACATACAAATCTGCGCAAGTCAGTGACAATGATAAACACCACAGACACTTTTTGCAAAATAATAATAACGTTAATAATTTATTATTTATACCCCACCCATCCGGCTGGGTTTCCCCAGCCACTCTGGGCGGCTCCCAACAGATTAAAAACAGAATAAAACATCAAATATTAAAAACTTCCCTAAACAGGGCTGCCTTCAGATGTCTTCTAAAAGTCAGATAGTTGTTTACAGTCATACCTCAGGATGAATACGCTTCAAGTTAAGTGTTTTCGCGTTACTTCTGGGTTTCGCCGCTTGTGCATGCGCACTCAAAATGATGTCACGCACATGTGCGGAAGCGGTGAAATGTGACACACACACAGACGCACAGTCGCGTGTTACGTTCACTTCAGGATGAGAACGGGGCTCGGAACGGATCCCTTTCGCATCCAGAGGTACCACTATATTTCCTTGACATCTGAAAGCAGGGCGTTCCACAGGGCGGGCGCCACCACCAAGAAGGCCCTCTGCGTGGTTCCCTGTAACCTCACATCTCACAGTGAGGGAACCACCAGAAGGCCCTTGGAGATGGACCTCAGTGTCCAGGCAGAACGATGGGGGTGGAGACGCTCCTTCAGGTATAATTTCACCCACTTTGTAAAGCATCCCACCTCTCAGTGTGTGTGTTGCAGGGATGAGGGATCTGAGGACCTCCAGATATTGCTGGACCCATCAGCTGTGCCAGGCTGGCCAAAGATCAGGGAGGATCAAATTTGTAGACCAGCAACATCTGGAGGACCACAAGTTTCCCACACCTGATTTACTGGGAGGAGCTGCAAACAGGGGCAAAAAGCTACTCAGGGTGAAGAAGCATTGCCTTCAAGCTGACTGGACTTTGTGACATTGGTTACCTACATAGCATTGTAGCATCCTTATTTACAACAGGATTTCCAACTGCCTGGGATTAGACCCAGAAACAATCAGAAACAGTAGTAAGAGGAAATTAAAAGGGGTAACTTACAGACATTCAACAAAAGCCTAGGAACAAGTATGGGGTTTAATGCAGTGTGTTTGTCTTCCTTTAAAAATTTAAAACTGCTTTAAATGAACACACATGCTCATAATTTCTTCTTTAATGGTTATTACCGCAGTAATCATTTGTACAGGGGCTGACATAAAAAAGGTTAACTGAATGCAGTTTTGCTCTCCATTGATTTACTGAGTATATACATTCCAACAAACCCACAAACCCACAGCAACATGCCCATATGAATAATAGCTGTGCAGGACTGAAACAGCTGTACCAGGAGGGCCTGGCTTCTCAATAGTGAAACTAATTATAAAGCAACACTTAGCTGTGCTAGATCCATTAAGATGTTGTTTGCCTCTCTTCAAGCTTGCAAAGTGTATACAATAGTGTCCATGTTTCTGTTACATTTCATTAGCATATAGATACTGAATATATCATAACCTGATTTTCCCCCATGAAGAAATTGACCAATATTTCACATACCAGAAAAAAGCTAAGGGTGAAATCCTATACATGTCTATTGAAAACTAAGTACCGGTACTATTGAGTTCAATGGGGCTGACTTCCAGGCAAGTGGGCTTCGGATTGAAGACTAATTGAAATAGTGTGTACATAGATTTTTAAAACTCAGGTGTGTTTAAAGGTCCAGAGAGGTCACTGGAGCTTGTGTCTGATGGATGTCTGCAACTGTCTACAAAGATGTGTAGAAACTAAGACAGATGCTACTATTGTGTTTTTAGCTTTTGTAGTGCCTGCTGTTTTATTGGGGGGGGGTTATTGCTATAATTTATTTTTTATGATTTT
Organism: Podarcis tiliguerta; assembly: GCF_965153285.1. Lineage (NCBI taxonomy): Eukaryota > Metazoa > Chordata > Lepidosauria > Squamata > Lacertidae > Podarcis > Podarcis tiliguerta. The sequence goes on from NC_139534.1 coordinate 89,243,855, forward strand.
ATATAAGCTGCCTTGGGCATCAACTGATGGAAAGGCATAGTGTATCGATTTTTTTTTAAAGACCCATAATCTTGGCCTTCCAAAAGGCAGAGAAGAATTTATAGATCGTCTTCACACACCATGTATTTTCCTTTCGTCCAGGGGTATACAGTGCCATGCTTGTAGCATTATTACTGTAACAGTTAACAGTTAGCATCCTCTACTGTAAGCATTTATGTGTTGGGTCAGAGGTTTTTCACATTTGAGATTAACAACATGAGGGGTCTGCTAATAATATGAGGTCTGTGTGGTGCACAAGAAAACCAGGAGAATTAAGTTTTGAACTTACATGCAGAATTGTCTCACTTTGACTCTGGCTACTGTAAAGCCAGGAAAACATGGCTACGTTAATAGGTTTTTGCATTTTACATCTGAAGGTCACCTTTAACAACACAGAACACCAATACTCCTCACTTAGACCGTGCTTTACAAACTAACCTGGAAACAAGCCAACAGCACAGCTTTCAGAACTATCACTTGATTCAATATTCAAAGAAGGATTTTGTTGGTGTTTCAGTGAGTTCACACCAAGACACACATCAAAAGCAACATTTTTAATGAAATTATATATGCACAGAATGCAAGGTAGAATGAAACATGGGAGGCGACACAGAAGTGCCATCTGTCACATATGCTCAGCAACCTCAGTAACTGTTTCATGAAGAAATTGACATTAATTTCTGTTCAATAGCATTGTGAAAAACTAATTTCTGTTATTTTACTGAAAAGCATGTTAAGTAAACAAATACAGACAGAGCACTGTACACAGAGGATATTAACGCTCATCAACACAAGACAGACATAAATAAAGACTGAATAAGTCAGGCCTCCTCAAACCCTGTGTTCTACTACAGATTCCAGACTCACCAAATTATTCAGTAAAATCTAAAGCAGCCAACCCTTAGGTTAGCAAAACAACAAGCAGCAATTTCTCCAGCACTGCCTAGCAATTTGCAATGTTAGATCACCTCTGTTGCTAGAGAAACTCATTCCGTTGTTGTAGCACTGATTTTGAAAGCCAGATTACAAAATTACATTCCCTTTGTCATAAATCCCTAAATTAATCACATCACAATATTCACTGCTGGCAACACAGATCATGCACTGGTGAAAAGAAAGCCGGGGAAATGTTATGAAATATTTTACTTGAAGAGGGAATGTGATAATTTTCAAGCCTCTTCTTTAAGACTGTTGTTGTTGAAGCCTCCAGCTATGCATTGTGCAGCTGCAGAACTGGAACAGTCAAATGAAATATTCTCTTTTTACTTCACAGTGATGGGAATTAAAGAGATTTGGGGGGGGGGTTCCTTTTTTAAAGAAAAACTGCTGTGTGTGCACTTTAGAGCTGCTGAAAGGTCCCAATGTGACAGCTCTGAAAACTACAGTTCTTCATTTATTCAAGTACAGCAGGGGCACAAAAAGCAAAACCCAAAAAACCAAATGCTGGCTACCAATATGGCTCAGCCCCAGACACCCTAAAGAGTCCCCAATCTTTTATCTTTCAGAATAATATGGGTTTTGCTAGAGGCAGCTCTCCCAAACAGCTCAGGTGTACCTAAACATTTGTAACTGTGTTGTCCCATTCTCCAGGAAGCTATGTGTCATCAAAATGTTTTTGTCCAGGAGACCTTGCTCTGCAGTTGCAAGCTTGGAACACATAGACGAGACTTTAGAAATATCACCAACCACTTATCCTGTCACTTTTCAACTCAAATTAAGCACAGCCAACTTTGGGTTTCTCAGCAGCCTCTGGATTCTCAGCAGTCTAGTAGCCTGGATGCATAGCTTGCTGTATGAATCATACTGTGACAAATGTAGCACCGCTCCTTAGATGTCGTATTCATACCTACAACTTTGTCAAGACAATTATCTTCGTTGTCTCACACAGGAACATAAGATGGCCTATCTAGGCCATCATCCTGTTCTCACAGTAGTCAACCAGATGCCTGTGGGAAGCCTGCAACACAGACCAGAGCGCGACAGCACTCTGCCCCCCTGCGATTCCCAGCATACTGCCCCCAAAAGTGGAAGCAAAACACAGCCATAGTGGTTGGTAGCCACTTCTCATCCCTGAATTTGTCTAATCTTCTTTTAAAACTATCCAAGTTGGTGGCCACCACTGCCTCAGGTGGAAGCAAGTTCCATAGTTTAACTATGCACTGCTTGAAAAAAAATACTTTCTTTTATATGTCCTGGATCTTTCAACATTCAGCTTCATTGTTATTAGAGATAACTTTTCTTTACTCAGTTTCTCTGGGCCAACCATAATTTTAAAAACAAGAGCCCTCCTTGCTCATCAGCAAGTGGTTCTCAGGCACATTGCCTCTGAACTCTTGAGGTTCCGTATAATCATCACCACACTGCTTCTCCATTAATATATCACATCCCCTTTCAAGTCGTGTGAGTGGCCACTGCCTTAGTACCTTGTGGCAGCAATTTACTCCACGAAGAAGCACTTTCCTTTATCTGTCCTGAATCTTCCAACATTCAGCTTCATCGGATGTTATGGAGGAGGAAGAAAAACATTTCTGTCTCCACTTTCTTCATGCCTCATCTCAACTTTTCTCTAAACTAGTAAGTTTAGAGCAACCTTTCTTCACAGGGGAGTTGCTTTACTCACTTGTTCATTTTGGTTGCCCTTTTCTGAACCTTTTCACAGCATAGATCTCTACAGACCTGCCCTATCCCTTCATCTTTCATCTCAAGCAACACTGATCCCAGAAAGTCCCCCTACTATCAGTCTCAGTACAGTATGCAAGAGTCACCTGGGAAATGAGTACAGAAGCACACTCACAAACAAACCAATATTGCTATGTATGACTAGACAAGTCCCTCAAAACACATACAAATGTTTTGCAAACGTGTGGGTACGCTCACATTTCATACACCCTTAAACCAGAGTTTATTTTAAACAGCCATCCCCAAATTCGGCCCTCCAGCTGTTTTGGGACTACAATTCCCATCACCCCTGACCATTGGTCCTGTTAGCTAGGGATGATGGGAGTTGTAGTCCCAATACAGCTGGAGGGCCGAGTTTGCGGATGCCTGATTTTAAACAATTATTTTAAAACGACACGCAAACCAGGCCTGTGGCCATCAGGTCTTTTGGACTTGCTCTGAATAGCCAGCTTCATGTATTATCATTCTCTCAACTTCCAACTGTAGTCTTTTGTGTTCTTACACAAATGTAGCCAAACAATGGCACCACCAATACATAGAAGGGCAGTACTCCAAGGTCTGTACAACTGAGGGGGAGATACCCCCCCCCAAAAAAAAACCCAGTCCAATGAGAATTCAATGGCCATAGAACATTGGCTGGTTGAAAGCAAAAAAATCTGATAACCAACTAGAAGAATAGTTGAAAAGGGGCGTGTCCAACTGACTGGAACAGTGAACAGGAACGTGCCAGGCTGCAGTACTTTTAGAATCATAGAATCATAGAGTTGGAAGAGACCACAAGGGCCATCGAGTCCAACCCCCTGCCAAGCAGGAACCACCATCAGAGCACTCCTGACATATGGTTGTCAAGCCTCTGCTTAAAGACCTCCAAAGAAGGAGACTCCACCACACTCCTTGGCAGCAAATTCCACTGTCGAACAGCTCTTATTGTCAGGAAGTTCTTCCTAATGTTTAGGTGGAATCTTCTTTCTTGTAGTTTTTGCACATCCCACTTATATATGCCATCAGCAAGCTAACATACATAGAATGGTTGGTGGCGCTAATGATTTTTTGCTGTTTTGTGCCACATCTCAAACCTTGCTACTTGCAGAAGACATTTCTCCCAATAAAATAAAGATGTAAGCAGTAGGCTGGAAAACCATCTAGGTTAAATAAAAAAAGATGTAGACTTACATCAGCCTTATTTGGTTCGCCTAATCTAGTTTATGAGTGTTATGAGCAATTCTGAGAGTGACAAGCATGAAATACCACTTGCCAGGCCTTTGGCTCTTCCATTTGGTTGGAAACAAGCTGGTTTTGTCCTTGATTCCAAGAGAGGATCACTCTGGTCATAAGATGCCTATGCTAAAGCAATTTTTATGGATGAGTGGGAAATGCTAGCTTCATACTTCCTTCCATCTTGAATGGAGAGGTAAAAACAAAAGCTGCACATTTAATCACAAAGGACTCCCTGTTGAGCAAATAACCTGCTCCTCTGAGCCACACAAGAGAGTTTCTGGATAGGAAGGGGGAACGTGTGTCCCTCCAAAAGTTCACAGAATCATATAATCGTAGAGTTGGAAAGGACCCAAGGGTCATCTAGTCCAAACCCCCCAAAATGCAGGAATCTCAGCTAAAGCATCCATGACAGATGGCCATCCAACCTCTGCTCAAAAACCTCCAAGGAAGGGGAGTCCACAACCTCCTGAGGAGTCCGTTCCACTGTCCACAGATCTTATCATCATTAAGTTATTCCTGATGTTTAGTTGGGAGTGTCCTTTCTTTTAACTTGAAGTCAGAGCAAGAGAAAACAAACTTGTTCCCTCTTCCATGTGACGTGATTGCAACTTCTGTCATCCCTAACTGATGAGCTGATGGGAATTGTAGTCTAACAACATCCAGGGGCCACAGTCCCCCTACCCCTGTTCAGTAAAAAAAGAAGCTGCCTTAGGCAAATTTATGTGATGAAGTACAGAAAAGATATTTTGCAAAGAACACAAAGAACCCTCTAAAAAGAAGGCAGCCCATATGTCCCTCAGTGCAAGCATGAGCAAAAATGGCTCCTTCAACCAGACTGTTGTCATTTTGCATTACACACAGTGCTTGGCCAGGTCAGATAACAAGGGAATTAACACAGCTGCTTGAAGAACAAGTCTGTTTTGGTGGGTCAAGAACAGCTTTCCTGTTAAAAACAGGGCTGTCCCTTTCTTCCTTTAAAACAAGACACGTTGCATTTTAAGAAGTGAAGAATTCTCTCCCATCTTCATTTCAGCTCCATATGCAACCAGCCTGTCATTGCTTTTTTAAAAAAGAAGAATCTGTAGATACCTAAAGACTAGTATTATTTCTTCAGTAGCTTCCACACAACAGGGAAGCGAAACACCACACACCCCAACACCAGGAATTAATATTCCCTTTTATCACCCAGTGTTCCATGATGTAAGAAATACAGGGCAGAAACAAAGGATAAAGATTTGGAGCCCCCCAACTCTGCAGTTAAACGCTGCTGCTCTTTCATTAGTTGGGCAGTGACTTTTCCTGGCCAGTTAAATGGACTGCAGCAGAGTTGCTGAACTACAACTCCCATCACCCCTGGCCAATGGGCATGCTTGCTGAAGCTGATGGGAGCTGTAGTTCAGCAACATCTGGAAGGCAAAAGTTCCCCACACCTGGACTACAGGGTAAAATAAGAAGCTGTGGCAAAACAGCCAAATTCTGAAAGGAGAAAAAGGAGTGGGAGGGGCAAAGGTCAAAACTGAGGAACAGACTGAGGAACAGAATGGGATGACAGAAAAAGCAGCTAAGAGTTCATCTAAATGACAGCATCACCTGCAAAGTACTCATGCTCCCTAAACACGAGGATAGGATGGAGCAATGCTCAATTTCTGAGAATGGCTGAGCAACAGACTTACTGCGAATGGGCCTCCTTTTCTGTGGTCCATTAAAATTAATGGCATACCACTATCTGTGGTGTACCATGTTTGAATGGCAAAGGCAGGTAGAGACAGCTTTCCTTAAGCAGCTGGCTCACAGGTATGGGATGCTCTCCCCTAAGGGCTTAGGGTTCACCTTTGCATGAGCGTTTTCTGAGGGCAGCTTGGGATAGCATCTGGCTAGTGTTATTTCTTCATGGTTTCCAATACACATAGACAAACCACTTGACTTTCATCTTTCTTCTTCCAACATTAAACAGCAGAATGTGTACTATTACACCTCCCACTGCATATATTGCCCATGGCATCAGCCATCAGTAACGATAAAAGACAAACAAAAAACAACAGATGACAGTCATGGCAAATACAGAGATGAAAAATTGTTTTTCTAAACACAAATTAATTTAAGCAGCGGGCAAAGTGTCAGCCAGTGTGATGGCTGATTTTATTTTGTCCTATAGAAGTCATGGCAATCATTTCTGGAGGATAATATAAAATAGCTGCAGTCACCAGCTTGTGATTGTGAGTAGGCAAAATTTGCCAGTCGGCCCTATAGATGCGCCTAAGCTCAGCAGCTTTATTTTCTTATAGAAGTGAATGGCTTCCATTCACTTCAATGGGAAAGAATAAAGCACCAGCAGTGCATGAGAACCCTCCAGAGAACAGGATGAAAGACATTCTAGTCGTGCTGCCTGTCTAACTAAAAATAAACCACATATGATTGCATAGAGACAATATCAAGATTTTTACACCCATCTTCTGTTGGTTTTAAAGGGACACTTTTCAGATGGAGTTAGTGTTCCAAATATGAAATTCTGCATGTTCAGGAAACAGTATAATAGCAGTTTTATTGTACCAGTGACAAAGAACTTTGCTGTCCCAGTACAGTATGCAAGAGTCACATGGGGAATGAATCATTGGCAGCTGCAACTATTATCAGAAAAGTGAAATCAACACCATATTTTAGAAACAGGAGCACCATCTACTGTATTTGAGAGCTAGGTACACTTCAAATAGAATTTCCGAAAAGAAAAAGCTCTCATGGCTCTTAGAAATCACTTTGGAAACAGTACAAAGTAGTAAGAGGCAAGGAGATGTGAAAATCCAAGCATGCGGAACAACCTCTTGTGAGACATATAGTACATATCTACAAGGTCACAAGAATTCATCCCAGCATCTGGACAGATGTTCCCATCCTGGTGCTGTGGGACTTCACACCCTGCAGCGCATAAGCTGTTAAACAGTGTTCCATGCCATCTTACATCACTCTCTTAGGTTCTTGCTGGCTTATGCGAGGCACTGATATGATCACACATATTGTCAAGTTCAAAGGTGAAGAAAGCCAGATTGGAGAATTCCCCAGAATAATCATTGTATTCAGCAGATTTACCTGTGTTAGTTATTTTAATCCCCCATAAATCAACTTCTTCTTTGTTCTAAAAGTTTATTTGGTTATTTAATTCACAGTACTAGCCTTCCTAATCCTGAAATATATGGAAGAGCTACAATAGATTAAAACATAAGCAATGTTGGTTTTTATTGGGGGGTTTTAAAGTAAAAGGCAACTGACACATGGTAAAACTTGATTTCCCTAGAACACTACTATCCACTTGGTAAGTGGACTCACTACTCAGAAATGAGTCACACCAGTTGCACAATGGCCATTTTCTAGGACGTTGTTTTTTTAAGGATGTGAAAAATGACAAAAAGAGCAGAGGTGGGCATATATAAAAGATCCACATTGCTCATGCTATTGTCCTACAGGCTAAGCCAACATGTCATAAAAAAACCCAGGCGGGAAAGCAGCAGAGTTTACAATCAGCACCAAATTGAAACAGCATCAAATGTAAGATGCACTTTGAAGGGACAACTGGAAGCAGACACCAAAGCTCCTAATTCTTCCTTTGCAGCTGCAACTTTATTTATCCCATGCTTTGTGTCATATAGGTCACATGCCAGAGGTTCCACACCCATGTGCTCTGGTTTTTCTAAGCAAGAACACAAGAAACTGACAAGATTCCTGTCAAAAAAAAATGTAGCTGATCATAGCCTTGCTAATTTTATTCTCATGATGTTTGTATAGGTTGTTCTATGCACATAAGGCTCAGGAGAGAGACCTTTGCTGGGGTCTCTGAAGGCAGGACACATTAGATTTTACTTAAATTGAAAAGTCTTCAATGTTATTAGCAGATAGCAATAGGGTAATTGTAGGGAAAGCATGCAGTTCCCATGTCTGATATCAAAGTCTGCTAGACTTTCAGCAAAATCAAACTCACTGTCACTTGCCTTTCTTTGGGACCCCAGAAACTAAGAATTCTACATTCTTCCTGTACTATGTCTACCTGCTGGGTAGAGAAATAAGTATGGAACAATCTAACAAAGCTACAACTGGGAGAATTCTACAAAGCCTTCCATAATTCAGTCTTTCCTTTAAAAAAAAGTTACGCACAAACACACAATAGCAAGGGTTTTGGGGTGGGGATTCAAACAACTTTTACCCATAGCTGTCAACTTACAGATTTGAAAAAAAGGGACCAGCAGCCAAAATAAGGGATTTTAGTCAACCAGCTGAAATACAAAGTTAAAAGGGACCAGATAATTTTGGAGAGCAGCGCTCGTTTTTAACCCTTCGTTTCCAGAGGCTGCTGTTCAAGACACCAGCCGATGAAACACTGCAATTAAATAACTACAAGCAGCCACCACTTTTCACGCAAAACGAAGTCCAAGCTACGAAGATGCTGCTGTAGTTCTGTATCTTTTCTCTCGTGCCCCATCTGCACCTCTCAATTCCATCAGGTGGGGCGGGAGGAAGGGGGGAGGGAAATAGCGCCCGAAGTAAACCCCCAGATCAGACCATCTATGCTAGTCTACCACTACAAATCTATGGGAGAAGCGCTTGCCCTTGGAACACCTGCCTGCATCTCCGCCTCCTCCTCTTCCTCTCTGAACTGCTTTCTCTATGGTTGCCCTCGCTCTCCTCTCATGGCACCTCAGCAATTCATAGGCCATGCCAGGCTGCCCATCTCACCCGGGTCCTTTGGCGGCACAGCTGCAGTACGGCCTAGCGGGAGCAGGAGCGGCGGCAACGGGCAGAGGGGAGGCCCCAGGCAGAGATGCTCAGTTTGGCGGCTGCGAGGCTGGTGAGAGGGGCCGGAGGGCGGCAGGCCGGGCAGCCAAACAACACAGTTGGAACCTCCCTCCTCCCTGGCTGGCAGGGAGGGACAGAAGCTGCTTCCTTTGAAACCCGGGAAATTTAAGGGACATCCATCGATAAGGGACAGCAGCGGGACATGGCGCTGGGATAAGGGACTGTCCCTCCAAATAAGTGACGCTTGGCAGCTATGCTTTTACCCAGTGTGCTATGACTTCCCTATACCAAGTTTATTGTATTATTTTGTATTGTATTAGGCTGAATAGTACTATGGTATTTTTACATCAATTCTTATGTTTTTGTGTTTGTGCCTTTAACGGCCCGGGTTTTAGTGCTACTTATCTCAATGACCTGTCACATATATTAACGCTGACAAACAAATAATCCTATTCAGTTAATGACATAGGCAGGATTTGTGAATAGATATTGAAGAGAAAGAATCTAATAGGAACCAAGACTGGAATTCAATCATAACACTAAATTCTGTACAAAGTCACATTTCCTGTCTGTTCAGTTTCTGCAGAAGCATGTACCATTGGAACAATGAAAACTGACCAGAATTCTGAATCTAATGGCACAAAAACCATCATGCAAACAAACCAAAACAAACCCCTTAAGCAAAATCTACTTGTCAGCAAAACAACTGAATCTTAAAAGCCAGCAAACTAAATGTTGTGCAGCCCATCATCTATGCATCATGGCTTTTCAGGTACTCAGCAACTTTTCTAACGTTGGCCCACAACTTATGCACATTTAACTTGTGCACATTCAGCTTTACGCGCATGGCAAAAAATAGTAATTTTAAAGGCCGGAAAGGGGGCAGGGTCCTGGAAAAAATGACTTTGGCAATCCCATCTACCATTGAACCCAATGGATTTTGACTATATGCAATTTTGGCATTAGGCACAATCTCTGGAACGTAACCACTGTGTAAATGCAGTCTTACTGTATTCTAAATGCAGGTGTCATCCAGCCAAACTCCTGAATTTTTGTTGTGCTTTTCCCCTTGTTCTCACCCCTTTGTTTTGTATAATATCAAGGCTGATTAAGAGTTCTGGAGAATTCAAAAGCTTGCTGTTTTCTGACAATTTGGTTGGTCCTCATAAAGGTGCTGCCTTTGCTTTTTAAGCATAATAGCCTTACCAAGGCTTCACAATACATGGCTGTTAGGATATCCTACTGAGCTTGGTGACTTGGAAGTGAAGTAGGCCTGATTTTACCTATTAAATTACTGAAACGAAGAACTACAAAGATTTTTCCAGAAGGAAACTTCTACAGGAAAATGAGCATTGCTACACAGTTAACCGCAAACGGAATGGTAGCTAAAATTCTTAGAATGTCTGAAAGTCAGCTTATTTATGAATTGAAGTGACATGATTGGCACTTAGAAAGTATGTTTGCTACCATTATAATAGAAAAAATGTTTTTGCTTTGCTAATGCCAAATTTTAAATTTAACTGTCCTCCCTTTGGTAATACTTGTTGCAGCCAACTGGAAATTGCAGGAAAGAGTACTGTTGTGCTCAGGTCCTGCCTGCAGGCTTCCCCATAGGCATCTGCTTGGCCCCTGTGAGAACAGAGTGCCAGATTAGATGGGCTTTTGGCCTGATTCTGTGGGGCTCTTCTTACATTTAGTCTCCCTGCAATGGCACGGGTTTCAACTGGATGAAGTCCCTTTCAACCTAGTAATGATACCCCAAAGGCATGTGGAAGTTCCTTTCTTCCCCGTGTCGTAACAAAAGAATCTGGAAAGGTCCATCATCTAAGCCGGTACGGCATTTTGAATCTAACGGCATTCGGAGTCTAACGGCAGCCAAGCAGATGCTCCTGGGAAGCTTCCAAGCAGGGCACAAAGACAACAGCCAAGGCATCTGCCGAAGCGCCAGGCACAAAGACAAGAAGGGGGGGAGAAGTTGAAAGAGTGCCACACATCAGCAGCCTTCCAGGGCACTAAGATGGTCACCAGCTGCCTCACATCCGGCTGTGTCTCTCCAATGTCAGGCAAATTGGGGCAGGGCACCAAAGCAGCGGTGCTCTTTCATGCAGTAGTCAGAGCTATGAGCTGTAGAATCGCAGAATCATAGAATCAGAAGGGACCACGAGGGTCATCTAGTCCAACCCCAGCGATGCGGGAATCATTTTGCCCAAACCTTGAGATTAGGTCGAGTCTCCTGCTCTACCAACTGAGCTATCCCACATATGCCTGCTCCATGTATTTCGCTCACACCTGCTTTCCAGTACAGTGGTACCTTGGGTTACATATGCTTCAGGTTACAGACTCCGCTAACCTAAAAACAGTACCTCGGGTCAAGAACTTTACTTCAAGATGAGAACAGAAATCGTGCTCCGGCGGTGCAGCGGCAGCAGGAGGCCCCATTAGCTAAAGTGGTGCTTCAGGTTAAGAACAGTTTCAGTTTAAGAACGGACCTCCGGAACGAATTAAGTACTTAACCTGGGGTACCACTGTACTGGCCGGGACGTGGGTGGCGCTGTGGGTTAAACCACAGAGCCTAGGACTTGCCGATCAGAAGGTCGGCGGTTCGAATCCCCGCGACGGGGTGAGCTCCTGTTGCTCGGTCCCTGCTCCTGCCAACCTAGCAGTTCGAAAGCATGTCAAAGTGCAAGTAGATAAATAGGTATCACTCTGGCGGGAAGGTAAACAGCATTTCCGTGCACTGCTCTGGTTCGCCACATGACCCGGAAGCTGTACGCCAGCTCCCTCGGCCAATAAAGCGAGATGAGTGCCGCAACCCTAGAGTCGGTCACGACTGGACCGAGTGGTCAGGGGTCCCTTTACCTTTACCACTGTACTGGGTTACAGCTAACTAATAAAATTATGGGGGGGGGGCGGTTTTCCTTGTTTCCCCACAAGCACAGCCACCCTCTAAAAACAGGGTCAGTTCTCGAATACTGTACTTTAAAAGTCACGCTGTAATGCGTCTCATGCAATGCGGCAAGAAGAATATAAAGAACGACACCCCCCTCTCCATTTCCGTATATAATCTCATCTGCCCGGGGGGGGGGGGTGTCACATGACCCTAGTTAAGCGGGGGGGGGGGGAGCGCAGAGCGAGCCGCTGCTGAAACGCTCGCGCCGCCCGACGCAAGGCCTCGTCGCGCCTTCGACGGCCTTCCCGATAAGGTCGCCCCCTAGCGGCCGGCCCGGGGCGCTGCAGTCTCCGCCATTGGCAAACGAAGCCCCGCCCTCCGCCAGCGCTTCGCGGCCGCTCTGCCGAGCTAGTTCTAGGCGAGCGTCCCGGCCGCCGCCCCCTCCCCCCGGCCGCCGCTCACCATCATGGGGACTCCATACTGTAGCGTCTTGCTTTTCCGCAGCGCTCGCATTCCGACCATGGCTGGAGCGGCCCAGTATCTCGCCTTCTTGGGCCCGGAGGGGGGGGGGGAGGCCGTTCCTGCAGCTCTTCCGGCGTCCTACCGAAACGCTGGTCCCTCGGATCCCGAAGCCGGGAGCAGCCGAGTTCCGCCGTTCGAAAAGGGAAACGGGGGTTGGGGGGGGGAGAATAAAAATAAAAATTTCCACTCGCAGGGACTCCTCGAATGGGCACCCGGTTAGCGGTCCAGATGCCTAAAACCGACGGAAGGAGGGCTTGGCAGGCAGAAATTCGACGGGTCCAGTTTCCCCGAATTTGGAGGCAGACAAATAAAGGACATGATTGCTGCCAAGGAGTGTGGTGGAGTCTCCTTCTTTGGAGGCCTTTAAGCAGAGGCTTGACAACCATATGTCAGGAGTGCTCTGATGGTGTTTCCTGCTTGGCAGGGGGTTGGACTCGATGACCCTTGTGGTCTCTTCCAACTCTATGATTCTATGATTCTATGATTCTAGTAATTAGTGCTGCTTGTGTCCTCGATTTCACCGAATCTATTTAATTCCGCCGCTAATTGGTTCCATCCTGAAAACACATTTCAGCACACCACAAACTATAAACTAAGGCATATGCTGACGCCATGCGGACGGGTTATTTCGGATCTTTACCCTAAGCATAAGAAATAAGAACAAATCAAACTTAAACCATCGTGTAAACAGAAGTCTCATGTACTCATTAGATGGGTGTTGTTTCCAGGCAGATTATCCCAGTGTTTCTTTTTCTAGATTTTTTATACCTGTGTCTATATGAAGCTGGCTGGTGGGCTATATTCTGTCTCAAAAACTCATTATCATATATCCTTGGCAGCAGTGACACTTGCTTTAAAGAATGAATAAATGACATACTAAATTAGAGGCTGCGAAAGGAAAATAGATCTGAGAAAGCCGTTTTTTAAAGCTGTTATGCCCAAACCTAGATACAGCCCCCCCCCCCCCCGCCTCTCCTGGTAATGCGACCATCTCAAAATTGGCAAAGCAGATTTGATCACTGTGTTTGCGTTTATCCACTAGATGGCATATTCTTTATACCAAATGTTAAAGCAATACCTTTTCTCCTTGCTATGTTGCAGAGAATTAACAGCTATTTTAAAAATGGAATGAAATCCTGTCTTCCATTCAGGCTTGTGGATTATACAGACCTCTGCACCAAACAAAATCAGGAGAAGGTTAATTTATCCTGCTGTTGTTGTTGATGATATCTATCTGTCTCAAGAGACAATGGAATGCACTTCAAGGGGTGAAGTCAAACTACTGTGTTAGCAGCACCAAAGTGATCTCCTTGGGGCGCAAGCCTGGGCAGTGTGTATGGAGGTCCTGGGCTTCCCAGATGATAACACACACACCCCTTGGCCTCGCTGATGTGGTCTAAAGGAAAGCAGAGCAATACGTTTGGCACAAGCTTGGCTGCAGGAGTTGCCGGAAGGAGGTGTACAAGGCACCATCCAACAGTCCAAATTTATGTAGGGTTTACTCCTTAGCCTTCTGTTGTCCTGAAGATATCCCGCAAGGCAGCAGAGATTTGGATCAGAGCTTTCCTTCTAGATGGACTACCTTCCCAGGTTGACGAGCCTCATCTGTCCCTCACTTCCCTCTACAGCACGTGCAGAAACCACCTTCTGGACTATTGGACCCACTATTAGTCTTGTGTGCTCAGTCTGCCAGAGCTTGTCTTCGCATGCAGGGGAGGTTCCTAACTCATGGAGGGTTTGAGACCCATCAGCTACCCTCACCTGGTTTAGCTGGCTAATAGTTTGTCCATCTTTTGTCCCCACCCTGCACTCAGCTCTCACTTGTAGCTCTTAGAAGCTGCCAGCATGTGACACCGGCACCAGCCACATCCCAGGAATGAATATGATAGATTTGTACTGTTTCAAAATAAATCGGTGGTTAAAAAATAATAATACTCCAAACACTGTAGGGTTTGTTTGTTTTGTACAGCAAATACAGAACTGCAGAGGATGAAGAGTAGCAACACTGCAACATCATATACAAGTGTGATTACTACTCACTAACAAACAAAATTGTTGATGCCTTAAACACATAAAGGGTCTATCACAGTGATCTGTATAGAAAAAGAACTGTGTTGAAGCAACAGCAAGTCACAAGCCCCATCTTTTCTTAAGGTGCTGTACAGACCAGAGAGAGGATAGGAATATCCAGCACCCGGATTGTTTCCCCAGTTCACTGAACTCTAATTCACTGAAGCTGTCTGCCTGAGTATATACAGACCTTGGCTTAATTGGATGGAAGTTGATTTGAAGGAAAGCACATCAAACAGGAGTAATTCTCAAGAAGCTATAGGATGCCTATGGATTGTGGCTAACGTAATGTGTACTCAGCTTCAAACACCAATGGTGGGCACACACTGGAGCCGGAGTCCATAGTAACATGTACATGACTTTAGGCTGCAATCCTATGCAGACTATTCTGGGAGTATGTGCCACTGAACTCAGTGCAGCTTACTCCTGAATGGACATGCATAGGATTGTGCTGTTAAAGAACTTCTGTGCTTCCCTTCAATTAAAAAAAAATCACAACAGTTTGCATAATTAAAACAATAAAATTAAAAAGAACCAAAAAACCCTCAATAAAGACCACACCATATAAAACAGCAAATAAAAGGCATTAAATGTCTTAAAACCAGAACTGTTAGGGAAAATTGAAAGGGCCTAGGATCTAACCTTCTGGAAAATTTCATTAAGATCAGTCATGTAGTTTAAAGATAACTGTTATGTTTTATCTCCCATTCAATTTCTAAGACAGCCATAAGCAGTCAAGCACTAGTGCTTTGAGGGGACACATTAGTCCAAAGAGTGTGTGTAGAAATAGCTTTTATAGCCAGGATACAGATAAGCAGCTCAGAATCAACCCTGTTGTTTTGTTAACTCCTCAGAAAACACTCAGCTGCATTGCAGCAAGAACAACAGGACTGCAGCCTGGTATCAATACCAAAGGCCTTCTTCAAACACATTATTGTACAGCATGCATTGGATTAGACTGCCCATCATCTTTTCTCTGGATGATCTTCATGTGCCTTGAACCAGAGGGGCAAGTACAACACATAATTTCTGCAGTTTATCTAAAGCTTTTTAAAAAGACAAATCCACCCATGAAACAGCAAAACAGCTATGGTTGCTTCCACACAGTGTTTCGTTTGGAACAGCCATCACCCAGTCACTTTTTATGGAGAATCCAATCAAACAATGATTACACAAGTATGTCTCTAAATATTCAAAAATATAGGGTGGGAATTACCCAAACTCTTCTCCAAGAATAGTAGGGTCCGGCTGAGGACCCTTTGAGGTGAGACCAGGTGAAAATGTGACAGCTGTTCGTTTCACCCAGACCTTTCTGCAGCATCTGCATACTGCTGCTTCTTTAAGGTGTCTAGGGGTACTTCCTTTTTGAATTTATTTTTGCCTAAAGGTGAAGAGAGGATACTAAAGGCAAGCAGAGAGTGTTTCCTTGCAACTAACCAGAGCACAGATGTCAAGAAATGGTAAGCTGCTTGAGTGACTGAATCTAATATACCATAAAGGCTTCTTTCCAAGGGAAAGCAACTGTCTTATGGAAAGGAGGCATGTCGGAAGTTTTCCATTTCGAAATTTCTTCCACTTTGTTCAGTTGGCTTCTGGATCATTCCACTGAATTGTCACAGAGCATGTATTCAATCTCTTCTGTCAGACATGGGGGGCTATTACCATCGTTCAGAATTGAAACTGATGCAAACCAGCTCATAAAAATTATTTTCTGAGAAATGTTTTAGTGTGCATTGTTATCTATGTTTTTACTAGTGCAAGGGCAGCAGACACCCAGAGCAAGTTAGTTCCATACACTTAACATTGTCCAATTCCCCAGCTAAAACTGGCCAGTGTTTTCACCCAGTGTCCACCACAATATGGGCCTGATACACACCTCAGTGCAGGATAGTGATTAGAATAGCGTTCAGTATACCTCAATACCAGTTACTGAGGAACACAAGTGCGAGAATACCTTGCTTCTCACAGGCATCTGTTAACAGCAAAACCAGACACCTTCATCTGCCCCAGCTGCAACAAAACACGTCTTTCCTGTAGTGTTCTCTACAGCCACAGCAGGCACTGTGGCTCTCCAATGGTTTGACTTAACCCCTGATGGCACACTCTTTCATTGTCTTTCAAGACAGATGGAGGCCAACATGCTATGTGATGCTGAGCACACACACACACAGGAGAGAGAGAGAGAGAGAGAGAGAGAGAGAGAGAGAGAGAGAGAGAGATGCAGCATACAGATATAGGGATATTGATGTCTGATGATGTACTCTTGGGCTATGATCAACAGAGCTGCCTACAGTTTTGGTTTTTCCTTTGTCGGCATGGCTATGGGTGTTGTCACAATGAGCTCCTGCATTTCAAAGTTCACCTCTAGTTTATTGCTTCTAGGTCAGAGGGCATAGGATGGCAGCCTGGGATTTTTAGATCAGGCATGCTGACACCAGGTGATTCATCTCTGTTCTAATGCAAGGCGTCTCTGTTAGATTCAGCAGCAACTTCCTCTTCATCTATTTCACCCTTTTTTGAAAGCCTTGGTAGCTGCCTCTTAAGTGCCTCTCATCATGTTTACCAAAAGCTCCCTGATTTTTGCATGCACAAGTTAACTAAATGAGGCCCACTTGAAAAACGCACTTTGAGAACTGACAAGCATTTAGCATTCTGCGCTGGCAGAATGTATACCTTTGAGGGTCAGTGAGGGCACAGGAGTAGGTACATTATGTCCATTTTCTAAATGAACCAAGGCTGGCAATATACAAGGCAGGGAGCTAAATAATGAAATGTTACTTTGGTCCAGACACCATCATATCACCCCAGAAGCTGATCTTTGTCATGCTAATGGGTGATTGGAATGATTGAAATACAAATACAACAGCAGAAGAGAAAAAAACAAATAGCACCACAGGGCACAAAAGGGTAGAAATAAAATTGAGGTTATTGTGTGTGTAACTGAACCAAATAAATCTATGTATACATGCAGCAATAATGGGAATTTAATGTTGCATCGGGTCAAGTGAAGAGATAATAATCACTAGGCTTTTGTTTAGCAAATTGCAAAAAAATATTTCCCCCTCTTTCTAATGGCTTTTGGTGGCAGGACAGCTGATGTTATTGGACCCCCCCCCCCCAATTTCCAGTCAATAATTGCAAATCAAAAGACCTTGAAACAATGCAAGCACTATGGGCCCCCACGGACCGGTGGTTTTTTTTGCAGTTGTATTCTACAACATAGAATCCTAGAACTGTAGAGCTAGAAAAGACATGTACCTCGGGTTACATAGGCTTCAGGTTACAGACTCCGCTAACCCAGAAATAGTACCTCGGGTTAAGAACTTTGCTTCAGGATGAGAACAGAAATCGTGCTCCGCTGGTGTGACGGCAGCAGGAGGCCCCATTAGCTAAAGTGGTGCTTCAGGTTAAGAACAGTTTCAGGTTAAGAACAGACCTCCGGAACGAATTAAGTACTTAACCCGAGGTACCACTGTATAGGACTGGGCTCTTAAAGAATGACAACACCCATAAAAATACAGAAAACAAGCAAACAAAAAGTAGGTGGAGTTCAGACTTGACAAGAAAAATGGTATCTACCAGGAGCAGAATGTAAAGAATTGTCTTTTAAAACAAAAAGCCTTGCAATCAAATGCAGAACAGAAACTCAGCCAATGAATGCCTGCCATAATACTAGGAACAATTTGCTGCTACATCTCACCCCAGAGTCCTCTTTCCAAGTGGATATTTTGCAGCAAGCTTTCCTCAGCCCCACCCAGGCAGGACTAAAGCCAGGCGTAACAAGCCATTTCACATAATGCAGGTCACACGGCTGTTTGTTGGCAGAGAGTGAGACCTAGGAATGTCAGAGGATGCTGCATTCAACGGCTGCTAACTCTTCAGGGCAATAAAAGGGCAACTCAGCCCCATAATCCCCACCTCCCACCCTGAGGAGCAGCTCTAGGAATTTCAAAATAATGACAATCACCACCATTCTGATTCACATAAATATTGCTCAATGAACTCAGGAGAAAAAGACTGTGCGGTGCCAGTTTGGAGCAGCAGCAGACAATGTGGAGTCAGCAGCCCTGAACAGCCACAGGAAAAAACAGCATGTGACTGATTCTGGGCATGGCCATCTGCAACGGCAGAGCGTGAACTCATATTCAGTCTAATAATTACTTCCTAATTCAGATAGCGTTGCTTTTTTAAGAGATTATTTATTTTGTCGTTGTTGTTGTTTAGTCGTTTAGTCATGTCCGACTCTTCGTGACCCCATGGACCAGAGCACACCAGGCACTCCTGTCTCCCGCAGTTTGGTCAGACTCAAGTTTGTAGCTTCAAGAACACTGTCCAACCATCTCGTCCTCTGTCGTCCCCTTCTTCTTGTGCCCTCAATCTTTCCCAACATCAGGGTCTTTTCCAGGGAGTCTTCTCTTCTCATGACGTGGGCAAAGTATTGGAGCTTCAGCTTCAGGATCTGTCCTTCCAGTGAGCACTCAGGGCTGATTTCCTTCAGAATGGATACGTTTGATCTTCTTGCAGTCCATGGGACTCTCAGGAGTCTCCTCCAGCACCATAATTCAAAAGCATAAATTCTTCGGCGATCAGCCTTCTTTACGGTCCAGCTCTCACTTCCATACATCACTACTGGGAAACCCATGGCTTTAACTATACGGACCTTTGTTGGTAAGGTGATGTCTCTGCTTTTTAAGATGCTGTCTAGGTTTGCCATCGCCTTTCTCCCAAGGAGCAGGCGTCTTTTAATTTCGTGACTGCTGTCACCATCTGCAGTGATCATGGAGCCCAAGAAAGTAAAATCTCTCACTGCCTCCATTTCTTCCCCTTCTATTTGCCAGGAGGTGATGGACCCAGTGGCCATGATCTTCGTTTTTTTGATGTTGAGCTTCAGACCATATTTTGCGCTCTCCTCTTTCACCCTCATTAATAGGCTCTTTAATTCCTCCTCACTTTCTGCCATCAAGGTTGTGTCATCTGCATATCATGATTTATTTAGACCACTTCTATACCACTTAATGTATAAAAAGATAACTCTAAGTGTTGTACAGAAAGGAGCTTATATTGGAGAGTTTATGCAGTGTGTGTGTGTGTCTGTGTGTGTGTAGCATAGGCTCCATTTTCCTCAGAGACTGCGGTCACTTCCAGATGGCCTTTTTATTGAGAGTTCATTATTTGCTTGGACAGATCCTAAATACAGTTCTCCACATTTCTGCAGCAATCTGCAACTAAAAAAAAAAAAGTCCTCATAAAAATTCGTTAGGACTAGTATACACATTTTCAGGATGCAGTTGTGACTAATATACACATTTTTCAAGACATTTTCTCCAGTATGGTCCATTTCTGCATGTTATTTTCATAAGTGTAAACATGTTTATAAAAAACATTTCCCTACTATATGCTTGGAGAACTGCATTACAAAATTTGGAGAAGAGTGAATTTCAAAGCACACTTGCGCTTTTGTTTGCGTGTTGATTCAAAGTATGCTAATTAGGTGGTTGCTCATCAAAATGCAAACAAAATCAAATTTCCACCCCATCCCTACTTATGAGTAAGTTATACTGCAACACTGCCAATATCAGGGTACGGGAGTTGAAGCCCATGAGGACGTGAATTTCCAGCTATCTCCAGAACTGACTTCCTGGAAATTCCTCCTGGGACCAATTTAAGGTGTTCAATGTGACATTTAAGGCCCTAAATGACTTGGTCCTCAAATAACTGAAAGAATGGCTCCTTCTGGACCAGACATCCCCAACCTTTGGCCCTCCAGATGTTTTGGACTACAATTCCCATCATCCCTGCTCACTGGTCCTGTTAACTAGGGATCATGGGAGTTGTAGGCCAAAACACCTGGAGGGCCGCAGGTTGGGGATGCCTGTTCTAGACCAACCTGCCCAAAGACCTCCAGGGAAAGCCCTAATAGTGGTTCCTGCATGTAATGAGGTTTGTGGTGAAGGCCTGCTGGTGAATTTTCTTTGCAGTGACCTTTGGAATGGCCTCCCTCTGAGGAGTGCCTCATCCCCAGTGAGGACGCACCTCTTTGCCCAGGTTCTTTGGGCAGGGTTGAGGTGCAATGGGCACACTTATGTTTTTGCCGCCACTATTATATTTTCATTTGTCTTTTGAACTGTGCCTTCTTGCTGTTTTACATTTTCAGTTTTTGAAGTTAGTGGCATCAATGAGTCCCATTAGCAGAATCTCTGTAGAAGGACTTCTACTTGCACCACAGGGTTCCCCCCCCCTTCTCCTCCCACTCTGTGCCCCACAAAATTCATAGAATCCTAGAATTGTAGAGTTGCAAAGGACCCTGAGGGTCATCTAGTCCAACCCCCTGTAATGAGGAATCTCATCTAAAGCATCAATGACAGATGACCATCCAACCTCTTCTGAAAAACCCTCTGATGGTTCAAGAGGATCAGGAAAGCCCCCGGAACAGGACTGAAGAGGGAGAAGAGCGGGGTTGTTCCATCAGGCCAGCTGAAATGTTTCCATCTCACAAGTTGAAAAGCCTAACAATGTGTGTGTGTGTGTGTGTGTGTGTGTGTGTGTGTGTGTGTGTGTGTATGCATGTATGTATTTCCACTTCGGAACCTGTGGTTGGATTATAAGTATTAAAAATATTTTTTTCAATTAAAAAATCCCAGTCCACCATCAAGATTCATCTATCATTTTTTGACACTCCTCGTACTACAAATAGAAGCTTTAGGATTTATGAATATGGGAAGCTGTGCTATACTGAAGCAGATCACCTAAGCTCAGTTCAGTGGTACCTCGGGTTACAAACTTAATTCATTCCGGAGGTCTGTTCTTAAACCGAAACCATTTTTAACCTGAGGCGCGCTTTTGCTAATGGGGCCTCCTGCTGCTGCCGCCGCGTGATTTCCAGTCTCATTCTGGGGCAAAGTTTGCAACCTGGAGCAACTACTTGGGGGTTAGCGGAGTTTGTAACCTGAAGTGTTTGTAACCCGAGGTACCACTGTGTTGTCTACACTGTCAGTGGCTCTCCAGGTTTCAGGCAGGATGTCTCTCTCAGCCCTACCTGGAGATGCCAGAG
Organism: Podarcis tiliguerta; assembly: GCF_965153285.1. Taxonomy (NCBI): domain Eukaryota; kingdom Metazoa; phylum Chordata; class Lepidosauria; order Squamata; family Lacertidae; genus Podarcis; species Podarcis tiliguerta. Next base: position 89,265,106 of record NC_139534.1, read on the forward strand.
ATTGAACCCGGGACCTTGTATGGAATGCAGATGCCCCAGGGCTGAGCAATGGCCCTTCTCTAAACATCAGAACCTGAGCAATAACTGATGTCTGCACCCAGGGGCTAGTGTGCACTCAGGCTGAAACCCCTTTACTAGGGTTGCCATATTTCAAAAAGTGATAATAATAATAATAAAACCATCATGAATTTCTTAAGGAAATTTGCCAAAATTTACGCTTTCGACATAGGTTGCGATTTTCACCAGGACATGTTTCCAATGGGAAATTCTGGACATATGGAAACCTTACCTTTACAACCAGGAAAGAAAATGAAGCTTGTACAGGCTTGTATTTAATGCAGCGGCACAGAGTAAGAACCCTGTCAGCGCATGAATTTACGCTGGAGCAATTAGACTTCCCTGCTCTCCTGCCCACCCCCCACCCCGATTTAGGGGAGCATGACCATTTCATCGGCACTGGGTATCAAGCTAAGAGGGCACTGCAAGGAGTGCTGCAACAGTGACAAACCACAGATGATGAAAGGCGGCCGGAGGGTAGGATTTGGCGTTGCACAGGGTGCCGCTGAAATTATAAAACCCAAAGTCTGCCACTGCCCCACACATGCTGAGGAAGATGAACTAGAGGCCTGATGCAAGGCAGCTTGCTTTATTCCTGTCTAGCCTGGGCTGCCTTGGACCATTTGTAATCTTGCCACTCCTCCACTGCATCTCATCCTATGGGCTCTTCTTAGCATTTGAAGATTTAATTTGCAAAAAAAAACTGGCAGTCTTCACAGCTAGAATAAGACGTCTCAGTGGTGTAACCAGCAGTGGAGACCAAGGGGTCTCACCCACAGAGCTGCTACATAGACGGCATCTTCTCCCGCTTAAAGCACTTTGCCAAAGAAAGAGATATTGGGGGGTCAGAGTACAAAGCTCAAGGAAAAGGACATTTTGGAATGCTGGGAATGAACAAAACCATGCTAGGTATGATTAGGGAAAGGATTGGAAGGAAGGAACCAACCAACACAGCATTATATAAATCAGGGGTGGGGAGCCTTCGGCTTGGGGGCCAAATGTGGCCTTCTAGGTCTGTCTGTTCAGCTCTCAGGGCCCTCCCCAGGAGCCATGTTGCACACTCTCTTCAAGGGCTTTTGCCTGGCTGGAATGTGCCCTGGAACTGTGATGCTGCCTCTTCCTTCCTGGATGGAGGTTGGTGATGCATGCATGAGGGCATATATATATGAAACCTATGGCTTTTGCAGGACTGGCAGGTAACCTGCTGTAGAAGAAGAGTTTGGATATGATATCCCGCTTTATCACTACCCTAAGGAGTCTCAAAGCGGCTAACATTCTCCTTTCCCTTCCTCCCCCACAACAAACACTCTGTGAGGTGAGTGGGGCTGAGAGACTTCAGAGAAGTGTGACTGGCCCAAGGTCACCCAGCAGCTGCATGTGGAGGAGCGGAGATGCAAACCCGGTTCCCCAGATTACAAGTCCACCGCTCTTAATCACTACACCACACTGGCTCTCTGTACACAGGCACTGCCCAGCTTTGCCTATGGAATGTACAGTTCCATTTGCTTTACCTTTTTTTTTTTTTTTTAAAAAAAGCCAAACCTAACATATTTTCAGCTGCTTTCCTCCCATTGGTCTAGCCACCTCAGTACAGTGGTACCTTGGATGTCAAACAGCTTGGGTGTCAAACAAATCGGCTCCTGAACGCCTCAAAACCAGAAGTGAGTGTTCCGGTTTGTGAACATTTTTTGGAAGCCGAACATCTGATGCAGCTTCCATGGCTTCCGCGGCTTCCGCTTGAGTGCAGGAAGCTCCTGCAGCCAATCGGAAGCCACACCTTGGTTTTCGAACTGTTCCAGGAGTCGAATAGACTCCCGAAACAGAATAAGTTTGACAACTAAGGTACCACTGTATAGTCTATTCTGACTGCCAGTCTTAGACAGAGGTCTTTTCTACCTGGATATGCCAGGGATTGAACTTGGAACTGATTGTGTGGGGAGTGCAGATGGAGCAACATTTCCCTACGAAGAAAGACTTAAGAAGTGGTGCTTTTATTCTGTTGTGAGCACCGGCCTCCACTTAGGTACATATTCAGGACGGCTCCATGCAGGGCTCAGGCTGAAGGCTTCATGAGAGCCTATCTCAGAAGTTACTATATTTGCAGTCATCCTCAGTCAGAGCCTTAAATAGGAGCTGTGACTCTGTTTTGGTAGCTAGCTCTGCATTGGCAGTTATAATCCAGCCACAGCTAGAGGGACACAGGTTCCTGGATGAAAGACCTGAGATTAAACCCCTGGATTTAAAGGCCTGAGAACCTCTGCTCAGAAAGAAGTTACAAACTTGACTATAAATAAAAAGTCAGACTCACACATTCATATTTTTTTTTAGATTAATTTTGCTATTGTAGTTGAAGGGTAACAAGTCCTTCGGTCTCTTATACAATATTCTAACTCACAAAATAATCATAATAATCATAATCATAATTTGCGGCGGTAGAAGGGCAGCACCTTTCATTTATCCTTCAGATGGTTTGTAGAACCTAGTGATGACAAAAAGAAAGAAAACTGAGGAGATAAGAGAATTAACTGGAGCTTGTTGCTGGTCTTGGGGTGAGAAAGGTAAGCTCTGATTTTGGTACTTAAAAGAGGTGCACTATGGGTAAGTTGCCACCTCAGAAAAACAGGAGAGAAGGTGTTTTTGTGGTCACTGCTGGAGGAGGCAGGGGATTGAAAGAGTCCCAGGGCAGGGACTTCTCCATGTGGCTTCCCTTCAGGCCTGCTGTGCCACATCCCCATGATTCCAAACAGTTTTTCTTTTGTTTTGTGTATTTAAAATCAAAGAGTACCACCTAGCCTCAGGAGCTTAAACCCCACACTCTTTGACGGAGTTCTGGAGTGACGCGGCTGAGAAACAAGCTGTCCGTTAAAAAAGAGGCAAGGGTGTTCATCTTCTCCTTGAGAGGCGAGGCTGTCCAGTGTCCTCGGAGAAGGATGTCCATGGCAAGTGACCAGGCAATGGGGCAGAGGCAGAGGCTGGGCAGGCCGGCTCCTCCAGGCACAGTTCAGACTCTTGTGTGTCTGCAGGTCCGTGAAGGGCCTGAGGCGGAGGCCGCTGCGGAAGTGGACGGGGATTCCTCATCGGTGGTGTCTCCCTGCTCTTCCTTGTGGAGGCCGAGGCTGATGTGGCTCTGCAGGGCTGCTGGAGTCAGCCATTCCTTGGGCAGGCAGCTTTGCAGGAAGGGAATACAGGAGCTGAAGTAGGCCAGGCGGTTCACCCAGCGGGGGATTTCCTTCCCACACAGGATCTGGGGGAAATGGACAGAAGAGCGACAACAACAGGTAACCGTTATATCATAGGTGCCTGGTGAAAGGTGATTGCTCCTCACACGGTCACCTCCCCATGCCTGTTCATGTGTCCAGGGGTGGGGAGCATAGCTGTCAACTTTTCCCTTTTCTTGCAAGGAATCCTGTTCAGAATAAGGGAATTTCCCTTAAAAAAGGGGAAACGTTGACAGCTATGGTGGGGAGGTGGGAGAGAAATGATGCCACATATCACTGCAACGTTCTATTGTGGTAGTGAAGCACACAGACCATGCAGAAGATGTCACATAAACCCCAAAAGCAAAGGGGGAAACACTTGCCAAGTTGGCATTTCAACTATTTGGGCAACTTGTGACTGGGGGTGCAGTCAGGTAATTTGAGACTTTGGACTTAATGGTTTCATGGGGGGCACTCTTTAGATCAGGAGATCTAACCTTTGATTTGTGAGTCTCCCCCACTCATAAGATTTTTTTTCTGGACACCTCCCCCACCCCCACCGCAAGACCCTGCTGACTTTGGCGAAAGCAACTGCAAAAAGATTTTAACGAAAGCAGACGCTGTGCTGGAGTGAGTGGGATGCAGCAACCTGATGAGCATACAGCTTACCCTTCCTGGTCATTAGATCGATCATGTCATGAGCAGAGCGAAGGTAATAACCATAACCCCCTCCTCAGCGTAGCTGCAAGGATCAGTTGAGGAATGGGTGGCTGTGTGCCTGAATGTGTGTGTGTGTGTGTGTGTGTGTGTGCATGCATGTGAGGGTGCTTGTGCAAGAATTCTATGTCCACCCTTGCAACTGGCATGTGGACTCCAGAAGGTTGGCCAAAGGTGAATGTGGCCTTCAGGCCAAGTAAGGTTCAGTACTCCTGCTTTAGAGGGTGTGGATGCGGGTGGTGCTGTGGGTTAAACCACAGAGCCTAGGACTTGCTGATCAGAAGGTTGGTGGTTCAAATCCCCGTGACGGGGTGAGCTTCCGTTGCTCGGTCCCTGCCCCTGTCAACCTAGCAGTTCAAAAGCACGTCAAAGTGCAAGTAGATAAACAGGTACCGCTCCAAGGGGAAGGTAAATGGCGTTTCCGTGCGCTGCTCTGGTTCGCCAGAAGCGGCTTAGTCATGCTGGCCACATGACCCGGAAGCTGTACGCCGGCTCCCTCGGCCAATAAAGCGAGATGAGCGCCGGAAACCCAGAGCTGGCCACGACTGGACCTAATGGTCAGGGGTCCCTTTACCCCTTTACCTTTTTACTACTTATTTTAAACAGGCACTGCTTGCCCTGTTGTATTAGGGGGGCTTCCTGCTCAGTTTGCAGGGCTCTGGACCTTACAGTTTTGTCCTGGCAAAACCACCACTTGCAACCTAAACCACTTGGAACCCACATACCAGCAGAATACATGTCTAAAGCTGGATTTGTTCTACATCTACTGCAGTTAGTGGGGTCAAGGAAGGGAAGACCATACACTTCCCTGAAGAGGGAAACAGAAGACCTACAAGAAGTAACAAAACAAACTAGGCAAGTGGCAACAGGCCATAAAATCCATTCTACACGCAAGCTCTAGGGACAGAACGGCCTTCATCTTGCTGCGCTGGGAGAGCCTAGATGAGCATGGCAAATGAGCAGGGGTGGAGAGGCAAGCCCTGCAGTGCCTGCTGTGAAACAAGATCCCACGGCGAGAAAAGGGAGAACTAGAAAGCTTCTGAAACCAAGCCAACAGTAGCTGGCCTAGAGACCTCTGCAGTCATATGCCTTTCTGCTTGGAAGTTGATCTAAAGAAGATAACATCTCTGCCTGTTCTAGGACTGTGATTTTGTGGAACTAATGTAGGCCTGCCAGATCACCTCCTGGCTGGGGCTTCAGTTTCTATAGAACAGGCTTGAACAACTTCTTAACCAAAGCTAAAGCATCTGACCAGTCATGCCTTGTGACACAGAACATAGGTCAGAAGCAGAAAAGCTTCTGAATACTAGTTGTTGGAAACCATGGCATCTGGTTGGCTGGCTGCTGTGAAACCAGGATAGTGGACTACATGGGCTATTGGCCTGATCCAGCAGGCTCTTATGTTCTTATTGTGAGGTGTCACACACCAAATCAGACCATTTCTCCACTGAGATCAGTATTTTCTTCAATGACAAGTAGTGGCTCTCCAAGGTTTCAGACAGAGGCCTAACTTGGCCCTCCCTGGAGATGCCACAGATTTAACTTGGGACCTTTAGCAGGAAAAGCATGTGCAACAACATGTCTCAAACATGCCCCCTGGTAAGCTATGGGCGGGCTTTGTAGGGCAAATGTTGTGAAGGCCTATTCTAGATTGTAAGAAGAAGCTCTAAACGGCTTAGAACCAGGTTACCTCAGAAACTGCCTGATCCCTTACAAAACCAGACTTGGAGACCTTGCTGTCTGTCCCTTCCACATAGGCGGGTGAATACAAGAGGCAGAGCCTTCTCAGCAGTGGCCCCACTCAGTGGCAATTCACTAGACTTCCTCCCTGTCTTTCCGCACTTTGAAGGGAAGCCAGCTTTTAATCGGTGATTGGTGATCGCTGTTTTCTTTGGATGTTTGATGATGTTTTTGCTGGAGTTTTAATATTATTGCTTTAATGATTGCTGTTTTTATGTGTATTTTTCCCCCTCTTACCTTGTTTTTTCACTGTAAGTTTCTCTGATTATTAGTTTTTAAAAATAGAATGGGTATAAATTCAAGTAGGCTGCTGTGGTGAGTCAAAGTTCTTCAGGCTCTGGGCTCCAAAAAATTAAACCTGCCCCTCTGAATAGAGCAGGGAAGCTCATCAATGTGAATGACTGCAGCTTAACCCAGCCTTCCTCAGCCTGGTGTCCTCCAGATGTTTTAAACTACAACTCCCATCACCCCTGAGCATTGGCCATGTTGGCTGGGACTGATGGGAGCTGGAGTTCAAAACACCTTGAAGACACCAGGCTGGGGAAGGGCAGTCTAGCCAATAAGGGCTCAGAGAAGCAAACCTGACACCCTTGCAATATGCATGAGTCCCCACACTTCTGCGATCCAAAGAGCTTCGTTCTTTGGTTGAAATGCAGTTCTGCTTTTTTATGCATGAAAGTCCTTGAGATGAAGATTTTTAAGTACAGGGAGCAGCTGCAGGATGACAGGGAAGGTAACAAGTGGCTCTCTGGGGAAGGCTTGCTTATAATTAAGACTAAGATTACTGGTGACACTTGAGAATAATGGCTTTCACTCTGAATGGATGAACAACTGTAAGTCATCTTACAGTAAGCTGCAAGTTTACTGCATTGGCACAAAGTGGATTTTCTCCCCCTATCCCAGTAGGTGTTGCTCCATGGCCACTGTCAGAACAGCCACAATTAATGGCTAAAGGAGTATTATGATTACACTGTGCTAGATATAAGATGTTATATATTACAGCTTGGTATTGACCTTGAACAAGTGATTTGGGAAAGCTGATCTGGCACCTATTGGCCTTGTGCTTACCAAACTGTATTAAAAACAAGGCCTGTAACTCTTCTAGATATAGTAATGCAGCCGAAGTTCAGAACTGGAGAGTGCAGAATATGAACTTTCCCAGTTTGGAACTTCCACATAATCCCAAACCCTTCCAACATTCAGGCTTACCCGGAAACTGCAATTAATCCAGAATGCGGCAGCTAGACTGGTGACTGTGAGTGGCCGCCGGGACCACATAACACCGGTCCTGAGAGATCTGCATTGGCTCCCAGTACGTTTCCGAGTAGAATTCAAAGTGTTGCTGCTGACCTTTAAAGCCCTAAATGGCCTCGGTCCTGTATACCTGAAGGAGTGTCTCCACCCCCATCATTCAGCCCGAACACTGAGATCCAGCTCCAAGGGCCTTCTGGCGGTGAGAAGTAAGGTTACAGGGAACCATACAGAGGGCTTTCTCAGTAGTGGTGCCTGTGGAACGCCCTCCCTTCAGATGTGAAGGAAATAAGCAGCTATCTTCTCTTTAAAAGACATCTGAAGGCAGCCCTGTTTAGGGAAGTTTTTAATATTTAATGCTGTATTGTTTTTAACACTCGATTGGAAGCCTCCCAGAGTGGCTGGGGAAACTCAGCCAGATGGGCGGGATATAAATAAATTATTATTATTAATATTATTATTATTATTAGCATCAATCACGCTCATTGCTGCAGCTGTCCCTTTCCCTTCACCACTGAAACTTTGCTGGCAGTGGTGGCAGCAATGAGAAAGACTTCTGTGTCAGCTGTCATTAGGCCACAGCACCATGTTAAGAACCATACCCATGGCGAAATGCCATTTCTCAGGGCTTCTGATTCCTTTCCTATTGCCATCACCACTACACCAATGGGACACAGCAAATAATTCCGGGATTGTCCCAGGAATATTGGGCTACTTGGAGAGCATGAGAGGGCCCTCATACAGGATTCAGCTGCAAAAGTGGAACCTTCCAGCTTGTCTTTTAAAGAGACATTGCACAACAAGGTAGGTGGAAATTGGGTACCACAACTTACATGAGTGAAAGTGCTTTCTGCTCATGCAAAACTACCACAGAGTAGTATGGCTAGTGCCCATTGAGACTGGCGGAGCGGAAGGCAAGGAGGCCAACAGTAGGTGGAGCCAGAGCCAATGACAGCAGAGCCAGCTAATTCTAGTTTTTCATAGCATCACAGGATACACATGCAATACAGGATACATTTGCCCAATGTGGGGCTTGAACAAACGATCCTGAGATTAAGAGTCTCATTGACTGAGCTTGTCTCCATCCTCTTCATTGTTGGGTTCTGCAAGGGCAAGTGTGAGACTAAGGAAGAGGGAACTGAGTGCTCTGGCCACCCCCTGGCCTGGAAGTAAGTAAAAAGGTAGGCAGGTGGGGCCTGGCTGAGGACAAACTCATGGACCAGTCTTCACTGCTATCACAAAGGATACAACTCCCAAAATGAGAAACATGCCAGTGCCGTAGGAAGAGAAGTGGCTCCAGTTGCTAAGATGCAAATACTTTCCACAAGTCACTCTATCAATCAAATCCAAGAAGACAATGTGGGGGAAAGGAACCTTCAAAATAATAATTGCACTTGAATCCTGGCCTGAAATATAATCACTTCCAACTTAAAATGCATCTACTTGGTTTGAGAGAGATGATATGGCAATTTAGAAAATGCCTCAAGATGCTTAACGTTCTGAATCGACATCCCACAGAGTCCGGGAAGAAAAGAACACATCGCACGCCTACACAGCCCATTTCCCCTCTCAAAGACTTCAGGGGAAATGCAGCTCAGGTATACCTGAGTAATTTGACTTATTAAACTACACAGCTATGCTGCACCCACATGGAATGAAACCCTACCAACCCCTTTTCCATTGCAAAGTGCCTTTGGGGAGGGGGCTATGCATCTGGCAGGGAAGCAGGTGATTAACCCTTTCCCCTCTCAGTTGCCTTCCTTCTGCAGCCCTCTCCAGTTGCAGTAACTCTCCAACAGCTTGACTTCACCCCTGAAGGCACACTGTTTCATTGCCTCCTAAGACAGATGGATGCCAGCCAACCCACCAGTGTCCCAAACCTTGTTTACTTTGCAAGTATGAGTTTAAAACCTCATAGGACTAAAAGTGGGGGGGGGGGGGACAGGGAGATACCAGTGGAAAAGTGATGGCAGGAGAAGGGTTAAGCAGAAGGGACCATCAGACTTCATTATTCACAGCTGCAGTGTGACAAGCAATATACCCAACTGTCAAAAGTTTTGCAATTCTTTCACCTGCGGCCTTAGAGGCTGCCGACCAGGTTGGAATGACTGATTCGGCCTTTTCCTCTCTGCCTCTTTCATTATGTTAAAAAAAAAAAGTAGAACAGTTTTATAGCAGTCAGGAGACACATAAATAGCTCAGGGAATGGGGAGTTGCTGTGTGATAACAGCAGTTTATGACCTTTTCTATGACACCTCATATGGATTGCACATACAAATCTGAAAGATATCACAGTTGAGAGCAGGGCTATGTTGGATTCCCCCCCCCCCCTTTTGAAAGTGGAAAGTACAGTACCAGCTCTTTTAGTGAGAGCAGCTCTACTCTGTGATTTCAAGAAGGATGCCTTTCAAACAAAGCAAGTTTGTGGCTCCTAATCAATTTCCTAATTATGGACACTTCATCTCAAGGATGCATTGCCAAGGGGAGCAGCTGGGAGCAGCAATCAGGAGGAACTGATGAGTAATCAGCGTTAATTTGTGCAACTGCAAAAGGGAGCAGGGGAAACATCAGCTGATCACCAAGTGCCTTTCTGGTCAAAGGTCTTGTGCCCAGGGGTTTCGGGTTTCATTCCTAGTGCAAAGGAGGAATACCGAAGGATTTGCATGGTGCAGACTGGGGCCCCAAATGCATATCCATTCTGGGGCAGAGCAGCCATGAAAAAAGCTGAGCCTGTGCTGCTGTTTCAAACTTTTCTGGGCTATGGATGACCTGATACTAATGGGAGTCCCCTCCCCTCAAGGCTAATTGCCTCCCCCCCTCAATCCCTAATGGCAGGCCTGTTTTGAAAAGTTTTTAATGTTTGATGCTGTATTTTGTTGTCAGCCACCCAGAGTGACAGGGGCAACCCAGTCAGATGGGCGGGGTATAAGAATTACTACTACTACTACTACTACTACCATTCCAAAGGCCCTATAATGTAATGTAAGGGTACAGCTCACTGTACTCTTGCAAGTCAAGTGAGATCAAGGCACCATTGTGCTGATTGATAGGGTAACCAATGAGAAGTATGGCTATCGTATTTGCAATGCAAACAGGCAAAGAATAGGAAGCAGCGGTACAGAAGTAACTCAACTCAAGGCCTGTCCATACTTTGGCACAATGTGGATTGTGAGCCCCTTGTGACTCCTTTAATTGCCCTTCATTCACCCAGTGCTCTCCTCCAGCTACTGCTGTCCCATACCTATTCCTCCCTAAATCTGGAGATTCCCTATGCACTGAACGTCCAAATAGGAGAGCTACATTGATTGCGTCTTTCTACTTGTACATAGATACCTTATGGCCACCCTCATAGCTGTCTAATTACCCATTGTAGACCAGCTACCACAGTGCTATGCTTGTAAAAGCTCTCAAAGGGTAAATGCCCATCAGGCTAGTGTGAAGGGTGATTGAACGACAATGTTCTGATCAGAGACCTGGTCATGGCTGGAAGAGTGTTGGCCCAAGTGCCATACAAGTACACTCCACAGAAACAGAATGGAAGATGAACCAACCTCTGCCAGAGCAGCTGAAAAGTGATTGCAATTCTTGTGCATGAGATGGTAGGCATTGCCCTTGTACTCCTTGCCCAGTTCCTCCATGATTTTATCCACATCTTCTTCTGTAAAGTCTGTAGTGCCCAAGGCAATGGATTCTCTGGGTTAAGCAAAGGTAAGCATCAAAAGCAGGGAACATTCAGCAAGATAATCATGAAAGATGTTAAAGCAGCCCAGGAGAGACACACTGTAGTACAGATATATTTTACCTGGCAGATAGAGCCAAGGATGGAGTCCTTATGGAATGTTGGAACAGAGTAATGCTACAGACTTAAACAGCTTAGAAAGTAATTCAGATAGTGCTCAGCTTAAAAACAACACAATAACCTCACACGATTAATTAAAAAGCATTCTTGCCATGCACACAGGATATAGTACTAGCTTGATCTATTTTTATATTCTCTTTTAAAAGAAAAAGAGAGAGGAAAATGTGCTAAACAGAGTGTAGGTTTGAGCTTTACTGATATAGTTTGGGGTTTAAACTTCACATACTTTAAAAATGTTTAATGGTACATGCAACAGGGCTGAGTTTGTAATATTTTTTGTAAGCTCTCCATTCTTGAGCCTCTGCATCAGCAACTTATGCACCAGAAAACCAATGAAGGGGGGATTAAGGAGATGATTTGGGTAGTCAAGACCCCCTCCTCTGGAAATGCAAAAGCCTGGCTCATTTTCATAAGTCTGCCTCAATGTGCACTTTTCTATATTTACATTCTAGCTTTAAAATTTGAGGTGAGAGATAAATTTTTTAATGGAACTGAGGTCTATACCATATAGGGTTTTGTACATGAATGAAGCATTGGACTGGATGCAGTGACATATCTGTTTAGGAGGACACTATAGTGGAAGTTTGGGGGACTATACAAAAACACTCTGGCTCTTGTATTCCCTGCTGGTGCTGCCTTTGGCAGATGGATTCATCATGCTGCATGGCACAACTTGCTTGGGTAACATTTATGTATATAAATTGTGATTGCACACAAAAATGTGTGATTACAGCAGATTGCCCAAATATTTTTTGTCTCTTGGGCCAAAGTCCTTGGCACATTTATTGCTGTTCATTCTACTTGGCAATAAATGTCCTGGCCCATGGATGGTAATGTGAGAAGTCGCAGACCATTTGGAGGAGAATCCCATGCTATAGTTGCTCCCCAAGCCAGTGCCATCCGAAAGTCATAGATGAAGGATGCTGGCATGGGGCAAAGCTGCAGCGTGGGCTCCTCACATGTGGTCCAGGGAGGAAACAGTGCAGCAACTGGTGTCAGCATGAGTAGGAACAACAAACTCCAATTCCTGGCTTAGTATTACATCTGAAAACCAGAAGCTGAGTTTTCATTCATTCCAAACAAACTATATTGAGAAGCCAAGGTTTGATCTTGGTTTACCAAGCATGGTTTGTTTGAGGGAAACAAATCATAAACTGTGGTATACTGTGATGTGTAGGCTGAGCCAGTGTGTACATAAACTTGCAAGGAGGTGATATGCTGGGAAGACTTTTGTTGCTGTTCATCTTGTGTATTTAATGACATAATTTAAACAGCAACGTGGGAGTCATTCACACATTCATTAACTATGGTTTACTGGGATGTGGGAATGCTGCCACCAGTTGTCAGGTGCTCCCCTAAAAATGCATTGCCCTTTTGACAATTCATGGGCTGCAGGACAGCAGATGTTGAGAGGAGAAGGAAAGGCCCTTACTTGAATTTAAAGGTCTCGCCAAGCTCCACAGCACTGCCTGGTGTGATTTCAAAAATCCCGCTGAAAGGGTAGGGATGCCCTCCATAGGCGAACTCTGGCAAGGAAAGAAAAAGACTGTAAGAAAGTATAAGACCAAGGCTGCATCTGAAAAAGGCCACAACTGTCTACATGGCTCAGTGTTAGTATTTAAGTGGAATTTGCTGCCAAGGAGTGTGGTGGAGTCTCCTTCTTTGGAGGTCTTTAAGCAGAGGCTTGACAGCCATATGTCAGGAGTGCTCTGATGGTGTTTCCTGCTTGGCAGGGGGTTGGACTCGATGGCCCTTCCAACTCTATGATTCTATGATTCTATGAAATATCTTCCCATAACTGGTTTCAGATGGGCCTAAACTCTGCCCTTCCTGTATAAAGAACATTGTGACAACTATAAGAATGTAATAACAGCCCTGATCGATCAGGCCAGGGTCCATCTACTTCAGCATCCTGTTCTCACAGTGGCAGAGGCATCAAGTTGTGCCCCAGATTGGGCAGCATCACTCGTGTGTGTGACATCACAGATGTGTCATGCATGTGTGACATCACCCATGCAATGCTGGGATGTGCACTCGGCCCAATGATGCGTGCACAATGCAACATCCTGACATCACATGTACGATGCTGGCATGTCACATGATGCACACCGCCCCCTTCTTAGTCATAAGCCGCCACACATGATATTGTCTCCAAGTTGCTCTGCTTAAAATCCTGCCTTGATGTAAAGAGTTTGACCACATGGCTACCTCCAATCTTAGACTTATTTGAATCTGTGTGTGCGTTTAAGGCTGGCAGTTGCAAACTGTGCACTGGAGCACAGCAACTGCGCATGCATGGATGCCACACTCCTCAGAAGGCAAGTTTCCCATCCGCGATGAGCAGCAAAACAGAGAAGTTCTCAGCCTTCAATTCTGGGACCCAACGGAAGGTTCTACTCATTTCCAGGCACAACTAGCAGAAAGCTTCCTACCTCTGCCGTAGATCTCAATCCCAGAGTGAAAGACTCCAATGCCCAAGGTGGAAGTGTATTCATTTATCCAGTACTAGAGAAAGGGAGGGGAGAGAGAGAGATTTGAAAGTATTAATGACACAGACATTGCTTGGACAGTTTTATATTTATGCATCATTTTACATAGCTATTGCATCTCACTTCATCCTGAAGGCTCTGGATAGGTAGCAAAACATTTAACATAGAAAAGCAAGCCTGTAAAATATGTCTCATAGGGGTGGGGGAATCAGATATAAAATTGCACGAAACCCAACAAATATAATAATAATAGCTCAAGCACAGCTTAACCTCAGCCCACGTATATTTACCAGTAGGAGAATATGTTCAAGTGCTGCTAGAACGATCACCCGCCCCCCTGGCTTTGAATGCTTTGAAACATTTTCGGATCATGGCTGACTCTGACCCGCAGAACTGAATCAGAACACGAGGAGCTGTGGAATGTGTCAAAGCAACCCCAGAAGTGGTCTTCCCACTTGGTAGATGCATCACAGGGGAAACTCATGCTAGTAAAAGGAGGTGAGTCCACAGAAAACCTTCAGCTGTCAACCCAAGATAGAACAGGCTTGAATGGGGATTTCCCCAAAATTTTGGAAACCAGTGTTATCAAGCAGTTTTCATAACTACAACAAGAGTGGGGAGAAATACCCCCATTGGCTGAAATAGCCAATAATGCTCAAAGACAGCTGAACGCTGGAAGTTTCAGGACAGACGAGGAAGTATTTTTTCACACTGCTCGCTGTTACACTGTGGAAATTGCTTTCACAAGAGGAAAGGATGGCCAGCCACTTGGATGTCTTCAAAACAGGATTAGATAAATTCTGGGAAGATAAGGCTATTCACCTTGATGACTACATTCTACCTCCACTGTCAGAGGTAATATGCTTCTGAATACCAGTTGCCGGAAAAGGCAGTGTTCTCCAGAGGCCACTACAAAAGCACAATGCTGAACTAGAAAGGCCACTGGCTTGATGTAGCAAGGCTCTTGCGCTGTTGGCATTATAGATTTTGGAGAAACCCCAAAAGGGAAGATTGGAGGCCAGTGGAAAGTACTGGCTAAGCTTTCTTTCCAAGGCAGGGTCTCACATGGGAGAGAAGCATCAACATGACAAAAGGTGTCATGTGGCCCATCTGAGAGAAGTTGCCATGGTGATTGGGTGGGGTTCAAAGTGACAGGAAAAGAGCAAGGTGTGCTGGGAAGAACAGAGATTAAAAAAAGGGGCTGGGATCCATCTTGCGCAGGCTGGTTGGGAGAGATGCCTTTGACTCCAGTGCTGCACTGCTGTGGGGAACAAGTCCTGCGTGCGATGACCATGCTGTGCGAGCTGGACTCCCTACACGCGGAATGAAGGTGTAAATAGGTGAATAAACCACATTTCTTAAAGCTACGACACTCTCCGCCACATCTTTTTTTTTTTTTAAATGATATTTATTAAATATTTAATAGTTACAAACAGAAAAAGAAAAAAAGGAAAAAACAATAAAAATTTAACAAACAATACATCAAAAATAAAAATAAAAAACAATGTCACACAACAACAAGAAAAAACTAAAACATTTAAAAACATATCCAAATTTCATTTCATTATCTTTCATATGCTTATTTCCTCGACTTCCTCGCACCTCCCTTTTTTGTATTCTAGTTCAAATTAGCTGGTTCAACAAATCCTTTCCCTCCTTTCCCTTGTGTTAGGATAAATTATAGAACAAAAATTGAGAAAGAGGGAAAGGATTTGTCTCCACCACATCTTCAATCCTCCAAAGGAGCACAGACATTGGCTTAGCAACTGGAACTCCCTGGAGTTTTCTACTGCTTGGCAGGGGGTAGCACCCACTATTGTAACATTATGTTATATTATGACATCACAGTTTAACTTCCCTGTTACTGCTTAAGAAAAAATCTGCATCTTTGGGGCAGGGTTTTTCCCCTTAAGGTCCAGAAACTTGAGGGTTTTTTTTAAAAAAAAAAATCTTAGGATACAGAGTTCAAATTCTGCCTTTCTGTACTTGAGCCACAGAACCCACAATGCCATAGTGATGATGAACTAACTGGTCAGCAACTCTCTCTTTCTCTTCTCTCAGCTAAGTTGCTTTCCGCAAGGCCCTCTGCTTCATTCTCTTCAGTGGTATTTTTCTGCCATCTGGCCTTTATAGACCCACCTGTCTCTGGGTGGCCCTGATATGTAGTAGTATCAACTAGTGTGCTCCTAGTGGATATACTTAATCCACTTTCCTTGCCTCCTCCCTTGCATTATTGATGATTCTGCCAGTCCTATTAGCTTCCTAAGTATCTGGAGATGCATTTTGAATGAACACTCAAGTTCCATATAAAATCAGAGTTGCCTTATTATTCAAGAGAGGAATCCCAACGGTGACTGGAAGGAGGGAGGCTCAACCCAAATAGCATCAGCTCCTAATTCCAAAGTGCCTTGCCAGCAATTTTCCTCCGCTTTACAAGCCTGCTCCCCTGCCAGAAAGCCCCTTAATGTTCCTTGGACTCCAGCTAGAAACTAATGCTCTCATTGTAGGGAAAAGCCTCGCATCAGATCTGAGCCTCTGTGGCCCCCGACCCATCTGCCATATCTTCCACTATGCTTCTAATCCCAGTATGTCCCTTATTAAGCAGGCATTTTTCCAATCCGAGCAGTGCAGAGCCCTGTGCATATGAAAGCAAAGGAAGGGAGCTAAGATGTCAGAGAATCATAGAATTGAAGAACTAGGGTCATCTAGTTCAACCCCATGCAATGCATGAAACCGTGTGTGCACACATACACACACACGCTCCTTTCTGGAGCAGTCATTATGGTTTATGTCTGTTAGAGTCAAGAAAGCAGAAACACACACACACAGAGAGAGAGAGAGAGAGCGAGGGAGATCTTCATTTCAGTGGGCTCTGGCTAGGTGAAAGGGACAGAATCATTATAGTGCAATTTCCAGCTAAAGTAGAAATCAGCTGGGTCAGCATTGATTCGTAAAAGCAGGGATGAAGGACCTTTTCAGCTTGAGGACTGCATTCCCCTCACAGGCATACATGAAGGGGCTGAATGCCAGTGGTGGCCAAAGCCAGAGGCAAAAGTACACAGAGCAACAGATACGACTTTTCCTTTTAGGACAGCAGCCTGCACACACTCCCGACACACTCTTTTCCATCTAGGCAAGCAAGAGGTGTCATCGCAGTTCAAGGTCACATCCCAGCCAGGCAAAAGGACTCAAGGACAAGGCCTATCCAGGGCTTTTTTTCAGCCAGGGCTCGCCAGAATGCAGCTCCAGCACCTCTCAGGTAGGCGCCATTGCCATTGTAAGAGAATGAGGGAGGTTTTCATGGTGAGTTCCGGCACCTGTTTTTCTAGGAAAATAGCACTGATCCCATCCCTCTTCCCTCCAAGCACCAAAGATCTATAGTGACCTGTTTTGGCCAGAGTTGGCTCATAAGAGGTATAGTATGGCAATATCCACTTGGAAAATACTGTAGTCTGAGTAGGGCATATGGCTCTATACATTGACCCCAAGGCTATGTACATGTTAGTGGCTTTAAAAGTAGTGAGGTCACACACACTCCAATGTTTCAAGCCACATTTGCATGTTGCTGCACACAAACCAGTGAGAGGGCAGGGATGTCTTCACCTCATGCACACCTGATGTTTGGTTTCTTTGTCCCTGCAACCTCTATTCATGAAGCTGTCATCTGCACACGCACTGTCATCTGCACATGTGCAATGAGTGTCTCAAATGTACACTTCAGGCTTTAACTGCAAAGTGAAAGTGGCTTCAGTTTTGCTTTTGGAGTGAAGCCAGTTTGAAGGGGAATGCGTCAAATAGCAGCATTTCTCAAGAAACCTCACAATAGCTCTGCATTGTGGGTAATATTATGTGTTAAGGTAAAGGGACCCCTGACTGTTAGGTTCAGTCGCGGATGACTCTGGGGTTGCAGCGCTCATCTCGCTTTACTGGCCAAAGGAGCCGGCGTACAGCTTCCGGGTCATGTGGCCAGCATGACTAAGCCACCAAACCAGAGCAGTGCACGGAAACGCCGTTTACCTTCCCGCTGGAGTGGTACCTATTTATCAACTTGCACTGCATGCTTTCGAACTGCTAGGTGGGCAGGAGCAGGGACCGAGCAACGGGAGCTCACACCGTCGTGGGGATTCGAACCGCTGACCTTCTGATCAGCAAGCCCTAGGCTCTGTGGTTTAACCCACAGCGCCACCTGCGTCCCCAATATCATGTGTAGACAGATTCAAAGCCAGCAGTGGACGTGCACTGGAGCCAGAATAACGGGTAATGTGTAAACAAACTAAGTTTTCTGGTAAACGGCCTATAAATTACTCAGCTTTCTATACTGTATATCATCAGTGAAACTTGTAGCAGAGAACGTCCTAAGAAAAGGAAAAGGAAAATAACACACATATACCATTGAAATGTACATCCCAGAACTAATTTGGGAGTAATTCTCATTGATTTCAGCAGAACTTGTGTCAGGAAGTAGCTATGCTTACTATGTCAGCCTTATTCTTCCTTTGTGGCTTTATCTCACTTTCAGATTACAGATCTACAAATTCTGTGAGATAATAATCAAACATCAATTTCTCACAAAGGACTGGAGCTTGTCTGAGGGTAAGCTTGCTCACAAGACAAGTGGGAATTTACCCCAGCATAACAATACAGACTTTGAATCAGTGTCTCCACATATTTCATGGACATGTAGCAGTATAATGCCTAACTATACCATTTATTTGCTTGTTGGCTAATTCTTTCCCATCACTTTGGCTCCACTGAGCCCTCTGGGAACGTAATTAAATAATATAGAAGCACATCATGGACCATGATGATGAAAGAATTTGTCCTCTGCCCCTCTGCATCACCAGGAGTCCTCATGGCAGCTAACAATGATGCAAACTTAACACAATAAAACACAAGCACAGGGAAGCATCAGTGCAAAACTCCAATCCCTTTTTTTAAATTGAAAATTTATTTGTGTGCATGTGGACGTACCACAGTCTCTAAGCGGTGAGAAACCTCACAGCCTTATCACTACAACAGATATCATTCCAACCCTTTTAGGTTTCTAGGTTACCCACCTTCCAAATTCATAGCTTTGGTTCCAACACAGAGAGCTATTCAGGTGTAAGTGTATTCCATGCTAGCCCCGATCTACTGTTCTCCTGGCCTTAAGATGATGGGGCCTCCGGCCAGACGAAGGAAGGAAAGCTGGCCTCATCCTTCTGGTAGCATTGCTGGCTTAGCTGTTGCTAAGGCAACAGACCTGCTCTTGACCAACTCCTTAGACATGCTGAAGGGGGCCATTAACAAAGAAACTGGTTTGATCACTTCAGCAGTTCCCTCTACTACAGAACCCCATCATACAGCTATAAAACCACATGCTAGGAGAGAATCCAAAGATGACATCCAAACCAACCAACCCCCCGATCCAATAGCACTGTTCTTCCCCTTGAAGAGGTCTGCCCCAGACCTACAAAGAAACAACAGAATCACAACTTTCCTTGTAAAGTAATAGCAGTGCCTGGCACAAAAAGCATGTGTGATCAAAAGCACATAGTCATAGCATGGTTATGTCATTAACCATGCCAGCTGGCTGAAGAAAGCTGGAATCCAATAATGTCTGGGTGGTCCACACGTTCTCCACCTTTGCAGCATGAGAACCATAAAGGCATTTAAAGGATTTTTATTTTTATTTTGGCCTAAAAATGATTGTATCACAGCATCTTCTAATACCTGGCACAAACCAGCACTCATTTCATATTTATTTTATTATTAAATTTGTATTTAATCATTTGCAGATCTCAGACAATGACAAATTGGAAATAAATGTGCCTCAGCTACTCTGAGAGTGCAGGTCTCTGCCACCTTCCAAATGTATTTTATTTTATTTTGATTGTTGAAAACAATCATTTTGCATTTTGCTTGACCTACCTTTTCATTTTTAACAAGTGAGCTCTCAAAAGTGAGATGCATACACACACACAAACAAACTTAACCACAAAATAATGCTCTCATCATTAAGCGAGAGGGAATTGCTTGTTTGTAGGATGAACCAAGGACATTGGGGGGGGGATCAAGACCCCCAGCCTGAGCAGTGATGAGCAGCGACAGCACAGGTCCCCGGGTCACAGCTTAAGGAAGGGCACTGCCCTTAGGGGGAAGCAAATGAGGCTTGTTGTGTCTCCCTCAAAAGCATGAGATTCCCTTTGAAGTTCAGCAAGGAAGCTAAAAGCAAAGCAGATGAATCAAAGCATCCACTTTGTCCTCCCTTCACCTTCATCTCCAGAGAGCTGCAGGAGGAGTTCAGGGGTGTGCATGACTAAACTGTGCAAACAACTCATGGCTCTTAGGAACAACCCCCGGTATATCTGTAAGGGCAGCTGCTCTGTCACTGTATATACAACCACACAGTTGCTTAGTGAGCTGGAAAAAGCATGGACTCCTTTTTAGAAACCCACAGACACATTGGCTGCTTCGACAGCCCAAAGAAGTGGAAGAGCAAAGTGGCAGCACAATTAAATAGAGGGACCTCAGTGCTTTGCTGCTCTCTTCATAACACTTTCTCAGGTCAGGTGACTGTCAGAAGGAGGTAATGGCAGAGCCTGGAATCCTGCACAGAATTTGGACTCCTCCTGTGGGTCTCTCAACTTCCATGTTTTGATTGGTGCATGTGGCTAGCCCTCATGGTTTCAAAGCAGAAGCAACATGGGGGGGGGGCTCATTGCATGCGTGTGATGTCATAAGCGGTAGGTGCATGTGATGTCACAAGTGAGACACACGTGTGACGTCACGGGCATTGAGAAACCCAACAAGGCCCACCGCCAGGAGGCCAGCAAGGCCCTCAAGATTGGGGAGGGGCCCATCCCCACATACTTTTGGGGGGGCTGCCCATACATACGGGTTGCCCATACAACCCAACTTGATTTTGTGATTCTTTCTCCTGAAGACTCAGCATTTCTTAATGGAAAGCAGCCTTAGAAGTTGTGATCAAGAGCTTGCAACAGTAGGGTGGGATGTGGATGAAGAATGAAGAAACGGGCTGCTTAACCCTTCTCCCTCCAATTATTTCCCATGCTCGAAATTATTTTCCAAGCTGCTTTCTCACCTGTGGGATGGAAAATTCATGTACCTAGGGAGTGTGATCTAACATAAGAGAGTTTAGGTTGTTGCACAAGTGGTTGTATAAACAATAGTGCAAGTGGTAGCATGCAAAGCTTAACTGTCACCAGCACAATGATGGCAGTTACACCAGAGGTTTCACACCATCTTTTGCAAGTGCAGTGCACCTATTGGATTCAGCTGTTACTAAGAAGAGGGCTCCCCTTTGCAGAATGCCACTTGTATGGGTGAGCTGCCACAATTGCATATCGCCCAGTATATTTCCCCCCGCAGGTAGAAAAGTTCTGCTGAGAATGATTTTTAAGAGGAAAAATTGCCAAAGGTGAAAGAGTTAAGCAATCCCTCCCCCTGTCACTCTTTTCACTCTCAAGCACACTCCCCAAGGTTGCTTTTCATTTGGAAAGAAAATATTGGGGGGGGGGGATTGCGAGAGAATCACACAGCTGAGGATCATGTGTAGTTTCAGCCTCAGCCCTGGCTGCAATTTAGCAATGCTGAACAGCTTGGAAATGAGCAACACCGAACATGTGGGAAACATTCCATCAGATCTTTCAAAACCACAGATGTATCACACATGGAACATTTGAAAGCAAGGGTACAGCTGGAGCCCAATAAAATGGTTAGGGGACATTGTGTTTCTGGTTTTTGATTCAGCCGAGCCAACGAAGGAAGTAAATGCTGCAAATAGGATATGGGTTTAGATTTGGATTCCAAAAACATCTATGAGTTCCCATTTCAGTTTGTTGGCTCCACACTAGCGGCTAAGGCTCAGAGTCCAGGAGCATCGCTATTATTTTGTTAAGGGCCAGTATGCTTAACATTTTCCATCTGCGTTATACTTCAACAGGCTAGGAGCCAAGGCTAACTTGAACGTTACTGGCAGCTGGCACTCGGTTTGCTTTCCAAAGATGCATTGTTGGACTGACTTAGTCAGCCTCTGAACAGTCACATCGTGCCTGGATGTACTCTCTGTGCTGATCATGAGAGCCATGTTCATGGCAGTGCATTCTTCTTGGGGTCTTGTACCCGAGTCTCCATAGGGAGGTGCATAAGTCATCTCTGCAAGGGGGACACATGCATCTTCCCAGGGCAGACATGCATGATTTGCCCCACCCTACAAGATGTCTAGGAAAGGTCTTAACTTAACCCTTAAAAGGCCCTGTAGTAAAAGGAGGCTGAGCAGAGGATGCAGAGGAAGGGAACGGCTTGCAAAGATCATTATGTACCTGGATGCTATAGTGAAAAGCAGTAAAAAACAAACTCCTGGGGAAAGAGTTAAGCATCCCCTTATTGCACCACATCACTCAGCCTTACAAATCTATTTTTCATTTTAAAAAAGGAAAGGTATATGTGCTTCATTACATGGACCAGGTAGTTCCCCCCGCCCTCAGGTGCAGAAAGGGAATGTGTGATACCCAATGTCATTCAAAGCACATATAACGGTATAGACATATGTGACATGAAGACTCTATAGGGTGTTTCTGAGAGCCTTTTCCACATCAGATTCTGAGGTAAACAAAACTGGCTATGGACAGTACTGATTCTGATTGCAGGTGGGGGGGGGGTTCATATTGACACATACCAATCAAGCCAGCCTATCATCATGGGGCAGGAGGGGGGCAGGGGGGCAGGAATAATGTAGAAACCATTCCCCGTGTGATTGTCTGTGTGTAGGAAAGGCGGAAAAAAAGAGAAAGAGAACCTTCTCGGTGGTGATGACTCATTTATAGAATTTGCTGCCCAAAGAGGCCTACCTGGTACCAACATTGTTATTCTTCTTCGGCCAGACAAAGATGTTTCCATTCTCTCAGACTTTCCAATACATTTAATATATATTAAAGGATGATAGAAAGATATAGATAGATCGATAGATCGATAGAGGATAGAGAGAGAGAGAGAGAGGGAGATGATAGATAGATGATAGATGATAGATAGATAGATAGATAGATAGATAGATAGATAGATAGATGATAGATAGATAGATAGATAGATAGATAGATAGATAGATAGATAGATAGATAGATAGGGATAGATAGATAGATGATAGATAGATAGATGATAGATAGATAGATGATAGATAGATAGATGGTAGATAGATAGATGGTAGATAGAGATAGATGATAGATGATAGATAGATAGATAGATAGATGATAGATAGATAGATGATAGATAGATGATAGATAGATATTCACATGTTTATCCTGTATTTTATTGATGTATTATCTCGTAATTCATAAACTGTTCTGGAAGCTCTGCTGAAGAATGTCATTGCTTTCCATCTATAATCTGAAAGGGCTGACGTGAAATTCCTCCCTAAAATTCTTGATTGGCTACCTGGTGATACTATGTGATGACAAAGCATTACCACGATGCCAGTTAGAGGGACAGCAGTGCTTTCTGCCCTCAGTCTCAGAAGTCTTGAAAGGAAAAATTAGTGGAAGGTAGCTGCAGAGATTTTGGGAAGCACTATCATTCCCATAACCTTGAAACAGGTGTTGGCAGTGGGAAATGGTAACCTGTTGTGTATGGAGGGATATTTGCTCCCTTCCCACCTGAGCCCCCAAATTGGGGGCATATTTTTGTAAAAGAGTTTCAGCTCAGCCTAGGTTTGGTGTGGTACAGTCCAGGATCATGTTTATTTTTGATTATTTGCTGCTTATGCAGAATACTTGTCACTTTTTTTCATTTTGCGTTGAGAAAAGTGTTGAAGGAAGGTTTTGACCCAGTCCTGTATTATGGACAAAAATGTTTGTTTAAAACATTTGTACACCAACTTTCATAAAAAATTGATTCCAGCGTTTATGTATGAGAACATGTTTGAAGAAGGCAGATGTAGCTGCAAACACATAGCTACATAATTCATGCGAATCATGGGAAAATCCATTCATGATATCAAGGTTGAAAAGGAGCCAAAATCATTATTAGAGCCAGAGCCATATTGATTGAAGGAGTCGGCTTCAGGCATGAAAACGGGAGGTTGGGGTGGGAAGGAGGTGAAGTACAGTCTCGACATTAACTTCTTGGGTTGTATTGATCCTGATGTGAAAAATGAGATCATGGCAAAGGGGAAAGGAGCTACAATATTTTCAAAAAGACAACAACAGTGAAATTGTCTAGCAGTTGTCTCTCGCCACCCCTCACCCAACACTAATACTTACTTGAGCCTAAGGCGAATTGTAAACAAGTGGAACCTGCTACAAAATCCTGCAGCGTGGAGTTCTCAAGTTTAAAGTTACAGCCAGCCATGTCCTCTTTTGGAATATTCCATTCCATTGTGCTCCCTGCTTTTTCCCATACCTTCCCCCAAAAGGCCCTCAATATTATATGGCCACTGAGCATCCTCATTCCCCACTAGGCTATTGGGGGGGGTCACCCCCACCTGTTCCGATTCCATCAGTCACACACGCCCCCCAAGTTGATGGAATTTGCATTTTAAAAATTGCATTTTAAAAATCCTGCACATCTGATTCAAAGAGTCTTGGTGTAATTTGGCCCTCACCTACTGTATAAGACAAACGGTTAGAGAGATTTCGCTATTGTTGCCTCTCTCCCACCACTTCTGTGACTGATAACATTCACCAGCAGTACTTCACTTTAGAAATGTGATAGACAACATTTCACAGTTGCAAATCAATCTAATGACACATGTTGGGCTGGGTGTTGTTGTTTTTTTAAAAAAAAAAATCGAGTGGGAGTCAAGTCACTATTGCAACAGGAAAAAATGTGAGACCAAATCAAATTATTAAAGATTATCTATTTTTTCATTGTTGGGAGATTCTGCAATTATCCAGGGAATGCAAAACAGGCTGAAAATGAACATAAAACCATATTCTGTGGCCCAGTTTTTTGGGATCTCCCCAACTATTCCAAGTAAACCTTGTGCCATATTCTCTGGTGGCAGCAATAATGGGAAGCTATTGACAAAAGGCAGCTGTTTCTTTCTCGCAATGAGAACTATTTGCTAAAGGAGGCAATTGGCACTTAAAAATTGCCATGTTACTGTGGGGAAATTTCATGGCTAAGTGCTGCACATGGAGGGATTATCACAGCAGTGAGATGGCCGGCGAGAGGAGAGATCAGCCAGAAAACACTTTGTTGAATAGAGCATATTGTGGCACAAATCATAGTTTGCAGAGGGAGACGATGCAAGAACATAAATGCTGTCCAAAAAGTATTGTAACACCTTGCGCCATTGGTTTTCTGAATAGCAGAGCTATTCATGATGTGGTAGAATACGGGTTGGCATTAAACCTGCTAGTGGATGCATATCCTAAGTCCTCTGTGTTTGAGTAACATGTGAAGAGGGAAAATTTGCTGAAAAGTGCCTCTGGGCTGCCCATTTAGCCCAACCCCTAACCAGTGGCGTAGCATGGGTTGTCAGCACCCGGGGCAAGGCAAGTAAAGGCAAGTAATTTGCGCCCCCTAACCCGCACGCCTGGCATCCCCCCCTCCACAGTGGGCGGCGACCCGGCTGCTAGGATCGGATTCGCACAGCCAGCACTGCAGTGAGAGAGAGTGAGTGAGCCAGGTAGGGGCAGAGAGCTGCGAGTGCGAGCGCCCCCCCCAGATGTTGCGCCCGGTGCAGCCGGCCCCCCCTGCACCCCACGCTACGCCACTGCCCCTAACTTATAATAATACAAATACTAATAATATTTCTATTCTGTTCATCTGACTGGGTGGCTCAGCCACTCTGGGCAGCTTTCAACAAATTAAAATGGGTAGGCAACCTAAGGCCCAGGGGCCGGATGCGGCCCAATCACCTTCTCAATCCAGCTCACAGGCGGTCCAGGAATCAGCGTGTTTTTACATGAGTAGAATGTGTGCTTTTATTTAAAATGCATCTCTGGGTTATTTGTGGGGCATAGGAATTCGTTCATTTCCCTCCCCTCAAAAAAATATAGTCCGGCCCACCACATGGTCTGAGGGACGGTGGACCGGCCCACGGCTGAAAAAGGTTGCTGACCCCTGAATTAAAACATCAAACACAGTAAAACACAGCTCCTCCTGCCCCCATCATTGTCACTGTCACATTGAGAGCAATTATTTGCCGCAGAGAGCCATCTTTCTCCTTGTGAGGAGGCTCCTCAAATGATTTAGAATCCTGGTTTACCAGGGTTCATCTTTTCAGCCAGCCCATTGTAACTGAGCCCAGTTTTTGAACTTCCCACATCACAGACCCAGGGGACAATCTCACCATGTGGCAAAAACTCAGAACTAGTTTACAAGGTGGGGAGAGCACCTGAGGTCACTAAGGCAACACGGAGAAAATTTCACGATAGAGCTAATTCTGTGCAGTCTTCCTCCCAAGGCTTCCATTTCTGTGCTAGAATAGGCGCATAAGAAGGTGCTGTTTTGGGGGGGCAGGGGTGTCAAAGCTCTGTGGAGGAGCACATCCTTTGCACACAAAGGGACCCGGGTTCAATCACCTGTCTTTTCAGGCAAAGACAACTTGGAGAACCATGGCCATTCAGCCTCGACAATCCTGGCTACATGGATCAATGGTCTGACTTCAATTCCCTTGGACATTTTTATTTAAATAAGTTTTAAACATTTATATTTAAATGCTTTATCACAGAGCATGTTTTCAAATAAAGGTAAAAGGTAAAGGGACCCCTGACCATTAGGTCTAGTTGTGACCGACTCTGGGGTTGCGGCGCTCATCTCGCTTTATTGGCCGAGGGAGCCGGCGTACAGCTTCTGGGTCATGTGCCAGCATGACTAAGCCGCTTCTGGCAAAACCAGAGCAGCCCATGGAAACACCCTTTACCTTCCCGCCGGAGCAGTACCTATTTATCTACTTGCACTATGATGTGCTTTCAAACTGCTAGGTTGGCAGGATTCAAACCGCCGACCTTCTGATTGGCAAGTCCTAGGCTCTGTGGTTTAACCCACAGCGCCGTATGTAGATACTAATGTATCTCCAGACAGCAATGTGCTCTACAAAGGGCTGCCCTTGAAGCTGCAGGTAGTGCAAAATTCGGCAGCTCAACTGCTCTCTGCAGGGGAATCTTACCATCATATTAGGCCAGGTGAAGGAATTGCACTGGCTGCCAATTGGCTACTGGGTTAGGTTCAAGGTTAGAACCAGGATACCTAAAATTTCATCTCTTCCCCTGCATGCCCAACCAATCCCAGCATTCTGCAGGAGAGGGCATCTTGCAGATACCATCCTACCAGGAGGTCTACTCCACACAATGTCAAAATCAAACACAGAGTGTAGCAGCACCTACCCTTTGGAACTCCCTGCCACTGCATATTAAACACATGCATTCTCTATTGCCTTTTTGGTTCCTGCTAAAGTAGCCTTTCAAGAAGCCTTCTAAAATATTTACCCCAGTTGGTCTTTGAATTGTGTGTGTGTGTGTGTGTGTTGTACTTGCTTTAAACTGTTTTTATATTTATAATTTTTCAAAAATTGTTTTTACATATGCAATTCATTTTAAGAGTTTTTTTTGAGATGCAACTCTTTTATATCTGTTATTCTAAAATTGCTTTAGGGTGCCTCATGGTAAGTCATTCAAAATAATGCTTTATCTCAATGTGCACACTTGTAAATATATTTTATTCTGAAATATGTATTTGTAGTGCATTTTGGTATTTTTGAGCTGAGAAGTGTATCACAAAATTCAGAGAACTGCAAAAATCAGGAGCTGCAGATCAAGATGGTTTGCATCGGAATTAACAGATACTGAATTCCTCAAGCGTCACTATTAGACTTGGCAGAGATGATGCACAAAGAGGCCGTTGATGGACTTTTTTACAATGGGGAGAGGGCACCAATTGGCACACTGAGACCCTGCTCACTTGGATTTGCATCCAAGTTGCATGGGCCATTAAATGCCATGATGTATAGCTAGGGAGAACCAACACTTAGCAGTCACTGTAGGTCTCTGGTCCTGATCCAGTAAGTGCTACGCCTTAGGAAACCTGTTTCCATACACAGCCATGCTTTGCTGGATCAGATGAGAAAATGGGGTAGGGGGTGGAATTAGGGGTAAAGGCTTCTCTTTGATCGTCTCCCTTCTTCTTCTTCTGGAGTGGCATATAATAGAGCAAAAGGCAGGAAAAAATTATGCAAAACACATTCTCCCCTGCCCCTCACCAGCCCGGGTCTACACTCATACGGTATAAATATATAACTCTCTTCAAAGTCTCCCACTGTGACATGCAATTACTTTGCAGCATATTCTTCCACACGCACTGCTTAAATATACATTTCCAGGATCTTTAAAGCCATTACCAGCGAGGGGAGAATGCATATGGAACTGTAAAAAAATAAAAATACAATTGCATACACTCAATACTTTTTTGTTCCCCTCTGTCTCCACCCATTTTTGCCTGCAGGAATTTATAAAGGAATTTATTTAATGTCTCAATTATTCCTAGTGAAGTCTCACTCACAGTCTTGTCTCATTTAAGTAGAAAGCAAAGTGTAGAGTCATATCTGCTCTGTTCCCAGTGGCATGGTTTACCATTTAAATGAACGGTCTTTATCAGGTAACGTGGAGTGTAACCCTAAGCAAATTTCTTTGTACTTACTGATCAAATGTGTCCAGCAAGAATTAACTAATAAATGCAAATATTTAGAGAAGACATCAAGCATGACCCCATAATGATGACCTATGTAAATCCCTAAGGGAACATAAGGCTGGATCTCACATGCTTGCTCATCACTTGATGACCGCAGCATCAAGCCATCAAGGCTGTGTTAACTAATAATCATGTGTAAAAAAAGATATTACCTCATCTGTGACACAATGCTTTGTAATAGATTCATTTCACACATTAAGAACATAAGAAGAGCTCTGCTAGATCTGGCCAATGGCCCATAATAGTCAAGCATCGTGGTCTCACAGTGGCCAACCAAAAGCCTATGGGAAGCCCACAATCAGCAGTGGCAAACTCTGGGGTTTAAAATTTCATTGGCACCATGTGCAATGCCAAAATTGGTCAGGCATAGCCAGTGGTCAAGCACAGTGGCAGCTGAAGTCTGGGTCACAGTCTGAAGTCCCCTTCACTGTTTTAAAGCCGTCTAAAGGCCATCACTGCATCTTGTGGCAGCAAAGACCATAACTTAATGATGCATTAGGTATGTAAAACAGGGGCAGTGCTCTTTTCCTTGTTCCAGAGGCACCCAAGGGTTGAAAGAATGCTGTTGCATAATGCGCTGAAGGACAGAAGTATTTTCTGCATGTAAAAATAGCTGCACAATTTACATTAATTTTCCTAAGGGAGCAAATCCACTGACCACTCACATGTGCACACTTCTGTCCTCGTCAGTGAATTAGTGAACCATGCTAATTTTGCAAGGCACACCGTTGGTTGATTGATGCATGTTTATCATTTCTTTTATATATTAATCTTAATTTCTTTCTTTCTTTTTGAGTAACAGACTGGTTTACAGGCAATAACATAGAATACACAACCACAACAACTAATAAGAACAATATTATTAAATCTTTTAAAATAATTTAAAAAAACAGCTTATAAACTTCATTTCATTCTATTTGCCTCTGGATCAGTAATGGATACCTTTTTGGTTGTGGTCTGGTGCTGGCATTTCCCTGTTTGTTTTCCTTCCTTTTTTTGCACCCTTGAGGCTACAGCATCTTAATTTTCACAACCAAGTTAAAAAGTGAGGAAAAAATGGAAGTATGAGACTTGGGGTGGCACTTCTCACTGTCTAGGAAGAGTGTTTCCACACTTCCACTGAAGTGTGCACAGACGTCACTGGCATCAGCAGGGCAGGACTTTGGGGTAGACGTTTAAGGCCCCTCTCAGCAGACTGCGGGTGAAGGCAAATACAGCAGACCTGGCTTGCCACCATTTGGACCATAGAAAAGGTGCCTTACATGGAGTCAAACCACTCATCCATCTAGCTCAAGGCTGTCTACACTGCATGGCAGCATTTCAGACAGGAATCTCTCCTGCTTCTACCTGGGCATGTGCGAGATTGAACCTGAGACCTTCTGCATGCAAAGCAGTTGCCCTACCACTCCATGTAAGAAGAAGAAGAGCTTGGATTTGATATCCCGCTTTATCACTACCCGAAGGAGTCTCAAAGCGGCTAACATTCTCCTTTCCCTTCCTCCCTCACAACAAACACTCTGTGAGGTGAGTGAGGCTGAGAGACTTCAAAGAAGTGTAACTAGCCCAAGGTCATCCAGCAGCTGCTTGTAGAGGAGCGGAGACGCGAACCCAGTTCACCAGATTACGGGTCTACCGCTCTTAACCACTACACCACATTGGCTCTCGAGCAATGACCCTATCAAGAGCACCCATCTCACCATTAGACCACTAACTCCAGACTCTCTAAAAGGATCTAGCTGCACCCATGGAGAGAGAAGTGAAGAACTCTATTTAATATTATTGTGTACTGGGCCCCGTCAGGTGGCCCTCATTTCAGCCAGGGCTCCCTCCAGCCCCTGCTCCTTATGGAGCAGTGCTGTTAGAAGTTTTCTTGGGTCCCAAAAGTATGTCCTGTTTTCAAATCATAGAGTCCTCCGTACAGGTCAGTGGCCTTCGGTGTGAGACCTTACTGTTGTAGGCAATATGGGGTTGAAGGGAAAGAGCAGTGGGGAGGAAAAGGAGGGAGGGAAGGCCGTAAACTTTCATCCTTTTACATTGTGTGTGAGCAGAGCTTTTGTGTCAAGGTCAGGTAAATAGGTATCTTATGGGCCACTATGGATCCTCTCTGGCCAGCCTTCGTCCCTCACCTCCCCCTGCCAGATTTCCAAGCCCCCCACCCCACTGAGCTTTGTAGAGAAAGGATCTGTCTGTTAAAATCCCCTTCCGAAGGCAATTAGGAGCTGCCACTCAGCCTGTCCCCTCCGAAGCCCTTCAGCCGCCCTCAGGGGCGAGGAAGGGGACGGCGGGAGAGGCAGCTGTGCCCCTGGCCTCCAGGCTTTATGCTTGATTCCCCTTTGTTCCAGCTCCCTCGAAAAGAGGTTCCCTTTTATTCGCAGGGGACCGGCTTTGCTAGGAACTGGCCCACGCACCTGTTCTCGGCCTTTGTCTCCGTCAAGTATTTAGCCACCGCGGAGAGCGATTCCCTGAGGCGCAGAGCTGCCGCCGCCACAGCCTTTGTGACAAGGGAAATGTGATTGCAGAGAACTCTCTGCATCTAACCTGCAGTTTTCTAAATGGGGTGTTTTTTTGAGGGTGGGGGCAAACTCACTTTTGCTGTTCTATAGCCCAGCAGCTCCCAACAGAAAGCGAAGGGCGGGGCACAATGTCTGCGGGTCTTCAGCAAGAGTTTCATGCAGGACAGAGCTTTCAGGAGATGTCATTAAACATGGCCTTTCTCTGCAGTTGGGCCTTTCCCTGCCTGAAAGTGGCAGGCAGATTTCTGGCTTGTCAGGCTGATTTTGGTTTGCCCACTCCACCACAACCTCAACAGCTCCCAGCCAGAGCTAGGCACTAAAGTCATCTGGTCAGAACGAAAGCACCTTCTGAATTTGTTTCCCTAAGACAACTGAAAACTCCAAAGTCTTTCCCACACCATAAATTTAAAGAACATGGTTACTCTCAAAAGAATCCTGGGAACTGTAGCTTACCCCTCACCAATCTACAATTCTCAGCACCCTTGGCAAATGTCAGTTCCCAGGATCCTTTTGGGGGAGCTGCATGCTTTGTGCATGCTTTAAATGTGCTTTGAAATGATTGTGTGGTGTGAATGCTACTAAGCATTCTTGATTTCAACTGCCTAATTCAGGTGTTTTGTTTTTGCAAGTGGTGAAATGGTATATGATACCTAAATGTATGTGTAAAGAAATCGTCTCCCCTTAGTTTGTGGCTCGGCAGCTTGTTGCTGAGAGAAACTTCATTGTTCTTTTTATTGTCCTCTTCACTCTTTTCTCCTCCTTCCTCCCTCTGTTCCACCTGCTTCCGCCTGTCTCATGCCTCCATTCCAGCCAGCTCCAATCTGCCTTTGGCTGAGGCCAATTTGTTGTTTTGTGCAGACTGGGCCGCTCATAGAGCAGCCAAGATTTTGGTTCTGCCTGCGAGGCCTACCTTACAAGGCTGTCGTAAAGTCTACAAAGATAATGTATGTCGAGTGTGTGAACCAACCAACGTGATATATAATTGCTCTGTGAAGAAATAATTTATAGTTTGTATAATGAAACCTTGACTGCACTGATTGGAGTCTGCTTACCTGCCTTCCGAGATTCTGTAATTAGATGGATTAAAAGGACTGACATTCAAAGAGCTCCTTGCTGGTGACCAAATATAATATCAGTTTGTTGTTAATTTAAAATTTACCCATTCCACAGGCTCAAATAGGCTTACACCCTCAAAATATTATGCACCTAGGTACACACGTGCTGGGTATCATATCCCCCTTCTGATACTCTCTGGAAACACACTGACATACTGTGTTGTGCATAGAAGATGGGATAAACTTGGAAAGGAACTGAGCCATCAATAGCACATTGGTTTTTAGCTACTGAAAAACACCAAAGATATTATAACCTTGACAGGTGGTAGCAGGGTGGAAGGAAGGACTGGGCCTGATGACTGTGTGGGTGGTAAAAATAATAATCCTCCTCCTCCAAGTGAATTGAAAAAGCAAATTCAGGAGAGGATTTAGATTTTTCTCCAACGGACAAGGAACAAATGCAAGCAAATGCCTTTCTGCACACTATGTCTAATTGGGCAATAGTGCAAAACCTTGCAATGGAATGTATGGTGGTTGGAATTAATATGCAACCTTCTTGTATATTATTGTTATTAATAGAATAACCTTCTTGTTAGGTCAGACATGTGGTCTGTCTATCTTAGCAGGAGTACAGCAAAAAAGGAAATGGCTACAGTCGTGGGTGCATTAACAGATTGCTCCATTCCTTGCTATTTACTGCTCCAGTCCTCACCCATCTTTTCCTCCACAAGTCTCATTTCTGAAGCAAGATTCATAAATTAAGCACCTGCATGTTTATGTTTAAGCACTGGAAAGTAGCTTGCAACCAACAGCAGTGGTTTCCTACTGGGAAATCCAATCTACTACAGAAGATTTCTTTGGATATTTTCAAGCAGAGGCTGGATGGACACCTGTTATTGGTGCTTTAGTTGAGATTCCTGCATCGCAGGGGGTTGGATTAGATGACCCTCAGGGTTCCTTTCAACTCTACTATTCTACAAGTCTATGAGCTACCTGCAAAGGACAGAATATGGGCTTTATTTACCTGTAGACTTGGAAGAAACAATATCAAAGGCCATTTGTCTTCCACAGACTAACAAGCCTTCTACTTTCACCAGAGACACAGGGGGTTCAAAAGATGCAGGAATGTGCAGAGACCATGACACCTCTGCGTTCTGCACATCATCTAGCACAGTGCTACCCTGTCTAATTGGCTCTATAGGTAGCCAGATGCAAAAAAAATGCAGGACTGCTCTGTTTTGAATAGTTGTGCAGAGGAGGGCATTTCAGCTGGTGTAGATTGCTGAAATGCCTTCTCCTGTACAACTATGGAAGGTGGGGGGTGGGGTGCTATCCCCTTCTGCACCTACTCATCTTAGGTATAAAGAAGCAGATTTTGCAATGATGCAGGCTATTTTGGCTTCTATAGGATTTCAGCAGCCTAAATTTGTACAAGATTGTAGCCCTTCTGGAAAGTCCCTTTTAATTGATTAAGTAAGCTCCCTATTGCTCCCAGTTCCATTTCTCCACATTGCCTGTAGAGCATAAACCTCTAGGCAGGACTCATTTCCCACCCAGTTATTTCCCTCCCCCCCAATTTTTTTCAAAGTTTCAAAAATAAAACACAGTTTTTTACACACACACCCAAACCCCACAATCAATCCGTATCTTTATGGGGTTCCCTGAACCTCAGGACTGCCCCCCCCCCCGGCTTCCAAAGTTTTTCCTCTTTTAATTGCCTCTAATTAATTGACCAGTTATAAGTACTTTGTTGCTATTGTTGCTTTATTGTTAGGGGCTATTATTTATAACAATATTTATAGCCTACCTTTTCTGCCAAAGGGAATTCAAGGTGCTTACACCTGTTTTTGTATATTTCAGATGTAAGTGATACATCAACCTTTTATTAGTGGGTTTATAAAGCATTCCCTCTTTTAAGGTGCTCGTCTTTGGAGAAGCAAAGTGTTTAGAACATAAGAAGTGCCCTGCTAAATTGGACCAAGCACCCATCTAGTCTAGCATCTTGTTCTCACAGTGGCCAACCACTGCTATGAGGATGATGACAGACAGATGCCTACAGAAAGCTGGCAATGAGCATGGAAAAATGACCTGAGCACGAGAGCACTCTCTCCATTTGTGATTTTCAGCAACAGGTACACAAAAGCAAACTGCCTCTGATGGTGGAGGTGGAACATTGCCCTTATGGCTAGATTGAAACCAATAGTTTCATCCAGTATGAAGTTGTCTAATCCTCTTTTAAAGTACTCCAGGTTGGTTGCTATCACTACATTTGCAGGAGAAGTATCCACAGAAATTGTTCTGATATTTGTGGGAGGCCCAGAATTGCTGCACTTTTTCAAAAGTCCCCAAGAAGAAGAAATATAGTAATTTGTGGGTGCTGATCCTATTTGTGAGATCTTATTTTATCTCCGTTTCTGCACATCACATAGTGATTTTGCTCAGATAACAGCAGAAAAATAGCCTGGGAAATGAGTGTAATCACTGTCTAGAGCTAGACACCATCCACTTACTTTCTTTTTTGAACATTTCTTTACATTTGGAAAATCTGAAATAAGTATAGTACGCATTCAGGAAAGCATTTTGTTAAATTGCTAATACTGCTGTTGTGATTCTCCATGCCCCAGTTATTTGTAATTTTGTATGTAATTTTAGTTATTGGTCATTAGTCCACTGAGGGCTTTTTTGGCTGACTAGCTTAGAATAAAAAGAAATAATAAAATACTAGGGGAACAGATAGTAAATCAGTGTACATTTTGAATTTTATTCCAAAGCCGGTAAAAGTCACTCCTAGCTTTTGAGGTCACTTGGATATTTAACGACAGAGGTGGCTCCCAAAGCACTCCTACACTATGAACCTATACTATGAACCTGCTCCTTCAGGCAATTACCAACTCTATGGACTCAGAAACCACCTACTCAGAGAGCCTCTGTCTTGCCAAGACTCAGAGACACTTTCTTGGCCCTCATCCAGCCACCACTGAGTCCAGGCACCAGTCCAGGGCTTGCACAGCCTCTCCTGATTTGGATGTCACAGAGAAATAGATTTAGGTGCCATCAGCACACTGATGACGCCTCACCTCAAATCTCCTAATGATGTTAAACAGCACTGGAAGCAAGATGGTACACTGTGCTCCTCACAGCACAACTCTCAGGAAGCCAAAATACAACCACCCAATGCTCTTCTCTGCAGCTGACCCTGGAGATAGGATTGGAACTACAGTAAAAAAATTAAAAAGTGCTTCCAGTACCAATCTCACCAGGAGGAGATCATGGTCAATGGTATCAAAAGTCACTGAGACATCAAGAAAGACTGACAGGGTTTCACACACCCTCTCCTTCTCCTGATAAAGGCCATCTATCAGGGCAACCAAGGCTGATTTAGTCCCATAGCCAGGCCTGACCCCAGATGGGGATGGGTCAAGGTAATTACAGTAGTTCCATCCAATAAAACTTGCAGTTGTTGTGCATTTCAGCCCCATTCAAATCATTACATCCAAACATACAACCGGGATACAAACATATGTCTACCTCTCTACCGGGCTAACCTAAAACATTTCATTGCCCAAGGCGAAGATGAGATGTTCAGTTGAATCTGACTTTAATGCTGGCTTGGATGGTATCTTTCTCCATACCAGAGGGCAGCAGACTAGTTCTGGCGGGTGAAGAGCAAAGTGCATGATCCACACTGGTCTGGCCTCTAGTAGGGGGGGACAGCTGGGCTGCCCCTCACATCGATTGCCTGAGGCAATCCCCCCACTCTGCCTAACAGTAGGGCCGGTCCTGCATAAGTGCAAGCAACAGAGGTTAGCTTTTATATATAAGTGTTTGACCCTATATAACTATATATACCTACGTATATACATACAGTAGGTAGAAAATGCTTCTTTACTTACAAAAGAAAAATGCAAATCAAGGAGCAGTGCGCAGCTTCTTGAAGGATGACCATGTACATTGCTACATGTCTACGCATTTGTCTGGCCACCACCCAAGCAGGCAAAGCAATTCATGCTTGCATAGACTGAGACAGCAAGCCTGGGGGTCCTATACTCTAAAGTGGCCCACAGTACACTACGCTGCAAATGACCGTAATATCTAATTCTCTCTTAGCAGAAGTGATATTCCTGCAACGCATGATGCTGTGATTGGTTGCCAGGCGATGTTGCTAAGCATAATCTCTCCATCAGTGACAGAAGAGGCTCTGGATGGTATTATGCAGCCACCCACGCAATGTAGCTCATTAAATCCAGCAAGGGTTGCATTTATATCTCGCTATCTCCCCACGTTTGAAACACACTAACGACACGCCAGCGTCATCTTCAGTGAGAATCTTCCAGTTCCTTTCCGTATTTATTAATCAGTTTTTTATTTTGGGGGAGGGAGGGGGATAGTGTCATAGTTTGTTCTCAGTAGTGATTTATCTAGTAATTAGAGATGGGCAGTGACTGAGACTTCCAAAATGCTTGTGGTTTAGCATTACCCCCATTTGTCTTAAAGTGGATTAGGGTGCCCTTTGGCTGCTTTGTCCTTAGCAGCTGAAACAAATTTGGCTTAATGTTATTCCCCAAGCAATGACCAGAGGGAAACCTGCCAGCTCTAGGCTAATGGGTGTCCATAACAATCACATGCCATGACCGATGGGCTGATGGCACTGCAGTCAAGAGCATGGGCTGTGCAAAGCCAAAAGCTGAACATACCCCTGGGGGAAATGTTATTTGGAGGAAGATATTGTAGATATTGTAGATTTGTGTCAATTCCCAGAAAAGGTAGGATTGATCCATTTGAGGGCGACACAAACATCAGTTGAAGCTTTAGCCATTTCACCTCCCTAGCGTTGCAGCTCAACACCCATCACCAAGGACTCTTTGTCATGTGATGACTTCAAGATAGGAACATAGGAAGATGCCTATACAGAATCATACCATTGGTCCATCTAGCTCAATATGGTCTTGGTTGACCAGCCATGGATCTCCGGAGTTTCCAGCGGGGTCTTTCCAGCCCCACCTGGAGATGCCAGGGACTGAATCTCACATGGCTTAAATGGGGTCTTTTGAAGAAGGGCATGATTGGGCCAGCATACAATCCATTGGAATGAATAGCGCTTTTCAGAATCAGATTTAAAACTTAACGTTCCTGGTTCTGGCAGCATAACAACCACATTGTCATATTAGGTGCCCAAATTACAACCCTAAATTAGTTAAACAGTCATAGGTCCCACATTCACTTTGTGGAGGACTAACTTCACACCCGGATAGCTCAGTTGGTTAACGCATGGTGCTGATAATGCCAAGGTTGCAGGTTCGATCCCTGTATGGGAGAGTTGTGTATTCCTGCATTGCAGGGGGTCGGACTAGATGATGCTGAGGATCCCTTCAAACTCTATTATGACTCTTTATTTGACATCCCTGAGTCTCTCATACAATTAGAATTCTCTCTTGCCTTCCTCCCTCCTCCAGCATAGACTTACCCAAAATGTCCTGAAGATTGCAGGCTAAATTCCCCGCACAGTGGATGATCTGGTAAACCTTCCACTTTGGACCACAGGATGGGGCTCACATGACTTAATGTGTGTGTGTGTGTGTGTGTGTGTGTGCGCGCGCATGTGTGCATGCGCTTAGAAACATAGTAAGGTAAACTGTGGACTAGACTCTGTCTCCTTGACAGTTATGTTTCCTTTGTGCGGGGCTTTTCTCTCCTTTCAGTCATGTGAACACTATCCTGCCATTCAAAGTGGTACACTCCAGAACTCAGGTTTACCCCCAACTGAGCATCATCAGTGCAATTCAATGGCCATTGTTGTTTGCTCATGCTAATTATATTGTAGGTGGTTCAGTGAGTCCTGATCAATGAGCAAATCACTCATGTGTTGTGCCAGGAAAAGAAATTAAAGTAGATCATAAAATCACTGTGTGTTACTTTTCCATTGATCCTTCATATTGGAGGATACCAGAAAGCTAAGCCATCTAGAGTGAAGCTGCTAATGTTTTTAAAAGTGTACAACCACTCAAACACCTCTTAATTGTTTTAAGGTAAGAAAGAGTAAAAGGCAAACCCCTCAAAAGACACCCACCTCTCAAAAATACAAAACTAATATGAATTTTGGAGTTTCAGTACAATTCTGGCAGAAAATATAATGAGCCACAGATTTTTCCTTTGTTTTTTCAAAATTAAAAATTAAAGGTGTCATACACCCACACCAGAGATAGTTGCCTGTAATTTGGCAGGCTACGTCAATCCACTCTAGAATGGCTCCTGTGTCTGCAAATTTTATCTACTTTTGCCAAAAGTGTAACATTTTAAAGCTTCTCATAAAAGTGAATGGGGAACACAGAGCACAGAGTGACTCAGCAACATATCAGATATTTTTTTTAAAAGCACAACTACAGATACAATATGACTTCTACAATATACCAGTATGAAACATATTCACTATAAACAGTTGCTTATAGGAATGACTGCCCGGTGCCATATAAACTTGCCTTATTTGAATTTCATCTTTGGAGGCCCTGACCTAGGTTCCCCTGCCATTGGAAATTGAAAAGGTAGAGTCTGGGGATAAGAATTTTCTGTAGTGATGCCCCTACTGTGGAACACTCTCCCCAAGGATATTCACTTGGCAGTCCTGATGGGCTATAGGTGCCAGGTTAAAACTATTCAATATGCCCATAAATTATCATTGATGGTTTTTACTGCCACTTCTCTATTTTATTGTTATGCGGTTTTATGATAATGTTACCATTGCTTTCTGCTGGTTTATTGATCTGCTGTAGTATTGGATTTGATTGTGTTTTTATGATGTTTTTTGTCTATTTTAATTGGAAGTCACCTCAAGAGATTTGTTTTGTTTTAATTGAAAGGTAGCATATTAAACAAAACACCAACCCAAGCTGGTTATACCACTTACTATAAGGATATATGGTTTGTCCAAACTTTGTTTGAAGTCCAAAGCAACACACAATTCCTGGCTAGCAGAGATTGATATTGTCATGAAGAGGTGCAGCTCTTCAAAATAATTCCTGCTATTAGATCTGAGTTTATTGAAAGCTAAGGGCATTTTTAAATTCTAGACTGAGATGATTTGAGTCACAAGAAGGCATGGCAAGTAGTCAAGTATTCAAAATCTGAAATATTTTAAAATACAAATATGCAGTTGACCAATAAAAATATATTGTCCTTTCTTCCAAAGGAGCCCAGGGCAGCAAATACACAAATATTAAAACATCTTAAAACACCTAAAAACCATTCAAGTACAGATGCAGACTGGGAAAGATCTCTACTTAAAAGGCTTGTTGGAAAAGGACAGTTTTCTATAACCTCTATAACTACAAATCCCATTCTCCCTGATTGGACACAACACTCAGAAGTGTCCTTTCCAATGAAGGAGGAAAAAATCCTCTCCACTGCTAAGTCCTCTTCACTACTGGTTGCCTCCTGCCCCTTACTGAATATAATTTGCTTTGCTTGGAGAGCATCGAGGATGAATGGCTGGTGGGGGACCACATTTTGAGGTGGATCCAAATTCAAAGGGGGCTGGGCTGGCTAAAAATGGGCAGAGGCTTTTTGAACTTGGGGAGTTTGCATTCTTCTCCCCCTCAACCACTCAGTGCAAATTTGCCCCATCACTATTTGCTATTATAGCTGTTATCCATATTACACTAGATAGGTCCTTATGTCTGTGAATTAGGCTTTATTTTAGGCAAGCTTGAATCCTGACAGTTCCCTGACTGACAACTGATTGCTATTCCATACACTACCTACTGCTGATAATTATTTCTTTCTTTTAAACCAAAACTTCCCTAGCTGGATATGAATTACTTTCTTGGGCTGATAGGAGCAACTGAAGCTACCAGACCTTCAGAGTCCAGGGATTTTCTTTTCATTTGCCTTCTGTCTCGGCAGCCACAGGTTAACCATTAAAAGAAATCTTCAGAGGATTTTGGATTCAGGTTGATCCAGTTGGAGACAAAAATGCCATTATTAAGCCCACAATTTCAATTAGCCATCCAATGTATCACCTGTTCCCCACCCTTCACAGGTTTCTTGTCTGCGCAGGAAACTTAATATGTTCTTCTCCTACATTGCTTTATTTAAGTAAAGGAAAGGTGAGTGGTTGTGAGTTCTTACTTGATGTGACAGGGGAAAAATATTATAGGTGTCATTTGTTAACATTTCATTAATGATGTGGCATTTCATTCTTGTGTATGTCCAGCACAATGAAGATAAACAGTTAGAATCCTTGAATAGACAAGACATCAGGGCCTCATGAAGAGGCTATTTCATATGTGCACAGAGGCCATTAATTGAACTTTTGTCCTTAGGCTATGCTTTCCTGTGGCTAAAGTGCTCCCCTGTTACACAGTCAAGTGATATTCTTTCTCAGGCAAGACAGAGCTTTAAATTCATGTTAATTGCTATCCCTGGATGTCACCCCGCTTCCAATAGTCACCATTACACTACTAAGCAGTTACTGTTTTGTAACTGTTGTTTCACAGCTTTTCCCAGTCCAAAGATATATGTCTGCCATGATGCATGATCATTGTGTATCAAATAGGAGTATGTGCTGAATGTAAGATTCAGTTCAGATCCTGCCTGGAAAGAGGGTTGAAGCAACTTGGAACAACTTGGATCTGAATCAGAAACTTGGCATTTCCAAGCTACGTACCTAGGTCATTAGAAGAAGCGTCCATACTGGCAACTGGCGTATATTCTCCACGTGGGAGCCACCTACTCATAGAACCTCCATTTCCCCAGATTCAGACTCAGTTTATTGCATTCACCACTGTGTTAAGGCACTGAGCCAGGGCTTATCCAGTTTCTCCTGAATCAGATGTTAACTGCATGTCATCAGAGTATGGACAACACCATGCTTCAGTATCCCTACTGGCGATTCCCAACAGTTTAATATACTCAGTGGCGTAGCGTGCATTGTCAGCACCCGGGGCAAGGCAAGTAATTTGCACCCCCTAACCCATGGATTTGCGCCCCCTAACCCTAACCCCCAGATGTTGCGCCCGGTGCGGCCGGCCCCCCCTGCACCCCCCACGCTACGCCACTGAATATACTGTAGATGTTAAATAACATTCAGGACAAAATGGTGCCCTGAGGAATTCTGTAGTTGAAGGGGCAGTGTTACCATGCTATTTGAGCTGTAACAATCTGGAGGCAAAACACATAACTAGGCTTCAGCATTTACTACTACTGCTACCAGTCTCACACCTGAGGGAACCATTACCTTTGTACAAAGAAGAAATTAATATAGTAGTAAAATGAATCCATCTGGAAAGCATACTATTAATTCCAGAACAATTAACTGTTGATTTTTTAAAAAAATTAAGGGGGTGGAAATCTAAGGAAGGAATAGCAAGCAAAATCCAGAGCAAGCCACATTCTGCTCTTACTATATTAAACATTAAGGTTGCAATCCTATACCCCCTTCCATGGGAGTAAGCCCCACTGAACTTAATGGGACTCACATAAATAGGATTTATTTACTTATTTTACAGATTTATAAACTGTGCCACACAAAAGCTACTAAAGTGGTGTACAATAAGACAAAAAGAGATAAAATATAAACGATACAGATGATTAAAAGGGGGGGGGGACCTCAAATTATTACAATTGTGCAATTCATATGCCATAAAATGACTGAGTCACACTTCAGGAAAAGCCTTCTAAAACCAAAATATCTTCAGTGGCTACTAAAACGTCAAGATACTAGGCCCCAGTCTAATTTCAGCTGGTAACTGATTGTAGAGGGCTGGAGCTGCAACACTAAAAGTTCAGTTTATAGTACAAACTAAGTGACCTCTCAGCAGTGTCCCACATGAGGATTGCAGTTGCAAGGAAGGGATATGTGGAGTGAGGCAGTCCCTTAGGTAACCTGGTCCCAAGTTGTTTAGGGACTGCATTTGGGCAGAACAATCCTGAAATGGGAATGGTGGGTTATTCTGTGGCAGAGAAACAACCACTCATTAAGCGTTCAGTGCATGCCCATGAGGTGCAAGGTAAGGAAAGTAGCTGCTTCTGCTTCTTTTTTGCTGTGGTCAAGTTTAAAAAAACCCAAAACCCTCCCATTGATAATAATAATAATAATAATAATAATAATAATAATAATAATAATTTATTATTTGTACCCCGCCCATCTGGCTGGGTTTCCCCAGCCACTCTGGGCGGCTTCCATAGAAACAAAAAATACAATAAAATATCACAGATTAAAAACTTCCCTGAACAGGGCTGCCTTAAGATGTCTTCTGAATGTCAGGTAGTTATTTATCGCTTTGACATCTGCTGGGAGGGCGTTCCACAGGGCGGGCGCCACTACCGAGAAGGCCCTCTGCCTGGTTCCCTGTAGCTTTACTTCTCGCAATGAGGGAACCGCCAGGAGGCCCTCGGAGCTGGACCTCAGTGTCCGGGCAGAACGATGGGGGTGGAGACGCTCCTTCAGGTATACTGGGCCGAGGCCGTTTAGGGCTTTAAAGGTCAAGACCAACACTTTGAATTGTGCTCGGAAACGTACTGGGAGCCAATGTAGGTCTTTCAAGACCGGTGTTATATGGTCTCGGCGGCCGCCCCCAGTCACCAGTCTAGCTGCCGCATTCTGGATTAGTTGTAGTTTCCGAGTCACCTTCAAAGGTAGCCCCACGTAGAGCGCATTGCAGTAGTCCAAGCGGGAGATAACCAGAGCATGCACCACTCTGGCGAGACAGTCTGCGGGCAGGTAGGGTCTCAGCCTGCGTACCAGGTGGAGTTGGTAGACAGCTGCCCTGGATACAGAATTGACCTGTG
This sequence comes from Podarcis tiliguerta, assembly GCF_965153285.1. Taxonomy (NCBI): domain Eukaryota; kingdom Metazoa; phylum Chordata; class Lepidosauria; order Squamata; family Lacertidae; genus Podarcis; species Podarcis tiliguerta. Next base: position 89,307,454 of record NC_139534.1, read on the forward strand.
CCTCCATGGACAGCTGTGAGTCCAAAATGACTCCCAGGCTGCGCACCTGGTCCTTCAGGGGCACAGTTACCCTATTCAGGACCAGGGAGTCCTCCACACCAGCCCGCCTCCTGTCCCCCAAAAACAGTACTTCTGTCTTGTCAGGATTCAACTTCAATCCATTAGCCGCCATCCATCCTCCAACCGCCTCCAGGCACTCACACAGGACCTTCACTGCCTTCACTGGTTCTGATTTGAAAGAGAGGTAGAGCTGGGTATCATCTGCATATTGATGGACACCCAGTCCAAACCCCCTGATGATCTCTCCCAGCGGCTTCATATAGATGTTAAAAAGCATGGGGGAGAGGACGGAACCCTGAGGCACCCCACAAGTGAGGGCCCAGGGGTCTGAACACTCATCCCCCACCACCACTTTCTGAACACGGCCCAGGAGGAAGGAGCGAAACCACTGTATAACAGTGCCCCCAGCTCCCAGCCCCTCTAGACGGTCCAGAAGGATGTTATGGTCGATTGTATCAAAGGCCGCTGAGAGATCCAGCAGAACCAGGAAACAACTCTCACCTTTGTCCCTAGCTCGCCGGAGATCATCAACCAGCGCGACCAAGGCAGTTTCAGTCCCATGGTGAGGCCTGAATCCCGATTGGAAGGGATCCAAATGGTCCGCATCCTCCAGGCGTGCCTGGAGTTGTTCAGCAACCACGCGCTCAATCACCTTGCCCAAGAATGGAAGATTTGAGACTGGGCGATAGTTGGCCATACTGGCCGGGTCTAAAGATGGTTTTTTAAGAAGCGGTTTAATGACCGCCTCTTTCAGCGGATCTGGGAATGTTCCCTCACAGAGGGAAGCATTCACCACCCCGCAGAGCCCATCGCCCAGCCCTTCCCGGCTTGCTTTTATTAGCCAGGATGGGCAAGGATCAAGGAGACAGGTGGTTGGTTTCACGCGTCCAAGCAGCCTGTCCACATCCTCGGGGGTAACGGATTGAAATTGATTCCATGCAACTTGACCAGACAGAGCTCTAGCACTCTCCCGCCCCGGCCCTGCTCCCACGGTGGTGTCTAGCTCCTTCCGAATATGAGTGATTTTATCTGCAAAAAACTTTGCAAAATCGTTGCAGGAGATCTTGGGGTCTTTACAAGGCCCCGGTGGTAAAGGTGGTTCTGTTAAATTGCGAACCACCTGAAAGAGTCTCCTGCTACTATTTTCTGCAGATGCAATAGAGGCGGTGAAGAAAGTCTTCTTCGCCGTCGCTATCGCCACTTGGTAGGCTCGACGTTGAGCTCTAACCTGTGTCCGGTCAGATTCGGAGTGAGTTTTCTGCCACCGACGCTCTAACCGTCTCAACGATTGTTTCATCGCCCTCAGCTCCGAAGAAAACCACGGGGCTGTTCGGGCTCCATGCAATCGGAGAGGGCGCTTCGGAGCCAGACAGTCGATAGCCCTGGTTAACTCCGCATTCCAGCGGGCCACCAGGGAATCAGCTGAAAGGCCATCAACATGGGCTAAGGCATCCCCTACCACTCTCTGGAAACCATTTGGATCCATTAAGTGGCGGGGGCGGACCATCCGAATTGGTCCCACCTCCCTGCAGAGGGGAAGGGTCGCGGAGAAGTCCAGTTGCACCAGGAAGTGATCTGACCATGGCACTTCTTTTGTTTCACTTTTACTTAGTGTCAGATCACCCACGTCACTAGAGGTGAACACCAGGTCTAAGGCATGTCCATGACTATGAGTTGGGCCAAACTTATTCAGGGACAGCCCCATGGAGGCCATGCTTTCCACGAAGTCCCGGGCAGCCCCTTGTAAGGTCGTGTCGGCATGGATGTTAAAATCCCCTAGGACAACCAAACTAGGTGTCTCCAGGAGAAAATCCGCCACGACCTGAAGCAGCTCGGACAGGGAATCCTTGGTGCAGCGGGGAGGTCGGTACACCAAAAGGAATCCTGTACTGCCCCTATTGCCCAACTTCCAGAACATGCACTCAGAGAGCTGGATCTTCCCAGTAGGACGCCTGGTGCAAGCTAGTGACTTCCTAAAAATCACTGCAACCCCCCCTCCCCGCCCACATGACCTGGGTTGCTGTGCGTAAGAGAAACCTGGTGGGCAAGCAGCGGCAAGGACAGGCCCATCTGCTTCCTCCAGCCAGGTCTCCGTCACACATGCCAGGTCAAATCCTCCATCCACAATCAAGTCGTGGATGGCAGTGGTTTTATTCATCATTGACCTGGCATTGCACAGCAACACTTTCAGGTCATGTGGGTTTCCCCTGTTGATTCCAGTATCCATCCGGTCAAGGCCAGACCCGGAGGCAGGGATAGTCCTCAGACAACGACTAAACCTGCCTCCTCGGTAATGACATGGTCTGGTCCATTGATCACTTTGGGCTGTATCTAACTAACCACTGAAATGAGCAGATGTAAGCCAGCCATGCCTATTAGTTTCAAAGGGTCTACTTTGAGCAGGACTAACATTGGATACAATGTAATAAATAATCTAAGCCAGCTCCAAGACTGGTGTAGTTTTGCGACCAGTTTGGGGGAGTGAGATGGAAATAAGGAGACTTAGGAACCTGCAGATCCATGGCCTCCTCTGATACACCCTGTTTTGGCCGCCACCATTGCCCATGGAACAGTGATGGCAGTGAAGTTGTCCACCAGGAGACTCCCAGCAACAGACCTCTCTTTTCTGTACATAAACCTCCCTCTCCTGCCGTGGAGGAGATCAATGGGATCCAACAGCTCCTCAGCTGATCTTCCCAGGAGCTTCCTAAAGCTACACTTTTAAAGACAATTAATAGGGAGCAAACTTAATTGAGTACACAAGTGTTTATTTCTCACTAAACACTAAATGTAAGATTTGTATTCATTTTGCAAAAAATTATAAATCAATCTCTTTATTAATAACCAATATTGCAAATAAGTATATTTTAAGAGCATTCGTTGCAGTAATTTTTCAAGTACCTCCTAAAAAATCGAGACGAGAAGCTCCTAATGTGTTCCTTTGGCTTAAAATGGGAGATGGGGCTTGAGTTAATCCTTGAAAATAAATCACACTTTCTGGGTGCAGTTTCCAACTGGAAGGGCACAAACAATGCAAGAGAAAGGGGAAACAACATGATTTGAGAAGCTAACATTTAAAACAATGGGAGCATTGAGACAGACAGATATTGACATGACACATACTGCTCTTCAGGCCAAGTTAGTCTGGTGGGAGCCCCTAAGTACGTCCTGAAAATAACAATGCATTAAAATGGCACAGAATTTTTATCTGATTCTGGTTATGGCCAACAAAAAGAAGAGATGAGTAAGCAAGACTGCTTTCTTTAGAAATATTTACTTATATTTGCAATAATTTTTTAAAAGAGAGTTCAGTGCCCTGCTAAGTGGGCACTTTGAAGTGTGTCAGCCCAAATATCACTAGATAGATAGATAGATAGATAGATAGATAGATAGATAGATAGACAGATAGACAGATAGACAGATAGATATAGATAATAAACACACACACACACACACACACACACACACACACACTCCTGCCATTTATAAACCCAACACATGGTGAGCCTTTAAATGTCTGGAACAATTTCAAAACAAAACACTGCCTTACAGATGGCTTTGTGGACACAGTTATAGCAACATAACAGATCTGGCGGAAGAGAGCTTCCAGGGAGAGACTGCTCTTTATAAAGGTTAAGGCATCCAGAACTGCCACTGCCATAGGCTGTAACTTTAAGAACCTGTTCTTGAGCTTGCTTGTCACTCCTTCCTTTCTTTTCCCTTGTGTGTCCTGTGTTTTCATATTGTCACCCTGAGGGAAAGGACCACCATAGAGGCGATTTTTGTAAGTTGTTCTAAGAGGTTCTAGGAGGTTTATTGGCTAAAGGAGTGTATAAGTAAATTATAAATAAATACCAGAGCCTGCAAAATGCAAATTATCAAAATGTTGAAATGGTAACCAAACTAAAGTGGCCGCTGAGACCACAGAACACTGGCCCTGAAAGACCTACTTTGGCTCTCAGTACACTTCCGAGCACAGTTCAAAGTGTTGGTGCTGACCTTTAAAGCCCTAAACGGCCTCGGCCCAGTATACCTGTCTCCACGCCCATCGTTCAGCCCAGACACTGAGGTCCAGTGCTGCCAGTTCCCTCACTGCGTGCAGTAAGGGTACAGGGAACGAGGCAGAGGGCCTTCTTGGTAGTGGCACCCATCCTGTGGAATGCCCTCCCATCAGATGTCAAGGAAATAAACAACTATCTGACGTTTAGAAGACACCTGAAAGCAGCCCTGTTTAGGGAAGTTTTTAATGTTTGATGTTTTAGCATGTTTTTAATATTCTGTTTGGAGCCACCCAGAATGGCTGGTGGAAACCCAGCCAGATGGGTGGGGTATAAATAACTATTATTATTATTATTATTATTATTATAGTCCAGAATAGAAAACTATTTAATATCAAATACTAACCAATTGCCCACATTGTAATCACTCTAATTCAGTGGTGTCCAAACTTTTTTCAAAGAGGGCCAAATTTGATGAAGTGAAGGGCCGTGAGGGCTGACCAAAGGGCCAACCCAAGTTGTTATCGTTTTTTTAGGATTGAAGTTGTTGAGCTTTTTGTATGATTTTACCTCAAAGTTGTTCAGCTTTTTTTAGGATTTTACCCCAGGAAATAAACTGCCACAAGGGCCAAATTAAACTGACCAGCGGGCCAGATTAAGCCCCCAAAACGGACTTTGGACATGCCTGTTCTGATTGGAATTCCTGAAAAACCTTTTATCATCATTCTTTAATGAGGGCTTTGTGACTTGTTGCTACAATTTAGCTTTCATTAGTGTAACAGATCCTTCATAAATTTTTCAGAGGTGAAAATGAGCATTTACAAAAAAAAAAGCCAGCTGCTGGGCCTAATTTGACAATAAAATTGGATGATGTTTTGTGACGTCTGACAAACATTTGAGAATTGGACTAGAAAATGCAGGGGAAAACATCACTCAAAGAGGTACTGGCTATATACCACAGCCAAGCCTATTCTTATAAGAGAGAAATATCCTTGTCATCCTTGAGAGTCCATGAGAAACTGTACATTAAATACCCCCTATTCCTTGATATCTCATTTAAAAAATAGGGGTTAATCAAAATGATTTCCATCACCACCAGGAGAGGACTGCACAGAAAAACAACAAAAGATCCAAGTTAACAGCAAAGGGAGTTTCAAAATCCCCAACTGGGTAAAATCTGAAGAGAGTGTTTCTCATAGACATCACTGGCTGAGAAAGTGCTTTCTTATAAACCTGCAAAGAGCCTGCTGAATCAGGGCAATGGCAAATCTAGTCCAGCATCCTGTTCTCACAGTGGCCAACTAGATGCCTGTGGGAAACCTGCAAGCAGGGCCTGAGCACAAGAGTATTCTCCTCTCCTGCAATTTCTGGCAACTGGTATTCAGAAGCTTTACTGGCTCTGACCATAGAGGCAGAACATAGCCATATCATGGCTAATAGCCACTGATATACCCTTCTCTTCCATGAACTTGTCTCATCCTCTTTTATTCATCTAAAGGCCATCAGTGCCTCTTGGGGGAGTGAGTTCCATAGTTTAACCACGTACTGTGTGAAGAGGAATTTTCTTTTATCCGTCCTGAATCATCCAACATTTGGCTTCCTTAGATGTATATAAGTTCTAGTGTTATGAGACAAGGTGATGAACCCTGAGGACCCAGTGATAGAGGCTTTGCTACTTAAAATAGGGTACTCCTCTGGTGACAATATTCATCTTCAAATATATCCCATTCGATCAAGGTGTCCCCACCGGCTTCACTCATGCTCCTGAGGTCCTAATGTGGAATGTGAACATGAAGGCTGCAATCCTCTGCACACTTACATGGGAGTAAACTTCATTGACCTCTGTTGTATCCCCCCCCCCCACATGATCAGGTTTCAAGAGGGTCTGACATATTAAATCTCTCTCCCCATTCCTCTCTAGTCTAGAGTGTTTAATCGCCTTGAATGTCAAGGGCATCTAGCTATGAAAACAGGCTATTCTGTCACATCTCTCCCTCTGCCTCCCCCCCATCCCCAGTTGGGCTTTTGAAAATTAAAGAGGAAGGATGAAAAGCCCTTCCAAGGTAATATCCCCCAAAATTTCCTGTCATCTTTTTACCTTGAGCTGGCTTTGACAGGCTGTGAAAAAGCAAAGAAGCAAGTGTCGGCGCCAGCATCCCTGTCACACCAATGGCTGTGAAAATCTAGCCCGGCCAGTGCTGTGAGTTGTGCTGCTTGGCTCATCATAATAGAATCTCTTGTCCAATCAACATCCTGGAATCGTCTTCCTCACCGCCCCCCCAACCACCACCACCCCAACAGAGGCATCAGATTGTTTCTTACTCACCATGTCATAAACATTCAAAATCACTGGTTCATTTGCCATTGTGGATTGCAGCGAAGGCTGGATTTTAAGCCTTTAAATCCCTGCCAGATGTGGCAATGCCCAAAGGGATGGGGGTCTTTCTTTCTTTCACTCTTAGCTGCACAGGGAAGAAATGCTTGTGTGAAGAATAGTCAGTTGTGATGGGGATGTCCAAGAAGGGCTTCCCCCGCCCTTTGATGCCAATTTTTTTTTTTGGAAAAGATGCTCCCCTTTCACCTCCGAACAGAACATTCAGTCTTTTGCTTGCTTTCCTCTTTTAATACTGCAGCTGACTGATGTGGCAGCGTTTGTATAGCATGCTCAAGCCAGACCCCGTCCTGCCTCTCTCCTAACTGCAAATCCCAAACAGCACCAAAGGGCTGGATTGTTTGCGTTGTGGATGAACCCTTGTCCTAAATCTCTCAGAATGGGGGGGACCACAGAAGGGAGACGAGAGGATTAAAGGCTGGATGGGGGGAAGAATCCGGAGCAGACTTTCAGCCAAAGTATAAATATTTATAATGAAGTTCAAAGTGTGGAGTGACATTGGGAGCGGGGAGATGCTCTAGTAAAGAGTAAAATAATAATAATAATAAAACACCTTAAAGTGAAGCTTAGCACCAGGTTTCTAGACTAGAACAGCTCTCTGACAGGCATTGCACACAAAATAAGAGCTCATCTATGCAACACAGAGAGCCTTTAAATTCAGCTAAGGAGAAAGCAACAACACCACACTGCTTCCTGGGGGGGTCTCTTCTCTGTTTCCAAAGTTTCGGCACCTGCGGGAGCTCTCCAGGGTCCTGAGGTTTACGTCTTAACACCTTGGCTCTTCAAGGGATGTGTAGCAAGCAAGCCATCTCATAAGATTTCTTTGAAAAAAGCAAGAAAAGGCTTGGATAACTCTTTGAGGCTCTGGTGGTGGGGGGACCCATACTCAGTAGGGGGATGAGTTTTCTTAAAGGGAAGCTGGACGTGAACAAAAGCATTTAGTTCAGCCTCTGGAGCGGTTCGGCGGTGGAGCTGTCCAGAGTGCTGAAGTCCCTCGCGCCGTCCATTCCTCGGAGCCGCACTCTGGAGACCCGTTGACGAGAATCGCGTGCAAAGAGCTCTCCAGATGCTGACGAGAGGACAGCAGTGACCCGGAAAATCCTGAGCGCAAAGACTTTGCTCTTCTCAGCACTTTGCATCGGAGGCTCAGACCCCTGATTTCTGCGCCAGCTCGCCTCAACAGAAGCATCCCTTGGTGGCTGGAAAGAGCAGAAGAGTTCCACTCCATCTTCTCCGAAGATGATGCATCTCCGAAGGGAGACGATTCGACAACCAGGAGCTGGGGAAGGAGGTCAGTCACAGCAGCTGAGACTTCTCGCAGAAGGAGGGGGAGGGGGAGGGAGGGTGTTGTGGACTTTCTCCTATCCCGTCGCTAGTTAGGGCTGCGGGGGTGTAGCGGGACTGTGCATCCTTGCCGGAGACTCGCAAATCCCGTTCAAATCGGACCTGGAGGCCAGAGTAAAGTATGAATCCATTGCGGTATATTTCTTCCTGTGATCGCTCCTCCCTCCCCTTCCCAAAAAAACATAGTGGGATGTGCAATCAAGAGATAGGGAAGGGAAAGGGGGGGATAAGGAAAGAGGGTGGTCTTTCTGTGTCCGGTGAATTTCAGGGAGGGGAGTAAGCTGACCTGAAAGCTGGGGAAGCGCAGATCCTGCTTGGAGTAGCCAAAAAAGGGAGCTGGGATTACCTCATCTGAGTTGGAGGCGTAGCTGAGGCTGGCTGCCAGCTTGCAGCCAACCACATCTGAATGAAAATTGCAGAGAGCCTGTTACATCAGCATAGCCCAGCATTCCCTGGTCTTTCGCAGGCAACAGCTGAATGCTTCCCCTCAGCTGCATGCGGACCATTCAACAGAAGAGAGAGAGAGAGAGAGAGAGAGAGAGCCTTCCTACCTTCCATTTGAGAAATGGCAAGATCCAGCAGGCATATTGATGCTGAGGATAAAAGGTCCGGCTCACCTGCCTAAGCCCCCCCTGCCCCCCCCCCGCTTCTCTGTTCTGAACGAGGGGAGACCCATTTTATTCTTCTGCAGTTTTTTCTACAGAGAGGGCACATTTCAGTGGATTTATCAGGATGGTGGAGATAATTTTATGCACCACTACTTAAAAAAAAAAGGAGGGGTGTTCTGAATTAGAATACAGGACTGACAGGGACTCATTAATCCCAATGAATGCTTAGAATGTATAAGATGCAGGACGTGCTTCATGGGATGTATGAGGAAGTCTCTCTCTCTCTCTCTGTGTGTGTGTGTGTGTGTGTGTGTGTGTGTGTTTGTGTACAGCCTACATCCCATCTGTTGGGTTACTCATTAAATCCAAGGCTGCAATCCTGCTCCTGCTGAGCTCAATGGCAAAACTCCCTAGCTTACAAGGGAGATGGCTTGGATCCCAAACTCCTATTGTTGTGATTGATTGATTGATTGATTGTAATATCCTATGTGACATCATACTCTCTTGGACTGAATAATTTTGACCTAACATTTTTTTTCCTGCTCCCAGCCCCTTTTCTTTCTACAGCAAAAGTTGTTTTGTGAAATATCGTCTTCAGGGTGACAGCACAGGATCTTTGAGTGCCATCCAAGAGTGAAATACGACTGGAGAACCTGGGAAATGTGGATTCTACAGCCATCCATCCTGCCCCCTTGAGACTGCAGAGGAACAGCTCAGTCTAACCACTGCAAGCCACTCAGTCCACCCAGCCACTTTCTTTGATGCTCTGTCAGGTTAATGCAGGCTGCAAAAGGCAGCACTGGTTTGAATTAATGGGAATAATAAAGGTTGGGGCAGGCTATGTGCACTGGAATTCTCACTGGAGCAGACTTTCGTCTGAGGTTTGGTGGGAGAGGTTGAAGAGGGGTGAATATCACTCCCTCACCCCCAGCCCTCACTTCAGATCTGGAAGCTGGGAAAAATCTCAGGCAGAGGCAGCAAGCTTCTGAATGCCAGTTGCAGGAAACCACTGAAGGGGAGAGTACAGTCATACCTCGGGTTACAGACGCTTCAGGTTGCACGTTTTCAGGTTGCGCACTGCGCCAAACCTGGAAGTACCAGAATGGGTTGCTTCTGGGTTTTGGTGCTCGTGCATGCGCAGAAGTGCCAAATTGTGACCCATGCATGTGCAGATGCGGCACTGCAGGTTGCGAATGTTGCGGGTTGCAAACGTGCCTCCCGCACAGATCACATTCGCAACCCGAGTGTCCACTGTACTCTTGTGTTTGAATCCTGCTTGCTAGTTTCTCACAGGCATCTGGTTGGCTACTGTGAGAACAGGATACTGGACTAGATGTGCCATTGTCCTGATATAGCAGGCTCTTCTTATGTTCTTATGGAAGCTGGATAAAAATCTCAGTCGGGCAGGGGGCAGGGGAAGCAGGAAAGACATAACACCAAGCTTTACACCAAGTGAGACCATTGATCTAGCACAGTCCTATCAACACAAGCTGGCAGCTGTCCAGGTTTTCAGACAGGGAACATGACCACTCCTACCTGGAGATGTCAGGGATTACACCTGGGATGTTCTGCGTGCTAAGAGATGGTCTACCCCAAATCCTGTGGCCCTTCTAGAAGTTGTTAGATATCTAGAGGATGGCAGGTTTAGGTGAAGGTCTGTAGCTCAGTTATAGAGCAACTGCTTTGCAAGCAGAACATCTCAGGCTTAATCCCAGGCATTAAACAGCCAGAAGTGGTTTGCCAGGTGAAGTGGTGCTACTACACTAGCTTCCCAGGCAATGGGTTGCTGTTACTTACTGGGAGAGAGCTGGGGTGGTGGTGAAGAGAAGGCTGGTGCAGTGCAAATGCACCAGCAGAGCCGCCAATCTGGTGCTTCTGCTAATGTATTTCCACTGCACTGAACTCCTCAACACCTCTATAGCAACCCACTGTTGGGAGGCTGCCCCACCCAGTGAGCTGCTTCTGTTTTCAGCATCACTAACCATTCACCATGCTCTCTGGGGCTAATGAAACTTATATTCTAATGATCTCTGGAGGGCATCAGGTTCGGCTCTGATTTGGTTGTAATCTAATGGCAGTGTACCTCCCTTGAAGTGTGCTTCAAGGACTTCGAACTGAAAGCCTCAATTTCAAGTTGCATCTCAGTATCTATTTATTTGATGCATTTACAGTCTAAGTTCTAGGGTAAAACTCTGTGAATAAAATGTCAACAACAACACATCTATTAAACAACAAAACATTAAAACAAGATAAATAAATTGATGCCTAAAACTGCCACAATCAATATACGAAAACTATCAGTTAAATGTCAAGTAGAAGAGAATTTTTAAAATAAAGCTATCAAGGAGGGGGCCAAAGGTAGTACCCATGGGAGGAAGTTACAGATATGTGGGGCCATCACTGAAAAGGCCTTGCCCCTGCCAACAGCTTGTCCTTAACAGTGGACTAGAGAGCTCAGCTTTTGAGGCTAATCTCACAAGTGGTGAATTCATAAGCACCAATGAACAAGTCATTATCTCTCCATCTGCAAAATGAGAAGAACAGGAAACAAAAGTGAACAGGTGGAAATGGTCGTACTTTTTGGAAGGTTCAATTAATATTTTGCCGCTGCCATGGCCACCATTATCCAAGCTCCCATTTTGAACCAGAATTTATTATTTTTAGCCAATCTATCCGGTCTAATAACACCACACTCTATTAGGAGAAAAGGAGAATTTAAACTTATGCTGAAATGTTAACTAGACTGTTCATTCTCTAACTATTGGTGGGTGTTTTTTTAGAGTTACAATGAAGAACTAAACGGTGCATGAAACTGTAACTGTCAGTTCAATCCTATACATGTTGCCTCTGAAGTAAGCCTAACTGAGTTCAAATGGACTTACTGCCAGGTAAAAGTGTATAGGATTGCAGCCAATGCCATTTTGTTACAACCTTTATCAGGGATACTGTAAAACAAAGCAACACTATGGTTTTTTTGTGGTCTGTTAAAATGTGATTTTTTAATAGAATTATTGCTGACATTCAGGTAACTCTAACTTAACTTTGTCTTAATGAAGTGGGCTTTGTCTGCATATTAGAACACAAACAGTGAAGCTCCTGGTTAAATTTTGTAAAGTGGGTGTTTAAAGTAGGTTTTGACAGTAATATGAACTTAGAGTATATATCCTCTAATAGCTTCCAAGAAACCATTACTGTTAATTAACAGATTGCATGCTGTGTGCAATGCTGGCAGTTGCTTCCTTTTCTCAGTATTATGAAGATTTTAGATACTTACCCCCTCCTTTAGCACCCATTAGGCTATTTGCATGCTCTGTTGTTTTATTTGTGAACTTTATATACCACCCTTCCTTGACAAGACAGTTTACTACATAGCAACATAATAATAAACAATATAATGTACCTACATCATAGCCATAAAACAGAAATAATATAAATATAAATATAGCACATCTTTCTGAAATTAGCCAGGCTTCATCCTCTCAGAAAGAGTAACCCTGCCTAGAATTTGCATTAAATTCTGCCCCAAATTTAAATATTAATGAATTGCTTCAATAACAACAACAATAAAAGACACAATGAAAGGTTCTCTGCACAAAACGCTGTAGATGGATCTACCTGAAATTTGGTAGACTTAATCGGGGGGGGGGGGCTCATTTGTCTTCAAATTTTATCCACTTGTGTGAAAAAGAGAAAGTTATGGCTGTTTTTAGACTCCCCATTCCCTAGTGAATCTCAAGCATAGGAAATCTTCAGAGATGGGTGCTTGTTGGAAATAATAATAATAATAATAATAATAATAATAATAATAATAATAATAATAATTTTTATTTATACCCCGCCCTCCCCAGGGCGACTAACAAGCAATAATAAAAACAAGTTGAATGAATACAACTTAAAAACAAGATTAAAATACATTAAAATATTGAAACATTACAATATTAAAATGCAGCCTCATCACAGGAGGAGAAAGGAAGAAGAAGGAAAAAAAGAGGGGGAGGGAATCAGATTGGCTCCAAGCCAAAGGCCAGGCGGAAAAACTCTGTCTTACAGGCCCTGCGGAAGGAAATCAGATCCTGCAGGGCCCTGGTCTCATGAGGCAGAACATTCCACCAGGACGGAGCCAGAGTTGAAAAGGCCTGGCTCTGGTAGAAGCTAATCTAACTTCCTTAGGGCCCGGGACCACTAAGGTGTTGCTCTCCGTGGGGCATACCTGGAGAGGCGTAGGTACGAGGGTCCTAGGCCTCTGCACTTTGTGCAGAGAATGGAAGAGGTGTAAATTGGAAGGATTTCCTCTTGGGCTCCTGTTAGACAGATTTAACCAAAGAGAAGATGCTGTTGCGTTTTGGGAAGCGGTCTGCTTGAGGTGTGCCTATTCTGGGGGACAAAGGTATTTCTGAACTTTCTCTTATCAGGTTAGGTCATATTTTCTTGCTCTTCACTTTCAGGAAGCTGGAGGGAGATTGTGCCGTTTGGGTACTGAAGCACAGTGAAGTCTGTAAATCCAGCGGTAAATCTGTCTTGCAGGCTAAAGGTCCAAGGTTCAATCTTCAGGTAGGACTGGGAAAGATTCCCTGTCTGAAATCCTGGAGAGCTGCTGACAGCTAGTGTAGACACTCCTGAGCTAGATAGACCAATGATCTGACTCTGTGTGGCAGCCTCCTGTGTTTGACTTATCTCTAAGTAGCTGCCCTCTTATTGGGGCTTTGTGGATGGTTGCTTTGGAACAGAGATGGGGAACGTGTGGTTCTTCAGATGTTGTTGGACTACAACTCCCACCATCCCTGACCATTGGTCCTGCTGGCAAGCTAGTGGAGAGTTGAAGTCCAGCAATGCCTGCAGGGCTACAGGTTCCCCCACTATTGCACTGGAGGATAGTGCAGCACTGAAGCTAGGTGGCTTTCATATCCAGGTCATGGCCATTTGGATCCTGGCCTTTCTTATTTCTGCCCATTTGTGAAACAAAATGAAACTCATTTCTCCAAAGTACAGCGTATTTGCCTTGTCCAATTCTAGTGCTGTCCAAAACCACTCTCTCCTTCACCTCTCTCCAAATCTCTGTGCTCGAAACTGAAGTTGACATCATCACTCTGAATCTTGCAGGCTCATCTGTCTTTCAGAATGACAGCTTAGCAGCATGTCAGGATGAATCTTCATATATTTCTAGGGACAAAGGTATTTCTGAACTTTCTCTTATCAGCTTAGGCCACATTTTATTGCGCTGGGCTTTCATAAATTGAGAGAGAGAGAGAGCAGTTTGGGTACAGAAACACAATGAAGCCTACAAAAATTCAAGTTTAGTTATATATGATTTGGAAAGGACATCTGCCAACTGTTTTCTAAGTAGATTCCCAACTTATCATTCTGATGCAATGACCCCAGACCTCTAGTAACTTTTCTATACCTTTTTTTAATGCTATACCATAAATTTTCAAACTCTCATGATATACTTTGGCATAGGGATGGACTTAACAGGGCAACATTCCTTTGTGAGACAAACCATTGGGTAGAACTACTCTGTCTCCACCTGCTGGCAAACCTATATGTCATCTGATGGCCTTTGCTTTGCTTCATGGTTAGATCAGGTGATAGATCAGCAGAGGCTTTAATTTTTAAAGCACACACTGGTCACCTGTTAAGAACAGCAGCAGCAACAACAACAATCACAGCTGTCTATTCTAGAAGTTAAGGAAGCATGAATTACTGTGGCCAGGTCTGACCTCTCTAGGAAATGGGACAACTGCCTCATCAGCCATCAGATAATGCTTAGTCACTGTGACCACCACATCATCTAAGAGTGGTGCTACATCAAGAAGCATCTACCCAAACGTCAAAGTTGATTTGCATTTACTCCCAGATCAGGTGTCCCACTAAACCAGACATTCCTCTGTTTCTTCTGAATTAAGTTTCAGATTGTTTTCTCTCATCCACTCCCATAAAGTTAATTCCACTGCATCCCTAGGATCTGAAAGAAATGAGAGACAGAGCCAAGTGTCATTAGCATACTGATGAGTCCACAGCCCAATTTCAGGACAACCTTATCAAGCAGACATGGAAGCATTTAAGGGATGAGATCAAAATGTTGTGGCACAATGAAAGCCAAAGGAAGATTGGTAACCTTCTACCACAAGCGCCTCCAGGTGTTGCTGAACTACAACTCCCATCAGCATCAGAAACAATGGCCAAGGATAATGGAAGTTGCAATTCAGCAACACCTGGAGGGACAAAGGTTCCCCACACCTACTCTTGAAGACCAGTAGTCCCCCAGTACCACCTTGCAGGACCTATCCTCCAGAGATGAGCAGAGCCACATGGCTCCTGTGCCTGGCAAACTCATTCCTAAATTGGCACATAAGAATTCCATGATCAATGGCATCAAAAGGATCTGGAGCAGCCTTTCTCAGCCTTGGGTCTCCAGATGTCCTGCTACGGATGATGGAAGTTGTAGTCCAACAACATCTGAGGATCCGAGGTTGAGAAAGGCTGATCTAGAGCAGGGTTTCCCTGCTGTTTTTGGACTACAACTCCCATCATCCCTAGCTAGCAGGACCAGTGTTCAAGGATGATGAGAACTGTAGTCTAAAAACAGCGGGGGACTCAAGTTGGGAAACCCTGATCTTGAGAATCAAACAGGGACTTGAAAATCAACAGGAGAGATAGGTAGCAAAACATCCCCAGTTGATTCTATAAGGCAGTCACAGGACATAGAAATGGATACGGTCTTGTGCATAGGAAGTCTGCTCACGTTTACTCCAAAGTAGTTCTCACTGTGTTCAGTTGGGGTGTTGGGGTAGTGTGTGCATTCTTTGGTATGTAAATAAAATGCTGATTGCTGGCTTCAAAGCAAAGGCAAACAAGTACAAGGCTTCCTTCGTTTTGTTAGGAATTCTGGGTCTGCAACTACCAATGGCATGCCATTACTGGTTGTTGTGGCACACCCCCTTAAGTGAAGAACAATGGAGCCTGCAATTTAAAGGATGTGTTTGTACATTGAGGAGAAATGTTTGCAGCTGAATGAAAAGGCAGAGTTTACGCTTGAGTACGGCTTGTTGTGCCAGACCAGCTGAGCTGCATCAAATGCAGACAACGGGAGTCATCAAGAAAAAGCAACCTGTGACTCACCTTCCATGGTCCAATGAGGTAAAGTCACATGGGAAGTAGGATGAAGTCCTGTAATTTAGAACTGCCAAGACACCCTTCATCTGCAATGAAAACAATGGACCAAGGGATGCTATTGGTTTGAGTAGAAAGGATTTTCAAATAACTTACTTTGGAGCATTTCCGTTGAAGTCAATGGGGCTACTCTGGCTTTAAACATCATTTAAGGAACACAGCAAGTCCTGAATCCTGTGCTTACAAGGAGCAGCCTGAACTCTGGGATGGGAATTTGTGGCCCTGAAGGTGTCCCACTGAGATCCAGCGCCAAGGGCCTTCTGGCAGTTCCCTCATTGCGAGAAGTGAGGTTACAGGGAACCAGACAGAGGGCCTACTCGGTAGTGGCGCCCGCCCTGTGGAACGCCCTCCCTTCAGATGTGAAGGAAATAAGTAGCTATCCTATCTTTAAAAGACATCTGAATGCAGCCCTGTTCAGGGAAGTTTTTAACATTTAATAATAATAATAATAATAATAATAATAATAATAAATTTTATTTATATCCCGCCCTCCCCAGCCGAAGCCGGGCTCAGGGCGGCTAACAACAATTAACATTTAACGCTGTATTGTTTTTAATACTTGATTGGGAGCCGCCCAGAGTGGCTGGGGAGACTCAGCCAGATGGGCAGGGTATAAATAATATATTATTATTATTATTATTATTATTATTATTATCCCAGCAGCCTTAGCCAGCATGATCAATGGACAGGGACTATGGAACAACATCTGGAGGGCCACAGGTCCCCAACCCTTGTCTTAAACATTGTTGGGGGGTATGCAAAAAGCAGAAGGAAAAAAAATATTTGAAGGGTTCAAAATTTTAATTTAGTACATTTAATTTCAATGGAAGGCTCGATTCTGAATTAAGTTCAAATGCAGTCTAGACCTCAGTTTTTATTATTACATATATCTTGCACAAGAGGTAGAAATCAGATCCTAACTGTTAAATTATTCTAACTATTGAGCAGTATGAAAGGAGGAACTGCTGGTTACACTGACTGTGAAACAAAAGTAATGCTAATAGGAAATAATGTGATCTTTCTCTCTGGTACAATCGTATGCATCCATCTGCAGAGTAACCTGGGGTTAATGTAAGTGCATTTAGCTTTCATTATTTTATTTGTCAGCTACAGAAAGCAGATCAGCCCTGGAGAGGCTGCTGTGCTAACACAATTTGCTTTTCTTTGCAAAGATTGCATGGCTGCTTTGTGTCATATTATACTGAAGTGAAGTGAGATAAGAGGGAAATGATTTTCCTTAACCATTGCTCCTTTTAATCCACAGAGGATTATATCTGGCAATCTAATTGCAGGTCATCCAAATATGCACACTCATAGACCGGAACAGAGGTTCTCAAACTTTTAAGCCCCGCGGCCCACCTGAGAAGGCTGAAAATCACTGAGGCCCAGAGTGTGGCATAATCTGATGGTGATTACAGACATCGTTTTCTACTGATATCTTATCCATCTTTGGAAATTGGTAAATGCATTTTCCTTGCAGCAAGGTGTTCCATAGCTCAGCTTTCCCCAAGTTAAGTACGACATTGCTCTGGATGTATTGTGACTTCCTGCCCTCCTCCTTTCAGACAGAATTTGCTAATCCAGAGGCTTTAAGTGGAGATCTCCCTTTTATATACAGTGGTACCTCGGGTTAAGAACTTAATTCGTTCTGGAGGTCTGTTGTTAACCTGAAACTGTTCTTAACCTGAGGGACCACTTTAGCTAATGGGGCCTCCTGCTGACGCCACGCCGCCGCCACGCAATTTCTGTTCTCATCCTGAAGCAAAGTTCTTAACCTGAGGTACTATTTCTGGGTTAGCGAAGTCTGTAACCTGAAGCGTCTGTAACCTGAAGTGTCTGTAACCCAAGGTACCACTGTATTCCCTTCGCACTCACACATGACTCTCCAAGTATTTTTCACTCATCTCCTGCAGTCTTTTCCTTCCATTCCCCTTCCATTTCATACATAGATTGTACCTTATTCTCTCCCCTCCCTCACCCGCTTGACCTTTCTTCCCTGGTCTTTTTACATCCACTTGTTCCTTCCACAACAGTTCTCAATTTCCCCCTCTGTTACCCTTTCCCCTCAGAAAGGGGAGACCTCTGAGTGTGTTTGTGGAGAAGAAAAGGCAGACCTTTACAGGGACACAGGAGAACCTAGGATTCCTTAATAAATCTGCAAACTGAAGGATAATTTTAATTGAGAGTATATTTAGAGTAGAGTAAACTCTTCTGCTTCCCAATCATCTATTTCAAACTCTATCCAATGACCTAGATCAAGGAACTGAAAGGACTGTGCACACACTATGTCTTTAAAGCACTCTCTTTCCCTCAAACAACTCTGGGCAATGGAGTTTACTGCTCAGAGTTGCAAGTCTGGTTGAGACTTCAGTATAAGGCAATGGGCAAGTCAAATAAATGAATAAACAAAGTTAGTGTGTGTATGCGCAACAAAAAATTGCTCTTTACTGTCTCCTATCTCTGATTAATAATGTTCACAAGTGCCACTCTGGCGTCACCCCAGTGAGTTGGCAAAAGATTCATGTCGGCTTCTCATTTTTAATGACCCAGGAGACATTTCTGAGAGTCCCTCCTCTGTCTGGAAGGATGTGGACATTCTTATCTGAATGGATAAACCCTATGAAACTGGTGAGCCTCTTTGCTGAACTATTGCTGTTCCTTGGTCTGGCTGTGAACCAGTCAATATATTATTCCTTCTTTGCCAGCACTAAAGCAATGTCCTATCTTGAAAATGTAACACGTTCTAGTAATAATGTGACTTCCAGGATACAGAGAGACTATGTGCACACTCTCATCCACTGCACCCCTGCCAGTAGTTTGGCAAGAGTGCACATTAGCCACAATCCATATCTATCCAGTACCTATCCCATTGTTTCTTATGAAACTCTGCCCCTTGATGCATTTCCCCCCAAGCTAGTATTGATCTGAACTGAAAAAAGAACAGCCTTGTGGCATGTTAAAACAGCACTGTGTACACAGCCTTAGATGATTGAAGGTAGACCTAAGGATGTCATAGGACATCCTTAGAAGTAGAAGACTTCAGTTTCACCTGTGCCCTCCCTTGTGGCACCATATCTGTCCTTGGCAATTGTGCTTCCTTCAGCACAATTAAAGTTGTTTCCACCGATATCAAGGAAGCCTCTAGTGCAGACTCCCAGAACAAGTGAGCAAGAACTGTCTATAAACAGTGATCCCTTACTTTCGCTCTGCCTCTCCTTCTCTGCCTCTGTTTCCCATTGCCCTTGGCACCTGCTGAAGGGAAAGAGAGAGGAGCTCAGCCCTACGGATCAGATTTTGCAGGGGTGGCGGAAGAGCCATCTGCGAAGTTGACTAAGGGCTTGGCTTGTAGGAGAAAGATGCCATATTAATAAATGTTTCAATTTAACCTTGTAGTCTAAGCCCTTAGACAATTATGCCACTCATCATTCTCTTAGGAGCCTGCAGGGAGAGATGAGCTGTGAAATTGACTTAAGGACTTGGCTTGCTGGGCAAAGAGGTGATAGTGACTAATCCGAGCACTTGGCAGTTACCTAGCAACAACCCCATGTGCTCCTCAATTACTTCTGGATTGGGGAGCCTGCCTAATGTGCGCCAGCTTCTCCCTAAACTCTCCAGCAGTGATGACAGACTCTAGGGTTGCATGATTCACTTCAAATCTTTCATTGTGTCAGTACAAAGCTCTCCCTTCACCACCACCTTCCATTTCCCCCTGTATTTAAGTAGGAGCAGTGGCGTAGCATGGGTTGTCAGCACCCGGGGCAAGGCAAGTAATTTGCGCCCCCTAACCCGTGGATTTGCGCCCCCTGACCCTAACCCCCAGATGTTGCGGCCGGTGCGGCCGGCCCCCCCTGCACCCCCCATGCTACGCCACTGAGTAGGAGTGTGTGGAGAAGAAAACATTTAGCAGGTGAAAACGCCATGAAGATACACACACGCGGAAGTGAAAGCCAAGTGTTTGGGTAATGCCCTCTTCATCTGAAGAAACCCTCCATTTTCAGGCGGACTGTACCAAGTTTCTTCTTGTAGGTCCTCAACGGTAGCTCCTTATTGCTGCAAGACAGTTACACTTTTCTATTTCAAAACACTGGACCCATGTTAACACACTAAACACCAGTTGTGCAACACCAGTGATTACCTTTGTTTGCTCTCAGCATCCTTCTGAGGCAATTGTAACAATCACAAGTGACAGGGGCCCGGGTGTCTCCAAAAGGCTGATCATCCGAATAGAATTTATTGGATGTACCTCCCCCAGGCCAGCTGGTTAAATGTGGATGTGATACATGTAGTCAAAACAAAATAAAAATACAGCTCATTTCAAGACCACCATTTTACAGTGCAAGAAGATCCAATTATTGGTCATCATTACTAAGCTACAAGAAGATGCAGCACACATGGGACCTGCAACAAAATGTTGCTGTTCATCGCCGTATCTGGGCCCACATCTGAAAGGCCACCCTGTTGTAATGTTGGCTTGATTGAATTTCATTGGCCCAATGATGTTCTGTGAGTGTGCCTTACAATGTCACTTCTGCTGAGATGACCAGTTTAATCCCTTTAGCTGTTTCCCCCATCCACGAGGCCTCCTGAGCCGTACTGAAGCAATTTTAAAATCATATAGGCAATACAGGAGCAAAGTATCTCCCAGGCTCCTGTAGCGAGCAGCCTGCCAACAGGGGCATATCTAGTAATGCAGGCCTCCTGCCCTCTTCTCCACATACGGACAATGCAAAGGGCCCTCTGCGTTGACCTGGTGATCCCCCCACCTAGAGCATTCTTTATTAAACAAATTAGTTAATGAGCAGGGCAGGAAGAGTCATCAAATGACAATGAGGGCGAAGAAACAGAAACACAGACAACCATTTGGAGTCTCATTACAAAGACCGACCACAGTGGGCAAAACGCTAAGCGTACACAAGCCTCACTTTGTAGGCCTTCCTTGTATATAATGACGACTTCATTTTCTCTTCTGCGAAGCCCCCAACTTTATTGAAATGATTACTTAGCCAACTCAACCGCTAGCCTTGTTCAGATGGGGATGCTGCTATTCAAATATCCATTAGGAGTGACTCAGATTTCGCAACAGCTTCCTGAATGGACAATAAAGATTTGCCTTTCTAATAGTTCTGTGTGGTAACCAAGGGAGGCTCTGGAGGCAGTTCTCGGAAAAAAGAGACCCAAGAAGACTACATTCTTGTTTGACTGTAGAGTTCCCATTCATTTCCCCAACTTGAAAAAAAGAAGCATTTGTTGTGCTAGGCAGGGAAAACTCAGGGGAAATTTCCTGAGTTTTTTGTCCCAGGGCATCGCCCAAGTGGTGGGGAAGAGAATTTGGAGATTTTGACTGAGATAGTCTAACCATTTGTTTTAGGTCCTTTTCCACTGCTTTGCAGGTGAACCTCCCAAGTGGTTAACAGAATATATTAAAACAATAAACTTCACTTAAAAATTCTAAAATAGCAAAAGCATGCTAGAATGGATTTATTTATTTTTTATGCTGAATACATGGCATATGAGGGAAAGATGGTCCTTATGTAGCTCTGTGTAATAGTTGGGGGGGGTGGAGAAGAGACCCCCTCAGCTGGAATATGAGATGCTGGACAGCTCTCCAGGCTGTCCTATTTCTTCCTGTCTGGGAAAAAATGGTCATTTGGTAGCCTTGTTGCGGAAGAGCCATGTTCATGGTAGAGCTGGGATGAGGAACCTTTTCCAGAGCACTCTGAAGAAAACATTCCATAACTGGGGTACCACCACTGAGAAGGTCCTGTCCTCTCACCTTCACCTTGTCAGGGCACCTGCAGGAGGTCTTCAAAAGAAGCTCTTTTGAGTACAAGTAGGCACATACAGAAAGGGACGCGGGTGGTGCTGTGGGTTAAAC
Organism: Podarcis tiliguerta; assembly: GCF_965153285.1. Classification (NCBI taxonomy): domain Eukaryota; kingdom Metazoa; phylum Chordata; class Lepidosauria; order Squamata; family Lacertidae; genus Podarcis; species Podarcis tiliguerta. The sequence goes on from NC_139534.1 coordinate 89,328,901, forward strand.
CACAGAGCCTAGTACTTGCCGATCAGAAGGTCGGCGGTTCAAATCCCAGCGACGGGGTGAGCTCCCATTGTTCGGTCACTGCTCCTGCCAACCTAGCAATTTGAAAGCACATCAAAGTGCAAGTAGATAAATAGGTACCACTCCAACGGGAAGGTAAATGGCGTTTCTGTGCACTGCTCTGGTTCGCCAGAAGCGGCTTAGTCATGCTGGTCACATGACCTGGAAGCTGGCTCCCTTGGCCAATAAAGCAAGATGAGTGTCGCAACCCCAGAGTCGGTCACGACTGGACCTAATGGTCAGGGGTCCCTTTACCTTTACTTTTAGGCACATACAGAAGCAGCCAATTCTTCAAGGATTCAGGTCCTAAACTCTACTGGGCTTTAAAGGTGAAAACCAGGACTTTCAGTTTGACAGAAATAAGAGCTGAAGAAAGCACAACTGGCATAACATCATCATACCTGCCCAGTCTCTGCAAGTCTAGCCCCCCACCCATATTCTCAACTAAATGCAGTTTCCAAGCCTTTTTCAAAGGCAGCCCCATATAGAGCGCATTACAGTAGTCTAACCCGCAAGTTACCAGAATGACCTGGTTACTGGGGCCAGGTCATAGCTAGAACAGCAGTGATCCACTGGGTGTAGAAAGGATAATAAATCAGTCTCTTCTCAACCAACCTGGTCCTGAGCTGCATAGGTCTTTAGATGTGAATAAGTAAAGTTCATTTTAAGTGAGCCTGCTGGGAGTGTGACTTGGTTAGAATCATAGAATCATAGAGTTGGAAGAGACCACAAGGGCCATCGAGTCCAACCCCCTGCCAAGCAGGAAACACCATCAGAGCACTCCTGACATATGGTTGTCAAGCCTCTGCTTAAAGACCTCCAAAGAAGGAGACTCCACCACACTCCTTGGCAGCAAATTCCACTGTCAAACAGCTCTTACTGTCAGGAAGTTCTTCCTAAGGTTTAGGTGGAATCTTCTTTCTTGTAGTTTGGATCCATTGCTCCGTGTCCGCTTCTCTGGAGCAGCAGAAAACAACCTTTCTCCCTCCTCTATGTGACATCCTTTTATATATTTGAACATGGCTATCATATCACCCCTTAACCTCCTCTTCTCCAGGCTAAACATGCCCAGCTCCCTTAGCCGTTCTTCATAAGGCATCATTTCCAGGCCTTTGACCATTTTGGTTGCCCTCCTCTGGACACGTTCCAGTTTGTCAGTGTCCTTCTTGAACTGTGGTGCCCAGAACTGGACACAGTACTCCAGGTGAGGTCTGACCAGAGCAGAATACAGTGGCACTATAACTTCCCTTGATCTAGATGCTATACTCCTATTGATGCAGCCCAGAATTGCATTGGCTTTTTTAGCTGCCGCGTCACACTGTTGGCTCATGTCAAGTTTGTGGTCAACCAAGACTCCTAGATCCTTTTCACATGTACTGTTCTCAAGCCAGGTGTCACCCATCTTGTATTTGTGCCTCTCATTTTTTTTGCCCAAGTGCAATACTTTACATTTCTCCCTGTTAAAATTCATCTTGTTTGTTTTGGCCCAGTTCTCTAATCTGTCAAGGTCGTTTTGAAGTGTGATCCAGTCCTCTGGGGTGTTAGCCACCCCTCCCAGTTTGGTGTCATCTGCAAATTTGATCAGGATGCCCTTGAGTCCATCATCCAAGTCGTTGATAAAGATGTTGAATAAGACCGGGCCCAAGACAGAACCCTGTGGCACCCCACTAGTCACTCTTCTCCAGGATGAAGAGGAGCCATTGATGAGCACCCTTTGGGTCCGGTCAGTCAGCCAGTTACAAATCCACTGAGTGGTAGCATAGTCAAGACCGCATTTTACCAGCTTCTTTACAAGAATATCATGGGGCACCTTGTCAAATGCCTTGCTGAAATCAAGGTAGACTACATCCACTGCGTTCCCTTCATCTACCAGGCTTGTAATTCTGTCAAAAAATGAGATCAGGTTAGTCTGACATGACTTATTTTTCAGAAATCCATGCTGACTATTGGTGATCACAGCATTCCTTTCTAGGTGCTCACAGATTGTTTGCTTAATGATCTGCTCCAGAATCTTCCCTGGTATTGATGTCAGACTGACTGGGCGGTAATTATTTGGGTCCTCTCTTTTCCCCTCTTTGAAAATAGGGACAACATTTGCCCTCCTCCAGTCTGCCGGGACTTCGCCTGTTCTCCAGGAATTCTCAAAGATGACTGCCAGTGGTTCTGAGATCACATCTGCCAGTTCTTTTAATACTCTTGGATGCAGTTCATCTGGCCCTGGAGACTTGAATACATCTAAACTAGCCAAGTATTCTTGTACTATCTCCTTAGTTATTCTGGGCTGTGTTTCCTCTGCTGAATCATTTGCTCCAAATTCTTCAGGTCGGGCATTGTTTTCTTTATCGGAGAAGACTGAGGCAAAGAAGGCATTGAGGAGTTCAGCCCTTTCTGTGTCCCCTGTTTGCATTTCACCATCTTCTCCTCTGAGTGACCCCACTGCTTCTTTGTTCTTCCTTTTGCTACGAACATACCCATAAAAGCCTTTTTTGTTGCTTTTAACCTCTCTAGCAAGCCTGAGTTCATTCTGTGCTTTAGCTTTTCTGACTTTGTGTCTACACGTGCTGGCTATTTGTTTGAATTCCTCTTTGGTGGTTTCCTCCCTTTTCCATTTTTTGTACACATCCTTTTTTAATCTTAACTCAGTTAAAAGTTCTTTAGATAGCCACCCTGGCTTCTTTAGGCACCTTCCATGTTTCCGTCTCATTGGTATTGCCTGAAGTTGTGCTTTTACTATCTCCCTCTTAACAAACTCCCAGCCATCATGAACTCCCTTTCCTTTTAGTATTACTGTCCATGGGATCTCACCCAGCACTTCCCTAAGTTTTATGAAGTCGGCTTTCTTAAAGTCAAGAAATTGAGTCCTAGTATGTTTGGCTGCTCCTTTCCGCTGTATAGTAAACTTCAGAAGAGCATGATCACTTGCGCCTAATGATCCTTCCACTTCTACCCCATTAACCAGGTCATCAACATTGGTTAGGACCAGATCTAAAAAAAGCTTTGGTTGAAAAGCTTTGGGTGGAATCTGTTGCACTATGATTGTCAGCACAAGCATGTGTTTTCCAGATGGAACAATCTCCCTCTGCTTCTCCCTGGGCCCTGTTCTGGAGGTCTGCCCAACCCTCCAGAGATTTGGAGAAAGGGGGAAAGCCCTATTGAGCTAGCAGGAGTCCTTCCGCTGGCTTCCGCTAGTGCGCCAGGTTAGTTGAACCTGGTCCTTTTAAACCAAAATCAATTATTTATTTGCACAACGGAGATCTTTCTTGTGTGTGAATGCAGTTTTCCAACTGGCTTTCCTCTGCAATGTGGTTTATAAAGCCCCACGTAACTTCCTAAATGCAATCAGGAGGGAAGGACAGAGTGTCTCTAGATGCCAAGTGAGGAAACTGAACCTCACAAGGCATTCAAGGTAATCTTTCCATAGTTTTTCTCTTTGCAAGATGCTTGTGAATTTCCACTAGAAAAACAGCACGGCTGTTACTTGGTGTTGCCATAGTGCTGCTGAATACAGAACATAATAAACTAAGCTGCGGTGCCTCTGCCCCACTCCAGCTACTGTGACCTGCAGTTTGTGCGGCAATTCAGAAAGGTTTCTCTTTAAAAGCTGTTGCTTGATGTATACTACCACTTAACAGATGCTGATTGCTGCCTTTCTCCTGCTGCGTTAAGGGTACACCAAGCAGATTTTGGGGGTGGGGAGGGGGACACAGTTGCACAATAGGAGCACTTAGCAACAGTGGCATTTGTAATTGCTGCCTCTTTGAAGTGGAGCAAGCGAGCCCATTTCTTTTGCCTGAATCGATAAGCAAAATAGCCCCTTCAGTCATGTCCTGGGTGTGCCAGTCTCCAGTGTCTCAAGCACAAAACGGTTTTAACTCCAATAGCTGATTGATTTTTATTTTTTGTATGAAAAGTCATCCTTTCAGGGTCATCTTCGACAAACCAATTTGTTCTTCTGAGCTTCCCTTTCAGGCTTTCCAGCAAGGACCTTTCTGACATTCCCTCAACATGCCACACTAGCAAAGAAAAGCAAACAATGGTGTGTTGGCAAATGGTAAGAAAGGGATTGAACGCTGCTGTAATGGGCTTCTTGCTTAGAACATGCTGGGTGTATTTGGTTGGCCACTTCCAAAGGGATCAGGTAAAAATACAGAAAAGAACAGGAAATGTTCCCTTCCAAATGAGGAAAGGGCAAAACACTTGGGAGCGTCTCTCCACACCTGGGACCCAAAGCGGGCACTTTACAGTTTGCCTTGGACTAAGGGTGCAGTCTAAATTAAAGAGAGGGAGGTTATAAATTTCAATTTTAGGGTGTTGTCTGCTTGCCCCTCCAAAACATTACCAATCTAAAAACCTAATATAAAAATAAATTCCATTTCTTTATTATGAATCACCCATGAATTGTCACTATTAGCAGAGAAGAAGAGTTTGGATTCGATATCCCGCCTTTCACTCCCCTTAAGGAGTCTCAAAGCGGCTAACTTCCTTCTTGAGGCTGAGAGACTTCAGAGAAGTGCGACTAGCCCAAGGTCACCCAGCAACTGCATGTGGAGGAGCGGGGAAGCGAACCCAGTTCACCAGATTACGAGTCCGCTGCTCTTAACCACTACACCACGCTGGTGTAGAGGGAGGGGCCAAGCTACCAACAAGTCTCCATTTGCCCTGCTGCTTGCAGAGGTCAGTGGCTGTCGCAGCAGAGAATGTGGCCAAGGACTCCCCTTTCCATCCTGCCGTTCCTTCCATGGGAATCACTTGACGTCACCTATTGCTAGTGGAGGTGCCAGCTGTCCACTTTCTATTTTGCACTGATTTTTAGCCAACCATTTATGTGACTTTGATTTCTGACAGTCATCTTGAGCTGGATGGTGAGATTCGAATTTAATTAGTGTTTGATTATTAAACAGTGCCCTGCTGGATCAGACCAAAGGCACATCCAGCCCACCAATATTGTTATCTCAGCAGCCAAGAAGATGCCTCTGGGGAAGCCCACAAACAGGACACCACTCTCTTCCCTTGCGATTCCCTTGCTGAATCACATTTCCCTGTGGTTCACTATATATTTTGTTGTGTTCACATGATGTTTGCTGGTTTGGAGACCTTTGGACTGAAAAGTGGTATGTACGGTAAATACATAATAGTAAAGGTAAAGGGACCCCTGACCATGAGGTCCAGTCGTGGCCGACTCTGGGGTTGCGGCGCTCATCTCGCTTTATTGGCCGAGGGAGCCGGCGTACAGCTTCCGGGTCATGTGGCCAGCATGACTAAGCCACTTCTGGCAAACCAGAGCAGCGCACGGAAATGCTTTTTACATTCCCGCTGGAGTGGTACCTATTTATCTACTTGCACTTTCGACGTGCTTTCGAACTGCTAGGTTGGCAGGAGCTGGGACTGAACAACGGGAGCTCACCCCGTTGCGGGGATTTGAACCGCCGACCTTCTGATCGGCAAGTCCTAGGCTCAGTGGCTTAACCCACAGCGCCACTCGCAGCCCGTTAAATACATAATAATAATGGTACTAAGTTCTGGTTGCTGGAACCAGTTTCCCTAGGAAGTCAGACCACTGGTTCATAAGGCTCAGCATTGTCAACACTGACTGGCAGCAGGTCTCCAGGATTTTCAGAAGAGTCTCTTCCAGCTCTACCTGGAGATGCCAGGGGAACATGGGACCTTCTCCATGCAAAGAAGATGGTCTACCACCAAACTACAGCCCTTCTTTCAAGTTCAGAAAAGGGGTGGGAGGCTCTACAGTAGCCAAGCACCAGTCATGACAAATACCTCAAGAATTTCCTCAAAATCCTGTAAAGAAAAGCTAAGAGATTAGGAAAGCAAGGCACTATTAGACTACAATTTATAGTCTCAATATATATATTGCATATGTGATATATTTTTTTGGCATCATACAGATCTCTCACATCAACGTTCTTTCGCAAAGTACAGGAAACACATTCGCTCAAAGAAACGTGAAACGGATGCTGCTCAAGCCATCAAACAGTAAAATGCAATCCACGTGGGAAGGTGAATTGTCTTGAAAGTGAAGTTGTCGCTGCCTTTCCTTTGCGTCCCATCTCAACATCATTTAACACCTCTATTTAAAAAATGGTTCGTCGCAGCAAGGCCCACAGATTATGGCTCAAAAACTGTACTGGGCATTTATAGGAATCTATTCAGGCTCTTCAGTTAGATGATGTATGGTATGAACATGCAACGTTCATTACTTGAAAGAGACACTCAGTACTCCAGGACCGGGGGAACTAATCTGATTTCTCAACCCAAAACATGATTTCTTAGAAGGAATCTCCAGAGTTCCATTGGATTGACTTCCTAGTAACTGTGCTTAGGATTACAGCTTTTGTCCTTCTGAAATGAACACTGAATTTACCCCAGATCATTGCAAGGTTAGCTGTCAGTTGACTGTAACACTCATACTATCACTGCTTAAGCAAAGGCAAGGGAATGCAATGGGGCCATGCGTAATATGTTCCTACTTCCTAAAGGTGTCAAGAACCATGATAGATGAACTGGGTTAATAAGGATGACACACACTGTCCTCTGGGGTTTGCAGTCGCTGATCTTCAGCTCAAGCATTGATCTTCCTGCCCAAACTGTTCAAGGCAGCAAGGTGAGTTTAGTTCAACACACCTAGTTGTACCATGACAGCCCAGTGACAGTTAGCTGAACTTTCTCCTTCCTTGCCCCAAGGCTGACTTGGCCGGAAGCATGAAATTGGTAGCACAGGCATCTCCTGGGCAGATGTACAATCAGAGTGGGCAAGGCTAGCTTTGTTTCTCCAAAGTAAACGTGTCACCAAATTAATTCTCCCAAGTAAATATTAGCTATCGCTACGCTTCCTAGAAGCCACATCACTCAGTTCTTCTCCATAAAGAGTAGTGTTGGGTAGACAAACACCCCTCATGAAGATGCATCCACTTTGGCAGAGAAGTATCACAGGGAAAATGAATATTCTACCCCAATATAGCTTTCCATAAACGGAAAGCTGCACTCTTTGATTAGACCCCCCCCCAAGTTTTGCTTTGCCTTAATGCACTTCCCCAACTTGATGCCCTCCAGATGTTGCTGGACTCCAACTCCCATTACCCTGAGATGGCATGGTCAAGGATGATGGGAGTTGTAGTCCTACTAGCATCTGGAGTGCACCAGTTTGGGGAAGGCTTACTTCGTATTTCATGCTTTTTTTCACCCCAATGGATTCATGCTTCTTCTCAAGAAGCTGAGCACGATCCCTCATTGTAACTAGGGCTTCCTGTTACATCTCATTTGAACCTTTGTCTTGTATTCTAATCCTATGCATGTACTTACTTGGGAATCAACCCCACCAATTTCAATGGAACGTATTTCCAAGTCCATGAACAAAACCTAAGCAGCCTCTGTGGCTGGCACCTCATTCCCTTCCCCACATGGCCCTGTTAAGCAAGGCTACCTCCTGCCCTTTCAGGGCAATCCCAACACTTATGGCTTATTTTGTACCAGCAATCCACCTGAAGTGGGAACTTTAGTCTAAAAAGCCTTAGACTAAACTCAGTATCCTTCTCTAAGGCATACCTTTAAAAGAATAGTCTGCCCACCACAACCATTATATACATTCCTCTCCCAGTACAAGGGGCACGTGTATGGGTTGTGAGAAAACTCGAAAGAAAAAAGGGGAAATTCTAAAAATAAAATTTCATTTACCCAAAAAACAAAAACAACCCACTTAGATGTTGCACCTGTAATCCAGAGAGGCTCTTTGAACAGGCAAGCAGAAGCTGCTGCCTGCTCCCAGGCATTTTGACTCCCCACAGCACCACCAAACCACAGCTGGGCTCGCAACTTCTCCAGAAGTTTTGCCCAAGTTACAGAAGCAGCTTGTCAAGAGGCAGTAGAAGGATGACAAAAGCCCTCTCTGGTCACGAGACGCTCACTGTATAGATCTTGTGCATCCCAGCCCACATTTCAAAAACATTCAGGGGACAAAAAAAAAGAAAGAAAAAGAAATATCAGAAGGCGATTATGCCATCTTCAGCAGAACCTGTGAAGTGGGACATCCCAAGTCCAGAAACAATCACTGTACCTCCATATACATGAAATACGCAACATCACAAGCAGCAGCAACTTTACATCAGGCAATGATTCTCTCCTTCCCTCCCCCATGCCAGTCCAGAATAAGATTGTTGATTTGCTCTCTTTAAATTATTTTGTAGATCTGTGGGTCTTCCAGAAGAAGTGGTGTCAAGTCACACCCGTTGCCGATATCTCACGAAGGCCCACACGGCAGCCGCCACTATGGCCAGCCCCGGCACTAAGATAACCGCCAAAGGAAGGCCTCCCGGGTCTCCGTCCCCTCGGTGGCTTGAGGGACCATTCTGGGGCAGCAGCTGAAACACGAAGGAGAGCAGCATTGAGGACAGCCAAGCCGGAGCAAGAAACCTCATGCAATTTCTAAGGATCACGTACTTCTCAAGCCAAGCAGGAGCAAGACCCTCAAGTTGGGAAACCAGAGGGTGATTCTGCTCACAGTTAGTATTTGACAAAGCTGAACATTCATTAACCCTAGACGGCTTGTGCTCTTTGCACAATAATGAGACTACCCAAACTTTCTTTTTTTATTTTCAATGTCCTACCTTCGCCAAATCTAGCCTCCACATTATGATTGAGATAAGTCATAAAGTCTCCTACCTCTAAAGAATGGATTCTTGCCATTGTTGAAGGCAGATTGCAGACGCCTTCCTCAACAGCCACTTTCCCCACAAAGCCCACCAACAACCTTCAACCTCAAACTTTGGATCATAACCTGCTTGGGACAAGAGAGACTCTTTTTTTATGTAATTATGATGCTGATGTTGGAAAATCTTTTTCCATGCTACAGTAATCAAGGAGAGGATTTTACCTTCAGCATACCACATGTTGAGTGAGATTTATTCTGAAGGTGACCACATGTGTGTGGCAACAGCAATCATTTACAGTGTTAGGAAACAAGGGAACTGAGAGACACCCTTGAAGACACATCACACTGCAGAACAGGGCTTTGTAGGTGCTGCCTAACAGGTGCCTGCAAACCCCTTTTAAACCCAGCCATATCTTTACCTTCCCCTCATGTTATATATGAAGTCAGGTGTGGGGAAGGAGGACGTGGCTTGGCCAATATGGCTTGGCAGGTCAAATGAGGCCACCTGGTGGGACAGATTAGCCCTGCAGGCTCCCCTACACTGCCACGGGGGCATACAAACAACAAATATTTGTTTAAGGTAAAGGTAAAGGTACCCCTGCCCATACGGGCCAGTCGTATCCGACTCTAGGGTTGTGCGCTCATCTCACTTAAGAGGCCGGGAGCCAGCGCTGTCTGCAGACGCTTCCGGGTCATGTGGCCAGCGTGACGAAGCTGCTCTGGCGAGCCAGCACCAGCGCAGCGCACGGAAACGCCGTTTACCTTCCCACTATAAAGCGGTACCTATTTATCTACTTGCACTTAGGGGTGCTTTTGAACTGCTAGGTGGGCAGGCGCTGGGACCGAAAGACGGGAGCTCACCCCGCCGCGGGGATTCGAACCGCCGACCATACGATCAGCAAGTCCTAGGCACTGAGGTCTTACCCACAGCGCCATCCGCGTCCCCAAATATTTGTTTAGCTTATTACATTTATAGACCGACTTCCTTCCATCATTAAACTCAGGGCGGCAGCCACTGGGTTCTCAGATTCCCATCCAGATACTGACTAGACCCAGACCTGCTTAGCTTCAGCATGGTAGTGACCTCATTTGCCTTGAGACTACACAATCCAAAATCTTTCCAGTGAGGGCACTGTGAGTAACACAGGGATTGAAAAGTTTCATGTTTAAAATATATGTACAGACAGATAGGAACTCTTTCTGCCCCCCCCCCCATCTTCTTAAGGCTCCTCATATTCATGGATTACCTCAGAAGCAGCAGTTGGCAGGGCATAACCTTTCAAGCCATAGCAGTAAGTTCCAAGAAACAAAATAATACACACCCTATGTTGAACCTTTAGTGATACTTTATCACCCGCAGTCCTGAACAGATCCACAACGTGCTGGTGCAGCATGTTCTTCAGCTCCTTGCCATTAACCTGAGAAAAAACCATTTTAAAACAACAAATCAGGCATACACGGGCAAGCCAGGTTAGATGCTGGATTGTACATAGCATTGACACAGTATGTAAGTGTTCAAAGGGCTTCACACCCTTTTACATTTTGGGAACAGGCTGTGAAACGGCCAGGATTCTCCATATACTTGAAACAGAAAATCCATAACTTCTTAACTATGGGCAAGCACCCAGGCTTGTGAAATCACGCTGGCATTGGAAAGCTTTACGTGTTCAGCAGTAAATGTACGTTACTTGGGATAAATCTCATTGAGAACAATTAAGAATTCCTATCTGTTTTAAGTACTGCACTGTAAAATAAGCAGCACAATATGATAGTATTCCGACAAGTACCTCTAAACAAATCCAATTTGAATCAATTACTATCCCAGCCTAAGTGTACCTGCTTTTTGTTAGATGCTGTGGATTTGTCATAGGTCACCTATTTTCCAGGTGAGAACAGAAGGGTTGGATGGGGCAGACACACACACATAAACCGAGGAGCAGGAAAGCCTTAGTATCCAACCACATGGGCTCAGACAAAAACAAAACAAAGCAGTAGGGATGTCCACATAGCCACATCACTGCCTCCAGAAGAAAGTTGCTTATAAATGAGTATTTCTACTTAAAATCAAGAGTAATGTTTAGAAAGAGGGCTCAATAAAAATACCACCAATGTAAATATTAAAAGTTAGCACATTTCCAGAGTTATAAGAAACGTGGTTACGTATCTCTCCCCCCCCCCCCAAATGCACTGTGATGCCCTGAAGACAATTTGCTTGTAAAGCAAAAATAATAATAAGTTGACAAATAGAACTAGAGATTTGGGGCAGGAAAATTCCACCCTCGACCAGTGAAGCTTGGTTCTCACACTCCATTTTTGCATCCCTGGTCACCTTGCCTCTCCTTCTGTTTCCCAGCATGCACCAATGTGAAGAATTAGATTTGTGAGCTTCTTAGAGCAGGGACTCTTGTCTTATTTGCTTGTCTTGCTCTTGAAAACACCACATACATGAATGGAGCTGCGTAAGTTAAACAGTGGCTTCAAACCGAGAGCAATGCATACTCTAGAAACACACTAGGGAAATCTGTGGCTCTTTACAGCGCATTTTTATATGGCTCACATAATGAAAAATGATGTGTGACGACCTAAGGGCATCAGTGAGTACATATTACATTTTCAGTGTGCAACAGAACCTTTACTGTGAGGCAATATTTGCTACTTTAAATTTCAGCTGGGCAGGTGGGAGAAAACTTGGAAGATATCAGTAAGGTTTCTTTTCCCGCAGAGGCAAACAGTCCAAACTTCTAGAAAGGTGGAGGAACAGCATCAGTATCTTACCTGGAAGCTCCCTTCCTTTCACTGCAGATACAAACAGTTCTCAAGCAGGAGGAATTAGCTCCCACATTTGGATCACCTGCCTCTGGAAAGGCGGAGAAATGCCTCCATGCATTTGTTATAAAATAAAGTCACACTGAGGAGGAGAACCAAGCCAGAGCGGATGCTCAGAAGGAGAGCAAACCCGTAAAGAAACCAAAAACTCAGCTGGGCTTGAGTTCCACTCACAAAAAATCCTTACAAAGGAGCTTGCAGCTTTAAGCCAGTTTTGAGGAAACTGTTATTATTGAACCTGAAACCATTTCTGTGTAGGGGCCTGAACTACTTACTGCTAAAATTTTGTCCCCCTCCTGCAGTCGTCCATCGAGGGCGGCGGCTCCATCTTCTTTGATTCGACTAACGTAGATGCCCGTGTCATTGGAGATGTACTGCTGGTCTGTTCCACCAACTATATTAAACCCCAAACCTAAGAACAAGGTAGACAGAAATGAGAACCAAGACAAGAAATAAGCCAGGCACCCAAAATACCCAACTGAGGCCATCCTTCTATGCCAGTAGAACTGTACGCCAAAAGCAGGGATTGAGGCCAATGCTATATTTTTTTAAAAAACCAAAAACCAATTCTAGTAAAAGCATATTTTTCACTTTAATGTTAAGTAATACGGATTGGAAAGAAGCCTGAAATTACAATAGTTTTAGGGCCTTCTTTCTGGATACACGATCTTCACATAAGAATGAGGTCAGGCAAATGTCTCCTTATGTAAAATTGACTCCGCTAACCCAGAAATATTACCTCGGGTTAAGAACTCTGCTTCAGGATGAGAACAGAAATCGTGTGGTGGCGGCGCAGCGGCAGCAGGAGGCCCCATTAGCTAAAGTGGTACCTCAGGTTAAGGACAGTTTCAGTTTAAGAACAGACCTCCGGAACAAATTAAGTTCTTAACCCGAGGTACCACTGTATTAGCTATTCACCTAATGCCCCCTTAAAGCTAGGTTACGGGCGTAATGACAGAATATCTAGTTGCAATTTTTTTTGCAAGACAAAAAAATGAATTGTGCATTTATCAACATATATACACAAAATCAAGAGTAATGTTTAAATCACTTTTCTGCCCCTCGTTTACTGTTTTTATATCCTGAGGCTCATCCAAGAAGAAAAGCACACTACATGGTCCCAGGACTTCATGCTCTGTATTCTCAAGTGGTAGATTCCATGTGTGACTGCTCCCTCGGCTCAAATGCCTTCTGAGCATGGGAAGAAGAAAGGCTAGGATTAAATCTTCTCTGCTCATGTGCAGATAATGATGATGATGATGATGATGATGATACAAGGTGGTCAAACATGTGATCCTTCATCTGTACTAGAAAATGGCATGATCCTATGAGGATTGTGCAAGATCAAATAGGTCTGATGCAGGTTGCCTTATCAGTTGCTAAGAATTTTAGCAGGCTAGGCCAGCCTTCCCCAAGCAGATGCCTTGGACTACAACTTCCATCATCCCCAACTACCAGAGATGCTGGCTGTGGCTAACAGCACTTGTAGCCAAAAAATATTGGTGGGCACCCAGTTGGGGAAGGTTTGGCTAGACCAAATTTGGACTGTTAGTGAGAAATTGCTTGTGAGCAACAAGCAGCATTTCAGAGAGTAAAGTGAGTGGATTGGGGCCCAGTCTCTGGTCGGTCACATCAGTGGCTCCACTTTGTTAATTTTAAAGGGGAATGATGGTGGTGGTGAGAAATAGTGACCAGATACAGGTGACAGATTTCCTTCACCTATTATATATGTGTCAAAGAAAATATTTTGGTATCTTCACTCTTGCATGTCAAGCTGTGCCCACACAAAAAAATCCCCTCTTTTATACCGCTATCAAAAATACAGCAGCCCTGCTGCCTTTGCTTCTGGTCACTCTAAAGAGCGAAGGATATATATGGAAGGAAGGAAGAAAAGCCCCATGTTGAGGCATAGTCCTGGCCCTGAAACAGTTGAATCCTACTAGCCTAGAGTTCATTATTCATGCCATCTCACTTTTCCAGGCAGCAAAGGAGAGGCAATCAAGAAGGCCAAATTTCTACAGAAAAGTATTCAGGAGATTCTACAAAGAAGAGTTGACAATGAGAGGGGTAAGTGGGGTGCACATCCAGTCTGCAACCACTAGTACAGTGGTACCTTGGGTTAAGAACTTAATTCATTCTGGAGGTCCGCTCTTAACCTGAAACTGTTCTCGAATCCCAGATTCCATTCCAGATGCTGCCAATCTTTTAACTACAAAAGTCAGCAGCAGGCTCAAATGCTCCCTCCCTTCCCAGTCAGCCATAACGTGCTTCACCTTTTCTATCCGCACCCAATGTCTAAACCAAGGTCCCAACTTTAATCAAAATTTGAAAGCAGGATTTGCAAATCCTGGTTAAAAAGAGGCTTGCCTTTTTACTATGGCAATGGCAGGGTAAGATATTTTGTGATGTTAATAGGAATCATTTTGAGCCAGAGAGTGATGAGTACACCCTGATTCTACTCTTCTACTGGAGAATGCCATTAGCACAGGTCACAATTCATATTAGCATTGGGATTAGTCCATCGGGCAATGTTAAAAGGAAATAATCAAGGCCACATGATATGAAATTGTCAAATATGCTAAATTAGAAAGCAATCAAAATGAACCAAAGTTGCGAAAAGGTAGCCTGTACTGTATGAATCTTGGTATTCAAAGGAGGAATTATGAGCTTTAATTTGGGGCAAATTCTGAACTGTAGCAAACATGATAGGATATGGGCAGTTTCTTTCTTTCTGCAACAGCTCTATCTCACTTTTCTATCATGCAGCAAGTGGAAGCCTATACATCTGTGTATATAGGAGGGGTGAGTGCTCTGCTCTTGTGACTGAATCCTGCTTGCTGGTTTTCCACAGGTATCTGGTTAGCCACCTGTTACAAAGAGATTAGCCTTCAGGATGCTGTTACAAAGAGCTTAGCCTTCAGGATGCTGGACTAGATAGGCCCTTGGCCTGACCCAGCAGGCTCTTCTTATGTTCTTATTCAGACGCTCCATTGCATTCAAGGGAACTTAGTCCAAGGTAAGTGTGCACAGGACTGCAATCTCAGTCTTGCATTCTGCTGTTGGTGTGTGTGGGGGTAGATCATACAGAGTTCCACTGCAGCTGCAAGTACACGCAGTTTGCCTCAAATATATTCTCAGAAAAACAAAAATGTGCTTGCCTTATTAAGAAATCAATGCAATTCTGAGTGAGGCCGAAGGTTAAGTTTAAAGCCTTCGATCCAGTAACTATATAATAAACTCAAAATGGTAAGCATGTGATGTAGCGACTTAAAATGGTAGGCAATGTGATGTGAGCCAGATTGCAATGCCGTGGGAACCGTTCTCTCTCGTGCTGCAAGGGGTGCGGGGAGAGAGAGGCCGAAAAAGCTGCACCAAGTCGGCACAGTCTATTATTAACATTTCCAAACAGAGGCGTCCTCTCGCCCACGCACTGAAGTTCTGTACAAGCGGCTTCGCAAGGACAAAAAGTATACAGGCCTCAACCGGGCGCTTTCCTACTAACTCAAGAGTCAGGACCCAGATCCGAAAGTTGGTGGTTGCTCGGCGCTCGGGGAAGTTGGCCGGGTCAGATCTCGGAAGCGAAAGGCTGCGATCCAAGCCCACGCGGCCGCCCTCTCCCCACCCCACCCCCCACTCTGGAGTTGTACCTGAAGGTCCTCTGGTGAGATCGATCACTTCCTCGGAGAGGAGGTAATCCACTCCCCCGTTCATGCTTTGCTCCTCAGCGGCGCTGCCTCCCGCCCGGCCGCCCCTTCTCCGCGCGTTTGAAGGTGAAACAACCGGACCAAAGCGGCGGCTGCCGCAGCAGCAGCAGCAGCAACAGCGGCGGCAGCACTTTCAGTTTTATCAGCCTCACGACAGGAGGAAAGGAAGGCGGCCGCTGAGGATTCTGGGACTCGTAGTCCTCAACGGGCTTTGGCAACTTGCGCGCGGGCCCTTCCCCGCCAGGCAGTCGCTTCCTCAGGTGCGGGGAGCGGGTGGAGAAACGTGTCGTTTCCGGAGTCCTGAGGGTCTCGTTCGTTTATTATTTATGGAAGTATTTATATTATGTTGTAAGCCGCCCTCTCACGAAATATAAGGGTGGTGGTATGAATAATAATCAATAATAACCATTAATAATAATTAATGATTTAGACCGCCCTCTCACAAAATATAAAGGCAGTCAGTCGCGACAACATTTTAGGCAGTACTGTTTGCAAGTAGTAAGGAGAGGGCTTCAGGTTCATCGTCTATGAGGAATTGCGCCTATTTTTCAAAAACGGGACGCCACTTCCATCATCTAAATCCCAAATGTTATACATAAAACCCAAAGCGGTCCCAGAAAGACCCGCCTGCGCGCCAGGAGGGGTGGGCAGAGCAGAAGCAGCACAGGCCAGGGAATTCTCCTCATCCATCAGCTCCTCGTCAATTTTATTCTTTTATTTTACGCATGAAACGCAGCATGCAAACTTTGGACGTCTCTGCTCCCTGGCTACTAAACCACCGCTTGGGGGAGGACTTGGACCAGCTGAGGCTTGGAGGGAGCAGGTTGACACTCTTGAGGCAGGGAAGAAATCCTGTCCTGTGGATCACAGCAAGCGAGGGAGAGAAGCCTAGCTCTGAGGGAAACGGCTTGAAGAGCTTCGTGGTTCCAGGAGCCGTGACAAAAACGGCTGGAGCGACCCGAGGTCGTGACAGAGATTGTTAGAGGAACCCCTACTAGGAAAACTGATACCCTGAGCCCTCTGCCAATGGTAAAATGCAAGGATTTTGTTTTGGTTTTTTGCTGTATTCTGGAGGAATGGGAAGCTATGGTAGCTGTATGAAGATGTCACTGGTAGACTACAATCCTAGATCTATTTACATAGGAGTAAGTCCCATTAAATCCAGTGTGAATTTCTTTTGAGTAGGCATATGTTATACCACTGTTAATGGTATGGTTACCTTATCACTTCTGGTTTGTTTGATTCACATTGTGAAAGAGGAAGGTAAAAGGTGTGTGTGTGCTGATTTTAGGTTGAAAAATCAATTGTAAACATAGTCATTAAAAATCCTTTCTTTTCTGTTACAAAGAGCTTAGCCTTCGTTTTCGCTTTTCTGTTTTGCTGAAAAAGCAAAGCCTTCTGGCACCATAAAGATTTATTTATTATGGCATAAACTTTCATGGATTACTGTCCACTTCATCCATTACATGAAGTGTTACACAGTGTTATGGAGGTTACTTTTGGAAGGATTGTGAAGAGTGAGGTCAGAGTAGTCAGGGGATTTGGAACATGGGTCTTCAGGATGCTGATGACACTCAAATCTATGGGCAGTATTCAATTACTATGTCCAATCAGTGTAAGGATAGCTGCCTGTGTAGCATGACTTCCCCCATCCTCCCCTTGTATGGCCTCCCAAAATCTGCTCCAGAGAGTTGAGGGAACTCTAGAACAGATTGGGGCACACTGGGGGAGCGGGAGCGGGGAGAGACAACATTCTGTTGCTCAAAAACATTCACTAAATGCTATTCTGCATTCCACTGTTTCTCCGTGGCATCTTAAATATTGTGTTGTCATGCAGGAACTGGGCACAGTGGTACCTGGGAGCAGTGGTGGACTGGAAAAAGGTCTAGAAACAGAGCTGAACAAATTGCTTGCTTGTTAAGGATGGGGTTGTAGTCCCTTCGTAGCAATGGGTATGTAACTTGGGGGTGCACCATCTTTGTTATTGGACATCCAATTTGCTTCAGTGACTAGGAGCGTCTTCTGCCAGCTTCAGCTGGTGTGTCTGCTATAGCTGTTCCTGGATAGCAAAACCATACTAGTCTAGTTAATGGTTACCTCCAGATACGGTTACTGCAATATGCTCCCTCTGGGGTTGCCCTTAAAGCTGATATAGAAGCTGCAGCTTAGTGCAGAATGTAGCAGCAAGGCTGTTGAAAGGGGTGCTCTACTAATAACATATGTATAACCAGGGGTGGTGCATCCCATTTTGCCACTTGAGGTGAAATGGTGCCGCGTTGCCCGCATTGCTGCCAGCACTGCCTCTGCTCCACCCACCTCCGCCAGCTGTGGTGCCAATACCTTAGCTCAATGAGATCTCATGAGATTTTGTCCATCGGAGTGGATGGGGTGCCTGCGGGGACAGCACCTTGGGGGCTTCAGCTGCCTGAAGCTGCTGCTTCACCCCCACCTCATGGATGGGCCAGCCATGCATATAACACCTAACTGAAAGAGCTGCACTGACTGCCAGTATGCTACTGAGTCAAGTTTAATGTCTTGCTGTTAGTATATAAAGCCTTGAACAGCTTGGCATCACACTACTTCTAAGAATGCCTTACAACTTGTATGCTGCTGGTGGTCACTTCATTTTCAGGAGAGACACTCCTGGTAGTACCGTTTGCTCCCAAGGTTTGTCTTAGGTTCATTAATAGCAGGGCTTTTAGTGATGTGGCACCTGCCCATTGCAATATGCTTCCAGTGAACATCAAGAAGATTCCTGTACTAGTGGCATTTAGGTGCTTGCTTAAAGCTTATCTTTCCTCTCAGGCTTTCCCTGAAGGTTGAACCAGCAATGTTGATGTACTAATCTGATCTATTCATTTATGATGTATTTGTTTTCTCAATGTAATTTTATTGTTGACCAAATCTCGTAGAATTGTAGAGTTGGATGGGACCACGAGGGTCATTTAGTTCAACCCCTTGTAATGCAGGAGTATTTTGCCCAACATAGGGCTCAAACCCACAGCCCTGAGATTAAGAATCCAATGCTTTACTGACTGAGCTATCTCTTTGCCAGATAATGGTGAAGAACCCTAGGTCAGTGGTAGAACATCTGCTTTGTATGCATAATGTCTCAGGTTCAATCCCTAACATTTCCAGGTAAGGCTTGGAGAGACCTCAGTCTGAAATCCTGGAGACTATCAGTCAGTGTAGACCAGGCATAAGCAAACTTGGCCTTCCAGATGTTTTGGAACTACAACTCACATCATCCCTAGCTAAAAGGACCAGTGGTCAGGGATGATGGGAGTTGTAGTCCCAAAACATCTGGAGGGCCAAGTTTGCCTGTGCCTGGTGTAGACAATACTGAGTTAGATGGACCAAAGGTCTGACTCAGTACAAGGCAACTTCCTATGTTCTTATTTTATGTCATTCATTATCATGGTGTTTTTGTTTTAAAAAAAACATTGGTGTTACAGAGAGCTTTGAAAGTGTTTATGTGTATATGTATATGCACACATATATACATATTGTGGGGGGTTTTCAGTGAGTGCAATATTTTATCTGGATATAAATTACATCAAAGATCAGTTTAAAAATGCTAATGAAAACCTTACAGACACAAATATATGTTTTGCATATTACTCTACTTAATTTCCTTTCTCAGTTTTTGATATAGCGAGTGCATTGTTCACTTCTCTGATCTACTGTGTGCTTACTTCCTGCATTGATTCTATTGGATGGATTCTTGAAACCAGTCTTCTTAAGTGATATAGCAGTATAGTCCTGTAAAACAAAGTCAGGCCAATAGCAGCAAAAATGACAAATTCAGTTCCTACAATAATTGCTATCATGGTACCACTCATGCCTTGTGGAGCTGGTCCACTGTCAATGCTGCCACCGTAGCCTTTATTGAGACAGTCAGGAGGAGCCCAGCCATAATCACAATGGCAATGTTTGTGGTTGTTGCATTTCCCCCGATTATGGCACTTTGACACATTACAATCATACTTCAAGAGAGACATGCTCTTGCATTCCCTACTAATGCACAACATGCCAGTCCCACAAGGGGTGCCATCTCTCACTGCTGCAGTATCGATTATATCCATTCCAAAGTGGTAATCTGCACCCCAGCATTGGGTACTGCCAATTAAGGTTTGAATTATGGTGCGGTGTTCCACCAAAGAAGGAAGTGTCTGCACGTTAGCGCACTGGATTTGCCCACACAGGACATTCTCAGCATTACATTTCTTGTAAGTTCCAAGTCCCAGGCCACAGTTGCCAAAGCGATCACCACGAGCATTCATTACTTTGAAGCAATTGTCTGAAGCAGCTGATGCTTTCTTGCCAAATATCATTTTGCACTGCTCACTGTGAGTAGCGCAATTCCCATGATAACAGTGTACAGCACTATTGCATGGGGCACCATCTTGCATATAAACATCTTCAGGACACAATTGTGATGACCCGTTGCAGTACTCAGGAAGATCACAGTTGCTAGTTTTCGCTCTGCAAACAGTTCCAGCTGGAAGATACTGACACTTAGTGCAGCACTGTCCAAAAGCACAAGTGGCACCTGGACTCAGCCTACAATTAGATTGGCAACATGGATCTGACTTACACTTAGCTGGTGAGCCACAGTCGCATTGCTCTTCATCTTCCACTATTTCGTTGCCACAATAATTGAGATTATTTTTTGGACCAGCTGTTGGTGGAGCGAGCAAGCAGTTAGAGTTCCTTAGTTTATAATAATCATTATAACTGCAATTGCTAAACTGATCGACTTCATCTGGAAAAGCAGCCATAATGCAGGATTTTCGTTCACAAGTACAGTATGTTCCATCATGTTGCATGCCAAGATTATGTCCTAATTCATGGGCAAAAAGCACAGCAAAAAAGGACACACTGTAACCCACATAAGATTCAACACCAGATGCCCAGTGAGAGCTACAAATTGTTGCTGTGAATGCTAATCCAGCTGTCTGTCCATACAGCTTATGTACAAATAAGTGACCGGCATCATTAGGTAAATGTTTATTTAGTGTGTTTTTTCTCCAAGTATTGAAAGTTTCAAGTAATTGTGAAATTTTATCAGCAATTGCTATGAGGTTCTTTTCTGACCATATTTCCAAGCCAGCTACAGACAAAACAACACCAAGAGGCTTAAAGAATGCATTGGCAGTATGGACTATCTCTAGAACATGTGCACTGGTCAAAGTTTGATTTCTCCCAAGCTGTATATATAGTTTTTGTTCCACCACAATTGCAACTTCTACATACCTGGAGTCTGTCCACCAGTCATTTTCCGAACGTTTGGCTGGTAAATGCTCTCTCTCCGGGATCATGGCCTCTTGACGACGTTGTTCTTCCTCTGTTAGCCCACACCTCATACGGATAGTATCCTCCTTTTCTTCCAACCTATATACCATGTGCTGAAAAGTAGTAGATCCCTGAATAGGCTCAATTTCATAGGTGTCATTTTCTAAGTGCAGCAGACCCCTGAGGCCCCCTGAACAAGTGCTGAGGGTAACCCAAGAGGAAGGCTTGCCTTGGACAAAGCCACGGTAGAAGCAGTCATCTCTGATGAAAGGATAGTCCGTCTGGAGGTCCCCTTCCTTACTGTAAGTGAAGACAGGGAAATGTTTAGGGACAAAACCCCTCTTTTGCTTGAGATGAATCACATGCTCTTTTCCCTCAATTTGCAATAGGTAGGTGACATCATGGGGATTTTGTTCTCCATATCTATGGGTCAATTTCTTTGGGATGGTCACCTCATAAGAGGCATATCTAAAACCCTGTGGTGGTTTCTGATCTGCATTCCCACTCACAACATTGAATGAAATCAGCACTAGCAGCCACACATGGTGGCTAGTCATTTTCCCTGACAGTGGAAAGCAACCTCCAGAATACCCTGCTCTAGCTTTCTATCCCAGCCCCAAAAGCCTCCCACAACTCAGCTGAGAGCAGACCAGAAAGAAGATGAGGAGGTGGTTGTATGTGAGCTAGACAAGGAAAGGGAGGATTCTGACCCTGGCAACAGTCATTGCAGTTACCTTTAGAATGTAGGCGGAGCCTGGAGAATCAGAGAAATAATAGAATGGAGAATAGGGAAGCACATGGTGGAAAGGGAAAGGTGTAATAGAGATAGCTGGGTTAAAGGGTTATGGGAAGAAGAGGCAAGTGCAATGGGAAGTTGAGAAGCAGGGGACCAAGAAATGGGAGGTAGTTCAATATGTTGACAGTGTAATAATAGACACGTATGGCATGCAGGATTTGGGGTAGGTGCAAAACATCCATTTGATGAAGGGACCTTCTTTGGAATTTTACTAATATTCTGAGAATAGACTGGAGGATGTGGGGTATGCGGATATAACCCATGGGTTAGTACCTAGGTCCCCCCCCCCCCTTTTGTATTTAGATCTTGGTCAAGTTCTCACCCAGGAAAACCTGGGACCTTAGGAGTTAAAAGACCCCTTTTTAGTGTAAGTGAAGACTGGTACATTTTTAGGGACAAGGCCCCTCTTTTGCCTGAGCTTCAGCACATGGCTCTTTCTCTCAAACTGAGCAGCTAGGTAATGTCTCGGGGTTCTTGTTTTCCACATCTGGAGGTCAGTTTCATTGGGATGATCACATTGTAAGAGCTATGCCTAAAGTCCTGAGGCAATGTCTGACCATTGGACTCACTGAGTCTCCTCCATAGGATCATTGTCAACGCTTTGTCTGATAGGAAAAAGTCCTCTAGAGCACCCCACTCTGGGGCAGAATGAGCAGCAGATGAGGAAATATATTCTGTTCCTTGCAAGGAGTTAGTAGCTTTACAATTGGAATGTAGGTGGAGCTTGGTAAAGGACAGAGCAGAATGGTGAAAGAGTAGGTTATAGTTTGAATGTGCATGGAGCTTGGTCAGTGATGGATAGAACAAAATGGAGGAAAATGGCAAAGGAAAGGGAAAGGTGCCTGAAGATGATTGGCTGAAAGCATTTTAGGAAGAAGAATTAGGTGTGATAGGAACATGAGACGCAACAGAGAAAAAAAACCAGAGAAACTGACAATGGAGTAACAGAGATGTGTGGTAGGCATTTACAGAAAGACACTGTAGCCACATTACTAAACATTATGGGAGTACACATTGTTTTCTTGGTACATGATTTGAAGGAATCATGTAGCACATAAACAGGAGCAACCTCTACCAGCAGAATATGGGATGTGAGGAGCAGCAGGTTGTAATGAGTATACAGCAGAAGTGATACTGGGTGCAAGTTGCTGCAGCTCAGCCTCCCCCAGACTTTAAAATGTATATGTATTTATTTATGACTAGAAAAGCCTATCAAAAAATAATTCCTTTTTTTAAAAAAGTCAGTCTTCAGATAGGATCAAACATTTGGGCCAGTAGGCAAAATCTTTGTATTAATAGACCATTCATCTTATTGCTTTGTCGAATACAACCCTTGTTGAACGTACAGGCTAGCCTGGTCAATTGGTTGTGGTCAGAGTTGAGTTGGCAGGGAGCCAGTCAACTGAGCTTCCCATCTCTTGTGGTTGGGGAGGGGCATTGGGCATGATCCATAGTCAAATAAGAGGACCTCTGGGGGCTTAGGCAGGCCACTGTGCATCCAAGTTTCATGTGAGATAGCCTACTAGTACAGCCCACGCTAGTGTGGATAGTGTGCTAATTGAGCACAAAGATTCTGCATGCCAGTGAAAGCTGGGTTTGTGTTAAGAGGGAATAAGTTAATAACAATTATATGTGACGCATTCTGAAGTATGGGGGATTTTAAGTGGAAATCCAAACTAAACTGCTTGTCAAAAGCTAAATGACTTAAATTGCTCTCTCAGACCTCCTCCTAGACCGAATGAAGTACCCAGTTGCCTTTCAAAGAAATCAAACATACGTTGTACATGACCCAGATTAAATCACTGACTACTGTATTTTATGCTCTCACCCACCCTCAACTACAAGCAATCAGATGACATACACATACATCAGCAATCAGTTGAAATGTTTTGTTGTGGAACTCCAAGATTTCCATATACTGATGTGACAGGAATACAAATTACCGTACATCCAAATGCAATTCTTAAGAACTGATGAAAGACTTGCAAAGTCAAATATATCTGCATATTTCCCTTTCACACTTTTTATATATTCTGTCATTGTTCAGTCCAGTAATCTGCTGTGCACTTGCTTCCTGATTGTGTTCAGTTGGATGGGTTCTTGCCCTGTCTTCTCCAGCATTGCATCAGTCAAATAAACACACAGGCAAACATAGTGATGTTAAATTCTAGAGAATAATATTTTGAAGAATATTCTCAATTAATGAGAATATTAGAGAATTTCCATTTAAATTAGGAGAATATTCATTTTAATGTATTGGAAATGATATTAGTTAATATACATGTTTATTTATGGGTAAACTTGTTCAGATGGCAAACAAAAACTGTACAGATGCTTTTATTTAATGGGGCAATGCGGTGATTACATATTCTTTGATAAATAAAAATATAGAAATGTCAGCTGTTTAAATCAAGGCCACTTCACATGCTGTTACACATAATTGTATAGGTACTTTAAGTGTATAAGGCATTAAAGCTACTTTATGTAAAAAACAAAACAAAACACTGTATGACCAAGGGTATAGAATTGCTAAGAATAAGGTCACACCAAAATATAAAAAAGGCTATTACATATACAGTGGTACCTCGGGTTAAGTACTTAATTCATTCTGGAGGTCCGTACTTAACCTGAAACTGTTCTTAACCTGAAGCACCACTTTAGCTAATGGGGCCTCCCGCTGCCGCTGCGCCGCCAGAGCACAATTTCTGTTCTCATCCTGAAGCAAAGTTCTTAACCTGAAGCACTATTTCTGGGTTAGCAGAGTCTGTAACCTAAAGCGTATGTAACCTGAAGCATATGTAACCTGAGGTACCACTGTAGTTGAAATACATACGAATTCAAATGTTCATGAAATTAAATGAATAGCATTTTTAAAACTAAAATAAAAAATAAAAAATTCTGTAGCTCACATTTCAGAACTGCCAATGATGAGTGACACAATGCCCAGCAATGTAACTCACTTTTCATTACTTACACTGGCAATATCACAGCTTGACTTATTATTTACTAGATTTTTTTAATGTGGGTTGTAAAACTGGTTCTTACATTTGAATTTACAGTTTGTGGAGAATATTCTCTGGATAATTTTCTAGCAGAGAATATGCTCAAGAATATTCTCATTCTCAAGAATATTCTCACCTCACATCACTAGGCACACACCAGCTATAGCGCTAATAACAAATTCAATTCCTTCAGCAGTTCCTGCAATGACAGTGTCCTGGTTTGGTGGAGGAGGGCCGCTGTCAATGCTCCCACAATAGCCTTCATCTACACATGAATGGCACATTCTAGCATTCCCCTTAATATACATCATGCTCTTGCCACAAGGAGTCCTATCTCTCACTGCTCCAATATCAGGTTTAGACAGTCAGGAGGGGCCCAGCCAGAAACACAATGACAATATTGGTAGTTGCTGCATATTCCCCTGTAATGGCACTTTGTGACATTACAATCATATTTCAAGAGGGACCACCCTCTTGCACTCGACATTAATACACATCATGTTCTTGCCACAAGGAGTCCCATCTCTCACTGCTACAATATCAGGTATACCCTTCCACTGTGGTAGTTTGTTCCCCAGCAGTTCTCATTGCCAATAAGTGTATTAACTATGGTGCCACATTCTGCATGATATGGTCCATTATTTCATGCACATCTGTTTGGCACATTCAATGCATTGTTCAATTCTGTGATTTAGTCTGGACTTTCTTCTTTTTTAATCTCTTGCTCATGCTTTCTTTCTCTCAATCTGACAAACATTTCTCTCAAGTGCTTCCTGAAATAAATACCCAGAACAACAAGAACACAAAAAACAAATATAATTACTCCTATAATTGCTGCTGTGCTGGAATTAGGGCTAAGAATGTTCTGTGGTGGAGGGGGTCCACTATCAATGCTGCCACCATGGCCTTCACTGAGACAATCTGGAGGAGCCCAGCCATAATCACAATGACAATGTTTGTAAGTGTTGCATATACCCCTATAGTGGCACTTTTTGAAATGACAATCATAGTTCAAGAGGGATACACTCTTGCACTGCCTATTAATGCAAATCATATCAGAGCCACAAGGAGTCCCATCTCTCACTGCTCCAATATCGAGTATTTGTATCCCACTGTGGTAGTCAGTACCCCAGCATTGTCTATCTCCAGACTGTGTTTGAATTATAGTGTTATGCTGCTCTAAAGAAGGTAATTCGTCAATATTATCACATTGGATTCGACCACACAGGAGATTCGTAGCATTACATTTCTTATAAATTCCATGTCTAAGGCCGCAGTTGCCAAAGCGATCCCCTCGACCATTCAGTTCATTGAAGCAAGCCTTTGAAGCAGCTGTTGCTTTCTTGCCAAAGATCATTTTGCACTGCTCACTGTGAGTTGTGCAATTTCCATGATAGCAGTATACACCATCACTACACGGGGTGCCATCTTGTACATAAACATCTTTAGGACACCACTCTGAAGTCCCATTGCAGTACTCAGGAAGATCACAGCTGCTAACCTCTTGTCTGCAGACATAATGAGCTGGAAGATACTGACACTCAGCACAACACCGTCCAAAAGCACAAGTGGCACCTGGGCGCAGCATGCAGTTAGACTGGCAACATGGATCCAACTTGCATTGATCTGGTGAACCACAGTCACATTGCTCTCCATCTTCCACTACTTTGTTACCACAGTGTTTGAGTTTATACATTTTATCAGGCTCTGGTGGGATTAACAAACATGGAGTGTTCCTTAGCTCAAAATAATTCTGATAACTGCAGTTGCTAAACTTATCAGTGTTTGCCTGAGCTGCAGCCATAATGCAGGCATGTCGTTCACAAGTACAGTATTTTGAGTCGTGTTGCATGCCAAGATTATGTCCTAATTCATGAGTAAATGTATTAGAAAAATCAGACAAACTATAACCAACATATGATTCAACACCACATGCCCGATCAGTCCAACAGATTGTTCCTAAATACGATAATCCTCGCGTACGTCCAAAGCCCTTATATACAAATAAATGAGCAGCATCATTCTCTAGATGTTTATTTAGGGTGTTTGTTCTCCAGTCATTGAAATTGGAAAGCAGGGTGTAAATGTTGTTATCAATCACAATGAGGTTCTTTTCTGACCAAATCTCCAATCCAACAAGAGTCACGACGACACCAAGTGGCTCATATAATGAATTAGCAACATGAATGACATCTAGAACTCGCATAGCAGCAACAGTTTCATTTCTATCAATTCTCACATATCTTTCGTAATCCACAACAATTGCAACCTCTACGTAACGGGTGTGTGTCCACCAACCTCCTTCTGGAGCACCCCTAGCCACTATATTCTCTGTTTTTTGGATCATGGTCTCTTGATGCCTTTGCTCTTCTTCTGTTAACCCACATGTCATACGTGCAGCACCCTCTATTTCTTCCAACCTATACATCACATGTTGAGAAGTAGATCTCTGCACAGGCTGAATTTCATAGGTGTCATTTTCTAAATGCAGCAGACCCCTGAGGCCCCCTGAACAAGTGCTGAGGGTGACCCATGAGGAAGGCTTGTCTTGTACAAAGCCACGGTAGAAGCAGTCATCTCTGATGAAAGGATAGTCCACCTGAAGGTCTCCCTCCTTACTGTAAGTGAAGACAGGGAGGTGTTTAGGGACAAAGCCCCTGTTCTGCTTGAGATGCACTACATGGCCTTTCCCCTCAATCTGCAGTAGGTAGGTGACATCATGATGTTCTTGTCCATACCTAGGGACTAGTTTTCTTGGGATGGTCACCTCGTAAGAGGCATACATAAAGCCTTGTGGTGGTTTCTGACCTGTAGTCTCACACAAAATATTCAACAAGATCAGCACCAGTTGCCATGTGTGGTCGTTAGTCATTTTCTCTGACTGGGAAAGCAACCTCCAGAGCATCCTGCTTTGGCTTCTTATCCCAGCCCCAAAAGCTTCCCACAGTTAAGAGCAGACCAGAAAGATGAGAAGGTGGTTGTTTATGAGACCATCAAAGAAAGGGATGGTTCTGTCCATAGCAACAGTCATTGCAGTTACCTTTAGAATGTAGGTGGAGCTTGGAGAATCAGAGAAGGAATAGAATGGAGAATGGGGAAGCACATGGTAGAAAGCGAAAGACGTTGCAGAGATGGCTGGGTGAAAGGGACACAGGAAGAAATGGGTGCTCACTCTTTTCAGGTGGGCAGCAGTTGCAGCCCCTCGCTCTCTGCTGCCATCCTGGCTGTCAACTCATGCATGTTTGTCAACTGTTTTGGGAATTCCCCCAGCCAGCATGTTCTCAGGGTGGAACTTCTCTTCTTAACCCCAGCTTCAAAGGGGCCAATCAGAGGCCCCACCAGTTGGGCAGTGCCTTGCTGGCTAGCCAAACATTGGCTTCTGCCATGCCTGCACCAGGCAGCAACAGCTTAAAAGAGCTCTCTGCACTTGCCTTCTGCAGCATTGTCGGCCAAAGAGCAATCTTGCCCTTCCTCCCTTATATTTAATTGTTTTTTACATATGTAGGTCAATGTCCTATAATGTTTAACCATATTTCACTTTTTAGGTTGCTGCTTTAACCCTGCTTTATTCCTTAGGTTGTATTCCGTCTAACTGATTTTGATTCCTTATGCCTTCCTTGCTATGGTTGCTAGGCGGGAAGGAATTTGCCTGCAGATGAACTGGACCATCTTGAGGTTTTGCCTTCCCCACAGCAAAACATCACAACTTTTAGTGATTAAAGCACTGGGTGGAATCCAAGTCTTCAGGTTTTGGGTAAAGTGGTGTATCACCCTATCCTGACCCAGGAACATATTCCAGGTTACCCATTAGACAGATCTCGGTGGATGTATCTGTCCAGAAGCCAAGAATGAGACTGATGGGCCATAGAGCTTTCAGCGGTGACCCTAGATCAGCAACTTGGTATGGCCATAATCTTTGGCACTACCCTGAAAATGTTCCAGCACCTCTGGCAGAAGGCTTCCCAGAGTGGCTGGGGCAACCTAGTCCAAACGGGCAGGGTACAAATAATAAATTATTATTTTTATTATTATTTATTATAAGGCTGGAATGGATATACACCCAATGCCTGAGCCAAAATTCCACCTATACCTGTGATCAATAAAGTTGTGGCCATTTTTAATCCAAACCACTGTCTGTGCATGTTTGGTCTATTACATCTCAATTTGGTCACATGCTGGGAGGGGAGGCATTGCGACTGGGACTGCAAATTAAGTGCAATGGGAAGTTGAGAAGCAAAGGACCAAGAAATGGAAGAGAGTCCAATAAACTGACAGTAGAAACATAGGCATGTAGGGCATGCAGGATTTGGGGTATGCACATAGCATGTATTTGATGGTGACCTCCATTTTCACTATTTACTAACATTCTGAAAGTAGATGGGAATATGCGGATATAACCCTTATGTCAGTAACTAGGAATTATTTTCCTATTGTATTTAGAACTAGGTCAAACCCTCATTCCGTAAAACCTAGAATCCCACAAAAGCATCTCTCCCCGATGCTTTTTAACATCTTTATGCGCCCCCTTGCCCAGATTATCCGGAGCTTTGGGCTGGGCTGTCACCAATATGCTGATGACACTCAGCTCTATCTGTTGATGGATGGCCACACCGACTCGGCCCCGAACACACTGACCAGATGTTTGGAAGCTGTGGCTGGATGGTTTCGTGGGAGCCGATTGAAACTAAATCCTTCGAAGACAGAGGTCCTATGGCTAGGTCGGGATGGCATGGGGATGAGGGACCAACTCCCTTCTCTTGCGGGGGCCCAGTTAGTGCCATTGCCTTCCGTTAAGAGTTTGGGTGTAATCCTTGACGCCTCCCTTTCCATGGAGGCGCAAGTTACAGCAACAGCCAAGGCGACATTTTTCCACCTTTGCCGCATCAAGCAGTTGGTCCCTTACCTTTCCCGCCCCGACCTGGCCACAGTGATCCATGCGACGGTCATCTCCAGGCTTGACTACTGTAATTCGCTCTACGCAGGGCTGCCCTTGAAGCTGTCCCAGAAACTCCAGCGGGTGCAGAATGCTGCAGCGAGGCTCCTCACGGGGTCTCTGCCATGGGAGCATATTCACCCAGTGCTTTTCAAGCTGCACTGGCTCCCGGTGGAGTACAGGGTCAGATTTAAGGTGCTGCTTTTGACCTTTAAAGCCCTTCACGGCCTAGGACCCTTGTACCTACGGGACCGCCTCTCCTGGTATGCCCCACGGAGAGCCTCAAGGTCCATAAATAACAACACCCTAGTGGTCCCAGGCCCTAAGGAAGTTAGATTGGCTTCAACCAGAGCCAGGGCCTTTTCAGCTCTGGCTCCGGCCTGGTGGAACGCTCTGCCTCATGAGACCAGGGCTCTGCAGGATCTGATTTCTTTCCGCAGGGCCTGTAAGACAGAGCTGTTCCGCCTGGCCTTTGGCTTGGAGCCAATTTGATTCCCTCCCTCCCTCTCTTTCTTTTTTCTTTTCCTTCTCCTCCTGCGATGAGGCTACATTTTAATATTTTAATGTTTCATTATTTTAATGTTGTATTTTACTTTTGTTTTTAAGTTGTAATCATTCATCTTGTTTTTATTATTGCTTGTAAGCTGCTCTGAGCCCGGCCTTGGCTGGGGAGGGCGGGGTATAAATAAAAATTATTATTATTATTATTAAAAGATGTTTGAATAGCAGTTCTTCCATCTCCACTTACCTGAAGTAAGGTCCAAATGACCATATTTATTCAGCTTAGCAAACCACATTAACAAGAGACTGGTAAAATAGACAAAACCATAAAGTTATCCCAAAGTTCAAAACTGCCCACCTCCTCCCAAGGTTTCAGTGTAATCCTTTGACTTTGTTTGTTCATGGTTGATTCAAGGATGCAGTCATGATGTGGGGTCCATTGTAATTTGCAAGAAGATGCATAAACTTGATAGTGTTGTAATATAATATCTCCAGTATGTTAATCTGGGTGCATTGCAAATACTTTAGGCAATCAGTGACGGGTGCAGATTTGTATTCCAACCAGCAAGCAGCAGCAAATCATTCCTGTAGCAATTTCTGGTCTTTCCACCATCAGCCAATTGTAAATGCAGGTGGGATCCCAGATGTCGATGTGACTCAAACACGTTCCTTCTTGGTAGAGATTTCAGCCAGGAAGAAAGTGCCCACTTATAGTGATCTTGGCTGATAGTACTTACAGCACAGGTCTTTACTGCAGGAGTTAGCAGATCTCCAAGCTCTCGGCACATCAATAGTACATCTAACAGCAAGCAACAAATCTTCATTTCACAAAGGAAGACCATTTTAATCTTCAGCAGAATTTAACCCTTGCACTGCCGGGGGCACTTGTGCTTAGGGTGAAATGAGCTCTTTTAAAACTTATTGAGGGTTACTGGAGAGGAGGCAAGTGTCCCAAGCACTCATTTGTTGCTGAACATATATCAACAGTTAAAGTTAAGCATATGTTACAGCTCCACCGAACATGCAAATCAGCCTCCTTCACAGGGATGCATCTTGGGTTTCTTGCAATAAGAGTGCGGTACCAGACTTAACCATTTGGCAGCATCTGTTTCTCTGTACACACAGGCGTAGGCTCTATCAGGAAGATGTGGGTTGCAAGGCACAGTAGTGGAAGTAATAACTATTGAAGTAATAACAAATTTAGGTTGCTATAGCTAATATTTGACAACTGGATTTATCAGTTTAGTGCTTTCAAATGTTTATTTGTCTATTATTTATATAAACATGTCTCTGAACAACAAACACTACAGATAAAATCACAGAATTTTTTTTAAATGTGCAGTCACCAGATCAAACAGGATAAACAATAAAAGACAGGGAGGAGAAGATACCATTGCTCAGAAATAGCCACAGCAGTGTGTGACCCAAGTAATATCTCACAATCTAAAAAACACCCTTAAAAAATTCACTAAACAGATCTTTGCAAACTGCCTGGAGTGTATAACAATTATACATTGTGAAGTTTCTCATACCACCACCTTTGCCATATGCCTTGCCTATACTGCAGTGCTCCAACATTATTCCTCCTCGACAGTGGGAAGCAACAGCATCCACACAGAGGAGACACTCTCATCCCCATAGGCAGGTAAGCTTTGTGTTGGTTGAAGCCAGGCACTCCACTCTATAAATATTGCCATTGCTAGCATTACAAGAGCAACCCTCAAGGGCAGGAGGGAGTAGCAGGGAGATGTGAGGGAGGGAGAAATGGGGGTGGGTGGGTAAATTAAGCCTGTTAGGATGCCAGCCATGAGGGTTGCCTGTTGGACAAAATAGCAGGGGAAGGTTGGTCATATGGGTTGCTGAGAGAAGGTGGGTCAACAGGACTCTTTGGTACATGCATGACTATTGGTTCATGCAGTACTTCTCCTGGTTTGCTTAAGTGTACCTGAATTCAGGGCGAGCCTCCACCCTTTGCTACCCACCTGTCAAAATGGCCCACATGGGGGAGCTCAACATCTGACCCACTGATTATCATCACCTGTTCCCAACACAAGCAGTTCTACAAATAAGGCCTCCTCTTCCTCCAGCCCCTGAGTTTCCTGGCATCTATGATTGGGGCGCAGGAGTGAGAGAGGCAAATGGTCGATGATGTGTCAGATCGTTAAGTACTTATGGAATTCCCTGTTGTATTTGCAGTCTGCGTTTGAGATCTTGGAACTCTCTTTTCCTCCTGACTCAATCTTTTCTCTTCTTTTTTGCAAGGCATGAAAAAGATGAGGTCATTTTCTTCCTGGTGCAGCTCAAAATTCCATATTCTGCTTCCCAACCCCATGCTCTATGGCAAGAATGGGGAACCTCCAGTTGTTGCTGGACTACAAATCCCAAAATCTTTAACTGGGGGTTGATCATCCAACACTATCTGGAGGGTGTCTCGTTCCCCATCACTGCCATATGGAGTGAGCCACTGGAGCAGGAATGCTGTCAGTTTGTGTTTGTGGCTGCCTTTATTGCATGGTCTGTCTCCTCATCTTTCCCTTCAATGTGTGTGGCTGAAGGTTTAGCACCTCCCGTCAGAACCACATCTTGATCCCTTATTCCATTGTCCCAGAGGGCTGTGTGAGCGACTAAAATACCTGCCTGTAAGACTTACAGTAGTTGGGTCATTGCTGGCTCCAGCGTTGATCGGGGGATGCTATAGCATCATCTTATGTGTGTTATGATGCACAACGTGTATTGGGAAGACGCATTCGCATAGCAGCAGTGCTTACGAAGGTTTCTGTGGGGAAATGTGGCTTTTGCTCAGTGTGCAGTTATCCATTCCAGAAAACGGATGTTTCCCTCGGTATTTAGTGGAACAACATTTCAGAGGATTAGAGGATAGATAGCCTTGATAAAAAGCAGGTTTCTTACCTGTTGATGAGTCCAAGATTTTCATAAACTGATTTGCTAAGGAGAGTAACTCCACAAAATGTAGTGAAATAATAATACTCAAAAGCTTTCAGACTCAAAGTTACATTTTTGTAAAATACTGCCTATTATTTTCTTTGTATATTTTTTATACAATGTGCATTGTTGACTTCCATGATTTATTGTGGGTTTTACTCCTGTTTAGATTCAGTTTGAAGGAATCTTGAACTCAGTCTTTTAAATTAGTTTCTCAGTCCATTTCCCTTAAACCAACACCAACAGAAGGAAAAGGATAGATACAATTCCTATAAAAATTCCTACTTTGTAGCCAGTCCTGCGTGGTGGAGGGGGGCCACTGTCAATACTGCCACCATAGCCTTCATTGAGACAATCTGGAGGAGCCCAGCCATAATCACAATGACAATGTTTGTAAGTGTTGCATCTTCCCCGATTATGGCATTTTGTCACATTACAATCATATTTCAAGAGGGAGACACTCTTGCACTCCCCATTAATACACATCATCCTCTTGCCACAAGGAGTCCCATCTCTCACTGCTCCAATATCAGGTATCTCCATTCCAATGTGGTAGTCCGTACCCCAGCATTTCCTATTGCCAATGGGTATTTGAAATATTGTGCTGTGTTGTTTCAAAGAAGGTAACTTGGTAATGTTATCACACTGAATTCGACCACACAAGCTATTGGTAGCATTACATTTCTTATAAGTGCCATGTCTAAGGCCACAGTTGCCAAAGCGATCACCTCGGGCATTCATCTCTTTGAAGCAAACCTCTGAAGCAGCTGTTGCTTTCTTGCCAAATATCATTCTGCACTGTCTGTTATGGGTTGTGCAATTCCCATGGTAACAGTATGCACCATCCCCGCATGGGGCACCATCTTGTACATACACATCTTCAGGACACCATTCTGACGTCCCATTGCAGTATTCAGGAAGATCACAGCGGCCAACATTCTGTCTGCAAACAGAATGAACTGGACGATACTGACACTTAGCACAGCAAAGTCCAAAAGC
Organism: Podarcis tiliguerta; assembly: GCF_965153285.1. Taxonomy (NCBI): domain Eukaryota; kingdom Metazoa; phylum Chordata; class Lepidosauria; order Squamata; family Lacertidae; genus Podarcis; species Podarcis tiliguerta. The sequence continues at coordinate 89,362,616 of NC_139534.1, forward strand.
ACAAGTAGCAGCAGAACGCAGCATACAATTAGATCGGCAACATGGATCTGACTTACATTCACGTTTTGAACCACAATCACATTGTTCTCCATTTTCCACTACTTTGTTGCCACAAGATGTGATTTTCTGCCTTCTATAAGGGTCTGGTGGAATTAACAAGCAATGAGAGTTCCTTATTTTGTAATAATCTTTATAACTGCAATTACTAAATTTATCAGCGTTAGCTTGATCTGCAGCCATAATGCAGGCATGTCGATCACAAGTACAGTATCTTCCATCATGTTGCATGCCAAGATTATGTCCTAATTGATGGGCAAATGTGTTAGAAATATGGAACAAACTGGAAGTCATATAGGATTCAACACCAGATGCCCAAAGGGTACTACAAACTGTGCCTATGTATGCTAATCCAAGTGTACTTCCAAAACTCTTATATACAAATAAGTGAGCAGCATCATTCTTTATATGTTTAACTAGTGAGGCTGTTCTCCAACGTGAGAAACTCCTAAGTGTGTCATTTATACTGTTAGTAACTTGAATGAGGTTCCTTTCTGACCATATCTCCAGTGCAGATATAGACAATTCAACAGAAAATGGCTCATATAGTGCATTGGCAGTGTGGAGGACATCCAGAACTTGCATAACAATACGACTTTCATTTCTGCCAAACTTGACATATCGTTCATGTTCTACCACAATTGCAACCTTCACATACCTAGTGTGTCCCCACCAGCCTTCACCAGCAGCACTGTGGGTCAGTGTATTCCTTGTGGTTTGCATCATGGCCAGCTGATGGCTTTGCTCTTCTTCTGTTAACCCACACCTCATGCGGATAGCCCCATCCTTTTCTTCCAACCTATACACCACGTGTTGAGAAGCAGAAGATACCTGAACAGGTTCAATTTCATAGGTGTTATTTTCAAAGTGTAGCACACCCCTGAGCCACCCTGAACAAGTGCTGAGGGTAACCCAAGAGGAAGGCTTGCCTTGTACAAAGCCATGGTAGAAGCAGTCATCTCTGATGAAAGGATAGTCCATCTGGGGGTCCCCCTCCTTACTGTAAGTGATGACAGGGAGTTGTTTAGGGACAATACCCCTCTTTTGCTTCAGCTGCACCACATAACCCTGCCCCTCAATCTGCAGCAGGTAGGTGACATCACTGGGTTCTTGTTGTCCATAACCATAGGTCAGTTTTCTAGGAGTGGTCACTTCATAAGAGGCATACCTATAACCCTTCGGTGGTGTCTGACCTGCAGCCTCAACCAGGGCATTCCGTAGTATCAGTATTAACAAGCTGGCAGAATTGCTGATCATTTCCACCAAGAGACAAAAATTTCTGCTAAATTACTCTACTCCAGCTTCTTATACAGGGCAAGGAAGCCCTCTGTAGCTGCAGGTGGGCCTGTAGCAAGACTTGCCTGTAGCAAGAAGAAGGAGGATTCTGACCATAGCAACAGTGAGTAGAATCACTTTTTGGAATGTGGGCGGAGTTTGAAGTATCCATGATGGAACAGAATGGGAAAATAACAACAGAGGGTGTCTAGCAATGGTGGGAAATACTTTCTGGCTGGGAGACCACATTGGCCTGCCAATGGGGAGATATCAAATTTGACAGGTGAGTAGGGCTGCCCACCCATCAGTCACCTGGCATTATAGTGACATCAGGGGGATGCTGCAGTGCTTTGAAGCCCTGAGTTGAAGGACTTTAAAGTGTGTGGCTGTTTGAAAGCCCTTTGCAAGCAGCCTCATGTTGCTGCATTAAACCTCTGGAATTTGGATGTTTAAAGCAGAAGTGCAAGGCTGTTTGCTAAGGGCTTTGAAACAGCCCCATGCTGCTCTTTGAACCTCTGGTTTTCCAAAGTTCAAACAGCAGTGCAGAGGTGTTTGAATGTCTGGTTGTTATGTACATTAACCACTAAATTTACATTATCCCTGACATATACACAAAAAAGGGCACAAAAAGAATGGCAAGAAAATGACAAATTTCTTATGTGCAGGGGGAAATGCCAAATAAGTATCTTTAGGAAATACGTAGGTTTGAGTATCCTTTACTGTGCAATATTATTGTGTAAATACTTCTGTGAATTACAAGTTGGTTTACGAGAGATGATTTAAATATTTATGTTTATACTGCAATAACAAAAACAGATTGACATATTTCTAAAATACATGGGGTGAAATTTTGGTACATTATTGCACCCCAAAGCAACCATTCATGTTTTGCGAGATAGACACATGATGGGGCTGAGACTCACAGAGCTTTCATCCAAAATTTTCTAGAGAGAACTCTGTGAGATCCCTTCCTTTGTTTGCCTTGGCAGGAAGCTGTAGCACTATATACGTCCTTGCTGCCTAGGCATCTCTCTTTCTTCATTATGCCTCCAAGCTGACCACACATGCATGTCTGAGCTCTGCAGCTGACACACCATTTTGAAATTATTATTATTATTATTATTATTATTATTATTATTATTATTACACTGCCCATCTGACTAGGTTTCCCCAGCCACTCTGGGTAGCTTTCAGCAAAATATAAAAACACCATAAAACATCAAACACTAAAAGCTTTCCTATAGAGGGCTGCCTTCAGATGTCTTTTAAAAGTCAGATAGCTGTTTATCTGTTTGACATCTGATTGGAAGGCATGGCATAGGGTGGGTGCCACTACCAAGAAGACCCTCTGACTGGGTTCCTATAGCGTCACTTCTTGCAGTGAGGGAACTGCCAGAAGGTCCTCGGAACTGGACCTATGTGTCCAAGCTGAGCGTTGGGGGTGGAAATGCTCCTTCAGATGTACAGGGCTAAGGCCGTTTAGGGCTTTGAAGGTCAGCACCAACACTTTGATTTGTGCTCGGAAACGTACTGGGAGCCAATGTAGACAGTTTAGGACTGGCGTTACGTGGTCCTGGCAGCTATTCCCAGTCACCAGTCTAGCTGACACATTATGGATTAGTTGTAGTTTCTGAGTCGGCTTCAATGGTAGCCCCACATAGAGCACCACAGGAGCCAACCCCTAGGGGCTGATGTCCCTACCCCTCCCCCCAGTAAAATATTTGAGCGGGCTGGGACCCACCAAAGTTGATGGACATTGCCATTCAATTGGTGTGTGGGTGTGTGCCACATCATGTGATAAATTATGTGGGGCATAGCTTACCTGCCCCCCCCCCCAATATTTTATTCAATTTGGCACCCCTGTAGAGCATATTGCAGTAATCCAAGTGGGAGATAATCAGAGCATGCACCACTCTGGCAAGGCAGAATTACTTTTGTAAGTTAGATAATACAGTGGCACCTTGGTTTTTGAGCATCTCGGAAGCCGAACGTTTTGGTTTTTGAACGCCAAAAATCTGGAAGTAATTGCTTCCGTTTTCGAATGCGCCTCAGAAGTAGAACAGCTTCTACTGCGTGTTTTTCAATTTTTCCAATTGAACTTGCAGCCAGCCCTTTGTGCCTCGGTTTTCAAATGTTTCGGAAGTCGAACGGTCTTCCGGAATGGATTACGTTTGAGAACCAAGGTACCACTGTAGTTATAAATCTGCCTTCATTTTGCTGCTGTAACTGCTTCAAGACCTAGATTATGTAAGTAAATATTACTTTTACTTCTTCACAAAACAGTGTCTGTGTGTGTGATTGTTACTTTAAAGGGGGTGAAAAGAGGTAATACTAGGGAAGGTGCAGACTGCCTTAAAACATCCCAGATCATTGTTTCTAGAAGGTTAAATTGACCTTATCTTACCAAATTTAAAGCTGCAAAGGGTGGTGGTGTTCTGCTGACCTCACTCAAGGAAGGATAAATACAGTAATATCTCCTGTCATAGTGCCTAAATCCATTCCTACAGAAAATTAAAGCTTTCTTCCTGATTTTGGAAAGACTTTTGGCATTATCAGCACTATGCTCTAACCAACTAAGCTATTCAGCATTGCACCTTCCTTGTGCCATCTGACAGCTTTTACTAGAAGTGTGGAGCCTTTTATAGTTTAGCCTGAAGGAGGTGGCAAGAACTGACAGCAACTCACTGTGAATTGTTTGCAAAGCATTTTGATGATAAAATTGTTTGCATCTACCAAGATATCGACTCTGCTGTTACAGCATATGAACCTCAAGGGGTATGCAGAGCACTGTCTAGTCCTGTTGTGTTGGATGAGTTTCAGTTAGTAAGGCTTGAGGAAGTGGACAAGTTGCTTGGATTGGTTAAGATAACCACTTGCACTCTGAGGCCTCACCCCTCTTGGCTGATTAAAAACTAGCAGGAAGGGGACAACTGAATACCCCTTTTGGACTTTTGTGTGGAAATGATTTAGTATTGAAGATTGGGAATACACTGTCCGGCATACTAAGGAACAGCTGGATATTATCCTGCAATACAGCTAGATACCATCCTGGAGTGAATACTCTGAATAATCTTTATGTTCATAATTGACAGATGGCGAATCAGAAGTCCTTTTTATTTATTTCTCTTTTCTCTCTTTCTATTTTTTATGATCTTTATTTCTGTTATTTCTTTTCTGTCCACTTCACTCTTGCTTGTTTTGTTTTGTGACATCTTCTCTGGGTTAATGAGGGTTTGCACAGGAAGGTGACAGATGAATGGTGAAGGACCCTGTGTGAGAGGCAGGGAAGAGAAGATCTCCCAGAGTGGGAGGCTGGGAGAAGAAAGGGAAGCCCCCAGGTGAGAGCTGGGAAGGTCCACCCTTTTTGTGTGAGACAAGGGTAAAGATCTACCTCTGGTAGAGGGCTTTTTATTCCTCCTTTCTCTTTCTCTTTTCTTTTTCATTGTTTTCTTTTTTATTTAGTTTATATTTTATTGTATTGTATGCCGAAAGGTTTCAATAAAAAAGATAGAGAAAAAAGACTGAGGCACTGTTAGTAGGTGGTTCCCTAGACCAGATGGATGGGAGATCGCCTGCTCTTGATGGGATTATACTCTCTCTGAAGGTGCAGGTACGTATCTTGGGGGTACCTCTGGATCCTTTGCTGTCACTTGAGGCTCAGGTGGCCTTGGTGGCATGAAGTGCCTTCCATCAGTTTCAGCTGGTGGCCCAGTTATGCCCTTATCTGGACAGGTATAGCCTCACTTCTGTAGTCTATGCCTTGGTAACCTCTATGTTAGTTTAATATAATGAAATGCTTAAATGTTCAAATATATATCTACATAACACAGTCTGTTGCTTCCAAGTTGTCCATTGCTCTTTTCTGTGATTTGCTCCAGAATCCAAACTTATTAATTGTGCTGATGGACTCTTCCACTTAAATGTGAAAACTTCTATCTCAGTCTTTTCCGGAAATAAATACCTAGGCCAACACCAACAACAGTAGCAGAAATGACTAATCCAAGTACATCTGTAGTTCCTGCTCTGCTGGCACTACAATTCCAAATGTACCCTTGTGGAGCGGGCCCACTGTCAATGCTGCCACCAAGACCTTTGTTTAGACAGTCAGGAGGGGCCCAGCCAGAAACACAATGACAATGTTGGAAGTAGTTGCATATTCCCCTATAATGGCACTCTGTGACATTACATTCATTCCTCAAGAGGGATATACTCTTCTCTTGCACTCCCCATTAATACACATCGTGTTCTTGCCACAAGGGGTGCCACCTCTCATTACCCCAGTATCCGCTATCTCCAGTCCACTGTGATAGTCTGTACTACAACACATCTTGTTTCTAATTTCCGTTTGAATTATGCTGCTGTGTTCCTTCAAAGAGGGTAATACACCAACATTTTCACAATGGATTCAGCCACACAGAATATTCTTAGCACTGCATTTCTTATAATTTCCATGTCTAAGGCCACAGTTGCCAAAATGATCACCTTGACCATTCATATGACTGAAGCAAACCTTTGAAGCACCAGTTGTTGCCAAATATCATTTTACACTGCCCACTGTGAGTTGTGCAATTTCCATGTTAGCAGTATACACCATCACTACACGGGGTGCCATCTTGTACATAAACATCTTTAGGACACCACTCTGAAGTCCCATTGCAGTACTCAGGGAGGTCACAGGGGCTACTCCTATCTCTGCAGACATAATGAGCTGGAAGATACTGACACTCAGCACAACACTGTCCAAAAGCACAAATTTGGACCACTAGAGAACTGGCCCCAAAGATAAATAAGGTGGAAATCTGCCCAAAGACTTGCTCCGACCATAACGCTATTAAGATGGTAATGAACTTACAACCAACTGGATCCTTCAGATGGAGGATGAATGACTCTCTTTTTAGAGATGCGGAATTTGTGAAGAAAGCCCAGAAAACTCTGAAAGATTATTTTGAAATAAATTTGAACACTACGGTGGAGAAAAGAATTATATGGGACGCAAGTAAGGCTGTTATGAGAGGTTTTTTGATCCAACAAAATGCACTCAAGAGAAGATTACAACAGGAAAAAAGAGAAAAGATTTTGGATAAGATCAAGGAAGGTGAAAAGAGATTGAGAACAAACCCAAAATCACAGGAAATATTAAGAGAGATAAAGTTGTATCAAGCACAATACATGCAACTAATAAACCAAGAGATTGAATGGAAAATTAAACAGATGAGACAAAGAACATTTGATTCGGCAAATAAGTGTGGAAAGTTATTGGCATGGCAAATAAAGAAGAGACAAAAAATGAACACTATTACAAGTGTGGAGGTTGAAGGAAGAATGTTGCAATATCCCAACGAGATCAGGAGTGCTTTTCAAAAATATTTTAAAAAGCTCTACTCTCAACAACCACAGAAAGAAACAGAGATAGAAGAATTTTTGAAAGTGAATGGGCTACCAAAAATATCGCAAGAAAACAAACTTAAACTGAGCAGTAGGATAACAGAACAAGAGATAGAGAGTGCCATCCAAAATATGCAACTAGGCAAAGCTCCGGGACCTGATGGGCTGACTGCAAGATATTATAAATCATTGAAAGACTGGCTAACTCAACCCCTAAAGGAAATATGTAATGAAATACTTCAGGGGGAAAAGGCTCCAGAATCGTGGAAAGAAGCTTTTGTGACTCTTATACCAAAGACAGACGTTGAAAAACATCAACTTAGGAATTACCGGCCTATATCATTGTTAAATGTGGATTACAAAATATTTGCGGATATCTTGGCGAGAAGATTGAAGAAGGTACTAACAGAGGAGATTCATAAAGATCAAGCAGGCTTTCTCCCAGGAAGACATCTATCAGAGAACGTAAGAAATATAATTGATATTTTGGAACTTTTACAGGAAAATATAAATACAAAAGCGGCGCTGATATTTGTGGATGCGGAGAAAGCCTTTGACAATATCTCTTGGAGTTTTATGAAGAAGAATCTCCAAGGCATGGGGGTAGGCCAAGAATTTGAAAATGGTATAGGGGCAATCTATTCTGAACAAAAAGCTAAATTAATAGTAAATAATGTTTTGACAGAAGAGTTCAGAATAGAAAAAGGAACACGACAAGGGTGCCCAATTTCCCCACTACTTTTTATATCGGTCCTGGAGGTGTTGCTGAATACGATCAGAAAGGACCAATTGGTCAAAGGGATACAGGTCGGAGCTAAACAATATAAATTAAGAGCTTTTGCAGATGACCTGGTTTTGACGTTGCAGGAGCCAGAATCTAGTGGAAAAAAAGTTTTAGAACTGATCCAAGAATTTGGCCAATTGGCAGGTTTTAAATTAAACAAAACAAAAACTAAGGTTTTGACAAAAAATCTGACAGAAATTGAAAATGAAAGGTTTCAGAAAGAAACAGGTTTAACAGTAGTGAAGAAAGTTAAATATTTGGGAATAAATATGACAGCAAAAAATGGGAACTTATTTAAAGACAACTATGAGAAGTGCTGGACGGAGATAAAAAAGGATCTAGATACGTGGTCTAGCTTGAAACTCTCACTACTGGGGCGCATTGCTGTAATTAAGATGAATGTATTGCCAAGAATGCTGTTTTTGTTTCAGACACTGCAGATTATTGATAAAACTGACTGTTTCAAGAAGTGGCAAAAAGATCTATCTAAATTTGTCTGGCAGGGCAAAAAGCCAAGGATAAAATTTAAAATATTAACAGATGTTAAAGAAAGAGGGGGCTTTGCCCTGCCAGACCTAAAACTCTATTATGAAGCAGCAGCTTTCTGCTGGCTGAAGGAATGGCTACTTCTTGAAAACACAGATATATTGGATTTAGAAGGGTTCAATAATGCATTTGGCTGGCATGCATATCTATGGTATGACAAAGTTAAAGTGCATAGAATGTTCAAAATTCACATTGTCAGAAAAGCACTGTTCAATGTCTGGATTAGATATAAAGATCTTTTGGAAAACAAAACTCCAAGGTGGTTGTCTTCAATGGAAGCTAAGGCAGTAAAGAGACTCAATATGGAGGCAAATTGGCCGAAGTATTGGGAGATTTTAGAACAGGATGGTGACAAACTGAAACTGCAGAGTTTTGATAAACTAAAAAGTAAAGTCCGAGATTGGCTTCATTATTATCAAATAATGGAGGTATTTAAAATGGACAGAAAAATTGGCTTCCAGGTGGAAAAATCAAAATTGGAAACAGAACTATTAGAACCTAAAACAAAAATATTCTCTAGAATGTATAATTTGCTGCTGAAATGGAACACACAGGATGAGGAAGTGAAATCGGCTATGATTAAATGGGCTCAAGACGTTGGCCATAACATAATGTTTGCTGACTGGGAAAGGTTGTGGACCACTGGAATAAAGTTTACGGCATGTAATGCCTTAAGAGAGAATATAATGAAAATGATATATAGGTGGTACATGACACCAGTCAAGCTTGCAAAAATGTATCATATGCCTGATAACAAATGCTGGAAATGTAAAGAAGCAGAAGGTACCTTTTTTCACCTTTGGTGGACGTGCCCAAGGATTAAGGTTTTCTGGGAAATGATTTATAATGAATTGAAAAAAATATTTAAATACACATTTAGAAAGACCCCAGAAGCCTTTCTCCTGGGTATGGTAAACCAACAGGTTCAAGTGAAGGATAGAACTTTTTTTATGTACGCTACAACAGCAGCAAGAATACTCATCGCGCAATATTGGAAGACGCAAGATCTACCCACGCTGGAAGAATGGCAAATGAAGCTCATCGACTATATGGAACTTGCAGAAATGACCGGCAGAATCAGAGACCAGGGAGAAGAGATGGTGAAGGAAGACTGGAGGAAATTTAAAGACTATTTACAGAAGCATTATAAAATTATGAACGTTTGAGGTTATCAGATTGAATGTAAAAGAATGTTATTATAAAAATGACAATGTTAAAGAAAGTATATTTAATAAGACATAGGGAAATGTAAGGATAAATAAGACAATAATATTAATCTGAACCAAAGATACGCCAGAGGGAAAGAGTTTACTACCAGAATATAAGACCTAGAATACAGAGTGGGAAGGCATGGGGAAGTCGCAGACCTAAGTTAATGCTGAAGAATATAATGATACAATATTTGTTTTTAACTCTTTTATTTTTACCGTTTTTATTTTTCTTTATGTTTTTGTATAATGTATGTATTGTTTTTCTTTTGCTTTTTTCCTTTTGATGTGTTTGTCGATTTGTTCTTTTTTTTGTTTATTGAATGCGGAAAATAAAATATTATATAAAAAAAAAAAAAAAAAACACTGTCCAAAAGCACAAGTGGCACCTGGGCGCAGCATGCAATTAGACTGGCAACATGGATCCAACTTGCATTGTTCTGGAGAACCGCAGTCACATTGCTCTCCATCGTCCACTACCTTGTTGCCACACTATGGAGATTTAAACATTTTATCAGAGACTGGTGGAATGGATAAACATGGATTGTTCCTTAGCCTGTAGTACTCATTGTAACTGCAATTGCTAAACTTATCAGAGTTTGTGTGAAATGCAGCCATAATGCATTCAGGCCGATCACATTTACAGTATTTTCCATCATGTTGCATGCCAAGATTATGTCCTAATTCATGAGTAAATATGACAGAAAATTCGAACAAACTAAAACCCATATATGATTCAACACCAATTGTCATATATTGATTGCAAATAGTTCCTAGGAAAGCTTTTCCAGGTGTAAAGTCAAAATTCTTATTTATGAATAAATGAGAAGTATCATTTTGTATATGCCTAGTGAGTGATTCTCTTTTCCAGAGATTAAAATTCTCTAGTGTAATATCCATATCATTAACAACTTTTCTGGGGTTCCTTGCTGACCATATATCCAGTGCAGCTATAGACAACTCAACAGCAAGTGGCTCATATAGTGAGTTTGAAGTGTGGATGACATCCAAAACTTCCATAGTAACATGACTTTCATTTCTGTTAAACTTGACATATAGTTGATGCTCTATCACAACTGAAAGCTTCACATACCGGGTGTGTGCCCACCAGACTCCTGCAGCAGCACTTGGGGCTGCTGAATTCTTTGTATTTTGGATCAAGGCCAATTGATGACTCTGCTCTTCCTTTGTTAGCCCACACCTCATGTTAAAAGCATTCTCCTTTTCTTCCAACCTATACACCATGTGTTGAGAAGCAGCAGCAGGCGCCTGGATAGGTTCAACTTCATAGGTGTCATTTTCTAAGTGCAACAGACCCCTGAGGCCTCCTGAGCAAGTGCTGAGGGTGACCCATGAGGAAGGCTTGTCTTGTACAAAGCCACAGTAGAAGCAGTCGTCTCTGATGAAAGGATAGTCCGTCTGGAGGTCTCCCTCCTTACTGTAAGTGAAGACAGGGAGGTGTTTAGCAGTGAAGCCCCTCTTCTGCCTCAGATGCACAACATGGACCTTCCCCTCTGTCTACAGCAGGTATGTGACATCATGGGGTTCTTGTAGTCCATATCTGGGGGTCAGTTTCCTTAGGATGACCACTTCATAAGAAGCATATCTAAATCCATGTGGGGGTTTCTGACCTGCATTCTCACTCAAAACATTCCATGAGATCAGCAGCAGCAGCCAGGCAGGCTCAGTAGTCATTTTGCCTGACGGGTGAATGAATTCACTAGAGCACTCCACTCTTGCATGTCATTCAACACAGGGAAGCTTCTTTTGAACCTCAAGCAAGTTGGGAAGCAAGAGAATTATGTCCGTAGCAACAGTCAGTATATTCACCTTTGGAATTTGTACAGAGCTTGGTTGAGCACAGAACTTAGTACAGTGGTACCTCAGGTTAAGTACTTAATTCGTTCCAGAGGTCCATACTTAACCTGAAACTGTTCTTAACCTGAAGCACCACTTTAGCTAATGGGGCCTCCTGCTGCTGCCGCGCCGCCAGAGCACAATTTCTGTTCTCATCCTGAAGCAAAGTTCTTAACCTGAAGCACTATTTCTGGGTTAGCGAAGTCTGTAACCTGAAGCGTATGTAACCTGAGGTACCACTGTAGAGAAAATGGATGGAAGAGAGGTTTAGCTGAACAGGCACTTACAGAACATAATAGAAACCCTGCTGGATAAGGCCAAAGGTCCATCTGATGCAACATATTGTTTCTTCAGTGGCCAAGCAGATGCCACTAGGAAGCCCACAATCAGGAACTGTATGTTTACCCCACTTGTGATAGGAAGTGCTATTGAGTCACATACTGCCTCTAATAATTGAGGCATGCCAGCCATTTTGGCAACTAGCCTTTGATGCCTTATCCTTCATAGATTTTGTCTAACTCTGTTTTAAAGTCACACGGGTTGATGGCCATCATTGTACCTTGTGGGAGCAAATTATGCTTCAGGTTACAGACTCAGCTAACCCAGAAATAGTACCTCGGGTTAAGAACTTTACTTCAGGATGAGAACAGAAATCACGCAGCGGCTGCACACCGGCAACGGGAGGCCCCATTAGCTAAAGTGGTACCTCAGGTTAAGAACAGTTTCAGGTTAAGAACGGACCTCCGGAACAAATTAAGTACTTAACTCAAGGTACCACTGTACTGGCAGTAAAATACGCCTCAAGTAGGGGGAAAGGTGTAGGGTCCACCACAGAGGAGGCTGGTAAAAAGGAAGCGGAAAAGCAAATTCAAGACGGTAAAATCACTCCAAAATGTGTCTGAACACCTTTGGAGGTAACATGAACTTGCAATAATTTAATCTGAGTCATTATAAAACAAATTAGCAGCCTATAGATGGATGGCTATTGTGCTTTAAAAACTGCTAGGGAGAAGTGTGTGTTTTGTGAGGAGGTAAGTTCTGGTTACAGAAAGCTGATTTCATAGACTTATTTTTAATGGTTTAATTTTTTTTTCTAGGGAACTTCACCAGAAGCTTGTTTGAATTTACAATGAAAAGACAGATAGTTGAAGCTCACAAGAGCTTAACATTCCTTTCAAAACAAGTAGCAGAAGTTGTAGAATTGATAAATTCCCACTGTTCATGTGCAAAGTTTAGACTTCAAATGTTTTTCAGGCGAAAAAGCAGGAGGTTGTTGTGTTAATCCTGCCTCCTGCACTTATGGGCTCAATTTCCTACGGTTTCACAGAAGCATCCATACTTTTGTCTGAGAAATGTTGGATGGGTAGGAGAGCAGCTTGGCCACCCACTCCAATCTTTGGACCAGAGAGGAGAAGGAAGACAAGGTAAGTTGATAACATTGCTTCCTTTTCCTTGGCCTGTTCCAGGCTGCTCCATCCCCACCCTCCTCATCCCCTTCTAATTGGCCTGGAAGGGAAAGAAGATCTGGAATAGAGTGAAATGGTGGGCCTACTATTGGTGGAAAGGGATGGAACTCAGCCACAGGAGACACATACTTGCCTGACTGGCTCCCATCCTCCTCCCTTCTCATACAGGCAACTAGGGGAAACAGCTGACAGGCAGGCAGATGATTTCCAGAGAAAGTCACTCAGTTGCCTTGGTAAATATGGACATAGCATGATTAAAATATTTAAAGGTTTTCCTCCTTCAGTGGTGGGACCCCCTGGGTGCTTTAAAAATCCACACACTTCCTTAAGAATGGGTTCTTATTTGGGAACTAGAATTCTGCTCAGTGTTTAACACACATACACCCAATTAAAAAGCCTGTGGCCCTCTAGATGTTGTTGGAAATGGTTCCCATCATCCCTGAACATCGTCTTGTCAGTGCTGACTGGGGCTAATAGGGGTTGTTATCCAACAATACTTAGACTATCACAGCTTCTAAATCCATGAGGTAGAGGCAGTGCTATTTTTTCTAGAAAAAGAGGTGCCAGAACTCACTATGAATGTCTCTCTCATTCTCTAAGAATGGCAATGGCACCCACCTGACAGGTGCCAGAACTAAGTTTTGGTGTTGCAGATGAAAAAAAAACAACCCCTGGGTAGAGGGAATACTTTTTGGAAGACAGAGGATGTAGTGAGGCTCAACATATAAGGTAATTCTCCCCTGTTGAGAAAACCAAGATTTTCACAACCTAGAGTGCCTAGGAGGAAAATTTAATGAAAAGATTTTTAAAAATAATCAAAAACTTAGCAAATTGAATGTATATCTACATAGTACAATCTATTGTTTGTTCTGTATCTGGCACACTGCCAATTGTTAATTTCTGTGATCCATTTCAGAATTTCTTCTTTTTTGTGCTTGACAAACTCTTCTACTTAAATGTAAGAACTTCAGTCTCAGTCCGTTCCTGAAATAAATATCCAGACCAACAACAACAATAGTAGCAGAACAACAAATCCAATTACTTCTGTTGATCCTGCACTGAGATTGGTACGATCCAGAATGTTACCTCGTGGTGGAGGCCCGCTATCAATGCTGCCACCAAAGCCTTTAGAGACGCAGTATGGAGGGGCCCAGCCATAATCACAATGACAATGTTTATGAGTATTGCATATACCTCTATAGTGGCACTTTGTGAAATTACAATCATAGTTCAAGAGGGATACACTCTTGCACTGCCTATTAATGCATATCATGTCAGTGCCACAAGGAGTCCCATCTCTCACTGCTCCAATATCAGGTATCTCCATTCCACTGTGGTAGTCTGTACTCCAGCATTTCCTATTGCCAATGGGTGTATTAACTAGGGTGCTGTGTTCCTCCAAAGAAGGTAATTTATAAACATTTTCACACTGGATTTTTCCACAAAGGATATTCTTAGCACTGCATTTCTTATAGGTTCCATCTCTAAGGCCGCAGTTGCCAAAGCGATCCCCTCGACCATTCAGTTCATTGAAGCAAGCCTTTGAAGCAGCTGTTGCTTTCTTGCCAAAGATCATTTTGCACTGCTCACTGTGAGTTGTGCAATTTCCATGATAGCAGTATACACCATCACTACACGGGGTGCCATCTTGTACATAAACATCTTTAGGACACCACTCTGAAGTCCCATTGCAGTACTCAGGAAGATCACAGCTGCTAACCTCTTGTCTGCAGACATAATGAGCTGGAAGATACTGACACTCAGCACAACACCGTCCGAAAGCACAAGTGGCACCTGGGCGCAGCATGCAGTTAGACTGGCAACATGGATCCAACTTGCATTGATCTGGTGAACCACAGTCACATTGCTCTCCATCTTCCACTACTTTGTTACCACAGTGTTTGAGTTTATACCTTTTATCAGGCTCTGGTGGGATTAACAAACATGGAGTGTTCCTTAGCTCAAAATAATTCTGATAACTGCAGTTGCTAAACTTATCAGTGTTTGCCTGAGCTGCAGCCATAATGCAGGCATGTCGTTCACAAGTACAGTATTTTGAATCATGTTGCATGCCAAGATTATGTCCTAATTCATGAGTAAATGTATTAGAAAAATCAGACAAACTATAACCAACATATGATTCAACACCACATGCCCGATCAGTCCAACAGATTGTTCCTAAATATGATAATCCTCGCGTACGTCCAAAGCCCTTATATACAAATAAATGAGCAGCATCATTCTCTAGATGTTTATTTAGGGTGTTTGTTCTCCAGTCATTGAAATTGGAAAGCAGGGTGTAAATGTTGTTATCAATCACAATGAGGTTCTTTTCTGACCAAATCTCCAATCCAACAAGAGTCACGACGACACCAAGTGGCTCATATAATGAATTAGCAACATGAATGACATCTAGAACTCGCATAGCAGCAACAGTTTCATTTCTATCAATTCTTACATATCTTTCGTAATCCACAACAATTGCAACCTCTGCGTAACGGGTGTGTGTCCACCAACCTCCTTCTGGAGCACCCCTAGCCACTATATTCTCTGTTTTTTGGATCATGGTCTCTTGATGCCTTTGCTCTTCTTCTGTTAACCCACACGTCATACGTGCAGCACCCTCCATTTCTTCCAACCTATACATCACATGTTGAGAAGTAGATCTCTGCACAGGCTGAATTTCATAGGTGTCATTTTCTAAATGCAGCAGACCCCTGAGGCCCCCTGAACAAGTGCTGAGGGTGACCCATGAGGAAGGCTTGTCTTGTACAAAGCCACGGTAGAAGCAGTCATCTCTGATGAAAGGATAGTCCACCTGGAGGTCTCCCTCCTTACTGTAAGTGAAGACAGGGAGGTGTTTAGGGACAAAGCCCCTGTTCTGCTTGAGATGCACTACATGGCCTTTCCCCTCAATTTGCAGTAGGTAGGTGACATCATGATGTTCTTGTCCATACCTAGGGACTAGTTTTCTTGGGATGGTCACCTCGTAAGAGGCATACATAAAGCCTTGTGGTGGTTTCTGACCTGTAGTCTCACACAAAACATTCCATGAGATCAGCACCAGTTGCCATGTGTGGCGGTTAGTCATTTTCCCTGAGAGGTGAAATAATTCACTAGAGCGCTGTACTAATGCCTGTCATTCATGACAATCCCTTTTGGTCTGGAATGGTGGTGGAAATAAACTGCATGCTAACTAGAGCAGGAGGATGATTCTGACCATAGCAACACTCCGTAGATTTACCTTTAGAATGTGGGTGGAGCTTAGTTGATTGATGGAACAGAATGGAGAAGGAAGATGGTGGGTGGGAATGCATGAAAGCGTAATTACAGAGCATCAGAACTTAAAAAGCCCTGCTATGTCAGGTGAAAGGCCAATCTAGTTCAGCATCTTCTTCCCAAAGTAGCCAAACTGGGAAGCCTACTGTTAAGACTTAGGTGCTTTCCCTTTTTCTGATTCCTATCAACTGGTATTCAGAAACATTGGATTTCCACTGGATTTTACAAAATCATAGAATTGGTAGGGACCCTTAGGATCATGTAGCCCAGACATGTCCAATGTGTCAATCGCGGGATGGATTCTGGTCGAGCATGACCAAGGCCTCATCACCTCTGCCCACCGCCCTCTCCCAGCAACTGCCCTGTACTTAGCTAGGCTTGCTCACCACCGCTGCAGCAAGAGCTCTGGCTGGCACAGGTGCTGCCTCCGCCTCCATGCAGCCGCCTCAAGCGCCCTGCTCTGGCTGCCGGCTTTTCCGACGCCCAGTCAGCTAGCCGGCCCCAGAAACATGTGAGGTGCCTGCCTCTGCCCCCTGCAAGCCACAGTCCCGGGGCAAGGAGGTGGGGTCGACAATGAGGCACACATGCTCCGCAAGGGCTGCAGTGCTGCAGAGTGAGCCAAGGGAAGTGCGGCACACAAGAGAGACAATGACGCCCCTCCTACTGGTTCCTGTGGAAAGAAAATGCCAGGTCCCACGCCCCTCCACTCTCCATCTTAGTTCTGCATGGGTGCTGAACTTTCCCCACCTTTCCAGCTCCAGCCTAGCTGTGTTTACATGAATGTAAGCCACCACCCTCTCTTCCCACGGACCTCTTCGTCTGGAAAAGGGGAAGTTGAACATTTTGGGGCGTGTTGGCTTCCCACTTACACCAAGGGCCCTGGGAGGGGCCTGGTGTGGGGGTAATAATTTGTTATTATTTTTATCACCATCATAATTTATTATTTATACCCCGCCCATCTGGCTGGGTTTCCCCAGTCAAATTTAATATGTTTAAGTTGAAGAATGACAATGGGAGAGTGTGGTAGATCATTTCCAGTTTTTGATACTGGATAGTAGATCACAGTTGGACATAGAATCATAGAATCATAGAGTTGGAAGAGACCACAAGGGCCATCGAGTCCAACCCCCTGCCAAGCAGGACACACCATCAGAGCACTCCTGACATATGGTTGTCAAGCCTCTGCTTAAAGACCTCCAAAGAAGGAGACTCCACCACACTCCTTGGCAGCAAATTCCACTGTCGAACAGCTCTTACTGTCAGGAAGTTCTTCCTAATGTTTAGGTGGAATCATGCGTGATCTAGCTCAACCCCAGGAATATGCAGCTGTCCCATATGGGGATCGAACTTGCAGCCTTGGGGTTATCAGCACCACGCTTTAACCAATTGAGCTATTCATGCTGGATCAAAGTATTATATGTTTCACCTGCACATAGAGTTAAAGTGAATAAGATTATGTCTGCTCTCTTTCCACTGACCTGAGGAAACAGAAAAGGATGTCCACTTTCACCTTTACTCTTTAATATATTGTGACAAAAGCCATGGCAGGAGCGCTTGGGATCTCAGGTGCCCACACAGGGTCTGTGTCCCTTTGGAGAATAGAAGACATGGTGGAGCCTGTTGTGCTTTAAGAAATAGGGTCTATTCACCTATTTACACCCTCTGTTTGCATGGAGGGGGTCCAGATCTTACAGCATGGCCCAAAGCATTGCAGGCAGTCCTTCATTCTCCCTTCCCAAAATGGATCTCCCCCCTTCTTCTTCCCATAAACCCTCTGCCCTTCCCCAGAGCAGTTACCCTGGCAACCTTCCAAATCTAGTCTCTGATCACGCTTGGGGCTAGAAGTGCCATTCTCTTTTTGATTACTCACAATGGCTTTCTTAAGGGACCTAGTTTGGCCAGGCTACCCAGGAATTCCTTTGCAGCTTATATTCTCCCCTCATATCACAAATAACCCCACATCCTAGCATTTATTAATTTCAGTGTTTAGGGGGACATTCCCCCCCCCCCCCCGTTCTGTAACAATATGTTTAAAACCCCTGGCTTGCACTATCAGACAACATTGTGAGATTCATAGAGCAAATCACAATTCAGTCGAATATAAATTGTTTTTATTTGCAGATGATCCCCTTCTGTTTATTTTGAAGCTAATAATAATAATAATAATAATAATAATAATAATAATAATAATAATTTATTTATACCCTGCCCATCTGGCTAGGTTTCCCCAGCCACTCTGGGTGGCTTTCAACAAAATATTAAAATACAATAGTCTATTAAACATTAAAAGCCTCCCTAAACAGGGCTGCCTTCAGATGTCTTCTAAAAGTCTGGTAGTTTTCTCTTTGACATCTGGTGGGAGGGCATTCCACAGGGCGGGTGCCACTACCGAGAAGGCCCTCTGCCTGGTTCCCTGTAACTTGGCTTTTTGCAGCGAGGGAACCACCAGAAGGCCCTCGGCACTGAACCTCAGTGTCCGGGCAGAACGATGGGGGGTGGAAACACTCCTTCAGGTATACTGGACCGAGGCCGTTTAGGGCTTTAAAGGTCAGCACCAACACTTTGAATTGTGCTCGCAAACATACTGGGAGCCAATGTAGGTCTTTCAAGACCGGTGTTATGTGGTCTCGGCGGCCGCTCCCAGTCACCAGTCTAGCTGCCGCATTCTGGATTAGTTGTAGTTTCCACGTCAGCTTCAAAGGTAGCCCCACGTAGAGCGTACTGCAGCAGTCCGGGAGATAACCAGAGCATGCACCACTCTGGCGAGGCAGTCCACAGGCAGATAGGGTCTCAGCCTGCGTACCGGATGGAGCTGGTAAACAGCTGCCCTGGACACAGATTTGACCTGTGCCTCCATGGACAGCTGTGAGTCCAAAATGACTCCCAGGCTGCGCACCTAGTCCTTCAGGGGCACAGTTACCCCATTCAGGACCAGGGAGTCCTCCACACCTGCCCGCCTCCTGTCCCCCAAAAACAGTACTTCTGTCTTGTCAGGATTCAACCTCAATCTGTTAGCCGCCATCCATCCTCCAACCGCCTCCAGACACTCACACAGGACTTTCACCGCCTTCACTGGTTCTGATTTGAGAGATAGAGCTGGGTATCATCCCCATACTGATGAAACCCAGCCCAAACCCCCTGATGATCTCTCCCAGTGGCTGCATGTAGATGATGAAAAGCATGGGGGAGAGGACAGAACCCTGAGGCAAAAGTGAGAGCCCAGGGGTCTGAACACTCATCCCCCCCACACACTTTCTGAACACGGCCCAGGAGGAAGGAGCGGAACCACTGTATGACAGTGCCCCCAGCTCCCAGCCCCTCTAGACGGTCCAGAAGGATGTTATGGTTGATGGTGTCAAAAGCCACTGAGAGATCCAGCAGAACTAGGAAACAACTCTCACCTTTGTCCCTAGCCCGCCGGAGATCATCAACCAGTGCGACCAAGGCAATTTCAGTTCCATGATGAGGCCTGAATTCTGACTGGAAGAGATCCAAATGGTCCGCTTCTTCTGTCGTGCCTGTAGTTGTTCAGCAACCACTCGCTCAATCACCTTGCCCAAGAATGGAAGATTTGAGACTGGGTGATAGTTGGCCATTTTGGCCACATCTAAAGATGGTTTGTTAAGGAGCAGTTTGATAACCGCCTCTTTTAGCAGGTCTGGGAAGGCTCCATCACAGAGAGAAGCATTCACCACCCTGCAAAGCCCATTACCTAGCCCTTCCCGGCTAGCTTTTATAAGCCAGGATGGACAAGGATCAAGGAGACAGGTGGTTGGTTTCACTCGTCCAAGCAGCCTGTCCACATCCTCAGAGGTAACAGGTTGGAATTGATCGCACACAATATGTCTAGACAGAACTCTAGCACTCTCCCGCCCCAGTCCTGCTCCCACGGTGGAGTCTACCTCTTCCTGAATCTGAGTGAATTTATCTGCAAAAACTTTGCAAAATCATTGCAGGAGATCATGTGGCCTGTACTGGGCCCTGATGGAGCAGGTGGTTCCGCTAAATTGCGAACCACCTGAAAGAGTCTCCTGCTGCTGTTTTCTGCAGATGCAATAGAGGCAGTGAAGAAAGTCTTCTTTGCTGTCGCTACCGCCACTTGGTAGGCTCAACATTGAGCTCTAACCCATGTCAGGTCAGCTTCAGAATGAGTTATCTGCCACCGGCGCTCTAGCCATCTCAGCGATTGTTTCATTGCCCCCAGATCTGTGGAAAACCACGGGGCTGTCTGGGCTCCATGCAATCGGAGAGGGCACTTCAGAGCCAGTCAATAGCCCTGGTTAACTCCACATTCCAGTGGGCCACCAGGAAATCAGCTGAAAGGCCATCAACATGGGATAAAGCATCCCCTACCACTCTCTGGAAACCATTTGGATCCATTAAGTGGTGGGGGCGGACCATCCGAATCGGTCCCACCTCCCTGCAGAGGGGAAGGGTCACAGAGAAGTCCAGTTACACCAGGAAGTGATCTGACCATGGCACTTCTTTAGTTTCGGTTTTACTTGGTGTCAGATCACCAACATCCATAGAGGTGAACACTAGGTCTAAGGCATGTCTGCGGCTATGAGTTGGGCCAGACTTATTCAGGGATAGCCCCATGGAGGCCATGCTTTCCACGAAGTCCCGAGCGGCCCCTTGTAAGGTTGTGTCAGCATGGTTGTTAAAATCCCCTAGGTGTCTCCAGGAGAACATCTGCCATGACCTGAAGCAGCTTGGGCAGGGAATCCTTGGTGCAGCAGGGAGGTCGGTACACCAAAAGGAATCCTGTACTGTCCCTATTGCCCAACTTTCAGAACATGCACTCAAAGAACTGGGTCTTCCCAACAGGACGCCTGGTGCAAACTAATGACTTCCTAAAAATCACTCCAACCCCCCCACCCCCACCGCCCACAAGGCCTGTGTTGCTGTGCGTAAGAGAAACCTGGTGGACAAGCAGTGGCAAGGACAGGCCCATCTGCTTCATCCAACAAAGTCTCTGTTACACATGCCAGGTCAAGACCTCCATCCACAATCAAGTCATGGATAGCAGTGGTCTTATGAATCATTGACCTGGCATTGCACAGCAGTATGTTCAGGTTATGGGGGTATCCCTTGCTGATTCCAGTGTCCATCTGGTCAAGACCAGACCCGGAGGCAGGGATAGTTCTCAAACAGCGATTAAATCTGCCTCCTTAGTAATGACATGGTCTGGTCTTAGCGTAACTCCTCCTCCTACCTGTGATCACTGAGATCTGTTGTCCCAGTGCATCCCCCTCTGTGGAACCTGCCCCAGCCATTTTGTTGGCTGGGACACACTCCCAGGCATCCCTGACCCCTCCCCTTAAGAACAAAAAACAAAACACAATAAAACCCAAAACAGTAAAAACTACAAACATACCAAAATTGCAAACATACCAAAACAGATTCCCAAACCCAACTAAACATCAATCACACCCCCCACACCAAAAAGGAATTTAAAAAGGTAAAAAAGAAATTAAAAAAAAACATTTAAAAACTAGTATTCCTAATTTGATGTAAACAATTGAAGCTTGGGGTAAAATATCAGGATACTCGATTAATTGATCCAAATTGAAATTGATGCCAATAGGTGAAAATTCAATTACCCATTCACTTAAAAGGTAACGGTAAATGACCCCGACAGTTGAGTGTAGTCACAGACGACTCTGGGGTTGCGGTGCTCATCTCACTTTACAGGTCAAGGGAGCTGCAGACAGTTTTTCCGGGTCATGTGGCCAGCATGACTAAGCCACTTCTGGCACAACAGAACACCAAAACCAGAGCAGCGCACGGAAATGCCGTTTACCTTCCTGCCGGAGCGGTACCTAGTTATCTACTTGCACTTTGACGTGCTTTCGAACTGCTAGGTTGGCAGGAGCTGGGACCGAGCAATGCGAGCTCACCCCGTCGCGGGGATTCAAACCGCTGACCTTCTGATCAGGAAGCCCAAGAGGCTCTGTGGTTTAACCCACAGCGCCACCAGCATCCTACCCATTCACTTAAGCAAATTCACTGAAGCAATATCAATTCTAGATTTGTATGTTAACACCAAGAGATATAACTCAGCTAGTAACAGTAAACATAAATGAAATACATAAAATAACAAACATAAATTTTAAAAAAGAGGCTTCCCTAGATATTGATAGATGGGAGCCATTAAACCTTACCACTTGCAGAAAGTTGAATGCTCTCGAAATGAACATTACTCCTAGATGGGCTCCCACTATGTTTCCAAGCACAAATCAGTGTTGGTGCTGACCTTTAAAGCCCCAAATGGCCTCATCCCTATATACCTAAAGGAGTGTCTCCACCCCCAGTGTTCAGCCTTGACGCTGAGGTCCAGCGCCGAGAGCCTTCTAGAAGTTCCTTCACCGAAGAAAATGAAGTTATAGGGAATCAGGCAGAGGGCCTTTTTGGTAGTGGCGCCTGCCCTGTGGAATGCCCTCCCATCAGTTGTCAAAAAGATAAATAACTATACAACTTTTAGAAGAAATATAAAGGCAGCCCAATATAGAGGTTTTTTTTAATGTTTAATGTTTTACAGCGGTACTTCGGGTTACAGACGCCTCAGGTTACAGACTCCGCTAACCCAGAAATAGTACCTCGGGTTAAGAACTTTGCTTCAGGATGAGAACAGAAATCGTGTGGCGGTGGCGCAGCAGCAGCGGGAGTCCCCATTAGCTAAAGTGGTACTACAAGTTAAGAACAGTATCAGGTTAAGAATGGATTTCCAGAACAAATTAAGTTCTTAACTTGAGGTGCCACTGTATATATATTCTCTTAATGTAATTCTTGCTTTATTCCACTTTAGAAAACAAAACTTAAAGGTCATTTGCAAATGTTCAAAACTAATATTTAATTGAAATAAGTCACCAGTAATGAAATATAAGCGCACATTGCCCCCAGACTGGTGCACGGTGATTTAAATGCCATTTGAAGGTAAAATGGATTTGCAATCATTCAACCAAAGAATCACAGTAAAAAAGCCCTATACCATATAATATTTTTCTGCTTTTTTTAAAAAAAGATGACTTCTGAAAGTAGGGTGTATTTTGTGAAGAGGTAGGCTAATTACCGAGAGCTGATTTCATAGGTTGTATTTAATAGAGCCGTGCACACCCCACAGCTCAGCTGTCCAAATCAGGTTGACCTGCCTGGCTCAACCCAGGGACCACCAGCCTGGCTCCCTTGCATGCTCACACAAGCAACATCAAAAGGGAACAACTGGCAGGCACGCAGCTCATTTCCAGAGAAATGCACTCAATTGCCTTAGTCAACAAGGAAAAGGGATAGGACAAAATATTTAAATTCCTTCTTCCTTCAGTGTCACTATCTATGACTAATCTGGTGTGCCATATTTCTGCTTTTTAACAATGAATAATCTCATAAGATCCAGTCACCTTCATGTGTCACATTGAGTTTGATCCAACTTTGAAGGTTCACAATAACTATATACAATTAATGTATGCAAATCACATTCAATACCAGGCATTTCAACACTGCTTTTCAAAATTCAATTGTATTGTAATTGATTTCAAAAAGGATATTTCTAGTTCTTCTATTTCCATAGGTGCCAACCATGTAGGGCCCTGTCGGGATGTCCGCTCGGCCAAGCTTATAAAGCTCATTTTCCTCTGGCCAAATCCTTCGGAAATGCCTCCGACGATAACAACCAGAGCCTTTGATGAGGCCTCAGGCACATTCCTGTTCAGCAGAGTTTCCAGCACAGGAAAGTGATGAGATTTATGGCTACATCGCTATGCTTTATTTCTTACTATGCAGACAGCAAAGAAATATACATCCTCTCTCTGTGAAAGCAGAGAGCAACTGCAAACAAACAAACAAAGGAACAGGAAACCAGTAACGTCACATCCGTCTCCCGTGAGACTTCCAACAGTATGGAATGTGTGGAATGTAAACAGTCTTGTGACTCCAAAGCACTGCTCAGTGGCAAACCGAAACTAACAGGCCCTGGGTGCCCAGGCACCCACAATTTTTAAATGAAGGGGCCACTGCCCCCAGATTCCACTCTGCAGCGGACACAAACCGTGGGGCGTGCCAACACCACATGCATAAGTCGCAGTGATGTCAGCATGCCCATGGCACCCACTGTTGCAGGGTCAAGGCAGCAGGCCTGTCTATTTCCATGACTAAACGTAATTGAAATGAATTTGTGCATCCTTCTTCTTGGCATAGCAGAAGTCAGTAGTTATATAAGGAAATGGTGTTTCCATGCACTCCGGCACTCATCATGGTGCCCCATTGCGCCAGAAGTGGTTTAGTCATGCTGGCCACATGGCTCAGGAAACTTACTGTGGACAAATGCAGGCTCCCTTGGCCTGAAGCAAAATGAGCACTGCACCCCATAGTAGCCTTTGACTGAACTTAACCATCCAGGCTCCTTCATGGATCGCTGCCTTGTTGTGGCAAGGGGAATTGAATAACTCAGAGAAACTATGAGCTATGTTGTGCAGGGCCACCCAAGATGGACAGGTCATAGTGGAGAGTTTTGACTAAACATGATCCACCTGGAGCAGCAAGCCACTGCAGTACTGGAGTATTGGAGAAGATCAGTCTACATCCCAATCCCAAAGAAGGACAGTGACAAAGAATGCTCCAACTACCGCACAATTGCGCTCATTTCACACGCTAGCAAGGTTATGCTTAAAATTCTGCAAGGAAGGCTCAAGCAGTATATGGACCGAGAACTCCCAGAAGGGCAAGCTGGATTTCAAAGGGGCAGAGGAACCAGAGATCAAATTGCAAACATGCACTGGATTATGGAGAAAGCTAGTGAGTTCCAGAAAAACATCTACATCTGCTTCATTGACTACGCAAAAGCATTTGACTGTGTCGACCACAGCAAACTATGGCAAGTTCTTAAAGAAATGGGAGTGCCTGATCACCTCATCTGTCGCCTGAGAAAACTCTATGTGGGACAAGAAGCTACAGTTAGAACTGGATATGGAACAACTGATTGGTTCAAAATTGGGAAAGGAGTACGGCAAGGCTGTATATTGTCTACAGTGGTATACAGTGGTACCTCGGGTTACATGCGCTTCAGGATGCATACGCATATAGGTTACAGACCCCGCTAACCCAGAAATATTACCTCGGGTTAAGAACTTTGCTTCAGGATGGGAACAGAAATCGTGCTCCGGCAGTGCGGCGGCAGCAGGAGGCCCCCATTAGCTAAAGTGGTGCTTCAGGTTAAGAACAGTTTCAGATTAAGAACGGACCTCCGGAACGAATTAAGTACTTAACCCGAGGTACCACTGTATGCAGAATGCATCATGAGAAAGGCTGGACTGAATGAATCCCAAGCTGGAATTAAGACTGCCAGAAGAAATATCAACAACCTCAGATATGCAGACGACACAACCTTGATGGCAGAAAGTGAGGAGGAATTAAAGAACCTTTTAATGAGGGTGAGAGAGGAGAGGGCAAAATATGGTCTGAAGCTCAACATCAAAACAACTAAGATCATGGCCACTGGTCCCATCACCTCCTGGCAAATAGAAGGGGAAGAAAGGGAGGCAGTGAGAGATTTTACTTTCTTGGGTTCCATGATCACTGCAGACGGTGACAGCAGTCACAAAACTAAAAGACGCCTGCTTCTTGGGAGAAAAGCAATGACAAATCTAGACAGCATCTTAAAAAGCAGAGACATCACCTTGCCAAAAAAGGTCCATATAGTTAAAGCTATGGTTTTCCCAGTACTGATGTATGGAAGTGAGAGCTGGACCATAAAGAAGACTGACCACCGAAGAATGGATGCTTTTGAATTACGGTGCTGGAGGAGACTCTTGAGAGTCCCATGGAATGCAAGAAGATCATACCTACCCATTCTGAAGGAAATCAGCCCTGAGTGCTCACTGGAAGGACGGATCCTGAAGCAGAGGCTCCAATACTTTGTCCACCTCATGAGAAGAGAAGAGTCCCTGGAAAAGACCCTGATGCTGGGAAAGATTGAGGGCACAAGGAGAAGGGGACGACAGAGGATGAGATGGTTGGACAGTGTTCTCGAAGCTACGAACATGAGTTTGACCAAACTGCAGGAGGCAGTGGAAGACAGGAGTGCCTGGTGTGCTTTGGTCCATGGGGGCACGAAGAGTTGGACTAAACGACAACAACAACAAACCATCCAGGTTTACCTTTACCTTATAGGGGAGTTTTTAATGTTTGATGTTTTATTATGCTTTATGTTTGCTGTGTGGTGTAGTGGTTAAGAGCGGTAGTCACGTAATCTGGGTAACCGGGTTCGCGTCTCCGCTCCTCCACATGCAGCTGCTGGGTGACCTTGGGCCAGTCACAGTCTCTCAGCCCCACTCTCCTCACAGAGTGTTTGTTGTGGGGGAGGAAGGGAAAGGAGAATGTTAGCCGCTTTGAGACTCCTTAAAGGGAGTGAAAGGCGGGATATCAAATCCAAACTCTTCTTCTTCTTCTTCTGTAAGCTGCCCAGAGTGGGCAGGGTATAAATAATAAAAATATCATCATCATCATCCTTGAGGATTTACTCAAGGAATTATCCGTATAACTAATATATCTCATTTGTTTGACTTCAGAGCAATTTTATACTTATATTGGATTGAAAACATTGCCATTTGTACTTTCAGTGCTTATGCACTATCTTCTGCATATAAAGATTAAGGAAAAGCTACTTATAAGTAAGGTTGTTGTATATTTTAGCATTATAACATTCATGTTTTTTGCTTCCACACTACCTTTTTCAACGCCCATCCTACACTGGTGGAAATAACTAAGACTGCATACGTTTCTGCTGTTCAGTAGCTGAGCCAATCAGCTGCAATATTATTGCTAGACAGCCAGCATATCTTAGGTTAGCATCTCAGTTATTTCAACAGAATCACTATGTAAATTTCTGTGTGAATGGGATTTTCTTTCACAGAGGGTTTAGCCCCTCCTGCCCAGGGCTTTTCCTGCTGTGGGCTTGAGGAAGATACATATGAGAGTTAGAGAATATAGACCACATTGCAAAATTTTCCTGTTTGTAGTGCCTAGCTGAAAAAAAATATTAAAAAATACCCCTAACTTTTAAGAGTAATCAAAAGGTTAAAGACTTAAATGTATTTCTGTATAATATTGTCCATTATCAATTTGCACATCAATTTCAATGCATTGTTCAATTCTCTAATTCAGTTTGGAATGTCTTCTCCTTTTAAAATATTTTTTTCATGCATTTGCTCCTTCAGTTGGCCAAACCTCTGTGTCTAGTGCTTCTTGAAATAAATACCCAGAACCACAAGAACACAAAAAACAAATATAATTACTCCTATAATTGCTGCCATGCTGGAGCTAAATTTAAAAATACTATGTCTTGGAGGGGGTCTACTATCAACACTGCCACCGTAGCCTTCATAGAGACAGTCAGGAGGAGCCCAGCCATAATCACAATGACAATGTTTCTGAGTATTGCATATTTCTCAGTCATGGCACTTTGTGATATTACAATCATACTGCAAGAAGGACATGCTTATGCAGTTCCCATCAATGTACATCAGGTCACTACCACAAGAAGTCCCATCTCTCACTGCTCCAATATCGGGTATCTCTATTCCAGCGTGGTAGTCTGTACTCCAGCATTGCCTATTGCCAGGGGCAGTATGAAGTATGGTGGTGTGTTCCTGCAAAGAAGGTAACTGATCAACATTTTCACAATGGATTCAGCCAGGCCAGACAAGATATGCTGAGTATCACATTTCTTATAAGTGTCATGTCTAAGCCCACAGTTGCCAAAGCGATCACCTTGAGCATTCATTTCACTGAAGCAATCCTTGGATGCACCGGTTTCTTTGTTGCCAAATATCATTTTGCATTGTCCATTGTCAGTTGTGCAATTTCCATTATAGCAATATGCACCATCACTGCACGGGGCAGCATCTTGTACGTAAACATCTTCAGGACACAAATCTGAAGTCCCATTGCAGTAATCAGGAAGGTCACAGGCATAAACTTTCTCTTTGCAAACAGACTGAGCTGGAAGAAATTGACAATTAACACAGCACTGTCCAAAAGCACAAGTGGCATCTGGACTCAACATGCACTTAGACTGGCAACATGGATCCTATTTGCATTGCTCTGGTGAGCCACAGCCACATTCCTCTTTATCTTCTACTATTTTGTTTCCACAGGATGCAAATTTATACATTAGATCAGGGACTGGTGGAACTAACAAACATTGAAAGTTCCTTACTGAGAAGTAATCCTTGTAACTATAATTGCCAAACTTATCAGTGCTTGCTTGGTATGCAACCATAACGCAAGCATGTCAATCACAAGTGCAGTATGTTTCATCATATTGCAGAGTTCCGCCCTGTTGTGCCTAGTAGACAAATATAATGAAGAAGGGTTTTAAAAACTTTAGAAACTTAAATGTATCTCTGCATAATACTGTCCATTATTTCCTGTGCATCTATTTGACACATTCAGTGTATTGTTCAATTCTCTGATTCAGTTGGGACAGGATTTTCTTCCTTTTTTATATCTTCTTCATATGTTATTTCTGTTTTTTTTACAAACCGCTCTCTCAGACGCTTCCTGAAACAAATACCCAGCCCCAAAACAGCAAAAATAGTAGAAACAAGAAATACAATTGCTGCTATAATTCCTATGATGATGCCAATATGCTGCGAAGCCTTCCCTGGTGGTGGAGGTCCACTGTCAATGCTGCCACCATAGCCTTCATTGAGACAATCTGGAGGACCCCAGCCATAATCACAATGACAATGTTTGTAAGTGTTGCATATTCCTCGATTATGACACTTTGCGACATTGCAATCATATTTCAAGAGAGACACTTTCTTGCACGCCCCATTAATACACATCATTTCTGTGCCACAAGGAGTCCCATCTCTCACTGCTCCAATATCAGGTATCTCCATTCCAGCATGGTAATCTGTACTCCAGCATTTCCTATTGCCTAGGGGTGTGTTAATTATGGTGCTGTGTTCCTCCAAAGAAGGTACTGTATCAACATTTTCACACTGGATTCGGCCGCACAAGATGTTCTGAGTATCACATTTCTTATAAGTGTCGTGTCTAAGCCCACAGTTGCCAAAGCGATCACCTCGAGCGTTCATTTCACTGAAACAATCTTTTGATGCACCGGTTGCTTTGTTGCCAAAGATCATTCTGCACTGCCTAGTGTGAGTTGTGCAATTCCCATGATAGCAATATGCCCCATCACTACACGGGGCACCATCTTGTACATAAACATCTTCAGGACACCATTCTGAAGTCCCGTTGCAATACTCGGGGAGATCACAGCTGCTGACCTGTTCTCTGCAAACCTTATGAACTGCAAGATACTGGCACTCAACACAGCACTCTCCAAAAGCACAAGCGGCTTCTGGACTCAACATGCAATTAGACTGGCAACATGGATCCAACTTGCATTGCTCTGTTGAGCCACAATCACATTCCTCTTTATCTTCCACTACCTTGTTTCCACAGTATGCAAATTTATACATTAGACCAGGGTCTAGTGGAACTAACAAACACTGTCTGTTCCTTACTGAGAAGTAATCCTTGTAACTGCAATTGCTAAACTTATCTGTGCTTACTCCATATGCAGCCATAACGCAAGCATGTCGATCACACGTGCAGTATTTTTCATCATGTTTCATTCCAAGATTATGTCCTAATTCATGAGCAAATATAACAGTAAAATCAAACAAACTGTAAGTCATATATGTCTCAACACCAGTTGCCCATTGGGCAAGACAAATTGTTCTTACGTACGCTAATCCAAGTGTATTTCCAAAACTTTTATATACAAATAAGTGAGCAGCATCAAGATCTATATGTTTGCTTAGTGACTCTCTTACAAATATGGCAAAATTGAGCAGTGTTTGTTCTATTGTGTCTTCGATTTTCATGAGGTTCTTTTCTGACCAAATCTCCAGGCCAGCTATAGACAACTCAACAGCAAGTGGCTCATATATTGAGTTTGCAGCATGGATAATATCTAGAACTTGCAAAACAATACGACTTTCATTTCTGTCAAACCTGACATATCGTTCATGTTCTATCACAATGGCAAGCTCCACGTATCTGGTGTGTGTCCACCAGGCTCCTCTCGCATCAATTTGAACTGTTACATTATTTGTGCTTTGGATCATGGCCTCTTGGCGTCTTTGCTCTTCCTCTGTTAGCCCACACCTCATTCGTACAGCACCCACCATTTCCTCCAATCTATACAACACATGTTGAGAAGTAGCAGATGCCTGAACAGGTTCGATTTCATAGGTGCGGTTTTCTAAGTGCAACAGACCCCTGAGTCCCCCTGAGCAAGTGCTGAGGGTGACTCGAGAGGCAGGATGGCCTTTTACCGAGCCGCGGTAGAAGCAGTCATCTCTGATGAAAGGATAGTCCAGCTGAAGGGCCCCCTCCCTACTGTAAGTGAAGACAGGGAAATGTTTAGGCACAAAGCTCTTCTTTTTCCTGAGCTTCACGATGTGGCCCTTCCCCTCAATTTGCAGCAAGTAAGTGATAGTGTGGGGGTTTTGTCCATATCGGGGGGTTAATTTCCTTGGGACAATCATCTCATAGGAGGCATACCTATAGCCCTGTGGAGGGTTCTGACCTGCAGTCTCACTCAACACATTCCATGAGATCAGCACCAGCAGCCAGGGAAGACTGCTTGTCATCTTCCCTGACAGGTGAAAGAATGCACTAAGGCACCCCATGGGATGGTCTGTTGTGGGCCCAAGGCAAAATGGGAAGGAGACTCCTATAGAGAGAGAAGGATTCTGATGATAGCAACCGTCTGTAGATTTACCTTTGGAATGTGGGCGGGCCTTGGTGATTAGGGACAGAATAGAATGCAGAGACTGGGCGAGTGGGAAGCGGGTCAGAGTGCCTGACAGGGGACTTAACAGGAAGAACAGAAAGGAGTGCTGATAGGCTGAGGGCCATAGTGTCAGGTAATCGTGGGAACTGAGTGCAGGGCAATGGAATAATACCTAGTCGCATAGCTGTCAACTTTTCCCTTTTCTTGTGAGGAATCCTATTTGGAATAAGGGAATTTCCCTTAGAAAAAGGGAAACGTTGACAGCTATGCGCTAGTAGGAGTTCCTATGGCCTTGTCATGAACAAATTTGGTATAGATATAGTATTTCTTGTGCCACTGAAGGGCTGGAAGCAGGATATGTGAACAGCAAGTCGCCTGCTCTACAGAGATTTGGCCAGCAATATGCAGCAATAGCAGGTAAGGCGAAGGGGGAGTTTTTAATTATTATTATTTTATTAAATTTGTATAACGCCCTAAATCCATAGATCTCATAAATTTACAATATTAGATGCAGGTTGGAGTAAAGGTAAAGGTAAAGTTACCCCTGCCCGTACGGGCCAGTCATGTCCAACTCTAGGGTTGTGCACCCATCTCACTTAAGAGGCCGGGGGCCAGTGCTGTCCGGAGACACTTCCGGGTCACATGGCCAGCGTGACGAAGCTGCTCTGGCAAGCCAGCACCAGCGCAGCACACGGAAACGCCGTTTACCTTCCCGCTAGAAAGCGGTACCTATAATATGAATTTGTAGTAAATCAGCAAAGTGTCTTGGTAGAACAAATTGTTTTATAGGCTTTAACAGACTAACTTTTTCTAATACTTTTTCTGGCAGAAAAACATGTTATCTCTGAAATGAGGGTGTGTGGTTTTTTTACAGAGGTACGTCCTGGTTTTCTACACTTGCCTTTTATTTGTAAGGAACCTCTGTAGAAACAAAGAAAGGTGGTTTTCTCCATTTACAGTGGAGAGATGGATAGCTGAGGACCAGGCTCAAAACAGTGCCAGCGTGGACTGAGCAAGTGCAGACCTCAGACTATAAGCAAAAAGCCAGATGCCACTGTGTAAGATTAGCTGTCTCGGTGACTAGCAGCCTCATTCCCTGGGCTTTAGTTTCCTATTGTTTCAAATAAGTGTGCCTACTTCACCTATGAAATTTTGGAGAGTAAAAGAGCAGCTCAGCCCCACATTCCAATTTCTAGTCTGGAAAGAGGAAGGTCTAACAAGGGCATAATACTGCTTCCACCTTCCCCTTTTTCCTCTGCTTCACCTTCAACTGTACTGAAAAGGGAAGAGCTGGGATGCTGTGGAATAGAGCATTGAAGCTCCTTCCTCCCTCAGCTGCAGTATCTGTGGCCAATATTTGCAACTCCGTTTGTGTGTGTGTGTGTGTGTGTGTGAGAGAGAGAGAGAGAGAGAGAGAGAGTGAGAGAGAGATGAGATCCAGTCTCCTCTATGTGCAACACTGAAATTGGTCCCTATATAATAAGATCAGTCTGCTATCAGCAGAACTTTGGAACTTAAGGATTAAAGCATCCCTCTTTTGTCCATAGCAACGTTCAGTAATCTCCCTTTAGGGTTTATTCAGAAGAAATTATTCATAACATTAGGACTTCTCAACCATTTTACACCTATTTTGATAAAAAATGTTAGCATTTGTACTTTCAGTGTTTTTAATCACTGCCTTTTGTCTTTTAAAACAAAGAAATAAACGCTTACTTGTATATTTTGAGCGACTGGTTGTGAGCCAGAGCCAGGCTCTCTTGGATGAAACCAATTTTCTGCATCCATTTTAATCAAGGTTTAGGTCTGTTTGACCATGGAAACTGCTTTTGTTATGCTGTATGATGACCTCAGTCAGGAGAGGGATGGGAGAATGTGTTAATTCCCTGTTAATCCTATTGATCTCTCAGCGGCTTTCAATACCATTCACCATGGTATCCTTCTGGAGCGGTTGTGTGAGGGTGGGCAGCACTGCTTTGCGGTGGTTCTGGTCCTACTTGGATAGTCATTTCCACAGGATGATGCTTGGGGAGTGCTTTTCAGCTTCACAAGGTCTTCAATGCAGGGCTCCTTAGGGATCAAGCATGGCCCCCATGCTGTTAAACATGTTAATCTACAGGATGTTAATCTACAGGAAACTGCTGGGTGGAGTCATCCAGAGTCTTGCAGTACGTTGACAGCAATAGGTTGATGGCACATCTGGATTTCTTAACATCTACAAGTGTAGCAGTGGATGTGCCTGACTGATGTCTTGACTCAGTAATAGACTGGATGGGAGCCAATAAACTGAAGCTCAGTTCAGATTAAACTGAAGTGAATGGTTCCCTAGACTGGATGGATGGGAAATGGCCTGCTCTTGATGAGATTGCACTCCCTCTGAAGGAGTAGTTACATAGCTTGGGGATACTTCTGGAAACGTTGCTTTGCTGTCACTTGAGGCTCAAGTGGCCTTGGTAGCATGAAGTGCCTTCCATCTGCTTGGGCTGGGGGCCAGCCATACTCTGATGACCTCTGGGTTAGATTACTCAATGTGTTATACAAGGGGCTGTCTTTGAAGGCAATTCAGAAGTTGGTACAGAATTCAGTAGCCAGGTTGCTCACGGAGGCAAGACAGTCTGAGCACATAACACCAATCCTGGCCCAACCACACTTGTTACCAATCAGTTTCTGACCTACAAAGCCTATTGTGGCTCAGTACCCAAATACCTGAAGAAACACCTCTCCCCATATAAACCAGCATAGACCCTACAATAATAATCTGAGGCCTTTCTTCTTGTGCCTCCTCCTCAGGAGTTCTGGGGGGTGGCAACACAAGAAGGGGGCTTTTCAGTGGTGGCTCCCTACTTATGGAATGCTCCCCCTGAGGAGGCGCACCTGGCATCATGAAGAAATAGCTTTAGGCACTAAGCAAAAACTCCCCCCTCTTTTGCTAGACCTTTGTTTTTAGTTATCTGTGGTCTCCCGTGGTTGGAATGTTTTAATCCCGCCTTTTAAAAATGGGATTTTATTTTACATTTATCTTTGGTTTTTATTTTATTTTCTGCTGGTTTCAATGTACAGTATGTGTTTGTTTTTATATTATAAATCACTTTGGATTACCTTCTTTAAAGTATGAAGAATAAATTAGATAAACAAATCAACATTTTGTCATTTTAACAATTTGTTTCCACGGTTCTCTGCATTCTTCAGTTGCTTTGATATGAAGACATGGAATCACTAAGCTTACGTAACGTTGTGATGCTCAGCTGTTAAAGTGTTTTGTTGCCTTTTTATCTCTGCATAATACTGTCCATTATTTCCTGCACATCTAGTTGACACATTCAGTGTATTGTTCAATTCTCTGATTCAGTTGGGACAGGATTTTCTTCCTCTTTTACACCTTCTTCATATGTTTTTTCTGGTTTTTATACAAACCGCTCTCTCAGACGCTTCCTGAAACAAATACCCAGCCCCTAAACAGCAAAAATAGTAGAAACAAGAAATACAATTGCTGCTATAATTCCTGTCATGTTGACGCTACGTTTTGAAGTGTTCCTTGGTGGAGGAGGTCCACTGTCAATGCTGCCACCATTACCTTGGTTTAGACAGTCTGGAGGGGCCCAGCCATAATCACAATGACAATGTTTGTAAGTGTTGCATATTCCTCGATTATGACACTTTGTGACATTGCAATCATATTTCAAGAGGGACACATTCTTGCACTCCCCATTAATACACATCATTTCTGTGCCACAAGGAGTCCCATCTCTCACTGCTCCAATATCGGGTATCTCCATTCCAGCGTGGTAATCTGTACTCCAGCAATGCCTATTGCCAAGGGGCGTATTAATTATGGTGCTGTGTTCCTCCAAAGAAGGTAGTTTATAAACATTTTCACACTGGATTCGGCCGCACAAAATGTTCTGAGTATCACATTTCTTATAAGTGTCGTGTCTAAGCCCACAGTTCCCAAAGCGATCACCTCGAGCATTCATTTCACTGAAACAATCCTTTGATGCACCGGTTGCTTTCTTGCCAAAGATCATTCTGCACTGCCCATTGTGAGTTGTGCAATTCCCATGATAGCAATATGCCCCATCACTACACGGGGCACCATCTTGTACATAAACATCTTCAGGACACCATTCTGAAGTCCCGTTGCAATACTCGGGGAGATCACAGCTGCTGACCTGTTCTCTGCAAACCTTATGAACAGGAAGATACTGACACTCAACACAGCACTCTCCAAAAGCACAAGCGGCTTCTGGACTCAACATGCAATTAGCCTGGCAACATGGATCCAACTTGCATTGCTCTGTTGAGCCACAATCACATTCCTCTTTATCTTCCACTACCTTGTTTCCACAGTATGCAAATTTATACATTAGATCAGGGTGTAGTGGAACAAACAAACATCGTCTGTTCCTTACTGAGAAGTAATCCTTGTAACTGCAATTGCTAAACTTATCTGAGCCTACTCCATATTCAGTCATAACGCAAGCATGTCTATCACAAGTGCAGTATTTTTCATCATGTTTCATTCCAAGATTATGTCCTACTGCATGGGCAAATATAACAGTAAAATCAAACAAACTGGGAGTCACATATGACTCAACGCCACTTGCCCAGTGGGCATTACAAACTGATCTTAAGTACGCTAACCCAAGTGTAGCTCCAAAACTTTTATATACAAATAAGTGAGCAGCATCAAGATGTGTATGCTTACTTAGTGACTTTTTTACAAACGTGACAAAATTGAGCAGTGTTTTTTCCATTGTGTCTTCGATTTTCATGAGGTTCTTTTCTGACCAAATCTCCAGGCCACCTATAGACAACTCAACAGCAAGTGGCTCATATATTGAGTTTGCAGCATGGATAATATCTAGAACTTGCAAAACAATACGACTTTCATTTCTGTCAAACCTGACATATCGTTCATGTTCTATCACAATGGCAAGCTCCACGTATCTGGTGTGTGTCCACCAGGCTCCTCTCGCATCAATTTGAACTGTTACATTATTTGTGCTTTGGATCATGGCCTCTTGGCGTCTTTGCTCTTCCTCTGTTAGCCCGCACCTCATTCGTGCAGCACCCACCATTTCCTCCAATCTATACAACACATGTTGAGAAGTAGCAGATGCCTGAACAGGTTCGATTTCATAGGTGCGGTTTTCTAAGTGCAACAGACCCCTGAGTCCCCCTGAGCAAGTGCTGAGGGTGACTCGAGAGGCAGGATGGCCTTTTACCGAGCCGCGGTAGAAGCAGTCATCTCTGATGAAAGGATAGTCCATCTGAAGGTCCCCCTCCCTACTGTAAGTGAAGACAGGGAAATGTTTAGGCACAAAGCTCTTCTTTTTCCTGAGCTTCACGATGTGGCCCTTCCCCTCAATTTGCAGCAAGTAAGTGATAGTGTGGGGGTTTTGTCCATATCGGGGGGTTAATTTCCTTGGGACAATCATCTCATAGGAGGCATACCTATAGCCCTGTGGAGGGTTCTGACCTGCAGTCTCACTCAACACATTCCATGAGATCAGCACCAGCAGCCAGGGAAGACTGCTTGTCATCTTCCCTGACAGGTGAAAGAATGCACTAAGGCACCCCATGGGATGGCCTGTTGTGGGCCCAAAGCAAAATGGGAAGGAGACTCCTATAGAGAGAGAAGGATTCTGATGATAGCAACCGTCTGTAGATTTACCTTTGGAATGTGGGCGGGCCTTGGTGATTAGGGACGGAATAGAATGCAGAGACTGGGCGAGTGGGAAGCGGGTCAGAGTGCCTGACAGGGGACTTAACAGGAAGAACAGAAAGGAGTGCTGATAGGCTGAGGGCCATAGTGTCAGGTAATCGTGGGAACTGAGTGCAGGGCAATGGAAGAAGACCTAGTCGCATAGCTGTCAACTTTTCCCTTTTCTTGTGAGGAATCCTATTTGGAATAAGGGAATTTCCCTTAGAAAAAGGGAAACGTTGACAGCTATGCGCTAGTAGGAGTTCCTATGGCCTTGTCATGAACAAATTTGGTATAGATATAGTATTTCTTGTGCCACTGAAGGGCTGGAAGCAGGATATGTGAACAGCAAGTTGCCTGCTCTAAAGAGATTTGGCCAGCAATATGCAGCAATAGCAGGTAAGGCGAAGGGGGAGTTTTTAATTATTATTATTTTATTAAATTTGTA
This sequence comes from Podarcis tiliguerta, assembly GCF_965153285.1. Classification (NCBI taxonomy): domain Eukaryota; kingdom Metazoa; phylum Chordata; class Lepidosauria; order Squamata; family Lacertidae; genus Podarcis; species Podarcis tiliguerta. Next base: position 89,399,431 of record NC_139534.1, read on the forward strand.
TAACGCCCTAAATCCATAGATCTCATAAATTTACAATATTAGATGCAGGTTGGAGTAAAGGTAAAGGTAAAGGTAAAGGTACCCCTGCCCGTACGGGCCAGTCATGTCCGACTCTAGGGTTGTGCACCCATCTCACTTAAGAGGCCGGGGGCCAGCGCTGTCCGGAGACACTTCCGGGTCACATGGCCAGCGTAACGAAGCTGCTCTGGCGAGCCAGCATCATCGCAGCACACGGAAACGCCGTTTACCTTCCCGCTAGAAAGTGGTACCTATAATATGAATTTGTAGTAAATCAGCAGCGTGTCTTGGTAGAACAAATTGTTTTATAGGCTTTAACAGACTAACTTTTTCTAATACTTTTTCTGGCAGAAAAACATGTTATCTCTGAAATGAGGGTGTGTGGTTTTTTTACAGAGGTACGTCCTGGTTTTCTACACTTGCCTTTTATTTGTAAGGAACCTCTGTAGAAACAAAGAAAGGTGGTTTTCTCCATTTACAGTGGAGAGATGGATAGCTGAGGACCAGGCTCAAAACAGTGCCAGCGTGGACTCTGAGCAAGTGCAGACCTCAGACTATAAGCAAAAAGCCAGATGCCACTGTGTAAGATTAGCTGTCTCGGTGACTAGCAGCCTCATTCCCTGGGCTTTAGTTTCCTATTGTTTCAAATAAGTGTGCCTACTTCACCTATGAAATTTTGGAGAGTAAAAGAGCAGCTCAGCCCCACATTCCAATTTCTAGTCTGGAAAGAGGAAGGTCTAACAAGGGCATAATACTGCTTCCACCTTCCCCTTTTTCCTCTGCAGGCTGCTTCACCTTCAACTGTACTGAAAAGGGAAGAGCTGGGATGCTGTGGAATAGAGCATTGAAGCTCCTTCCTCCCTCAGCTGCAGTATCTGTGGCCAATATTTGCAACTCTGTGTGTGTGTGTGTGTGTGTGTGTGTGTGAGAGAGAGTGAGAGAGAGAGAGAGAGAGAGAGAGAGAGATGAGATCCAGTCTCCTCTATGTGCAACACTGAAATTGGTCCCTATATAATAAAATCAGTCTGCTATCAGCAGAACTTTGGAACTTAAGGATTAAAGCATCCCTCTTTTGTCCATAGCAACATTCAGTAATCTCCCTTTAGGGTTTATTCAGAAGAAATTATTCATAACATTAGGACTTCTCAACCATTTTACACCTATTTTCATAAAAAATGTTAGCATTTGTACTTTCAGTGTTTTTAATCACTGCCTTTTGTCTTTTAAAACAAAGAAATAAACGCTTACTTGTATATTTTGAGCGACTGGTTGTGAGCCAGAGCGAGGATCTCTTGGATGAAACCAATTTTCTGAATCCATTTTAATCAAGGTTTAGGTCTGTTTGGCCATGGAAACTGCTTTTGTTATGCTGTATGATGACCTCAGTCAGGAGAGGGATGGGAGAATGTGTTAATTCCCTGTTAATCCTATTGATCTCTCAGCGGCTTTCAATACCATTCACCATGGTATCCTTCTGGAGCGGTTGTGTGAGGGTGGGCAGCACTGCTTTGCGGTGGTTCTGGTCCTACTTGGATAGTCATTTCCACAGGATGATGCTTGGGGAGTGCTTTTCAGCTTCACAAAGTCTTCAATGCAGGGCTCCTTAGGGATCAAGCATGGCCCCCATGCTGTTAAACATGTTAATCTACAGGAAACCGCTGGGTGGAGTCATCCAGAGTCTTGCAGTACGTTGACAGCAATATGTTAATGGCACATCTGGATTTCTTCACATCTACAAGTGTAGCAGTGGATGTGCCTGACTGATGTCTTGACTCAGTAATAGACTGGATGGGAGCCAATAAACTGAAGCTCAGTTCAGATTAAACTGAAGTGAATGGTTCCCTAGACTGGATGGATGGGAAATGGCCTGCTCTTGATGAGATTGCACTCCCTCTGAAGGAGTAGTTACATAGCTTGGGGATACTTCTGGAAACTTCGCTTTGCTGTCACTTGAGGCTCAAGTGGCCTTGGTAGCATGAAGTGCCTTCCATCTGCTTGGGCTGGGGGCCAGCCATACTCTGATGACCTCTGGGTTAGATTACTCAATGTGTTATACATGGGGCTGTCTTTGAAGGCAATTCAGAAGTTGGTACAGAATTCAGTAGCCAGGTTGCTCACGGAGGCAAGACAGTCTGAGCACATAACACCAATCCTGGCCCAACCACACTGGTTACCAATCAGTTTCTGACCTACAAAGCCTATTGTGGCTCAGTACCCAAATACCTGAAGAAACACCTCTCCCCGTATAAACCAGCATAGACCCTACAATAATAATCTGAGGCCTTTCTTCTTGTGCCTCCTCCTCAGGAGTTCTGGGGGGTGGCAACACAAGAAGGGGGCTTTTCAGTGGTGGCTCCCTACTTATGGAATGCTCCCCCTGAGGAGGCTCACCTGGCATCATGAAGAAATAGCTTTAGGCACTAAGCAAAAACTCCCCCCTCTTTTGCTAGACCTTTGTTTTTAGTTATCTGTGGTCTCCCGTGGTTGGAATGTTTTAATCCCACCTTTTAAAAATGGGATTTTATTTTACATTTATCTTTGGTTTTTATTTTATTTTCTGCTGGTTTCAATGTACAGTATGTGTTTGTTTTTATATTATAAATCACTTTGGATTACCTTCTTTAAAGTATGAAGAATAAATTAGATAAACAAATCAACATTTTGTCATTTTAACATTTTGTTTCCACGGTTCTCTGCATTCTTCAGTTGCTTTGATATGAAGACATGGAATCACTAAGATAACGTAACATTGTGATGCTCAGCTGTTAAAGTGTTTTGTTGCCTTTTTATCTCTGCATAATACTGTCCATTATTTCCTGCACATCTAGTTGACACATTCAGTGTATTGTTCAATTCTCTGATTCAGTTGGGACAGGATTTTCTTCCTCTTTTACACCTTCTTCATATGTTTTTTCTGGTTTTTATACAAACCGCTCTCTCAGACGCTTCCTGAAATAAATACCCAGCCCCAAAACAGCACAAATAGTAGAAACAAGAAATACAATTGCTGCTATAATTCCTGTCATGTTGACGCTATGTTTTGAAGTGTTCCCTGGTGGAGGAGGTCCACTGTCAATGCTGCCACCATTACCTTGGTTTAGACAGTCTGGAGGGGCCCAGCCATAATCACAATGACAATGTTTGTAAGTGTTGCATATTCCTCGATTATGACACTTTGTGACATTGCAATCATATTTCAAGAGGGACACATTCTTGCACTCCCCATTAATACACATCATTTCTGTGCCACAAGGAGTCCCATCTCTCACTGCTCCAATATCGGGTATCTCCATTCCAGCGTGGTAATCTGTACTCCAGCAATGCCTATTGCCAAGAGGCGTATTAATTATGGTGCTGTGTTCTTCCAAAGAAGGTAGTTTATAAACATTTTCACACTGGATTCGGCCGCACAAGGTGTTCTGAGTATCACATTTCTTATAAGTGTCGTGTCTAAGCCCACAGTTGCCAAAGCGATCACCTCGAGCATTCATTTCACTGAAACAATCCTTCGATGCACTGGTTGCTTTGTTGCCAAAGATCATTCTGCACTGCCCACTGTGAGTTGTGCAATTCCCATGATAGCAATATGCCCCATCACTACACGGGGCACCATCTTGTACATAAACATCTTCAGGACACCATTCTGAAGTCCCGTTGCAATACTCGGGGAGATCACAGCTGCTGACCTGTTCTCTGCAAACCTTATGAACAGGAAGATACTGACACTCAACACAGCACTCTCCAAAAGCACAAGCGGCTTCTGGACTCAACATGCAATTAGCCTGGCAACATGGATCCAACTTGCATTGCTCTGTTGAGCCACAATCACATTCCTCTTTATCTTCCACTACCTTGTTTCCACAGTATGCAAATTTATACATTAGATCAGGGTCTAGTGGAACAAACAAACACCGTCTGTTCCTTATTGAGAAGTAATCCTTGTAACTGCAATTGCTAAACTTATCTGAGCCTACTCCATATTCAGTCATAACGCAAGCATGTCTATCACAAGTGCAGTATTTTTCATCATGTTTCATTCCAAGATTATGTCCTACTGCATGGGCAAATATAACAGTAAAATCAAACAAACTGGGAGTCACATATGACTCAACGCCACTTGCCCAGTGGGCATTACAAACTGATCTTAAGTACGCTAACCCAAGTGTAGGTCCAAAACTTTTATATACAAATAAGTGAGCAGCATCAAGATGTGTATGCTTACTTAGTGACTTTTTTACAAACGTGACAAAATTGAGCAGTGTTTTTTCCATTGTGTCTTCGATTTTCATGAGGTTCTTTTCTGACCAAATCTCCAGGCCACCTATAGACAACTCAACAGCAAGTGGCTCATATATTGAGTTTGCAGCATGGATAATATCTAGAACTTGCAAAACAATACGACTTTCATTTCTGTCAAACCTGACATATCGTTCATGTTCTATCACAATGGCAAGCTCCACGTATCTGGTGTGTGTCCACCAGGCTCCTCTCGCATCAATTTGAACTGTTACATTATTTGTGCTTTGGATCATGGCCTCTTGGCGTCTTTGCTCTTCCTCTGTTAGCCCGCACCTCATTCGTACAGCACCCACCATTTCCTCCAATCTATACAGCACATGTTGAGAAGTAGCAGATGCCTGAACAGGTTCGATTTCATAGGTGCGGTTTTCTAAGTGCAACAGACCCCTGAGTCCCCCTGAGCAAGTGCTGAGGGTGACTCGAGAGGCAGGATGGCCTTTTACCGAGCCGCGGTAGAAGCAGTCATCTCTGATGAAAGGATAGTCCATCTGAAGGTCCCCCTCCCTACTGTAAGTGAAGACAGGGAAATGTTTAGGCACAAAGCTCTTCTTTTTCCTGAGCTTCACGATGTGGCCCTTCCCCTCAATTTGCAGCAAGTAAGTGATAGTGTGGGGGTTTTGTCCATATCGGGGGGTTAATTTCCTTGGGACAATCATCTCATAGGAGGCATACCTATAGCCCTGTGGAGGGTTCTGACCTGCAGTCTCACTCAACACATTCCATGAGATCAGCACCAGCAGCCAGGGAAGACTGCTTGTCATCTTCCCTGACAGGTGAAAGAATGCACTAAGGCACCCCATGGGATGGCCTGTTGTGGGCCCAAAGCAAAATGGGAAGGAGACTCCTATAGAGAGAGAAGGATTCTGATGATAGCAACCGTCTGTAGATTTACCTTTGGAATGTGGGCGGGCCTTAGGGACGGAATAGAATGCAGAGACTGGGCGAGTGGGAAGCGGGTCAGAGTGCCTGACAGGGGACTTAACAGGAAGAACAGAAAGGAGTGCTGATAGGCTGAGGGCCATAGTGTCAGGTAATCGTGGGAACTGAGTGCAGGGCAATGGAAGAAGACCTAGTCGCATAGCTGTCAACTTTTCCCTTTTCTTGTGAGGAATCCTATTTGGAATAAGGGAATTTCCCTTAGAAAAAGGGAAACGTTGACAGCTATGCGCTAGTAGGAGTTCCTATGGCCTTGTCATGAACAAATTTGGTATAGATATAGTATTTCTTGTGCCACTGAAGGGCTGGAAGCAGGATATGTGAACAGCAAGTTGCCTGCTCTAAAGAGATTTGGCCAGCAATATGCAGCAATAGCAGGTAAGGCGAAGGGGGAGTTTTTAATTATTATTATTTTATTAAATTTGTATAACGCCCTAAATCCATAGATCTCATAAATTTACAATATTAGATGCAGGTTGGAGTAAAGGTAAAGGTAAAGGTAAAGGTAAAGGTAAAGGTACCCCTGCCAGTATGGGCCAGTCGTGTCCGACTCTAGAGTTGTGCACCCATCTCACTTAAGAGGCCGGGGGCCAGCGCTGTCCATAGACACTTCCGGGTCACATGGCCAGCGTGACGAAGCTGCTCTGGCGAGCCAGCACCAGCGCAGCACACGGAAACGCCATTTACCTTCCCGCTATAAAGCGGTACCTATTTATCTACTTGCACTTAAGGGTGCTTTCAAACTGCTAGGTGGGCAGGAGCTGGGACCGAAAGACGGGAGCTCACCCCGCCGCAGGGATTCGAACTGCCGACCATGCGATCGGCAAGTCCTAGGCACTGAGGTTTTACCCACAGCGCCACCCGCAGGTTGGAGTAGTTTGTATCAAATGCTATAAATTTTATATGAAGGTGTTTTTAAAACAAATTATAGGAAGTCTTTACTTGTCCATCTGGTCCACAGTCACACTGTAGCTGTTACATACATGATGAAAAGGCTCACATTTAAAATTCTCCAATGTGTCTACTCATTTTGAGGTGGCTCACTCCTTGCCCCACCAACACACATGCGGGGCATAGAGGGCAGCTGCCCCTCATCCCAAGGGCATCTTGGCGGTGACTCTTGGCTGTGAGTCCTGGAAGAACTGCTCTCTGCCTTGCAGCCTTTTCCCACCTGACCTAGGAGGGAGGGGCGCTGACTGACTTCAGCTACAAAAGCTGAGACTGCTGAACACACCCTTCAGCTGGGGTGTTGTTTGCCGGATTTGGTTGGGAGGGGTGGTGGTTGCTGCTGTTGCTGGTTTTCTGTATTTTTATTATAGATCTTGTGATTTATGTGGAAATTGTTCAGTTTGGTTGTATATTTTTTATGTTTTCTTTATTGCTTATGACTACTTTAGTTATGTTGTAGTTATGAGTCCAGCTACAAAAGCTGAGGCTGCTGAAGAGGCCAGAGACCATCTTGGCTGTCTCTTAGTGCAGACCCAGGTCATCGAGCTTGAGCTTCCTCATGAACTACCATTGGCAGAATTGTTTGCATACCAGTGCAAGTATATAAATAGGTACCGCCTTACTGAAATCAAGATGGACTATATCCACAGCATTTCCCTCATTCACCAAGTTTGTAATTCCATCAAAAAAAAGAAATCAGATTGGTCTGGCATGACTTATTTTTGAAGCTTTTAAGGCACTTTCAACACCAAAAATCTGACATGGCTTTTAAAAATTCCATTGCATTTAAAACATGATAATGGATTTCCAGAATATTTTTTTCTTTTATTTTCATGACAAAATCAATTTTATTTGTGACAAATAGTTTTCTTTTGATTTACTGAGTGTTACAGGTCACACTCTAAATATATATTAAGCAGAATACATTTTTATAAAGAAATTAAAATACTCTCTTATCATAAAATCATAGAATTGTAGAGTTTGAAGGGATCATGAAGGTCTTCTACTCCAGCCCCCTGCAATCCAAGAATCTTTTGCCCAACATGGGCTCGAATCCACAACCCTGAGATTAAGAGTCTCTGCCCTACTGGCTTAATCTAGTTCTTTTTAAAAGTAATTTTGGTTTTATAAAAGATGACGACAACTGCAAATGTTTGTTTGTTTGTTTGTTTGTTTATTTAATAAAATTTATATACCACTTGATTGTGGGGGGGGGGACCTCAAAGCAGTTTTGAAAAGTAATATGTAATTGAAATATGTCACAAAGAGTTACAACATTATACAGCACACACATACAAACTGATTTAAATACATCTTTGGGATAATATGAATTTGTAGTAAATCAGCAGAGTGTCTTGGTAGAACAAATTGATTTATAGGCTTTAACAGACTAACTTTTTCTAATACTTTTTCTGGCAGAAAAGCATGTTATCTCTGAAATGAGGGTGTGTGGTTTTTTTACAGAGGTACGTCCTGGTTTTCTACACTTGCCTTTTATTTGTAAGGAACCTCTGTAGAAACAAAGAAAGGTGGTTTTCTCCATTTACAGTGGAGAGATGGATAGCTGAGGACCAGGCTTAAAACAGTGCCAGCGTGGACTCTGAGCAAGTGCAGACCTCAGACTATAAGCAAAAAGCCAGATGCCACTGTGTAAGATTAGCTGTCTTGGTGACTAGCAGCCTCATTCCCTGGGCTTTAGTTTCCTATTGTTTCAAATAAGTGTGCCTACTTCACCTATGAAATTTTGGAGAGTAAAAGAGCAGCTCAGCCCCACATTCCAATTTCTAGTCTGGAAAGAGGAAGGTCTAACAAGGGCATAATACTGCTTCCACCTTCCCCTTTTTCCTCTGCAGGCTGCTTCACCTTCAACTGTACTGAAAAGGGAAGAGCTGGGATGCTGTGGAATAGAGCATTGAAGCTCCTTCCTCCCTCAGCTGCAGTATCTGTGGCCAATATTTGCAACTCCGTTTGTGTGTGTGTGTGTGTGTGTGTGTGAGAGAGAGAGAGAGAGAGAGAGAGAGTGAGAGAGAGATGAGATCCAGTCTCCTCTATGTGCAACACTGAAATTGGTCCCTATATAATAAGATCAGTCTGCTATCAGCAGAACTTTGGAACTTAAGGATTAAAGCATCCCTCTTTTGTCCATAGCAACGTTCAGTAATCTCCCTTTTGGGTTTATTCAGAAGAAATTATTCATAACATTAGGACTTCTCAACCATTTTACACCTATTTTGATAAAAAATGTTAGCATTTGTACTTTCAGTGTTTTTAATCACTGCCTTTTGTCTTTTAAAACAAAGAAATAAACACTTACTTGTATATTTTGAGCGACTGGTTGTGAGCCAGAGCCAGGCTCTCTTGGATGAAACCAATTTTCTGCATCCATTTTAATCAAGGTTTAGGTCTGTTTGGCCATGGAAACTGCTTTTGTTATGCTGTATGATGACCTCAGTCAGGAGAGGGATGGGAGAATGTTTTAATTCCCTGTTAATCCTATTGATCTCTCAGCGGCTTTCAATACCATTCACCATGGTATCCTTCTGGAGCGGTTGTGTGAGGGTGGGCAGCACTGCTTTGCGGTGGTTCTGGTCTTACTTGGATAGTCATTTCCACAGGATGATGCTTGGGGAGTGCTTTTCAGCTTCACAAAGTCTTCAATGCAGGGCTCCTTAGGGATCAAGCATGGCCCCCATGCTGTTAAACATGTTAATCTACAGGGAACTGCTGGGTGGAGTCATCCAGAGTCTTGCAGTACGTTGACAGCAATATGTTGATGGCACATCTGGATTTCTTAACATCTACAAGTGTAGCAGTGGATGTGCCTGACTGATGTCTTGACTCAGTAATAGACTGGATGGGAGCCAATAAACTGAAGCTCAGTTCAGATTAAACTGAAGTGAATGGTTCCCTAGACTGGATGGATGGGAAATGGCCTCCTCTTGATGAGATTGCACTCCCTCTGAAGGAGTAGTTACATAGCTTGGGGATACTTCTGGAAACTTTGCTTTGCTGTCACTTGAGGCTCAAGTGGCCTTGGTAGCATGAAGTGCCTTCCATCTGCTTGGGCTGGTGGCCAACCATACTCTGATGACCTCTGGGTTAGATTACTCAATGTGTTATACAGGGGGCTGCCTTTGAAGGCAATTCAGAAGTTGGTACAGAATTCAGTAGCCAGGTTGCTCACGGAGGCAAGACAGTCTGAGCACATAACACCAATCCTGGCCCAACCACACTGGTTACCAATCAGTTTCTGAGCCCAATTCAAAGTGCTGGTTTTGACCTACAAAGCATATTGTGGCTCAGTACCCAAATACCTGAAGAAACACCTCTCCCCGTATAAACCAGCATAGACCCTACAATAATAATCTGAGGCCTTTCTTCTTGTGCCTCCTCCTCAGGAGTTCTGGGGGGTGGCAACACAAGAAGGGGGCTTTTCAGTGGTGGCTCCCTACTTATGGAATGCTCCCCCTGAGGAGGCTCACCTGGCATCATGAAGAAATAGCTTCAGGCACTAAGCAAAAACTCCCCCCTCTTTTGCTAGACCTTTGTTTTTAGTTATCTGTGGTCTCCCGTGGTTGGAATGTTTTAATCCCGCCTTTTAAAAATGGGATTTTATTTTACATTTATCTTTGGTTTTTATTTTATTTTCTGCTGGTTTCAATGTACAGTATGTGTTTGTTTTTATATTATAAATCACTTTGGATTACCTTCTTTAAAGTATGAAGAATAAATTAGATAAACAAATCAACATTTTGTCATTTTAACATTTTGTTTCCACGGTTCTCTGCATTCTTCAGTTGCTTTGATATGAAGACATGGAATCACTAAGATTACGTAACGTTGTGATGCTCAGCTGTTAAAGTGTTTTGTTGCCTTTTTACTGCTCTACAACAGGCATATTTTAGGATATCACCTCAGTTACTCAAATGACATCAGTGGTTATGTTGCTTTCTGTGAGAATGGGATTTTATTCAGAGCCTGGCTTTTGCTGAAAGTATTTAGCATTCCTCCACATTATTTTCCCCAGTAGGCTTAAGGGAGAAAATTCTGAGAGTTATCGAGACTGCAGACAACATCAACACATTGCAGAGTTCTGTCCTATTGTGCCTAGTAGACAAATGAAGAAGGGCTTTAAAAACTTTAGGAACTTAAATGTATCACTGCATAATATTGTCCATTATTTCCTGCACATCTATTTGACACATTCAGTGTATTGTTCAATTCTCTGATTCAGTTGGGGCAGGATTTTCTTCCTCTTTTACACCTTCTTCATATGTTTTTTCTGTTTTTTTTACAAACCGCTCTCTCAGACGCTTCCTGAAACAAATACCCAGCCCCAAAACAGCAAAAATAGTAGAAACAAGAAATACAATTGCTGCTATAATTCCTGTCATGTTGACGCTACGTTTTGAAGTGTTCCCTGGTGGAGGAGGTCCACTGTCAATGCTGCCACCATTACCTTGTTTTAGACAATCTGGAGGGGCCCAGCCATCATCACAATGACAATGTTTGTAGGTGTTGCATATTCCTCGATTATGACACTTTGTGACATTGCAATCATATTTCAAGAGAGACACTTTCTTGCACTCCCTATTAATACACATCATTTCTGTGCCACAAGGAGTCCCATCTCTCACTGCTCCAATATCGGGTATCTCCATTCCAGCGTGGTAATCTGTACTCCAGCAATGCCTATTGCCAAGAGGCGTATTAATTATGGTGCTGTGTTCCTCCAAAGAAGGTACTGTATCAACATTTTCACACTGGATTCGGCCGCACAAGATGTTCTGAGTATCACATTTCTTATAAGTGTCATGTCTAAGCCCACAGTTGCCAAAGCGATCACCTCGAGCGTTCATTTCACTGAAACAATCCTTTGATGCACCGGTTGCTTTGTTGCCAAAGATCATTCTGCACTGCCTAGTGTGAGTTGTGCAATTCCCATGATAGCAATATGCCCCATCACTACATGGGGCACCATCTTGTACATAAACATCTTCAGGACACCATTCTGAAGTCCCGTTGCAATACTCGGGGAGATCACAGCTGCTGACCTGTTCTCTGCAAACCTTATGAACTGGAAGATACTGACACTCAACACAGCACTCTCCAAAAGCACAAGCAGCACTTGGACTCAGCATGCAATTGGACTGGCAGCATGGATCCAACTTGCATTGATCAGGTGAACCACAATCACATTCCTCTTTATCTTCCACTATTTTGTTTCCACAGTATGCAAATTTATATATTTTAGTGGAGTCTGGTGGAGTTAGCAAACACTGCCTGTTTCTTCTGTTGAAATATTCTTTATAACTACAGTTGCTAAACTTATCAGAGGTTGTTTGATATTCAGCCATTATGCAAGAACTTCGATTACAAGTACAGTATCCTACATCATGTTGCATGCCAAGAATGTGTCCTAATTCATGGGAAAATGTGTGAGAAATAAGGAACAAACTGGGAGTCACATATGATTCAACACCAGATGCCCAATGGGGGTTACAAACTGTTCCTATGTATGCTAATCCAAGTGTACTTCCAAAACTCTTATATATAAATAAGTGAGCAGCATCAAGTTGTATACGTTTACTTAGTGAACTTTTTAAAAAGTGGGTGAAGGTATTATGAGTGTCATCTATGCTGTCAAAAATTTCTATGAGGTTTTTTTCTGTCCATATTTCCAAGCCAGCTATAGACAGCTCAAGAGACAGTGGCTCATACATTGAGTTTGCAGTATGGATGATATCCATAACTTGCCTAGCAACACGACTTTCATTTTTGTCAAACCTGACATATCGTTCATGTTCTATCACGATTGCAACCTCTAGGTACCTGGTGTGTGGCAACCAGGCTCCTCTAGCAGCACTTTCAGTCAATACTTTTCTTTTGTTTTGGAACATGGCCTCTTGGCTCCTTTGCTTTTCCTCTGTTAACCCACACCTCATGCGAACAGCACCTTCGATTCCCTCCAATCTGTACAGCACATGTTGAAAAGTACCAGGTGCCTGAACAGGTTCAATTTCAAAGGTGTAATTTTCTAAGTGAAGCAGACCTCTGAGGCCCCCCGAGCAAGTGCTGAGTGTGACCCTAGAGGAAGGCTTGTCTTGTACAAAGCCATGGTAGAAGCAGTCATCTTTGATGAAAGGATAGTCCACCTGGAGCTCTCCATCCTTACTGTATGTGATGACAGTAAAGTGTTTAGGGACAACACTCTTCTTTTTCCTGAGTGTCACCACATGATCCTTCCCCTCAATCTGCAGCAGGTATGTGACATCATGAGTTTCCTGTTCTCCATATCGGGGAGTCAGTTTCCTTGGGATGATCACTTCATAAGAAGCATATCTAAAACCCTGTGGTGGTTTCTGACCTGCATTCTCACATAACACGTTCCATGAGATCAGCACCAGTAGCCAGGCAAGATTGCTAGTCATTTTCCTTGATCAGTGAAATAATTCACTAGATCACTCCACTCTTGCTTGTCTTTCTCAATAGGGAAGCTCCTTGTGGGTGCAAGGCAAGATAGGAAGAAGGCTGCATGTTAGATAGAGGAGAAGGATTCTGTCTATAGCAACCGTCAGGAGATTTCCCTTTGGAATGTGGGCGGAGCTTGGTTATGAACAAGACGGAATGGGGAGAGAATGGAAAGGGTGGGGGAGAACCTAGAAGATGGTTAGCAAAAAGGGCAGTTACAGGAAGAACAGGATGTTCTGTGGACAATTTTCAGACCAAGATGTTAGGGTAGTGGAAGATAACCAAAATCACTAACCTTATATTAATACAAGATATATGAACTCTATTTAGGAGAGGCTCCTTGGGGGTTGTTACTATCTTGCTTTCACTGGAGTGATCCTCTTCAAAGATAATTTTAAGCTCCCCAAGGTCAATGTTATAGGGAGACGGGCCATGTCAAGGAACATTAAGCCACATCAATTGGATCCTGTGTCACTGATGGAGATAGCAGTACATGTTTCCTCCTAATATGTGGATAACCTCCTCTCGGAATCTGAGACAAACATCAGGCATTCACCTAGTTCTCCGGACCACAGGAGCCTAAAGTTGCAGGCTTGGTTGGCTACCAGATGCAGAAATGCACACCTGGTGAATAAAGACTTTGCATGAGTAAAAGGAAACTCATGAGCAAGTCAGTCTTCAAAAGCAGACCAATTCCTCAGACAATACTTAATGGACCATAGCTATGCTCTTGGTGGGAATCTGAAGGTTCAAGCTTAAGTTATAGGCAGTGGAATTATGTCTGTGCACCACCACCACCCAGATTCCAGTCTTAGGACATTCCAGAGCTAGATGGATCAATTATCAGACTCAGTATAAGGCATGTCCCAATGTTCCTATTCCTGCTGTTGAGTCTTCAGGATAACTGTTTTTTTCCCTCCTGCCTGTTGGTTTTCGCAGCAGGAAAACCCTGACTAGTATCATGGCAGTTTGCACATCAAAGTAAATGGTCATAGCCTGATGATTTGTCATGCTTTTTATTTAATAACTGACAAAAGTTTCAGGGTAGGGAGGAGGTCACTGAGGTAACATAGGGGCTGTTAAAAAGGGGTTTTGAATACTTGAATGTGATTAATCAAATCATGATGTGCTGTGTATAAAGACTGTTCTGCTGCTAGAAACTGCTGTTCCCCTTACCACAGACAAGATAACCTTACAATTGGACGACCCTTGCACTTGGTTTGGTAGCTGCAGCTAGTACAAAATGCAGCTGCTAGGTGGCTTAGTGGAACAACCTGTAGTGGTCAGTGTTAGAAACTCATGTATATAAGCCAGGCACCAAATGGCTCCTTAAACCAAGGTTACAGTCGCCAAAATGTAATGTCCAGTTCCCATTTTAGCATCAATGGTTCTAAATTCTTATTTTTCAAATGATGGACTGACTGTGACTGATTATCAGTTAAATTTCCGGCTTGTTCAGATGACTACCTTGAGCTAGGTTAAGAAATTTGAGAACTTAAAGAAGAAAAGTCACCTTTATCCAAGTACAATTCACAAATATATTGGCCTATTCCAATCTTTTTTTCTTATTGGTGAAACAGACCATTCATAATGTTGAGATATTCTTCACAACTGTGAGGTAAGTGAAGACAAGCTACAATAATGAACCATAACAATGTTCACTGCTCCTGCTCAAGCTGCACAGAAAAAAGCACTTTGGTTCCTGAAATTAATTCCAATTGTGCAAATAAAATATAACTGATAGAATGACTTGCCTGTCTGGCCCCCATGCATCTTCCTTCCTGCTTGCTTGTTCTCTTCCATGCTCACATAGGGGGAACAACAGCAGAAAGGCAACTCATTTCCAGGTACAATACATTTAATTGTCTTGGTCAACAATGAAAAAGGATGGAATATTTGTAAGACTTTTAGGTCTATTTCTAATGAGATAGATGATAGATAGATAGATAGATAGATAGATAGATAGATAGATAGATAGATAGATGGATGATAGACAGACAGACAGACAGACAGACAGATAGATAGATAGATAGATATTCCAGTCACCTATCTGTGTTACGAACTCTATATGGACCACCCTCAATGTAAGACAAACTATCAGCAGAATTTTGGAGTTTCACAATAACTTTATACAACTGGGGTATCTATATCACTTTTTCAGTACAAGGGAATTTGACATTCCTTTTTAAAAATCAATTTTATTTTGAAAATTGTAATGTATTCCCAATTGGACAGTTATTTATTTTTCTCCTATTTCCATGACTAAATGTAGTTGAAATGGCTTGATGCATTATTATTTTGTCCACATCAGCTGTCAGTACAGTTATCTTTCTTGAGGATTTATTCAGAAGAGATTATTCAGAAAATTAAGAAATCTCATTTAATGGACTTCTGAGCCATTTTACACCTATATCAGATAAAAAATGCAGGCATTTTGCTTTTAGTTCTTAAGCACTGTTTTTTCACATTTTTAAATAAACAAATAAATAAATGCTTCTTATTGGTAAGATTGTTTTATATTTTGTCCATATAACATTAATATTTTTGCTTCCACAGTTCTCTGTATCCTCTTTTTAGGTGGCTTTGATATGATGGTTTGAATTTGCTCATTAGGAACCCAATGAGACAGGAAGCAAATAGTGATAAAAGACTAGAAACCAGATTATTTCTGTTTAATGGTACACAGTTCTTCATGTAAGGCATATTGTCATACAGAAGATAATTTAATGTGACGTTAAAATAAGTATTTTTTATTTATGTAAAATAAATTACTGTAATATTACATTGCTTAAAGTTGCTTCATTTTCTTCAAAATTTGAGAACATTGTCATTGTAGTTGCACTGACAAAACAAGCAATCAATGCATGCCATTGGCCATCCTCTTTGCTACTTCCAGACTATCCAGTTGTGAAAATGAACATGTAAGTTCCACAGCATATCTTAATTTCCAGGTTTCCTGACATTTTTAAAATAAAGTTCATAGTTCCTCAGCCAGGCTTATGGGCCAGAATCCTGGGGCCTTCAGCAGGGTGATGACATATAAAAATGTGTTAGGCAGCAAACAGAGAAAGAAAATGATTCCCTGAACACCATTCATATTGATCAAGAGCAGGAGGATAGAATATTCTACTTCATTTTTGTTCGTTTGTGAGCTTATATAAGATATCGGCTATGGCGGGGGTTCCCAACATGGTGCCTCCTGTGATGCCTGTGAAAGGTCTCAGGAAGTAACCTCTCAAAACTGCAATGCATTAGAGAATGTTTGCTCTTCCTGCTTAGTTCTTGTTTGAACTGGTTTGGCCTTTACCACACTGAATACCTTCGCCCCTTAAACATGCCCACCCCTTCACTGAATGCCAGAACTAGACACTCACCATTCTGTTCTAAACAGAGAAGTGATGGATTCTCGCTGCAAGCGAACACAGCAGTGGATTCTTTTGGTGCCCTCTCCCCATTGATGAGGTGGCTGACCATTTTGTGGCCCTGTCTCTTTTTCTACTTTAAGATGTGGCAGCCATTTTGTGACTGGTTAAAAACATTTGGTTTAAAAAGGAAACATCCATAGGGCATTAATTCTACAGTTAATTCACTGCCCATTGCCTTATCCCTTCTTAACACCCACCGTCCTTTCCCTTGGTTACAAAAACAATCCCATTCCCAGGGGCTAAATTGACCTTTCCCTTTCAAATTCCTGCTCACTGGAATTTGAGCCATACCCCGATTTTACTAACTGCATTAGCAGCTGGGGGAAGCTAGTCAGGCATATAAATTTAGATAAGCCTAGTGAGTAAGCCTGTTCAATTGGCTAGAAGCAGATACAGGAAACCTTTTTGCATCAACAGCCAAGATCTTTAATGCCCCCACCCCATGGGCCACCTTTGACAGGTATGCAGTAGCCACACACCTGTTATTATTATTATTATTATTATTATTATTATTAATTTATTTGTACCCCGCCCATCTGGCTGGGTTCCCCCAGCCACTCTGGGCGGCTTCCAACAAAGATTAAAAATACATTAAAATGTCACACATTAAAAACTTTCCTGAACAGGGCTGCCTTCAGATGTCTTCTAAAGGTCAGGTAGTTATTTATCTCTTTGATATCTGATGGGAGGGCGTTCTACAGGGCGGGCGCCACTACCGAGAAGGCCCTCTGCCTGGTTCCCTGTAGCTTTGCTTCTCGCAATGAGGGAACCGCCAGAAGGCCCTCGGCGCTGGACCTCAGCGTCCGGGCAGAACGATGTGATTGGAGACGCTCCTTCAGGTATACTAGGCCAAGGCTGTTTAGGACTTTAAAGGTCAACACCAACACTTTGAATTGTGCTCGGAAACGTACTGGGAGCCAATGTAGGTCTTTCTATACCGGTGTTATGTGGTCTCAGCGGCCGCCCCCAGTCACCAGTCTAGCTGCCGCATTCTGGATTATTTTACATAATGATGTCAGGTAACTGATAAGTGTGCAGTACCATGCACATGCTAAAGTTGACTTATAGGGTGAAGGGAGAGGTTATTTGCATAAAATGCAGTGGCAAAGCAGCACCCAGCAAGATTAAGTGCTCCACTCACCAACTGGTAAATAGAGGATTCAATTCCGCTCTCTGCAGGGATTTACTTTGCTAATGTACTCCCCACTAGTGAAGCAGCACCCAACAGGATTGAACCCTGCCCATGAGCTGATACCACCGGTGGGTATGGTTTGTGGAAAATGTCCTCATGGGCTAAATTGGAACCCCTGATAGGGCCAAGATTGACCTGTGAGCCAGAGGTTCCCCACCCCTGAGCTAGAGGGAGTCCCAACCGGCAAAATGTCAAAATAGGTCTGCTAAGTAGCCAGGAACATTTGACAGCATAAATGACACTGGAGTGGCAAAACCCAATGAGGACTGTACCAACTCTAACACTGTACGTGTTTCAAACTGTCACTTTAATAGATATCATGTGCTTTGCTCTCATTAAATTCCTTGAGGTGTCCCAATAAAAAATATTGCACTGGCTGCAGAAGGCATGACTACCAAATAATCTACAGTAATTTATGTCTAGAGGCTATTATTACTTTGAATAAATGGCAAAAATTAGCTGTAATTGTAGACAACTATACTGTTCCAGGAATTATTTGCATTCATAAAACCAATCACAATACCAAAACAAATTGGTGTTCTCTTGATGAAAAGCTGATATACACCTTTTTATGAAGACATCACTATTGCAGAGTGTTTAACTAGCACCAGGGAAACCTGCCATGAAATTAGCAGGGACAGTCACCAAGATCTATCTGAGACCAGATGCTATTACCTACCTCACAGGCTATTGTGAGGGGGGAAATGAGATCTATGCTTATTTGAGGTCCATGGATGAAAGGTGAAATACAAATGTAATAAATAAAAATACTTTTACATAAAATATTTTTATTAAGTAATCTGAAATAATTTCTAAGCAATAGTTTTCATGGTTGTACATCAGTAAAGGGCATTCAAAACAGTATATTGTACAATATGATAAAGATAAATTACGAAAGATGGGTGATATATATATATAAACTCTCACTGTTCTGAGCAAGTATCACTGTTAAGAACTGTAAACTGATTCTTCCAGGAAATATCCAAGTGTTAAACAATGCAGTCCTGATGAAGGGTTTGTGAGAGGGAAGTCAAAGACGAATGCTTTCGGTTAAATTAGAATGCAAGACAGACTGAGACAGAAAGGCAAAATTTGTATTTAATTGAACCAGTTTCACTAGAGCAATTTTCTTACATTACACAGGCCCATAAATAATGTTTTCACCCCAGATGTTTGATTGTTCAAAGGGCATACAATACTGCTATAGAACATATACCACATAGCTCTGCTGGCTTGCACTTTTGTGTTCTGCAAAAACCATACATGAAATCTCCCAGAATTTATATTGTATGCCATTGCAAATCAAAAGCATGAGTTTACATTTATTCTTGTGAGGCAGCTTATGAATAGTCATAACATACTGGAGTTATGTATAGAGCAGCAGTGTGTCAGTTATACTACTAATGGATGCTGCAGTTCCCAACACACTTACACATGATTAAATATCATTTAAAGAGCTACACAAATCTTGAGTAAGAGGTTCGTGAATGTGCAATTGTCAGATGTTTTACCTCATTCCTAAAGGCATTTCAGATGTGTGAAGAAACCAATTGTATTGTCATTATTGCAGTTAAAAGAATTGTTCATAATTCTTTTTGAATGTATCATCTTTCTGGGTTTGTCTCTGGATGGCATTCTCTTGCTACTTCAATTTTTTCCCAAGCTTCCAATCCTGTCTAATTTACAGAGTACAAAAGTTAGTTTCATTGTATGCTTTTGCCTCCACAAAATGGCATTTAGAAAGATTCTTGTGGGCTTGAATATATTTTATTAGAATGGGCATATACATAATTTGCTTGAAGATGCAACTGTAAAACACTGTCCAGTTTAATTCTTTGAGCAAACTTTGTAAATGTCCACTTCCAATGCAATGTTATTAAATGCATGCATAAATCGTTACATGAGCTTTCTTGTGGACCCAACATTTTGTTTTGGAAATTAACTACTGATATGCTTGGCCTTCAACAAGAACATGGAACTACAGTTTCTCCATTCAGAGAGCAGAGGTACATTGTTTTTAAAAACCACAGGTGCCAATTAGAATAATTGGTCAGGTTTCAATTTATTTCCCTAATAAACAATTTGCATTACCTCCACATGACCTACAAATAAGATCAGTCTGATAGGACCTTTTTAAACAGGCCCTGGTCAGCCCCAACCCACACTAGAGTGCTCTGTTTATGTGATACTCCACAGTAATTATGTTACAACAGGCCCCATGGGAAGTCATCCTCAAACATTACTATCTAGGTGCCCAAGTATTTTCATAAGCTGATGAGCCTAGAAAATTAATAGCAAGTCAGATTTTTAAATTACTAAGAGAGGCCAGACTTGTTTTACAAGCAACAAAATACATTATTTGCAGCATAATGTACTGAGTGAAATCTTTTATAAGCTCAACATCTCCTAAGTGTTTGCAATGTCAGATTAGACACTTTAGGACTTGCTGTCTTTTGAGAGCTTACTGGAGTCTGACACTTCAATGAGTAATATACAGTAAGTAATTTCAACCCTTCTATCAGTGAAATTCCTTATATGATTCCAACCCCAGCTCCAATAACAACAGTAAAAATAACTATTACAATGCTTATAGTCATACCTAAATTGCCACTCTTAGGTGGAGGGGGTCCACTGTCAATGCTGCCACCATAACCTTCATTTAGACAATATGGAGGGGCCCAACCATAGTCACAATGACAATTTTTATGAGAGTTGCACATTCCTCTGTTGTGGCACTTTGTTTGATTACAGTCATAGTTCAGAAGGGATACCTTGATACAATACCTATTAATACATATCATGCCATCACCGCATTGTGTGCCATCTCTCACTGCTCCAATATCAGCTATGCCCATTCCACTTGGGTAGTATGTACCCCAGCACAAGTTGTTGTTAACAGGAGTTTGTATTATGGTGTTCTGCTCATTCAGATTGGACACTTTATCGATATTTATGCACTGGACTCTTCCACACAAGATACTACTTGTTTCACATTTCTTATAAACATCACCAGGAATAACGCCACAATTGCCAAAGCGGTCACCTCGCGTATTTATTTCTTTGAAGCAATCTAGTGGGGCAACTGTTGCTTGTTTGCCAAATATCATTTTGCACTGTTGAATGTGAGTAGAGCATTTCCCGTGATAGCAATAGGCACCATCATAGCATGGAGCTCCATCTTGCACATAAACATCTTCAGGACACCACTCTGAAATCCCAGTGCAGTATTCAGGAAGATCACAGATGTCAGTCCTTTCTCTACAAACTGTTCCAGCTGGAAGAAACTGACAGTTGGCACAGCATGTTCCAGAAGCACAAGTGGCTCCTGACCGCAACATACAATTCGACTGGCAACATGCATCCAATTCACAATGAAATTCTGAACCGCAATCACATTGTTCTCCGCTCTCTACCACCTTGTTTCCGCAGTTTTCGAGCTCATACAGTTTCTCATGCTCTGGTGGAATTAACAGACATTGTTTCCTACCACTATTCATTAGGGTAGAATAACTATCAAAACTGCAATTGCTAAACTGACTTGTGTTGCTCTGTAATGAAGCCATAATGCAAGAATGCTGACTACAAGTGCAGTATTTCTCATCATGTTGCATGCCAAGGTTATGGCCCAACTGATGAGCAAAAGTTATAGCAAATGAGAACAAACTAGAAGTAATAAATGCCTCGACAGCAGATGCCCAAATGGGATCACACACTGTTCCCACAAATGATAATCCAAGCTTATCTCCAAAATGCTTATATACAAATAAGTGGCCAACATCATGCCTTAGATGGTGGATGAAGGTCGTTTTTCTCCAAGTATTAAAAACATCAAGCAGTTCATCTATACTTTTAGCAATTGCCATGAGGTTCTTTTGTGACCATATTTCCAGTCCAACTAGGACTACATGAATCCCAAGAGGCTTATAGAGTGAATCTGCAATATGGACAATATCCAGTACTTCTCTAGCAGCAAGACTTTCATTTCTGCCAGTATGGACAAACAGCTCATGTTCCACTACAACTGCAACCTTCACATATCTGGCATGTGTCTGCCAGAGTGCTCCCTGGGAACTTTTGAGCTCTACATTCTCTGGGATCTGGATCATGGCCTCCTGGAGATTTTGATCTCCCTTAGTGAGCCCGCACCTCATGCGGACGGCGCCTTCCTTTTCTTCCAGCCGATAAACCACATGTTGAAAGTTCGTGGGTGCCTGGACCGGCTCGATTTCGTACGTCTTGTTTTCCACCTGCAGGAGGCCCCTAAGGCCTCCTGAGCATGTGCTGACCGCGACCAGAGAGGAGGGCTGGCCTTGCACAAACCCGTGGTAGAAGCAATCGTCCCTGACGAAAGGGTAGTCCGCCTGGAGGTCTCCCTCCTTGCCGTAGGTGAACACCGGGAAGTGTTGAGGCACGAAGCCTCTCTTCTGCCGGAGGTGCACCACGCGGCCCTTCCCCTGCAGCTCCACGAGGTACGTGAGGTCTTGGGGCTCCCGCCCGCGACGCGGCGCCATCCTCCTCGGGATGATCACCTCATAGGAGACGTATCGGAAGCCCTGAGGCGGCGCCTGGCTCGAGGCCTGGCTCAGGAAGACGCCCGAGGCCAGCAGCAGCCACGCCAGTCCCCCGCCGGCGCCTCCCGGCCCCATATCTCCCCTCGCGCGCGGGCCGGGGAGCGGCCGGAGGGCCTCGCCTCACGCGGGAAGGCGGCAGCCAGGCAGGGAGTGGGAAGAAGAAGGACGAGGCTCCTCCGCTGCTGCCGCCGACGCCACCGGCGCCACCGCTGCCATGCGGGGAGGAGAGCAGCCATCGGTGGTGTCCTCCGCCCGGCGCTCCAGCAACCGTGGAACTGAGCGGCCCGAGGGGAGGGGCGAGCGCGGGAGCCGCGGCGGCGGCGGGGGGGCCGGGAAAACGACGCCGTTCCAGAACAAAACAGTGGCTTACCTGGCTTTTCCCCTCCAGGCGGGGCGCTCGGCCTGATTTTGCGGTCTCGCCGCCGCCCTTCTCCCGCCGCTGGTCAGCCGCCGCGCCGCTCTCCCTCGAGGCTCCCCTGAGAGGAATTCAGCAGGTGCTTTTTGTCCCACGCGCGCCGCTTTCCCGTGCCAAGAACAAGCTCCCCGCGCCTCGTTTCTCCGCCTTCTCCTTAGGGGTTTATTCGGAGGGTGTGGGCGCGAAAAATAACAAAAGCCTCTCTGTGGCGCCTGCATGAACCGAGAGGGCGGCGAAGCACACGGAGCCGACGGCCGGTGGGTCCAAGAAGCCGGTGCAACCCACGAGGGCTCCTCTGGCCCTTTCCTCTAACAGCGTCGTCGCCTCTGAGGAGGAGGAGCCGTGATTTTGCCGCCAATGGAAGCGTGTAATCCGCCGGGGTCCAAACGGCTCCCAAGGCGGCGGGCATGACAGATTTAAGCTCCTTGGTGGTGGGCGGCATTCGGCCCTTAAGAAACGGTTAGCGAAAGGAACCTCGCCTGGCCGCCACGAAGCCTCCCGCCGGCGACAAGTGTGCAGGCGCCCTTCGCTGAGGGAAGCATCTTGGACGACTAGAGCAACGCCGTCGCCTTCGAGGTCGGGGAGCATCTCGCTCCTCGCTTACCTCTCTCGACGGCGCGGCGGGTGACAAGGTGTGGGGGAAAGGATGCTTGCGTGAGAGAAGCGGCTGGAACCACTTGCGCGCTCTCTACCCATCTACCTCTCGGTGTTATCGTGAGTCTAAAAAGGAGAGAGGGACAGAGAGGATGTAGAGTTAAATATTTCAATTGGGGGGTACGATCATAAGAATAGCCTGCAGGCATGGGGGATCCTGGGACTCTCAACTGTTGGTTCATTGCAGCCCCCATCTTCCTTGATCAGTGTTTGCATTGGCAGGGAGTAATGGGAATTGCAGTCCAGCAAGATCTGGAGGGCAGCAGGTTCCTCATTCCCTCCTCACAAGGCTCACACCTCCCTATTAACAGTCTATGAAAGTTAGATTTTGATAATCTCTGAAACGGAACAATTCGGGAAAATTAGGAGAAGATACGGTCAGCCATCTACCCACTTTCTTATTCCAGAATATGGTGCAACTATTTTTTTCTGATCATTTATAACCATTTAAACTGTGCTCTTCTCTACATCCATGTGAGATACGCTGAACACTTAACTTTGAAACTGATTTTCACCATTCTCTGTACTTTGGTGTCATCTGCAAGCCTGGCTACCTACTGCTCACCTGATTGTAGATAACTTGGAAAACTAAATAGCACCAGGATCCTTTTGGGGGTGGGGTTTAATTTTTTGTGAAAACTTTCCTGTTCTTCAACATTTTACCAGTCCAGAAGAAAATCTGTCCTCCTGTTCCATGGCTGCCAAGTTTATTCAGAAGTCTGTATGTGGGAATGACTCTTAGGACTTTTTCCTATATATATGACACCTAGCATGTCATGCTTAGTAGTAGCAATAGCAGCAAATTCCAGATAATGTAAAGTTTCAAATGTTACACATGAACTCACCAATCTCCTTGGATTAAGGTGATGGTACACCTACTTTGGAAGATGGAACCTGTTTTGCCTTCTTTGAAAGCCAACGGGATGTTTATCCAAGGAGTGTAGGATGGTTTAGCTGAGATTCTTGCATTGCAGGGGGTTGGACTAGATAACCCTTGTGGTCCCTTCCAACGCTACAATTCTATGATATGCAGCAGGCAGGTAGCAGAAATTTATCCTGACTTTTTGTCTTAATAAAAATTGTCCCACCAGTAAGGTAGTACAGCACATCTAGAGATGTTACCTGCTTTGATCACTGTCTTTGTCCTATTTGCATAGCCAGGCAGCTATTAATACTGTGCCAGTAGAACCAGGGCCGGCAACATTAATTTGGACAACTTGATGTTTGTGG
The DNA here is from genome assembly GCF_965153285.1 of Podarcis tiliguerta. NCBI lineage: Eukaryota > Metazoa > Chordata > Lepidosauria > Squamata > Lacertidae > Podarcis > Podarcis tiliguerta. Next base: position 89,423,590 of record NC_139534.1, read on the forward strand.
CTTCATTTGACTTAAAAGGAGCTCACCAGTGTAATTCTTCATACTCCATCTTCCTATTACCGTATTTTTCACTCCATAAGACACACCTGACCATAAGACTCACCTAGTTTTTAGAGGAAAACAATAAAAAAAATTTCTGAATCACAGCCTCCTCAGGAGGAGAGCGATCCCCTCAGAGGCTTGGGAGGGAAGCTGTGTGCCCGTCAGCCATATGGTTGGCGGGCCACAGCTTCCATCCTAAGCCTCTGCAGGGATCGCTCTCCTCCCGCGGAGGCTTGGGAGGCTTTCCTTCTCCCCACTTTTTTCTCCCCCTCCCCAAGCAGCACAGGCCCCTTTTCCAGCCTCCTCCTCTCTATCCCTTTTGCCCAAACTCCTCAGCCAACATCTGCAATTTCTCCCCTTCGTTGATGCCTCTCCTTTCAACTCTACCATGACTCTCCACTCACGGCAACCTACCTCCTTTCCCGCTTCTTGGTCCCCTCCTCTCCGTCCTCTTCCTCCCCTCTCTCAGAAGCTGCCTCTTCTCGCCATCCTCTGGCCAACATTCCCAGAGCCATCAGGGCAAAGGGGAGTCCGTTGGCAAAGCCTCTCTCAAAGAGAGCAGCCCAGGAGTGTGGGGCAACAGCGCACAGCTTGCCCACCACTCCCAAACCTTCCCAGGGGAAAGGAGAGGCTGTCAGCAACCCAGGAGGGTGTGGCAACGGTGCACACTGCACTCGGGTGATTCAGCTCCAGGGACCACACATTTGCTCCATAAGACGCATAGACATTTCCCCTTACTTTTTAGGAGGAAAAGGGTGTGTCGTATGGAGCGAAAAATACAGTATCTGGGGCAATGCTAATTACATAAAAGGCTCAACTTTTTATATATTATTTCTTGCCCTGACATTAACCATAATAAACAGGTCAAATTACAACAGGCAAATACAATCTGGTAAGTTCATTATGTGGCAGAGATGATAAGTGCAACTTATTCTCTCACCAACTTTAATTAGAGGGTAATATGGGGTAGAATAAATTTAATATGTAGAATAAATTTAATATGTAAGTTCAAAAACCAGAGTACCTGAGTTTATTTCAACATTACACTGTACAGTTACAAAAAATTAACAAAGGTAAAACTTTATCGCTATATAAAGCATTATGGACTCAAAAGCTTATAAAGAGAGTGATTGTTCCAATTATGTTATTTACTGAGATAGTTAACAAGAAAATTTTGAAATTTCAGCCTACATTTCACTTCCAATTATATGGATTCTGTAAAACAGTTTTGAAAATATTTTCATCTACTGCCAACACCTTTCTTCAAAGCCCAAAGCATAACTTGCTCATTTCTTCACATAATCCTGCCACACATTTGTTATTCTGTAGTACATGTAAAAAAGAGGGGTAAAATAATGATCAAGGAATTAGCTAGTTTTGCATTTGCTTTTTCTTGATGGTCTTTCCTGAAGCATCTTTTTCCAAGGTCTAAGCTTAATAAAAGAGGACAGGTTTCTAGCCAAAGATATGACACTGGGGGTTAGGTACACTAGATGAAATACAGCCTTCTATATTAAAATAGGGAAAAGGCCAAACTATTTCTTCCTGTATGTAGCTAAAGGTTTGCAGCTAACAGGTTTGTAAACAGTTCAAAAGAAAAGAGCCTTGAAATATCAAAAGTCCACCACGCAGTTGTCATTCCTTTCCTTGCTGTATTGTATTTTAAGAGTATAATCTTCCCTTCTGTCATTGCAGTCTCATCCGTTTCTCTGGCGGTCCTTTGGTGCTGGTGCTCTGTTGGGTGATCTTAGTCGTGTCCTTCTCCTCTTGTTTTGTAGCTTCAGGGGTTGGCTCTGGCTCCTTCTTGATCTGATCCACTGGAAAAATAAAACCAAGAAAATCTAATTCTAACAGCTTTATATATATGATTCTTCTGTAAGATTGTTTTCTAATGCAAAACTGCCAGAATAAAGCAGTAACTTGAATTGCTGCATTCAGATTTTCTATTCATACTAGAGAATCTGCACCCAGAATGCTTATAAAGTGGTGATTTTTTAGGGTCCCAGCACAGTGAACGTCGCTCTCTCTTCCCCTACTCACTCTCTATAGTGAACATGACTTTAGACAGTGGCAATATTCCCATAAGCCTCAGCTGAAAAGAAAATTGCAATGTCTTTTGATTTAAAAAAGGTAAAGGTACCCCTGCCTGTACGGGCCAGTCGTGACCGACTCTAGGGTTGTGCGCTCATCTCACTTAAGAGGCCGGGAGCCGGTGCCGTCCAAAGACACTTCCGGGTGACGTGGCCAGCGTGACGAAGCTGCACTGGTGAGCCAGCACCAGTGCCGCACACGGAAACGCCGTTTACCTTCCCGCTATAAAGCGGTACCTATTTATCTACTTGCACTTAGGGGTACTTTCGAACTGCTAGGTGGGCAGGAGCTGGGACCAAACAACAGGAGCTCACCCCACCGCGGGGATTCGAACCGCCGACCTTACGATCAGCAAGTCCTAGGCACTGAGGTTTTACCCACAGCGCCACCTGCGTCCCCGTCTTTTGATTTAGTTCTGTTTAAAAACAATGACTGAATTCTCACCTGGAATGGGTTTTTCTCCAGACTTTTGCTGTGAAGAAGAGGAAAAAGAAAAACAGTCACTAATAAAAAAATACATGCATCTGGCTTTGGCATGATCTTGCTATTGTCCTATTAAGAACTGCTGCCCTATATAAAAAACCATTTAGTTGATTTTTTTTATTTAAAAAAAATAAGTACAGCATGTCAATTAGACAACTTCTGTGTATGTATATGCTTGTTGACACTCTCAAATAATAGGTTTTTGAGGCAGAACTTAATCTTGCAGAAGCCAAATATATAGCCTTGTGCAATGGCTTTCATTACACAAGAGATTTCCAAATTACATTTTTGCACAGGAAAGTCAAATTATATCACTTTTAATAATCACACTTTTAAAAATCAAGTAACATATGAAACCAGCTAACAAGAGATGCCCCCGGGTATAGGGCAGTATATAAATTCAATAAATAAATAGGTTGAAGATGCCAACCATAACAGATGCCAACCTTTAGGCTTGAATGACAGCTCTAACACCTACAGTACATAACCTTAATACATCCAATTGATGTACAGTGGTACCTCTGGTTACGAACTTATTCGTTCCGGAGGTCCATTCTTAACCTGAAACAGTTCTTAACCTGAGGTACCACTTTAGCTAATGGGGCCTCCTGCTGCCGCCAGCGCACAATTTTTGTTCTCATCCTGAGGTAAAGTTCTTAACCCAAGGTACTACTTCCAGGTTAGCGGAGTCTGTAACCCAAAGTATTTGTAACCCAAGGTGTTTGTAACCCGAGGTACCACTGTATTATCAGTTAAAGTGTTAGCCCAACTAATACCTGCACAAACTTCGGGGGAAATTTTTGCCTCAGATCTAGGAGTAATGCATCTACACGTTGTCTCTGGAAAATGGAGCTTGGTTCTTCCTTTTTTTTGGCTTTGGGTTTGGCTTTATCTGAAAATAATTTAGAGATTGTAATGAAGCATCCCATCAGAACATAAACTTTTAACTTTCTTTTATCTGTCCATTCTTCATTTACAAAATAAAGCTTCTTGTCTTCTTTGGTTGGTTAGTTTTGCAGCAGAAGTTAACATTTAATTTTCTACAACTTTCCAGAAAGGTTTCCCCCTTCTGCTTACTTTATATCTTCCCTAAGCTCCTTCAATTGATTTGGTATCCCTGCAGAATTAAATTAATGTAAGCTTTCACTTCCACCAACAGTGCCCCATCCTACATGCCCAGACACCTAAAATGACACTGTGTTGACACCATTACTTTTCTGGAATGTTTTAACTCTTTCCAACTCCTGTGGTACATTCATTCATTCATTCATTTATAAACCAGCAGAACAGACAGGCATTTCAGAGAAGTCAACACACCAAACCCAAGCCCACAATTTCTATCAAAGGAGAAAGAGCATGTATTTTAAAGCCTAGAATGCTACCTCGTTCCTCTTGATCTTTGAAATGCCACCAATAGCCTTTCGAAGGGTGATAGCGGCAGTAGGACATGGCTTCTTCAAAAGCTGACTGGATTCCATGTACTGCACTGAGCTTGGAAAAAATAAGTTTGTAACAAGATACATGATTTCCCACATTGTGCTATATTTTAGCCAGCCAACTCACAAAATAAATGCCATTATACATAGGTAGTCCAGTTGGGGTGGAATCTCCCTGTACCTTCATGCACAGAGGCTGGAAGATTGGGAGGGGGATTGAATAATACCATTGAGCCAGATCTTTCACTTAGGAGGTGGGAACACATGGAGTAAATGCAAGGTAGTCCGCACATGCTCAGAAGTAATTTCTCTAGTACATATACATCTTCAGGGATCAAATATCTCCATCTTCTGAAGTTAGGTAGTTGGTAACCATTGAGGGGGCCTTCTGAGATGTGGTACCCCACTTTGGGAACACTCCCTCTAAGGGGGGGGGGGAACCTATTCTGATACAGGGCATATTCAACCTTAAACTTAAGAACAAGACACCATTCAAAAGTCAACAGTCCAGAACAACAGTAAATCTTCTTACTTCCTACAACACATACATTTTTCACAAAAGGTGGAGATCTGTTTTTCACACGTTTTGCCCCCAAACCTGAGGACAAACAAGGGGAAAAAACCCCAAAGCACTTGCATTGCTAATACCTTCATTATAAGAATACAGGACAGAGACTTACCACTCTGGAGTTTACAACTGATCCCAAGTCAGGGGCCTGATAAATCACTCCAGCAATAATGTAATAATCAGCCAGTGGGGTAACTATAAACGAAAAGCACAACATTAGTCCAGCTACCAAAACACTAGATGAACAACTGTCATTGCAAGTGTATTTGGTACATCGGTCATGGGACATTCAAGCCTACTATCCAAAATCAAGCAGAGTGCCTAATTTCTCTCATATGTGGCCCAGTAGGGCTCAGTTTGTGGGGGCTCAGTCTTCTTCCACTTTTTTTACTTTTGAAGCAAGTATTGGGGAGAAAAACTCAATGGTTAGAGCAAATCTCAACCCATGATTAAAACATGAAGAAAGCCAGGAGGGACGGGATGGGATTGAATGGCTTTTTCTCCTCATGCTTTATTGCTAGCCCAACACTTGAGCAAAATAACATGGGAAAGAAAACATTTTGAGACTGTACAGTAATACCTCCATGAATGTCCGCCTCGTCTAGCGTCCATTCTGGCAAATGTCCGTGGCAAACCCGGAATTACCGGAATGGGTTACTTCTGGGTTTGCAGCTTGTGCATGCGCAGAAGCGCTAAACCGCACTTTGCGCATGCACAGAAGTGCAAACTGCTCTGTGCACGTGCGCAGGCACGGCGCTTTGCCCTGCGTCTTTTTGGCTAGTGACAGAGCCTCCGGAATGGATCCTGGTTGCAAAACAAGGTACGACTGTACAGGCAAGCCTCAACCTGAGCTGTATATCGAGAACAAGGGAGAGGAGTATTCCTCCCTGTGTTTAGTGTGTGTGTCCCTCCCATTTTTTTAAAGGGAAAATATCCACCTACGGTAGCCCCCTGCTATGCTTTCATCACATACCTGTCCATGTTAATATTGTCTCCAAGATCTCCTACATGGTGAAGATACATGGTGTCTTTTCATGCCTTTACCTTTTTATTAAAATATCTTTTTATTTTCCCTAGACCTTTAAAAAATCTACTTTTTTAAGTCTGCTCTTGGCAATACAGTGGTGCCCCGCAAGACGAATGCCTCGCAAGACGGAAAACCCACAAGACGAAAGGGTTTTCCGTTTGCAGAGGCGCTTCGCAAGACAAATTTCCCTATGGGCTTGCTTCGCAAGACGAAAATTGACGAAAATTCTTGCCATTTTTTTTCGCTCCAAAACCCCTTTTTCTGAAGCGCTAAGCTGCTAAAAGCATTTTAGCAGCAAAACCGCTAATCCCTTAAGCCTTAAAAAGCCGTTTTTAGCCCTTAAACTGTCAATAGCGCTAATCCGCTAATGGGCTTGCTTCGCAAGACGAAAAAACCGCAAGACGAAAAGACTCGCGGAACGGATTCTTTTCGTCTTGCGAGGCACCACTGTATTGCCATGCTCCATTTTGCTTTTGTTCTTTTATCCTTGTTACTTATGGGTATTTTTATTATTTCTTTTATTATGCGATTGCACTATCCCCTGCCCTAAGAGAATTTTTAAACAGAAGGTACAAGCTGTAAAACTATAGAAAAAAATGAAAAAAATGAAATGACTGCTTAGTGGTTTCAAACATTATGTTCCTACAGGACTGCTTTGTGTGCATGTAGTCCTTCTTGTAAGTTCTTTTTTTAAAATCCTGTTACTTTTCTTACATTTTTCTCAACACCTGGGGAGTCTTTAAATGAAACATGCAAATGTTCATTAGGAAAAGGAAAAGAAACCTGCATCTGTGTCTGGATCTTATCCCTGCAGACTACAGACCTTCAGGTTTGTTTATATCTGAGAGTGTGCACTTGTAAAATGAATTTTAATGTTATTTTATATCTGGCTTTTACCTTCACTCAGTCACAGTATATGAGATGGGAAATTGCTGCTGTACTGCTCTCCAGGCTGCACTTGTTTACGCTGAAATGCATTTGCCATTTTACTGCCCATTCGCTCAGCTTGGAGAGGTCCTTTTGGAGCTCTCTGAATTCCCTTTTTGTTTTAATGACCTTAAGCTGTCTTGTACCATCAGCAACCTGGCCTCCTCACTGCTCACCCTAACTCTGGGTCATTCATAAACAACTTAAGAAGTTTAGATTCCAATACTGATTCTTGGGGGACTCTACTTTCTAGATGTCTTCATTCAGAGAACTGTCCATTCTTCTCTGCTTCCTGCACCTTAACCAATTCCTGATCCACAAGAAGTCCTTTCCTCTTATTCCATGGGAGCTAAGCTTACTCAGGAGTCTTGGGTGAGGTATTTTGTTAAAGCTTTTTGAAAGCCAAATGCACTGTGTCAACTGGATCACATCTATCTATATGCTTGCTGGCACACTCAAAGAACTGTAATGCATTAGTGAAACAGAACTTACTCTTCCAAAAAATTATTAATGATATTTTACAACTGCATTCAGAAGTTGTTCTGTTTGTTGTCACATCACCTGGTTTTTATTTATAATTATATATTGAGTTATATACTGCAGGTTTTGTTTTTAAGATTGACTATGCAGTGGCTTATTGCTCAGTGGGGAGGAATTACTTCTCTTTACATACAGAGATTATACATGACAAGCAATGCATAGTTATAACAAGTCATCAACACTGCTAAAAACATAGGACTGCAAATAGGCATGTTTTTACCAGCACTATTTGCCTTTTGCCACAAGAGGGCATTCTTTTACTATTTCAAAAAGGAAATTAGACCATAAAGCAAAATTCAGGAAGAAAATGTAACCGCAACATGAATTCTGGGAGCTAACATTTCTACCTATGCTTCTGTGAACAGGAAAACAAAAGCAGGTGGAGCATTCAGAAGTATGCATAGGCTATGATCCTTTCCTGTGTGGGCACAGCACTAAACACAGGATTCTCATTTCTGTCCATCCCCCTGCCCCCCCCCCCAAAAGCCACAAGCTGATATGAGAAATTGGAGGTGGAATATGCACCTTCTGTATGCCCAGATTCCTCCCCGTTTGCTCAAGATATGAGAGCTTCACTTGATCAAGCAGAATAGAAAGCCTGGATGGGGATATGCAGAGACCTCTTGTTCTTCAAAAACAACAAATCACTTCCTGTATGTGCACTGAGGGGAGGTTGGAGAACATAGATTTGCTTAGCCCTGTGAAGATTCCTCTGTATGTGAGCACTGCATCTGCACAGGGAAGCAACGTACCCATCCTTTTTTTTTTTGTTATTTGTTTCCATCTTGTCCTCCACAAAATACTGTGCAAATCCTTACCATGTGTCGGACTCTGTCTTTGCTGCTTACGAATAATGAAGAGAATTGGCTCTTGTGCATGTAAAAGGATATATTCCACTCCAACCATTTGACTGAAAGAATAAAGACAAGACTGAACAAGGAGATAAAACTACTATTTATTGTAGAGGCTAAAGAAGCCAACTGAAAGTACAAGTCTCCCGCTGACTGATCACACCTATAGAATCATTGTATTACAGAATTAGGAGAGACCCAAAGGGTCATCTAGTGCACACTTCCAAGTGTGCCCCTCTTGGACCAAATCATGTAATAACTTGTCCTAAAAGGTAAAGGTACCCCTCCCCGTACGGGCCAGTCTTGACAGACTCTAGGGTTGTGCGCCCATCTCACTCAAGAGGCCGGGGGCCAGCGCTGTCCGGAGACACTTCTGGGTCACGTGGCCAGCGTGACATCGCTGCTCTGGTGAGCCAGAGCCGCACATGGAAACGCCATTTACCTTCCCGCTAGTAAGCGGTCCCTATTTATCTACTTGCACCCGGGAGTGCTTCCGAACTGCTAGGTTGGCAGGCGCTGGGACCAAACGACGGGAGCGCACCCTGCCACGGGGATTCGAACTGCCGACCATGCGATCGGCAAGCCCTAGGTGCTGAGGTTTTACCCACAGCGCCACCCGCGTCCCACACAATAACTTGTCCTAGATCCTAGTAATTTTCTGACAGTCACCTGATGGATCTATTTGCTCTAAATCTATCGGGTTTCATACTGCTGTCCTTAATAAATTTGTCACCAGCTGGACTCCCACCAAATTCACCAATAGCTTAACATCACCATAGGTAAAGGGACCCCTGACCGTTAGGTCCGGTCACGGATGAGTGGGGTTGTGGCGCTCATCTCACTTTACTGGCCGAGGGAGCCAGCGTACAGGTTCCGGGTCATGTGGCCAGCATGACTAAGCCGCTTCTGGTGAACCAGAGCAGTGCACGGAAACGCCATTTACCTTCCCGGCGGAGCGGTACCTATTTATCTACTTGCACTTCGTGCTTCAGAACTGCTAGGTTGGCAGGAGCAGGGACCGAGCTCACCCCGTCGCGGGGATTCAAACTGCCGACCTTCTGATCTGCAAGCCCTAGGCTCTGTGGTTTAACCCACAGAACCATAGGATGATTTAAAATCAAGTGTTCATATTTGGATTTGATTAGTGTGGTTATTGGATTCTGAATCTCTGCAGGTTTGGAAGTGCAACACTATAAAGGATCGCAGCCACAAAGTGTACTAACAAGGACTTCATTAGGAAATTTCAGAATATTCAAAAATAAAAGAGTTATCTTATTGTACAGCATTTTCAGAGCAAATAGAAATAAAAGACAAAGGAGATTTCAAGGTAACTGCTTACTAATGAGACCACTTAAATTACTCTCTAGGCTCTTTTTCCAATGTAAAAAAAGAAACAGTGCTTGCTTCCTTGGGCTCATTAGTATGTCTTTCCCAATAAATATATTTGTTCATTGTTTATTTTGAATATACTTAATAAAGCTATCCTTTAACAGCAATAGAAAAAATTATCTGGAACAGTTATGATGTTGTTCATCTTGAAATGAATTTTAATTTAACATTAATTAAAGCAATCTTTTATAGCTCCAACTTTAGTTGATGTTAAAATATGCAGACAACTGTGTTGCAGAGCATTCTATAATCAACAGGAAGGTTGTCAATTTCTCATATGCATGGAACAAAATAGATTACAAATGTAAATGCTTTAATCACTTTTGACACACAGTATCTTAGTCATTCAACATCTACCATTTCAAAACAGAATAAGAAACTTTCAGTAGACCACCAGTTAACAGGCATTTCTCTAATCTTACATAAGCCAGAATCATTGAACCCATATTTCATCCATAAAGGTAAAGGTACCCCTGCCCGTACGGGCCAGTCTTGACAGACTCTAGGGTTGTGCGCTCATCTCACTCTAGAGGCCGGGAGCCAGCGCTGTCCGCAGACACTTCCGGGTCACGTGGCCAGCGTGACAAGCTGCACCTGGTGAGCCAGCGCATCACACGGAACACCATTTACCTTCCCGCTAGTAAGCGGTCCCTATTTATCTACTTGCACCCGGGGGTGCTTTCGAACTGCTAGGTTGGCAGGCGCTGGGACCGAGCGACGGGAGCGCACTCCGCCGCGGGGATTCGAACCCCGACCTTTCGATCGGCAAGTCCTAGGCACTGAGGCTTTTACCCACAGCGCCACCCGGGTCCCTATTTCATCCATAGCATAAGACAAATTGGGTGATTGTCTTCTGCTTATAGAAAAGGGCAGGGCAAGCAGTTTAAGTGAATCAGCTGTCAAGGAAAAATAGGGACAAAGAGAGGGGGAAAGTTCTATCATCTCTGGCTTTAGTACTTCAATTGCTGGTAGTGTTTACTTTTCACAGGTGACAACTACCATTCTAAACCTTGTTTTATAACCGCAGAAGGAAACTTTTAGTCTCAACAGCCCAGACCCTCCTCTTTCCCCACTCCAGCGGGCCAGTTGTGAAAGGTGGGCTGGACTATCCTTCTGTCAATCATGTGGTGTCATAATTACATCAGGTGACTGGTGGGTGTTTAAGTCCCTTGCATAATGCTTCCAAAGCACGTGACAACCAGGTGGCTGTCGGGCACTTGGAAAGAGCTGCACTAGGAGCTTTGCCATCATTTCTCACACTGCAAGCAAAGAGCTAGCAAAATGCTTCACACAGCAGTTTCCAATCACGCATCAGCCAGTTGGTTGTCAGGAAACTGGAAACTGCTTGAGAACAGGGCTTGCAGGCAATGCCAACTAACATACAGTGGTGCCTCGCAAGACGAAATTAATCCATTCCGCGAGTCTCTTCGTCTAGCGGTTTTTTCGTCTTGCGAAGCAACCCTATTAGCGGATTAGCGCTATTAGCAGTTTAGCAGCTATTAGCGGCTATTAAAGGCTTAAGGGATTAGCGGATTAGCTGCTAAAAGGCTATTAGCAGCTTAGTGCCTTAGAAAAAGGGGGTGGGGAGCGAAAAAAAACCCCCAGGAATCGCAAGACATTTTCGTCTTGCGAAGCAAGCCCATAGAGAAATTCGTCCTGCGAAGCACCTCTGAAAACGGAAAACCCTTTCGTCTAGCGGGTTTTCCGTCTTGCGAGGCATTCGTCTTGCGGGGCACCACTGTATATATGAAGAGAGCTGTAGCACTTGGCCATGGTGTCCCTGAAACAAATAGGACCAAATAGGGAGACCTGCTGGGATGAATCAGGTCTGTAGGCTGAACATTCCCTATTCCTGTTTTATAGGATTACTTTACCAATGTCTAGCAGTAACTTACTTTAGGTGATCCAGCGATAGCCTTTGCATTTTGACCATTTCATTGTTGCACGTTCGATCATAGAATGGGTTGCTACGCTCTGAGAAATAATCCAACACACTTCCACTGTTTAATATTGGAATCCAAGCACTATCAACCCAGGAAATTCCCAAGAGGTTATCTGGAGGAGAAAGAGAAATGAATGGTTAGCACAAGTATAGTTACAATAGCGATAGTCTTCATCAGTGTGAGAGATTGTGTCTCACTGGTCAGCTACTGCCCACCTTAAGCCGGGCAGCCCTGGTCAATAAAATGCTGGTTCACCACTATCCACCTGCTTCAATGGGTGCTTGGAGCTCAGAGTATGGCAGGTTCCCCAAGGACCTGCTCTATGGGGAACTGGTTTCAAGCACCAGGAAGTTGGCAGACTTTCTCTAAAGGGTAGTCAATCTCTCAACTTTGTACAAAACTTTTGTTGTTGCTGTTGTTTGTTGAATTTGTATACCGCCCTATACCTGGAAGTCTCAAGAAGGGACGAAGCACACAAGTTTTAAAGGTGAAACAGTTATTTTTAAAATGTAATGTAGAAAGTAAGGTTTGAGGAAGCACTAAATTAATATGCAGAACATGTCCTCTGTGCTGGCTTTGATATGGGGTTTGCAGCAAGGCAAGTGTAGCGATACTTCTCAATGCTTAAGAAAGTGGATGAAGAAAGTTTGGAGCCAAAGCACAACCATTTTAAACCACAGTGGGAATCACAGAAGTTCCACTTGACTTCCAATCAGTGTTAGAAACTGAAATATGAAAGCTAGGCACTAAATGGCACCTTAAACCTATGTTTTGGGCCCAACAATGGAATATCTAGGCACATATTTTTATAACTGGAATACAAAGCTGAAAATGAATGAACTGAAGCTAAAATTTTAAATTCATTTTTCACATGGTCTAGTCCTCATCTGAAGGCTGCAAAAAACAAAGCCATGCTTCCCCTGCCTGCCCTCCTAATATTCTTAAGAGGGTCTCTTCTCCAGTCTTCAGAGAGTAGCTTCAAGTGGGGAAGCAGAAAAAGGTCCTCCTTTCCTTCCACTGTGCAGTTTTAATCTGAAATATTAGGTGCAGTACTGCACCCAGAGCTCAGAAACTGCTTGCTCTAATGAAATTCTTTTTCACAAAAAGCACCTAGAACAATGGGAGTTTCCAACACTGCTTCCAATGCAGGAAATGTATCCATAGTGCAAGATAAAAGGGTATGCAGAAGTGTCAGAAATGATGCAGGAACATACGGTAATATGTTTCCACCAATACTACTTGCAAACCCAGGACTGCCACTGCAACTATTCTAAGGTGCATGTCTGACTGGAGAGGAAGTTTGAGTGAACACAGATTGATTGCACAGTCACAAAAACAAATTGGTTGCAAGAGAGATCCTGAGATGAGATGAGCACAGATTGATTGCACAGTCACCAAATAAGCCCAAATATCACCTCCGTGTTGCATAGGTGCTCAGGACTCAACAGTTGACAGCTAGGCCTCAGGATCTTGCACTCAGCCGAAGCCGTGTGGCATGTTCAACTTCTGAGGTGTGTTTGAAAACTGAAGCATTTACTTCCAGGAGTACAGCGTTCGTAAACCGAAACGTTCGTCAACGGAGACGTTCGAAAACCGAAGTACCACTTTACATTGTTTCAGCAATCTTATAGAAAGCATATCTAGATGCTTAGGAACCCATGATTAATGCAGCATAAATAGGGCTATGAATAATACATATGCTGCATCAACAATGTGCTGCTCAAACTCTTGCATAAAGCAGAGGCAAGCAAAGAGATGGTCTTATTATTATGTAAATGTGCCTTGCTCCATTCTACTGCTATAGAGAAAGGTTTCTCTCAATGCAGCAATTTACCTTCTTTCATAAAAGCAGATTAAAATGTGGGAATTAATGAAACCACAGATGCCACAGATTCAGCAATACCTATCCTCAATATTTTTTTAGTATATCTGTTCACTGTGGGCTTCTACCCATACAGTGGTACCTGGGGGTTAAGTACTTAATTCGTTCCGGAGGTATGTACTTAACCTGAAACTGTTCTTAACCTGAAGCACCACTTTAGCTAATCCTGCTGCTGCCGCGCCGCTGGAGCACGATTTCTGTTCTCATCCTGAAGCAAAGTTCTTAGCCTGAAGCACTATTTCTGGGTTAGCGGAGTCTGTAACCTGAAGCGTATGTAACCTGAAGCGTATGCAACCCGAGGTACCACTGTAGTACAAACTAAAATACAGGAACACTTCAAAAAGTCACTCCTTTATCTTCAAGTGCAATACAAGATGGGGGAAAGCATTCCCACATTAGGGAATATCAGTGGAAACAATGGAACCTTTCCTGTGAAATTAATTAATAAAATAGGAATCTGCCTGCAGTGGAAAATATCCACCTATACAGCACGGCACGAAGCCACTGCCATATGCTGATTTCGAGGGCGTAGAGGTTCAGCAACATATTAGCATGACACCTGCAAAAATCAGTGTCAAACAGAATGACTTGAAAAGACTAGCTTTGACTGCTATTTCTAAATACTTCTTAAAGTAACTACAGTGGTACCTCTGGTTGCCAACGGGATCCATTTCTTAGGCCCGTTCACAACCTGAAAAGAATGCAACCCGCATCTGCACACACACGGGTCATGATTCACCGCTTCTGCGAAAGATGTCATTTTTGTGCATGCGCGAGCGCCAAAACCTGGAAGTAACCCTTTCCAGTACTTCCGGGTCGCCGCAACCTGTAAACGCTCCACCTGAAGCAAACGTAACATGAGGTATGACTGTACAGTCATACCTCGGGTTGAAGTAGCTTCGGGATGAATATTTTCGGGTTGCGCTCCGCGGCAACCCGGAAGTAACGGAATTTTGCCGCTCGCGTATGCGCAGCCGCTCAAAATGACGTCACGCGCATGCAAGGAGGCGGCAAAAACGCGAGCTGCGCACGTGCAGTCGCGTCTTACGTTTACTTCAGGGTGTGAACGGGGCTCCGGAACGGATCCCGTTCATATCCAGAGGTACCACTGTATAGCCAACTCAAAATGACTAAGAAATCCTAATCAATACAATCGTACCTTGGATCCTGAACGCCTTGCAAGTTGAACGTTTTGGCTTCCAAATGCCGCAAATCCAGAAGTGAGTCTTCTGGTTTGCAAATGTTCTTTGGAACCCAAATGTCTGCCATGGCTTCCGATTGGATGCAGGAGCTTCCTGCACCCAATCAGAAGCCGCACCTTGGTTTCCAGACATTTTGGAAGTTGAACAGACTTCTGGAACTGATTCTGTTTGACTTCCAAGGTACAAATGTAATCATTCTCTTCTTCTTTGAGGTGTCAGAAATTCAGTTTTAATCATTTCAAAAATAAACATTAAGCTTAATGCCTCAAAGTTGTCTGCACTTCAGGTTATTCTTATAACAAAAAATGATGCAAAATGGGAACATGCCATCCCACCCCATAACCTAGGTTTAAGGTGCTATTCGGCTATTAACTTATATATCTGAGTTTATAACACTGCAGGCAACATGCCACTCTAGGTAGAATCTCAAGGATATATATATAGTCCTCACGTAATGAAATAAAACTGAGAAGAGTACAAACCCAGAAATCTTTTCTGATTCAGTTTCAGTCTTTTTTTGAAGTCATCTGAACCTGGTGACTATTGCCACAGTGTGGAGTAGTGAACACATTATTCGCTATGAAATACCTGTTTCTTTTGAATTTGTCCTGAACCTCCTGGCAATTTCATTAGGTGATCCCGAGTTGTAATGTTATTAGCGTCTTTCCTTTCCTTGTTTTGTCTACTCTCTCGACAACAGAATAATGTTTATAATTTCAAAAGCCCCAAAGCCACTAATATCGCTTCTAATCTCAGCCGCAGATCGGCGCAATGTTACAATGTCTTTGGGCGCAGGACTTATTGCGAGTCTTATTTAAAAAAAGGACAACGACACTTGATTCCACTGCGTCTTTAAAAATAAATAAATAACTGGAATTACTTTTATTCTGCGACTCCCACAAAGGTTTCGTCCACTCCCTCCTTTCCAGTCCTATGGAGACGACAGACGCCTGTCGACCCTGCTTTCTGCATCTGCCTCAGGGGCCCTGGCGGACATGGATGGCAAAATGGAGACACACGGGGCGGGAAGGGAGCCGGGAGTCAGTGGCCTGTCCTTAAACAAGGTGCCTAAGCAGATACAGTAAAGCAAAAGAATCCAGTCTCCATTACCTCGTATGTCCACCGCCGCCATGGTTTCAGCGCCGCGCGTCGCATCCGCCCCGGCGCAATGCTATGACCTCACCGCACCATAGAGAGAAGTTGCCTAGGATGCCGAGCCTCGGAGATGAGGAGAAGCGAATGGCTAGAGCGGCGACGAGAGAGCCGAGCGGGGAGTATGCGTAGTTGTTACTTCAGCGACTGGAGGACTAAGGCGGTTGTATTTTGCGGTTCCAGAAGGATTGCGCACCCCTGATGGGCGCTAAAAAGCAAAGGGGGTGAAATATAACTTTAGGAGTGAAAAGTAAAGGGTGTCTTTTTAAGGATTTACATAAAAAAAGGTCTAAGGATGCGATTCTAGCTCCACACACGGGAATAAGTCCCATTGGATATCAATAGGATTTGCCTCTTGAGTCGACGTGGTTAGGATTGCGCTGAAAAGTAAACCACATACACACACCAGCGCTTCAAATGCAACACATACGAAGTATATAGTTGCATAGTTGGTTGCAAATCTAACCCGCCAAAAAACAAAAGGCTAACATATGCTTCTAACAGCACATTGATTTACACTACAGAAACCAGGTTTGGGGGCATGGAAATAAGGACCAGGGGGGTGGTGGCTTTTCTCATGTCTGCTAAATTTCAAATATGAAGTAAAAAAAAAAAAAAAGCAGAAACTCATGAACAACAAAAATTGGCAACCTTAATTACAGAGGTGGATTGAGGGGGCACGACCGATTCGGTTGCACTGGGCACGGAGCCACAGGGGTGCCACTATTACGATGAATGAAAGGTGGGGCTGAAATTTGAGGCCCCAAGGTCTGCCACTCTAAGTACAAGCTATTTAATCTTGAGCCCAATACTCTACAAAAATGTGCTATGGAGCCCATTGAAATCATGCCTCCTAAACTAGTTGGCTGGGCTTAGTTGCTTGTGATCTGACCTCTGTTCTTTTAGGGCACATTCTTGAGAGGTATTACAGTGAGATGTCTTCTCAAAAATAAGTTCCACTGAGTTAAGTTGGGTACATTCCAATACAAGTGGATATAGGGCTGCAGCCTTAGAATGGATTGTCTGCTGCTTAACACCTGTAACCACTAATTTTTTCTCAAAAGTTGCACACACACTTTCCCCAGACCCAAATGCATTTCATCAAGTGTTTATAGGTTAAGGTTTCCTAATTCGTATTCATGATTATCATTCTACAGTCCAGACCCATGTTACTGAGTCAGTGTTTTTTCAGCTGTGCTTCCAGAATGGAAGGAGGTAAGCATGTGTGGCACCTGCAGAGGAACAACAAGAGGTAGGGGATTGCTCAGAATCTACATCAGAATTATTGGGTATGCAAATCACATCCAGTGCAGAGATAGGACTACTGATCTATGGTACGCAGTGGTACAGTTAGGTAATTTCAGACTCTTGGGGGTGGGAGGAAGCTTTTTAGATGGCACTGTGTCATCTCTTACTTCTGACACCAGTGTTGCATGCCATACCAATCTCTGAGCAGCAAGAGATTCCCGGGGTCCAGGTGGTTGCCCAGGGTTCCTGTTTCCTTTTGGAAATGAGGCACAGCAGAGACTGTGGTGTCTTTATGATATATGGCTTATTTGCGCGCGTGCACACACACACACACACACACAAACACACAGCCTGAGCCTGTGATGGAGGGGCTCCCAGCATTACACTCTGGCTTCTTCCATAGCTGAAGCCTTGGATTCAAACAGACTTCAAACATGATATAAAACATTCTAAACTCTCCACTCTGCTCCTTTTGTCTTCTACCTGACACAAGGCTGGAAGAGAGGCCCCTCCCATTTTTATTCTGGCACAGAGCCTTTGTCCTTTGTCGCCTTTTAATGCCCATCTCCACAGTGAATTGTTTCATCAGGAAGCATAACTGTCAACGTTTCCCTTTTTTTAAGGGAAATTCCCTTATTCCGAACAGGATTCCTCGCAAGAAAAGGGAAAAGTTGACAGCTATGTCAGGAAGCCAGCCTGGCTTATATTTTAACATTTGCTGGGTCCAGGGGTTAAAAGATCTGGCACCTATAAGCTTATAACAATCTTATAGGCCAGCCCTGCTGAGTTTGGTGGTCGTCCTGCTAATTCTGCTGAGCAGGGCCCTGGGATTTTGTCCAAAGTCCTGTCCTAATTGCATCCCAACCCAGAAGAGGCTAATTGGAAGTAGGTATTACCATATCAGTGAATTATACAGGCACAGCGGGCAAGCCCATTGGTCGGTGAATACTTTGAATTCACAGGAGCCTTTCATTATTTTTAAATTTTATTTGTCATGACAGATTGTAGTTTCCTCATGGCACATAGTTTGTATTTACTGGCATAGGAATGCTGCCTTCCAAACATCAAAAATATTTTGTAAATCATTGACCAACAAAGCTGATAGTCTAGTTCTACTTCATGATGGCAGATGAGAATGACAAAAGGGCTGGTCATTCTCAAAAACTGTCCTATCCATGTCTACTAAGAAGTAAGTCCTGTTGAATTCAATGGGTCATGCTCTTCGCTGGAGGTGAGTAGGGATTAATCGGTGCTCGTGTTTTATATTGCTTTCAAAGTGCATTGCTAGCAAAGTTTAAATTACAGGCCTCAAAAGCTACAGAAGCACCTGTAACACCTGGGCATCATGGGGGAAAACAATGTCCACCAAAGACTAATTAGAAACATCCTGGGAAGCAACACTTACTATACCTCTATGATTCTCTATGTCTGGCAACAGATCTTGGTGACTTTCTAGTTTCTGCTGATACTGATTGGAGGAAGGGGGGAAATGGTTATATCTATAGTATGTTGTCTTCTTTGTTAACTTCTCTCATTCTTACCTTAAATTAAACTATACAAATATGGGGGGGGGGACTTGAGAGGAACACTCTTCTTCCCTGTATTATTTTGGCTCTCCGTCATTCTCTGTTGTGAATGGCAAGAGCACCGTATTGCAACAGAGTGGCCATATGTTACCTGCCCCAGCCCACCCATTTATCTGTAGGGATGGGAGTTGTAGTTTGACGGGCCCCAGTCTACAGCAACAGATACTAACAGTGGACTTGTGTTACAGAGTTGTTGCAAGTCATTCCCTGGTCATTTCAATAGATCATGAGTTTCTAACAACTGCAGGGTAATTTAGTGCCTATGCATAGTAGAGGCTGTCAGACAGAAGTGCATTTAGACATAAGGGAGATGTGCCAGGGTGTTTCTGCTTTTCCATCTGGTGGCCTCAAGAAACAGCAATCTGGAGATTGCTATAGTGGTCTGCACTGCAAGGCTGTCTTTGGCTATTCTCTCTCAGCCTCAGCTCCTTGTTCTCAAATGTAGAGGAATTAAAAAGTAAAGGTACCCCTGCCCGTACGGGCCAGTCTTGACAGACTCTAGGGTTGTGCGCCCATCTCACTCAAAGAGGCCGGGGGCCAGCGCTGTCCGAAGACACTTCCGGGTCACATGGCCAGCGTGACATCGCTGCTCTGGCGAGCCAGAGCCGCGCACGGAAACGCCGTTTACCTTCCCACTATTTATCTACTTGCACCCGGGAGTGCTTTCGAACTGCTAGGTTGGCAGGCGCTGGGACTGAACAATGGGAGCGCACCCCACCACGGGGATTTGAACCGCCGACCTTTCGATTTGCAAGCCCTAGGCGCTGAGGCTTTTACCCACAGCGCCACCCCTTTAAAAATAGGGCACAAGCATTTCAGCATGTTTTATGACTGATTTTCATTTTATAGTATGGCCTTGCTGGCTTTTATTGGTATTATGACTACTAGTTCTATGTCTTTTATTTGTTTGTATGCTTTTTTATTGTAAGCTTATTAGCAACTATACACTGCCGTGGGACTACTGAAGGGGGACTCTAGAAATTACTTAAATAAATCCCATCTCTCACAATGCCCCACCCCATGATCTGCAAAAGAAGATAATAATAATGGACAGTTTATTTCTAACCAGTTTAGTAAAGGGAACATACACAGCCAAGGCTTCAAAAAACAAACAAGCAGGAAATCCTTTTCTTAATCAGGAAACCCCAGCCAGAAAGACCCAGAAATGGGACTCATAAAAGGTTCATTCAAATTTGCAATAGCAGTCCAGAGCCGGGAGATGCTACTTTAAAGGATAGTCCCCAAGATGACCTAAATGGCAGAGAAATGCAAATATATATAATATAGAAATCCTTCCCCTCACCTGCACCTGCAATTTGATGTTACTATGCATTATGATATGTGGCTACGTTATGTAGTTGTGTGTATGCAGTATATGTTATTTTAGAATATTACTTGCTTCTTAAAATAAAAACTGATGGAAGCTGGAGCTCAACAATCTCTGGATGTTCCCATCTATGTTCTGTGGAGCAGCTAAATTGCCCCCACCCTCTGCTTAACTTTCATCTTGGTTTGTGCCCTGATGGTCCATTTATTTCCATGGTCCTCAGTACCAGTGATATCTTTTCAACGGATTTCCTAACCTTCTATGGAATGTGACAAATAAATTAATCACTTTTTCCAGAAATCTAATTTGCTCCGCCAGTTCTTTGCTTTGAAGCCTTCCTCCCTGCTGTCCTTTCATGTTATTCTTTACTAGTTCTGGTTGCCTGGTAACCCCAACCTCTATCTTTCTCTCTCACTAATTTCCTTTCCTCCTCCACCCCCTGCTCCCCTCCCTGTAATACATGATAACATTCATAGGCACTGTAATATGTTTCTTCACCATCTGCGCCTCTTTGACGCTATCTCTTCCAAGACTGCCAAGTGACCAGCATATGGAGCTCAGCCTGTTGTTTTGCTTTTGCAAGAGATTAGAAGCCGTTTAATGACCTTTTTTCCCACTGAGGGGAAGAAAAATTTACACAGCTGAGAAGGCTGAAGGTTTCACCCTCATGTCTTCAAGCATCACACGACATCACCCTCATGCTTCTACTTCCAAAAGGCTGTGCCTTGCAGTTTGCAGTGAGGGCCTTTCCTCCCAGCATGTTTCCCCTCTGTGTTTGCTCCCACACAGACAGCCTCCACACCAGGCGTAATAAGCATGTCCTTTGCTTTGAGTGGGGGATGCGGGTGGCGCTGTGGGTTAAAGCCTCAGTGCCTAGGGCTTGCTGATCGAAAGGTCGGCGGTTCGAATCCCCGCGGCGGGGTGCGCTCCCACTGTTCGGTCCCAGCGCCTGCCAACCTAGCAGTTCGAAAGCACCCCTGGGTGCAAGTAGATAAATAGGGACTGCTTACTAGCGGGAAGGTAAACGGCGTTTCCGTGTGCGGCTCTGGCTCACCAGAGCAGCGATGTCACGCTGGCCACGTGACCCGGAAGTGTCTTCGGACAGCGTTGGACCTTGGCCTCTTTGAGTGAGATGGGCGCACAACCCTAGAGTCTGTCAAGACTGGCCCGTACGGGCAGGGGTACCTTTACCTTTACCTTGCTTTGAGTGTGCCCCTGTATATTCTATATCCATATGCACAGAAAAAGCATGGGGGGCAGGTTGTACTGGGAGAACAAGCAGCCATAGCTTGTGGCAATCTGGAGGAGAGACATTGTGTCCCTCGGCTGGATCTAGACACATCAAAGAAGCGTTTCATTTTCAATTTGTAAATTTTCAGTTGTAAATTTAAACAAGGAAAATGGGTATATAAAAATGGGACTCCATGTTGCCATCTGGTGGCACAATGTTATAATCACACATATGATGCATGTAAATCACTTTTTCTTTACCAGTCTGGCCAAGTCCCTGGTTTCCATATAGCTTTGTACTTCCTTTTCCCCCATTGTTATTGCATGGGGCAAGGACTGGGGGCAGACCTAACTTTTCCCTCAGGGTTTCCAGTGGCTATTTAATTGGGTTCTCCCTCCTGCTGCAATTAGTGAGAAATGGCCAGAGGAAACTGCTCCTAATTAACCTAGGTTGAAAAGATAGGTTGCATATCTTTGTGACATTCCCCTACAGAAAAAGAGTTGAGCAACAGAGCCCTGTAGCTGCTGCCTGACAGGCCCCTGGGGATTACTGCAGAATGTGCTAAACAAACTTCCCTGCTTAGTGTAAGGGAAATTTGTGCTACTTCAGTCTGTGGTATATATAGCTATACCTCAGGCCTGGAGGCTAATTGTGGCCCTCCAAGCTTCTCTATCTGGCCCCTTGGAGCCACACCCTCTCCTTAGGCCATATACCTCACCAGCCCTGCTGTGCACCCCCCCCCCGACACTAGTCTACTGCATCAAAGTGAAATTGACATTAACTGTCCTTCCTACTTATGCCTCTGGCCCTGCCATGTGAACCTGATAAAGCACTCTGGTAATTTTGAGTGTAACCCTAAGGTCAGGCCAAGGCATTTTGGCGCCTGAGGAAGACAATACAGATGCCCCTCCCCCTTTCACACCAATTAACTTGGGACACGATTCTAGCAGGATGCAATCCTGCACAAGACTTGACGAAATGTAGAAGAGCACTTCTTTTTCCATTGGGGCTTCTGCAGAAGAACTTCCCTGTGGATTCTGCCCCATAGCTAGGTCTTGGAGAGGTGCCTATCTGAAACCCTGGCAAGTCACTGCCAATCAGTATAGACAGTATGGAGCTCTGCGAGTGCAGCTTTCTCCCGATTGAAGTGCAGAGTGTTTCAGGACCGGGACATACGCAGGGAAACCAAAATGCTTGTTTGCAAAGCTATTGTACTACCAACCTTACTGTATCCTTATGAAACATGGACCACTTACAAACGCCATCGCCAACTTCTCGAAAGATTCCTTCAACGGTGTCTCCAAAAAATCTTAAACATCACTTGGGAAGACAGGCAAACTAATATCAGTGTACTGGATTAAGCAAAGATTGCCAGTGTGGAAGCAATGTTTCTTCAACATCAACTTTGTTGGACTGGTCATGTTGTGCAGATGCCTGATTATTGTCTTCCAAAGCAACTACTCTATTCCGAACTTAAAAATGGAAAGCATAATGCTGGTGGTCAACAAAAGAGGTTTAAAGACTGTCTCAAGGCAAATCTAAAAAAAATGTAGTATAAACACTGACAACTGGGAAACACTGGCCTGTGAGTGTTCCAGTTGAAGAACAGCCTTTACCAAAGGTGTCATGGACTTTGAAGACGCTCAAACTCAGAACACAAGGGAGAAACGTGCTAAGAGGAAGGCACATTTGGCAAATCCACACCGTGACCAACTCCCGCCCGGAAACCAGTGTCCCCACTGTGGAAGGACGCGTGGATCCAGAATTGGCCTCCACAGTCACTTATGGACTCATTGTTAAAACCGTGTTTATGGAAGACAATCTTACTCGGCTACGAGTGATTGCCAAAGAAGAAGAAGAGATGGACCAATGGTCTGACTCATTATAAGGTAGCTTTCTTTATACATATTAATCAGTTCACATAGCATGGTCATCTCAAGCTGGGCTTGTTCTCCACAGCAGTGCAGCACTGGAGTCAAAGGTATCCCTCCCAGTCAGTCTTTTTCCTCCGCTTTTTCTTCCTCTAAAGACTCTTTTCCCGTCACTTCACACCCAGTTACCCTGGCAACCTTCTGTTTTGCCAGGCCCAAGAATTCCTCCTCTCAGATGGGCTATCAATACCTTTTGTTATGTTGATCCCAGGTGAGCCCCTGGCTTAGAAAGAAAGCTGAGCCTCTCCTTTTCCACCAGCCTGTAGTCTTCCTTTCAGTACTTCAAATAATCAAAATCCTACCAATTATTAATTGTTAGAACAATCTATAGCAGTATACATTCAAAAGTCAGGGATATTGTGCAGTCTTTGTTCAATGAGCCATGATACATTACAGGGTATCCTTCAAAACCAGTGTTTCCCCAAACTTGGGTCTCCAGCTGTGTGTTTTTGGACTACAATTCCCATCATCCCTACCCATTGGTCCTGCTAGCTAGGGATGATGGGAGTTGTAGTCCAAAAACATCTGGAGACCAAAGTTTGGGAAACAAAGCCTCCAGGGCAACCTCCTTGGGACTAAGCCATAAACTAGCATAGAGGCACAAAGGCCTGGCCATATTTGATTGGGGTGGGGGAAGATGCAAACATACCTGATATTCAAACAAAGAAACAATGTTCTGCAGATCCTACTGAAATACTGTACTTTTCCATGTATAAGACTTGGTGTCCCCCCCCCCCTTTCAAATCATGCTTAAAAGTGGGGCTCATCTTATACATGGGTAGTGCGTGGAGTGGACGTTTGATTGGTTGCTGCCGCGGCTGTCAACAGCTATTGTGCATGTTATTGGTTGCTGCGTCAATGGGTGGCGTTGATTGACCAATGCCGCAGCAATTGGGCGGGTGATTGACAGCAGGCGAGGGGACAGACGGGAGGTGGATTTTGCAATACAGTGATACCTCGGGTTACATACGCTTCAGGTTACATACGCTTCAGGTTATTTCCGCTAACCCAGAAATAGTACCTTGGGTTAAGAACTTTGCTTCAGGATGAGAACAGAAATCATGCTCCGGCGGCGCGGCAGCAGCAGGAGGCCCTATTAGCTAAAGTGGTGCTTCAGGTTAAGAACGGACCTCTGTAACGAATTAAGTACTTAACCCAAGGTACCACTGTACTTGTAGGTGAGCAATTTTCCCCCCTTAAAAAAGCTCAACAGCTCTTGGTAATCCTCCCCATTCCCCCCCCCCCCCAATTTCTGAAATTTCAGTCCCCAAAAATAGGGGGTGTCTTATATATGGGGGCGTCTTATAGATGGAAAAGTACGATAACTCGCTTGTTGCCTGTTCTAATCCACATTAGAATGAACTCAGAATTTGTACATCGCCAGGAAAAGGGCATGTGATTTGAAACAGGCATTTTGCCATTCTGCCCATACTGTGGATGGCAGCTGATCCACCAAATGCAGAGCTGGTAACAATCCAGTATGAGAGGTGAGGGAAAGGCCCCTGAGATGCAGATGGGTGCTTTCCAATGCTTTGCACACATCAGTGAATTTCCATGTGGTGGAATTCTCTCTGCAGGGCCAGATGGGGCCGGTTGCTTAGCATTTAGAATAGGAATAATTCGGGGCGGGGGTGCATGTAATTAATTAGCCTCACAGTACACGGAAAAGAAATGCATTCCAAGTACATAACTAACCTGCTCTTATGCAAAGAGCCTAATTTGTATAATTAAAGTTCCATAGTGGCTTCCTGCTTTCCATACCAGATTAAGACTCATCCTTCTCTGTGCAATGCAATTGTTCTGCAACCTGCAGAGAATCAGTATTTTTCTAGGAGGATGGAAGCAACGTAGCGCAGAACATTACTTATTTATATAGGCAAACAATTCTCATACAGGTCAGGGTTCTCACTTCCCTATTTAAGAAACAGGAAAAAAGGGAAGGCAGAAGAAAATGGTAATTATGTTAATTAGCATCTATAAGACATCAAAGACTTAGTGCAGGCAACTCCTTTGTAGAAAGCCCTCCCCAGAGAGGTTCATCTGGTCCTTTTAACACAAGGTGAAGACCTTTTTATTCCTCCCAAGCCTTTGAATTTTAGCGCATTTTAAATCCGTGACATTTACTATTTTCTCCCTTCTTGTTTTTTTTTATGATGGTTTTGTGTGTCTTGGGTTGGTTTCATAGCTATTTCTGTTTCTTTTATGCTGCTACAAATAGTATATTAACATTGCTTTAGTTTATTTTTATTGCATTCTTTATTTTTCATGGGGTTTCTTTTTGTAAAGTAACCACTGGATTTGCTTCATGGATGTATAAAATGCCATAAATAAAATTAATGCATTAGCACATTGACACTGTTTCATGTATCTCCTAAAAACAAAAGAAGAGGCTGCTGGATCAGACCAGTGGCCTTTTTTAGTCCAGCATCCTGTTCTCACCATGGTCAAGCAAATACTTCAGGAAAGCCCACAATCAGGACCTGAGCCCAGCAGCACTCTCCCTTCCTGCAGCTTCCAGCAACTGTCATTCAGAGACATACTCTAAGTCAGTACAGGCAGGTGGCGCTGTGGTCTAAATCACTGAGCCTCTTGGGCTTGCTGATCAGAAGGTTGGTGGTTCAAATCCCTGCGACGGGGTGAGCTCCCGTTGGCTCTTCCAGCTCCTGCCAACCTAGCAGTTTGAAAGCACACCAGTGCAAGTAGGTAAACAGGCACTGCTGCAGCGGGAGGTTAAGCAGTATTTCCGTGCACTCTGGTTTCCGTCACGGTGTTCCTTTGTGTCAGAAGCGCTTTAGTCATGCTGGCCACATGACCCAGAAAGCTGTCTGTGGACAAACGCCGGCTCCCTTGGCCTGAAAGCAAGATGAGTGCCACAACCCCATAGTCGCCTTTGACTGGACTTAACCACCCAGGGACCTTTTATTATCCCTACATTGCTAATAAGACATGAGGCAGAGAGCACCAAGCTAAGATCACCAAGTGAACTCATGGTAAAGGTGAAGTTAGAACAATGGCTACCTGGTTCACAGCTTACTTTCTGAGTGACTATGCTACACTAATTCACAACATATAACAGACTGTTCATTATATCTTGGCCATGGTATTTGGAACTTAACAGTACTAAATTTGCAGGGCCACCTTCCAGTTTATACAATATCACCTCCCTCCATAGAAATCAGAGTGACATAAGTGGATCTTCCTCCCATTTCAACCTCACGACAATACCCTGTGAGGTTAGGTCCACCCATAGTCACTCAATGAGTTTCATTTGTGAGTCAGCATTTGAATCCAGGTCTCTGATGCCAGCAGGGCTTTCTGGGAGTGCTAATCAGTTGATCGGTGAACCCTACTGAGTGGGGATTGGCTGCGCTAGGGAGCCTCCTCTGCTGGCATCAGGGGTGGGGCAGGGGGGCAGGGTTTGGTGGAAATTGCCAAATAGGGACCCCTGCCTTTCAGCATTTCAGCACCGTGAAACATCTGTGGCATGCATGCTCATCACTGAAGGCTGCAAAAGAGCGTTGAAATGACAAATGGCCAGATAATTTTGTAAGATTACTCACAGTGTTTCACTATTCCCAGAAATACATTATTGGCACTTTTCTCGTCTTCATGGATGCAGCCAAAGCACTCCGTCATGTCAAGTAGTTTTTGTATCCCAAGCTATAAAAAGATCTGGAGGTGAGGACATCTTTGGAAATTAGCCAAAGCAATTGGACATGCATTAAGACACCAGAGTGATTCAAAACACTGGACTGGTGAGTTGCATGGTGTGAGTGTCATGGATAATTGTCTGGTGGGAGAGAAGTACTCAACTCCTGCTCTGCCTACACTTTCCCCTCTGCACAAACTGTGAGTCTAGTTTAAAGATAAAGAAAAACTGTGAGTCTAGTTTAATGCTAAAGAACCGTAAGCACAAGCCTTGAAGTTGATCATCTGAGGAAGCTTGAGCGCCTGGTTACTGCCTTTTCCAATATTTCTTTATATATGGGGGGGGGGGGAAAGAGATTTTTACAAATAATTTCCAAAAATCATATCATATACTTTCTTATCTTATACAATGTTTTGGCCTTCCATCAACCACATCTGAAGATTTTTCAACCTTTATCACTTAATCTACATTTCTTAATTTCTCTATTACTTTTAATTATCCTTAACTAATAACTTCATAATCTTCTCTGCAATACTTTGCACAATCCTCCTTACAAAACTTCCTGAAGTCCTACTAGCATAATCTGTTTATTGCCATTGCATTTCAAATAGTTCAGATATTTACTCCAGTCCTCTGAGAATCTCTGGTTCCACAGGTTTCGGATCTTTCCTGTCATCTTGTTTAATTCTGCATAGTCCATTAATTTCGTCTGCCATTCTTCTTTCGTCAGTAGTTCTTCTTGTTTCCATTTATGTGCCAGTAATATTCTTGCTGCCGTTATTGCATATAAAAACAGTTTATTATCCTGTTTGTTAATATCCTCCCCTACAATACCGAGTAAAAATGCTTCTGGTTTTTTTTTTTATAAATGTATATTTCAACATCTTTTTCATCTCATTATATATCATTTCCCAGAAGCTTTTAACTGCCTTCTCCAATATTTCTAGATTCACATCTATACATCTAAATCAGCATGTTATGCAAACTCGTATGTGATTCATCTCCCCCCTCACTTTGTAGATGTGTGAGTGCCACCTTGGTGAGCTCTCTTTCCGTACTGCTCCATGTCTCTGAATTTCAGTCACTCATACGTTCTGCTGTGGGGAAGCAAATTTGAGGACAGGCCCTGATGCTGTTAAGAGCTCTGAGGACCCACTTGGGCAGCCTACAGCCAGGAGAACCCTCCCATTGCAGCCCTTTCAATGCACCACACCCCCTTGAGGTTTTTATGCTCGACTTCCAGTGTGTCCTTATCCCTTTGGGGAGAGGAAGTCCAGTGTGACCGATACTTACTTATGCTTCTTTATTCATTACTTGGCACCTTTTCAGCTGCAAAGCAGGCACATCCCTCCCTTAAATAACTTGTCTAAAAGCCTCACGTGAGAATTTAAATAGAATCTGTGCGTGTTGCTATTACAGAAATCATGTGATGGAGTTGCCCGCTTGAGAAGTCCTTCCAGAACATAATTTCCAGGCATGCAGTTCAAGCTGTCAAAATACAGATCTCTGCTGCTTTCCCCCACAATATGTTTTAATAATTTGACTGCAGTGAGAGGGCAAGAGTCAGCAGAGGAACCACAAATGTGTGCTGGGGAAGGTGCAGACAAGAGCAAGGGTGGGAAAGATTATGATAGGGCAGAGTTCGGCTTCAGTTGTACCAACTGAACCTTGGGTCCTCCAGAACTCCAGTTGGCCATGAGTGATGGTGCTGGTGGGAGCTAGTGTCTGAGACATCCAGAGGGCCACAGGTTCCCCATCTGTGATTTAAGATGTGTACATCTGGAGCTGGTACAGGTTTGTTTTGTATTGTTACAGGAGACATCTGTGCTGTTACATATGCACCTGACTCTGTTCAGAAGTTTGAATAATGAACACATAGCAATCAGATTCAGTAGCCGTGATCCTCTTCTTCCACACATTCATATCTACATGAATGAACATGTGAATGGGGCTGAATAGAGCAACACATCTTCGCGACTTAGGAAGTGGATTGTTCTGTAAGACTGTTTAAAGTGTGAGATTGAATTCCTCTTGCTCTCTTTTTTACATCTTTAACAAAGAAAGAGAAGAAATAAAATTCTTTGCATATGAACCTACCCAGACCCTGAGATCATCTTCTGAGGCCCTCCTTCGTGTGCCTCCTCCTTGAGAGGTCCAGAGGGTGGCAACACAAGAACGGGGCCTTCTCTGCAGTGGCTCCCCATCTGTGGAATGCTCTCCCCAGAGAAGTTCACCTGGCACCTTCATTACACACCTTTAGGCGCCAGGCAAAACCGTTCCTTTGGTTGACCTGATTGACATCCTATACCCTTCTAAAATGTGGCTCTTTTGGGGGCGTTATTGGGTTATTGTTCATATTTTTATTTTATATATTGTGATCTTTTCAGTGAGCCACCCTGAAACCTCTGGGTATAGAGTGGTATATACAGTGGTACCTTGGTTTAAGAACAGCTTAATTTATGAACAACTTGGATTAAGAATGCTGCAAACCCGGAAGTAGGTGTTTTGGTTTGTGAACTTTGCCTTGGAATAAGAACATGTTCTGCTTCCTGTTGAGTGTGTTCCATTTGTAAATTGAGTCCCCCGCTGCTATGGGAAAGCATGCCTTGGTTTAAGAATGCTTTGGTTTAAGAACGGACTTCCAAAATGGATTAAGTTGGTAAACCAAGGTACCACTGTAAATTCAATAAAAAAATAAAAATTAAACAGCGTTGCATTCCTAGCTAGTCAGATCTTCTGGCAGCACAGGACTTGGTGGCAATTCCAAAAGAATCAGCCTGAAAAACTGAATTGGGAGGAAAACATCACAGGGAGTACCAAGGCATCTAGCTTTTCTAGTCCCTATTCCATGGGGAGGGGGAGGTTTGTGTCAGTATTATTTTATCATCTTATTTTGAAGACGACTACACCTGTGGGTGGAGTGGAAAGACTCCCACTTCTTGTGGGTTAAGAGATTGAAAGAAAACTTGGGTGTATCTGAATTCATACCGAGAGGATTTCCAAGTATTGTTGTGGCACTCCTTAACTAATCAAATGTCACCTTCCACAAATGACAAGGCACTATGGTATGCAGAACATATCATCCTAGTCATAGGGACAGGTTGCTGGAGAAGGGAGCATAGTTGGTGTGCCTTATGGCCCACAAGGGAGGGAACCCAAGGTGTATAAAAGGTAGGCAATGCATAAGCCAAAGAGAAAATAGATTGTGTCACATAAAGGCCACAGTCCAGAGGTAATTGTGTGTGACCCTGGCAAGCAGGACTGCGATACATGAAGGAAATCATGCAGTATGAATGCAGACTAGGCAATGTGCTTCTATTTCTATCCCAGCTCACTTAGTTGCAAGCACACACACACAAATCAGCCCTAATAATAGCAAAATTTTGCAACACTTCTGCAAAGAATTCAGAGATACTGTAAATTCTGACAAATCTCCAGAAGGAGGAAGCACAACGATCATAGAACAGCCACTACAAATATCTCTGTCTGCTCCTGATACTTGAACTTGATGCTAAGAAGGTGTTCTTGGCTAATCGCAGGGTTCCAATAATATTATCCACATCTATTTTGGGGAGAGTGCTCTTGAGCTCGGTCCTGTTTGTGGGTTTCCCACAGGCATCTGGCCACTGTGAAAAGATGATGCTGGACTAGATGTGTCATTGGTCTAATCCAGCAGGCTCTTCTTATGTTCTTATATTCTTAAGTAAGGATGCTGGAATCGTATGCTACTAAAGAGAGACCCAACCTTTTTAAGATGAAGGCGATGCATTCCACTGAACTGTTGAAACTTCAAGGGAAGCCCCATCCACCAGTGCCTTGCAGGAATCTGTATATTAGTCAGGGACTGGGCAGAGGAGGAAACCAGCTTGACCCTTCCAGGGAGGAGGAAGAGGAAGACAGTTTAGATTTACAACAGGGGTTTGAGGGAGGTCACAGCTCAGAGGCAGATGAGGGGGGGAAGTTGGGAAATAATGGGAGGGGAGGAGGAAGAGGAAGCACCAGGGGAGCGACAGCTGATGGATACAGTGTCTTTAGAAAGCACTCCAGACCCCATCCCACCCATCTCCCAGAACCCAGAGAGCCTTGAAAGTAGGAGAGCAAAGAGCTCAAAGGCAGAGAGCACGTAGCAGCACCCGTAGGAGTGACAATGCAAATGACGAAGGAGGAAGTGGGAGAGATGGGGGGTGGAGATTCACTCGAGACAACGCCATTATCCAAGAGGCTGGATTCCATAGCCTCTTTCTGTAAATACTGACTAAAAAGTGGATGGTAAGAAACAATACCTTGTCTTTGTACATTCCTTGCAACCAGCTGAGAGTTGTTGGCAGCAGCCTGACAATATTAGTATATTATTATTGTATTGCATTGTATTGTATTGTATTGTATGTGTATATATGTGTGTGTGTGTGTGTGTGTTTAGTAGAATATACCGGTAAAATACGTTTCCATGCGCTCTGGTTTCTGTCACGGTGTTCCATTGTGCCAGAGGTGGTTTAGTCATGCTGGCCACATGACCCAGATTTGTCTGTGGACAAATGCCGGCTCCTTCGGCGTGAAAGCGAGATGAGTGCTACAACCACATAGTCGCCTTTGACTGGACTTAACTGTTCAGCGGTCCTTTATCTTACTTTATTAGTATATGCTATAATAAAAATTTCTGACTTTAAAATATTCCAGCAGTCCATCCTTGAGAGTAAAATATAGCATACTGTTGTCACATTGCAACACAGTTTAAATGAGAAGACAGAAATAAAAGAAAGCATCCAGTTGAAATTGAGAGATTAAAATATGAGACGGGAAGCCACAAGAGGTGGCAAACTCAAACCATGAGTTATCTAATTTCTTGGCACCGGAAACCTATGAGTGGCAGGTTTTAAAGATGTGAAAAATTGTAGAAGAGACATCCTGTGAAGCTTAGGAGAGATATGAAAGCAATGGAATCTTGTTCTCTGCGCATCAAGAGCAAGTTCTGCAAGATCTACGATTCTAGTCTTCTGTGAAGATGGGTTAGATGGGTGGCAAAGGCAGAGCACCACTGAAAGAAAAACAATGAAGGAAGCAGGGGGATATGCTGTAACAATACAAGCTCAATACACAAATGCTTGACATTGTTAATTAGATGGCTGCCATGCATCCCAGTGAGGAAGCAAGGTGAATTTCAAGTATTTGACTGCAGACAATGCTGTATTGTATTAATTAGATTTTGCCAGTATCAGAACTTTCTAGTAGGAACAGTAAACCTATAAAGCCTGATCTAAAACACAACAAAACAACTGATCCTATCTATTCCCAGTGTGAATTTAAAAAGTGGAATCCTTCTTGGAATATAAGATGAACAGCATGACAAACTACTATTTAAAACATGAAATGAATGGTGAGAGTGGCTGATCTTAAAGTGGGGGCAGTGGAGGATCCAGTCTCAACCTTCATTTTAAACAAACAAAAATGCTAAAACATTACCAGACAACCAGAAATAAGCTGTACATTGTTCAGACTGCAGCCTTCATCATTTAGAAACCAGTGTTTCTAAAGTGTTTAGTGTTTAGGCAATTATTTAGAAATATGTATATCATATACAAAAGATTCCACTTATTTAATGCAAAATCAGCCTCCTTGTAGAGAGTGGTGAAATGTTGTGCTTTTTTAAACGTTACACTGGCAGATGCAATGGCTGGGATTTCCCCCCTCTTACCTCTCTGCCCAAAGCATTAGAGTCAATCTAATATTTACCTGGGTAAGTCTATACAGTACTCTTCATAGACTGGATGATGATGCCATAATGCGTAAGGTATTGTGTGCATGTCTAATATTTCTCTGAATCAGGATGGCTCATTCTGAAATTGCACTGCAAGCATTCAGATGACCTAGGCAACCACTCTTTTGACAGAAGCCAGATTGCCCCCAGGTCAGAGTGAGTTGTCTCTCTCATTTAATGTGTATTTTCCAACCTACCAGTCCAAAAATATTTAGTTTAAACCTTCATCCACAAATGCCTTCTCAGGTCTCTGCCTTGTAAGTTGGCTATGATAAGAGAGCTGCTCAAATAAACATCTACTCCATAGACTAGACTCCCCTGCTTGATAATCTATATGCTACCTGAGTTTCAAAATCAGTGGTAACCTTAAAAAAAAAGTATCAGCCACACCCTGGAATGTGCCTATCTCTACAATAAATACCTTGATGGACATTTCCATTCATGTTTGGACATGGACAGACTTTTCGTCCCATTTGCATTGTGTCCCTAAAACTCTTAAAGTCAACAAACACTGCCTTTTGTGGCCATAAACAGGCTGACTAAGTAGATAGTCACAGACAAGGAAAGGCTGAATATATCCTTGTCCTAGTCATCACCCAACCCCCTCCCTCTGCCCAGACTTCTTCTCCTTCTTCTTCTTCTTCTTCTTCTTCTTCTTCTTCTTCTTCTTCTTCTTCTTCTGTTTTGCTTTAGGAGATGTACCAATCTGTTCTTAATTCTTTAAACCTAAGTAATTGCAAGAAAACAACAGGCTTACATGAAACTGCCTGTGCTCCCATTCATCCCTTGATACCTTTGCTTCACCCCTCCCTCTGTTCTCACCCCGGCTCCACCAGACTTTATATTGTATGCTCCTGTCAGGGACTGGGCAGAGGAGGAATGGTGGAGACTGCCTCCCCACCCTGACCCTTCCAGGAAGGAGGAAGAGGAAGACAGTATAAATTTACAACAGGGGTTTGAGGGAGGTCACAGCTCAGAGGCAGATGAGGGGGAAAGTTGGGAAATAATGGAAGAGCCGGAACAACACCCAGCTGACACGTCATCATTAGAGAGCATTCCAGACCCTCCATCTCCCAGAACCCGGCGAGCCTTAAAAGTAGGAGAGCAAAAAGCTCAAAGACAAAGGGCACCTAGCAGCACCTGTAGAAGTGGCGAACGAGGAAGTGGGAGAGATGGGGTGAAGCTTCACTCGCGACAACAGCATTATCCAAGAGGCTGGGTTCTGTAAAGATTTAAATAAAAAAGGACTGTAAGAAACTTTCCTTTGTCTTTATACTTTCCTAGGTGACCAGCTAGGAGCAGCTGACAACATCCTGACAGCTCCCTGGGGAAGCAGCCTGACTACTTTCTAATTATTTTCATGCTGCAAAACTCCCTGCGTGTGCACTGTTGGGTTTAAACAACAAATAAACAAAAGATCTGGATGCAGGGACTAAGGCCCCGGTGGTCAAAGAGCAACAGATAGATTGCAATCATGTTTAAAAGAGAGTGTGCATAGTGTAACAGTCAGAGTATTGGACTAGGATCTGGGAGGCCAAGGTTCAAATCCCTGCTCAGCTATGAAACTCACTGGGTGACCTTGGGCCAGTCACAGTCTCCCGGCCTAACCTACGTCACAGAGCTGTTGTGAGGAAACAAACATTTTAAGTGAATATTATCCCAGTCTGTAATAGATTTGAAATTATTCTTATATATAGGATTGTGTAGAGACAATGCCAAGCTAGGACAGACAAACGGTCTAGCATGGAATAAGGCTCCCTCCCATCCCCATCTCTGCTAGATCCATTTTACCAACAGGAAACTAAGAGCAACTTGCCAATGGTGGATATCATGTGACTTCATGGCTGAGCCTGACTTTGGAAGCAGGGTCTCAGGTCCAAGATTGACACTCTGGTCGTTGGCCCAGCCATCATACAAAAGGAAGATACTCTACATAGTAAAACTGATGTTCTTCAGCAGCATTTTGAGCAGAGAAAATGTTTGCTCAGTTAGACAATACATTATAAGACTATCCGTGACTAACCAGAGCGCAGTGTGTGTGTGTCTCTGTGTGTGTGTGTGTGTGTGTGTTGGATGTGACATTTGTAACAAGTCTATAATGCAAAACACACAGACATCATCATTTATCTGGGTGGTCTATAGCCCTGCTATGCTGATGCTAAAATTCTTTATCTGTTGTTTAAGTGCTTCCACCCGCTTATTTTATCTCCTTCTCCAGGCTTTATCTGTCTAGCTTTTTCTGCACTAGTAAATCCTGCCATGTTTGAGAAAGTCTGCCTGGCACTACCATCTTCCCCTTAAGCCCTTGTTTGCCTTGTTTGTTGTGAACAATGTCAGATAAGTGTTGACACCTGTTATAATGGAAGTATTGCTAACTCCCTGGGACAATTTCCTTTTCCTCCTTAGGCAAAGAGAATACTCTAAAATCCAGCACTGTGCATTTTATTGCATGGAATTCATCAAAATGCAATTAAATGCCATCAACAAAGATACTGATTGAGTCGTTTATACCTGAACTGGAGATAATTGCCAAAAGATGACTAACGGCAGTCTAGTAGGATTTTCGTCTATTTTACTTCTATGACACACCCACACACCGTATCTGTAATTTATATGATTAAGGCTCACAGGTTCTGTCTCTGGTTTCTACCACACACACCATTATTTGTTGTAGAAACACACACGCAAACACCCCTCAAGCCTTTACTTTCTTTCAATTAGACCTATATTTGCAAACAATCTATCTCACGTGTCCATGTATGCACACATATGCATATGGAAGTCCTTCATATCATTTTTGTTGTTGTAGCTTGGGGGAACTGCTAATCTTGAAGGGAGGGGGACAAAGTTTTTCCAGCTGCGCAGCTGGGCTTTGGTAGTAGTTACCGGTAATAACCATGGCATAATGAAGGGGGAACACAGAAGAGCAGAACTTTGGGACATTTTCAGAGCAGGAGCAATGACATCACCAGTTGGGAGCACAGGGATCATTTATGGAGCCTCCTTGGTCTGGCAAGAGGTGATAATGAAGCTTTCAAGTACACTTGTACTAAAGAATACGCTTTCAGCAAAGACTGTGTTGTTGAGCTCAGGAGCTGCTTATAGGTTTCCCACAGGCCACCCTGAGAACAAAATTGCTGAGCGCTTAAGCATTCACCCTGACCTGTTTGCACAAAGTCTGCATAGAGGTTATAAGGCACCAGCTGCTTAGTGAGCATTCAATCTGAGTTGTTTGTGGAGGGGTTACACCACCATGCCATGTCAAGCCACAAATGTTACCCCACATTTCCCAGTGCAGTTCGTCACTTTATTTACCACAGGAAACAACTAATTATTGGGGGGGGGGGTTCATTGCACAACAGTTCCAAATCCACTTTAATTGAACCCAGTCACAATGGAAATAGGGGAAAGGTGCCATTTGGACACAGCCTTAAGCAGAAGTTAATATGGCCAAGGACCTGGGCAGAGTGGAAGCATGTGGGAACTTGTAGGACTGGGAGAGGCTTGTGACTCTGTTCTGAGGGCAGTGGCGTAGCGTGGGTTGTCAGCACCCGGGGCAAGGCAAGTAATTTGTGCCCCCTAACCCGTGGATTTGTGCCCCCTAACCCTAACCCCCAGATGTTGCGCCCAGTGCGGCCGGCCCCCCCTGCACCCCCCACGCTACGCCACTGTCTGAGGGGGTTGTGGGTAAGCATGGGAGAGTGTGTACAACTGGGCCAGCAAAAGGGATGGTCAAATGCATTGAGGAAAAGGCTATCAGGGGCTAGTAGTCATGATGGCTATGATCTCCCTTCACAGTTGGGAGGCGATAATGCTTCTGAATACCAGTTACCAGAAACCACAGGAGGAGAGAATACCTTCCTGCTTGAATCCCACTTGCGGCTTTCCCACAGGCATCTGGTTGGCCACCTTGAGAACAAGATGCTGGACTAGATGGGACATTGGCCTGATCCAGCAGGCTCTTCTTATGTTTTTACGATGACAGTGCAGGAGGTTCAAGAGGTAAGGACACCTTGAAAGTTGTAGTTAGGAAGATGTATGATTTTCTGGACCAACATTTCAAATTGTGGGACACCTACTAAGCCTTATTGAGCAGTGGGAACAGGAAGGAGATTATCGGACACCAAGGTGCACTTCTGAGGGTCTTCTGGAGGTTCCCTCACTGTGGGAAGTGAAGTTACAGGGAACCAGGCAGAGGGTCTTCTTGGCCGTGGCACCCTCCCTGTGGAACGCCCTCTCATCACTTGTCAAAGAGAAAAAGAACTACACAAATTTTAGAAGACACCAGAAGGCAGCCCTGTAGCAGGAATTTTTTTAATGTTTGACATTTTATTATTTTTAATATTTTTCTGGAAGCCACCCCATGGCTGGGGAAACCCAGCCAGATGTGCAGGGTATAAATAAAAAGACTACTACTACTACCGGGTGGGGGGGTTTGTACTAGATGACCCTTGCGGTCCCATCCAACACTATAATTCTTTGATTCTATGACACGAAGGACAGGCCTTCCAAAGACCCAGAGCCATTTGAGGACGAAAGAAAAGGCTCTGCATGCAAAAAGCCCCAGGTTGGTTCCATGGGCATAGACAGGATTTTTGTTGGGGGGGGGGGCAGGCTTTTGTTGGGAGGGCAGAACCTCAGATTTGTATTGATTCTTTTTATTTTATTTTATTTTACTGGGGGGGGGGGAGCTGCCTTTCTGCCCGTGGTGGCTTGATTCCCCCAGCACCTCCTGGTAGGGCTGGGAATGTCCTCTGAAAAGCAGCTGCTGCCACTCAATGTGGACAATACAGTGGTTCCCCGGGGTACATACGCTTCAGGTTACACACTCCGCTAACCCAGAAATAGTGCTTCAGGTTAAGAACTTTGCTTCAGGATGAGAACAGAAATCGTGCTCCAGCGGCAGCAGGAGGCCCCATTAGCTAAAGTGGTGCTTCAGGTTAAGAACAGTTTCAGGTTAAGAACAGACCTCCGGAACGAATTAAGTACTTAACCCGAGGTACCACTGTACCGACGAGACTCCGCGCAAGGCAGCTCTTGGGCTCTGAAACCAAATGGACCGACCATGCCCTCCAACTGTTGGACTTCAGCCGTCCCGCCACTGCCCCCCTGAGCTTCGTGTCATCGCGCCCCCGCTCCAGCCGCTCAGCGCAGCTCCCATTTTGCGGGAACCCCGCGCGTTTCCCGCACAAGTCTCCCTTGTGCCAGAGGCAGGCGCCGCCCGCTCCTCTCCCACAGCCAAGCGCAGGCGCCGGAGAGCCCCCACCTCCCCGGTTCCTGCCCCTAATCAGAAAGCGCCGCCTGCGCCTTTAAGAGCTCGCGTACCTAGGCTGTAAACAGCGAGGAAGGTGGGTCGCCGCGGCGCGCGCGTGGCTCGGCGTCCGTCCCGCCGATTTGCCGCGCGCTCCTTTGCTTACTCTTCCCCTGCCTGCGTCGCCTCCTCAGATTTTCTCGTTGCCCCTCAGTTCCGGAGCGCCCATTTCTCTTGGCGGCGGCGAATGAGTTCGGGGAGTGAGCTGAGCTGAGCTGATCAGGGACCCGCGCCTCCTCGCCCCCACCTCGCCTCCCCTCCCGCGTGCGGAGCGAGAAGCTCCTTCCGGGTTAGCCAGAATTGCCCCCCTCGCAATCCTCGCCCCAACATAACACGACGCGGGAGGCGGCGGCGGCGGCAGCCAGACACCCGGCGCGCGCGGGGAGGAGCAGCAGCAGAAGCGGCGGCGGCGGCGGCGTCTCCCTCCTGGCCGCGGGAGGATGGGAGCGAGCAGCCGAGCCCAGCCGAGAGGTGGCACCACCAGCCGCAGCCAGACGGGAGGCTGTGGCGCCGCCTGAGTGTCCGGGCGGGCAGGCAGGGCGAAAGGCGGCGGCGAGGAGCGAGGCAGCGGCGGGCATGGAGCGGCAGTGCTCCGGCGCGGCCGGGAAGCCCAGCGCGGGCAGCCGGACGGCCCCGGACGGAGCGCGGGGCGCGGGGCCGTCGTCGGTGGGCGCCCTGCAGCGCGGGGGCAGCCAGAGCGCCGAGCCGGACGAGCTGATCCGCAGGGCTCTGGATTTCAAGAGCCAAGGCGCGCAGTGCTACAAGGAGAAGAAATTCCGCGAGGCCATCGGCAAGTACCACCGCGCGCTGCTGGAGCTCAAGGGGCTGCTGCTGGCCCAGGAGGACGACGACGACGTCGGGGACGGAGACGCCGCCGCCGCGCCCTCGTCCTCCTCCTCATCCGGCGGCGGCGGCGGCTTGGGCAGAAGCCTCACGGGCGAGCAGAGCCAGCTGCTGGAGAGCATCGAGATCGACTGTTATAACAGCTTGGCAGGTCAGCAAAGGGGCTCTTGCGTTCCTTCTGGCGGGAGATCACTCGAGGGGCGCGCGCCGTTCCGCTGCTCTCGCCCCGACGGCACCTGGAAATAAACTTTGCCCGGAGAGCAGAGCGTGAGGGGCGCCGGGGAGCGAGGGAGGGATCATGGGGAAATGTGCCCAGTCTAGCCCCCTACTTGCAAGGGCGATTGGAAAGCGCCGCGCCGACGACAGGTGCCGTTTCCCATGGCCGGAATTCCGGACTTGAGTGCAGATGGAGGCCGCCCTCCTCTTTCCCCAGGGTCAGGAGAGGCCGCCTCTCCCAGCGGCCGCCCCCCCCCCCCCGCCCCCAGCGAGGCAGCAGATTATACGCTCCTGGCTCAGGATGCCAGGCGGCTTTCTCAGGTCTCCGTTGCATGTTGCCTCCTAGTCTTATTTATTAGGAAGAGCCAGCAGGCGATAGAACTACTGCCAGGAGCCCCAATATCTAATGCTCGAGTGTGCAAATGTGCGGGTCAATACATCATGGAACTTTCTCAAAGTAAAATAATCACGGAGGTAGGTCTCTGCCCCAGAAGGTTTGCCATTTATATTTTAGCATTAGAGAGGGAGAGAGAGGAGGAGGAAATGTCTGTCTTGTGGCATCGTAAAGACCACATTTTTCTCCTGGCATAGGCTTTCGTGGACGAGAGCCAGCTTTGTCAAG
This sequence comes from Podarcis tiliguerta, assembly GCF_965153285.1. NCBI lineage: Eukaryota > Metazoa > Chordata > Lepidosauria > Squamata > Lacertidae > Podarcis > Podarcis tiliguerta. The sequence continues at coordinate 89,462,842 of NC_139534.1, forward strand.
GGAAAGCCTAGCTCAGCAGTAGAGCATCTGCTTTCCATGCCTCAAGTCGCAGGTTCAATCCCCGGCATTGCCAGGTAGGAATGAGAGAAACCCTGGGGAGCATCTGCCGGTCAGTGTGGACAATACTGAGCTAGATGGCCGAATGATCTGACTCCCTGTAAGGCAGTATCCTGTCAGATGCATGATGCGTTGTCCCTAGTTGACAGATAGAAATAGGTATCTGTTGACTGTGAGTAACACTTCATGCATCTGCCAAAGTGGGCCCTGCTCCAGGAAAGCTGAAGCCACAATAAATCTGTCAGGGCCCCTCCAGACGGGTGTTTTTCTGCAACATGTCATCGAGGCAATAACAGGGCATTAGTGGTGGATTTATACCCGGCTGTCCACACATCATTCTGCTTTATTAATCGCTCTGCGATGCTTCCCGAATGCTGCATTATTGCCTTCCAGGGGTGCGCTCTTGCGCACAGAGCTGCAAAAGCAGAGCAAAAACAGCCCTGGAACATGGGGGGGTATGAATAGTCACAGGATTTTGTCAGGAAGTTACAGGACGTTCCCTGGCTGGAAACGAAGTAGTCTGTCTACCCCAAAACTCTCGCAGGCGTTGGCAGGATTGAAAATGGGATTGCATATAAATGTCCTTATACCATCTTTTACAAATAACCATAAGATGTGCAATAAGGGGGACACCAGGAGAGGTCCTTCATCTTTAAGGTCTGTGGGTTCTCTCTCTCTCTCTCTCTCTCTCTCTCTCACACACACACACACACACACACACACACACACACACACGAGGGAGCACAACAGCAGTGATGTATGTTTGGAGAGAGTAGGGAAGCAACAGCAAAGTTCTTAGGTCATGGTGTATAATTTGTGTTAGGAGACCAAGAGGGTAAGCCAGAAGCTCCACTAAAGAAGAGATAAATTGGAAGAAATCCAGTGGTGGGGGGAGGAATATTTCCCTAAGTATGTGGTGAAGAGAGGGGGACAGGAACAGAGGGGCAGCATCCAGCAGATCTCTCTTGGAAGTTTGAGCAGTCGACAAAACAAGCAAAGCCAACTATGGTGCCTAGCAATGTTCTAACTCTTAAAACCCATCATGCAGTGGGGTTAACGTCTCTGTTCTTTATGTCTTTCAAGAGCTGTGTAAATAGGAACCTGCAGTTCTGCGGGGCAGCTGCTCTGATGTCGGGGGACTTGAAAGTGCTTTCCGTCCTCCGAGCTTATACACCAGCTTTTTCCACCTGCCTGTTTCCTGCAATTGTTTTTACCATGGCTTCAGTTCAGTCATTTGGTATGAGGAGTGTTGCAGTGGGAAGTGGAGTACTTGTCTGTCCTAGGATCAGTCACCATCACATATGTTGGGTGTTTTTGTTTTAATTGTAGATATCAAATAGGTCAGTTAAATTTTAATTTGTGCCAGCTGTGGGGAACCAACAGGAACTTGTGGCCAAGCCTGGATGTGCAACTTACAAACAGTTGTATTCTGTTCCTGCAGTATTTACTCCAACCAAAACTGACCTTAGCTCTGTGTGTTTATGTGTATGTGTGTGTGAGAGAGAGAGGGAGAGAGAGGGGGAGGGAGGGAGGGAGGGATGATACAGTGGGGATCATGCAAGTTTCTCTTTCTTGTCCTGCCCTCTTTCTCAAGCTTTTAAATACACATTTTATTGACTATATGCTATGAATGTATAAGAAGCCTAAAGCACTTTGGTGTAGAGAAGAGTGCGACAGCCCCATGAAAAGAATGGCAGTTGTTCTATACTGGCAGATTTGTTTCTGTGCTTTTTGTAAGGCATACAATTATTAATAACAACAAACGTTGACTGTGACCTACGAGATGGCAAAGACTGGCCAATCCAGTCTTTGCACTTTGGAAACACTTTGAGTAGGGAATAGAAAAATGGAAAACCCTGTCAAGAGAGGGTCAGCTGAACGAGAGAGCTCTGGCCTGCTCCCGTGAGCCACAATGGCTGAGAGTGGCACAGCTCCAAAGGTCTGGCAATGGGATTCCTACCTTGGGACGAAAAGGCAGCTCATTGCTTTGTTGTGCTGGCAGAGCTATCCAGCCCTGCTCGGTGCAGCAGCATCCTTTGCGCTGCTGGGTGCCTATTCTCCTTCTCCAGCTCTTAGGAAGAAACAGTGGCCAGTGGGTTGCTCTGACATGGGTGGGGAAAGGAGCCTTTTTGTGCCCACAGGAGCTCTGGAAAAGAGTTCAATTTCTCATAGAAAAGGATCTTTCTGTGAATTGCACTTTGCATTCACAGAACAGAGGCATGAGAAAGCCAAGAATTCAGAAAGCTCTCTTGCTCCTCTCCTGTCTGCCTTTTGCATGTTTCTCAGGTCTGCTGGATCTCCATACACCTAGGAACCGTTTAACATGTGCCTGTAAATCAGTTGTTGCTCACTGCCGAACATGTGAATTGCCTCCTTTGAGAAGGTTGGCATTTGAATGTTGTCAGAGGCAATGGCGTTTGATCTGCAGTAGCTTTTTCTTGCATTCTACCCCTCCTGGGATGTTGCAGTCAAGGAATGATAAACATATATGTGTGAACTCCCCCTGAAGCTATAAGGCTGAAACTCTTTTGCTTGCAAGTCAAAGCAGCAATTAGCTTCTCTCAAAACACATTTGATGATTTTGTGAAATGTCATCCCTTCTTTTCATCCAACATGCAATTTTTCTTTTTGCTGTAGTGGAACATTTTGGAGAGAGAACATCAAATGACTTTGGGTTGTCCTCACCCCACCCCCCAATTCATTCTTGTATAGGTATAAATGCTGCAACATTGCTATCCTTATCCAAGGCTAATTCCTCCTCTTTTGTGAAAAGAAGCAACACTACACACATTGATTTGTTTCCCTCTCCCATTGCACTTTGTGCTTGCAAGGTACTATATACATTATCAGGGCTGCGGCATTAATAATTCAGCAAATGCTGAAGTGCTCCCTAGTTTTGAAAAATAGATATTGTTAACTGGAAAACATCTGCATGATCGTCAGTACAGAGATGCCAATCAAACGGATCTGAAATGGCTTTGGGTGACGTTTTGGCAGTGCTGGTAGCCTTTCCGCTGAGCCTGCAAGTTCCCTTGCTGAAAATGTCTACCCGGGTGCTCGGAACTGTTTTGCATCACAATAGCGGCGGCGTATGATACGATGTGCTTTTTCTAATTCCTTCTACGGCTTTGTTATTGTTCCTTCCACATTTTACTACAACAGAGGGGAGAGCGCATTTCTTGCACTTTCCCTCGATGCTCCCACAGGGCTTTTTGCCTTGGATTGGCAAGGATGCCCACTGACAGTTACCAGCCCATCGTTTTGTCTACCAGACAAGTGAGACAAGTTTGTGTGCCGTCCTTTCTGTATGGATCCCTCAGTAGTACACACTGCTGTAGATCAGGTGCACAGGTCTACATGATTTCATAAGGGTCAGAATGCTTTCAGAATGGCATAAAAGATGCCTTTTGCTCTGACCTGCTTTGTCCTATGCAGGGCAACTCCATTGATCCATCTCCTCCTATTTCTGACATCTTAGTACACCTGCCTGCCATGGCTCCTCTGAATGCACCCAGCTTCCCTTCTGCATAGCTTGACATCCCAAGTCACCTTGCCATGTCAGTGCAAGACAACCGGCCTGTTAGAGGACAGCATAATTAACCTTAGCAGCAAGGACAGTCTCATCCACAAATCACTGAAATACAGATACGCATTGACACTAATAGGACTAAATTAGCTGACATCCAAACAACCTGGCATAGTTTATTAGTGGGTCAAGCCAACAGGGTTTCCTTGGCGACCGTTCCATACCTTATAAAAAATTGACTGTAATGCATGATCTCCTGCCCCTCCGATGTCTCCAGCTGTATTGCGGAGCTACAAAAGGGAGCACAGCTGTAGTGACTTCAGCGTACTGTTTCGGGGGGGGGGGTCACAGTGTATTTGAAGGATGCTTGGCATATCAAAATGGAGTGCCCATCACCAAACAAAACAGGGCAGGCTAAAATCTTCATCACTAGAAGCCTATTTTGTGTATGTGTGTGGCAGAGTTGATGTACCAGGAGAAGGGATAATGTTTGAGGAGGTGGCTGCTATGGCTAAAGATGCTCCTTAGGATGCATTCCCATCTACCCATCCTAGGAGCAGGTGACATTGCAGACACACACAGTTCATTAAAAAGGATGAGGGGAGCAGAAGGTTTGTGGAACGCTTTAGGTTGGCAGAAGCAGGCACCACAGAAGCTCACCCATTTTCTCCTGCTGCTTTTCCACTGTGAGTGCCTGCCTGCAGATCTGGGGTGGGTGGGGACTTCAGCAAGATGCTCTCAGTGGTGCCCCCTCCATCAGTAGGCCTGCCTCCTCAAAGCTCTCACCACTGCCTGCTTGTTGATTGTCCTAGGAAATGGAAGTTCCTTGGCTACACCTGTATTGCTTTTATAGATGCTTGACTATGTTCTTCTGAACGAGTTGCCCATTGGATCTGCTAAATAGGGTACATGGACCTGGGAGAGAACAGGATTCAAAGCCCAAGCTAGTTTTCTGATCACTATCATCACATAACCAAGGCAGCTGCTTCCTGAAATGGTTAGGGCAGGTTCTACGAAACCTAAAAAATCCCTCCTTCAAAACTAAATCCCATCACGTCGGCATATGATTACAAGGCAAACAGAGCTCCGAGCAACCATTTGGTTATGACTCATTGCCTGTCTGTGACTTTGAGCAAGGGAAGGACTTGACCTTCTTTTGCCTCTGTCAGAATGAAACCACAAACAACAGGGGGAAGGGGCGGGAACGACGTCTTGATGTTGCCACAAAACTGAGATTAGCTGGGTCAGTAGGTTAGATTCTAATGGCCCTGTCCCAGTCAGTAACAAATAACCAAATAACGGCTCAAGTGAATAATTGCTCATTTCTACCGTTTTGCCTGCTCTTTTTATCCATTATTGAATCACAGGTGACCCTCCATCTATTTCTGTTCTTGAGCTGTCCTTAACCTCTTGTTGGATGCATTGAAGGCACACTGTTCACCGTTTGCTGCTTTCCATCTCCTGCCCACCTTGCTTCTGATGTGGAAAGTATTATTTCCTGTAAACATATCAGAACAATAAACATTGATGAAGCGGAAAACAAGAGAGGGGAGTTTCAGAGGAGTTTCCTCGCATGTTAATAGCAGGCATAAAGGGACCGACATTGCACAAACAAGCGTTTTGCTCTGCTTGCTGGCTACATCTTCCTCTAAGCATATCTTCAGTGAACATGAGAGGGGCCTTAGGCATGTATGAATGGATCTCCATAAGAATATTAAGAAGAGTCCTGCAGGATTAGGCCTGTGTCCCATCTGGTCCAGCCTCTTGTTCTCATAGCAGCCAACCAGATGCCTATGGGAAGCCAGCAAGCCGGGCATGAGCACAATGGCTCTCTCCCCAGCTGTGATTGCCAGCAGCTGGTATGCAGAAGCATGCTGCCTCGGACGGTAGAGGTAAACTCTAGATTGTCCTAGGTTATCCACTTACATCTACATGTGCACACTCATGTATGCACAGGGTCCCTTCTTATAGTTGCTGAATGTATGACTTGCAGGTGAGGTCTGGTTGGTGGGTGGGGCAGGGGCAGGGGCAGGGGCAGGGCTAGGCTGCTCTGCAATCCCCTCCCGAGTGGCTTTAATGCAGGGATGGAGCGTGTGATCATCCTTAGGGACTGTCCATGGTCTGTATACATCCGTAAAATGGGACTATTGCTGACCCTGATATTCTCCCGCTCCCCGTTATAAGACTCTTTGGGAATGAATAAGGTAAGGACGTTTTGTTGCATTTCCTGAACTTAGCAGTTACCAGCAGCTTTTCCGTTAGCGCCAAAGTTTGTTTAGGTACTGTATCTTTTAAATATCTTAACTGTATTTTTTAACTGTACAGTTTTGACTGTTTTTCATTGTTTTAACTGTTTTTAATTATGAATTTTAAATTTTATGAGACCTATTGGTGAAGGGTGAGTAGTAGTAGTAGTAGTAGTAGTAGTAATATCCAAAGGGAAATTATTATCCACTATATCCCTTATCACTTTTATTACAGCTTTTTTAAAAAATGGTACAGTTATTCCACAAGCACCATGTGATATTTTGATGATTTGAAGGCATCTGAACTGGCTGCCTATATGCTGAACCCAATTCATGGTGTTAATGCTCTTCTATAAAGCCCTAAATGGTTTAGGACAAAGATACCACTCCCTATGCCAGACTGCCTGGTGGTGTTGCTACACCAGCTTTGGTTTCAAATGGATTCTTGTGCTTTGGACTTTGGAGGTCTTGTCATCTGCGTAGCCCAGGACCTCCATACACACTGCCCAGACTTGTACCCCAAGGAGGTCACTTTGGGGCTGCTAACGCAGCTTGTTTGACTTCACCCCCAGAGGCGCACTCCATTGTCTATCGAGACAGATCAATGCCAACAACAACATGTCCTGGGATCATTCATTGTATCAAGTGTAGGCTAGAAATACAAATCAATCAATTATCAGTAAATAAAATACCTTCCATGCAGAAACATGACCTTAGGACTAAAACCAACCCTGACTTGGCAGAACCTAATAGCCCATTCTTTTGTCCATTTCCCAATGCTCAGAGAAATGCAAGAGCTGAAAGGAAGAAAAAGAACAAAGATGTTTATTGTGCATATTAAGTACAGAGTTGTGAATCAACAGCTTTGGGTTTTATTCCTGACTCACAGGCTTTGTGATCTTGAGCTGGCACTATCAAAAGGAGATAATGAAGCTTACTTACCATCTCAGCGGGGGGGTTTGCAAGGTTTAATTAATTAATTACACCCATTCCAATTTTCATCTTAATTAACAGAATAAATGTTTCTTTTTTTTAATCTAAAGAGTTTGAAGAGGGCCATTAGGCACAGTGGCTGAAGGTGCTGCTTGTGTTTAACTGCAAAGGCTTACGGTTATGGTTAGCATTAGCATTATGGTTAGATTAGCATTCAACAATCAAAGACCAAAGTTAGCAACTTTGGGATTTAAATATATTCTCCGATTGTCCTCTCAAATGGAGGATGGGATGGGGAGTAACCAATACAGAATGATGGGCTGCCTTCACAGCATATTGCAATCGGGGAGGTGTGAAATAAATTGGCATGTTATGTAGGTGCCCAGAGGAAAGATGGTGGCAGCTCTGGTCCTGCTGTGCTTACCTAGAGCTAAGCTACGGTTTGGTTCAGCATGTCGTCCAAACCAAGACTCACAATCTGTCATCTAGACAAAGCACAAGTGGTAAGCCAAGAATAAACATTGGCTTAAGTGCATGGCTTCATTAGAGCTACACGGACTGTAACATTATGGTTTGGGCTCAGCATTATATGCAAACATAATGCTGAGCCAAACCATAGCTTAGCTCCAGGTAGTGTAGACCGGGGAAGGAACAAAGTGGCAGCCATTTCCCCTTTGAGTGCTTGCAGGTCTGCTGCTTCACCCTAAGCCACGGTTTGGCAGAGCATTATGTCTGAACCAAGCCTATGAGTATGGGTCAGGGACTTGTATTCTTCCTTTGGATTTAGTATCACAATCTCAAAGGGCAAATGGTTCTTGGTGTGTTCTTTCTCTTTTGTAGCAACTGTAGCTCAAATCCAAGGCTGCTCTGCCCTTTAACAATTGAACCGTTCAAGTTGGTTTTGTGTGAGTATCCTCTAGGGAAGTCAGAGTAACACAGCAACACCACGCCAGCCATCCTGGAGCCTTGCGGATAAGCATCCTTTGTATGGGTAAACAAACCAGTCCTACCCATTGTGGCATTAAAGGATTTCATTCCACTTGGCGTGAAGACTAGGAACTATTCTGTTCCTAGGACTAGTCATTTTTAACAGATCCTATGGACACATTAACCCTGAAGCTTTACACCAATGTGTCATGCTGGTCACAATCCCGTGCTCTCCCAGAAGCAAAGTTCAAAGCACAAGAATCCATTGGATACCAAAGCTAATGTAGCAACACCCCCAGCTGCTCCCACAGTGCCTCTGGTCATTCCTTTGACCCTAACGCGTCCTCATGATTTTTGCTGGTGATGCTCCCATGGTACCAGTGGCATTGCGTGAGGAGAGCCAGAGAGGCGGTGGCCCCAAGCACATTTCAGGGATGCATTTTACTCCTTGCCAGCCGTACGCTGTGCTGTGCCTCTGCCCGCCCATGGCCCTTGGTGGGTGTAACAACCTTTACCACCCCACACTGCTTTGTGATGCTGCAGGGCTGCATGAGGAGGATGCAACAGGGAAGTCCCTAACTCACCAAGGGTTTGAAACCCATCAGCTACCTTCACCTGGTTTAGCTGGCCTATCAAAGCCATTTCCAGGGTGTGACTGCTGAGTGCCAGGGTAGAGGCCAAAGGTGGACAAACTACCCCAGAAGGAGTATGACATTCTGCTGCTCTCCTAACACCTCACACACCCCATACATACACCTTTAAAGCACTAAAATCCTAAATGCATTACAGTGGTACCTCAGGTTAAGAACTTACCAGTAATTTGTTCTGGAGGTCCGTTCTTAACCTGAAACTGTTCTTAACATGAAGCAACACTTTAGCTAATGGGGCCTCCTGCCACCACCGTGGCGTGATTTCTGTTCTCATCCTGAAGCAAAGTTCTTAACCCGAGGTACTTTTTCTGGGTTAGCGGAGTCTGTAACCTGAATCGTCTGTAACCCGAAGTACCACTGTACATGGAAGTGAGAACCATCAAAACCAGACTTTCTATGCCTATATCTGCCACTTGGCCGCCCATTTCTTTTGCAAACAATAGCAGTGTGGTCAGCCACTTACTTGAGAGGTTCATTCAGACAAAGCATACAAAATAGCCAGAGAACCATCACTGGACCGCTCCAGGTAGCCTTGGTGAGCCTCTGAGGCATCGTGAGTTTTGTCCTATCTTTTTCTGTCATGATTGTTGTAATGCAGGTAATGAAGCTCTCAGCTTCTCCATAGGATTCAGTCAGCACAGACATTCACAAGAGACTAGCATCCCTTAGGGATAATACGATCATCTGCTGCAGTAAAAACAACAGTGTATTCTGGCACCTTGGAGATGATCACAGTATTATGGCATAAATGGACTAGACTAGAGCCTGCTTTGTCAGGTGTGTGAAATGTGTATGTGTACACCAGTAGGAGCAGGGAATGAGATTTCAAAACAAGCGAACATAGATCCTGAAATCAGAGCGGTCAAATTATACTTCAGTGGTTTCCTTTAAATAGTCTCACTGTTGGTTCCAAGAGAAAGAAGGAGGAAAGGGCAGAACAATGTACGGGATCTTTCTGGCAAAGAGCAACAAGGAAGGAAAAGAAAGGGGTTCTTCAGGCAGTCTTCTGGTGCTTCCAGGCAGGAAATAGGTCACTGAGATATTGCAAATGGGAAATTGGCAACAGGTTTTTTTAAAAAAAGCTTGCTTGGTTTTCTCCAGATAAGGAAGCTCCGGTTTAATTTTTTTTTGGTGGGGAGGAATAGGGGCTGGTATTTTGATGCCAACAACATTGCATGGATGCTGCCCAAAAACCTGCATGCATGATGAGAACATGAGAACAGCCTGCTGGATCAGGCCAGTGGCCCATCTAGCCCAGCATCCTGTTCTCACAGTGGCCAACCAGATGCCTTTGGGGAACCTGCAAGCAGGACCTGAGCACAAGAGCGTTCTCCCCTCCTGTGGTTTCCAGCCATTATTGGTATTCTGCTGTGGAGGCAGAGCTTTGCCATGGTGAGCCCCAGTCCCCCAATCCACACCCATCTGAGCATCTGCTTCCTGACAGGCCTTGCAAAAGGAGGAAAAGTAAGTCAGGAAATGAAAAGGAAGAGCCTCAGCAGGCTCTACAAGATGAATATTGATTCTGAAAGATAAAAGCGAGGGCAGAGATGATTGGGGTAATTAAAAAACACACACAACAGGAACAGAGATGAAGAAACTCCCCGGGGCATTTAACCTGCTTAATCAACAGTAACAAAAAAACTGAAAAATCCACAACCAGAATCAAAAGGAAAAGTAGAAACTGGCCAGAAAGCAGAGGAGGTTGGATGGGTGGGGGCCGGGGGGGAGGGTATTCATCAAAGCAACATAAGCTGGTTAATACAGAGAACTGGGTCTTGCCTCTACTGAGTTCCTATTATTTATATGGTTTCAGCTTTTTTAACAATGTGAGCAGTACCCAAACAAAGTAAGGCTAAAAGTCACAGTGAAACTGCAACCCGCAGAAACCCTGGAGAAGGCACTGTGCGCATGTGATGAAAGACGAAAGGTGAAAACTTCCTCTAAGCTGGGTAGCCTTTGAAGTTGCATCCAAGCCCAACCTTTTCCTATGCCACGCTTTCTTTCCTTGAACTTGCTTTCTCATTTGCCTTTCCATAAGCCTGGGCTGAATGGAATGGACTTGACTGACCTTTTAAATGAATCTTACCACAAATCACCTGTTTGCTTCAATTGACAAATGGTTCTCATTAAGAGCCAGTGTGGTGTAGTGGTTAAGAGCGGTAGTCTCGTAATCTGGTGAACCGGGTTCGAGTCTCCGCTCCTCCACATGCAGCTGCTGGGTGACCTTGGGCCAGTCACACTTCTCTGAAGCCCCTCAGCCCCACTCACCTCACAGAGTGTTTGTTGTGGGGGAGGAAGGGAAAGGAGAATGTTAGCCACTTTGAGACTCCTTAAGGGGAGTGAAAGGTGGGATATCAAATCCAAACTCCTCCTCCTCCTCCTCTTCTTCTTCTTCTTCTTCTTCTTCAGACTTACTTTAGTCCAGTTTTCATGATTCCGGAGCCTCTCGGAGAACAAAGTAGGGCACATGGCATAAAGCGGACAACCCAGGGCCTGACCTGCGACATGCAGTGGTCCAGTTGCACCCAGAGGCAGTCCCATAGTTGTCACAGTGGCAAAGAAACCCTCATCTATCCTAGACAAGAAGGCCTTGCAAGGATGCTGATGTCCCTTACTACCAGCAGAGTCAGGGTCCTCAAAACTGAGCCTGAAAAAGCTTTTGTCAACTTAGGTTTTCCTTCTACTAGCCATGATGGCTCTGTTTTACCTCCACTGACGGAGACATTATGCCTCTGAATACCAGTTGCTGTGAATCACAGGTGGAAAAGATGCTCAGGTCCAGCTTGCAAGCATCTTGGAACGGGCATCTGGTTGGCCACTGTGAAAACATGATGCTTGGCTATTGGCCATTGGCCTGATCCAGCAGGCTCTTCTTATGTGTTTCTGTTGGGTGGTGTGGTGGTTGATGCACCAGCTGAATCCCTGTTCTGTCTCCCACATCCAGAACTGGGCACAAGGAGGCAATATAGGTCACCTTTTCCCATGTGAAAGCTGATGGTGGAGATTTCCTCCTTGCACTGCCCACTGGCTCGCACACTCTTCCCCTAGGCTGCTGCAGACATGAGAACTCAATGGGAGACAGCAGAGATAAAGTAGGTTTTTCTCCTGCTTCATCCAACCATATCTTAGTAAAGCATGCCAGGCTGGTGGCTTCAACCCATCACTGACCTATCTTTGCACATCAGAAGCTGTAGCCTCAAAAGCCTTTATCTCCCAGAAATCCCAGGGTTGCAGGGAAATTCAGAATTTAGGGTCCCGGCTACCTTAGTATTAATTTCCCTTCCCTGACCTGTAGTTTTATTTATTCAAGACATTTGGGGATATCTATGCTACCCCTTTACCAAAAGGCCGCAGGGTGGTTTGCAAATTTAAAATTGCATAAATGCACCAGCTCCTTTCCCCCATTCCAAGCCTGTTCTGCCAAACACATCTCTCAGCAGAAAAGAAACAGTTGAAAACATTCCACACTGTTGTTGCTGTTGCCTCCACCCACCCCATGCCCCCAAATTGCTAAGTCTACCTTTGGGCCCCTGAATCTTGCCTGGTGCAGCACAAATCGATTCTGGCTAGATTTTCAGGCTCACACACATTCTGCTGCACTTAGTGCCACATTGTATGAACACTGAAGGGCATAGCTAACATAATTTTAATAAACTAATAGGAAACTTAAATGAATCAGCTGCTAGTTGGAAAGTGGCACTTAGTTTTTTTAATTTTCCCATTTACCACAGTACGTCTGCCAAGCAGTAGTATAGCCAACGGATCTAATTAATGCCAAACACGATCAAGGAGGCTGTAAGTAGCATGTCATTTGTGAGGCAGTCGAAAAACCCTCTTTGTTTGCAAGCTGCTAGCAATGGGAAACCTCTTAAAGAGACGTGCTTTGGAGTCCTTAGTAATATGGACAGCTATGCAAAGGATCTTTTTCTGACAGCACTGGGTCAATGTGGGAAAGGATGCCTCAGGGGTGAGGAACCTCAGGCCTGGGGGGCCTCATGTGGCCTTCAGGGCCTTATCAGTGTGGCCCCTGGAACTCTCCCTAAACCATCCTCCCTTCCCAAACTACACCTTCCACCGGATCTGCTCTACATTCCCTTTGACTGTTTTTGCTTGGCTGGAATGGGTCCTTGTGATACTGCTTCTTGCTTGCCTGGATAGAGAAGGGCATATGTGTGTGTGTGTGTGTGTGAGAGAGAGAGAGAGAGAGAGAGAGAGAGAGAGAGAGAGAGAGATTTATGTGTGACTGAAATGTAGCCTACCCTGTAAAAGTTAAAAGTTGTGTCCATTGCAGCACTCACTTTTACCTCTGGCCCTTCCAACCCCATGGCAACCCCATGTGGCCCCATGACAGAACAAAGCACCTCAAGCTGGGAAAGATTCCCTAGCCATGGCCTAAGTGTGATACAGCTATCAGATGAACACTGGGAGCTGCCTTATGCTAAAGTCAGACCATTGAGACATGTAGCCCAGCCCTCTTGACTCTCAGTTGCATTTCCAAAAAGTAGCCTTCCTGCTTGGGCCTCTCACACCCACAGTCAGAATGGGATCAATAAGCTTGGCCTGTCTCCTTTCTAACACTGAAGCCCAGTCTCTCTTCAGGGGAACTGGCAAATCCTCATCAGTGAAGACAGAGTTGCTAGGCAGGGGCGGGTCTGCCAGATGTCGCTGGGCTACAGCTCCCATCATCCTCTACTGGCTTGCTGGTGGAGCTTGATGGGATTTGTAGTTTAACAACATCTGGAAGGCTGAAGGTCTTTGCTGTAAGGGAAGGGGTGTAGCTCAGTGGCAGAGCATGTCATTTGCATGCAAACACTCACAGGTTCAATCCCAGCCATCTCCAGGTAGGACTGGAGAAAACTCTTGTCTGAAACCCTGGACAGCTGCTGTCCATGAGCTGCGGGTGAGGGACCTGTGGCTCCTGCAGATGTTGTTGGGACTCCAACTCCCCTCAGCCCCGATGGCCAATGGCAGGGGTGGTGGGAGTTGCCATCCAGCCACATCTGGGGGCCACCAGGTTCTGCATCCTAAATGTAGACGACCCTGAGCTCAATGGACTGATGTCCTGACTTGGTACAAAGCAAGCTCCCTGTTAGATAATTAACGCTAAACGTGTTGATGCCCGTAGCACTGCCTTTCTTCACCTTTCACACTTCATATAAGTTTGATTTCTCCGGGACCCTCCCACACCATTCTGAGACTATCCCATGCTGAGGGATTGCTCTCCAGTGCTGTTGGACGGGCCTCTTGGATACCTCAAGGGCAGCTGCTGCCAATGCTGTACCTGTTATTCGACACATAAATATAGAACAGCAGTCGCCAAGCTGTCAAGGGCTCTAGCATGAAATTCACACTTTAAACGCAAAAGTGTTGAGAGAGGGAGGGGGAGAGGAAGCCTAGGCACGATCATTTCAAGCTCTGTTAGAAGTGGGGACAGGAAATCAGCATTTGACAGGCAGGAGAGAATAGTAGTGAATAAAAGCAGCATTTTGCACATCATTTTTGAGGCTGCACCGCAGCATAGTTTGCTATGGAAATCTGCTGTGTGTGCCCTTCTCTGATGACAGCCACCATTTTACGGGTTTGCATCTCCCCACAACCACCACAGGGATACAGTCTGTAAAGCTCATTTCTCTGAGATGTAACTAGTCCAGACAGCTGCTTCCTGCCCTGCTGGCTTCATGATTGGCTGCACTGAACTGGAAGCGAAGGACACAAGGCGAGGAAGAGAAGAGAGGGTTAAAGCTGCATGGGAAGCTTGCAAAACAATTCCTTGGCAATCCTTGTCGGGAATCCCAGGCGGCAAGGGTGCTCTTGCCCTCAGGTCCTGTGTGCATGGACTTCCTGCGAGCAGCTGGTTGGCCACTACAGGAACAGGATGCTGGACTAGATGGGCCATTGGCCTGATCCTGCAGGCACTGATGTTCTTCATTTGGACTGTGTCACCCCTGCTGGTCCCTGCTCTGCACAGTCTTCTGCTGCTTGGATCAGCTCAGGGGCCAAACTAAGACAGGACCTTTAAATATGCATTTGCAATGCAATGCAGTGTGCTCTAGCACTGAACCGCAGCCCCACCAATGAGTCCTGCCCACAAAGCCTGAAAACAGCCTCCTGCTATGCAATTGCCACTTTGTGTACGCAGCGGGTTTGCTTCTTCAGCAGTTGTTGAGTAGCTCTTAGTGACTCAGAGGCTGAGCTGGGAGTGCCCAGGAGAAATCTTGTCTCTCCCATGAACTCTTAGGCAATTCAGTCCGCTCTTCATTTGCAATATGGGGGGATGTTATATACTGACCCGGCAACTTGGATAAAGGATACTAAGATAATGTATGAGAAAAGCTTGGCTTTAAAGTGCTATGTAGTAGTATTATTAGAGGGGTATAGAGAGTTGGGTGCAGTCCATGAATAAGACCTGCCCAAAACAAGCTTTGAACAATGAACAAATTTTGGGTTTCTATCCTCATCCTTTTAGAAATCCCCTTTGCCTTATAACATAAGGAAGCAGCATTGCTAGTGCATGTGTGTTGTCGCCCTTTTAATTCGCTCTAGTCATAACTCACAACATCAAAAGAGAAGTCACAAGAGTGAGAAAGATTAGGAATAATGTGTATTTTTGTACTCAGTAACCTATTATGTTCAGGTTTTTTTTTAAAGTCCTCCCTTTGTTTTGATCTGCTTTGAAACTGCCGGTCACAATTCACTGCCCACATTCACTTTTCCATTGCTAATTCAAAGCCACCTACCTGTTTTTCTAATGTTTGCTTCCTAGCCCACAGAGAATCCCTGCCTCTTTTACAAGGAAAACAACACCTACCAATGTATGTTTACTGAAATATCTAATAGGCCATTTCTCTTGAGATTAAGGACTGACAAACTGGATTTGATGCTCAGGCTAAATGGCCGTGCCATTTCCTGAGTCATCAGCATCACCTCTCGCTCGCTGTTCCCCCAGCAGTGGTGAAGAAGGGGAAAGAGCAGCTCTCTAAACAGCCTCATGTTGTCATTCATTTCCTCTTCTCTCGTAGCCTGCCTCCTTCAAGCTGAGCTGGTGAATTACGAGAGAGTCAAGGAATATTGCCTGAAAGTACTGAAGAAGGAAGGAGAGAACTTCAAGGCACTCTATCGGTCAGGCGTAGCGTTCTACCACCTGGGAGACTACAACAAGGCACTTTACTACTTGAAAGAAGCAAGGTCCCGACAGCCAACAGGTACTGGTGGTAAGGAGGAACCACTGTCAGGTTGCACCTGAATTTGTGCTCTCTTGCGCTCCTTTCACATTTGTCATCCACAGAGAGCACACACAAAAGTCAGGAGGAGGTATTAAACTTGGGATGGAGTTGTCACTTCAATGTGATGCCTTCTCCTCCCTCTCCCTATTTACCCGTGTCATAACATCATCGCATTCCGCATTTCCCTGCACCATTTCAGCAACGAATGATGATAGAAGCAGGGAAACACATAACATAATGGTGCCTCCACACAGATAGGCTATGATGGATAGGCCTCCTGTGCTGATTCAAGAGACAGCTGGGAGCACTCACAATTCACAAAGGGAATTGCTAGCAGGAAGAGCTTTCACCTGCCTCATGGAGCACTTTCTCCAAAGCTGATCCTCAGAAGCAGAAACCCAACTCTAACCCATTCAGCTCTGAGAGGCATCAGCTCTGACGCCTCAGATAGAGGGTCTTTCCCAGTCCTGGTACCGGAGGACTTTAAAAGTGAGGCTTGCAAGGAATGGACCTGGGAACTTCATCTATGCATGTCATGGGGACCACGAAGCTGTGGCACATGTTTTAAAAATAATTGGCTTTCTGCCAGAATAAATCCTCTCCGCACCAAGGATAGTACATGTGTTGGCCCTTGCTGCATTACAGGCACATCACCTAAATACTGCTGGCAGAGTCCATTTTGGTAATAATAATAATAATTTATTTATACCCCGCCCACCTGGCTGGCTTTCCCAACCACTCTGGGCAGCTCCCAACAGAATATTAAAAACACGATAAAACATTTAAAAACTTTCCTAAACAGGGCTGCCTTCAGATGTCTTCTAAAAGTCAGATAGTTGTTTATTTCCTTGACATCTGATGGGAGGGCGTTCCACAGGGACCTCTTTTGGACAGAGGTGCTGAGTCACCTTCATGATGCCACCTCCACCAGTTATCAGCACAATCAAAACTGCCACCAGCAAGCATCTGACTGGCAAATGAATGGAGCAGGGGCGGGATCTGCTCATAAGGACCCATGGATTGGGACTCTAATATCCAGATGGGTTGAGGTCAAGGTCTCTGCTTTAGTCAAAGAAATGCAAGATGCGTGGTGTTCCGTTTTCCACAAGACATGCAACAAATTTAGGCTCACTCTGTCCTCTTAATATCCCATGTGAGGCATTTTGTTTCCATCTGTCGTGTTTGGGCAGCATTCTGCCTGAAGCGGTTTCCATTTGGCTTGAGCAGCTGCACACCCTATACATACTCAGCCAGTGTGTTTATACACCCTTTCAACTAGCCTGGCTAGATTAGAGGCTACCATCCCTCCTCTGCCTTTCAGTTAGTTCCAGGAAATGCCTCGTGAAGATGACAACTAATGAGAGGAGGGAATTGAATTACGCTCAATTCTTCTTCTTGAGGTCCACGTAAAGTTCAGATACAGGTCAGTTTTTCCAGCCATTGTACATTGCATCAGAATTATAACCCCTCTACACATCTCTGTTTCCCTTTTATGGCATACAATCTGCTTTTATTCATTTATATAATAGATGTTTGTTTACTTTTTTAAAATAAGTTGCCTCTAAACCACATTTTTTGAGAAGAATGTTTAAAGACTAGAGTGAGTTCCTGTTTATGTAAAGAGAGAAAGAGAACTGATCTGAAACTGCCAACAAACCATGGTGCTCCACCTCTTTGTTTTCAAAAAAATCAGGACCAGTTGCCACAGGTTAGCCACCCTTAATTTAGGTGCTCCGTTGACCTCAAGTCTTTTATTTAGCTTCCATTATTGCTGTGAGTTTGCCCTGGGAGCTGTCCCTGGTCCTGCCCTGCTTGACCCAACTTTAGCTATTTGGGTCCTAGATATCTGGCTGCCGGGATGCCTCCTGTCCTCCAGCCCTTGTTCAGTTGCCCCTCATGGCTTTGCCAGAGGAAGATACCTGTCAGTGTCTTCCAAACATTGGAAATGTCTCTTGGATCTTTGCATTTTGAGGGGAGAGTGGTGCAGCCAAGAAGAACTGAGACAGCTCTTTTTTAGAAAAAGAAAAAGGCTGGAGTGGTGATATAAGATGCTTGGAGCACTCTCAACAGTAATGTGTTATATAAATGTTTATTATGACTCTTAACTACCATTCTAGCCTTCCTTGCCCCCAGTTTTTCTGTCTGTGAAATGGTGGCATTTATTTCTCCTTAGCTTTTTGTGAGGCCTCACGCTTGAAGTATCCCAAGAGTGTGCTGTCTGAGTATATCTATTTAATAAGGATGCATTAGGACAAGCCGGTGGAAAATTACTTCCCTGAACAAAAGAATTTCTTAAATGGCCAGCAGGAGTTTGCTTCACAGAAGGCTCCTCTGTTCTGAAAGCCTGCTGGTGGTGAAGCAAATCTCTTAAAGCTATTTATTTTCCTGCCAAAGGCTTACAGAGCTGAAAACTAACCTGCCCAAATTGCTTTTCTCCCTGCCCTTTAACCTCAACCCACAAAACAAGCTGAGAGGGATCTGAGGTAATTCTGCAGTTCCCTCATTAAACAAGGCAATCTGGAGGAGGACAGGAGGCCATTAAAAAGTTGTGGTAGCTTCTCATACTCCTGATATGAGCTAGGCTGTTGGTACAGCTTAAACTTTTGACTCTTCTTCTGCCAGGATCTCCCTGTATAGAGAGCCTCAGGAAACTAATTTCTGGCAATTTCCTCTCTGGAAAGGTAGGCAGAGGCTGGCCCCTACCATCAGTCCTAGATTTACAGAAAAGAGGAAAGGCCTCCTCTTTATGTTGCTCCCACCATCCCTGACCACCAGCCAGGCAGATGGGACTTGGAATCCAAGAGCTTACAGGAGGGGGGCAGAATAGAGGATATTATTACTAGAACTGTGATGGTGATAATGTCTTAGTCTTACTCCTCTTCTTCTTGTCGCCATCAGAGTGCAAGGCACTTTTCAGCATACCAGCGGATAGGGTCCCTGCCTCACGGAGTTGACAGTTCAAAATTTGACATATGGGAAACAACAGAGGGAAGGGGAGGAAGGGGCAAACAAGGGGGTCATATGCAGCTATTTCAGTGGGGTGTGCTTAGCCTTAGTTACAGGCTGGGTCGCAGAAGTTCATGAAAACTAGGAGGTTGTACCAAAAGCATCACAAAAAAGGTGGTATGGAGGAGGAACTAAGAGACGTTGCATCATGCAGGTATTCAAGGAGGCAGTATCAAGCATGTGGGGCAGCAACAGAGAAAGGGTGGAACTATTGGCAGTTTAGCAATATACTGTTTACTTGCATTCTTTATTTCCCAAGTATGTCAGCTCCTTTAGAATGTAAGACCTGCAGACCGAAGGCACATCTAGTCTAGTATCCTCTTCGCAGAGTGGTCAGCCAGATATCCCAGACAAACCCACAAGTGGGACAGGAGCCCAGAAGCAACTCTCCCCACTGGTGTTTCTCCAGTAACTGGTGTTCGGAAGCACGTTGGAGATAGTACACGACCATAAGGGCTAGCAGCCATTGGCAGCCTTATCATGAAGAAATCTGCCTATCACTTTCAAAGCTGTCCCAAGTTGGTGGGCACCACAAAATATTGTAGCAGTGTTGTGGGCTTTGACCACTTTGCCTTGCTTGCAGTCATACTTGGTACACATTCCCAGACCCACAAACACTCTTGTGGGTGCCCCAGCACACACATAAAATGGTACAAATTCTCTGATGAAAAAACGTAGCATTGCAAGACATTAACCAAATGGAAAAGAGGTAAGGGATGTTAAGTTGCAGTATTATCAACTCCAACTGAATGCAAAGCCATTCGTACTCAACTCCTAAGAAGAGAAGAGGGCCTATTATCAATGGAAATGTTTGCCAAAAGAGCCTGGATCAAAATTTCAGTGAAGAGTTTCTTTTCACGGGTATCGGGGCTTGCAGGTGGCTGGGGAAGGAATAAGCCCTGCAGGATCTTTCAGACTTTGCTTCTGAAAATATAAGTGGTTTGTTTGTTTTTTTAAAAAAAATCTGAGATTCTGTGCTAAGACTTGCCTGAGAGAGTTTTAGCTAGCAAGCACTGAGAATGTCTTCTGGCATGTTAACTTGCTTCTATTCTGCCCCTAGCTCTTGAAAACAGAATGTCTTTGATAAATTATCTACGTGGATGGATATATGCTGTGGTGGGTCACCGCTTCTCTTTTTTTGTGGTGCTGATGGTCTCCAATTGGCACATTATTGGGCTGCACTTTCATCTATTCCCCCTTCTCCCTCCACTTTTAGGTATCTGGTTGCTGCAAGCTTCAGCATGTGTAATTTCCTAGCATGCCTAGGCAATTAATGCTCACTATGTTCACTTGGCATACATTCAAGATGGTAAATGTATGTCATGAGGAAATTTACAGAGGATAAGAGAGGAAGCGACATTCATTACTTGGGTTCCATTTGGGGGTTAAGATCCATTAGGAGTATAATGACTTATATTGTAGTTCAACGTATTTGAAATTTTCAGCAAGGCGTCAAATCCGGTTTTCTTTCCTTACTATGAAGGGTGCTGTAGGAAGCTGATTAGCCACAGAGCGAGTAAAAAATGCACAGATTTTCCTAATTGCCCATCATGTTATTTATTTCGATCCTGCTGTTTCATCCAAGGACTCTCAAAAGTGGTGTGCAGATAATTAAAACAATAAAATCTGAAAACAGCAATACAAAAATAGGAAACGGCACAACAGCAATACCCACATTAAAACAAGAACAAAAGAACTGGGGCACTTAAGATAGGAAATAGATGTACTCAATATGTGCACAGGTCTTTTTGGCTACAACCTCCTCAGCCCCTGTTGTATCAAGTTGGCAAAGACTGCACTATTGGCCCAACAAATGATACCTCTTATCTGTTTGAACTGAGGATATAGCATTTAAACTGAGAAAATAGCTCCAAAGATCCAGCTGACAAGATGATGGTGGTCACCAAGGGAGGCTAGGAAAGAATTAGATAGACAGATCATAGAATCATAGAATTATAGAGTTGGAAGGGACCCCAAGGGTCATCTAGGAATCCTGCCCACAGCCACCCCTGAGTGAGCCCAAACTGCCAACTTTCTGGTTAACAGCTCGGTGCATTGACCCATATTGCCACTCTTCTCAGGCTACACTCAGTACCAGTAGACAGAGGGAGATGGTGCATTAAAGGGAAACAACAGTGAAGTCCTGAAATATACACAGTCATACCTTGGTTGCCGAACACCTTAGTTGTCAAACAAATTGGCTCCCCAACAATCGAAACCCGAAAGTGAATGTTCCAGTAGCCCAAGATCTTTTAAGACCTTGTAAGGGATCCCTGGGTTCAGTTCTTTGATCATGCAGTATTGTCACTTTGGACTGCAAAATGTCACGGGTGCTCACCTTGAGTGCACGTGGAGAATCAGATTTCTTGTTCTCTTCTGTCTCCCTCCCCCCCCCCCAAGGTTAGCAGCTAGGATCTCAGTTTTCATATTTCTTAGACAATGAATCTGCGCACACTTGACTTCAGTAATTAAAACCACCCTTCCTGTATGCATGATCACGTTACAGGGCACAGTTTGCCAGGAACACTGCAAGGTTGCAGCAGCATCTGCATAGTATCATAACTTCCTGAGCATTTAACATTTACCTAGCAAGATGGGGGGGGGGGGAAATGAGAAGGGAGATGAAGAAGGGCATGGGTAGAGGAAAAGAAAATATATGCAACAGAGGACACAATTCCAAACAGTTCCAGAGACAGAGAAAGCGATTTTTGCCCTATTCTGTGAAGCAAGTACTAGAACCCAAGAACCCTGTTAGGCTGTCAAGTCTAAAAGTCCATCAAGAATCCTGTTTCCAACAGTTAACCAGCCAGTAGCTTCCAGAAGGCCCGCAAGCAAGGTGCAAAGGCAGTACCCTTCTTGTACCCAGAGGCATAGCCTGACCATGGCTAGGAGGCATTTGATAGTGCATTTTGGTGTTGCATTTGAAGTGCAAGGATTCATCAAGACAGTGCCCTCCAAGATGTGCCCCAAGCAAAATCTAAAAATTCAGGCAGTCGCATTAATCCATGCTTACACACAATGCGGCCCACAAAAAAACCAGTACATAGCATAATGATCGGTTTATTAGGATCACTATGACTGCATCACGTGTCTCAGAAGCAGGTGCAAGCAGACAAGGCCTATTGTGCGCAGAACCTGCTTGTGGGCATCTCGTTGGCCACCGTGAAGACAAGTTACTGACCTTTGCTCTTATTCAGTGCTATTTTTCTAGAAAAAGAGGTGCCAGAACTCTCCAGGAATGCCTCCCTTGTTCTCTTAATAACGGCAATGGGACGCACCTGATTGGTGCTGGAAAGGAGCTCCATTGAGTTGCGGCTAAAAAAAAGCCCCGCTTTTATCCAGCAGGTGTCTTCTTAAGTTCTAGCGTGCACAGCGACCTGAGAGTAAGGCTGACTGAACTCAGCAGTGCTTACTTCTGACTGCATAAGTTCAACTTGTTAAACAGAGTGAGCTTTAACAAAAGACCTTCAGCCAGCTGAAATGCAACCTTGAGCTTTTAATTAGAAATGAAAATGATTGCACGAAGAAGTGTTCACATTTAAACTGCTAGCTCAAGGTAGGAAAGGAAAAGAGGCGCCCAGCTTTTTCTTGATGATCTCCCTCTTCTCTGGCTCCCTCTGTGCTAACCTGTCAGATGCAAAGGTTTTCACTTCACTCAGCAAAGAGGGCCCATCAATTATCCTGGCTCTCTGGCAGGTGACATCATTGCTCCTGCTCTGGAAAAAGTCCCAGAGTTGTGCTCCCGTGTGTGTGTGTGTCCTCCCCACTGCTCTGCACCAGTTCCTCTCTTCCATGAAGGATACATCTCAGGCTGTAGTTGCTTTTCTGACATGTTCACCTGGAGTCACTCAGCAAAGTCTAGCAGGTCCAAGAAACAGAACCAGGTGGGGTTATGCAGATGAAGGGGTGGGGTTATGTTGATTGGAATGGACTCGCTTCTCAGCGGCTCCTGTTCAGTTCTATGGCACAAAGCAGATAATCTGGAGGACAGAGCCTGCCACATGTCTGCCATGGTGTTGCTAGTGATCCCTGCAGCATGTAGACCAGCCTTCGCCAACCTGATGGCCTCCCGATGTCTCAATCATGCATATTTCACACTTAACAACTATGGTCTAACACAGGCATAGGCAACCTTGGCCCTCCAGATGTTTTGGGACTACACTCCCATCATCCCTGACCACTGGTCCTGTTAGCTAGGGATCATGGGAGTTGTGGTCCCAAAACATCTGGTGGGCTGAAGTTGCCTATGCCTGGTCTAATATGACTGGTGGCTGTGCCTAAGCTGGTGTCTTTTGACCCTCTTCCCCCTGCAGATACCAACGTTGTGCGGTACATCCAGTTGACAGAGATGAAGCTGAGCAGATGTTCCCAGAGGGAAAAAGAAGCTTTGTGAGAAGGCGTCGGACTGCATGAGGGGATGTTTCCTCCCCTGAACGCCCCTCAGGCGGACTTTTCCTCTCTCATGGCTCCACCTTAGCTGACAGTCTCTTCCCACCAACTTCCTGCTTTGCTTTTGATCCCAGCTGGAGTGGGGTGGGGTGGGGTTGTTCATTGGTATTAGAAAGAAGAGACTCAAAATCCTGGTTCTGGCTTTGGCTGCTTGATGGCACAAATCGAAGCCCTCAAAGCACAATCGATACAGCCAATGGCCTTCCGGGACTTCTGGCCAAAGGTTCAAAGGGAGCAATGGAAGGCCATCTCCTCCACCTTGTGCTTTTACCATTCGCTGCTGCTGTCACACTCACCAGCAAACAGAAGGATCATCAGCCTTTCTTCTCAAATCCAGAGGCAACAAGGAGGGCTGAGAGTCTGCAGCTGCCTCACCAGAACCAGACCCCCGCTGGGCAGCTTTCTACACCTGCAGATTTTTAAGTTGCAGCAAGAAGCAGCCTCCCATCCCACAGAGGCTTATTTGGCAATACATTCTGATGAAAGCACACTGGGGAGAAATGTACTTTATATAGAGTCCAAAAACTGGGTGGGGCTTTAGGGGCATGGAAGAACCTGAAACAGAATGTGAAAGGACACTGTATTGTTTGGGGAATGAAACTGTGGAATGGTTAACTAATATCAAATACATGTTGTTTAACAGGCAGCAACCCCATATATTATAATAATAATAATAATATTTTTCGGAAGGTGCACCTGGTCCCTTTGACCTAAAGAGGCAGCATGACCATGTAACTAGTCTCAGCTCAGACAGTGCAAACTGGAGCACCAAATTATGGTTTTGCCATCATCTCGATAACCACCCGTGGGCAAGTCACTTACCCTTTCTGTGCCTCAGTTTCTCCATCTGTACAGTGGGGACCATAATGCCTCCCTACCTCACAGGGGGTGTTGTGAGGATTTGTTGAGTTGATGTTTGTACAGTGCTAAATATTATTATTGGTACGCTGGACTGAGTCTGCAATCCTTCCGTCTCGTATTAGTGCCTCTCTGAATCGTCTCTCTTTCATTCGTACGGGGAATGATGATGCCAGGAAATGGTTATGCAGTGAAGAAGCCTTAATCCAAAGAGCCAAACAGGAGGGATGGAGCAGGAAGACTTGGTTCAAGCCTCCCCTCCAAATCCCTCTCCTGGCCTAAGCCATTATTAATATTATTATTTATTAAAATTCTATATCGCCCTTCATCCAAGGACTACAGGGCCCTTTACAATATTAAGCGCACGTGCTTTTTAGGCTCACTTCATTTGGAAACTAAACATTTTCTTAATGTTCTCTCTCATGGAAATCAACTTTAAAAAATGTAGTTCTTCACTCAGATGCACATTTATTATTGCCAAGTGGAATGCTGTTGTCTGTCATAATCACCCAGCTCTCAGACATTTTCTGCAGTGTGGATGGTAGAAACACACTTCTCTTCCTTGTAGCACTTCGTCATTTAAAAAAATGCTTTCGGGGGGCACAGCCCAGCACTCTTACACAGCTCCCTGTGGAGCAGCAGACGGAAACCTATCGTGCTAAGTGTTAATAGCGGTCCTGTTTTATGGGCAAGAGTCCCTGTCACATCTTACCATGCAAGTAGCTTCTCACAGATATACCAGGTTTTACATCCAACACTATGAAATTGGCCTAAACCATACTTATAGGCTGGAGGCCAGTCAAAATCCTCATGCTGTCTTTGCATCCTGATGATGAAACAGTATTTTGTAGGTCATGTTTTTCAGTCTTCTGTAAGCTGTGGGCTATTTATTTTTCTTGAGGTTTGTGCAGTGCCCCTTGTTCTGTAGTAGCACATCTCCACCATCCTGAGAAAACCCCTTAATCCTGATTTTATTTTGTTCTTTGTTAGATTTACAAAAAGAAAAACACACACCAGTAAATAAATTTTAGAAACAGAGAAGATTAGAAAGCATTTTTTTGTAATTAAAAAAATCGAGACTCCTTGCACTCCACCCTGCTCCTCTTTTCTTCCCGCCCAGGGTGGCCCTGCCTCAGAGCCAGTGTGTCATGTGGGGTTGGGCCCTGGGGCCTCCTCTTCCTCCTCCTCCTCCTCCTCCTCCCCCTCCTCACCTGCTCTCCAGCAGCTGCTATGAGCTGCCCAAGAGAGGAGGCCAGCAGCAGTGGCCATAGAGAGGGCATGGGATGCTCCTTTGCCGCCACCGCTCAGAAGCAGCACCAGCTCATCCTGCTCCCTGAGCTTGGTGGCAACAGCACTCGGAGGAAAAACAAGGACATTGTGGGATCCAATCAGAAGTCAGGATGGCTTTCATAATTCCAGGACTGTCCCTTGAAAATCAGGACACTTGGAGGGTATGGTAGCAGTATGGACCTGGGACCTCACTTTTGGTGAGCAAGGTTGGATTTTTCTCTCTTTTTAGCAACACTTATAGCAGAAACTGTGTTAGCTTTGTGAATCAGTGAGCCACGAGGAACCTTGTTGCCTTTTCTTCATGTATCAGAGAGCAGAGAGCTGTCAGTGGGAAGTTGAGTCAGTGTGGTGTAGTGGTTAAAGCGTCAGACTTGGACATGAGAGACCAGAGTTCAAATCCCCACTTGGCCAGGAAATTCACTGGGTGACCTTGGGCCAGTTACTGCCTCTCAGCCTAGCCTTCCTCACAGGGTTCTTGTGCAGATAAAATGGAAATGGGAAGAACTATGTATGCCACCTTGAACTGCTTGGACATAAAAGGTGGGACATTTAAATCAATAAATAATAATTAAATAAGAGGCAGAAGTGAGTGGCAGGCCGGATGGAGGCCGAAATGCCTTCAGGATTCCACACAACTTCAGACTTTTCCTGGTCTGGAGCCAGCCACTGGTTTCCTCATTCCAGCTTTAGGGGAAGAGAGAGACCTCTCAGCAGTAATCTTCTTTTACCATTTCCATAATTGCATGAAATCAACTGGTTTATAACCATATGTGATCGAGGCCTTGGTTGTCACATAAATTTGCAGTGCATTATTAAGGCCATTATGGGGGGCGGTCTTTATATCATGCCTTCTTGCATCCCCGTGTGATAAATAATAATGCCTGAATGGCCAGAATCCATTTCAGTTTTCAGAGTTTCCCCTTGACATGGTGAAGACACACAAGAGTGCCTTCAAGTATAATATTGACTACACAAACCTGATACAGTGAAACACACACATAGCAACTCCTCCCACCCTTAAAAAAGGGGGGGGGGGAGTCGCAGGTGATGTTTGGTGAAATTGCTACAGCCGTTGGACAGCTTTTTCACCATACATATGCTTGCGTTTGAAGAGACCAAAGACATACAGAGAAAGAGGCAAGCCATTGCCAAGACAGAGTAGAACAAAACATGATTGGAACGGGCCCCGAGTGAAGGCAATGTAGATGCACAAACAGAGACCGGCTCCCCTTGCCTATCCATTAAAAACAACAATAGTCAAGTTGCCCAGAGACTTCTAACTGCTATCAGATGGAATTGCCCTTTAAAAGTTTCTAAATGGCTACCTTCATAAAGTTCTTAGCTTGACTTCATTCACTTGCTCAGAAGGATGCCCAGCTGAACAAAGATCCAGGTCTTGACAAGCCTTCCAAAGAAAAGAAGTGAACTACAGGGAAGTTACTCGCTTTGAAGTGGAAGATGATTGCGTGACTTGATGCTTTTTCTATTAATATTTACCGTAGGTGGAAATGAAAGAACACCTGCAGATGTAATGATACCACTCACTTCACATTTGCTATTGGGCAGGCATAAATTTCTGTCAACCATTATATATGTGTGGGTGGCTGCTTGGCTGTGTGTGTGTGTGCGCGCGCGTGCATTCAAGCACACAGGTTTTCATTTTGTTTAAGCCACAACAAATGGAGAAGACTCAAATGAAAAATTAGTTTGATGAGAAAAGTAACAGGGTGCATCAAAGACAGAGCATGAGAGGAATAAGAACTTGATTGGCACTAAGGACGTGGCCCATGCAGAAAGGAATACCCAACCCTTTCCATGTATTTAAATCTGGCAATTGCAGGAGTGCTTGACTAGTCTTAAAACTAAGGTGCATGTGGGGTCAATTTTACCATGTGAATGTTTGTGCTCTGCTGTTCACACGAGTGCTTTCAGTTTTATGTCTCCAAAATAGTGGATAAACAGTGGACAGTGCTTTAATTTTTGGTGTGTGTGTTCATGCTGTGCATTGTTGTCCCCTCCCCGGCAGTGCTTCTCCAACTTCTGTGAGTTCCCAAAACCTGAGGTCAGTTGTGAGTACATGGGTATCTGTTTACCTGTGTGTGTGTACACCTTTTGAAATTAAAAAAGAATGTATGTGGAATCGTGCAACAACAAACTTCCACCAAAGCCAATGTAGACAAAATAGTCATTCTATATATATATATATATATATATATATATATATATATACACACACACACACATTTTTTAATCTACCAGATCAGTTCAAAAAAGCAGGTATAATAATAATAATAATAATAATAATAATAATAATAATAATAATTGTATGTTCTACCCAGCCACACCAGCAGCCCACCCAGAAGTGCCTTGCAAGGGCAAAGAATAGCCAGATAGGTGGGGGCCTGGGCACCTCTGATCCACAAGGGAGAGAAAAGGGGAGGTCCTGCTTTGTTCTGCAGATTGACTAATTGAAAACTGCTCACATTTCTGAAGGCTGTATAATCATCCCCCGCTGCCCCACACTCCATTCATGTGCTGCACTTGCCTTTTCGCATACAGGAAGCCATTTTTATTTTTTCAATACAGCTGTTTTGTGCTAGAGCAAGTCTAAAAAAGCAAAAAAAAGCTGTTTTAATTCATTTTTAATCCACAAATGCAGCATCCTTTCCACTGGGGTAGAGCAAAAAAGCTGTTTTAATTCATTTATTTTTAACCCACAAATGCGGCACCTTTTCCTCTGGGGTGATGGGAGCAAGGAGTGTGGCTGTAGACGGCACTCGCAAAACGCCACCACACACATCAATGAAGCCCCTGGCCAAACAAGGCATGTCAGTGCCTCCACAGCTGGGCAACGTGCAATTTTATATTGGATTCACTTCTCTGATTGGACTGTCTCTGCATCAGGAAGATCCAGATGGAACAAGGGGAAAGTGCAGGCTGGCCTTTGGGTCAGGGGGATGTTCATGTGGGTGACACTAAAAAAATGAGGCACAAGTAGCTTCAAATCCACATTAAACTCCCCTGTGGATGATGTAGGAATAGTCAAGCCTGGATTAGACAAGAGGCCAATGCAGCTAAGAAGGGAATTTGGAAGGTACACCAAGGGAAGACTTTGGTAATATGGTGCCTTGAGGGAGGACAACATTTGATTGCCCCACCCTAAATAGTTCTTTCTTACATGCCCTCATCCCTCTCGCCTTCCATCCTGCACACCTTTCTCAGCACCTCCTCAGCTGGGCACCCTGTGCAGGGGAACTGCCTGCCCCAGCCTCAATCCAGCACTGGGTGCCAGTGGCGTAGCGTGGGGGGTGCAGGGGGGACCGGCCGCACCGGGCGCAACAGCTGGGGGTTAGGGTTAGGGGGCGCAAATCCACGGGTTAGGGGGTGCAAATTACTTGCCTTGCCCCGGGTGCTGACAACCCACGCTACGCCACTGCTGGGTGCATCATCATCGTGTGGGCCTTGGAGAAATGAACAGTGGCGTAGCGTGGGTTGTCAGCACCCGGGGCAAGGCAAGTAATTTGCGCGCCCCCCCCCCCCCGCTGCACTGTCCCTCCCCCAGATAGTCCCTCGCTCTCTCTCTGCACTGCACCGCATGCCTGGCACCCACCCCTCCACAGTGGGCGGCGACCCGGCGGCTCGGATCAGATTCACACAGCCAGCACTGCAGTGAGAGAGAGTGAGTGAGCCAGGTAGGGGCAGAGAGCTGCGAGTGCGAGCGCCCCCCCCCCCAATGTTGCGCCCGGTGCGGCCGGCCCCCCCTGCACCCCCACGCTACGCCACTGTAAATGAAGATTGTTATGCATTACAATGTGATAGACTCTCTCTAATTTTTAAAACAATGGAAGCTTTCTTCATATGTTACTAGCCTGAAGGAACACAGACAACAGAGGGCTGTGGAGCTGCACATTTAGACTCGGCCCTGAGGTTGAGTGGCTCCTTCCAGCCCATCATATGCTGAGGGATAACCTCTGCAGCCAAAGAAGGAGGTGTATATAAGCAACCTTTCTAATAAATAATAATAATAATAATTTTCCCCAAGACAAAGTGTGAAAAAGTGATAATAAAAAAATAGATGAAAACCTCCATCAACTTTAATATTATGAAACAGGGAACAATAATAAAAAGTGGCGAAAGTGCAATGACGTCATTTCAATTTAGCCAGTCAGTAAAATTTAAACAGCCGTGAGAAAAACATAATACAAGCCTGACTTTAGTGATGGTTGGTGCACATTGGGACTGGTAGGGTGGAAAGCAAGGAGATCAACAGCCAGAGCCAATGACAGGCACAGCCAACTCATTCTGGTTTTGTTCACATCCTCTTCCCTGCTGAGATTTACAAGTGCAACACTGAGACTAAGAGGGAAACTGTCAGGCAGCTCCACCTCCTGGGCTGGTTGTAAGAAGGCAGGCCAGTAGGGGCTGACTTGAAGGCAGGCAGAGATTGATGGGGCAGTGTCTCATGGACACTGATGGACCAGCCTCAACTGCCTAACCTACTCTCTTCCTTAAAGCACTGCAAAACACAACTATTTTCAAGACTCATGTATCTCCTTAGGAAGAGAATTCTGTAACTGCCCGAAATCTTTTCTGCCTGGCAACCTAACCATCCCCTCTGTGGGTGTTCTTTATATCTGGGCAGGTTCATATGGGCGCAGACAATTCTTTGAGTAGCTTGGCCCCAAATTGTTCAGGGCTTGAAAAATGCCCCTTTATCACTCCCCTTAAGGAGTCTCAAAGCGGCTAACAATCTCCTTTCCCTTCCTCCCCCACAACAAACACTCTGTGAAGTGAGTTGGGCTGAAAAGTGTGACTGGCCCAAGGTCACCCAGCAGCTGCATGTGGAGGAGTGGAGACGCGAACCCGGTTCCCCAGATTACGAGTCCACAGCTCTTAACCACTACACCACACCGGCTGATGGAGGGCTTTGCAGCAGTAAAAGGGTCTTGCTTCTTCCATAGCCACAGCCTTGGATCCCAGCAGAAATCAAGCATGGGTCTCTCTTTGCCTTGCCATCCTCCCGCTCTCTCATCCAGCTCCTAGCTCAACTCTCTGGCCATTTGTATTTCTAACTAGCAGACAGTGAGGGAACTGTCTCTGGAACAGAGGCACTTCCTTTGTCCCCTAAGGATCCATACTTAGGGGGCGATTAACAGGCTGGCCTGGCTATTCCAAGAATTAGAAGGTGGGCCCAAGCATTATAAGGGTCTGGGCCTGCCCCCCCCCAAACTCATAACAATACAAGGGGCGGGGCAGTTTCCATGGATGAGTCAAGTTTCTCTCCTTTTCTGTTACTTGATAGAGATGATAATGTGTCCTTAGCAGTGGTATAACCTTGCTTCAGCCAACTTCAGACTTCTCTGTTAGCTATTTGCTGCTCTGAACAACTTCTTATTTATAAATCCATGCATTCTCAGCAACCCCTACTCAAATGTTGGCATTAAGCACGCAGTTTAAATGCATTGTAATTGCTGACAGAACTTTTAATGTTCGGCTTACCCAGAAGGAAACATATGGACAAATGTCTCTCCCGATTTTGCTTAGCAAAGGCAGCTGGGGATTTGAAGCTGGAGGTAGATGCTGATCACAAAGGGTTTTTCCCCCTCCTCCCCCATGCCACCTTTCAAGCAACAATGGCTCACAAGGGTAACTGATTTGTCAGCCATTTTCATTCCTTTCTAGATTTTGACAACCTGAGACAGACAGCTTGGAACGAACTTGGGGAGAGTCAGCTTCCTGGGCAAATTGTAGGAGTCAGCTTGTCAGCTTGTTCAGAGAACCTTGCAGAAATAATACAGAGCCATTTTGCAGCATTGCATTAATCAGTAAAAACTATTCCTGGGGTGTTTTGAAGTGTAACAACTGCTATAGGAAGAAGGCTAACTACTTCCTTAAAGTTTATCTTGCGAAAGGAAGAAAAAGAGCATTTTATTTGGTGCGTTTTCACAACACCATAGCTCTAGGAAAAGGGAACAAAATCAGGACTTTGTCTTTGTCTCTCTCGCCCAAACCTTTGAGCAAAGATGGGCTCCTGGGAAGAAGCTCCCTGGTGTATTTGGCTGCCTGGAGAGATGTCAGCATGGCTCAGTTTTTCCATGGGGTGATGATAAGAATAATACAATAAGAATCATAGTAAAACAGCAGAACTTTTTGTGACACAAATGGCACAAAGTAGGCTTTGTATCTTGGTAGCGCTCCTTTCAGGCGACGGAAAACAGAAGAGAGACATTTGAAAATCAAGGGGCCATTGCAGCCAATGCACACTTATATTACAGACATAGGAAATGCAAAGACCACACTGGAGTGTCACATGAAGCGAAACCCGCAGTCTCCGCTGCTGGCAGATACATTTCAGCATAATGTTGTGAGTTTGGGGTAGGGTCGGCTGGATGCCTGAGTCCCTTCTAATTCCTAGATCCAACATGGATTCAATTGCTGGACTAGCCAGGTAAGTTTCTTAGCAATGGCATCAATATGGGTCATTAAGGCAACAAAGAAAGTGGCTCTGTGCCAGAGAACCCCTGGAATCTCACACTACTCAGAGATTGGGGGGGCATGTAACAATTACAAGTGAAAACAATCACCCCCCGATTTTATTTTGTATTCAGATTCTTTGCCACTGTATTGTATTTCATTTAAGCTGTAAGCAGTTCTGGGTGCTCCATGAGTAGAAGAGATGGGGTAAAAGCAATCACAGAATAACACTGCAAATTCTCATATTTGCTCGTTTTATACCATTTGCGTAATTCATGTAAATTGTAAAATTACGATTTTCTCGGGAGAACGTTTATTCAATTTTGGGTCCCCCTACAAATTGGAAGTTTGGTTATAGCACCATCTAAGCCACAAACTCACGAGTGAGTTCCACTGCTTGACAGTTACTCTATTTCAGACTGCCAGTATAGTTCCTCCTTTTCTTCTAGCACACAACTGACAATCTCACTAAGTAGGGAAAGAACAAGTAGGCTTTTAACCGCAGATAGTATTTCTGTGCTAACATCAGCAGATATGATTTAGCTCTCAGAACGGGGAGATATTGCTATTTCTCAGGAGCCCCTGTCCCGGGAATGTAATTAGAAGACGTTCTTAATTGGACTGTGAAGATGAGTTCTGTATTTCTTTTTGCTTGTTCAGCTTAAAGACATTAACTTTAAGAAGGGATTGCAGACTTTAAAGAGGGAAAAGCAACTGTCAGCTCAATGTGCCTTGTCGGAATCTGAACAGCTATGATTTCACAAGGCTGAGGAATCCCTCTGTCCTCCATTTAGAAACATATCATGGGAAATATTCAAAAGAAGAAAGATTATTAATCTCCAGGGGTGGCTGTGCAGTGGATGAATATTAACAACATCATAAACTCTGCCTGGACTGCTTGACTACTCTGTATTCACAAAGGCTTTCGTTTCTGCAGTATCCAAAATGAAGACAACACATTAACTAGAGTTAAGATGAAACACTCAAGTGACATAGAAGCCACACCTGCAGGAACAAGAAACTTAAAGGGGTAAGGGCATCTGAGCCAATCCCTACAGTTGGAGTGGCTTTAGATCAGAGGTGGTTCATGTGTTGTCGCCCAGATGTTGGTGGGACTCCAGCTCTCATCAGCCGCAGGCATTATTGCAAATTTGTATTATGATGTTTTAAATGTTTGTTGTAAGCCACTTTGGGCACAGCTGATGGTGGAAAAGTGACATATAAGTAATCTTAATCAATCAATCAATCAATCAATCAATCAATCAAATAATCAGGAGTGATGATGGGAGAGGTAGCCCACAGAAAACTTTTGGACCCTTAACTGAAGCTGTCATATCACTGTCCTGTCAACACAGGTGGCAAGATTTACATGCTGTGCACATTTTTTTATATGTTCACACAACACAGACTAAATCAGAATGCCTCAGTCATTCTGGGAATCTTTTATCTCCATTCTCATTGAATTGCTGAGAAAGCTGCAATGATTTGCACAAAATCCTTTGAGCATGCTGGTAGCCACCTATTCCATGGCATTTGCTTTATTTTGTATACTTAGTCAGGGTAGTTAAGAGAAATGAAAGGGGAAAAGATCAGTCCAAATGTTCCACTGCATTCTTACAGAGAGAATGGAATCTTCATTAGACGTGGTAAATACAAAACAAAACCTAGGGAGTTTGGTGCAAAATGATGTGAGCTTGTGCATATAGCACAATTGAATTACTTGTCCCTGCTATTCTACCAGAGCTTTCCCCAAAGATGCTGCATTTGCTTCAGCAGATGTGTGAAATCCCAAAACGTATTACACAAACTGGCCAGAAAAACTAAAAACATAAAGGTCTTTGTTGCCACTTTGCAAACAGTACAAAACTCTGAAAATGGGCTCTTGGATCATTGCATATACAGAATTTTTCAATATGGCATCACCTACAAGCTCCACTGGGAATGGCTGCCCATGAGAGCTCCTGATCAGAATTCCCTTGGACAGGTGATCTCTGCCTCCAGCTGGGCTTGCTTTTGGCACTGCATTTAGCATCAAATGCAAGACCTGCCCCAGATTCTTATTTTTACAGTAAGGGCTGGAATGGGAGTGCGTGCTCAGTGTGCTCCCAATTCTTCCTTTGAAGCATAATCACCTGATGACAAATGACACCAGGTGATTGGCAGGTGGGTGCCTCTGCTCTTATGTCAAAACTGGCCGACAGAAGTTTGGATGTAGTCTGCCTGCAACTTCCAGTTCATCCCTCCTGCTCTACATAGATGGTTCTTTGAGGAACTGAGCATGCAAATCCCTGAGCAGTCCCCCTAATAGGATGGGACAGATATACCATTGCTGGGTTTTTTTTGCCACTGCAGGCAGCTTTTTAATTGGAAGAGAATATACACATTTCTATCAGTCATTAAAAGGCACCTGTAGCAAGGGAAGCAAAAGCAGAGATAGATGGTGGTGTGCTAGAGTGTCTTAATAAACATGTGTGCTCCTGTTTCTTCAATAGGAACATGCAGAGCTTCTGTAGTCAGAAACACCTCTTGCCAAAAAGATAAAATGTCAAAGTGTTTCATCGTGAGTAAAGACCCTGTGAATTGCTTTCCGTCACATTTAAAACTAGCTGGAAGGAGCTGCAGAAACTCAAGCTACGATTGTTGCTGAATACAAGAACAGCTTCCGATGCTGAATAATTCATCTGAAGCCAGGAACAGCCAATGAGTCAACGAACAAAAGCAGTGTACAATGCAACATAATTATGAAGTGGCGGCAGCAAGTGGAACACACAGATGGAGCTTTCAGATCCACTGATTATGACATCAGACACCAGGCAATAATGCCAGATGAGCACCCAAGTCTGTTTTCATTTTTAATAATGGTGCTTTGTTCTTGTAAGATGAGCCTCTTAAAACTGCTTTTAATCCTTGATTACACTTCACAGGATCACTGTGAGACACCCAAGCAGCAACCTTTGTAATCACAGGGAGAGAAATTATTTTTAAATGCTTTCCCTACCTTTAAAGGTCTCTGCTGGGTACTGATGCTTTGCTGTTGACTGAAGAGTGAATACAGCTGCACAGGAAACACTGGTGCGTGATGCCAAACAATTTACACCTCAGTGATAAAGTGCAAGCTATAAACCCTGGGTACCTGAATTGCTAAAGTAGTTCTATACTAGGGGTTGCCATACATCTGGAATTTCCTGTCTGAATTTTCACTTTTTGAAATATGGCAACCCTACCCTATCCATAGCTGTCAACTTTTCCCTTTTCTTGCGAGGAATCCTATTCAGAATAAGGGAATTTCCCTTAAAAAAGGGGGAAAGTTGACAGCTATGACCCTATACCATAATGGCATATAGATAAAAGGATTTTTATTATGTTTGGTTTAGCAGTTTACGTTGAAACCAGAGAAAGGAAAACACCAGCTGCTGGGAAGCTACGTGGGTAGTTTGATGTTGTGCTGTTCAGAATGTACAGGGATTCTAGGAAGAAGCAATAGACATAGAATCATAGAGTTGGAAGAGACCACAAGGGCCATCGAGTCCAACACCCTGCCAAGCAGGAAACACCATCAGAGCACTCCTGACATATGGTTGTCAAGCCTCTGCTTAAAGACCTCCAAAGAAGGAGACTCCACCACACTCCTTGGCAGCAAATTCCACTGTCGAACAGCTCTTACTGTCAGGAAGTTCTTCCTAATGTTTAGGTGGAATCTTCTTTCTTGTAGTTTGGATCCATTGCTCCATGTCCGCTTCTCTGAAGCTCTGCATCGGTCAAAAACCACCAGTCTGCGAATAATGCAGCTCATCCCTTTATAACCTCCTCCCAGAAGGATTTAAATGGTGAGCATAATGGTGCCAAAAGACCCACTCTCATTCTTATTTCTTCAGCATAAGACACTACAAGAGCATTGGATATGAGCCATAAACTATTGTGTAAAACCAATGGTGAATTAAGAGAGTTTTCCTTAATATAAGCTGGCACAAAGGCAAACGGTTTTGTGGACCATTATCCATCTGGCCAATTGAGCTATAGCTAGGTCAGCTCCCACATCTCTCTCCCAGACTGCCTTCAAACCCATAAAATGAGAGAACGGGGCTTCCAAAATGACAGAATAAATCAAAGAGACCACGTCCTTCTGGTGACCTCACCGCCAAGCATTCAAAAGCTATCAGGGACCTCTTTGCTTGACCTTTAATGGTGACATCTGATAGAAAATAGCTGGACTGATGAAGTTTTAACCCATTTTTAACTTGAACCCCTAAATCTCCTTGAGTGCTGTAGTTTGGTCGCTGGGGAATTGTTCGGAAAATTTTAAGGCATGCACTTAAAGCTGTAACAATGAAAGAGAGATCAGTGATGCTTCAAATCAGACATTTGTCCTACATGAGATCCTGTACACATGTACAGTTGTATGTCTACTTTATCCAGCTGCTTGCTTTTTTAAAACAATGAAAATCCATATCAGATTTTTAAACTTTGAACCATTCAATCTTTTTTCATGAACAAGGAAGAGAAAGGAAACCTGAGATGCAGAGCATAGGGCACACAGCTTGCAGCACTTATTGGCAAGATGTGCTGCAATTTAACTAACTTGGTATACTGGCAGAAGCCAAGGGCTCATGCTAGAACAATGGGGCTTCCTTGCACTTCTCCCACGATGCCTCCCCCATATCTACTCTGGAGGGTCAGGAATATCGCCCAGAACAGGGCACAGAGGGAACTTGTGCAGATGGAACGATCAGAAGACTGTTGTTACATTGAATTCCCCTCCTAATTTCCCAGTATGTTTTTTCAGGGTGGTCTTCAACCACGTTTTACTCCAAGGACACCCATTAAAATTCATGAACATAGCCAAGTTAGGTCCATTAATTTCAAGGGGTCTGCTCTGAGTACAATTTAGCTGAATCCCAATCCTGATCTTTTAATCTAGTTATCAGAGCATTTAGTTTATTGTGCTAAGGGTTTGGTTATGGCAGAGGGATGGTTTTTACTTGAAGTAACAGAGCTTCATGTGAAATAAACAGGAGTTACTTACCAGGGACTAAGGAAGGCGGCGGCAGGGTGGGGGGGTGGGGGGTTAAGAACAAAGCACCTATCTGTAATGTTGTCAATTGATGCCCCAGTATACCACAGAGTATAATCTCTTGCGCTTCTACGTCTCAGAGGATTTAGGCATATTTCTGATATAACTTAGCCCCTTCCATATATTTTTCCTTGAGCAAATTTGTACCTTAGATATTCTGTCGTTGATCCTAAAGGCAAGTGATGGTCTGCTGCACTCAGTCGCTCTGAATAAATTTCCTGGCTACAACAGGCCTTCAAGATGAGTTTGATCTAAAAATGTGGGATTTTCTTCTGATGCTCACTCATCTATTGCATACAATAATAGGATGCCTGCTGAAAAAGTGTCTTGACATTAGAAGTAATGAACAGGATATATTTTTTTTGTTCATAACTTACCAGAATGCTGTAACCCATGGCCTCAAAAGCAGTGAGTAGAAAATGGATCATATCTCAAGAGACTGGTCATTCACAAACAAATGTTTAAGATATTCTCAAATCTTTTCCTACATTGTCATAAAACCCCTATGAGACAAAACCCTGCGGGCGTTTTATCTTCCATTTCCTTACACAAAGTCACTATGTCTCTCAGGAAATTAAAGGCATTTCTCGACCGGATGCCACCAACAGATTAATTAAGATAGTTTCTGAAGTCTCATTTAATTATCTAAATTGATGACAAATTTGGCAATTAAGGAATTTATCTAGGTTTCACTTTGCTGAGCAGGGAGGGAGAGAAGGGATATGGGGGCATGTCTAGCAACTGCTTCTACTACATAATACAGCTTTAAAATTGTGTGGTTTAGTAGCAGTAGTAGTAGTAATAATAATAATAATAATAATAATAATAATAATTTATTTGTAACGCGCTCATCTGGCTGGGTTTCCCCAGCCACTGTGGGCGGCTTCCAACAAAAGATTAAAAACACATAGAACTAGGGAAGGCTGGGATCCAATCCTGGTTCTGCTAGGTGGTCTCAGAACACTTTTTCTCAGTCTAACATTCCTAACTTAACTCGCAGGGATGTTCTTTGAGGATAAAATCCCAGCAAGGCTGTCATGAACTTCTTGGGGAAAACAGAAGGATACAAATAATACTGTTATGAGTTTGTGGGTTAGGTCCCAGGCCCCTTTCCCCTGAATACAGCAAGTGTTAAAATCTAATCAAGCCCTCTGATCCCTAGATCCATCAAGTGTTAAAATATAAGCCAGGCTAGTTTCCTCTTGGGCCATTAATTACAAATGACATGGGGCTGTGCGCCAGACGGCAACTGGGTGGGGTCCCTCTTTCAACTCTGAAATAGTTAGAAGGGCAAAAGCCTGAGTTTAGAGTTGAAAGGGGCTGTGATGTGAACTAGAAGCAAAGCAGCAAGCTGCAAAGCGCAGTCAGACAGAAATGTTTGATTTCTATTTGAATCCAAAGCTGTGGCTATGGAAGAAGCAAGGCTCTTCTGGGCTGCTGATGCTGTGAACCCCTCCATTGTAGGTTCATGTTCTATATATGTGTATGTGTAAACCATATATCATAAAGACACCACAGATTCCACTGTGCCTCATTCCAAAAGGAAACATGAACTCTGGTTAAGTGCTCAGAATCCTTGAAATCTCACACTTCTTAGAGATAGGAGTGGCATGCAACAATACTGGAACACAAAGCCCTGGTTCCAAGGGACAAAGCCAGAATACCTCAACTCTATTCCTTAAATTTCTTTTGGAACTTAGCCAATCAACTGGTACACTCATGCCCCAGAAACATGTCACCTTCCAAATTGGGGTGGGGAAGGCAGAAACTGCAGAGCTATTGCATGAAGATAGTATCAAACACACATGTAATGGACTGTGTATGTGGCATGTGGAAGCGGGTTAGCTTTGCTACAAAACTATGGCTCATTCGTGGTTTTTTTTAAAAAAAAAGTATCAAGGGAGACAACATGAGCAATGGAGCATCTAGTCTTCAAAGCTCTAAAATAAAAAAAATTAAAGTTCACAAAATGTCAAGCCGTTGCTTGCTTTTTAAAGGTACCAATAAAAACAGCAAACAAATTCAAGTCTCCCCACTTTTCACCACCCCTTCCTAGAACTTCTGGTGCTTGCTCACTTCCTTAATATACTAAAGGCAAAGTATCCATTATCTTCCACAAAGGACCAGTTTTACCAGGGCCATATTCAAGGATGCTGTTGCTCTCCAGAGATGCTCAGTTTGCAACGTCAGTCTAGCAGTTGGATCTCAAACTAAAGCAATCGCGAGAGAACGTTTACATAAATAATAAGTGTGCATTAGTTGAAAGATGCCTGTATTCTGATTCATGACACTGATTTATTCCCAAGGAGTAGTTGTGGAAAAATAGTTTAGGTTCAAAAGTAAGGAAGTTCCATACGCCCACCAAATTCACATTGTTTGCAAACCTAATCGAGGAGGATTGTAACCACTGGGAATTAAAAGTCTAGCTCCTCACAGAAATTAGATTTCCACATGACTTGTTCAAGCTAAGGCAGCAACAGTTCACAGAGTCCCTGGAAAAGCTTATAGATATTCCCTACACACCTGATATCTTCAATTCCTTTAACATCTCAGTCGAATAATCCTAGTTGCTGGGTATAATCCAGTGAAAAGTCTAATGGAGCTGCAGAATCAATGGACACAATCTCTTCAAAATGTATTACTGCAGAATCTAAATCCTTGCAGATTCATCAGCTATAGCTGGAGATCCTGAATACTCTCCGTGATCCCTTCAATCTAAAACACATTTTTGCCACCTTTGGGCTGCTTGAACATACTGTAGATAAACGTTCCTTTATCAGCAGTCACTGTGAATCAGCAAACAGCAGCAGAGCTTCATTTTTTGCTTATCAGACTCTGCAGAACTGCAGAAACCCTGAACAGCTGACTACAGAGGCTACCTAAGTCCAAGTGATGCAGAGTTCACTGTATTTCAAACTTTGTTATCAACAGATCAAAGTAAACCTCTCCAGCTGTAGCATATGGTCTCAGATTTAAGTATGGGGGACCACCAAGGAGGAGGGCCAACCCTGAAAA
Source organism: Podarcis tiliguerta (assembly GCF_965153285.1). NCBI lineage: Eukaryota > Metazoa > Chordata > Lepidosauria > Squamata > Lacertidae > Podarcis > Podarcis tiliguerta. The sequence goes on from NC_139534.1 coordinate 89,502,567, forward strand.
ATGACCACTTTAGTAAAAAAAGAAGAGTGAAATCTGAGTAAGGCATCCCCCCCCCACAAAGTAAAATATTTGTAGGTGTAGTGATTTAGCTTAGAAAAAAGGTCAATTATATAACATTGTGAAAGTGGAAAGAAAGCGGACAAGAAAAGTTTCTCATTTTCTCATATTAGAACCAGTGGACCAGAACTGGACAGATTCAGGGCAGACAAAAGAAAGTGCATAGATGAACTATATAATTCATTCCTGCAAGATGTAGGATGACTACCAATTCAGAAGGTTTTAAATGTGGATTAGACCAATTCATGGAGGATGAGGCTATCCGTGGCCACCAGCCAGAACGGCTGTCTACTACAGGGGTAGGCAACCTAAGACCTGGGGGCTAGATGCGGTCCAATCGCCTTCTCAATCTGGCCTGCGGATGGTCTGGGAATCAGAATGTTTTTACATGAGTAGAATGTGTGCTTTTATTTAAAATGCATCTCTGGGTTATTTGTGGGGCACAGAAATTCATTCATTATTATTTTTCAAAATATAGTCTGGCCCACCACGGTCTGAGGGACGGTGGACCAGCCCACGGCTGAAAAAGGTTGCTGACCCCTGGTCTCCTATCTCCAGTATCAGAGGCACTTTGCTTCCCCATAGCATCTAGGATGGTCCCTGTGAGAACAAGGCTAGAGACTCGGTGTGCCTATGGCCGGACCCAGCAGCCCTTCTTACATTCTTGGGGATGGGTCCCTGAAAAGAGGGGCAGCTGAAGTAAATGGAATAGATGCCCTCCCTGCCTGCATCATCATAAGCATCTTTATACTGTTGACCACTTCCCTAATTGTTTGGACAGGTTTTAAAGGTTAATTACAGTGCACAATGTGATCTAACAAATACACATTGCACAAGAGCTGGACATGTGCAATTTGTGACAGCTGAAATTAAAAGTTGGCCTGTGTGCTTGCTGGGGCTTGACTGGCATTGCTCTAGAGCAGGGTGGTTCAACATGCAGCCCGGGGGTTGCATGTGGTCTTTGAGGCTGTTTTTGGCAGCCCTCAGCAACATCTGATGCCCTCCTTCATAGTCCTCAAGCTGCCTTCCCAAAGCCAAGTACAGTGGTACCGCTGGTTAAGAACTTAATTCGTTCTGGAGGTCTGTTCTTAGCCTGAAACTGTCCTTAACCTGAAGTACCACTTTAGTTAATGGGGCCTCCCGCTGTCGTCACGCAATTTCTGTTCTCATCCTGAAGCAAAGTTCTTAACCCGAGGTACAGTGGTGCCTCGCAAGACGAAATTAATTCGTTCTGCGAGTTTTTTCATCTTGCGAAGCACGGTTTCCCATAGGAATGCATTGACGGTTTTAAGAAAAAGGCGCAAGACGTTCTCGTCTTGCGAAGCAAGCCCATAGGGAAATTCGTCTTGCGAAGCAACTCAAAAAACAAAAAACTCTTTCGCCTTGCGAATTTTTCGTCTTGCGAGGCTTTCGTCTTGCGAGGTACCACTGTACTATTTCTGGGTTAGCGGAGTCTGTAACCTGAAGCGTATGTAACCCAAGGTACCACTGTAAAGGAGGTCAAAATTTGGGTCAAATGACTTACATCCCATCCTTCAGGTGAACTTAGATCCTTCAAACTATGTGGTGGAATGCATCTTCAGTTTAAGGGGCGGGGGGAGAAGTCTGCTTCTATGGCTATGCATCAGTTGAGGATAATTCTATACCAACAGCCCCAAAGCATTTTCATTCCCATGTGTAAGTTTTTACCATATATTATGTCACAGAGTTAGAACAGATTAATTCCAGGATACATACATGCTGGATACATGCATCACGCTTAATCCATTCTTCCTGCTCTCCAAAACTAATTTCATCATCATCTTGAGTTCATCCATTCTCTTTCCCCTTCAGTGCTTTTAAAATCAGTTTATAGGACTGCTTTATTTCCCCTCTCCCGAGAATATGTGGATTTTTATCAAGTTATCAGAGTCCACTCATCCATGCTTCTCTCTTCTGCCTCCTACATCAACATATTTTTAAAAATAGTCTTAAAATGAGAAAGACCCCCACAATCCCAGCTCACACTGTTTAAAATGGCATCTGCTCCCCTACAGTTGCTTCCAATTAGTCCAACCCTCAGCACTTAGGGTTCTCGAAAGGAGAAACTCATTGGCAATGGACTGCTGTTCTAAGCTGCTCCTGACCCACAAACGTAGTGGACAGAACTAGTCTGCATTTTATAGAATGAATACGTTATCTCACAGTTAAATGCAATGCACCATTTGCAAAGACAGAGGGAAGGGAAGCATTTCCAGAAGAGCAGCTGTGTTGATCTGTCACAGAAAAAAAAGCAACACAAAGTATTGTGGAACCTTACAGACTAAAAAAAACAACCCTCAAGCTTTTGTGGGTGCTGCAGTTCATTTCCTGCCCAATATCATTTCATTATTTTCAGTTCACCAAATGCACAGCTTATTAGAGTTGCTATTTTGAGTAAACTAAAAGCTTTTCATCAGACTAAAAAAAAAAAAATGCCCATGAATCAATTAATTTTATCAGAAATCGAAATAATTCATTTTTTACAAAGTTATTTAAAACCCTTTTGAAAGTGGCACCCCCCTCACTCTCACCCACAGAGAGGGGCTCCTAAGGCACTGCCTACTGTTACACATGCGTGTTCACATTTCGAACCCTACTTTTGTGCAGTAGAGCTTTACTGGTTGTGTAAATTTTCACAGAGATAATAGACAGAACTGCAAGTCCTCCCAAATCTGCAATTGTACACCTCCTCAGCAGGCTTTACTGCACAGAAAGTAGAACGCTGCCCCAACTAATTCGGCTTTTCTTCAAGACAGTGAGTGTCATTCTCCCATCTCTAAAGAGGCTTATATCTGTCAGATTTTCATTAGAAATGAAGGAGAATCAATGCTCATTAGTATTAGCTGTGTCAGATGGAGAAGTGTGAATTTTCCTTCCTTAATCAGATTATATTAGGGGAGCTACTAGGAGATTCTGAAAAGAATGAGTTAGTGCTCAGACCACCTTGGTTCACAGGAGAATAAAATGGTTTCTATAGTGCAGTGAGCGCCATCTTCTGGCTACTGTGAACTTTTTTAATTTAAGAGATGGCAAGAAATATTAACGTTTAGGCTGCTGTCCTAACCATGTCTATTTAGGATTAAATCTTAATCAATTCAGTAGGGATTATTCATAGGTAGGTGAGGGCTAGGATTACAGCCTTTCTCTTCTAAATTAATCCAAGAGATGACAGGTTAAATTAGCAAATGCTGGTGAGATTATGCAGCCTGGGTATCATGGAATTAATAAAAGAAAACTATTTGTTCTGGATTCAATTTGAGGTGGAAGGGGGAGAATGTTAAGTCGCATGGAGTGTTCCGAGATGGGAAGCAGTGGAAAGAGAAGAAAAGTACAGAATAAAAATGAATCACATCAAAGAGTATGGAAAGAAAAGAAAAGAAAAGAAAGAAACTTCTGGCCAAGTCTGGAAAACCATGTTGTATGGTGGGGAGAAGAAATGGCTAGCAGGTGGAATGAAGACAATATTTCATGTCTATGCCACTTGAAGTAGACAAGTGGGTAAATATGTGGGCCATATTTATCCATTGCCTCTACTTAAAATGCTAAAAGCTGCTTACTAAACACACATAATAATAAAATCAGTAGGACAACAGAAAATATATAGCCTACCTCACCAGGAAACTTTAAAAGATGGAGAGAAAAATGATTCTCCTTACTATATTTGTTGTTCTGTCTGCAGTTTGTTTCTGTTGCTATTGATGCTGTCTGCCCTTTGACCTTAGGGGGGAAGGTTGATACAAATCCCAAAAATAAATAAATAAATCCTGCGACTATTTACCTGGAAACGAGCTCCACTTGGTTCAATGGGACTTCCATAGGCATAGATCTGCAACCCTTCCCTTCAAGTAATCATGTGTATGGAGAGCTAAACAGTCAAACAGAAATATAGTATCTTGTCTATAAATGGACAATCTACCCTGTATGATGTGCTGCACAGTTTTTGATTATGCTTCTAGCTGTATAAAGCCTCTGTTTAGCAGTAAAGTAGTATGTTTTAATTGATAAAGCAGTGCTTGTTCAAGAAATATATGCTTTTCAAAACAGGAAAACTTATTTCAAAATCTATGATTGAAATAATCTTGACTGAAATCAATCCACGGCACTCAGGTTCAAGACCGAAGAGAACACACAAAGGGTGCTCTTCATCAGAAATTACCTGTATTGACAAAGCAGGTTAGGATATGATAGAAAGCGAGCACAAGGATATAACATACACACAACATCATTAAAGCCCAAGATTTCTAGGTAACATTTGCAAAAAAGAGAAAATGAAGCTCTCACTACACAATTTGTGTTTATAACGGTTTTATTCAAGTTTGTGTGCTCTAATCTTGAGACAAGGCCTAGAATAGCATTACACTGTAATACAATAATAATTGTAGCCATTGAACCAAGCCTGCTTGGCATCCTTGTTTTACTTTCCCATCCCCCACCATACATCCAGGGAGGGGAAGCAAAGAGAAAAGCAAACATATATTATCAACTTCAATTAGCTCCATTTTAATTTAGTTATTATTCTCTAGCATAAATTAAAAATGTATCAAAGGTATACACATAACACATTTACAAAGAACAGAGATACAGTAGATTATGCAAAAGTATAACCTGTAGATGTGTTAGCTACAGTGAAACAAACCAGTCACTGATGCCATTTAATTACCATTTTTAAGCCCCAAAGGGTAAGAGGCAACAGGTTGTGTCACAAAGCTTGGTGTTTTTTTTGGGGGGGGGGGTGTCAGTCATTCCCACTGACAGTTTACAGCTGAGCCGAAGTTAAAAGGCAGGCTCCAACATCACTTAACCACCATCACAAAACAAAGCACACAGTAGCATTTATGTAGTAAACAGACTGTAATATTAATTTTGGGAGTGGGTTGGGGGAGTGCTTTCTAATGCTACTGCGTTAGAGATACTTTTGTGAACATGGCAATTGGGACAAAAGCCCTGAGGGGGGTTCAGCACAGTAGACTGAATCAGCAGATATCAAGAACCAAACTCTCTCTACAAGGTGCCTTACAAAACATTTCTCACATTGCACCTACACAAACATCAGACGTGAGAGTATGCTACACCTGGGCATGCAAGATCACAGGGACTAGCCTATGAGAAACATCCTACATGCGGAATTACTCCACATGAACACAGCCTTTCAACAAAACATAAACCAGACCCATAAAAGAGACCCAAGCAAGTCACCTTAAGTAGTTAAGTGCTGGCAAACATGAGCTCTTCAAGAAAGCTGATTTTGCAAGCAAAAAATAATAATAATAGTTGTTTTGGATTTGGCATCCTGATCAAAAATAGAAACACAGATATTAAATTGTTATTAATGTTAAAGTAGTCATCTGCAGAGTTATACAAATGGGATCTCCAGGTATGCACAGCAACCTCCAGAACCACAAGAATTTGGGCTGACAACCTAGGATGCCTGCCTTCTCCTCTCAGGAAGAGCTTGGGAGAAGAGGAGCGAGCAGCTTTCACTCAGCTGTTGTGGAAGTAGTGAAGAAACTGCAAGAAACTCTTGCAGCAGAAAATGCAGGGGGGTGTTGTATGATTGCACAGAGGACCATGCAAAGGACAGTTACAAGTAGGAAACTTGCATACTGTGGGCTTGTAGAGATTACATACTAGGAAACTGATGTTCCTGAAGGACAATTTGGTGTCCTAAAAGGCAACAGCTTTAAAGAAATGGTGTACTGAAAGCTGCATTTGATAGCTCAGTTGGTGGAGCATGAGACTCTTAACCCCAGGGTCATGGGTTCAAGCCCCACATTGGGCAAAAGATTCTTGCACTGCAGGTTGTTGGACTATGATTATTTAAATCATAATGGTAATCACACAGTTTTAGTAATGGGCCTGAATTCTTTAAAAGGGTATAGTGCCTAAACATCACCATGAAGTGGGAACAGGGAACCTGTGGCCTTTCAGATGTTCTTGGGCTCCAACTCCCATCAGCCCCAGTCCACATGGCCAATTGTCAGGAGCGATGGAAGCTGTAGCCCAACACTATTTGGGGGCCATGGGTTCCCCCACCCCTTTCCTAAAGTTCAGAGTGCTCTACAGCAGTGTTTCCCAACCTTGGGCCTCCAGCTGTTTTCGAACTACAATTCCCATCATCCCTGACCACTGGTCTTGCTAGCTGAGGATTATGGGAGTTGTAGTCCAAAAACAGCTGGAGGCCCAAGGTTGGGAAATGCTGCTCTACAGCACCTGCTTCATCAAGGGCAAGACCCTGCCAGGGCTCGCCTTATTTTTTTAAATGGATGCAATCTAGAATAAGGAAAGTCGTTGACTTCAAATTACCAGTACCAGAGTTAGGAATGAACCACCCTTGACTTGCAGGTGCTTATAACTGCAGTAAGTTAAATGCTAAGCAGGGCTTGACTCTCATGGAGTGAGCCATTTAGACAGTCTACATGTCTTCAAGAAAATATAGTTTATATTGGCTCATCTGGACTGGCATAGAGCACAAACTCACCTTGAACTAGTAGATCACTTACATAGCAGAGGGGGACTGCTTCCTCAGCATATAGAACTCAATAAAGTTACAAAGTTGTATAGCCCCACTTCTATTTAAGGTGCACTGATATGGTTCAACTTGCACAATAAGACTACACTTCTGCTGCATGAGGTAGCTCTTGGTACAGATGGAGAAACTGAGGCACATATGGCAAAAGTGATTTGCCTAATGTCATACAGCAAGCTGGTGGCAGAACCAAAATTAAACCTGAACTAGCACAGATTTTCAGATTTTTATTATTTAGATGCTAGACAAGAATATTTCTACAAGTTTACACAATACCCCTTAAGAGTGACCACTTTTGATTTCTAGTAATGATCTATACCCACTTTTTCAACAGAGATAAGTAGTAAACCGCTATAGATACAATTCATGACATGTCAGGAACATAGGCAAAAGGGATTATGGCCTAGGAATAAAAAAAGGAAACTTACATGAGAGAGGTTTTAAACGCTTTTTTCAAAACTTCAGATAGGTCTTTATTTTAATATGGCAACAATAATTTAAAATGAGATGGGAGAAATAGATCTAATCATAAAAGAGTGTGATAGCAGCAGGGGTCCAGGGATTTTGGCTAGCCTCAGTAGCTTGCCAAAAATCATGCACACCAAAGGTCCTGGAAAGGGCCTTATATGGCAAAATGCTGAACTTTGGAAGCACAATGAAGTCCTCCTGAAATCTGAGATGGTGGGGGAGGAGATTGCAGAGGGTGGGGTAATAAGCTCTGTTATGCTCTGAGCACTATTTGATACTAGACCAGTGGGATTGCATGTGCTCTTCAGTTCCTGCTGAGACTTTGAGACTTCTCTTTGCTTTCCAAGTATCCCCAAGTCTTGTCATTAAGGTCAAGTGTGCAAGCTGTTTCTCTCCACCAGAATCTCTAAAATGCTCACTGTAATTTTTCTTTTTGGAATACCCATGTACATGGTATTGGGGTGGGCTATTTGTCAGTTCAACATTGGGGAGACAAATTGATTATTAAACCTGGAAATTACTTACCTAAATGAAGTAAGATTCAGGGGGGAAAGGGCATATCCTGATTGGCAGTTTTTCATGCAATGTACTACCAAAATTTATGAAAGAATGTAACGTTTCATATCAAATCACAAGATTAACCATTGTGTTTCACCACTTCCTGGTTGTGTCTCATTATCTTCATGCTTATGTATGATGGGTCCAAGCCAAAATCTCAGAGTCCCACCTCTATTTCTCCACTATCAGAGCTCCACCCCGTTGCCCCAATCCTTTTGCACCACTGCGACCTGAGACATCCCTTTTTTATTTAACATTTACTTTCAGAAACTAAGAAACAGGGGGCTCCGCCTTTTTTCAGCACGATGCATAAAAAGTATAGAGGTGGGTGCTATGGTTCATTGGCAAGATCCTGAACGCCTCCCCCCCCAGCAGCCAGTTCTAGGAGGAGGAACTGTATGCATACCAAAAATGAGTGAACATTTGTTCTGGGACACCAAGGGAGAAAAGCTCAATCAAATGCAACAAGAATGCTGGTTCAGACACACTTAAACCTTTATATATATTCCTGTATTGTAACAGTGTAGACAAACACTGCTTATCATTGCATTTAAAAGGTAGGAGTTGAGGTTATTACAAAACCCATACCAACAGAGGGTATCTGAGTTCTTGACAGTCAAGAATGGAGGCTTACTTGCCCACATTACTTGTTGCAGTTTAACACTGTAATGAAAATACAAGGAAGACCACAGGAAACCCCACAAGAAGAGTCAGCAGCTCTGTGTAGCTTAGCTACATGTACTTACAAAAGGCCAGGTACCCCAATACCATATCTGTTAGTGGAAACAGCACTGTGATATGACCTCAGCAGCATCTCTCTACTTCACCTGTCTTCAAAGTGCATTCTTAGTGCAAGAAGTAGAACTGAATCTAAAGGAGCTTACCAATCCCTTGTGGATTTCATGCTAGGACCAGAACTCTTGCTTGAGTTCATATGCTGCAGGTTTGCGTGTTCTGAGTTCAGTTCTGCATAGCGGCACGGTGCTGTCCTGGCTCTGCCCTTCAACATCCATGTCCAACAGTGTCCGCTCCTCTTCAGGCAATCTGACACGGAAAGAAAGCAGTGCAGGCCTCTCTTCAACAGTGCTGCTACTGCTGGCAAAGCAGGAGTCCAGGTTACTGGGAGTTTCAGTACTGGAGCTATTAGCAGAGGACTCGCCCCTAGCATTACTGGGGGATACAAACCACCAGGGGTCAACCCGCTGCCTGTTAGCTGAAGGGCGTGGCCTAGGTAGGAATTCCAAGGTCTTGGGTCTCTCCAGCATGGAGTCTTGCTGAGCATTATAGCGCCTGGGGGTTGGAGGAAAGATGAGGTTGGGGTCTGGCAGTCGAGGGACTTCATTTGGACCCTGACTTGGACTGGGAGTTTTTAATACACCTATTCCCCCACCAGAAGGAGGAAAAGGGGGGAAAACACAATGAACACAAGAAAGGAAGGGGGAGGAAGGGAGAGAAGAAAGAGAAACCAACTGGTTAGACAACACTGATGAAGAGAGACACCGGGCTCATTAAGTAAACAAAGGGTGATGTCAGACAAAGGATTGATTCAGTTCACCTGATGCATGCAAACCACATGGGAGCTGCAATGATCTTCATGCTGATCACTGCAAGCTAAAATGGCAGATGTAGCAAGGCAGCAAGGCTGACAGAGTCCAGTTATGTAACTGTCTAAGGATTGTTGTGTGAACGCACAATATGCATCCCTGTACCTCCTTTTCCCTTGATTTTTCTTCCCACACCAGCATCTTAGTGCCAAAGTGCAACCAGCAGTATGGATGCAGCCATAGACAGGGAAGAGGACAGCATACTTAACGTTGAAAATATGTTGGATGCTCATAGTGAAACATGAATCTTATGAAGCTAATTTACTTCTTTACTACATAAATGTTACAGTTACATTTTATTTACCAACTGTTCATAGCTCTTAGGTAGCTGTGACTACCACCGGCAAACATATCCCAGGGCCAGAGAAAATCAATGAAGGTTCTAAAGTTTCTCCCTATAACCATTGCTGTCTCTAGGTAATACATACATATTTTCAGGGGAGGGTATAGGTTTTATAATTAGGAAGTGTTAACCTGTGCCCAGAAGCTCCCATTTTGGAACCAATTTTGCAATTCAAAAAAGGCAAATGGAGAAGGAAAAGACTCAGCTTGGAATAGATCCCATTTTTAAAGGATGGTATTGGGGAGCTGCCGTTTCTACTTGCTGAGGAAATTTCACAATTCTTCCCAGAGGGGGTTGTGCAAGTGGCTGGGTCCGTGTACCCAAAACAGTCACACTCTACCAGATATCTTGCACCCACTTCAGTTTGCTTATTATAGTTGGAACTGTACAGCACTGAAACAGAATGAAGTGGTAGGAATGGTTAATCCCAAGAGATGACAAGTTAATGTTAACTGATTAAAGATTTATTTCCTTGACTGTCTGGATATCAATCAAATTTATCAGTTAATTCAAATGAATCTTTGTATTGCAAAGCCTAAAAGGTGGAAGAAAAGGCGAGTTTCCCTTAAACTGTAACTGTAGTTACACCTTTAACCAACACTACCATTCACTGTTTGAAGTAAAAGGAATGTTCAATTTCCCCCTATTAAAATAGGGAACAAAGCACTCCTATTACAGTTAACACATCTAGACCAAACTAACTTCAAACTAGAGTCACATTCAAGTTATTCTTAGGAGCGTTACTGAAGTTTCATGCTTAAGCTGCTAGTTATGAATGGCAACTGGAATAAAAAAGTAATCTTATGAGACAAGAAATGTAATTTTATTTTGCCATTCTTACTGTGATTTATCGTATTAATTTTATACTGTAAACTGCCAAATCCAAACCAGATCAGTATATGAATGCTAAATAAAGAAATCAGGCACAGAGAAGGGAAGGAACTGATGCAAAATATTTTATATGGCTACAGGCTTTCTCAACAATGTAAGAGTATTTACTTTGCTTTAGAAATTATATTTTATAATCTACCAGACCCTGTGTCTAAAAGGTTTCTTATGACAATAGCTAATATTCAGTTTAGGAAATAAATGCCTATATTGGATTCTTTTGCTTTGATAGTCCAAGCCTGTGTTGAAAATAAATCCCTCATTGAATGTCTATTATACTGTTAGTAAAGGGAATAGATTAGGATTTTATGTTGCAGCAGTGCTGTTCTACCCAAAGTAGTATTTCTTTTGAAATACTGCAGAGGGGATGTTCAGTGACTTGTCATTTACCAATAAGACAATAAATCAAGAAGCAGATATTCCTACTGGCATGAAATTTAAGCACATTCAAACAATTATGGTGAGAGACTCTGAATCACTTCCAATGCCAAATCTGATGTTATTACATGCACCAGATAGGGTTAATTAAAGACATTCTTTAAATGGGAGAGGAACTGGGTTTGAGGAAGAGAAGGAAGCAATCATTAGGGTGGCAAGAATTCTTGAGAGGAAGAAAACACTTGAGGAGAACCTGGATACGTGCAATTTGTGTGGCGTGGGGAAAATGTGTTTAAGGAGGGAAACCATATTAAGGGAAATAGAGGAGGAGGGGAAGCTGGAACTAGCAGCCACACAGAAGGCTGCAAAGTATGAGGAAAGATGACTGAAGACCACACAAAAGCAGCCTTCATTACTCCAGTGTTTGGGGGATTCTTCTGTACTGTCCACCCTACCCATACATGGAGGACATCTCCATCCTCTGTTGTTATAAGCATCTGTCTTGAAAGACAATGGACTGCGCCTCTGGGGGTGAAGTCAAACCACTGTGTTAGCAGCACCAAAGTGACCTCCCCAGAGTGCAAGCCTGGGCAGTGTGTTTGGAGGTCCTGGGCTGCCCAGATGACAAGACCCCACTCCCTGCCTCCCTGAGGTGGTCCAAAGGAAAGCAGAACAATACATTTGGCACCAGCTTGGCTGCAGGAGTTGCCAGAAGTAGGCATACAAGGCACTTTCCAACCATCTTAGGGACTCCACTCCAGATTTGTGTAGGGTTTACTCATTAGACTTGTGGCTAAGGAACAAGGCTGCGGAGATTCAGGATCAGAGTTTTCCTTCTCCTAGATTGGCTACTTACCCAGGTTGATGAGCCCCGCCTACCCCTCACTTCCCTCTACATCATGTGCAGAAACCGCCCTCTTGACTGCCTAATCCACTACTGGTCTCATCCGCTCATTCCACAGAGCCTGTATTCGCATGCAGGGGAATTCCCTAACTCACTGAGGGTTTGAGATCCTCAAAGTGCAGAAGTAAAAATTATACATAGTGCCTCTCGTTTCCTTCAGCTATTGCCTTCCTTCAATCTTACCTCAGAGGCAACATCTGCAGGAAGTCCAATGGCAAGAGCATTCACTTTCTGGAGTACAAGGATGGAAAAGAATAACGTACCTGATCCTAATGCTGCTGCAGAAGAATTCCTGGAAGGGGATCCATTGGCAAGCGGACCAGTCACATTTATGGCACCATCCGAGGGAGTCCGTCTGTGCCCCCTTTGCCGGGCTTCAGAAGAGAGAGTCATATGTGTGGGAGTCAAGGACTGGTTGGGATCTCGCTTGAACCTTTCAACACAGATATTAACTAGTGGGTTACGAACTACTGGCAAGGGAGCCTTCACTGTCACGGGGCTGACTGGCATCTCATAGACCACAATCTCATCGCTGTCTGAGCGTAACAGGGAACGGGTTGAGTTACATTCAGAAATGGAAGACAAAGAGAGAAGGGTCAGGGAGTTGGATGGCTCGCCCAGCAACACTGTGGGCTCCTCTTTTTTGAAGAGCTTCCTTGAAGGTGGGCTGGTGCTCCGACGGGAACGTCCAGCCCGCTGGAAAATACTATCACGTTTCTTCTTCTCTTCCTTGGGGGCATCCAGCTCATCCTGGCTTAGCAGCTGGCACTTGCCAGCCTCCAAAAGATCAAAGCCCAGGCCAGCAGCAGCTAAGACAGCCCCACAGCCCAGAAAGGCAAGCTCGCATCGTTTGTGCTGGGAACCTCCACGTTTCAGGCTGTTAGTGGGGGTGAGCTGAGGGGTGCTTGTGGTAGAGTTCATAGGAGTGGTTTCCTCGTTGGCATCACTGGACTGGCCATCCCAGTCCTCACTTCTCTGAAATGGGATGCAGAGGTATGATTGGTTAGACCCAGGTGATTGCTGCATCTTGGTCTCTCCGTTTTTCAAAGAATCACTGTCTTCATTCTCTGCAAAAAAGATACAGACACACACACAAAAGAGTGGGGCCTTGATATTTCAACTATGAATAAGAATGGGTTATGCTTCATCTTGTGTGTAAAAATAGAAACACACTGCTACCATGGAAAAGCATGTTTGCATTTTGAACAAAGAATATGGAAACTTCGCCCCTTTCAAATGATGGCAGCTGTCAAATGTACATGCCACATACAGTTTATTGGATTCCAATTTCAATATAAAAGCAATATAAGTTCAGATGATCCTCACTAAAAGGAGTTGAGATTTGAAATAATGCACAGCTAAAACAGCAATGAGCCACTTTTTGCTCAAAGCAGCCACACATGTTTCTAAGGACAGCTCCCTTCAGCCTAGCCGCTGAAGCAACGCAAACAGAACAGAGGGAGGAAAAAGGAACCCTCCAACATAAAAATCAGGCATGGTTTGTGTGAGAGGGTCTGTGTACACACACACACATAGCAACTTCTCTCAAAATAGTCCACCACTTCAATGGATCATATATATCAAGGAGAAAACACCTGAAGGTGAATGACAGCACACAAATCTACCCAGGGAACGGTCTGAGAAATCACATTTTATAACACTGGAATTTAAGTTTTTATTTTGCCATTTAATCACTATTTTAATAGTGTGTTGTGCTGACTATGTGGCTTACTGTATAGTTTCAAATAACCATGTACTTAAAAGCCATAAATGGCTTTGGACTCAGGTAGCCTTTCCCCACATGTACTTGACTATGCATTAAGATAATTGTTGGACATCTTTATCTGAGTGTTTCCAGTTTCTGAAGTGACCTGATAAATCTGGGAGGGGAGAAGCGGAATTGCATTTGGTCCCAACCAGGCCAATGGTGTGAACAAAACTTTCATGATACTGTAAGTCTTGAAATTTAAGACTACAGAAGCAGATTCTGAGGTTTGCTTTTTTGTAAGAGGTAAGTGTTGGTGGACAGAAACAAACATGAGACTGAATACAGAGCATTTAAGAAATTCATTAAACAGGTACCTACCCATCTCTGTTAGGCTTGTAAATCCTGGGAAAATGACTGGTGTTCTCTGAACTTTTCCTAGATTTGGCGCACTAGATGACCACTGTTTGGATCCATCCAAACACTTTAGACTAAAGTAAAGAGAAGACACATTTAAATGCAGATACTTTATTTCCTCTGTCTGTTTTTATGACCAATATTTATCTCCTCATTCTTAACTATTCTAATCTATCACAAATATTAGTTTATTTAGAAAAATAAGCTCCCATGGTGACATATAGTTAAAAAAACCAAATTCAGTGATATATAAAAATACAGAAAAACAGCAGCATCACATTCAATAACCCATATAAAACAAAGATAATTATTATGCATGCAAGAATATGTGCATGTTAAAAAAAAAATTGCCTGGACTCAAAAAGACACAGCATACATCACACTAGCTTTTCTAGCATCTTTCCAAAATGTAGCATTTTGTCACAACCCTCCTAACTGCAGATGGTAGTGGGACTCTTGAGGGGGACTTCCGAGAGTCAAGCCTCAAGTCATTTAGGGCTTTGCGTATAACCATCAGCACTTTGAAATGTGCCTGGGAACAGATCATCAATCAACTGTTTATACAGCATATCTTGCCAGCTCTTCTAGCAGATCCTAGTTAGAAACTTAACAATCATATTCTATACCAAGTGAAGTCAAGCCTATAAAAGCTTGTTTAAAATGTATGGAGGCAGTCCAGTCTTAAGGTTACCAGGGTAACCTTACCCCCCCCCCCGAGTATATGGTTACCCTTTGATGCATTTTCCATCACACCAGTAAGGCCTAGGGTCAGGTTAGAACATGCCTTTTAGCCCACAGCTTTCCAAACTGTGTGTTGCAACACATTGGTGTGTTGGCTGCAGTGTGTAGGTGTGTGGTGCGAATGCTCCCTACGCTCCTCCCAGGGCTGGAAAGGGGTTAGTTTAACCTCTGGTTTGCTAGTAAAACTGAATTACTGTGTCACAAAAAGATGCATGTCTAAAAAGTGTGTCACCAACATGAAAAGTTCGGAAAGCTCTGCTTTAGCATATTATACCCTCACAATGAGCCTGTGAGATAAGCCCAGAAAATTCCAGTGAATTTATGCCAGTTTTATTTATAACCATATACTCAAAATCTTATTTTCTTTGCAGACCAACCTATTACTGAAGGAATCAACCCAACAGAAGAAGTTCATGTATTGCATATTTGCAATAAAAATTATATTTTATGAATTTGCCTTTGCAAGTGCACTATTCTCTTCTATGTTTCATTCATCCTTAGAGATATAAAATTATAGGAAAAGGATACTTGCAATGTTATTTATCATCTCATTTATACTCTGCTTTTTCTCTGAACAGCTCAGAAAACCTTTGATATAATTCACAGCTGGTTTCTTATCTAGGCAGTTCATAGGGCTAAATCTGTGTATGTTTAGCATTTGAACTGCAACATAAGCCTTACATTCAGAGAATTATATAAGGAGGACCCCAATTTAAGTACCTAGAGAAACATCACTAAGCAGGCGACACATACAAAAGTGAAGTTAGCATGCTCACTTCAAAAATAAGAAGAGCCAAGGTAAAGTATGTAATTTGGGAGAAGGTTGTATTCTTATCCTCCACTCAGTTAGAAGGTTTACGTTGCATTTCTTGGTTTTGCCTACTACAGGCAAAAATCCCTCTCATATAGAGAGACAAAGTGTAGCCTTTATCTTGGTCTTGAGAGTTACACAATATTCTGGGTTGTCCTTTGTAGCATGGCAGAGCAAATATTGCTTCCTTCATAAATGAAAACAGAGGACGACAATTCTTTGGCAAGCCTTAGCTGAGGAACAAAACCTGTGAGTTAAAAAATTTTTCTTTTTCTTATTCTGGAAAAAGTATTCTATTTTCCTGGGTTGTAAAAAAACCAAGGTGGTCACTAGAGGGTGCTAAAAACAATTCAGTCTCTTCCCTACATAGGACAGCAATTAATTTACAATAAAATAGATTGTACATAGTGCCCTGGAATAGGACTTACTCTGAGACATACTGAAAATGAGGGCCTATTTGAGCAGTGGGGTCAAGTATAAATTCCAAAGTATATAAAAATAAATTTCTGTCCGATTCACTGCCCACCTGGATTTCTGGCAAGCGAATATGTGGCAACAGTGCCCTTCCTGCCAATTCCATCATTGCTGCACTTTTTAAAGGAATCTCCCTGACTGCTCATCACCTTCCCACATGGTCTTCCAGCACCATAGTGCTTCTTCCCCAGACAGAATAGCATGTTGTTGGTTTGCTCTATTTCTTTCAAAGAGATGCTCCTTTCAGACCATCGATAGCAGGACTTCTGAACTATCACAGCCCTGCCCAGGTTTAAAGAACCCATAAAATCCAATTTTGTGCTGTGAGTGTTCATTATTTCTTATTTAGGGAGCATAGCCCAAAAATCTTTGAAGACTTTATTGTCTAAAGACCCCTCCCTCTGTTTACATTAGGATTGACATACGTCTAGAATTTCCCAAACATAGCCAGGATTTGGCTGTTGGAAACAGTGTCTGGGCAGAAAATGCAGAAATGTCCGGAAAATCCAGACGTATGACAAGTCATTTCGGAAGTGTTGATTTTGGTGAATTTCCTTAAATAGCAGGAAAACTGTTTTTTTTGGGGGGGGGGCGGGAACTCGACAACTTTTGTGTCCGGATTTTCTCTTTTTAAAATATGTCAACCCTACATTACATGAAGAAGGAATACTGCACTATTGCACTGAAAAATCTGAACGTCTAAAATGTAATTATAGAACACTTGACATGGTTATGTGGAGAGACTTTGGTTTTGATGCCTGACATAAGAAACCAAGTAATTCTTGGTTGGAAAGACCGACTAGCCTGAAACTTGAAAAATCCTGTTCTTAAGTAAAACTCAAAGAATAATCCACACTGCTGCTAGTGACTGCTACTTAACACCACAATCCAAAAGGAAAGCATGTGAGCCATCTCTCAAATTTGATGGGAGTTTTACTTGCAGAACCTGTTTCATCCACATCCCCCATTTTCTGACCACATATACCAGCTGTGTATCCAATTCAGCAATAAGCATCTTCTAGATTTCACTTACATATTTATGAAGGATGCGATCAGCTTTTGGGAGGATAGCCCAAAAGATAGAGAGAACTGATTACATTAACAGCTGTCATTTTTTGCAGCAATACAGTGCTCCTGAGGGTCCTTGTAGTAATCACAATTTTGCCAACAGAAGGCTTAAAGATGAAGTTTGGCTGCTTTATTCTGAGCAAATGAGTCTGAATCATAAAATATTCCTCCGTCACCTTCCCTCCTCAAGGTAATCCTACAAACTGGTTGCAAACGTTACAGGCTGATAAACCACAAAACAGTAATTTGGGAGAATCCACTGCCCGAGGAGCCTCCACTAGATATAAGTCAATTGCACAGACTGAAGGAGTCCTTCTGTTTGTTGAACAGGGCTGAATCCACCCAATATGATTCTTCCATTATTCCTACCTACCACAACAGCCATTTGTATCAATAGATTTAGGATCTTGACTCATGTATACTTTATTACATAATGCAATCCGAAGTATGAGAAATGTAACACAAAACTCAATTGAAATGTGTGCCCCTTTGTCTCCTAAGAGAAATAGGTTCGTCCAAATCAAAAATGATACTACTGTATTAATAGGACAGATATTGCAAAGATGGCCAAAGCCCAAAGCACTCAAGAAGAGCTGGATGTTCTGCTTGGGTTTTTTGTTGTTTTTTTCAGGACAATTAGATGCCCAATTCTCTCCCAGCCAATTAACAGAAACGACTTCTGCCTTTCTCATTTCAGGAAAATGCCAGAAGTCCGTCTATTTTCTTCTGAAGGACA
This sequence comes from Podarcis tiliguerta, assembly GCF_965153285.1. Lineage (NCBI taxonomy): Eukaryota > Metazoa > Chordata > Lepidosauria > Squamata > Lacertidae > Podarcis > Podarcis tiliguerta. Next base: position 89,520,266 of record NC_139534.1, read on the forward strand.
GCAGGAGGGTCATGGTGAAAATTTTGGCTAGTTACCAAAGCAAGTTGAACCTTGTTTTGAAAGTAAGCTGCCATGTACACACTGTTTTTGGCTTCATGGAATATTTGATTGCTGTCAAATAGACAACTGCCATTATTTGGCTGGTCAAATAACCAGATGGCTAACCCTATGACAATGAAAGAATAATTTATAGCTTGCGCCAGTGACTTTAGCCAAATTCTCTCTGTCTGCATTCACCTAAGTGCCAGACTACAGGACAGGAAAGAAAGGCATTTCTATACCTAGAAACTGAGTAATAAACATAATTCTGATTAAATGGGGTGGGCAAGGGAGCATGGAAATACTAAGATTACAGAACAATCTTTGAAGTAGCAGAGATGTTACTGGGAAATCAGACTGGCTAAGAGGAGATGGGATTTTGAACATGAATCTCTTGCAGATGAGATAGCTGATTTTGTATTTGTTATGCCTCTAATCTAAAAAAATAGGAGGCAATCCTCTCCCCGTGTGTTAATGATCAACTAAAGAAATGATGCTTCAAACACCATCAGATTACATTGTTAAAATTGAGAGCAAAGAATGCCAAGACCTTCTCTGAGATAGTTGTACCTTTGTGGAATAACCTCCACACAGATCCCCATGAGACCATATTGTTGTAGTATTTAAGGGGACATTTTTTTGTTTCAGGTTTGAGTGGGGAAAGTTTCAAGTATTAACACTCAAGAATGTTCTGTTTTAATTTTAACAAGTAGGCAGTGATGTGAATCTTTTTTCTTTCTCTCTCTTTTAGCTATCTGCAGTGGAGTATAAATATTATTATTTATTAAATTTATATACCACCCTATACCTGCAGGTCTCAGGACGATTCACAAGGTAAAATAACAATATAAAAACACAAAATACATAATCAAAATAAAAACAAAAACAAAAACAATCCAATACCCCCCAACACATTTTAAAAGGGCATATTAAAGGTAAAGGTAAAGGTACCCCTGCCCGTACGGGCCAGTCTTGACAGACTCTAGGGTTGTGCGCCCATCTCACTCAAGAGGCCAGGGGCCAGTGCTGTCCGGAGACACTTCCGGGTCATGTGGCCAGCGTGACATCGCTGCTCTGGCGAGCCAGAGCCGCACACGGAAACGCCGTTTACCTTCCCGCTAGTAAGCGCTCCCTATTTATCTACTTGCCCCCGGGGGTGCTTTCGAACTGCTAGGTTGGCAGGCGCTGGGACCAAACAACGGGAGCGCACCCCGCTGCGGGGATTCAAACCGCCGACCTTTCGATCGGCAAGCCCTAGGTGCTGAGGCTTTTACCCACAGCGGCACCCGCGTCCCTAAAAGGGCATATTACTATTTATTAAATGTATAATTTATTATTGGAATAAATAACATGAATGTAAACTGCAATGAATGTAAACTGCTTTGGCAAACAATTATACCAGCTAAAGTATGGCAGGTTTGTGGAGAAAAAAGGAAGCTGGACTGAGGCTTTATGGCACAGTGGCAGCTAAGATTACGCTTCTCACCCATCCTCGCCTGCTGTTAGCTCCTTATGACAAAGAGAACTTGGGCCCCACGTGCGACCTTTCTTCTTCTGGCCTCTTTTTTCTTCTTCTTCTCCTTCCTCTTCCTTCTGGCATACAGAGTTGCGCCCCCATGTTTTGCAGCTTTCACTGGGAGTTACTGGGAGGGGGACAATAGGACAGAAAAACATGAGCATGCATTTATGCCATTATTTTGTATTACTGCAAGCAAATAATCAGATGCCCATAGATTTTATTCTTCACCCTATGTTCTTACCCAGCACTGATAAGTACCATACTGACTGCCCATATAATGAAAATAGACTACAGGGGAGGGGAGCAGGTATCCTTACTGTGGAAAAGATGGCCATTTGCCACTTTTGATCTTGATTTTTTAAAAGGTATTAATCTAATGGGTTTTTATTTTATTGTAATGTTCTTATGTGGGTTTTTGTTAATTTGTTGTTGTTTTTTAGCTGTAAATCATTTTGAGTTGAGACCAATAAAGTATTATTATTATTATTATTATTATTATTAGCCACCCCGCTATACAGGAAGCATTGTGGAATCCTGTCCTAAACAGAAACCATAACCTATTGGCACTTGGCCAAATTTTATAGCAAACTACTTACACTGGATGGCCCTGAGCCTAGGAATGATGGTAGGGCTGGCAGGAGGGCTGGAGCAGCTACTGATCAAACTTTTCCTTTTATCCATCGTTGGAGAAGCCTGTACAGTGAACTTGTGCTGGAAATCTGTTAATAAAACAAGACCTGATATACTCATTCGTCACTTCACTATGACATCACCTAAGGAAATGAATTCCTTCTTTCTGCTATAGCATTTTAGCAGCATTGTAATATGAATTTAAATTTAAATCCCCAGTGAGATGTACATTTTTCACTAAATGATCCAGTATGTATTTTTAGTGAATGCACTTTTTTCACACAAGCCCAAGAGATGGTAATAATCAATATGTCTTTCTTTGTCAACAGTTGCAAAGAGTGTTTTGGCAGGTATGGCTGTTTTCTACTCAGTTATAATAGGCACAGGAACCAGTGCCCAGTACCCTGCCTGCTCCCAAACAAGAAGGTGACAATTAAACAAGCAATTAAACTGCAGCCTGTAGAAAAATCACAATGCATTTTCAGGTAATCTGCAAGACTATAATAAAGTAAGATGAAAATGTTAGCGGTCTCTTGCAGAGTACACAGTGAAGAATGAAGAATTTTTTAAAATGCATTATAGTTACAACGAAAAGCATGGGGAAGAGGCGGCTTAGTGGAAAAATGTTTGTTAACTTTGCACATACCCCATGTGATGACACATTTGCCAGTCAGATACTTATACTAAAAATGTATTTGTAGTAGTCCTTTTTAGATATTTCAACCACTGTCACCAAGGTCACACAGAGCATATTCTACATACATGTCTAGAAGGAAGGTACAGCAAACGATTACCGTACTTTTCCATGTATAAGACTATGCTTTTTTACTCTAAAATAATGTTCAAAATCTGGGCTCATCTTATACATGGATAATATCTCATCCCTATTTCCCAAAAATAGGGGGTGTTTTACATGTAGGTGTCTTATAGACGGAAAAATACGGTATATGAGTGCAAGACAGAACTTTGTTTAGCCCTGTTATACTGGGACATACCAGAAGGGAGACTGATGCGATTGCCATCTTTCAACTTGAGCCGGTTTTTCCTGAACTTGCCCATACGTTTTTTCACACGCGGCTTCTCCTGACACAGTTGGTGGATAATTATGTTGAGTTCCCTTTCCAATATGTCAATCTCCCGCTCTGCCAGCTCCTGCTCCCGTCGCCGCAGAAACTCCTCATGGTTCTTTTGTTCAACAGCGGCTCTGGTTAATTCTTCTTCCCATGTCCGCAGTTCCTGCAAGGAAACAAGGCAATATTCCAGATTAGAAGTATCATATATTATCTCAGTTGCCCACTGAAAAATGGCAGCAATTATGATTGGTAATCTTTAGTTCTAAGGCCTATGAATGAAAACACTGGAAAAGGTTTACACCAGAGGTGAGGAAATGCATCTGGCTGGATCCTTAACTCTCCCACCTCGTGGGCCAAATTTATCAACCACCTGGTGTCACCATGACATGACGTGACCCGTTTTCCTCTTGTGTGGTGCACAGCACTTTGAAGCCCTAATAATCAGCTGTGTGGTGCACAGCTCTCTGCAGGAACCACCATCAGCTCTATCTGCTGGTGGATGGCCACACCGACTCGGCCCCAGACACACTGACCAGATGCTTGGAAGCTGTGGCTGGATGGTTTCGTGGGAGCCAACTGAAACTAAATCCTTCGATGAGAGGTCCTATGGCTGGGTCGGGATGGCATGGGGATGAGGGACCAACTCCCTTCTCTTACGGGGGCCCAATTAGTGCCATTGCCTTCCGTTAAGAGTTTGGGTGTAATCCTTGATGCCTCCCTTTCCATGGAGGCGCAGGTTACAGCAACAGCCAAGGCGACATTTTTCCACCTTCGCCGCATCAAGCAGTTGGTCCCTTAACTTTCCCACCCCGACCTGGCCACAGTGATCCATATGATGGTCACCTCCAGGCTTGACTACTGTAATTTGCTCTACGTGGGGCTGCCCTTGAAGCTGTCCCAGAACTCCAGCGGGTGCAGAATGCTGCAGCGAGGCTCTTCACGGGGTCTCTGCCATGGGAGCGTATTCACTCAGTGCTTTTCCAGCTGCACTGGCTCCCGGTGGAGTACAGGGTCAGATTTAAGGTGCTGGTTTTGACCTTTAAAGCCCTTCACGGCCTAGGACCCTCGTACCTACGGGACCGCCTCTCCTGGTATGCCCCACGGAGGACCTTAAGGTCCATAAATAGCAACACCCTAGTTGTCCCAGGCCCTAAGGAAGTTATATTAGCTTCTACCAGAACCAGGGCCTTTTCAACACTGGCTCCGGCCTGGTGGAACGCTCTGTCTCATGAGACCAGGGCCCTGCAGGATCTGATTTCTTTTCTCAGGGCCTGTAAGACAGAGTTCTTCCGCCTGGCCTTTGGCTTGGAGCCAATTTGATTCCCTCCCCCTCTTTCTTTTTCCTTTCTCCTCCTGTGATGAGGCTGCATTTTAATGTTTCAGTATTTTAATGTTGTATTTTAATCTTGTTTTTAAGTTGTATTCATTCAACTTGTTTTTATTATTGCTTGTTAGCCGCCCTGAGCCTGGCCTTGGCTAGGGAGGGCAGGGTATAAATAAAAATTATTATTATTATTATTATTATTATTATTATTATTATTATTATTAACAGTCAAATGCTGCGACTTGCAAAGACACACGTAGCACATAATACACAACGCTTTGCAGGTGCAACTGATCAGCTGATTGGTGGTGTCTGCAAACTCCTTCTTGGTCCACCCACATCTTTAACTTCTCCATGTTTAATTTCCCAGGGATAAATGGGGAGGCCTGGTGAGCCTAACTGGACTCACAGGTCCTCATCACTGTGCTGTCAAGCACTGCAGAGAAATGGTAATCAATGTGCTGTAGCTTCTGACAGTCGTTTAGTTGCGTATACGTATCATCTGAATAATAAGTCTAATTTATTTTTTTAAAATAAAAGTTATTATATTGATCAGACTTTAAATATAGTACTACTGGATTATGCATGTCTACTTCAGTATTCCACTTCTACCAGCAGACTGAGGAAGAAATCTGGAGGAATCACCTTTTTTACAACCTTCCTACTTTCTTTTGACAAGTGCTCAGTCTTCAGGTAGAATTAGATATTTCATGTAGCCAAATAGAACATAGTGTTACACAATATCTCATATTTGATAATATCCTTAATTTTAACAAGAATTTGCTTTCAAAATTGAATATTCACTGGACATTTCCAAAAGATGTGAATATTGGCAGTTTCTGCTTGACAAATTTAGACTGAGAGTATACACTCATGCAAACCACAGACCCAAGATGCATTATTTCTACCAGCATTGCAATATCAGCTCTGATTAAATAAAATCACTTAATATAAAATACAATAACAACATTAGTATAAAATCAATATCCAGCACCATTTACCTTTTCTTTGGCCCTGAGTTGGTCAAACATCTCATGGATCTCAATTTTCCAATCTTCTTGCAAGGAATGGAATGAGTCCTTTGGCATTTCAAAGAAACCAGACTCCTCTATGTTGGTTAGATGGTTTAAAATATTGGCAAAGGAGGGCCTTGAATGAGGGTCAGCATTCCAACAATCTAAACAGATAAAGACAAGACAGAACAACAATTACTTCAAAAGTTGCCATGTTGCAAGAGTATTTCTGGGCCATGCCAACAATCTGTACTCTCTCTGTTGTTGATATCTTTAACCCTCTGGTCTACCACTCTTGAATTCATATGATTATACCCCATTTGCCAACTTTTTTCTACACAACAGAATCCCAAATAATTTAAATTCTACACTAGAAACTAGCATGTTAGCATTATTACAACCATCTCTAAACAAAACTTCTTGTCATAGATCTCTCACATCACACCTACTTTGCCCCCATATTACAAAGCTTTCCAGAAACAATGCTAATTAATGCACACCATTCTACATCAATTACTCACTTACAGGCTCTCAATGCCTAATTCAGAAAAGTAAATAATATACTCGCCATAGTTTGCCCCATCATTCCTAACAGTAAAAAGTTTCACAAAAGTACTTTGAATTTAATAAGGATCTATCTTGATGCCTTTTCATTCAAATATGTCACTACTGGCCTTTCCCACATCTCTGACTTTATACATTTCCTTACACAAATTTGAAATTACCTAAACCAGGGTGGTCCAATGCATGCCCGAGGCCTTTTTTTGGTTGCCCTCAGCAAGATTTGCCCATGAGTGTAGTCATGATTTTGGTTAGGGGGGGCAGAACCTCAGATTTTATTGATTTGTATTGATTTAGGGGGGCAGCTGCCTCCTACCCTCCCACCCTTAGCTACGCCCATGCATTTGACTCCTGAAAACCTTGCACTTCCTTTCCAAAGCCAGGTAAGCGAGGCACTGGGCTCTGGGAAGGACATGTGTGGGCTCTGACAGGACCATAGAGTTCTCCCGCCTCCTTCCCAAAGTCTAGTTAGTGCTTTCCCAGCTTGTCTCGTGCCTTGCTTAGCTAGCTTTAGGAAAGCAGTACAAGGGATGTGCAGGGTCAAATTTTGGCCTTGGTCCCCCATCGCCTGTGCAACAAGGCAGTATGAGGTCCACAGGTTCTATGTCAAAGTACTCATGCGGCCAACTTGGTATGAAAAATTATTAACAGGAGTAGACATAGTTAGGATTGCACTATTAATTGGATCAAAAGTGACACAGAAAAGGGGGGGGTGCTACTTTTTTTGCAAATTTTCCCTATTCTTTTCTCCCTTGTTATTTATCAGTTACTGGCAATCAGCTAAATAGACGTATCCTGAAGCAGCATTGTGCCTGCCTCTTTGCATCAGGATTATGACAAGAAAGGAAACATGGCATACTGTAAAACGAAGTGCTGCTGCCAACAAAATGCATGAGTGAGTAAGCAGGATAACTACAATGCAGGTGGCCTGTGCCTTTTCAGTTCCCCAGGCTTGAAACTGTCATAGTATTTGCACTAATGAGGACTGCAGTGATATCCAAAAACCTCTTTAGAGACAAGAAGGCAAGTTTGGTATTGTTAGCTTAGTGAAGCCCACCAGCGTAGTTAATGGAAGAACAAAATAAAAACTGAAGTTACACAGTGAGAGAATTAATGGGTTTGAGCAGCACTTTATAAAAGGACTGAAGTTATAAACAAGATCTTCATCTAGTTTTATTATTTAAAAATCTTGAAATAACTGCAATGCATTCCTCAGTTCTAGTAGAAACCACAAGAAGCCCTTTTGTTTTTAAAGAAACAATGGCATCTCTATTCTCAACTTATTTTGGTTTTAAAATTAAGACTATTGGCCTATTGCTATAAACTTAAAATGTTCAGTATTTTCTTAGGTTCTCAAAAGTGAACACAATGCATTATATAAACTGTATAATAAAACAAACAAGTGGGACCTGCAACAAAACATTACAGTGTGGAGTGCTTCCGTTCAGGGCTCCAGTCAGCCACTAACAACTTCTTAAAGCACACTCCATACCACCTCCAATTTTCTATCTCTTGCTCTCATCAAATCAATGTTCTGTGCCCACTGAGTATGCTCAGCCTTTATTGAATGGTTTGGGGTGTTTCCCCCACACCTTCATTTTTTTCTCTCCCCCCCCCCCCAAACTTCTGGAAACCTTGGGTTCCTCAAGCCAGTCGACAAAAGTCTTACAGTGCAATGCTGTTTATGTTTAGTCAGAAGTAAGTTAAACTCTGTTCAGTGAGATTTACACCAAGATTAAGTATACCGAAATATTTTTCTGGACACTGTTGGGGGAGAAATGTACTCATGTCAAAATTCATAAGAAAGATAGTAATTCAAAAGCTGTATAAATGTAATTGCTTTCATGACAGTATAACTTGCCAACTGAGAATTGTAGATTTATATATGCAGCCTTTAGGAGTCAATAATGGATTACATCAAGTGCAACTCAAATCCTGGCACAATCTTTACGAGGTGCTACCCTCTCACGTGCAAAAGCTGCATCCATTGCAGCAGAATACATACAGTAGAAGAACAGCTTTCTTAAGAACATAACAGACTCCTGGATCAGGCCAATGGTCTATCTTTTCCAGCATCCTATTCTCACAGTGGCCAACCAAAGGCCTGTGGGAAGCCTGCAGACAACAGCACAACAGCATTCTGCCCACCTGTCATTTCTGGTATTTTAGTAGACAAAGGAAACAACATACTACCTACTTTGTTGAAAAACTACAGAAGCCAAATTGTTTTGCATCTTCATAAAATCAGTACTGAACTGTGTCCCAATAGTAGCATGTATCTTGTCAGGTCCAATGCAGTCAACACTTACCTTCCATCAGTCTGGCAAAAGGTTCTGGGCAGGTTGAAGGGATAGGAAGGGCAAGTTTATTCATGGCAACACCATATGCTACCGCTAGGCCATCAATTCCTCGAAATGGTACTTCCCCAGTTAGTAGTTCCCAAAGCAACACACCATAGCTATGAAAAGAAAAGTTTAATAATGTAATTCTCTCTTAAAACCAACCAATTCTCCTAGAAGTGACAGCAGCAATTAAGTACACATGGATGTAATGAATGAGTTCTGTGGAGATGTCACAGAGGGGATGGTCAGATCCTGAGGGGTTTGGGGAGATGGATGAACTGGTAAGGGTCCTAGGGGAATGGGGGAGGAGAAACCGGGACTCCAGGAAGTGTCTGAACCTAGGTAAAGGTAAAGGGACCTGTGACCGACTCTGGGGTTGCGGTGCTCATCTCGCTTTATTGGCCAAGGGAGCCGGCGTACAGCTTCTGGGTCATGTGGCCAGCATGACTAAGTCGCTTCTGGCGAACCAGAGCAGCGCACAGAAATGCCGTTTACCTTCCCGCCGGAGCGGTACCTATTTATCTACTTGCACTCTGATGTGCTTTTGAACTGCTAGGTGGGCAGGAGCAGGGACCAAGCAATGGGAGCTCACCCCATTGCGGGGATTCGAACCACCGACCTTCAGATCGGCAAGTCCTAGGCTCTGTGGTTTAACCCACAGCGCCACCTGTGTCCCATCTGAACCTAGGTAGAGGGCCTGTATTCTGGAAGATAGACGGGTACATCCAAGCAAGTTGGTGAAGGAATGTTCCACCCCTGTGACATCAAACATCCCTGCCCAGACGCCTCTGCCTCTTTCTGTCTAGGGAGAGAGGAGCCTCCCCTCCCTCTAGGGAAGCAACTGAGAGTAAATCAGATGCTGAGCTGGCACCAACACCATCTTCCTTGACAAAGACACCTCAGAGACCAAATCTGTTTACTTGCCCAGTGTCCAGAGTATGACTACTGTGCCTGCCACAATATTCAAAAGGAAGATGCTAGGGGCATGCCACTGCTGGATCAACATCCTAGTTTGCTAATAGCCTTCTGTCTACACCTTATATGTATCTGCTTCACCTTATAACCTGTGCCATGACCATGTACCAATCCTATTTATGCACTGAAGTCTTTGGCAGAAACAGAACTGGGATTTTTAGTTCTTTGCCCAGCAATGAGGGCCAAGATAACGGACAAAAGGTTAAGACTATAAGTATAATACCTACACTATAAATATAAACACAATACTTGGAACAAAACTGGAACATCGGGTTTTTTAAAAAGGGCATTTTGGCATTTTACCGATTTGGTGATTCCAAGTTTTATTATCTTTGACAGAAAATTTATGAGTCAGGAAGTTTCATGCTGGAAAGAAGGGCATCTAGTTTAAGTAACTGACTTGAACCTGTACCTTGTTAAGTTGTGGGCGAACATATCAGACGACACAGCGATTCTTCCAAAGCAGCTCTTTATTTGTAAGCTGGAATAGAACTAAGCTGAGGAGCTCAGTCAGCCTGCTTATATAAAGCTCCAGAACAATGTAACTGTTGCCATTTTCTAAAACTATCCAATCACTGAACGTCACTTTTCGATCCTTCATTTGCATAACTATCTACAGTATCCCCCTGCTGGCCCAGGGTGAGAACTTCAGTACATAACATTACTGTTGGTAGTTTGTCTATTCTCAATACAGATAACTAATGTATAAGCCAATGTACATCAAAATAAAAGTGTAAGAATTTAGAACAAAGCAATCAGAAGCACAGGAACAAAAACAGTATCAAAACAAGATGTGGGGGGAGCGATGCTTTGGTAATTCAAGTGTTTAGGAATTCTGTTCAACAAGTAAACATAATTTCAAGCACAGAAAGTTAAAATAGGTTTCCAGGAGCTGCAAGTTAACATTCCAATGTGTTTAGTGCCAATATACTTACCTCCACACATCACTGCCTTTAGAAAACATGGAGGAACGGATGACCTCAGGAGCCATCCAAGCATACGTCCCAGCAGCACTCATTTTGGTCGTCCTATGCCATTCTCTGGCTAAGCCAAAATCTGTGATCTTCAAGTTCTTGTTGTTTAGGTCTCCATTTTCCACTTTTTCAAGTATCAATACTGGCACACAGGGACGAAAAAGGTTAATGTTTAGTGAACATACAATTTATACTTAATGCTTCCTCTAAAAAAAAAAAGACATTTTTTAGATCTTGTCCATAGGTGCAGGGTTGGGTGGGGTGAAGAAGTGACAGAAGCTCTGCTACTGCACATGTCACACTGAATGTGTCTAAAGTGTAAGGGTAGAGGAGAATTTCATTTGCTCAGCATTTTTATTTAAGGTTATTTTTAAATTGCTTGAAATATAAAATCTCTAAGTAGAGTACATCAAATTATGAACACAAATATTACAAAAATATACCATAAAACAATCAATACAAGCTACTGATAAATATGCTATTATCTGTACCATTATTAAACCGTAATCAATACCATTCTTAAGCAAATCAACCTAATTCACATCTCCCCTAATGGGGATGTAATAGACAAGAATTGTACTGGTATTACAACTCTATGATTCTATGAGATAGCTATGAGAAATATATTTGGCCTCTCTACTAAAGAGGCTCTCTGGAACACAGACAAAGTGGGTAGAAAGTGTCATTCCTGGCAAGCAAAAAGCCAGGCTGAGAACTAAGACACCAGCAAAGCAGCAGGCTGTATTCCTATGAACTTCCCACTATACTACAAGAACAAATACCCAACATCAAGGCACTGTATGGTAAAACATTTGAATACTGCAAACCTACTGGGAATTTTTAATAACTTTGAAGATTAAGATGATGATGATGATGATTAAATCACCCTTTATCAAAAGATCACAGGGTGGTTCACAACATATACAAAATAAGAATACAAAATACACAATAAAACTAAAACAGCCCCGAACACATTTAAAATGCCAAAGACTTTTAATCAGTCAAACATCTGGTTGAAGAGAGACATTTTTATGGTAGCTCCTGCAAATCGTTAGATATCTTATTTATAAAGTCTGAAAAATTTCATACATGTTTTTAATTAGATTTGTCAAACAGTCATCTATTAAGTACACTTTTTAAATACCTTTCTACAGAGGGGATAGAAACAAAGTTTTCACTTTAAAATAGTTAATTTTAAAAATAAAATAAAAACTGATTTAAATTGGGGGGTGGGATTGAAAACATTATGCTTTGCTTTTAAGATACATAGCCTGAGATTGAGAGAGCCCTAAATCTATTTTCCTACAAATCTCATCCACCAACTCAAGGAGACATTCTCAGGCTGTCAGTCTTAGTAACAGCAACAGAACTTGAGGGAAAAGAAGCTCTTTGGGTATACAAGGCCCAAGTCATTTAGAGCTGCATAGATTTGAAGCGTGTGTCTTGAGTTGTACCCAGGAAAGCTACAGGAATTTTAAGCAGACACTGCAGCACTGATGTAATCTGCTCCCGACAAACCACTCTCTGGCAGGATGCCAAGCTATGTATACCTCGGCCCAGTGTACCTGAAGGAGTGTCTCCACCCCCATTGTTCAGCCCGGACACTGAGATCCAGTTCCAAGGGCCTTCTGGCAGTTCCCTCACTGCAAGAAGTGAATGAATGAATCTTTATTTGCGTCAGCCATCGGCCATAGCAGTAAAACAACAATACAATATACAAAGAATAGAAATAAAAAGTCAATTATATAAAATACATTTTAGGGTTTTGAAACTGCGAGAAGTGAGGTTACAGGGAACCAGGCCTTCTCGGCATTGGCACCCACCTTGTGGAATGCCCTCCCATCAGATGTCAAGGAAATAAACAACTATCAGACTTTTAGAAGGTATCTGAAGGCAGCCCTGTTTATGGAAGTTTTTAACATTTGATGTTTTATCGTGTTTTTATTATTCTGTTGGGAGCCACCCAGAGTAGCTGGGGAAACCCAGACAGATGGGCAGAGTTTATTTATTTATTTATTTATTTATTCAATGTACCAGTTGAAGCCAGTAAATGGCGCCTTGGGGACAACACTCTACAGCAGCCAAGCTGGAATTTTCCAAAGGCTCCAACTCCCATCAACCTGAGTGCCAGCATAGCCAGTGGTAAGGAATCATTGGAGGTGCAATCCAAAGCATCTGGAAGATGCTAGGTTGGGAAACGTTATGCTACAGTAGTCCAAGAGGACTTCAAGGTTACAAAAGAAACAAATGAAATCCCTACTAAATATTTCCCTGTGGTGCAGTTCTGTTATCCCCAACCCATGCTTTTAAGATTGCTCAGTCTCCAGAGTCCAATTATGGCCACTTTGGGTGCTTTCAGTTTCTGGCCGCTGGGCATGATTTTGGTTAAAGTACTGCACTTGAATTAGAGAATGCTGGGGATGCCATGCACAAAATGGCTCCCATGGAAGCATGGCATAACACGAATTAGAGAGACAACAACCCCAATAGCTGACTTCCCATGGAAAGCATAAGCTTACGCGCTCTCTCACTTTCATATGCAAACATACGCAAACATACACAAACACAAACAAACACACGTCACACAAAAAGAAAAGCTGAGAGACTGAACACCTGCCCAGAGTGCCAACAGAACCTTCATGGGCACCATGGTGCCCACAGGCACTGGATTGGTGACCCTTGGTTTAGAACCTAAAATGGTTGAAGACAACTGATCTAGGCCACTAGGACCACACTTAGAATTGTAGAGTTGGAAGGGACGCCGAGAGTTATCTAGTCCAACCCCCTGCAATTCAGGAATCTCAACTAGATCATACATGGAATATGGCCATTATATCTCCTCTCAATCTCCTCTTTATCAGGCTAAACATACCCAATTCCCTCAACAGTTCCTCATAAGCCTTGGTTTCCACACCCTTATCATGTTTGTTACCTTCTGCACACATTCCAGCTTGTCATATTCTTCTTAAATTGAGGAATGAGGACATGATGGGACCTTATGGAATAATGAATACCCATTAATGAAAGTCCTTTCCATAAGATCCTGTTCAAAATTAACTTTAGTGAAAAGCTGAGATAAAGCGATATGTTCTCTTTAACCTGAAATGCTTCCATTTACACCAACAAAATGCCAATGTAACTGCACGCTGAGACAGATATGTGACTGCAGATATTTTGGATAGATGCAGCTCAACAAAAGCAGATTCAAAGCCAAAGCTCCATCTACAAACTTTCCATCTAAAAGGAATCTTACCCAAGAGGGATCACAGTGATCCTGCAAAAGAACGCCTTTGGCAACTTGCATTTCACTGCACTTTAGCTGCCTGTGCTGCTTGATAGTTATCCATTTTTCATCTGCCTCTCCTATTGCTGAAACACAACACCAAAATGAATTGCGATAGATAGTAAATTGCATGCAGTGAAGTCAGCAGAATGCATGCAGTAAGACAGACAGAGGATACTGAGTAGCAGCAAGTTCAATGCAGTTTCAATGAAGCATATTTACTCCTGTAAAAATGGTATGAAGCTATTAGAAAAACTAGCAGAGCCAGTTAGAAAATATCATCATAGGAGGACCAACTTAAATATTATGGAGTAGAAAGCCATCTTTGTCTCAGTTTTGATGGCTGAGGCACTTGGAGAAGGATGCCAGATTATTATTTCAGCAGAATGGCAATATATGGAAAGCAAGCATTTCTTTAGGTATGCTTGTAACCATGTAGGGCTTCAAGATAAGCATCAGGACTCTGGATAGCTTAATCCTTCCTCCTGGGTGGAACCAATAAAAATTACTTTGAATATATATATTCAAAATGGCGAAATCACTACTGGTAGAAACAATGCTGGGACTAGGACAGGTAGGGGAAAGGATTCATTTCATTGTTTTATATCCCACCTTTCCTTCAAAGAGCTCAAGAAAGCATACATCCAACCTCACCCAAATTTCATCCTAAAACCCAGTGAAATTAGTCCATATCTCTCAGCCTAATTTACCATTCAGTAATCTCCATGGCTGAGTAGAAAACTGAATCAGGATCTCCCTAGTCTACTATGACATTCTAATCACTACATCAAGCTGCCTCTACAATGATTAAGCTCTTACTCCCCACTTCCTGATGCTGCTTATGCTACCCACAAAGGCTATTATTTACATTTTTTATGCTGCATATGTTTAATGAATTCACACAATTAGCATCATATTAACTTGGGTAATTAGGCTCCAAATTCATTCATTATAATACAAGGTAGGGCTCCAGACACCTTCCTAAACTTTGCTACAGAACTATCTGTCACCAAGTAGAAATGGATATGAGTAATTTTATCCTCAAAATCTTTAGCAAACATGTCACAGCATACCTCTGAGGGTTCTTTCACCTTGACAATCCATCTGTGAGACTGTTAAACCACAGAGAAGAGTTCCAATGGATAATGCTCTGAGAATACGCACGTAGTGGAGAAAAACTGTTTTTCAACTCTATCATTGCCACAAAGTAGGTTAAAAATGAAAACTCTGTTTGGTTGCATCCTCACTGAGTTTTGGGCTGGTTCATAGCCCCCAGTTCACTGGTAAAGCAGGGTGCCAAACAGATTTTGTACATGTCTGCATTATAAGCTGTGTTTTAAGCTGTATTTTAAGCAGTATTTTAATTAACTGTTTGTTTGTTGTTTTCTATTACGTTTTATTGTAATTCATATTTGGTGTTAGCAGCTCTGAGCCGAGCCCTGGCCGGGGAGGGCGGGGTATAAATAAATTATTTATTATTATTATTATTATTATTATTATTATTATTATTATTATTTCTTGAATAATATGAGGAACTAAAACAATAACAGGAACTGAGCACTGTTATACTTAAGCTGTTTTAGGGCAGGTGCTACCAATTTGTCAAATTCTACCTGTGCTTATCAGGTATGCACTTCATTTTACAACTAAGGAAGTTCACAATTGTTCTATTGCAATACTTAAGTCTGTAGCCCTAAAAATTTTACATCAACATTCTTACTCTACCAGCCTGCCAATATGCTACCATGAAACACAAAGTTATCAGCATATTAAAAGACATGCACTCTAATTATCATGTGTAGAAGGTCCTCAACTATCCTATTTCAGAAATGGCAATTCAAACATTAAGATTTTGTGCAACAATATGAAAGCATTAGAGGTTGAGGAGTCTTCCCAAAGCAGTATGCAAAGAAATTAGAGCTCCTATTCACCTGTTCTTAAACAGATGGAATTACTTTGGTAGAACAATTTCTGATTACTCCTATGGAGATTAATCAGACACTTCAAAGAGGAAAATAATGCTTAATATATAGGTTAAATTCCAGTTTGGCAGCCACTTTACACAGTAGACCTACAACTTACACTCTTTTAACCTGTGCGCATTCAGCTTTACACGCCTAGCAAAAAATAATATTATTTTTTTAAGGGATGGACGTCAAGGAAAAAAAGACTTTGGCAATCGCACCCACCACTGCACCCAATGCGTTTGACTATATGCAATTTTAACTTTATGTGCTAGCCCCAGAACGTAACCCCTGCATAAGTTGTGGGTCTACTGTACAGTACTGGAGACATACTTGTTCTAAATTAATAAAGCCCACATTTAACCAATTATGAACTAAGAACAGGAATATGCCAGTTTTGCAAGTGAGTTCACAGAAGTAACTCTTGCTCACTTACCTACCTAGTGTAATCCCGTTGTAACTTAATGACAATCCTTACCTACTGCAGGTGATCACACAAGTGGCTGTTTAAGAGCCTGAACCCCATCTTCAGAAACAAATTTGGGATGAAAATCCCAGCAGCTAATTTGTTATTGCAAAGCAAAACAGAGTTATTTGAGGGTGAGAAGTAGCAAACAGGTGTCTAAACTTTTTCCTGTACACTTCTTCCCAACCAGACTACCTGGTACTCCAAGATTCACATCAGTTGCCAGAAAAATCTAATGATATTATTTTTCCTAAAGTGTTGCCCTTAAGATACTTTTACTCCTATATCCAGATTCATGTACTGTGGAAAAATAAAACGAAGACAGAGAACTTTGAAAAAATGTATGATGTCTGCTTTGCAACTATGAGGGACAGAAACTAGATTTAAACAAAAAATTGTGGCCACTTTGTTACACACTATGGATAAGGACATGTCACAGCTTCTTGCTTGTAGTGGAATTTGTCACATTCACTTAATGTAATATGGCAAAAATAATGCTACTGAGCACAACTGTTGTAGCCCTACTATACTTTGCTAGAAAACCTATTTGGTCATGTTTTGTAGTTTGATATTGAATTTCACAGATATTTAACTAACTAGTTTTACAAAAAAAAAGGTTATTTAGTAACATCTCTTATCCAAAGTTGTGAAAATGTGAACACATCTTATAAAGCACTTATCTGAGCACTGAACTAACTAGTTCATGTAGATATCTCCTTAATACAAGGAACAACAAATACCTAAATGGTTCTAAGACAAAATTATTTCCAAGGTCAAAGAGATTTAACACACATTGACAGCTAGCATCCTGCTAATTGTATTGGAAACTGACAGAGAGGAGCTTTGCTAAGAGGTTTATTTTTAATTAGTTACACATCGGCTGCCAACAGTGTCTATTTTCTCCACAGTTAACAAACTTCACTTCTAACCAGTTTAATAGAACTCCTCACAAATTTAAGTGAGAAGCTGGTGTTGCACACACAAATGACAGGAGGGTTCTAAACAAAATCAATTTTATCATCCTAGATATACTATACCAAAGAGGAGGAAAAAAGGAATCAAAATTAAGTTTGTTTGCTTTCTCCTCCACATCTAGGATACCTGCTCACCAAGAGTCCCACAAGGCTATCCCAATTTGTGTCATACTCTCAATGTTACACATTCCCTCTCATCCACATGCTTGATTCCATCTTTCTAATGTGGAAGGAACAGTTACTTATTAATGCTGCTATACTGACCCATATTGAAAATTATCCAGATAGAGTATGCATGAAGTTCTAAGATAGAGAATTTAATCAGAGTAACTCTCCTGTAAAACCGTTACTTAACAAAACATGTGGAACTGCTTCAAATGTTATACTTTTAGTCTCTACATAATTCAGGTCCATAATATAGATAACATTAATCTCCTTTCTACATCATTTATTTTAAGAGTAATTTGCTAAGATGCTTTTTACAAATCAGATTTATTCAGATATGAGAGAAAAGGCTTAAGTAACTACCCAGAGTTGCTGCCCAACCATTCTACTGTTGCCAGTCTCACTCCACCTTCTGGAAATATCCTATGGGCTAGACTGGCAGCAGGATTAGACCAGTATAGTGGTACCTCTGGTTAAGAACTTAATTTGTTCCGGAGGTCCATTCTTAACCTGAAACTGTTCTTAACGTGAGTACCACTTTAGCTAATGGGGCCTCCCGCTGCTGCCACCGCACGATTTCTGTTTGTCATCCTGAAGCAAAGTTCTTAACCCGAGGTACTATTTCTGGGTTAGCGGAGTCTGTAACCTGAAGCATCTTTAACCCGAGGGACCACTGTACTTGCAGCTTTCATACGGCAGCCCAGTGTTATATAAAACTGCATATATGCCTGTGTTGTCAAAGTAAGGGAAGTCATTCTTTCTTGATCCAAGTGATGAGAAAAGTGGTAAATTACAGAACTGTCTTCAAGGTTCAAAGACTTCATAGGTAATAGAAGTCTTGAAGTCTGGACTCCCAGACTGCTGATATGCTTCATGCTCATAGAAACGGGGCAGAAGGAGAAAAGACAGAAGAGGGGGAAATCAATCTACATCACAATGTTCTTGCCACTACCATTTTTGACATCCAAACAAGCAAGGGCAATTAACCTTCCATCACCTTCACAACTCTGTTCTAAGTGTCACAAGTTTCTCCTAACATACCAGAGATGACAACTGGGAACAGTGCCTTAAAAGAAAGAGCGAGAAAGGAATTCACAATTGTGTTGGTAAAATCTTCAATACAAAATATAAACTTCTAGGAGAAGGCTGTTCTCTAAACCAGGGGAAAGGAACCATTAGGCCAGAAGCGTCATAGAATCATAGAACTGTAGAGTTGGACGGGACCCTGCAGAACATCTAGACCGACCCTCTGCAATGTAGAAATATGCAGGTGTCCCATATGGGAATCGTACCCGCAACCTTGGTGTTATCAGAAGAAGAAGAAGAAGAAGAAGAAGAAGAAGAAGAGTTTGGATTTGATATCCCGCTTTATCACTACCCAAAGGAGTCTCAAAGTGGCTAACATTCTCCTTTCCCTTCCTCCCCCACAACAAACACTCTGTGAGGTGAGTGGGGCTGGGAGACTTCAGGGAAGTGTAACTGACCCAAGGTCACCCAGCAGCTGCATGTGGAGGAGCGGAGACGTGAACCCCGTTCCCCAGATTATGAGACTACTGCTCATAACCACTACACCACACTGGCATGCACTGTGTCATGAAATACCTTAGCCTCCCCATCTCAGCTCCCTTCCGTAGCCCCAAGCAGCAGTTGGGCTTAAGTTAACCTTCACATGAGTGGCAAAGTATTTTATCTAAGCTTAATTACAGTGAATGAGGATTTTCAGCTGCTAGATAAGTGGAGAAAGGGAAGAAGAGAAAGACAAAAAATACATGGCTCATCACCAGTTCTGGCCAAACCCACTTTACCTATGACCTCGCCAATTGCTGACTCCAACCCCATCCATTATAACTCCCAAGAGTTCTCCTCTGGGGAGACAACCCTCATAATCATAAAGGTTTCCCAGCCTTCCTCTAAAGAAGAAGAAGAGGAGGAGGAGCTTGGATTTGATATCCCACTTTATCACTACCCAATGGAGTCTCAAAGCGGCTAACATTCTCCTTTCCCTTCCTCCCCCACAACAAACACTCTGTGAGGTGAGTGGGGCTGAGAGACTTCAAAGAAGTGTGACTGGCCCAAGGTCACCCAGCAGCTGCATGTGGAGGAGCGGAGACGCGAACCCGGTTCCCCAGATTAAGAATCTACCGCTCCTAACCACTACACCACACTGTTTTCTTGCCATTCTCTTTTTGTTCATTAGCAGTTCCTTATTTGTTTATTATATCCCACCGTTGCTCCAATTAGCTTGCATAGTCTGGCATACATAGTTCTCTGTGCTTTAATTTAACTCCTCTGTTAGGCAGTTCAGGCCACGACACAATGACTGGTCCAATACCATACAGTAGGATTAAGGGCTGAATGGGGATTTGAATCTAGGCCTCCCCAATCATCTGTCTAGCCACTACACCACTGGCTCTCTTAAGAGTAAGTCTCATGGGAAACTTTCATGCCCCTGCCTTTCATTCTAGCCTACTCATCAATTTTGTCCTCAAGCTTATGTGGCTGGAATATATTTCAAGTTGCTAACATTTTATCTATGCTGTCCACTTCTCTGTAAGTCCCAACATCACACCCGCTATACTCCCCACTTACTGTTGCTGGACTTCAGATCCCGGTGTATAATAGGAACAATTGCTTCATCATGCAGATAGTTCATTCCTCCAGCAATCTGGACAGCCCAATTCACTATTATGTCTGGTGGGATTCTTTTACCAGACAGCACCCTATTCAGTGACCCTCCACGGGCAAACTCCATGATTAAGCAAAGGTTAGGTTCCTTTAGACATACGCCTTTAAGTGCAATTATGTTGGGGTGTTTTAGCATGGCAAAGAGCTTGGCTTCTTGATGCACATTCTCAATAGCCTCACTGATGTCTTCATCTGGATCATACCGAGCTGCCTTGACGGCAACTTCTTCTCCAAGCCAAATTGCACGATAGACCTTCCCAAAGCCTCCAATTCCAATGATTTCCTCCAGAACCAGCTCAGAGAAGTCAATCTCCCGTACTATAAATGGAGAAACAAAGAAAGATAAGTTATTTTACAAGATTAAATATTGTCAGTAGATAGCTTCAGCATTATTCCTTGCCTTAAATAATATTATTCTGCCATTTAAATGTAACAGTTCAGGCGTGTGTCAACAAATTCTTAAGCTCTTATAGCTATCAGAACTTGTCTGAAAAAATTGTACCAAGGTAGTATCATTAAAATGCCCTACGCAATTTTGTTGTAAGCAACAATTCTATATACCTATTTTAGGTCATTTTATAATAAAGTTTTATTGGTGGCTTGAATTATAAAGTTGGATATATTCAGCAAAAATACAATGTTTCGTTGCTAAAAAGATACACACGTTTCACAGGTAGCTACAAATATATAAAAGAAAACAAAATGTATTTCAACTTTTCTTTGCTTGTGCTTAACATGTAGTTATTTCCATCAATATAAACAATTATTATAGCAATGAAGTTTTTTGTAAAGGCAGACATCTCCCTTTACTATTCTTTACTACTTTAGTTTACCTTGTACTACTCTTTTCATATGAGAAGCATCGGCTATAAAAATGTATAGCTGCCAACAGCCTAATTCAAGTGTGCCAAATAAACAGAACATTTTACATTTTCATTAACTGGGCAAGTGCCACACGTAACCTATTGGAATCAGTACTCATATTTAATGGCACTTTAAGGTTGCAACATGATATAGTACATATACTGCAATAAAACTATGACCAGTATGGTAAGACCTCCCCAGAAAAGGCAGCAGTATTATGAACAATTTGTTTATATTTTAACTCGCCTCCCACCTGAGTTTCAAGGCTGGTTATTTTCAGGTTAGACTACTGCAATGAATTTTATGAAGTGCTGCCCTTGGAGCCTGGTACTATTACACCAGTGTTGTATCAACTGCATTAATTCCCAATTTGTTTCTGGCCACAATTCAGACTACCTCTAATGTTTTAATAGTTTGGGGCCTTTATGCTTGAAGGATCAACTCCCCTTGCATGAATCTATCCACATGCTGAAGTCTACATCTACCTCCACCCTGTAAGATGTGGAGGACAGAACACAGGCCTTAAGGCTATAGCACTCAGACTACACAGGACTAGCACGCATCTCTTTTGATGGTTGGTCAATTACATGAAACCTATTGTAGTCCATCTGACTAGGAGTCATCACTACTAAAGACTCACTAAAAGAGTTCTGAAACTTAAAATACAAAGCCACTCAGGAAATTTATGTTGAGAGAAAAACAGGAAATCTGCATGCCAGTACCAGGAAACATTATTGCCAACTCGCATACTTTCTTCACTTAGGGAAAAGGAAGTCGAAGTGTGTCATAATGCCTGACAGACAGCAGGAAATACAGTTCTGAATTCCCTACTTAAAAGTGCTTGAAATTACATTAAGTCCTTTGGTGAGCTATTTCAGGAGTAGTGAGAAGCTCTATTACATTGAGTAATACTTTGATGTGACATACCATGGGAGAATTTCTCAAACTGTAGGCCAAGGACCACTACTGGCCCTCAGCAGTACGACCTACCCCCATCATGCAGTAGTCTTTTCTACTGTCTTGGGAGTTTGAGCAATTTGGCCGTGCAGATGCTAGCAGCATCAGCTATAAAGTAGTAGTGTAGTAATCTGGGAAATAGAGAGGAAGGGAATGAGAGGAAAGATGTCATAGGAGAAAGTATTGAAAAGAGGAGGAAGGCTGAAAGAAATTGGCAATTTGGAAGTGGGTACAGGATACAAGTTTGAAAGGAAAATATGGAAGAAATAAAATGTTTTTAGAGGGTGGGGGAATAGATGAATTATTCACTACTTGAAACTTCTGGATCAGCAACTTCTGGCTAAAAGGGGAAGAGTGAGTCATGATACCTCCAGAGCCAAAGCCTGTGCTTAGCTTGAGGAAAGCTGAACTATGGAACTCCCTATAGCAAGGAAACTGCTGTAGTAAAGAATTTAGCAATTTCCAAAGAGAAATGAGGCATTAATAGAAAATGATATCAGTGATTGACATGATCAGCGGACAATCTCCACCTCCACTTTCTTATTGGCTCCGCCCCTGTACCCCTATTTTGGGACTAGTGGGCCTCCATAATTTGGGCCCTGGGAGTGGAATGTCTGCTGTAAGATGCACACTAAACATCTCTTGAGCATTCTTAGAGGGAAACTGAGGATCTAAACCAAACAGTGCTGAAGGGACAGCTCCTTTAATGCTACAAATGGTTGTTAACATGGCAGCCGGTATTCTTAACGTTCTAATGTAACCTTGCTGTTTTTGCGTTCTGAAGTGCCCTCTAACTACTAATGCATGATTTACCCTGCCTCAAATGCTGCTTTTTTGTGGGGGGAATGTAGGTACAAAAAGCCTAGCACACACCATCTCAGTTACTTTGCAAAATAGTATGTATAAAAAAAAATAGTTTAAATACATATTAAGTCAGTAAGAATGTAATGTTTAAGAGACACTATGCCCTCATAACTTGCCTTTCACAGTTACTTGCAAACAAGTACTCAAATGACAAACCAATTCAAGCCCTTGTCTCTAAAGTAAAGACCAAGGTATATAGCCAGGTCAACTTTTAACAGGTGAGCACTGAGCAGATTACATATACAAGTCAAGAGAGATGGGCCTCTGAACCATTAGGTAAGGCTGTGTTATATGTTTTCCCTCTCTAACATCTACTGGCCTTCTAAGACAGAAAAAGTCTCATATGCAGTTTGTGATAGCAGTTACAGGAACTATGCTGCTGCTAATTGCCTGGTTTCCTGATCCTTATACATCAGTGATAATTTGTCCTATTCCTTTCCTACCTCCTAGAAAGAAACACCAATCCCTGGCCATGAATAATTTATAGATTAAACCCCAAAAGGAAGATACAGAGTTTTACAATCCCTTGCTCACAATATATTTATAATGAAATACTAATATTTCAAATATAATTTCATACAATAGAATAAAAGTCACAATCCTGCAAAAGTTTGTGCTTCAGTTCCTTTGCATCTGCTTGCATTCAAGGAGAGCAGTGCAACATCAACATTGACAGAAGGAAGACATCCTCAAAACAAGCCCACTCGAAGGCAGCTGATGCAGAAGAACTGTGAGCAATGGATCAGATTTAGAAGTATATCCATGTGTAGGGGTGAGAAAAAAGGAAGGCCTACAAGGCCCAAAGATACAGGAAGTTGCAGTCTCTTTGCAGCTTCATTGTAAGAATTAATGTATCTTCCTCATAAACTCTCAAAATGTGTTTTCTCTGCCTTCACCTAGCACTGAACTTTAGGCTATGCATTTCTTAACTCCTTCAGAACAAGTTACTTTAAAAATGTGTAGTTAGCAAAAGTAAGAGTAGAATGTGGAGAATGAATCACACTGTGATGGATTTGAAAATGGAGAAACACACCCTGGACATAACAAGATGTCTGACAATGAAGAAGAATAGTCAGCTGGACAGATGGAAAATGCAGCTATATTCTATAGTTTTCATCTCTACTGAGAGGAAGGACAACTTTTGTTTTCATGAACTATAAGGTAAGCACACATATACACTCATTCAGTAACAGATGACAGTACTGAAAGCTGTCCTGGGTCTATCATCAGGTAGTTACAGTGAAAATACCATCAGACTGAATAACATTCATCTGACCTGAAGCAGCCTGGCATTTAATTAGCTTATTAAGAAACCGAGATGAGAAGGGGAGGAACAGAAGAGCTCTTCACTGGTGTTGAGAGCAAAGCTGAGACAGAAAAAGCAGTGGCAGGATAAATATAACCCAGTGCCACGCCCCTTCCTTCCCTACCTCTCGAAGCAGAAAGGTATATGGGCAAGTTCGCATCCTTGCAGTTTCGTTAAACAGGGAGAGGTAAAAAAGTAGGTACAGGGGAAACTGCCACCTCTAGGTAAAGATCCCACAATCGATCAAAATGAGCTAAAAATCACATTTGATTAACCAACATGCAGCTTATACAGATGGCACAGGTCGAAAACTCAAGCCACCTCGTCCTCTAACGCTGAAGGGTCGTCTGCAGCAGGGAGCCCCTGGAGCTGGGAGTCCAGCCTCTCCCAGGAAACAGGGGCCTAAAGGAATTAAGGGATAAGCACTGTTGGCTTCTCCCCCTCCCCACCCCCGCCATGCCCTCCTCTCCTCCTCCCGCCTTCCCTCTCCTACACTGTATGGCGGGCGTCTGCGAGTAGCGGGACTGGAGCTCGGCGGCGCCCCCCTGGCGGAGGCAGAGGCGGCTGCTGCTGCTGCAGCTGCTGGTCACGTAGTTGCTGGGGAAGATGCCGACGCGCTGGTCGAGCTGGCCGGTCCACCAGCCTTCGTCTCCGGACACCTGCGAGTCCTGCGAGAGCACCTGCACCACGTCGCCCGGGCGGAGGCTCAGCTCGTCCTCGCCGCACGCCTCGTACTCGAACACGGCCGTCCACAGCAGGCCGCCGCCGCCGCCATCGCACGAGGCCGCTCCCGACGCCGCCGTCCTCCAGCTGGCCGTGGCCGCCGCCGCCGCCGCGCCCTCATCCTCTTCGCCGTCCGCGCCGTCCGCCGGCAGCGGCGGGTGAGCGGGGCGGCGCGGGCTGCGGGCTGCGAAAGGCTCCATGCGGGGAGAGGAGGAGGAGGGCGACGAGGGAGCGGCTCCTCCATAAGGGGGGAGGCGCTGCCCGCGGGAGGAGCCGCCGAGAGCTCATGCGGCTGCCGGCGGCAGGTACGACCCTGAGGGGGCGCCTGGGCCCGGAGCGGAGAAGATGCGCCTCTTCAGCCCGCGGTGACGAGGCGGAGGCGGCGGCGACACCCGGCCTCCCCGCCAGAGCCGCGTCTCTCTCAGCCGTCGTCGGCTCCACCACAGGCTGAAGCACCAACCGCGCATCCTGAGGCACCTGACTGACCGGCAAGCCGGGGGAGGAGGGGGAGGGGCGGCCTCTAAGGCCCGCCTACTCGTCGTTCAGATCTCCATCCCCGTTCGCGGTTGCAGCAGTCCTTCAAGCTCCTCCCTTTACCTGATTGAAGACCGGCTGCCCAGCCCCCGCCCCCTGCTTAGCCGCAGCCCACTCAGCCGCGTACAATCCCCGCCCCATAGACTCTTACTCGCACTCCCCCGCACGCGCTCCAAAGTTGCCCTTCCCATTGGTCCGTTCCGCGCCGACGGTGGCTTCCCCTATTGGCTGGAATTTCGCCTTCTCCGCGCAAGGAACTAAGATTGCATCTTGGCTAAATTATCCTTTCCTTCAGCACTTCTCAGATAGAGTACGTACTGGAGCTTTCATTGGGCTGCGAATAAAAGCGCGTGGCTCAGAAAATGAAATAGAGGGAAGGAGACGGGGCGGGGAGGGGAGACGCATTCTATTTGGACGGCTCACAGGAACAACGCTTCTTTGTTCGCCATTGGCTCATTACGGGAAAGTATGTCCAATGGTTGGTCTACAATTCTATATTTCATTCGGCAAGGCCGTGTGGCACTTGCTAGGAAAGCTCAAAGGACGGCAGCTCTCTTACCTCTACTGTCACGAGAATAATTGTGATAATGATTTTTATTAGTTTTCAATTACAATAATCCAATAATAGCCTCATTATATCAATGCCAAAGGACAATACAATTCCCAATGTCAATCATTCAAATACCAAATTACATAATTTAGGTGGCACCCCACGTGCTAGAATTGATGGTTTGAGGGTTTTCTTTATTTCTGCAGTCCAAAATCTTATTTCAATTACATTCCAGTCACAATAGTAATCCCTTACACAACAGCTGCAATATTTATAACTTTTCCTCGTATTGGCGCATTTAATGATTTATAAATTGACAGGAGAAGACCTCATACTGTATCCTTGTTCTTCCTGTGTATG
The DNA here is from genome assembly GCF_965153285.1 of Podarcis tiliguerta. NCBI lineage: Eukaryota > Metazoa > Chordata > Lepidosauria > Squamata > Lacertidae > Podarcis > Podarcis tiliguerta. The sequence goes on from NC_139534.1 coordinate 89,546,411, forward strand.
ACATTTATTCTGTCCATGTTGTTTCTTCTGTCCTTGTAAAATATTATGTCTATCTTGGTTGTTGCTACTGTCTGTCATGCCTTGAGCGGAGTTGGTGTCCCAATGTTATTCCAAAAGTTTCTCCCTCACTGCCACAAGATAATTGGCGCCTTAGTTCCTTGTTTTCAGGCAGCATGTGATACACGTTGGAATACAATTTAAATCCCTATGCACAAGGATTATCTTTACAAGAACAGTATCTTAAATGAATGTATATTAAATGCATGGAATCTTCAGGCTGATTCATGGGAAACAAAATATATGTGCTGGGGTTTTTTTAAGAGATGTATACAAATAAAGAGGAACACCATCAATCTCTTGCTCATGTATGCTATTGAATCGATCTTTCAAAATATGTGATTTCCTCCTTTATGGGTTATTTTATTATGCAGAATACATGTACACCAAAAACATAATATGAAGTTGGTATCATTAACTAGAATTACAAAACCACTAATCTAAAACATGCATTTAACTAAAGAAGGAAATTCTTTGAGGATGTGGTAACTTCCAAAGCATCCCTACACAACAATGATCAGCAATCTGTTTCTCCAATTCCTCTAGTCTAGCAAAATACTGTACTTTAATAACTAAAAAAATAAGCAGCACTGCCTTCTTGTGGTTGCCATTGCAATAGCTTTTCAAACCTGATGTAAGAATTGTTTTTCTTGGCAAAGCAGAAAAAGACTGCAGTCCTCAAGTGGGCATCAATGCAAGCTCAGTTCACATTAGTGGAACTTTTCTTGTGCAGCACTGGAGGACAGGTAGAAACTATTCAATTAAATTGTACTTACCAATAGACAAACAGGGAAATTAAATCTAGAATTGCTTTCCTCACCTTCTTAAGTTAAATACTGTCCTAGGAGCAGGCTGCAGAAGATCCCATTGCTCAATGACAGTTTAGGGGCCTGAGGTTTGATTGGGAGGGAGCGAGGACTTAGAGGCACAAGTGCCGTAGCGCAGCAGTAAAGCATTTGGTTTCTATGCAGAAGATCGCAGGTTCAATTCCCAGCATCTCCAGGCAGCACTGGGAATATCCCTACTCTGAAACCCTAGAGCAGTGGTCTTCAAACTTTTTTCTCTAAGCCACACTTTCAGAATAAAAATTTGCTTGCGCCACACCTATTTTTGTATTGATAAGACATACATTGGAAAACAAAACTGGTTGCTGAAGTTACTGGAGGCAAAGCTGATATAATGGATTAGAGGAAAACTCATTGCTGACATTTATTAATAATAATAATTAGACAACCCATTTTGGACTTTTTTGTAAAAAATAAAATGAATTAATTTGAGACATTTGGGTCTGAAGATTGGGAAAATATTGCTTAACAGAAAGTAAAGCAGTTGCATTCATCCTAGAGCAAGGGTCAGCAAACGTTTTCAGCAGGGGGTGGTCCACTGTCCCTCAGACCTTGTGGGGGGGCCGGACTATATTTTGGAGGGAAAATGAACGAATTCCTATGCCCTACAAATAACCCAGAGATGCATTTTAAATAAAAGCATACATTCTACTCATGTAAAAACACCAGGCAGGCCCCACAAATAACCCAGAGATGCATTTTAAATAAAAGCACACATTCTACTCATGTAAAAACATGCTGATTCCCAGACCGTCTATGAGCTGGATTGAGCAGGTGATTGGGCCGGATCCAGCCCCTGGGCCTTAGTTTGCCACCCATGTAGTGATTGTTTTGAATGATTTCTTTTATGTAACCAACAGGTGGAAATTGGTAATCCGTCTTGTCTTTTCTTTCTTTCTTTCTTTCTTTCTTTCTTCTATCCTTTCCTTATTCCCAGTGGCGTAGCGTGGGTTGTCAGCACCCGGGGCAAGGCAAGTAATTTGCACCCCCTAACCCGTGGATTTGCGCCCCCTAACCCTAACTCCCAGATGCTGCGCCCGGTGCGGCCGGCACCCCCCTGCACCCCCCACGCTACGCCACTGCTTATTCCTTCTTTTTTATTTTGTTTTTCTTTGGTGTCCCCTGCTCTGGGCTGTTATTAGGGTCCAAGGATTACACACAGACGAAGGTGGTGGATGGACCCTGAGTGAGAGGCAGGGAAGGGAAGACCTCCCAGAGTGAGAGCCTGGGAGAAGAAAGGAAAGCTCCCAGGTGAGAGCTGGGAGGGTCCATCTCTTTCTGTGAGAGAGACAAGTGTTAAGATTTACCTAGGAGAGAGAATTATGTGTTTTCTTTTTATTTCTCTTTTTTTTTGTTATTTAGATTGGCTTCTTCTTGTATTCTGAAAAAGCTTTAATAAAATCTTATTTTTAAAGAGGAAAACAAAAAGAAACAAGTCCTAGCAGTGCCTGAATTATATAACATAGAACACAACCGCTTTATAATATGATCATGTGACATCCAAAAAGTATAAAACAATGCAGCTACTTAAGAACAGGAATCATTCCTAAAATTTAACTGCAGTCGTACCTTGGTTCTCGAACGCCTTGTGACTCAAATGTTTTGGCTCCCAAACGCCACAAACCCGGAAGTGAGTGTTCCAGTTTGTGAACGTTTTTTGGAAGCCGAACGTCCGATGCAGCTTCCACTGCTTCCAATGAATTGCAGCAAACTCTTCCTTTTTCAAGTTGTGTTTTGTACAGATCAGTTTCATTTGCTGTGAGACATTAGTGTTGCACGCAGTATTAGGTTAGGAAGAAAAGGGGGGAAGAGGGGAAAGGGGTGGTGGTAAGTGGGGTGGGGTCGGGTGGTTATGCTTCTATTCGTCTACTTAGTATATGTGTGGGTTTTTGTGTCAACATCACTTATATGGGTTCTCTTACTATTTGCTTGTTGTATTTCCTTATGCATCCTATGTTTTTATGTTGTAGCTCCAGCTCTGGGATTGATTTTAATGATTATAAATCGCATAAGTAAATATAACTAAAGATTCTGCAGGGCACTCTTCATTCACATGGAGAGCCCCACTACATGCATGAATCTGGGTTTTTGCACTGCTTCCAATGTAAACTCAGAATTTACCCCAGAGTTTTCTGCAATATCCTAGACATAAGAGAAATCTGGGGCACCCACTCAGTTTGCAGGGAGACCCACAGCCTATGGTGGTTAAAAAAAATAAAACAAATAAAACCATGTCAAACCAGCCCTGAGTTCAGCAAAAAAAGAAAAAAGAAAAGTTGGAAGTTCCTTAGTTGATTATAATGTACACTAGCAGAATTCCTGACCTGGAAACTAAAGTAAGAGCGGTCTCATCAAAGCAGGAATCCTGAAGCAAACAGAAGCCAGATGCCTCGAGCACATTTCACAGTCTTTTCTGATAAAATTAATTTGCACTCATTTGTGTAAGAAAGCATAAATAATTTAAGAACCATTACTGTAGGTCATGGTAGAGTTTTATGTGGGCCGCAGAACATGTAATGGCAACTGTATTTAGTAGCACTAATGCAAGAAAAACACTGTTAGAAGTATTTATACATTTCTTTACTGGATCAGGCCCACATGGAACAAGAGAGCTTGACCAAAAGTCGTCTCCCGCCCCCGTTTCATCATTTTGACTTTTTATCATGTTTATGTTACTAAAATTTATTCACTCTGCATTCCAGATCCCCGTTATGCCAAGCTGTGTAGGGTTTCCATTGAGCAGAGGCAACTCTCTGCTCACTTCTGCTGGCTCAGCCAGCCTCCTGTCAGTACAGACCTCCCCCATGCACTCACAAAACAGGTGGTCCAGAGGCTTGCCAGCAGTATCCCTGTCAGGGGACCCTGAGGGAAGGCCTTGAAATGGGGCATGCTGAAGGCAGGGTGGGATTGGTTGGCATCCGTCTGCCTTGGGAGACCATGGAAGAGTGCGCCTCCGGGGGTGAAGTCAAGCTGTTGGAGAATTACAGCACCTGCCAAGGCTGTAGAGACCGATACGGGAGAGACAGGTTTTGTTGCAGATGAAGTTGGGGCAGATGAAGGGGTCTGTTGGTGCTGATTCAGGTGTAGAATGGTGTTTCTTCTCTCTGCACTCCTGCCAGCAGCCATTTCTCCTCTGGCCACTGCTGTGGTTACACTACCAGTCTGACTCCAGGTGCTGCGGTCATCTGCAAGGCATCTGCGATCATCTGCAAGGCATTTTTTGCAGGCAGGAGACGGAGCTGAAAATGAGCACAATGGCCCTCTTCCCACTTGTGATTCTTGACAAGTGGTATTCAGAGGCGTAGCACCTCAAATACAGAAGCATTATTCTTGTCAGGCTTCAGGGAATCTGATTCCCCTCCCTCACAGCATATTTTATTCAATACTCACAGAGAGAGATGTAGAAATGCCGTCTCTCAGATAATGGCATTGCTCTGAGTAAAGTCCCACCCCCTCCGTCTCTCCTATTATATGTTATCCCTGTTAAGTTGTGGGTGAACATATCAGACGACACAGCGATTCTTCAAACAGCTCTTCTTTATTCAGAGGCCAGACAGAACTGAACTGAAGGGCTCAGTCAGCCTGCTTATATAGAGCTCCAGTACAACAGTTACTGTAGCAACTTTCTAAAACTATCCAATCACTGAACGTCACTTTCGATCCTTCATTTGCATGCAAACTATCCAATCACTGAACGTCACTTTTGATCCTTCATTTGCATAACTATCTACAGTATCCCCCTGCTGGCCCAGGGTGAGAACTTCAGTACATAACAATCCCTACATTGGCTGATCTGTGCTTTCTGCCTCTGAGCTTCCTCTTCTCCTACTCTCAATGCACGCCAGGACCTGGGGGAAGGGCGGAAGAAGGGGGTGGTGGGGGCAGCCCTCCCCGGGTGCCACCACTGAGGGGGGTGACAAAATGGTGGGCGGCACTCACCGCGGAGCCTGCAGCGCCCCTGAGCCACGCGTCTCTCCTGGGAGTAACGTGGTGGCTTAGGCGCCCGCAGGCTCTGCGCTGCCCCAAACGGTCTGCTTGCCACCTCCCCCTAAGCTATAGGGCGGCTGAGTGGAAAGAGGCAGGCAGACTCCTCAGAGGCCCTGCAGAACATCCTGCCCTGGTTTGTCCTGCCCCCGCAGGCAGCTCACCCCACCCCAGGCGCCCAATTGGCTTGCTCTGCCACTGCCTGGGAGACAGGGAGGTCTGGCATGCTTTCCAATGACACTGAGCCTGTCAGCTGTCTCTCCCCAGGTGCTTTCTCTTCCTCCTGCTCCTCTCTCAATATTTCCCAGCTTCTCCCCTCTGTAGCCTCTGAACTGTGACCTTCTGCAAACCACTGTTGTAAATCTATGCCAGGCATAGGCAAACTCGGACCTCCAGATGTTTTGGGACTACACTTCCCATCATCCCTGACCATTGATCCTGCTAGCTAGGGATCATGGGAGTTGTAGTCCCAAAACATCTGGAGGGCCGAGTTTGCCTATGCCTGATCTCCCTCTTCTCTGGGAAGTGCAGGAGGAGGGGGGCAGTCTCCACCATTCTTCCTCTGACAATTCTGCATGGGTTGTGTTCAACTTACCTTCATTCAGAGTGGACACACTGAAATTAATAACCATGATTAACATGTCTCTTCAATCACAAATTACTCATTCCTTGGCGCATGCATTGAAATGTAAATTGAATGCGAGAAGGGGCTGTTGCTGTGGGATCCAGCACCCAACACTGGTGGATAAGTTCCTTTGTCCTTTTAAGAGACACCCTAATCCTGGAGGCAGTTCAGTGATTTGTATGCTGTATGGTAGTCATCTGCTCTGGAGACTCTCAAGGGGCCTAATATGGATCCCTGGGCTTATGCATGCTATCCAAGGCTTATGAACTTCAAATAAATGCAGCAGATCTAATCATTCTTAAGCATGGTATAAGTCTGGAGCCAAACTATAAGACACCAACTTTACACAATTATCTATTTAAAAAATGAGAAACTACTGCCTGAGAGAAGAGGATATTTGAAAATTATATTCCATTTTAAAAATAGAATGTAAGTGGATTAACTTACTGCTCAGGATAATAAACATTGGACTACAACAATAAAGCGGTAGTCTAATAGTCATAACAGTTATTTTTCAGTTATTGTAAATGAGCAGTTAGCATTCGCCTGCTGTCTTTTTTAATATGGAAATACCAGCTGAAATTGTTTGCACTGTTAATTAAAGGTTGCTATGCAATTATATGACTCTTCTAAGCTCCCCCCGCCATAAACGTGAGTTTTATGTTTGCCTAGCAACTACAATCCAACATAGTCTGTTATCCCTTTTGCCTTCTGCATGGTTCTAACTACTGATAGACTGTATTAGGGAATTTATTTCACCCCTTTCTAGTTAAGACATAGTCTATAGCAGCTTTTGATAGCAAAATAATCACATAACAGTATTTTCTGCATAGGTCTAGTCATATATTACAGTTTAGATGGAATAATGAAATAAATTTATAGTTACATTATGAGTTCTTTTATGTTTCTTTTTATGATCTACACACAATGCCCTAATGTTACCAGCATTATTTCAGTCTTTTCTTATCTGAAAAGAAAATAAGCCAGGGATCCAGTGGATCATTAGTATTATTTCTCAAGCTTGATGACAACTGCTCACACAGCAATTAACTTCCCCTCACAGAGAAGGGTGGAAATGTAAAAATGTTATTTGCTGGATTAAGCCCCTTACTCATAAATCATGGACTTGTAAGCTATTCCTCTGTGGATGTTGCATACTGAGTAGTCACAGGCTTGTTGCTTGCCCAATCTGTCTTTTCTTAAACTTTGCTTTCAAGAAGATAAGTGCACAACATGACATTTCCAGTAACCTTTCAGAATTCATTTTTGGCTATTGTTCTCAGTGGAAGTGGAAATCTTCTAACCAGCAGGAGTTTTCCTTAATTGGCTACTCTAGTCTTAAAGGACCTCAATTAACCCAGTAGAAGACTGAAACTCTGTGTGTGAAGACATGTAAAGGAAAGAAAACAGTTGACAGGTAGCTGCATAAAGGGCTAATCCTTTGCCCTCCTGGAAGTATAGCAACATGACATTCTGATCTGTTCAGCCCTGCAGTGAGTTCCGCCAGTTCTCATCCAGGCTGTTTTTCAGTGTCCTGGATCAACATGTAATTCCAATTTGGGTTCCACATTTCCCCTTCATCCTTGTATTGTTACTGGCCACCCCAATCTTTGGCGAGTGGTGCATGAGATTCCAAGGGGTCTTGGAACTCTTTGGGGGAAATGAGGCATGGTGGAGTCTGCTGTGTCTTTGAAATATGATTTATTTACACCAGAAGCTTTCAATGGAGAGAGATGTCACAGCATTCGCATCTCAGAAAGAGCCCATCCTTCAAAGCAGTCTAGCATTGAATTCCCAGACATCTCTGTGCCTCTCTCCCAGCCTGCCTTCAGTCAGCCCACCAAGATGGTTCTGGCCTTCACAGCAGCTCATTGAGTTCCCCTCCTTCTTTCCCAACCTCTAAATTTCAAAAGGGCATATCTTTCATGCCTCCTGTAACCTCACCATCCCAACTCTGCTATTTACTCAGAGCAGAGGGTCAATGACTGACCATTGTCCAGTAATTACAACTTGATGGTTCTTCTGCCCAGGAATTTCCTGGTTTTGCATGCATAAATATAATGTCTGGCATCTTCCCTCCAAATATTATCTAAATAAATTCTACAATTTATTAATTTCTAACATTCTCTAACTCTAGCAGTTGTGGGTGGTCTTGCACCCCCCAAACTCTGTTACCCTAGATCTAGAAACAGTATTAAGATGGTATAGTCCACATCCATTTATTTCTAGCTCAACAGAACACAGTTACATACACACAGTAAGGTAAAGGGACCCCTGACCATTAGGTCCAGTTGCAGACGACTCTGGGGTTGTAGCGCTCATCTTGCTCTATTGGCCGAGGGAGCCGGCGTACAGCTTCCAGGTCATGTGGCCAGCATGACTAAGCCACTTCTGGAGAAACCAGAGCAGCGCACGGAAACGCCGTTTACCTTCCTGCCGGAGTGGTACCTATTTATCTACTTGCACACAGTAGTGGCTGGCATATATTGAACCTGGCAGGGCTGCTAAGAAACCAAGGGGGGCGTATAGCCATGAGACCACAGGGGTATGGTCAGTTGTTCTGGTTTGCTTCCCATCTGCCCCCCCCCCCCGGATTTTTTAAAAGATATATACATTATAGATACTGTGGACACTTTTACCCTCACCAGTATCCTGTAAAGTAAATCATAGTGCATTTTTCACACAAAAATAAAAAAGAACAGCAGCAGAACCTTGAAGACCAATGGATTGTGGCATAAGATTTATTGAGCTACAGTCAACTTCACCAGCTCCATCATTCTTGGAAATCACTGAAAACATATGTAATAATACTATTGTGAGTTGGGGGGGGGGGGGATTCTATAGTTGAATCTTATTGGTAATGGCTCCAGTTACTGGGTTGTGAGAAAGACAAAGGCCAGGCTAGTGTGTAAGAGAACTGGGCTAGAAGGCGGCAGAAGTCTGAGAGTGAGAGCCATGCTTGATTACTGCTTGAATCCAAGGCTATGGCAAGACTATTGGCAAAACCTATTGGTGTTTCGCAACTTTCTGACTAGTTGCAGGACCTTAGCCAGACCTAACAGAGTACACGCAGAATCCACAGAAGCAATTGGCGACTTGGCTGCAGACAGGATAGACAAAGCAGGAACCAGGAACTTATAGTTAGGTGTTTATTATATACAGTGGACTATTTACAGGAACAGAACAGAACACAGATCTTTAGCTAACTCTCTCATACATGACTCACAACTCTTAACCTCCAACTCCTACACTGACACACTGAACTAACAGTTAGTAGGCCATTAATTATCACTCCCTTGAGAGAGATTGACCAATCATAGAGCTGTCTCCATGCCTCTGTAACACCAGGCAGACTTACTCCTTCACATGACCTTTTGGCTGCCTCCCAAACCTTAATTGACTCTGTGTGATTAGCTGCACATATTCAGATTCCCAACAAAGACTTTCTGAGGTGTTAATTCTGTGAGCCCTTCCACCGTGGGCTCAGGTGTATATACACGTAAATAAACCATATATCACAGTCTTCACTGCCCTACATTCCAAAGAAACTGGACCCTGAGGAAGCGCTTGGAACCCCTGGAATCTTGGACGGCTCAAAGATTCGGGTGGCATGCAACAATACATTTGCCAGCCTTTAAAGCACTGTTCCCCCCATCCCTGCTGTAAACACAATTAACTGGCTACCTCTTTGAGTGAAAGCATACCAGAGTAATATGCCCAATACTGCCTAATAAGGAGGAATTTTAAATTAGGTCTCCAGATCTTTTGGTGCAGCTGCCTAAAAAAAAAGGAAATGAAAAGATGTAAATGCAAGACTTTTGCCAATTGCCTTAAAGAGAAGGAAAATGTACTGACGTTATTAGGAATGATGAGCTTCAGAAATAAATGACATTAGTATGCACAGGGTGCACCTTTTTCACCAATATGGTCTCTGTTTTTATTAGGATGATTCCACAACTGCCACTGCTGGTCAAAAAAATAAAATAAATGCATCCCAGCATAAAGTTTTGCTGCTTCAGGATTAGCAAACACATTTTCAAAACACACAATGTAAGTCCTCCAACTATCCCCATTCATAAAAGCAAATAGTCTTAGTAAAAAAAAACATTTGATTTTACAAACAAGACACTTGCAGTGTGTCCAGTGGGGGTCACTCATTCAGAAAGGCAGTGAGAGAAAAAGAAGCAGACAGGGAACAAACACTCTTGAGGCTGGCTGCATAGGTGTGGTCTTTCAAGAAAACAGCCCTGAGCATCCTCAGAACACAAGTCAAATTGGCTCCTGGGTCTACCTACTAACAGACTTGGTAAGGTTAGAATCCATGGCTGGATTGTCAGCACAAAATCAGGAGGGAGGGGAAAACTGCTTAACCAAAGCTAAGAGCCAGTAGCTCTGATAAGATAAAAAAAATTACGATCACATAGTTTTTCTGCCTGGAGACAGATGGGTGGGACATCCTGGCCACAGCAATACTCTTGGATTGAGATTGGCTGAGTGGTGCAGAGAGCTGATAGGCCAGAGCATGGGAAACTGACAAAAATAGCCCTTCTCAGTTAAAATGGATTACAGAAGGATGTGTGGGATAAGAGTACAGCTTTGAGATCTTTTGCGGGGAGGGGGACAAAAATAATTTTACTTGGTAGGGCTGAGCCCTGTTTTTTAAAAAACATATTTTTTATTAAAGATTTCTTGGTTTACAAAAGTATGTGCAATGTCTCTTTTTTCAAGTTACATTTTCTACAGAACAGTTTCATTTGTTGAGACATTAGTGTTACATTAGGAAGAAAAGGGGGAAAGAGGTGGAAGGGAGCATGGTGAGTGGGGTTAGGGTTGCTTCTATTCCACTTAGTGTGTGTGTGCGGTTTTGTGTCAGTGTCACTTGTGCGGGTTCTCTTTACTATTTGCTTGTGTTTCTTTGATTGTGAGAGAAGTTGGGGTTGGCCTAGGGTGTAGCTGTTTGTTTGTGATTGGCTGTGGTGAACTTTGTTTTCATGTGTGAGTGAGTGGGTGTTTTTGGATCAGGTTAGCCATATTGATCCACTTTCACAGAATTACGATTCCAATCGATGCCCTTGGCAGTGTTGGATGGACGCTACGGCAAAGTACATTATGAAGATAGACTTTGTCTGTGTGGGCAACCCTGTGTGGAGGACCTGTGCCACTATTTATTGCTGTGCCCGTTATATATAGACCCAAGAGACAGATTCATAAAACCCCTGTTTCCGAATGGAACTCACTTGAATAGGGTGGAAAGGGTGAAATGGCTGCTGAGCGATACTGATGACTTTGTAGCTTATAAAGTAGCACTCTATGCATTAGCAGCTAAGAAGATCAGGAGGAAAAAACTAGATAAAATAGTGGTCAACTGCAAAGAGGATTCAGATATATAATTTGGCACATTTTACTAGAGAATCTTCTGCTATTCTATTTTATGCAACAAACCATCTTAGTAGTTGCGACCATGGTTTATATTGTATGTGTGGTGCCTGATGATTTTTATGGTTATTGCTGTTATTCCTTATGTTATTTTTCTGAATGATGCCATGGCCTATGGCTAGCGCAATAAAAGTCTATGATGATGATTCATATGCTGTTGGCGGATTCTTGTCGTTGTCTTGTTGGGCTGTGTATGTGATAAAGGGGAGCCATACTGGGGTGAAGGCATCTTCTATTGTCCCCATGTCAGTTTCAGTTTATTGGCTAGTTTTTCCAATAAGGCTGTTTCCCATAATATTTGATACCATGGGCTGAGCCCTGGTTTTCTTACCATACCAGTGCCCATAAGTACTTCCTGCATTTGAAGGGGGGGGGGTGTCCCTGCCTCTCCTATATATTTCCTAGGGAAATTATAACTCATGTAACAATCAGTGAGTGTAGTGACTAAGAGGCTGAGCAATGAACAAGGAATTTAGTAGTCTGAGTATCCCCTCTTGCATGAAAACTCAGCAGCTGCCCTTAGGCAAACCACTTTCTCTGCTCCTCAGCTTGTCATCTGCAATATGAAGATAATAATACTGACCTACCTTACTAGGCTATTGTAGTAAGTACAATATAATTTATGTGGAGTACTCGGCACACACTGTATATGTGCTAGGTCTTATTAACAGTATTATCACCAACGGTATACTAACAACAGCACTTGCATCAATTACATTATCCCCCAGCTGAAGTGCATTAGCTGTTAAGGTTGCTGGGGCTCCTTACAGGTGATACGCCTGCGGCAATTATCCACCTCATTGCTCGCCCACCCACAAAGCTTGCCAAAGTGACATATGCTTAAAAGAAATGCAAAGGAATGATTCAGGACTCCTGAACTTGGTGATACAGTCTAGGTTCAAAGCTCTTCCTCCAAGAAGTAAGGAGCAGAAGGGACTAAAGATGGAGTCAGGCTGTTAGCAAAGGTGCCAGAGCAACTCACAGAAACCACTGATCTTTGTTGCAAACATGCTTCCTTATAGGAATAACGCACTTGAGCTGGTCTATGGAGGGTATTCCCTTACCTGAGCTTTTGCCCATGGGTACACTGTCCCAACGCTCACAATTAATTCTATAACAGGAAACTGTCCAGTTATCATTTGCACCAGGCAAAAACACTCCTCTCCTCCCAGGCCTTTGGCTAATTAGGCAATCTATAGCCTTTTAAAATGTGTTGGGGCAGGGAGTGTTATCATTCTGTTTGTTACTATGTCTTTTTATAATGCAAACCGCCCTGTGATCCTTGGACGAAGGGCAGTATAGAAAGTTAATAAATAATCATAAATCCTGTTTGCATCAAGCTGCCATTTGTAGGATATTGTCCCTACATCCTCCCAGCATGGTGATCTTTGATGAAAGAGTAAGCACCCCTTGTCACAAAATGTACTACAACTCTCGTCATCCAGACTGGCTGGGGCAGATGGGATTTGGAGTCCACGCACAGCTACAGGGCCACAGGTGCCCCATCCCTGCAAAAAGAAAAAAAGGGGGGGGAGTAATTGAGATACGTAGGAATGTGGCAAGGCTGGAAGACAGAACCTCGTCTGGGGTGGCTCACCGCTCCGAAGCCACAGAAGGAAGTTTCAAAAAGCGGGGCGGGCACTCATCAGTCACTGCCGGGAAGAGCAGACTTTTCAGCGGGACAACCAGGAGCAAGTGTACGGAGGGCTGCCCTGTCGCCATGGCAACAGAGACGCTTCCCTGTGTTCTCGCAGGAGCACGCAACCTCGCGAGATGAGGGAGGGAGGCTTCGGGCGTCTGCAGCCGCTCTCCGAAAATATAACCGAGTTCGTTCATTCCTTCTAGTCTGATGAATCCAGTTCCGAATGGAAACCCACGTTAGTCTTCAAAAAAAATTCTGCAGGCTTCGGAAACATCCCCCTTCGGGGGCCTGGGGAAGTGGGGTGCCTCTGCAAGGGTCACTTTCTGCACAGGTGTAAAATCAACAGGGGATGTAGCCTCGGGGGAGATCTGGGGCTGCAATCCCAACCGTCTCTGTTGGGATTGCAGCCCCACATCTCCCAGCTTCTGGATCTGCTTCAACTAAGGAGTGACTATGAAAATGCAGTCATAGCTGTCAACTCTCCCCCCCCCCTTTTTAAAGGGAAATTCACTTATTCCGAATAGGATTCCTCGCAAGAAAAGGGAAAAGTTGGCATCTATGAATGCAGTTTTGCCCATCACACTACAACCCTCAATGTTTGTTCAGCGTTGGCAGCTAAAACTCTGCGGTTGCACGGATCAAAAGAGCAGTTTCAGCGGCCCATGCGAGGTGGGTGGCTGTGTCTCCCAGAAACTAAGCTGCAATCCTAACACCTCTTACTCCTGAGTCAGTCTCATTGGATTCAACAGGACTTGTTGCGGAATAGATGTGGTTAGGATCGCAGCCGTGTGTGTGTGTTCCGTATTTCGGCCCCAACTTTGGGGCAAAGCGGCAAAATAATTAAAATAATTAAAAACCAAAAAATGGCCGAAACTCAAACCATTGTTTTATTTTAAAAATAAAAAAAAAGACATTCCTCTGGGAGGTATTCGCTTGGCGGCCTTTTTCTGGCAGGAACTTCTGTCGTCTCACGGCTGAAAGCTTCCCCAGTGCTATGCATCGGGGCCAACAACAACTGAAACGCGGGGAAAATACGAGGCGGGCTCCGAGCTGCCAACCCAAGGCCGAAAGGAGCGACGTCTGTAATGCCTGCGCTTCTGGGTGCTTTGCTGCATTCCCAATGCAGCCCGAGAAACACGCCGTTGCCGAGCAGAGCCCTGGCTTGTGGCGGGGAGGGGGGGGGTCCCTCCAGCCGCTCGCCTGCTTCGCTTGGGGGCGAGCTAGAGAACGCGCTGAGCCGCCGGGGCGCCGCTCTTCGCCTCGGCGGCTCCTCGTCTCCGCGCGGAGGGAGAGGCAGAGCCAGCTCAACGCGCGCAGGGTGGTAGAGGGGGGGTGTCTGCGGCCTGGCCGCGAGCGCCGCAAGGGCCGCCGGTCCATGGGCAGCCGAGCGGCGGGTGCGCGCGCGCGCGACCCCGGGGCCCGGACGTAAGATGGCGGCGGCGTTGGCGGGGGGTGGGGGGAGGAGGAGAAGGCGGAGGAGGGGGTGGCGGCTCCTGTGGCTGTCGCGAGGCTCGGGCTGTGGAAGCGGCGGGCAGTTGTGGCCGGGCTCGCAGGGCGGATAGAGCGAGCGGGTGCTCGGGCCTGGCGGGACCCGGGCCAGGGCGCCATGGGCTCCCAGGTGCTGCAGATTCTGCGCCAGGGGGTGTGGGCGGCTCTGAGCGGCGGCTGGTACCAGGACCCGCACCAGGGCGCCGGGGTCAACGCGCTGCACCTCTACCTGTGGCTCTTCCTGCTCGGCTTCCCCTTCACGCTGTACATGGTGAGTGAGGGGCCCGGCCTAACTCTCCTCGGTCCCTGCCTCTTCCCTTCGGGGGGGGGTCTCCCTTCCCAGCCGGACTGCGCTGGCTAGCTGCCGCCCGACCCCCTCAGCCGCTCTCTCCCCTTCACCCCGCGTTTCCACTTTATTTCCGAGGCTTTTTCTGCGAGGCGGAGGGTGGTTCTGTTCCACAGGTACCGCTGCCAGTCCGTTCAGATGGAGCGCTTGCATCTGGCGCGCCTGGAAATGTGAAATCGGCCGAACGGGGAGGCTGCTTCTCCTGCCACTTAAAAACGTAAACAGAAAATGAGTAATGGAAATGTGACATCTGGCCCGTCGGGTGTAATGGCTCTTTGGTGGTTTCTCCCTTTTTTTTTGGTTTTGGTTTTAATATACTGTAAGGGTTGATCCGCTGGTTTGGGGCCGCTTTATGCGCAACAGAATTTATGCACAAAAAGTGCTTTGTGTAAGTGTGGAGGTGATGCTCCGTCTCTTGTGTAAATAGTGGTGGGTGGCAGTTTTACACGTGGGATCCTCTTGCTGTGTGTCTTGTGCCCTCTGAATCCTCTACTGGCTGCAGCTTCTCAACATGTGTACACTGCCCTGCACGCAGCAGCAGAGAAAGGCCTGTGCATAAATCACACCATTGCACATCTTTGCTGTGATTGTTATCGTTGTGGTCCCTAAAAGTACAGAAACAGCTGGAAGGGAAATGTTACTGCTAATGTTGCAAAATATATCTGTGAGGTCGGGTAGAAGATGTTCTCTCTTGCACAAAGAATACCACAGCTGGAGTTCTGATAAATACCCGAAGGTTCAGGCCCTGGCTACTCTTTTTATCTTTGGTTGTGCTGATGTCTGTTGCTAAGTTTAACTTGTATAAATGTGAGTTAAAAGGCTGAAGTATAGAATGCATTTATGTATGCCTTTGGTGGAATGTTGTCCTGGTAATAACAAGTATAGGAACACTTGTCTTTCTTCTAATGTGGAGGGTCAGCACTTAACTATTGGGATAGGACAAGGATTGCACACAATTCTGAAAAGCTACGGCACTTTCTGCTAGTATGGTTTAAATTTGGAGCCATAACTTTTCAGATGTTTTTGGATTGCAACTCTTAGCCACTGGTCAGGGATGATGGGAATCATACTTGAGCAATATCTGGAGGGCCACAGTTTCCCTTCCCCATGTATACTGTGAGTTAATACGTGGGATGAATTATGTGGGATAGCAGTGAATCATATTCTCTTGCCATTTGATATTATATACATATTAAATTACTATTAACTTGGGTCCAGTCATATTAGCTTGTAGGCTATCTGTACAATGTCAAATCCATGGATGTGCAATAAATTTGACAAGTGCGGAGTTTGAGACTCTGCTGCCCAGTCCTGGCCCAGCTCCTTTGTCCCTTTATTCTACCTTAAGGCACCTGCCTCCATGATGTATGTTGCTAGTATGCAGGATGTTTCTGAGAATCTTTTTTTCTAAATGCTTGCCTGTTGACATAATGACACTAACATTCTGGTGCCACTTTTGGTAATATAGCTTTCAGGATCCAAAATAATTAACTGAGAGTGTTGTGGAGTAGAATGGGGAAATGGGCACCTCTAGCTAGGGCATTCATATAGTGATACTATTTCACCCCCACTTCCATCAATGACTTTATTTTGCCTACTATGCATGAGAATAATTTTTTTTGTCAGTGTGGTGTTGCTGTGGCAACCAGACACTGATCACATTTCATTCCTGGTAAATTCAAGTAAACATACAAGGCAAAAGCTGACTTGTAAAAGATGTATGTGTGGTTCATCAAATGAGACTCCAGGGAGAACCCTGCATGAGCTTGCAACTATAGGAGTGAAGAGCTCAGTGCAAGTGTCTACTTGTTTCATTAGCAATTGCTGCAGTTTGACAGGAGAGTAAACTCCTTGCAATTAAAAAAGTATTGGGAAAGACTCCATGGCTATGGTTACATTTCTGAACTTCAGTCTTCTTGGCTTATTTCTTGTTATCACGCGTGTGGGGGAGGCTTTATCACATGATTGAAAGCAATATATTATTGGCAAGGAAATGGGAGACAGTGACAGCTCATGGCTTTCTATCCGAAGCTGTAATGTGTAATAGATGAGCAATCATAGCTTGCTTATGACTAAACATTTTCTAGCAAAAGCCATTTCTGAAAGTTGCCTTATCAGGCAAGTTGTCTTTCTGAAGGATAGCCAAGTGTAACTGGGATCCAGTACTCTTTTGTTTCTCTGGTAATACTACAGACCATTAGAAATCAAACTGGCATATTTGGAATATGTTTTGGGTTGATTTGTACATAATTTGATACATGTATTTGCCTCAGTATGTGCCCACTTGCAGTTAACGTGTGCCTGTTGTGTGTCTACATCTAAAAACTTTGTAGTAGCATAGTCAATGTGGGAAGGCTAGATGAGTGATACAAACATGCTGAAGCAATTGCACAACTGTTTTGTCAACCTTTGTACTTAATCACTCAAGACACAGGCTCACTGTGTGGTTGTGAGGGTTTACTGGTGTTGGGTGATCCTTAAGGAACTTTTGTGCGGCCTCCACACTCTTCTTAGCACCTCCCAGACTTAATGCTTCTTTAAAATGTGTTCTTTCTAGTTCTAGTGGAGAGAAGCATGAACCTCTAGAGTGGCATTTTGAAAGGCCTAATTAAGGGGGAAAGGAAGAACTCCAAATGTGCTGTGTTTCTAAATCAACAGTTTCAGTGTGGTCATGGTTTAAGAGATGATATCATGAGCACGAGCATTTTGCAGTGACAGTGTTTCGATTTCTTTTTTAGCCTTTTATATAGCAAGAAGACATGTATCAGCTGTTGCTGGCTCATTGCCCACTTTGTAAATGCAAATTGTTCTTGGTGCCTCAGTAGGAAATGCAAAAGATGTTGTCTGCCCTTCTCTTAAAACCTATTGTACATCATTGGAGAATGCTAACCCAAGCTACTGTGACTGGAGGAAGCTGCCTTACACTGTTGGATCATTGGTCTGTCTAGCTCAGTGGCTCTCCAGGGTTTTATATAGGGTTCTCTCCCAGCAAAGCATGTGTTCTACCCCTGAGCTTCAGTACACTGCCCCGAACTGGAGTCTGCATGGGTAGGATATAGTTTGTAAAGGCCTGCTTTGCCAGGAGAAAAATATACAAGGTGATGGAATTGAGTTGACATTTCAGAGCTGTTGCTGGAGCAGTGACTGTTTTAGAATCCTCTTTCTTCAGATGCATAAGAATAATTATTGTTAGTCTCTTGTGCAAATGAGGAAAAAGCAGGAAAATGGTAATCTATTAGATTCTTTGGGGGAAAATAATTGTTGCATAGCCTTGGATGGTAACAGGAAATATATAGATATAGATCAAATTAGTTGTAAGTTAAATGGTTTGAATCATTATTGTCTGTTTTAACTTTTTCATATTTTGCCATGTGTGTAGTCTAGACATATTTTAAATAGATAGAACCACTGTGGTCATCTCATTCCTTACTTTTTGAAGTGCTGTTTACTGTAGGCATTCTGGAGCTGTGCCCTTGAAGCAGTTGCACAATACAGAAATATTTACAGCACATTTTTGAGGTAACTGGAGTCGTTTAGGATGTGGTTTGTGACTGTGTACAGGATTGGTTAGCTTCAAAATTACAGTTTCTCATTTTTCAAGTACATTTCAGGGTAAATCCCCCTGCCCCAGTTGGCACAGTGGCATAGACCAATAGCAAGGGTTGGTGTGGGTTTCTTACAGCCCAAGCTCTGCCTTATTTGTAATAGACCCTTCCCACTATGATCGGCAGTTTTAGCCATGCCTGTCTTTTGCCGTAAAGCCCTACTGTGTTGCTTATTGAGGGGCAGAATTAATGGGGCTAACTGCTGTACATGGGTGTGGCTATGTTGGCTGTTGCATAAGAAATATCCAGATGTGTGCCAGGAAGTGTTTCACCATTGTTGGTGTTTGAATTTGAGTCCTAAGCTTACGTATTTGTTCTTTCAAAAAGGGAGTTGTAGGGGGCAACCCTTTAACTAGAAGGAACAGTAGCAGGAACAATTTAGAGAATTCAGTACGCTCATCTGAAGTTTAGCTCACTTTGATTTGATTTAATATTTGCATTCCACTTTTCCAACAACAAATTTTGCGCTCAAAGTGGCTCACAGTAATCACAATAGCATGAGGAAAAACAGACTTCCATAATTGGGTGTAGATTCTGTTAATAACATGAAAAGCCTGAAAAACTGTACAAAGGTGACTATAGATTTTTATACTTGATTGAAGAGCTTTGTCTGCCTTATGAATTGACTGTGTGTCAGTGATGAATAGAATCTTACCTGTGTCCTAGTAGCAGTTCCTATTATGCAAATATGTGGGAACCAGTGTACTGCTGTCAGCAGTTGTATAGCTGCATTGTACAGGTTACTTTGCTTCAAAGAATGACAAACGTTCCTGTAGAGTCATAATGTCACACATGGAGATGTATTGGTACAGAAATTCTTAATTAATCTCTAACTTGGCTGTCTTCGTTGCCATGTGCGGGCTGAGCAATCCTCAGCTTGTGTCCTCCCTTGTCCCGTCCCCCCACCTGCTCATTTGCTACTGTTGGACTTCCATATGAAGCAAAATATGTGTGTGTGTGTGTATACTGAGCCAGTTTTGTTTTGTTGGTTTGGTGTTTGCTTAGGGCTTTTTATGTGCCTTTACATAAGTGCACAAAATGCTGCATTAGTTCTGTACATTTCTGTAAGTCTAAAAAAGTTTTTGAAAGGACTATATTTGGAAGTGGCAGACAAGCAGAACTCTTGTCAACAGAGTGGTAAAAGGAAATTGCATCATGAAAGCCTGGAGGTACATTGTCGGTGTAGGGATAGATCTCTGCTATGCTAACATAAGGTTTGCTTTGAGTTCTGCCACCCAAAGAAATGCTCAGACCCTTAATGGGCATGTTAAAGCTTCTCCAAACTGTCTTATAAAAAGCCTAACAAATAACTCTGATATTTAGCACACACAAATGTGTTATGTTTAGAAATGCTGGTTGTGTTTTCCCTCCCCCATTGTCCATTTCACATCAGCTGTTGACTTGTTCCCAGGCTACACAGACATGATGATGTAAACACACACACACACACACACACACACAATTCAGTTTACAGTACTTTAAATTTGGATGCAGACAGAGGAAGGGAGTTGGCAGGGCATGAGAGGAAATTGTGGTGTAAAACTGGGAAAGAATAAAAATGTGTAGGGAAAGTAGAGGACCTCTGTTAATGCAGAACTTAATTTGCAGGTTTAAATGGCTGAAGTGGCAAACCGAAAATAAGAGTCTTTTGGGGACAGCCATCTTTTCTCCTCAAGAATGTCCCTGGGAATGATGCTACGTTATGACGTGGGGTCATTCCCAAGGGCATTCTGTTCCAGGAATGTGGCTAGAGCAGCTGCACCACTGCTTGAAGCAACAGCAAGGCTTTTATTAAAGTGAGAAGAGAGATCTCTTGGTGTATTTAAGGCAGACTTCCCCAACCAGGTGTTTTGGACCCCAGCCAGCATGGTCAGTGATCAGGGCTGATGGGAGTTGTAGTCCTCAGGACACCAGGTTGCGGAAGGCTGATTTCAGGGTAGCATCATAGGATTAAAAATTCACCCTAAATTGCCAATTGTTCCTTCCAGTTTTGAAAGGGATATTCAGTCCAGAACTAGTAAAAAAAAAGGGGGGGGGAGCTTTATGTTTGTTTTTAGTGTATAATTCAAATTGCTAGGTGTTTCTGATAGAAAAGTGTGGTACAAATAAAATAACAGTAAAAGTACAGTATGAATGTATCTTGCATAGGGTTATGATCTGGGGATGGTTTGTATATGCAAAAACGCTTATACTTGAACCATCCCTGTGTGAACATCGTTACCTTTCTGGAGCCAGTGCGGTGATTGGGCCTTGCCCCCCCGCCCCCAAGCAAAGGAGACATCTCACAAAAGCACTCCAGAGTGCAATAAGCAGTGCATTCCATGCATTTAATGTGTGTGATTCCAAACAACTGGCCTTCAACCACGTAAGGTTGAAATCACATTAAATGTGTGTAAGAGGTGATTGTAGTAATAATAGTTTGCCATTGTTTCCTGGAAAGCCCTATATGCAGCTTGGTACCCAGGCATTTAAAGAACCACCTTTTCTCATGTGAAACCTGCAGTTCATCAGGGACTGCTTTAAAGGTTTCCTTCCCCTCTTTGGAGGTTTGATGGGTAGTGACCAAGGAGAAGGCCTGGTCTGGCTGTGGAATAACTTCCCAGAGATGCTTGCAGGGCACTTGCTTTGTTTGCTTTGAAATTATTTGAATAAAGCTTTTTAACTGAGCATCGATACTGATTTTATTTTATATATAATAAATTGGTAATTGGTAAATCTTTAAGGTGCCATGTTTGCGGCAAAATACTAATACAGTGATCCCTCTGGAAATTGATTTTTTTGTTGCTTCTGATGTTAGATTGCTGTTTGTGTTCTTCTTATAATGTTTTTTCTTTCTTATGCTTTCTTGAGTTTTATTGATAATTTGGAATTAAACTTAGCTAAGGAATAACTAATAACAAATATTGTGACAGAGGGAGAGTCTTTTAAATCTTTCCACACCAGCACATAATTTTATAAACCTGTAACACATTTTCCCTAGCTCATATTTCTTAAAACTAAATACCCATAAATATTTCATCTATAGTGTCCCATAGATTGGCAACCTGAATTGTGCATATTAGTCCCAGTGTGGTGCTGCCGTACATTTATGTCACTGTGTGACGATAGTGGCAGCTTTATTTCCAGTTGTGTTCCTCTGTCTTTTCACCTCCTCAGCATATTTAGCTGATGTCTTTAGTGAACTGTTCACTCTTGACCCAAAGATCTTACTTGAGTAGCCATAACCAATTCAGGCTCCAGCAACCTTTCCTTTCTCTCCCCTTTCAACTAACACCCTCATCTTTGAAAGATTCTTTTTCTTCAAAGAAGAAACTATATAACTATGTTACTATGTTGAATGTCCAGACAATTTTCTTTTCACATATATGTTGAATTTGATACTGTCATGGGCCACTGTTGATCTGTATAAAACCCATCTCTAATCAGGTGCTGATGAGTATTAAACTGGGTCAACACCCTTCTTGTCAGGTCTATGACAAATGCTTTTTCTTGAAGGTAAACTCTAAGGGGTCTCTGATATACAGTGCTCCAAAAATAATTTAAAAAACAGAGATCAAACATTCAGTTCTTAGACTCTGGGCTGAATAAATATTTTGGATTCCTAAGCATCCTGGCAACAACATACATGGGCTTTAAAAAAAATCCATGGCAACTTCGGTTTGACAACTTCAGTTTTGTTTATGAGCACTCTGAGGAACCTTTACTGTGTTGATTTGCATAATTAAAGGAGTAGCTGCATTTAAGTAGATATATCTCTGGGGGTGTTGAGGCAATTGGGTATTGCAGTGTTGTTTTCATCACCATGGTGCTTTAGGGCGGGGAGCGCTCAAGCTTGATCCAGTCTGGCAAGGTGAAGATGTTTCAATAAGTTACAAGGGGACAGTCCTCCTAAGTCAGGGAAAGGGTTAATATGCAGGGGAGTCTAGAACTCAGAGCATTAAATTACTGGTGTGGTGAAGAGGTTGAATTATTAGTTACACATTTTAAAATGAAGTTTTAAGTCAAGGTGCTCTTTGTGAATGAGACATTGGTGGCTGTTGGTGAAATCTCAATACATTAATCTATTAATAATAGATTTGCCAGAGCAATCTTGTTTACCAAAGAACTGATTTGCACGGCATGTTCAAAGCTTACGAGTAGCTTATATGGAAGTGCCTTTAAGCTTCACTTACTGGTGTGTCAACAGTATCCGTTTTGGAGTGATGCAACTGGAACTCTAAACCAGGGGTCGGCAAACTATGGTTCCTGGGCCGGATCAGGCCCACCTGGGTCCTAAATCTGGCTCGCACCATGAAGCTGGAACCCACCGTGAAGCTGAGACTCCTGGTGATGGCGATGGGAGGAAGAAGCCGAGCGGCAGTGTCTCTGCCAATCAAACACCGTGCCTGGTTTACTTCAGCGGAGTCATCCCCGTGCCGCGCTGAGGTAAACCAGGTGCGGTGTTTGATTGGCAGAGCCTCCGCCGCTCAGCCTCTTCCTCCTGTCACCATCACCGCTGCGCAGTAGCTGCGGTGGTGGTGGTGCGCAGCCCCTGGGAAGGTAAGCGCAGCGCCTTCTTTCTCTAGGTGGGGAGGAAGCCCGTTTCGTGCCACCGCAGCCAGCCCTTCGGCAAATGAGGCAGGGGGCAAACCGAAAAGGTGGGGGTGGGGTGGGGTGGGGAGGAGGACTACTTGCCCCCCTTGCAGTGTGCATTGGAATTCGTTGTTTTTTAAAAAATTAAAAAATATATAGCCCGGCCCTCCATAAGGTCTGAGGGACAGTGGACCGGCCCCCTGCAGAAAAAGTTTGCTGATCCCTGCTCTAAACAGTATTTGTATAATGTTATTATAATATTGTCAGTTTTGTATTCAGTCCTTTGTCTAATGATCCCCAATAAGGGATTTTCCTCTTTCGCAGCTGTCACACACTGGGTCAACCCCAGTGTTCAAATCTCCTATTGTTCTAGGCATGGTTTGCAACAGGGATTTCATTAATGTGAGCAGTTTCTGAGCTTTGGGCGCAGTATTGCGCCCAAGATTTGAGATTAAAACTGCCATTGCTAGAAGGAAAGGAGGATCTTTTTTCTGCCTCCCCACTTCCAGCCACTCTCTCAAGACTGGAGAAGGGACCCTCATAAGAATATTAGGAGGGCGGGCAGGAGAAGTATGGCCTTTTTTGCAGTCTTCAGATGAGGACTAGACCATGTGAAAAATGAAGATAAGTTTTTAGCCACAGTTAATTAATTTTCAGCTTTGTATTCTTGTTATAAAAAAAGTGTGCCGGCCCTAGACACTCCATTGTGGTGCCCGTAACCTAGGTTTAAGGTACTATTTAGCTCCTAGCTTTCTTATCTCAGTTTCTAACACCGGTCAACCCTGAACAATTTGGTATCATCAGCAAACTTGGCTACCTCACTGCTCATCTAACGATGGATCATTTAACTGCGGAACAGTCTCCCTCGGGAGATAGTGGACTCTCCTTCCTTGGAGGTTTTTAAGTAGCGATTGGATGGCCATCTGTCAAGAATGCTTTAGCTGAGTTTCCTGCAATGCAGGGGGCTGAACTAGATGGCCCTCGGGGTCCCTTCCAACTAGTAAGATTCTACATTCTATGAGCAATTTCAATCTCTGGGCAACTCCACATTCTCTACACCTGTAGATATGTTACATATTTCTACACCACTTGATTTTTAAAAACTTCAAAGTGGTTTACAAAAGATAAAACAGTGAACAGTAGTTATGTTGAACAAATTTCAGTAATGTTTTCCCCCCTCCCCATTCAACATGGACATCTTTTTATTTGCAATATTCTCTCTGCAGACATTCTCATCTGCAGAGCACTAACATTTTTATTATTCAATTAAAATATTATTTATTATAAAGACATCTGAAGGCAGCCCTGTTTAGCGAAGTTTTTAAACATTAAAAACTTCGCTAAACAGGGCTGCCTTCAGATGTCTTTATAATAAATAATATTTTATTATTGTGTTTTGTGTTGTGTTTTTAATATTTGGTTGGGAGCCGTCCAGAGTGGCTGGGGAAACCCAGCCAGATGGGCAGGATATAAATAATTTATTATTATTATTATTATTATTATTATTATTATTCTCTTCATACCTTGCATGAATCTCCTGAATTGTCTGACTCATTTCTAGGCTTTCTAGCCTGTAAATTTGAAGGTACCTAACAGTAATTTGTGTGCTTCTATTCTCATATATATGGGATGCGGGTGGCGCTGTGGGTTAAACCACAGAGCCTAGGACTTGCCGATCAGAAGGTTGGTGGTTCGAATCCCCACGATGGGGTGAGCTCCCGTTGCTCGGTCCCTGCTCCTGCCAACCTAGCAGTTTGAAAGCACGTCAAAGTGCAAGTAGATAAATAGGTACCGCTCTGGCGGGAAGGTAAACGGCGTTTCTGTGTGCTGCTCTGGTTCGCCAGAAGTGGCTTAGTCATCCTGGCCACATGACCTGGAACCTGTACGCTGGCTCCCTCGACCAATAAAGCGAGATGAGTGCCGCAACCCCAGAGTCAGCCACGACTGGACCTAATGGTCAGGGGTCCCTTTACCTTTTTATTCTCATATACAGTAGTACCTCCGGTTAAGTAACCCTCTGGTTACATAAACTTCGGGATGCGAAAGTGGCAAACCTGAAAGCATATTACCGGGTTTTGCCGTGCATTCATGCTCAGAAGCGGTCTACCGCTGCATGCGCAGCAGTCCTCGGGTTGCAGAAACCTCGGGATCCGATCAGACCTCCGGAACGGATCCCGTCTGCAACCGGAGGTACCACTGTACACCTATACTGAATAAATATGCAAGGCAGTGATCTGCAATTTTTGACTGGCTTTGCTAACAAGCCACCAATTGTGCCTGTCAGGTTCCTCCCTCCTTCCCTGTTCTGATTTGGACCACTGTCACTGAGCATTGGTTGAGGACGTTCCCCCCTGTAGAAAAGAGAGCTTGGCCTATGATCTTGGCTGTTGCTGGGCAGTACAACTTGAAGTGCTGCTGTTGAAAAATAAGCCCATCATCACCCTTCCCTAACTCAGAGCAGGAAAAGGGGGAAGGTGCAAATATGACCTTGGTGGAGAAACAGCAAGGTTTAGTAGTGGCTCAGAACTCTTTAAGGGGTTTGTTATTGATGAAAAGATTTATTTGATGCACCAGTATGTGCTTGAACTTTTTATATACAGACATTCAATAGTTTTTACCGATCCTTTAAAAATCAAGACTATGGCTCATTTTAAACACAGAAATGACCGCTAGGTCTGTAGAATTCTATGTCCCTTTGTGACTGTACAGAATCTGAAAAGTTTTGTAATGATACCTTATATATGGCTATAACACTGCAGTAGATCATAGTGGTCCAGATGTGTAGCCTAGAATAGGTCTGCACTAAAGCCTAATTGGGCTGCTTTGTTGAGTGAGATGAATTGTTCCAATGTTTAATGTGGCTGGAAGCTTGTCCAGTTGCTGCATCTTCAGAAACCTACAAAGTACAAAGATAAAATGAGGCAATCGTTATATTAAAATTTCTTAAACATGTTCAATTATGATAGCTTGATCTTCTCTTCTGTTCCACCCACTTATTATTAAACTCTCTTTGCCACTGGAATGTTTAATTGGTTATGTTTTCTTACACTTTTATTTATTGCTATATTCTTAGTTGTGTGTGTAACAAGACAAAAAAAACCTTTAACCTGCTGATGATTTCAAGATTTCTGATTTGTACACATTTGTTAATTGGGCTGGAGAAGTACTTTTTCAGAATAATGTGAATTTTGAAGTTTAATAACACTTAGCTACCTTCATTTAAACAGCAAACTTTATTTAAAACATGTATATTTTAAATTTCAGGGAGGTATACAGTATAAAACCAATACAATAAATGCAAAAGCAAGTAACAGATAAAATATTTGGCTGATATGCTAATCTATAGAGTTGAAGTCAAAGCTTCTTCTTCTTTTTTTGGGAAAAATGGTTAATTGATGATAGCACTGTCGGAACCAAGTAGACCTGTTTGAATAGGGCATTCCATTACTGGGATGCCATGCCAAGAAAGCCTTGAAAATGATTGTTATTTTTCTGGTGGAAGAGGTCAATGGAGAAGAGCCCCAGTAGATGAATTTAGAGTATGAGTATGTTGATATGGGAAAAAGTACTGCTCCAGTAATGGGGCACCAAAATGTTGTTATTAAATTTTTATACAGTACTGCCCATCTTCAGAAGATCATAGGGTGGTTCATAACAAAAAAATTCAAAATGAGAACTCAAAATACATAATAAAAAACAAAAACAACTAATGATCCGCTCCATGTAAATGTATGACCTCACATTTAAGAGGTCATACAATATTTAATCAGCCAAAGGCCTGGTTATAGCAAAACAGTAAGTTCAGGCTACATTTAGACAATCAGTTGTTTATATCTAAGGGAGTCAAATATTTTGAAGGGAAAGATAAAAGAATAAAAAGTAATTGTACTGAGTAAAACTGTGGTTGAGACTATCAGTTAAATGCATTATACAAAATATCCATTGTGAACCATTCATCAAACACTCCTGCAAATAACCTTTTCATTATATTCAACGCTGTATAAATGGAGAGTGCAAATTCTATTTTTAACAGTAGCAATTCAGAAGCCCACTTTCCTCTAATGCATATTTTCTTGCCAAATGGTCTCTATGCCAAGTCATTTCCCTTTTATAAGGCTTCCTAAAATATACTTCCCACATTCTCTGTCCTTCCAAGATAGTATGGGGCTGGGCCAGGGCTGGGGCCGTGCAGCATCCTTATCTAAAATCAAGCTTGGTCAATGGATCTGTGGTCAGTGTTGCATCCTGCTCTTTGCTGTGTTGGAAGGAGTTTCTAGCACCTGAGCATGCTGTCACAAGAGGCTTAGTATGTGAAGTCTCAGGTGCTGGGGTTCCCAGTTGGGGCCTTGACACTAGCACATTTATTTTTTTATGTAGCTATGAACTTGGAGTCATATTGGAGTCTGAGGGCTTTTGAATCATGAATGGATGGTTGAAACGGATGACCTTTAGAGTAGAATAGATCTGATGTATGGAGCAAACTGGATAGTTGAAGAAAACGGAAAATTAATTGGCTATCCAGACTCATAGAACTGTGAGGAATGTACACCAAGAGCTTGATAAAAGAGGCTGGATCTGTGCAGTAATAGCTAGAGGACGTTGCTGGAGTGAATCTGGCAGGTACTGAATATACATTGTGGCATAAGAAAGTGCCAGGTAAATAAAGTGACAGGAGTGTTGCTAGTTTTCCTTGGTGCATTTTTCCCTGGTGTTGCCTTGTAATATCTTGAAGAAATACTGGTGATCTGACACACACATATATATGTGCACATACTGTCTAATACTGTTTAAATTGGGAAAATGCATTGTTAGAAACTCTATAGTGTTCTTATAATTGCTAGGTGGTTGCCTTGGTACCTGCTTACAACTATAGTTGAATGAATAAAAGTCATTTACATCTTGTCAGGGGAAAAAGTTTTAATTAGTGTAGCCTTCTGACAGCTTTCGTATGCATTAAGCTGCTGAAAAGAGATGGCTTGCTCAGGGTCTACAGTTTCTGATCTGTACATAATCATTTGTTCATTAGAAAAAAAGGAGTTGGAAGAGGATATTATCAGTTGGGGTGATAATGAAAACGCACATTTGCTAGAATGATAATTAAGGGAATTTTGATGAAGAATCATACCCTCCCTGTATAATCTTGTGCAAAATCTTCAGTGGATTATTATTTTTTAGTACAATTTTTAAAATTTCATTTTGCAATATATAATAAACCTCTGCTGCCTTGCGGGTAAGGGTAGCTGACTTTGAGTTGCCTGTGTTAATGTGCTTGGTTCTTTTTGCTTTTCTTATTATTTGTCTAAAATTAATCATTACTTTCCGAGGTCACTGTACTTAGGTGATCCAAGGGTTATTTTATTATTTTGCTTTGCCGTCTACTAGTCACCTGAGCCAATGATCATTACCAAGGGGTTTGTTGTTTTAAAAGGGGGGAAAAACATGTAAAGCAATTCATGAGAGGCCTGCAGAATTTCTGCTCCGGGTCGTACAGGTGGAAGCAAAAGTATGTCAGTGGTTCCATTACATGCAACCTTAGTACCATAACTTCCTTCCCTTTCTCTCAGGGTAACATTTAACAAAGGATGCATTATAGCTAAAATGGATTGGTGTGTCTGTGACTAATCCTTTCTGCCTCAGAAGTGGAAAAAACTATTTGTAAACCTAAACAGAGGCTAGGGATTCTTTATATAGCGAAATCTAAATTCTTTATTGAGAGTAATGAAAGCAATATGAGGGTGGGAGAAGGAGGAATGAGCCTGGGGGTTGATTATGGAACTGTACAGCAAAAGTCTTGTTTCGTGTTTCCCTATTTGCCTTGACCAAAGGGAGCTATTTAAGTCTTCAGGTGAGACTATTTCTGGCACTGTTACTTATGTTATTTTTCGTGTGGATCGTAGTCATGACCTAGAAATGGGCGCTTTTAAAAAAAAGTCTCTTGGATAAGACCACCTTATCCCTTATATGTCCAGTAGATTATTGTGGCTACGTTTCTCCTGCAAGTTTCAAAGATCTCAGAAGCCTGACCAGCAATAACTGACAGCAGGACTTTTAGTGTGGCTGCCCATGTACTTTGGAACAGAGTTCCTGTTGAGAAGTAACAGGTGCCGACTATCAGCTCTTTCTGGAAACAGTTGACAACATTTTTATTTTGACAGGCTTTCACGGCTGTATAAATGGGTATAGGCTACGAATACCTACTTGTTTTGTTTTTGTTTTAAATATATATGGGGACTTGGGTTTATTTAAATGGTTTTTAAACTTTTTTGGCTATTTTTTCTTGTACATCACGTTGGGTGATTGTACAGAAGATGATTAATAAACTGATGATGGTGATAATAATAAATGCAAGATTAGATATAGAAAAATATTGTAGCCCAGAGCTAAACCTAAGAAATATTAATCCTCTTATTGAAAATTGCAAGAGATCTCATCGCTTTTGTCCCTGTGTTGTTGCAAATAAAGATGTGCTCTTCAGCCACTTTGAATAAGAGGTGTCTATTTTAAAATACACAGGGAGGACATCCTGCTTCAGAAAATCACTCTTCACAAACAGTGTCAAGAACAGTGATATAGGAGGTGGAACTAGCATGTTCATTCCCACTAACCTCCTCACATGTTTACTTAACTTTTAGCCTACCACCCAAAGAGGGCTGTTTTTTCACTTGAATACATTTACTCAATTCAGTGTTACTTGCTAACGTTAATGAACTTGTATGTGGTTAAATATGTGAATATGTTTCAGGATTCTTCCCCATGACCCTAATATGTATATCAATAAGACCTGTTTTGGACAACATTGCATAGAATGCAGTATAAAAATGATATTTATATAAGGTATATTCAGATTGTCATACACAAACTTCAAGATCCTGATGATAGGTGACTTTTCTGTTTGCACCCTTAATGACTTCATTTATTTTTGTCTCTTTTGAAAGGCCCTTCCTTCTTCTATGGTGATAGTAGCAATCTACTGCCCTGTGATAGCCGCTCTATTCATTGTTCTGAAGATGGTAAACTACCGTCTGCACAGGGCACTTGATGAAGGTGAGATTGTGGAGAATAATGCCAGTGAACGTATGGATAGAGGTGCAAAAACAGAACAAGGGAACTCTTCTGCCAGAAGAAAGGACAGTAATGGACCTAGGTAAGGAAACTTAAGTTCATGTGATGGATACTCCCCCCCCCCCCCCCGTCATGACCTAAGGCTTAAACAACTTAAAGCATGTTGTAGTTCTGGTGAGGGGTGTGACCTAACTGATTCTAGCAATCCAGTTCTGTAGTCTTAACCCCTTCATGTACCAACTAGCACTCATGCATATTTATGTTTGACTGCAATTTTCTGCAAGTTTAGTCCCTTTGAACGTACTTCATCAAGTCCATCCATTCTGTTAGAAAGGTCTTCTAATCTGTTATTCTGATGGACACCCTAAATATAGACAAGCACTGTTGTCTAAGTTTATTTTGGTTGGAAGGAATTGAGCAAAATCTCTGCAGCCATATTTGAAACTTTGCTGCAAACTTTGATTGTAGTAGTGGTGTTTCTGTATCTGTAGTCCTCAAGGTGTTGTTGGGCTGTCAACTCTATTAGCCTCAGCCATCATATTCAGTGATAGGAGTGATAATTGGAGTTGTTGTCTTACAGCATCTGGAGTATCAAAGGTTTCACAACCCTGTTCTATATGCTTAGTAGATGAACTCATTATCAGCTGTCTAGAGACTTGCCCCAGATGTGCCTTCTGACTTATTTGTCATGAACAACCAGAATACTGTAATAATCAAGATTTCTTAAACATTTCATATTTAGTGATCCTGGTGGAGGGATCGAGATGTCAGAGTTTGTACGAGAAGCCACTCCTCCTGTAGGCTGTAGTTCACGAAATTCCTTTGCTGGCCTAGACCTAAATAACCAGGTAAGAAATAATCATGCAACAACTGCTTTCTTTTTATATACCATTATAATGGATACTGTTGTTGTTCCAGTTAAGTTCAGCAGAAATATGCTCTAATACATGATGTTACCTTTATTTTTAGTTCTGTCTTCTCTGTCTGAGGACAGCTGAGAATCTCATTTTGCTAGTCTTTTAAACATACTTTATTAGTTTGTTGGTTTCAGCTTTGCAGGTTTTAGAAGATTCTTACCTATTTCAAAATTGTGTGGATCAAAAATTGCGTAATTTCAAATGTTTCTAAGTTGCATGTTGAAGCTGTTCCTGCAGTGAAGTAACGTTGTTGGGGTTTTTTGTTTTTGGCTGCTGCCCTTTATATGTTTTGTTTTTAATCCTGAGCTGCTGTGGCTCCTTGAAACACATAATACACTCCTATTCTTCAGATGTTGACAAAACTTTGTGAAGATGAATTTGTGAGAATGGAAAGAGATTAAACCTGTTTGTTCTTTCACACCTAATTATTTCTATTGTCTGAGGCGCAAATGCTTTTGTGAATGGCAGGGAAGGTGTGTTTGTGGAAAGGAATCTAGTTTTAACTCCTATCACTAAAACAGCAAACTAAAGTGTCCTCATGTATTGCAGTTATTTTGTGGCATTTATTGCCGGGGTTTCCTTGCTATCATGCCAAATTAATTACTTTGCTTTTTTCTCTTAACAAAAAATATTCTATGAAGTCTTGAAGAATCAGTTTCTAGAAAAGGAGCAACACAGTAGCAACATACAGTGGTGCCCCGCAAGATGAATGCCTCGCAAGACGGAAAACCCGCTAGACGAAAGGGTTTTCCGTTTTTCAATGCGCTTCATAGGACGAATTTCTCTATGGGCTTGCTTCGCAAGACGAAAATGTCTTGCGATTCTTGCAATTTTTTTCCGCTCCCCACCCCCTTTTTCTAAGGCACTAAGCTGCTAATAGCCTTTTAGCAGCTAATCCGCTAATCCCTTAAGCCTTTAATAGCCGCTAATAGCCGCTAAACCGCTAATAGCGCTAATCCGCTAATCCGCTAATGGGCTTGCTTCGCAAGACGAAAAAACCGCTAGACGAAGAGACTCGGGGAAGGGATTCTTTTCGTCTTGCGAGGCACCACTGCAGTGGCTTTTTCAGAAAGAGAAACCAAGCAACTATGAGTTGCATCTAGTGACAAGCCACTTGGATCTAGTGAAGGCTTTCCATCAGTAGAAAAGGAGGGAGGTGACTTTTGCCAATTCCCCAAATCTGCTGCAGAAGTTTGGGAACCCTTTAGAACAGCATGGGAGGTGGGACAGAAAACTGCAGAGGGACTTGGTGAAAGTCATCTCTCTCCTCATTCCACCTGCACAAGCCTCTGCTGGATCAAAGAGGCTGCGATCTGCACAAGGAGCGCCAGTGGTTGCAGCTCTTCAGGTTTTATTATTCTTGCAAGTGCCATACTCCTGCTGCATACATGGGAGAAACTGGGTATTTAACTTGTCTTTGCCAGTCGTAATTGTTTAGGCAGGGAAATAAACTTTGTTGCTTTATTTTAGATTGGATCTGGCTTATCTCGGCGTGGAACTGCAGCTACGATTAAAGGTAAGGCCTAGTTATTAAATTCATCTTCAAGCACAACTGGTATCAAGTAGCCTTTTCAATTGATCAACATACAGTTGGTTCATGGGAAAGTGATGCATAGTGTAGGACTATTTGTAAAGATCGCCAAGACTTAGCAAAAAGTGTTATAATAAAATGCTATTGCAGCTTGTTCACATAAAATGGCTGCACCCACCCATAAAGCAGATTGACAGGAGCCATATTTTTCTCCACTTCACATTTTCTCCTGTAGTCAGTGGTTGCAATATTATGCTAACTTGCTGCTTGTATATGATCTGGCACATCAAATGGAAGTTTTATGTTCTGCCAAAATATTTTGGATTAGATGAATTTATAAAATAGAAAATTAGCATTTGTTTGTCAGTGAATATATGAATTCCTGGATGTTTCATAAGTGTGTTCTGTGACATTTAAGCTTACAGTAAGTGAGCTGGTTGATGACCTTTCCTATTTAGTGTTCATGCCTTTGGCGAAATAACTAACCGCTAAATACTTCAGTGCTTTCATGTTATGCTTTGTAGTAATTCTCACCTCCCAGTTTTGAGTAAATATTGCTTATCAGAACAATCTCTATCCATTTTGATTGGATCATACTGTTCTGTATTTGATATGAGCTGTATAACCCAATGGTTTTGTTGGGAAAGGTTCTAGCTTCCTCCAATGGGCACACCCTTTCCTGGCCACTATATCTTGAAATCATGCACAGCCCATGATTTTGGGCTATATTGCTCAGCATCATAAGCAGCCAGAGATTGGTGGCAGACCATTGGTTGTGTGGTCTCTAGGCCAACCCATGGTGTTTCTTGTCATTGGGTTCTAGATTGGGAAAGACTTCCTATTCTGTGACATATTGGTGCTTCTGTCAGCCTAAGTAGATAGCTGCTTCTAACTCATGGTCCAGGTTCCTTCTCCTGTTGTCCAAGCCATTTTAGCAAGATTTTTCTCTGCTTTGGACATATTTTATCTCTCTCTGTGTCACAGTGTTGTGCATACTAATTGACAAGTGCCTGGTAATCTTCCTGCTCTGCTTTCCAACTGTGAGAAGGTAGGCTAGAGAATCTCTGAGTATTGGATGGCTCTGTGGAGAGGCAAGAGATGCAAGGCAAAAATTGCAGTTTAAGTTCAAATCATGAAATTTCCCTTGGTTTTAGTATTTGTTCATCACTTCATCATGTGTCATTTTCATGAGAGCTGCTGTTGAAAGAGGGCCTACGGCTCTTGATTGGGTATGGTGGGTGTATACTGTTTTTTGCAGATAGCGCTGTTGGCATCAGAAATGGTCTGATACTGGAATAGTGGACAGGATGGTGACTGGGCAACATAGTAGCAGCCTCACTGCACAGCATTCTTTGTTTTATTTTCTGTACAGCCTGTATATGCCACCCAATAACAAAAGTTCTCTGGTGATTCTCACTTAAACATGTGCATAACTTCATGAGCTGTAAAATGCAGTGTTGCACTAGTACAAGAGGAATGAGTACCAATGCTATTGTGCTCATTTTGGTACATGGGGGGACGCGGGTGGTGCTGTGGCCTAAACCACTGAGACTCTCAGGCTTGCTGATCAGAATGTCATCAGTTCAAATCCCCATGATGGGGTGAGCTCCCATTGCTTTGTCCCAGTTCCTGCCAACCTAGCAGTTCAAAAGCATGCCAGTGCAAGTAGATAAACAGGTACTGCTGCAGCAGGAAGGTAAACAGTGTTTCCATGCGCTTTGGCTTCTGTCACAGTGCTCTGTTGCACCAGAATCGGTTTAGTCGTGCTGGCCAAATGATCCGGAAAGCTGTCTATGGACAAACGCCAGCTCCCTCAGCCTGAAAGTGAGGGAGCACTGCAACCCCATAGTCGCCTTTGACTGGACTTAACTGTCCAGGGGTCCTTTACCTTTTTTGTGCTCATTTGGTACTTTGGCAGGATGGAATGTTGTAACTTACTTAAATAATACCACGTGCAGTACTTAAGTATCCCAGCTAGAAATAATGCCCCTCAAAGACGCATTCTCTTATTAGGTTTGCAGGATACAGCTTTGTAAACTAACACACTATTTCTGTTGATGTGCAGGTGATACAGACACTGCAAAGACTTCTGATGATATCAGTCTGAGTCTTGGCCAAAGTTCTAGTCTCTGTAAAGAAGGGAGCGAGGAGCAAGGTAAGGCACATTATGTTGTTATGCAAGCTGTCGTATATTAAGCTCATTGAGATGCTATTTAGGTCAAGACGAACACTGTCTAGAAATTATGGTTTTGCATGGTGTTATTAGTTTAGCTGCATATTGTGCTGTGACCAATTGATAGGTTTAAGCATGCGTCATAAATCCGTTCCATAAGCAAATTGATGGTGTGAACCCCTTCTAATAAATTAGCACCTTTTAAAAGTTTTCTGACGCCTATTCTGTTTTTCTGGCAAAGTGTGAATGAAGGAGGCACTTTACTGTGCTTTCCTTCATAGATTCATATGCATAGAATATGAGTCTTTATAGACATAGGTTTGCAGTGAGTTAAAATGAAACACTGATGAGTTACTTTAAAGTTTATCTGGAACAGAATTAATGAAGAGATCTTCCCACATGGCCATATGGCATTTTCACAGGCTTCCAGTTTGCAGCATTTTTTTGCTCAGTAAGCTTATATACTTAACATGACATTCATACAACATTAATGATTGGATGTGCACAATTCTTTCTGTTGTGACACAAGACTTCACCAGAAAGTCAACTCATTACTGATTTCTCCTTTTTAAATATATTTTTACACACATATACATTTCTATTTTCTCCCCCCTCCACCAACAGTAGGAACTGCTGAACTGAGTGTATGTTGATCTTGGTACAGACATTGTAAAGCCCAGTCCACATATTCACTTACCAGAATGCACATCATGACCAAAGACATAGACAACTGTTCTTAGGTTAATTGTATGTGATGAAAGCCACTACTTATTATCTAGATAAATGCTTCTTAATACGTTTATCAACAGTTTAGTTCTGTCACTGGACAAAGCTTCCTATAAGCAAATAGAAGAGATTGAAAACAGTCAGGAAAAATGTGCTAATTTGATGGCAGGGAGGGTATTATCTGTGGGCTTGTTTATATATTTGTGTAACTGCAATGCTTTGCCTCTTGATCTGGCCCCAAACATTTTGTTCTCCTTTTTCTAATTTGTATCCAAGGTCCATGAAATAATATTTATTTCATGATCTCTACCTTGTAGAGATGCTTCCATTATTTAAGCTTTCTATCAATGTGATGTATGTTACTTTTAACAGTGAAGAATTGCTGGAATTGACAAATCAGACCTATTTCCATGCTAAGATAGCTTTACATGCACTAAGTCATAAGTCTGTCCAGGTTTGTTTTTGTTTTCTACAGATTTTTAAAATAATGCACAGACATTTTGCATTTGAATTGCACATTTTATATGCATTCTTCCTCTAAGATAAAGCATTTTGGATGCTTTCCTGGCTCCCCAGGAAAAAAATTGCATGCATTTTTGTGTTAAATGAATTTTTGAACCAAAGCAGCATCCCTAAATTTGGAGGTGCATAATATGATTGATAGCTGTGTTTTGATTCACATTTTTCTCCCACATGTTCTGTACGTACTAGGTAGGTGCACAAATGATTCTTCTTCCTATTGTTATTAATAATATGTATAGCAGTGTTTCCCAAACTTGGGTCTCCAGCTGTTTTTGGACTACATCTCCTATCAGGACCAGTGGTCAGGGATGACGGGAATTGTAGTTCAAACACAATTGGAGACTGAAGTTTGGGAAACACTGATTATTTATCCAGACCTTTGGCTGATAGCATAAAAATTTCTGGGAAGTTATCAGCATGAATCACAGAGGTTCAATGGCTATAGCTGACGAGACACCCTTAGCTGGGCATAATTTCACTTTGCCACAGATCACCTGTGCTTCCACCAACAGCTGGAATGTCCCCAGAATGCATACCTCTCAGGAAGAGGGTTCCCCCGTCTAAAGCTGGTTCCTGAAACTGATTCACAGGGTCCCCTTTAGTCCATAGACCCTTATCCAGCACATCACTTTTTCCAAACTCTGATTTAGCACGTGAACAACCCCTCCTGATTCAGATGGCATGGAAAGCTAGCTGGGTGTCATCTCCATACCGAAGGCATGGTAGTCCAATGACAGCTCCCAGTGGTTTCATATAGATGTTGAACAGCATGGGGCAAGATGGACCCCTGAAATACCATGGGTCTGCGTAGTAGTTCCTCAATGCTATCTCTGTCACCTGCCCTACAGATAAAAGTGAAATTATTGTAAAACAGTGCCCCAATCCCCAAAGTTGTTCAAGGAAGGTACCATACTCAACAATGGTAATAGGTAAAGGACCCCTGAACAGTTAAGTCCAGTCAAATTCTACTGTGGTGCTCATCTCCACTTTCAGGCTGAAGGAGCCAGTGTTCGTCTAAAAACAGCTTTTCCGGGTCATGTGGCCAGCATGACTAAACCGCTTCTGGCGCACAAAACACTGTGACAAGAGCCAGAGCACACGGAAATGCCGTTCACCTTCCCACTGCAGCGGTACCTGTTTATCTGCTTGCGCTGGCATGCTTTTCAACTGCTAGGTTGGCAGGAGCTGAGACAAAGCAATGGGAGCTCACGCCGTTGGGCAGATTTGAACTGTTGAACTTATGATTAGCAAGCCGAAGTGGCTCAGTGGTTTAGACCTCAGCACCCGGTATACTCAATGGAGTATACAGAGATATCAAGAGAATCAAGAGAGTAGTGCTCTCTCTGCCTTTCTTCTGATAAAGGTCATGGATCAGGGTGATCAAGGCTGTTTCAGTACCATACCTAGGCCTGAAGCCAGACTGAAATGAATCTGGTTGGCTTGATTTAAAATGTAGACTGAACTAATTTTTCATTCATGTCAAATAAGAGAGTTGATTGCAATCAACACTATTAGAATTGTGTGGAAAAGAAGCCCCCTAAAAGATGAACTTGCAGCCAAACCATAATTTGATTTCCTTGTCTAATGCATTTTCTGTATTAGAAAAAAATCCCTCAAAAATAAAATGGACTTGATATCTTCACTTAAAGTAGCATGCACAACAACATTCACTATGTCTGTTCTGGCATTACATTCCAGGGAGAACACTGCACCTTATGTTAATCTTGGATGTGGCATATTGTGAATTGTAAGGGGAATATAACAAATGAACTGAGTTG
This sequence comes from Podarcis tiliguerta, assembly GCF_965153285.1. Classification (NCBI taxonomy): domain Eukaryota; kingdom Metazoa; phylum Chordata; class Lepidosauria; order Squamata; family Lacertidae; genus Podarcis; species Podarcis tiliguerta. Next base: position 89,583,720 of record NC_139534.1, read on the forward strand.
TACCTTATTTATTTGCACAGGTAGTTTGGAAGATAACCACATTCAAGTGGGTGCAGTCCATTTCCTCCACAATAAGTGGGAAAGTGCGCAAGAACCCCAGACAGAGTTGTACCCTGAATATAATGCCTGAGAAAGACTTATCGCCTACACTACTCTTAATTTAATAGAACAGTCACCTTAGTTACCATTGTTCATTGCACTGCATTGATGGGCTCTGATCTTTTCTCAAATAAGATTTGCTTATGTAGTGGAAACTTACAAAAAGTGATCCTGTCTCTGCGTAATTTAATAGTGGACACCAGAGTAAATGCTATGTGTACATGTTAGATGAAAAGGGAATGTATTTTAAACATTTTATAACCACTATTTAAATGTGAACAAGCAAACAGCAATTGTTTCATGTAGGAATTTACAAAAATATAATCAAATTGATTGCTTTCTTTGCCCGAACTTAAGCTACTAAACATAAAGCAACTAGCTTAATTTGCAAACATGCCTATACAACTTTCTTTTTTATTTATTTTTAAAACAGATTTGGCAGCTGATCGGAAGGCATTCCATCTGGTCTCCATTGATTCCTTTGTGTCCATTCAACCATCATTATCATCTGCACAGGAGTTGCCACGGGATAGCACTGACAAAGTGTGCCTCCCTAATAACCACCATGTAGATCAATCTATGTCCAATGCATGTGACACTGAAATGGCTTCTCTTGTGCCTTTGCATTCGCACTCCTATAGGAAAGACCATAGGCCACGAGGGGTGCCCAGGACTTCTAGTTCAGCTGTTGCTTTTCCAGATGTTTCGCTGAACGACTTTCCCCTCTATCAGCAAAGGCGAGGCCTGGATCCTGTCAGTGAACTAGAAGCTTCCAAGCCTCGATCTGGATCCAAAGAATCCTTAGCTGAGAACTCCTGCATTTCTGGAGTCTTTCAACTGGATGATATTCTGAAATGTAGCAGCCCACAGCTGCTGGCCAGAAGCTGCAAGAGCAAATCATTACAAGCGGACAAAAGTATAGATAGTCTAAGAAGCCTCAGTACTCGAAGTAGTGGCTCAACGGAGAGCTATTGTAGTGGCACCGATCGTGATACTATCAGTACTGTCAGCAGCTACAAAAGTGAGCAGACGAGCTCCACTCACATAGAAAGTGTGTTGTCGGAGCATGAGGAGTCACCTAAAGAGGAGAAGAAAAGCAGCAAGAAAAAGGACTGCTCTGTTGATTCTGATGATTGTAGTTTTGCTACTGACAAAAGGACTAGTAGCGAAAGAACTGCAGTAGAGATGAGCGTTGGCAGTAACATTCAAGAGCAAGGCAGTCTGAACGCATCAGAGGAGGCACACAATCAGAGGGCTCTTAGTACCTCTGCTTCAGAAGAAGCAAATAAGAATCCTCACGCAAATGAACTGACGACACAAGCAGACCAGCCTCCTGGGAAAACGCTTGAGAAAAGAGATGAGCAGAAAGAGAAGTCTTCTGTGGTTGACTCGAGAACTTGTAAGGAGATGGTAGGAAAGCAAAAGGACGGGGATGTACGGCCCAAATCGTGTAGCTTAATTCACCGAACAGCTTCAGCTCACAAGTCCAGCAGGAGAAGGACAGGGAAAAAACGGGCTAGTAGTTTTGACACGAGTCGACACAAGGAGTATATTTCCTTCCGAGGTGTCTCTGGTACCAAACCCCACAGTGCAGTTTTTTGTCATGACGAGGACTCAAGTGATCAAAGTGACTTGAGCAGGACCTCAAGCATGCAGTCAGCCCACCAGTTCAGCAGTGATAGCTCGTCCAGCACCACCTCCCATTCGTGCCAGTCTCCTGAGGGAAAGTACAATGCCCTAAAGACCAAATATATTGCAAAAGAGAGGGGCACAGACTTGGAGTACACTTACAAAATCCACCTGGCCTCTGAGGCAAATGGCAAAAAGCACTCAACACGACGGACTTCCAGCGCAAACAGTGCCAAGAGTCGTACCAGGGTATTAAGCTTGGATAGCAGTACTGTAGCCTGCTTGAACGATCCAAATCTAATGATGCCAGATACCATAAAACAACTAACAACTTCTAAATCTGATTTGGATGCCAAAGAGGGAGAGGTGCTTGATGAGCTATCTCTGTTGGGAAGGGCTTCACAACTAGAATCAGTCACTCGTTCTAGGAATAGCTTACCAAACCAGACTATTTTTGCTGAAGGGGAGGAGCAGGAGCAGGGAAGTGTTGGTAAGTAATCGGAGTCCTGGATGTAACACTGCTAGTCATTGCAATTGTTTTCTTAATAGCACCATTTCCATTGTAATGAACTCCAGCTTTCTGTTTATGAAGCTAATGCCTTCGTATGGAGCCTCTGTATCTCTTGGATCATTTTCTGTTGTGCAATACTACAAGATCGCTTCCTGCCAGTATTATTTAGAGTTCTTTCGCTTTTGTAAATAGTTGCGTGGTTGTCTCAACCGAACATTATTTCAAAGGATGGTACTTTCTGAAGAAAATGTGTATGTGCAACCTTCTAGGATGCTTTAACTAGCATAATTACTTGCCATAATTTTCTTTCTCTGAAATAATTTAGTTACTGTTAACAAAATAGCCTAATGTTGAAAGTACTTGCAGTCCTCATCCAGTAGCAAATCAGTAAGCAATATAGTTACAATTGTGGTTTTATATATATATATATATATATATATATATATATATAGAGTATCATTTTCCCTGTAAAATTTGGCTTCACACCTTATTAGTGTGGCCAATCTGTGTGCACCATATAATTAGGCCTTGGTGTAGTTTTACCTTCATATCCAGAACAGCACTTATTTGCACTAGGATTAATAGCACCATCAAGCTGTTGGATGTAACTTCCACTTTCATTTTATGTTTACTAAATGTAAAACTGAGCTTGTTTTCACCTTCTGAATTGCCTATTGGAGTAGTTCTTATACTAAAGTAGGCCTAAAGAAGGTGCAAACAATTTGCTAAAGTGGATTTACATTCATTGAAGGCACTGAGATCAGCTCTTTGTACTCACATGTTCTGGAGTCCAGAAAAACTTTATCTTCCGTGCTTTTTCATCTTTAAAGTATGCTGTGAGCTATATCTTTCCTTTGTTTAGTCTTTGCTAGTCCTGGGCTAAGCGATGGCTCAGATTTTGCCACTCAAGTTTTCTTTTACTTTTTATTGTTATTGTAGAGGTTGAAAAATAATACTTGGGAGTCTCAGTCTTAGAGGACTGGTTCGTAGGCATAGGGGCTGTTTTGCTCTTTCTTGCAACCCTTCAAATGTATATCAGGAGCTTATGGGAGACACTCACATAATGTCATCCTGGGTATGAACATGCGCCTTCACATAAGGATTGTACCTATAAATGCCAGCTTACATAATCAAGTGTGTTCCTGTTTGAGCAACAGCCACACAAATGGCAGCAGTCCCCATATGGAGATGCTGATTTATAAAACTGCTTCTTGCCCATGGGAATCTCCTGTGAGCTTAATAATAATCCCATGGGCTTTTGTTTGGTTGTTTCAATTAAGTTCCTGCAAGACATGGGTATGTATAAATGAAACTGTATGAATGCTTTTGTTGAACTGTTCACTTTTTGCTTAATTTACCAAATAGCAGATGTTTGGTATTTTGTAGGAGTGTGTTTAAAGTTAAGCCTAAATGCAGCATATTGGGCAGAATAATTTATTTTATCTTATGAAACAACTGTAACAGTTTATGAAGAATAAGCATAAAATTGCATTGTGAGTATCAGTGATGCAAGCATGCTTAATTTTCATCTAAGATAGCATTCTTGCCTTTATTATGCCTTTGTGGCAGGTTATTCCTTGCTTCCCATCTAATGCCAGCAAGAGATTAACTTGAATTTGGATTAGCAAGTGTTCAACCTTCACTTCTCTGATCAGCACACTGCTTAATCTAACCACAGTTAGAATATCTCTGTCTCGTGTCCTCCTTCCCTTTTAATCATGATTAGACATGGGCTTGAAAACTCTGATCTGAGCTAACTGTGATACAGAGGTGGTACGAACCAGCTTTAGCTCCAAAAGTGAAAGGGAGGGGCATTTCATATGTGAAAACAGAAAAGAAAGGAAGTGTGCAAGTTATGCAGGAGCCCATAGGGTGCTCCCACTCATGGTTAAGAACTTGGGTGGTTTTATGTCTGTGTCAGGCAAATGTGATGCAATAACCTAGAAACAAAGTTGGGATATTCATTGTAAACACCTAGGCAACCTTTTTTTTCCTGTGAAGCGCCACATATTCTCTGGCGTAATTTGTTGGAGGCCACTTGGTGAAAGTGACTGGGGCCAGAGGTAAAAGTTGACTACCCAGAGAGTAGCTGGGGCAGGAATGGATTGGTCTTGTCACAGTTCTGACTTGATAGCTTGCAGAAGGCTTTTGAAATTAGGGCCACAAATTGTCCTCTCCTGACCTACAAGGGGGTAATAACTGACTAATGATTGGGATTTACATAGTACTTATTCTTGACAGTTAAACATACTTAACTTGGCACAGAAGAGTAGTTTACAGATAGTGGCATTACATGCAGCAGAGAGGAACTATTTCATTGTCTGTTTTAAAACTTTGGAATGGTGTCAGACCTTTGCTATGAATCTGTGAAAGACGAGTCTCATAATTGGACAAGATAGAATCAAGACTGCAGATATGCTTTGCGGTGTACCTACATACTTTTGAAATCAATTGGATATCGTTGTTAATTCTAGTTGTGGAAGTAAATTAACAAATTATTAATTTATACATCCTCATATGGACATATCAAGTGGCATATTGATTATCTATCAATAATGGTTACTTGAACGAACATTGGATACACTACCCTACCACTCATAGCTGCTAAAAGCAAACTAGAAAATATTGTTGCCAGTTAACATGGGAATTCTTTGTCAAGATGTGAGATGAAATTATTGCTCTGTGCACTTCTGTTGCCTGGTTGGCTGGAGACAAAAACCTTATAGGAAGTTGGGTATGGGAAGTATAATCTTGAGGGCCCTAGAAAAGAAGTTTTGGCTCCTAAGCTTTCCTTTTTGCCAAACGTGCTTTAAATTCTCTCTTCTGCTTCTGCTTCTCCTTCTCCTTCTCCTTCTGCTTCTGCTTCTGCTTCTGCTTGTCCTTCTCTTCACTTGTGCCTTGAAAGGATACCAAGGATTATTCCTGTCCCCCTGGTCATTTTGCTGCTGTTGCCATGCTAAGCTTGACCTAGCGTGTAATTTGAACCCAGGCTTGTGTTTCAGTTTTCCCAGCCCAAACCACAAGCTATAAACAAAGAACAAACCTTGGTTACAGTTCACAGTTAGTCTGGAGAGAGTTAAACCATGAGCCCAGCTTAGCGCAGCGCAGCAGCAAAACAAGCCGGCAGCAGTGAAGTGGCCATGAACTTCCCTGAGAGCTTGGGCTAAGCACTGGTTTCGTTTGCAGTCACACGCAAGTCAGGCTGTTTTGTATTTCCATGCACATAACTTTTTTGGGGGGCCAGCACTTCCTCAAAGTCAGCATCAGTGCCTGATCTCCAGCAGGTCTTCCCTCCGTGTTAACTATGTATGTCCATGCACATGAAAGCTTATACCAAGAACAAACTTAGTTGGTCTCTAAGGTGCTACTGGACAATTTTTTTATATATTTCGACTGTGTCAGACCAACACGGCTACCTACCTGAATCTATGTCCTTAATGGTTATACATCCTTACTGGAATCTCATCTATTGGTGCCACTGGTTTATAGAAATCAGTTTGTGACTTAATGAGAGCTCTGCCTAGTGCTGTACTTATTCTTTCCTACATAGATGTCCATACTTTAATCTAAACAGAGCAAAGGTAATCCTCATATTTCAGTGTTCATTTTTTTTCTAGCCTCACTGTCTGGAATTAGACTGTTTACAACTTGCTTTCCTAATGCCACATTCATGTGCTTCATCTTTTCCATAAATTGTGAATCCTGTTCCAACATACCTGGCTTTTTTGTTATGTAGAGGTTGGCTACTTTGATGTATACCTTCCCTTGAACGTGCTACTTCTTTTGATGGTTTTCTGCCTAAAGTTCATGTGCAAGAATAGAGGGTGCTTTCATGTTCAAGGGACAGAAGGACTTTACAGAGACTTACAGTTTTGCAGTGTGATTCTGAATAAAGCAGTGCACAAGCGGATTAAATGGGAAGGCTAGAGAGGATCTCTGTTAACAACCGCTACATCCTTTTCTCTGGCAGATGTAATGATCTCTCATACTTTTGCTTTGGTACAGAATCTAAGTGGAAACTGTAAGCCGCTGTTATCTAGAACTTTGAGAAGTTTTCTAGGACAAAGGCTATAGAAGATAGTACTGATCCTGGAAGAGAGTTACTAAAACACACATTTGTGCTAATAGATATGAGGCCTTGAGTGTACTGATAATAAATATATCAGAAGCTGCAAGTTTGTCACTGCTTCTCTACAAAGCTTTTAACTGGGCTATGCATTTGCTTTGTCAAGTTGATGTGTTAAGTATCTGCCTGGAAAATATGCCAATACTTATAATTAAAATGACTGTTTGAACTTGTAATTCCTTTCTTAATGTTCCATAGCCACCTTGGATTCATTATGATTTGCATCAAAGAACAGCTTGATCAGTAATGCATATAGGGTTCTATGCAGGTACAATGGGGATGTTTAGAAATAATGGCTCCATAATACAGAGGGGCAAGGATATGTTGTTTGTATATTGCTCCACCACAAAAACATGCTTTGGCACTAAGGAGTCGTGTACAGAATTCCACAATTCTTTGTTGTTTTCCATCTAAGGAATGTATCTTGTATGCAAGATACAACAAGATCATGCAGAATTAAAGCTAGTCTGGTTCAGTCCATCCTTGAGAGGGAAAACACCAACAGAATGACCTAAAGGTATATTAAAAATCCTATTTTGCAGCTTCCTATACAGCATATTTTATGCCAGGTGTGGGAAATCTATGATCTTCCAGATGTTGTTGAACTATAATCCTTGTCATCTCTTATCACTTGTCATACCGGCTGGGGCTGGTGAGATTGGCATCCAACATCATCTGAGAGACTTACAAATACCCATTCCTGCTTTGTGTAGTACATCATGTTCTTATGTTGTCTCTGTCATTTTATTTTATTTTTAATTTACATCTTGAAGTGAAATTCCTTATACACTTAATTTGGCTATTTATCCTCCATTAGTTGGAGCTTTTGTAAAAACACATTAGTGTTTCAGTTCTGTCATGGTTTTTAAAAATCCTGTTGCTTTCCCTTAAAACTCAGTAATTGGAAGTTTCTGCTACCTGTGGGAGAAAGATACAATAAGTTTTACTTGAATTTAAGAATTCATTATAACTCAAGAGAAATCTGGGTTTTTTATATAGTTGCAGAAAACCTGGGTTTAGTTATTATATTATAGCATTAGCTAAAACAAATATTGCGGGGATCACAAATTTTTCTGGGCCTATAGATGCACATGCAATTTTGAGAGATGGCCATGGGCACACTCAGGTATCTTCCTTTCTGGCTGCCCCCAGGAGACAGACAGAGACACACTTTGCCTTTTCCTTGGGTCTGGGTAAAATAGAGCTCCATTAGAACTAAAATGTATCCTCTTGAATTTGCATGATTTTTCGTGGGGTCCTCCCAAAGATATTAAAAGAACTTACACTGGTACACTCAGTAAATATTCTAGATGACAGCACCACTGCAACAAGGATTTAAGGCGCAGATCTTCATGAATATTTTACATTAGATGACAACAAATGCACCAACAAATCATAGAAGACATCTGTTATGACCTATGATTTGATGGTGGTTTTGAAGAGATCCCTTAGGCGGGAGGGAATCAATGTTTTTGCTTCACAGTTGATCTTGAAAGCACCAAATCCATGATTTTTGCAGGTCAGTCAATGGAGACACATGTGATCTAAGATTTTATTTTGCGGGAAGGGGGCATGTAAGGACCAAGCAATTGTTTTGTAAAACAGTGCATGCACTTCCTCCTCTGAAAATTACGTGGAAAGCTTGCTGTTGTGTGGAAGTAGGTGGGAGAGTGAACATACACAACCTAACTAGGAGAAGCTTCAACACTATTCTGACAATGACACTGCATTCCTTTGGATGACTGGTAGATTTTCCTTTTTTGTCCAAGCAGCGGCACAGCTAGCTACTATAGCAGCAGGCCTTTACATGAATTGTATCTTGATCTAACAGTAAATCTGTGCTTCACTTTTATGAATATAGGCAGTGCTTGAAAAGTTCTGTGCTTAATGAATTGATCAGATAAAGCTCCATCTCAAAGCTGATGAGCTACATTAGAGGATTCTGCTCTCCACCACTGAGTGGTGACTGAACTCATTAATAGGATTGCAGCAGAACTTGATGGTGTCTTCAGACATAATGTTAAACCGTGATTTAGCACCAGTTGAACTAGCCCTGTTTTTGCACTCTTCCCTACCCCCTGTCCTATACTCTGATTTGCTTTAATCCAGAAAAACGGGCTTCCTTTGATGTATGGTTAAATGGGATTGGGTGTATTCCTGTTTGCATAATGCTTTGATATTCATTTGCCGTTTTTAATGTAATGTTATGGTTAAATGCCAGTTTATAGAACAGTAGATAACAAACTTTGTAAACTGCCTGCTTACTTGATTTTTTGCAAACCACTTAGAGGTTTTATTTATGAATGTTTAACATTGTCAATAATACGAAGTTAAAAACAGGCATTTAAAAAATATCAAATATGTAATTAAAATCAACAGTAAACTAAAATCAAAACACGTCAGCATCTACAGATCTGCATAGGCTTGCCTAAACAAACATGTTTTTAGCAGGCTTTGAAAAGAGTACAGTGAAGTTGCCTGCTTGATGTCACTAGACAGAGATTTCAGTGCCACTGCACTAAAATATCTGTTTCTTACAAGTGTGGAATGAATATTAAGTGGCACCTGTAACAGTGTCAGTTCTACAGACTGAAGTGATTGAGTGGGCATATATGGGGTAAGGCAATCTTGCAAATAAACTGGTCCTGAGCTGCTAACAGCTTTAGATGCTAAAAGTAACACCTTGAACTTGGCCCAGTAGCAAATCTGTAACCTATGCAAGTCTCTGAGGAGAGGTGTTATATGCTGGCAGGGTCACACTCATGTCACCAACCGTGCTGATGCATTCTGAATTTCTGGATCAATCACAAGGGAAACCCCACATAGAATACATCACAGCAATCCAAACTTGAAGTCACTAATGGCTGAACTACTGGGGTCAAGCTCTACCAGATTCAGGAACATCCATACCTGTTGTACCAATGGTAAAAGGCTCTTCTAGCTGCAGAGGCTGCCTGGGCCTCCAGTGGCAAAGCTGGATTGAGAAGCAACCCTAGACTATATACTTGTTCCTTTTAGTGGAGTGCAACTCCATCCAGAGAAGGCAATTGACTGATTCCTTGGACATGGGAACCACTCAACCACAGTGCCTTTGTCTTGCCAGGATTCAAGCTCAGTTTATTTTCTGTCATCCATCCCACCATTGGAAGGAGGCTGGATTGATCTCCCTGCAAAACAAATTCAGGAGGATTTAACAGAAGGGAATCTCTGACCCTTGGAGCTTATGTGTCATGCTTGAGTATATTGGAACCAGGATGGATTGAGTTAAATCATCAAAAGAAAAGGCACAATTCAGATCGTTGATCAAAAATTATCCATTTTATAATTTATACATTTCCAGAACAAGTATGTTTGTAATTGGTTGCTAAAACAATTCAAGCATATTGTTTTGGAACTAAATGGAGTGAGTGTTTGTCCTCCATGCTGTAAAATCTTGCTAATGCAGCACACATGCTTTTTGCACTACAGAATTTTATTTTCTTGGAGGCAAAGGGACAACTGTAAAATTGATTTTTCTTTTGACTTTCTGTATGTGCTCAAAAGGACTTAAGGCCAAGGTCCAAAGAATAATTAAATTTAGTTCCTAAATCCAAGGTGGATTTAAGGTTGTTTTTTTTCCACCTTCCCTCAGAGTCGTTAACTTTCTAATACAGAAAAGCATATTGTGCATTTTAGAAGTTCATGGGTTCAATTTAATATATAAGTATAGATTGTTTTTGCATTTAAAATTAATTTAAAATAAAGATATATTTTAAAAGGCAGACATAAAACAACATTGGTGGGTTTTGTTTTGTTTTTAAATGATAGTTCCACACTTAAACTCTATGTGAACAAACTCTGCAATCAGAACAATTGTTCCTTCTGCTGCCAGGAAGTTAATTTGTGGGGGAAAGCATGAGATGCTCTGTACATAACTGGACTGGGCTCCAATTTGACTTGGTCTGTCTTGATGCAGCAGCACAAGCCAGTGAGGAGGTGGTCACAGTTCGTCGTGAGCGCAGCACATTTAGGCGTCAGGCAGTACGGCGCCGTCACAATGCAGGGAGTAACCCTACCCCTCCTTCATTGCTCATCGGCTCACCCCTAAGGTATGGTATCCGTGTTCCACTGTATCTAACATGCATGCAGCTGATCACTGCTTCCCACTCCCAATGGTGTTGCAGAATTGCTTTGTTTTGCCTTCCCTTCTTCTCCCAACCGACCAATATCTCCGAGCTGTTACGGCATGCATTTGTGATCTTTTTGGATTGCGCATGTGTACACTGCACTGTTCATGTCTCTCTCCCCCAACCCATTATCGTCAAAATGAGTAGGCCAGTGAATGATTTTGAGGTCAGCTAAAATGCTAACAAACTGACATTAAAAACTAGCTCTTTCATTTAAGTTTGTCAAATCTTTCAATGTTTCATTGAGTTGCATTAAATGATCCATCTGTCTGCTTACTTCTGAATCTGAAAGCTATTGAGAGCTGTGAGGTAGGTGAGTTCAAATTTTATGCAAAAAAACCAAAAACTGGTTAAGTCTTTCCTATTCTTATTAGCATAACTTCTGAGGACATTACCAATAGGATGATGCAAATCTAATTATTCAATCATTTACATGTGATATGTGCCCTCAAGCCATTCACAGTTTTAAATCCTTGATTCAGGTTGATTGATCACATGGATTTCTGCTTCAAATCCAAGCAGAATAACTTACTTAATCAAGACTCAAATACCAAAGGATAAATATCTCAAATTCCTCTTAAAAGATTAAAAACGATAATTACAATTTTTATCTGTTTTAAAAGTCTACAATTAAACGCCTGATTCTAAAGAACTGCTGTAATTTTGATGCTCATAAAGAAAACTTAAGAATGCCGTGTGCTACTGGATGCCAAAGGAAGGATGTTTTAGGAAAAAATAAATGTGCTGGTACAGGACTGGAAAGATACTTTGAATTCTTTGGATCAGATTTTTAAGTAGAATGAAAAAGTATAACAAATGTTATGGAATGAAATTGCAGAGTAAAGTGCAGAGCAAACATATAAACATATATACATACCATAACAGTCGGGTTTGTTTGTTTTTTACAGCAGTCTGCATCACCATCTGTAAAGCTTTCAGACCTCTGGCTTTATGACTAGACCACACCCATAGATTTACAAACCTATTTTGTCTCAGGTTGTCTTTAAACAATTTAGAGGACTGAAACAAAGCAAAGTTTTATGTTCACTAAACCAAATGCTGGCACAAGGCCCTTGTTTTGTGGTATGATTATTTTGTAAAGCTAGAATTCAAGGAAGTCGAACCCACTTAGAAGTTTTCTCAATGAGAGGAACTAAACTGGGTAACTCCAGGAAGGCATTTGATATTCCACAGCCATCATGCTTGTTGCTGCTGGATTCTTAATTTTTGAACCTTTATGAGGTAGAAAGTACTTTCCTCAGTTACACAATACCTATTTCACATTTATTTGTTTTCATGAGGCAAGACCCAATTAAAATGTCTTACTTAACATTTCCTGATAAATAATAGACAATGTCATCAGGATAGTGCTGGTTCTTTAAATGGAACTAGCAGAGAGACTTGTAAAATTTGTTAGTGTGTAGGCCAATAATTTATCCATGATCTGTTGGAATGACCATAGAAACCAATCAGCTTGACACTATGGGCCGGTCCATGCAGCCTGTGGGTGGGTGGGAGCTGGGTAGACTTGCCCCGTGCCTCGGAGGGCTAAGCTGGTTGGGGACCCCCATGAGGGACTGGCTGCTTTTTTGTTTGAGTTTATAAATTCTAACAAGACTCACGCCTTGGGCCTCAAGACGTGTACTGCACAGGCCTGACTATGCGTGGTATTCTGTTAAATTTTTACTCTGAGTGGACCTGTTGAAATTAATAGACCTAAGTTAGTCATGTTGAATAATTTCAGTGGGTCTACACTGAGTAATACTTAGGTGTAAAGTAGGGTGGTATTCAACTATCATAATTTAGTGAGCATTTGAGATGCACACAAAAATGAACTCTGTATTGGCAATACTAAAAAAAACACTCTCCTTACACCTTCACCTTCTTAAACCCTGTAAAAATCATTACTGAAAATCATAATTTTTTTATTATTGATTCCTAAAGTGTGTAGAATTAGGCATACTGCCCATCTTCTATATTGCATTTGTGCTTAATGGAAAAAAGAGAATTCTCAAGATGGTTGTTTGCTCTTTTAGCAACAGAGTCTTAACATGAGACATCTTGAGGTGTATTCATACTAGAGTTGTAATTACCACTAAGAACATGTATTGTGTTGCATCTAACTGTGTGGGAATACATTTGTGAGAAGTAGCTTTATGCAACTTTAAATCTGCCACTGTAGGATTTTTCTGGTATGACTAAAATTGCCAAAATTCATTAAGAGCTACTTTACACGGGTTCATAATTGTTAGGGAAGCCATTTGTGTAGATTATGCTCCAGATTATGCTTTCAGTGTCAGCTTTTATAAGGAAAGAAGAGTTCCTTAGGCAAACAGTGTGAGTTACTTGATGTGCCTTCTGTAATGTTCACACATGGTTATATAGAGAATTAAACATGAATTTGCATCTACTACTACTACTATTGTTGTTGTTTTACTAACAAGCTAGGAACTTCAACAGAGTGAATCCCATTTGTTGAAGTTCTATCTTGTTGAAGTTCTACATTATCCATTGTCTCTCAAGACAGAAGGATCCAACAACAGCAATCTTGGTAGTTCTTTTTCTGCTTTCTTGAAGAGTATACCTTCTCTCTCTGCATGGCAGGTGGTTAATGTGTAGTCCTTCAGGTATTGTTGGACCACAGCTCCCATCAACCCCAGACTGCATGGCTAAGGGCCAAGGATGATGGAATTACAGCTCAGCAACTTCTGAGCAGGCCACAGATTAGTCACCTGTCTTAAAAGGTGCACTTTGGGAAACAGTGAGGCAAATCCATATTTGAATAATATGAGGTTGTAATACAGAAGTAGGAACGTGGAGTCCTCTTCGCTCCCACTGCATTTAAGAAAGAAAAAAGCACATTGAGTTAATGGGAACATAACCTCAGACAGCAGAAATATGTGATACAAGTTTTCTGATTATAGACATAACTATTTTCCCGACCTTTTGCTAACCATTCTTGCAAGTTATTGTCCTCTCCTTGCACTTTCATTATGCCTCCTTCTAATACCCTTTTCACAAATCAGGATGTTCCTAAGTAACAAACTCAATGCTTTCTCATTTGATACCAAAGTTGCCACCACTTCCAGCTAGTGAACCCATGCTTATCTTTTACCCTGTCAGAGAAGTGAAATAGTATATTTTAGGAGTGGCAAAAAGAATCTCAGGGCACCTAATCACTCTGCTGCCTACAATTTAGATACCAGACCCTAATAAATGTTTGGGAGTTTTCCAGTTCTGTGTAGAATTAATTCCTAAACATTTTGTAGTCTTTAGAAATGTGGAATAAATTTTTACCAGGTTAGGACAATAAAAATATTGTAATAATCCTTTCTGCTTCTTTCAAGTGTCAGAGTTGCTTCAGCCAATTGTAGTCTGTTGTAGAATTAATCTCATTTTTTTCAATGGCGAAGTAGTTGTGGTTGTTTAGTTTTTGTCCCCCCCCCCCCCAGAAAATCTAAAAAATGCATTTACTTACTTACTTACTTACTTACTTACTTACTGCCCTTCCTCCTGAAGGAGGCCACTTTGCACTTTCTTTTTTGGTGAAGAATTACTTCATATTCCAACGCAAAACTAAACAAACAAAATATTACCAGCACTCGCAATGTGAAACGTATTGATGAATCTACTGAAGTTCATCAATTGACCTGTTTCTAAGAAGGACAGTTACTGAGGTTGGCTGTCTGACTTTCCAAGGCTAGACCTATTTTCTCACACCATTTACATGTACCTCTAGTGACCTGGATGCAATCACTTCCTCCTGGCTACTGGAGACTGGGTGTTGATTGCCCAGGATACTAGACACAGGCACTGAGCAACCACATTGGCAGAAGCTGCCTGGGCTGATGGGAATTCAAAACCACCTGAAGAACATCAGGTTAGGGAAAGCTGTCCTTAGAGGTACTGTATATGCTTAAATGAGGTCTTATTCCCAATAATTTCAGAGAGAGTTACATCTAGGTAAGGCTGTCGTTTAATAGGAGCCTTTGAGAGGCTTCCTAAGCCCAGCAAATTCCCTATCTAAACTAATCAGTAGATGCAAATGGGAAAATAGAAATATAACTGCTGCTAAATTACCAACCAGTAATGTTTTCTGGGTCATTCAGACTAACATTGTTCTTACTGGCCTGAATGTGGCATGGCAGCATTTGTCTGTGCAACTGCCTTGAAAAATTGAAGTGAATGTAATGTGCCTGCAAGTGTTTGTTGATAGTATTTTATATTTATTGTGATTCCTCAGGCCTTACTGAAAAGTTCTCTGCTATTCACTTACAACAGTAATAGTTCTTTAGCTTCAGCTTGTAGGTGAGTTAAAAGAATAATCTTTATAGTGTTTTTTGCAACAGTAGGAGTTAGCAAAGATTATGGGGGAATAGCACATTATTATTATTATTTTGCTTTCTGGGGGTTCTTGTTGTGAAGTCGTAATCAAAAACCACACCTTTAGCAGCAGAAAAATCTAATCTGACTTGTGTCCTTCTCTCTTAGAGAATTAAATTTAAGTGCTATTTTAAGGAGGTATTTAATCAATAGTCTCCCATGGCATTTGCTTAGAATACATTTCTGGTATTAACATAACATTTAAAAAAATTGAAATCTTTAATTTTAATGTCCCCCAAAATTACCCAGCGGGGTAGGTTATTGCTGTTTTCATTTTTTATTGCCAGTAGTCCATGATCAAAATGGGATTTAAGTTAGAAGTAAAATCTATTTGATGGGCTTATAATTTCTGCAATACAGAGATCATCAGTTTCACAGCAATCCTCAGTCACACAATTTGTTCAAATTCTCAAAGCATAAACTTTTCACTCACCATATGTCAACATATGAACATTGAAATGAAATATATTGAAATATTGCATACAGCATAGTTGTGTACAAACGGCTACTTTTTAAACCTGTTTATAATTTGGCAAAACAACTGCATTACAAAACCGAGGCCCATTTAGTATTATTATCATCATCATCATTTTATCTTTCAAGAGTTTGACTTTGAACTTGCATGAAAGAGTGAACTTTGCAGTTTGTTAGCATAAGAAGAGCAAATGTTACTTTTAAAAAGAAATATACCACGACTTGATATCTCTGGCACAGTTCTGCACACTCAAGTACTGTTTAGGATAAGCCCCTGTGGGGCTTTGAAAGTTCTCGGGACGACATGAGGGGTTATTGAGAGTGGTGATATGGCTGAAATTTATTTATGTATTTACTTACTAAGTAGCCTAACTCCCTGGACACGTAACATGCTCTTGGTGCACACTGACTCATTCACTGTGGTTATACTACTTGTTTAACCTTTTTTAAGTATAAAAAAGTGTTAACTTGGTTTCTAGCTGCTGTTTCTGTGTTCTTCCCTGTAATGTCTCCCACCATCCGTGTTCTTTCGTAGCCTTCAAGATGTTCAGCAAGGACTGCAGTCCACAACCCAAGTCAAAGTCCAGTCCCGCCCCCATTCCCAGGCAGCAGTGCTCAGTGCTAGTGCCTCCTTGCTGGTGAGAAATGGGAGTGTCCACTTAGAAGCATCACATGACAATGCATCTGCTGTCGGCGGCAGCAGTTTGCAGGATGAACTTGGTATGCAGGCCTTCTATAACCTTGGTGCAATCAAAGTGTTTATGCAGCAGATTTGTGGCTTATAATGCACTGTGACTTGGCTTTGTTGATTTCTGAATTTTCAGGGCGTGTGACAGCAAAATTGCTTCTGGACCCTTTGGGGGGGGGGCACTTTGCAGATTAAATTTATGCCAGGACCTGAATCACTCTTCTGAATTAGAATGCTGTATTGAGTACTATGTACTTTAGTCACATCACAGTACCTTAGGATTCTGTTCCTAAACTTTATGCAGTGCTTTTGAAGGCTTGAATTGGGCATGACGCTGTATGTGTCATACATATGCAAGAATATATTATTACATATTCAGTGTTAATTTCCAGAATGCAGGTGATATATTTCAAAATCTGTCGCGTTCAGACCTACAGCTGTAAGTTGTAGTTGTTCTTAACAGCATGGGCATATTAAACTATTTTTCAAGAAATAACCACAAAATGTCAGTTTTGTAGTAGAAAATGTTGCATTTGGGAAACAATAAAGATTGAGAACTCATGAGTTTCATGCCACCCTTATGTTTAAATAACTGAAGCATTGTAACGGTGAAAATTTGACCGGTATTTTTAATGAACTGATTATGAGTTAAGAATGCACATTTGCAATTTGTCATAGGAGTGACAAATGTTGCAAAGAAATGTTTCATGTTGGACTGTTCTACATTTGCACCAGAGCACAAAATGTGGCATTTGATCACTGCTAAATTGTCAGCTCTTTTATACAGAACCTTATTAATATTTTAAGAAGTAGAAAAACATTTAGTGCTTGACAGATTTCCCTTTTTAATTTATGTGAGGGATGAGGGAATTGCACAAGCCCATCATAAATATAAAAGCACTCCTGGATTTCATTCAAGTGTTAACACTTTCAATCTTAAAAATATCATGAAAATAATATTTTATTTTGGGCTTATATTGTTATCTCTGATCTGAAGTCAAAGGACTCACATCAAGTAATCAGGATGAGCCTTCACCCCCTATCCCATTCACAGTATGCACATAAAATTAATAGTGTTTTCTTTAAAAACAAATTATTTTCTTTTTGAGAAGTTTTAGTATTTCATTAACGTAGGTGAATTCCAGATGTCTCATTTTTCTGGTCTGTTAACTCTTTTTATTCTGTGGCAAAATAAAGCACTGGAATTTGGTGTTGTCTTTTTGTGATTAATTGAGAATAGTAGTGAAACAGGAATATTTTATTTGAAAGGGACTGCCTTGAGGATTCAGTGGGTAGGAAGAAGAGCCTTTCCACTAAAATGACAACTTATAGACTGCAACAATTTTAAGATAATATTAAATAGCTTACAATATGCTATACTCCTAACCCCGCAGGTCTTAGCCACATTTTTCTAGGAGCAAGTCCCATTAAATTTACTTCTGAATAGAAATTGCATTAATTTGTTTTGTGGAGGCACTTCAGATCAGTTTTTCAGTCCAATAAGTTTGACTCCTATTTTCTTTTCTTTGATAGAGATTCTGCCTGTGGATTCAGCTCTCCTTTTTAAAATTTATTTCTTGTGTTGTCTGAGTAGGTATGTTGAATCTATGGGCTAAGTTTCTTCATTCTCCCATGTGAATGCCATCACCAAAAAGCAACAAGCACTTACATTTTGTATTAGCATCAGAGAACTTCCAGATGGAGAGTTTTTCAGCAGATAGCAAACAATACAGGAAGTCATGCTGATTGTAATTAGTCCAATAGGTGAAAAGAACAGGAGGGTTCAGGGAGCACAGTCTGAAAAGTGTGGTTCAGTGCAGACTTCCCCTACTAGGAGTCTCTTCCATGAGATACCATATCCCCTACACCATCCTTTTGGAGGAAATTGAAAGCAGACAATAAGTTTACAAGGTCATTTAAAATGTGGTGTCCTTGAGACTCTGGGAAAACAAAACTAAGCTATTTCCTGTGTAATATTTCTAAAACTGAGTTTAAGGGAGGGGGGTCCTTGTTGGCTGGACTTGGAAATTCTCCCACATTGCTTGGCAACCCTAGTGGTTTTCAGGCTGGAATCAGCTTGTAGTGATAGCCTGTCATAATCCTGTTTTGAGAATCCTTAAACAAAAGAGGGTCTGCCAGTGGGGAATGTCAGCCTTTCTCTCCCCCCCCCTTTCTGAAATGTGAGAAAAACTCTTTAGAAGGTTGGCCCAGATAATCAGGTGCCATCTACTTTTCTGCTGAAATATTACAGAATCAAGTTATGCTTTGTATAGGGTCTGTCTTGTGCTAAGACTGGGGCCACAGGCATTCGGATGTGACTGCTGTTCCTAGCTCCCAATGAGAATGCTGTACAGCTACCACCACTGG
Source organism: Podarcis tiliguerta (assembly GCF_965153285.1). NCBI lineage: Eukaryota > Metazoa > Chordata > Lepidosauria > Squamata > Lacertidae > Podarcis > Podarcis tiliguerta. The sequence continues at coordinate 89,602,163 of NC_139534.1, forward strand.
TTCCAGGGCATACCTCATAGACTGTAGTTTTAATTGTTGTATGGTGTGAAGGATATTTGGGACATTGGCAGGACTGAATCTACTTTCCTGTTCATACGTCATAGAATTGTAGAAGTTGAAGGGATCCCAGGGGTCATCTAGTCCAACACCCTGCAATTCAGGAATCTCAAACTAAAGCATCCATGACAGATGGTCGCTCTATGACACATCCTACCTCTGCTTAAAAACCTCCATTGAAGGAGAGTCCACCATGTTATGTTTTTGTTGTCAGGTGCTCCTTTGTTAACAGATCTGGCTTCAACACAATAATGTAGCACTTGGGAATGAAGAGCCCAGGAGCCAAGCACTGGAGGTCCTGATCAGGGGTCGGCAACCTAAGGCCCATGAGCCACAAGTGGCCATGGGGGTTGTTTAACCGGCCCATGAGCCACCCCCGAACCGAGCCGCCCACTCAGCGAGTCCCAGTGGGCTGAGTTAAACCAGCGCAGCGTGGGGACTCGCTTCTGCAGCACCGGAAATTGCGTCTGTGCAGACGCCGGAAATTGTGAACGTGCGTGTGATCTGGCCCACAGAGGGATCTCCGCTGGAGTGAACTGGCCCAGGCAAAGTAAACCTTGCCGACCCCTGGTCAAGATAGTGAAGACCTGAACGTCTACCATGTACATACTCTCTGTGCTCAGGTAGGTGAGCACAAAGGATACCCAAACACTGGAGAAGCCCAGCAAGCTGAAGGTGGTCAGCTTGGCTTCACTGAAGGACCCAGGCAGCTTCCTAGCAAGGAAAACTACTGTGAAGCAGATTGCAGCCAGGTAGCCCATGTTGGAGGAGAATTCCCTAGCCAGGTAGTGCAGATGACCAGTTGGACACTGGAACAAGAAATGACAGTGGAGCTGGCTAGACTGTTGTCCAGCCATCACCTCCCTTGGTTCCCTGGTGCTGTGGTGAGGAAGGCCAGCACCATAGTGATGCGTTCTGCCAAAACAGAAGAAATTGCAGTTGAGAAGATGATGTTGAAGGCCAATCGTTGGTGAAGACAGGTCACTTTCCTTGGCTGGCCAATGAAAAGGAAGGAGGGAGGAAAGGAAAGCAAGAGGGAGATGAGGAAGTTGTCTCTTGTTTTTCTGTCTGAAGAACTATGCCTTCTCTGGATCACAGTTAGGATTGTTGTTCATTTGCCATTTTGGTCTTGGACAAGTATGAGGGACTTCCTATTCATAATAGTTCCTGCCTTAGGATCAAGGGTGAGCCTGCAACTCCATACTTGATGGTCTTTCTTCTCCTGCATTACTCCACTGATTTTATCTTCCTGTGGACTTTGACTTATAAACAGGATTTCATCTCCAGATTCAGTAATATGTGAAGATGGATTCAGATGACACGGACACTATGCTTCTTAAAAGCTTAACTGTATAGCACTTATACAACAGTTGTCTGTTGCCTTGAACCACATTTGTTGTTGTTCAGTCATTTAGTCATGTCCGACTCTTCGTGACGCCATGGGCCAGAGCACGCCAGGCACTTCTGTCTTCCACTGCCTCCCGCAGTTTGGTCAGACTCATGTTTGTAGCTTCGAGAACACTGTCCAACCATCTCGTCCTCTGTCATCCCCTTCTTCTTGTGCCCTCCATCTTTCCCAACATCAGGGTCTTTTCCAGGGAGTCTTCTCATGAGGTAGCCAAAGTATTGGAGCCTCAGCTTCAGGATCTGTCCTTCCAGTGAGCACTCAGGGCTGATTTCCTTAAGAATGGATAGGTTTGATCTTCTTGCAGGTCCATGGGACTCTCAAGAGTCTCCTCCAGCACCATAATTCAAAAGCATCAATTCTTCGGCGATCAGCCTTCTTTATGGTCCAGCTCTCACTTCCATACATCACTACTGGGAAAACCATAGTTAAGCTCAATATTAGTGGTTCTCAGCGCTGCTCCGAAGTACAAGGAAGCAGACAGAGGGATGCTAACTGCTTGGTCAGAGGATCCAGATAGCTCTGTTCCCACTTTGTTAACTCAAAGTAGCTACTGTAATCCCTACTAAAAATAACAATAATTTTATTTATATCCTGCCCTTCTGGCTGGGCTTCCCCAGCCACACTGGGTGGCTTCCAGCAAAATATAAAAAATAATAAAATGTCAAACATTTAAAATCCTGATACAGGAATGCCTTCAGATGTCTTCTAAAAGTTCTGTAGTTCTTTATCTCCTTGGCATCTGATGGGAGGGCATCCCACAGGAAGGGCACCACTGCTGAGAAGGCCCTCTGCCTGGTTCCCTGCAACTTCACTTTCCGCAGTTACGGTAATTCACCTACCATGAATTAGTGCATTCTGTGTTTTAAGAGTTCAGTATTTAATATACCGTCTCTTTGCGGGACACAAGTACACTGGGGTGTAACAGCTTAACACTGACTTCATTCCAGAGTCCCATGGATGCTCTGTGGCTGAAATCAGCTTTGCTGGGAAAAAGTGAATGATGGCTAGAATTGAAGTGATATTGCACTTAACAATAGTGATCAACTTCTGTTAAGTTGTGGACTGGTACACTACCAAATACTCTCAAATTTATGTTGTTGATATATTCTGATGGAGAGTAAAGGAAGAAGAAAATTATTCCAGGTTATCAAGCCTGGAACAGCAAGGTATCCTCCATTTATATTTTAAAATTAGATTGGAGTGGGGGGGGGCTGTTTCTGGGGCAACTTGAATTATAGAACAGAACAAACTATCCTTGGACAATCAGAGAGTATCATTTTCATTAAGCCTCCCTCAATTTATTGCACATTCATTCTGATTTGCTTGTACACATGGAGGTTAGATTATATTCAGTCTTCGTTGAACATTCATTCTGATTTGATTGATTTCTCAATGCATTTCCCTGTCACCTTCATAACCGCAGAAATTCAGTTTCTTTTTTAAAGTGGATTTGTTGCAGTAGGTAGAAAGAACATTTTAATCTGCTTGAATTCCAAAAACCTAAATTTCCTGATATGTCCTTTAATCTCTCCCACAAAATGCTGATAGTGTGGAAGTGCCTTAGCTGCTAGGGATGGGGGAAATCTCATTCATCTTTTGCCTTTGATATTTTTCACATGGTGTTTATTATCAAGTTCCCTTCTCCATTTTGGTTCTGCAGGCATGGACAGGGCACTGTTTGCTTACTGAACTGTGTAGGAAAATTGCAATATGTTTTTGTAAGAGGGTTGCCAAGAGTTACAGCTGCATCTAAGAAACAGCTTTTCACATGTAAAATGTGGTGGAACGCACATATATAAATGCCAGATTATATGACTGAACTGGGATCACATCTTCTTAATAGCTTGGTGTCTGCTAGTTCTGGCACATACTTTTATATATATATATGAATGAAAATTATGGGGGAAACACACTAATTCAAGTCTTAGAAATAAATGCACACTGTTTAAAGTGTAGCTCATTCTTATATTTTATTGTTTGCTTTCCATTCCTAGATTGTGTTCTGCTTTAACAGGTGGTAGTTCTTCTTTCTAAATATTTGATCTTTGTGACCTTCAAAATAAGGCTGCCACTAATACGATGTTACAGGTGTACACAAGTATGCAGGGGGAAATGTGCTATTATATGGGAATGTAGAGTTCGTGTTTGCTGTACTGTGTGTCCACATACTGTGATTTCTAACCATATGTGTCAGTGACAGAATAATCCAGGAGTAGTCTTCGCTCATGAAAACATACATTGCTTTTGTATGTGGAAAGAACCCAAATTGTGATGTGTCTTTCTATAAATATGCCCTAGTCATCTCCTGTACCAACTCAGCCCATTCTTTTAAAATCATTTGACCCTTCTCAAATACTTTGGGAGGAATAAAGCATGATACGCCCCCAAGGCCTGTCATTGCTATACATGTGTACATTTTTTTAAAAGTTACAGCTTTAAAAATAGTGATAAAGTGAGCCAAACTTTCTCAGTTAAAATTTATGTTTGTACATTTGTATTAACATTTATTGCAACTCTAGATTTAGGGTTATCTCATTATATTTTGTCAGTGAGTCATGAATGACAATAGGGAACAGGTACCAAGAATTATCTAGGGCATTCAGCACTTGGAGCCCTGCCTGGAGCATTCAACAAGTCCTGGTTAGGCAAATGTTAAAATAAAAATCTCTCAACAATTACAAAGTTTATAGATTGGCTGTTCTGTGTGTGGTGAAGTTGGGAGCAGCATAGAGGGGAGTTCAAGCTGGAAATATTGTCCATGTGGCGTACACATATCACTGCCGTATGCAGTATCTCTAACGCTTATTCTCAACAATCAGTAGGACCTAGTATTAAGGTTTCTGTTGGTTTTTGCTTCAGTTTTAGTAGCCTGAATTCCCCACAGTAATTAGTCTGGCTCAGCTTCTTGTTGGGCATGCATTGTCAAATGACTGAAAATGTGCATTCTTAAATGGAATGTTGTTCCACTGAATCCAGATTTTTTTTTTTTTTTGTACTTCCACAAGAGCTACCTCACATAATAAAGGGGAAAAAATGTTCACACCATGTATTCTGATGGTGAGATGTCATCAGTGAAAATGGGACTGTGGGTGTTTGCTTGCTTTTGGTTTTTATGGCCTGTGGAAGTGTGGAAAAGAAACTGGCAAAATTTGCTGGTGTGAATCCACCATTCCCCGTTTAAGAATGCAGTTAGCATTTTGAAAGGAAATTGTCTGTGGATAAAAGCAGAGCAGAACTGGCTTCTGCTATTTCCATACATAAATAATATTGTTTAGAAGAAGGCATGTGTGGAGCCTCAAATCATTCCATTTGTCTTCCCGTCTTATATTTGTTTTGACCTGATCAAGGATCTGTTCAAGTCCTACAAAAAGTCCATTTTTCTTGAACTTTCAAAACTTGAAGTGGCTGTGAATTCCATATATTAATATGTGCTGCCCAAAGTAGTCCTATATTTACGTGAATCCAATGTGCCATCAAATCTAGTGCGCACCTCAGTTTTCAAAACCATGAAACCGAAATAGGATTTGCTATGTCAGTAGTGTTTTTGAGGCTTGCAATCAAATCTAATTCACCATCAAATCTAATGTGCACCCTAATTTTCAGGATGTAATTTAGCCAAAAATGGTGCGCATTACATTCGAGTAAATATGGTACTTGCTTTTGTCTGTCCCACAGATATTATCAATCAGTTTCTTTGAATGAACCCAAGTTCTAGCATTATGCATGAGAAAATTCTCTATTATTATCATAAATCTTGTGCCAAGTTATATGGAAAGATATGGTAGTAATTTTACCTCATAAAAATAAATAGCCTGAACATCTTTAGCTTCTCCTGATAGAGGTAATAGAATGCAATAGTCTAAAGAAAAAACACCATAGTTAATTTTTTTAATGACTTAGTGACTGATTTATTTTCCTGTTTCTGGACTGTGTCCGCTAGGTATGAAAACCTAGCTCAAAGAAAGACCAGGGACATGCTAATGAAAGATGTGTGCATTACACAAGTCCATAAGTAACTCTTTGCTTATGTACATTGATCTACATTCTTGGTTGTGACCAATTTGGTCTCGTGGTCCCTGATCAAGTAAAGTCCTCCATTAATGGTTTATGAAGTATGTGGGTGTAGCTATAAAATACTTATATAGATTTGTGTTGTGTACAAGTAACCTATAGCATATTTTTTTGTTACTACAGTGTACAAATATGCTACAATATTTAACCTATCCTGACTTTCTCTTTTTGACAGGTAAGTTCAGTTCTACACTCTACGAGACAGGGGGCTGCGATATGTCGCTTGTGAATTTTGAGCCTGCTGCAAGAAGAACATCTAATATCTGGTGTGTTTTTGAAAACCAGTATCTGTGGTTTAGTCAGCAATGCTGAATATGCAAACAATTCTGAAAGATTCTTAAGCGTCTGTGTATTTTTGCAAAAGTCAGAACACTTTCAGAATTGTGATGTGATGTACATGGGAACCTTTTGGTAATTTTATATTTTGTCAAAGAATACCCATTATATTGAGACTAAGGAAGTCTCAGGTTGAATGAAGAACTGAGAACCAGAACCAACTTCATTCTCATGTTTATATAGTGCAGTGGTGGGGAACTTTTTGCCATTCAGATGTTCCTGGACTACATCTCTTCTCAACCCCAGCCAATAGCTGAGAGTTTCCTGATAGCAAGGGAGTTGTAGTCCCACAGCATCTGGAAAGGCAGATGATTCAAAATGGTCAAGGCACTTTGCATACTTCCTTTGCACAAAACCCTTGAAGGCTAGGCAGTATTTCAGAACAATCAGTGAAAGTGTTAATTACATTTTAGGATGTTTTATTGCATAACTTTGTGTCTGGATACATGGCTTTATTCTGTCTGAGTGCAAAATGTTTGAATTTACATATGATTTCTAAGCTGCCGCCACCACCACAGGGTGGTGAAGCTATCCTGTTTTCCCTAGCCAGGGTTTTGGATAGGCTTTGCCAATTAGGTCATGATACCCTTTCAAAGAAAGAGAGAATAATCTAAGAATCTTAGAGCAAAATGAGTACACGAGATCCTTGGACAGGATTTCATATCCTTTTTTCAAGGCAGTAAGCTGAATAAGAGTCATGGTGCTTGGAGTAAATGACTGCTTTGGGGGCATAATGTCCCTTGGGACATGCAGATTCCACACCCACCCAACCACCCAATAAAGATACAGTGGTACCTCAGGTTACAGACGCTTCAGGTTACAGATGCTTCAGGTTACAGACTCTACTAACCCAGAAATAGTACCTCGGGTTAAGAACTTTGCTTCAGGATGAGAACAGAAATCGCACGGCGGCAGCGGGAGGCCCATTAGCTAAAGTGGTACCTCAGGTTAAGAACAGTTTCAGGTTAAGAACAGACCTCCGGAACAAATTAAGTTCTTAACACGAGGTACCACTGTACGTTTATTACAAAATCAAAGAAAAACAGAATGCAGTGAAATACATCGTTTTCTGCCATTGCTTTGCATAGATAGCAGTGCATAGCAGAGTCATGCAAACCAAAGTATTTTTGATGTGGAATTGTCTTTATGGTGCAGTAGTAGCCAGCCCCTAGCTGGCACCCAGTCTTCAGGAGTTTTCGTTTTGGCTCTCCAAATACATATATTTTTAGTTTTAGCTGCTCCTGTGGGTCCTCTGCTCTGACATCCTGATGTTGAAAGCTTTTTTGTGACCCAAGAAGCCCCACCCCCCAATTTATCCATTTAAAAATCATGCAGCACCTTTTACAGTGGTGCCCCGCAAGACGAATGCCCCGCAAGACGGAAAACCCGCAAGACAAAAGGGTTTTCCGTCTGCAGAGGCGCTTCGCAAGACGAATTTCCCTATGGGCTTGCTTTGCAAGACGAAAAATGACGAAAAAATTTGAATTTTTTTTTTGCTCCAAAACCCCTTATTTTGAATCGCTAAGCTGCTAAAAGCATTTTAGCAGCAAAACCGCTAATCTCCCAAGTGTTAAAAAGCCGTTTTTAGCCCTTTTTTAGCCAATAGCGCTAATAGCGCTACTCCGTCAATGGGCTTGCTTCGCAAGATGAAAAAACCGCAAGACGAAAAGACCCGCGGAACGGATTCTTTTCGTCTTGCGAGGCACCACTGTATTTACTGATTATTTTCATGGGTCTCCTGCTGTGATTCTGTGATACCAAAAGTTTTTGTAACCCCTAAACCCCAAATATGCCATTAATTATTATTGTTATTTTTGTCCAGGACTACTTTTCCACTTCTGCCACTCCCTCTTTGACATTTGGCCCCGGGGCGTTGGCCATGGACCTTTATTACCCTCTGCCTGAAAAGGGCTAGCAATCACTCAGATAGAACTAGGTATTCAGCCCAGCAATGCAACCCCATATCCAGCTATCAAGATATTAATGCAGAATTAATGACTTGTTACAAAATAGAAATAGATATGCTCGTTATACAGTCCTCCTTTTTTCTTAATGTCAGCACAGTTGGGTAATAGGGTGCATTGTCCTATCAAGAAGGTGTATCATTTCTTTTTCCCTTGGTGAAAACAGTACTGCCTTTCCAGTAGCAAGTTGATTTAAACGGGGGTAACTGATGTCCTACAAACTACAGAAAGAGTAATCTCTTAAACAAAAGAAGAGACTTGAATTGGAGAACAGTGTGTGGTATCAAACTAAAGTAATCTTCTTGTTATTATAGTGACACGGATTCTCATGTATCAAGTTCTACCTCAGTTCGTTTTTATCCACATGATTTAGTAAGTTTTTGCATTTGCTCCTTATTTTATTGCAAGCAGATGATCAAATGTCACTCTTAAAGTTGTTGAGATACAATTAAGTATTCTGTCTGTCAATTTAGCACAGGATTCGAGTGGTTCAAGTTGTCAGCAGCTGGACAATGCCATGCCTTCACTGCTACAAATAATTGGAGAATTGCAGCCATGTTAATACTTTAATAACGTGAGACCTGATGTGTGTTTAATTAGACAAATGCAGTGCCGCCCACCTCTTAGATCTAAGAAAGTGGTGTCCAAGCCCTGCTCAATACAGAATGGATTGTAGACTATCACTGCTAATGATTTGTAAGGTCTTTGAAGACTTTAGGTTCAGCTTGCTAGATCCTTACCATATCAGCTTGAAATACCCTGGAGTAATTGAAGTTGTAAAGAGGAAAGGGCCCTTCTACTCAGCCTTGTGTGTTGGATGTTACTGGATCTGCAATTCCCATTGTCACTCATCATTGGCCATGCTGGCTGCAGATTAGTGGTGGGGATTTTCTGGCCATTATTATTATTATTATTATTATTATTATTATTATTATTTATATACTGCCCTATACCTGAAGGTCTCAGGGCAGTTCACAGAATAAAACCAAATGAATTCAGGTGATTGTTAAAGTGGCTCATGAAGAGTTGACCACTTCTGAATTCTGCCTTCTGGCTGGATCCAGTTCCCCAATCCTTCTGCAGAAGATGGGTGTCGTTGTTCCAACAACATCTGGGGACTCAGGTTTGTGGAAGACTGTTCTAGGTGGAGGTAGGGTGTGGTTTGCATGTGCACCATCCCTGCAGTTCCATAAAGTTTTATAAAGGGTCAGTGCTTTTGCTTCCTGGAAGAAACCCGCCAAGCCAGATACAGGTTGGAACTCTACCATGAACCCATGCCAGGGTTGAGCATGTAATCTTCAACCACTGTTAATCAGGTGTGCCTTCCTGAAATGAGATAAACCGCATCCTCCTCCACCTTCCCTTCTCCCTGAACCATACAGATTTGCAAAGAAGATGAGACCAAGGGGGTAGTTCCCCATAGAAGATCTTTGGCCCATGACACTTTTATGTTCCTTAAGATCTATAGTTTATAGTCTAAAGAAGTGTGAATGCAACTTATTATTGACTTTATTGTAGCTCTCCCTACCCCAGATCAGGCTGAACAGGCTGTTGACCATAGATACAGATCTCCTCGAGCATCAAGACATTGACCTAAGCCCTGACCTGCAGGACCATCTGCAACCTCAAGAGGAAGCCGCCCAAAAAGTCAAACACTATTATCGCTTTTGGATCCTACCTAAGATCTGGATTGGCATCAATTTTGATAGACTGACTCTCCTAGCCTTGTTTGATAGGTGAGATCCCATGAGCTCGTGCTGTTCTAACATAGTTCAAGTAATTATTTGCATCAGGTTTCCTTTTGCTTGGTTCGTATGCTAGTGATTGATGCACTGTTCAAAGCATTAGTCAAATCAGGTGGTGGGTACTGTTAGAAACGGGGCCAAAATGGGCCCAACCAAGAACAGCAGTAACAACAAGGTGTCGAGTGTCCGGTGGAAAACTGGGGAGAGGGAAGTTAAATGGAGGACCCTGGAACAAAGCATGATACACTGGTACCTGAACATGTCCACTCCTATCAGGAGGAAAGGTGTACTGCAGCACTTGAATTTAGAGCACTGGGTTGTGCAGATAAGCTACCCTCTGTTGTGCACTTTTAATGGTATAGTGGGCATTGGGGTATCCAGCAAGCCACCATCATTCTGCTCAGCAGTTTGCTTTCTCCGCCCTGGAGTATCTATACTGCTTTACAGGCTTCTTTTTCTTGGAGTTCCTGTTGGGATACTGCCAAGGAGACAAAGTCCATCATGCCCCCACGCCGATGCCAGACGATCCATCGATCTCCCGCAGATACAGTTTCAGTCAATTAGCGACACGAAGCCTCAGAAATAGCTTGCCACATTCCAGAGCTCGTGCATGCTCTATCAGCAGAGTTCACACAACGAAAGATGCACTCAGGAGAGCATATTTACAATTTTATTCAGCGTTGGTCAGAACAAAGAAAAAAACATGACTGCCTGCTTCGATGTCTCAGGCACAGAGAGAGAAACGAAAGCAATAGACAAACAGAAACTTCCTGTGAGCAGGAAATATGTTGGCTGTGCCTCACAACAGCCTGTCCCCTTTTTAAGGTGGAACGGAAATATCCTAACAGTACCTTCACTCGTTTTTCTTCTGCAGAACCATTACAGAAACCTTATTTTTTCTCAAGACATACTGCAGTGTAGATTTTTCTGGGAGGGGATGAGTATGGATGGATTTATCTGTCTTGTGGTTGGGACTAGGACTGGGTGACATTTTTATCCTTTCTGACTGATTCTATAGAATGTGTTTGAACAGCCATTTGAACTCCAATAAAACCACAATAGATTCAGCACCTGAAATTTGCATGCTAAGGCATTCTCAGACTTTTGAGATACAGTATCATAGGTCATGTTCTTTAGTTTCTTTGAACTCCTGCAGCCTCTCTTCCAACTGTATAAACCTATTTAGCTTCCCAGTACCACGTACTTTTCCTTTTCCATAGAAATCGTGAGATCCTGGAAAACGTGTTAGCTGTCATCCTAGCTATCCAAGTGGCTTTCTTGGGTTCTGTACTTCTTATTGAAGGCTTCTTCAAGGATATATGGGTTTTCCAGTTTTGCTTGGTGATTGCCAGCTGCCAGTATTCCTTGCTCAAGGTAACTTCTTTTGCCACTGTCAATTTTAAACATTAATATTCTGCCAGCATTTGGGCAATCTATCTTGAGTTAATAAGAAGCCTAGTCGTGGCTGATATTTGTTGGGTGTGCATTCAGTCCCTTTGCAAGCAAACCAGGAAGCCTTCTGCTAACCACACTTTCATGTTTTGCCCAAATCAGGAAACAAAGGTTAAGAGCTTCAGAGCAGGCCAGGACATTAAGCCAGTTTCAAACAAGAGACGTTTATCCCAAATTGTTCTGAAGCTATTAACCACAGTTTCCAGGTTTGGATGAAATGGGAAACTACATATTAAGCCAATCAAAATATTGTAAAATAGTGATCAAGCTTTCATCTTCCCCAATCAACTGTTGAACAAAGTAAGTGTGTGTGTATGGAATCCAGCCTGTTGAAAAGTGCTGGCAAACTCAAAAGCTTGCTCACTATTATGTGACATTTTAATGGGTCCTAATAAAGGCATTGCTTGGGTATGGATTTTTCCTTATGAATCCACACAGCATTCCTGGGATGATCTTAGAAAATTGGTATGATTCTTCTGCTCTTACCTCTTCCGTTAAGTTATTTTCAATATTTTAAAACTTTCACTTCAAACCCCAGCTTCTCATGCTTTGTTGAATGCTGCTTGAGAAACTAACTTCGGGGGTGGGAGCAGTGAGGGGATGAGGGGCTGTGACTGAAAAACACACCATGAGAAGCCTTGATGTGTCCATGGAAGTTCTGTGGATCCTACCTGTTAAAAGAGTCTTATATTGAAAAGTAACCTTGAAAATAAGCCTTACCTAATATTACCCTTTCATTTTTCTGGTCTGTTTTTTAGAGCGTGCAACCAGATTCTTCATCACCTCGGCATGTAAGTTTTCCTATATGGAACAGAACTTTTTATTCAGAAAAGGCATAGCTAATACTCTGGTGTATCTGAGTTTAACACACTGAACTTTCTAATTTAAAGCGGCATGCGTAATAAAGTTTCAAGACCAAATTTTGAAGAAAACAACAGTTATGATTTGCAACTTTGAGTTGTTTTTTTCAGGGTCATAACCGAATCATCGCCTATAGCCGCCCTGTTTACTTCTGCATATGCTGCAGCCTCATTTGGCTGCTGGACTATGGCAGCAAGAGCACTTTCACTGCAAGGTTCCGACTATATGGAATGGCTTTCACTAATCCAATTTTGCTGCTATCAGCAAGGGACTTGATTATAGGTGAGCAATTTCTTTATGGCTCTGATGCATTGTATTTGCTTCTTTAGTTATACAGTAGGACCTTGGGTTACAGACGCTTCAGGTTACAGACGCTATAGGTTACAGACTCCACTAACCCAGAAATAGTACCTCGGGTTAAGAACTTTGCTTCAGGATGAGAACAGAAATCACGTGGCGGCGGTGCAGCAGCAGCAGGAGGCCCCATTAGCTAAAGTGGTGCTTCTGGTTAAGAACAGTTTCAGGTTAAGAACGGGCCTCCAGAACAAATTAAGTTCTTAACCCGAGGTACCACTGTAAAAGTATTTTTATACTGCCGTATCATAAATTAACAGGGTGGTGTCAACTCCATTAAAAGCTATGTGGATGGTATGCATAGATCGTTTGCCCATCGTGGAGACCATATAGATTTCTGTTCTTTAATGGAGATACAAATAAATGGAATCCCTTCCTTTCTCATTCTGTCTTTTAAAAGTTGTTATAATTGGAGAGGAAGTAGTTGTCATTGTCAGTTCCATGGGTGGCGCTGTGGTCTAAACCACTGAGCCTCTTGGGCTTTCCAGTCAGAAGGTCGGTGGTTCGAATCCCCATGACGGGGTGAGCTCCCGTTGCTCTGTCCCAGCTCCTGCCAACCTAGCAGTTTGAAAGCATGCCAGCGCAAGTAGATAAATAGGTACCACTGCAGCGGGAAAGTAAGTGGCGTTTCCATGCGCTCTGGCTTCCATCACGGTGTCCCATTGCGCCAGAAGTGGTTTAGTCATGCTGGCCACATGACCTGGAAAACTTGTTTTTAGACAAACACTGGCTCCTTCGACCTGAAAGCGAGATGAGCGCCGCAACCCCATAGTCGCCTTTGAATGGACTTAACCGTCCAGGGGTCCTTTACCTTTACTTTTATCATGAAAGTCATTGCATGATTAGAACTTTGGTAAACATGGAGAATTGCCATGCAGTGTACAGAGGATCTTCAGATAAACTCTTGATCCACTTCTCTTAGCCGTCTCATAACTGGCAGCTGTTGTATGGTGGGAATGACAGCAACTACCAAAGTGCCGCATATTTGTTCATGTTAGTCTAGTTTTGATTGCAGGCTACATGTCTTGGAGGGCTGTCATGCTGAAACATGCTGTCCCTCTCCTGTGGGGACACTGCAAGTTATCTTCTTACTTAATGACATCTTCATAATCCATCACCACCATTGTCTCCATTCCACATCATTTTTCAAGTTTTCCCCTTCTCAGTTTAGGTCCTTGCAACCTTCACAGTCTTCCTCTGTCTCAGCCCTCTCAGGGATGTTCACTTTCCTGTTGAGCATATCTGGCTAAGGTGAAGAGGCAAGAAGAATAAGGCCTTCACTTGGCCTGACAAACACACAGATGCAAACATACTGCAGTTGCTTGTTCTGAAAGTGAGTAGGGTGTTTGCTACATAGGAAAAGGAGTCTGAAAAGAGCTGTATGCCTCACGTCAGCATTCAGTTACTCACAGCAGGTAGTAATTGGCAACTGTTTTGAAATAAGGAACAACAGCTATGTGCAATTATTTCTTGTGCAAGGGTGGTATATAAATTCAATAGTTAATAATAATAATAATAATAATAATTAATAATTAAGGAACACCTATATCCTCTATAGTTAAAAGTGGAAGGATAACAAATAGTTCTGTATGTATTTACTATTTTCTTCCTATCATTTTTTTTTTTTGTCTCTTGTAGTGTTTACGCTATGTTTCCCTATAGTGTTCTTCATTGGTCTTCTGCCTCAGGTGAACACATTTGTCATGTACCTCTGTGAACAATTAGATATTCATGTCTTTGGTGGCAATGGTGAGTTGAGCTTCCTTGTTTCATAGATAATTCAGCAAACGACTTTCAGATCTGTTTAAGAAAAGGTAGTTTGAGGGCTTTATCCAAAGGATCAATTTAAGTACATTCCAACTTCATTTTAGCCTTTACAGATGGTCCTTTAGGTCCTCAGTTTAAGCAACTGCCTGGCATTCAAATGGTTTTGTTTTCTGTGCACTAAACGGTCTAGTACAAAACTGTGGTTCAATTCAGACATAAATGCCAAATCATACTTTGATGCCATATGAATATGCTTGGAACAAGCCTTCTTCCTCCATGCACTGTGATTTCCTCTCTTCCTGTATTGGTATGCTGCTTTATAGTGCAAATTGTAGTTTGCCCGTTCAGATATAAGGGCAAACCATAGTTTGCCACAAACAAGGGAAAGGAAGAATGAACTGCATGGTGCAAGAGGACAGGGAGCGCAGCAGGCTTGTTCATGTAGTGGCAAATCATGGTTTAGCATTCTCTCTGCCCTCAGCCATTAAGGAAGTTGTTGTCAATTGCACTCCAGAAGCCAATCAGCTGAAAGCAAAATTGGAAGGGGCTTCTACACATTTCAGAGTAATGTTTCATATATTCAACTGTATGGCAGTGCTCTCCAGAAGAGGCTCAGAAAGTTTGCCTTCATGCATACCAGACATGCCAATAACTTTGTTATTCAATAAAATCACATTTTCCTCAAAAAGGTATTATTGCCATTTGAGAGCTGATGAAATGTAATATCCCTGAAACAAAAATGCTTTCTGATGCCTATAAATCCTGCATAGCAAATGAACAGCTGCATTGTGGGGTCTGTTATAGCTCGTATGGTCTACTTAAGTTGATTCAGGCTCATTGGGAAAAGCACATCTTTGAATTAACTTTTCCAGTGAAAGAATACTGCACAACAGTAATATCACGCAATAAAAGAATCCTCAAAAGTAGCATAAGTTTAAGCGTGAGATAACCTGCTGTAAATCTTTATAGTGTTGTAGTAGAAACAAAAATCAAAGGGATAAATGTTTATTTCTTGAAACCTAAATACGTGTTCTTCCACTCTTAAGGGTTTCTTTTCCTAACAAATGTTTTCTTATTCTCTAGCGACGACAAGCTTGCTTGCAGCACTTTACAGTTTTATCTGTAGTATTGTGGCAGTAGCATTATTGTATGGATTGTGTTATGGTGCCCTAAAGGTGAGTGCTATATTTTTATATTTTAGGCTTGATACTTGTACCACTTCATGAAACTAAAAGTTAAATGTTATTACCTGAACTTCCTAACATTTGTAAAAGGTGGATGGATGGAGATTGGTTTTTCTTCTTTCCTTGAAACACCAGAATTTTTATTATACACTGCCACACCCCCACACCATATGGTACAACCCAACAAGGGAGCCAAGGGACTACAGACCACATTTTCTTACTCAGTACAAAATCAAAATGGAGATACATAACAATATATAAAACATTCACAAATCCTTAGGAAAAGGTGCTTATTTCAAGCTCTGGTAAAGCCATGGAACTCACCATAAATGAATACTGTATTTTTCTGTGTAGAAGACTATATTCCTTCCTAAATTTTTGAAGTTTAAAATAAGGGGTTGTCTTATACATGGATAGTGCATAGTACATTTTCTTAATTTTGAGTCCCCCCAAATAGGGGGTGTCTTTTACATGGGGGCATGTTATACACGGAAGAATATGGTAAATATCTCTTGTGCTCCACAGCAAAACTAACAACATGGTGTCAGCTTGTATGTGAAAGCTGAATTGGTGCACGATGCCATCCATACCTGAGATATGCATACATATTTATACCCACCCTGTTTTATTGATTGTAATATGGTTTAACTGATTTTGATATTTCCCTTCAAGGTGGATGAGAAATGTAATTAATTTATTTAAGGAATAATATTGATGCAGTTTATTTCATAGATACATAGGATTTCCGATTCTGTAATCTTAAAAAAAAAAAATGGACTCTGATTTTGCCCACAGGATTCTTGGGATGGTCAACATATTCCAGTGCTCTTTTCTGTATTCTGTGGCATGTTAGTGGCAATATCCTACCATCTCAGCAGACAGAGTAGTGATCCTTCTGTGCTTTTGTAAGTAATAATTACCTCTTCGTATATTACGTAGAAGTCTTATTGCAATAATTGTTTGTGCAAGGGAGAGGGAATCTGTTCAGAAAACATCGTGGGGAGCAAAGGGCCTAAAAACTTTAGACAGCCTCCACCTGATGCGAACAGTTTTCAGATTTGGCTAACCTGTGACCCTCCACATGTTGTTGGACTTGGCATAAGCCAGCATGGTCAATGGCCAGGGATAATGGATGCAATATGGCCCTTTTCATAAAGTAATAATAATAATAATAATAATAAATTTTATTTATACCCCGCCCTCCCCAGCCAAAGCTGGGCTCAGGGCGGCTAACAACAGTCAAAACAATCCAACATTCTAAAAACTTTTCACCATAAAATCAATCAAAAACAAATTGATGGCAACCAGCAAGCAAGACCCTGTGCAGATTGCCAGAGGAGGGGGTCAGGCTGCGCCCTGACCAAAGGCCTGGTGGAACAGCTCTGTCTTACAGGCCCTGCGGAAAGATGTCAAGTCCCGCAGGGCCCTAGTCTCTTGTGACAGAGCGTTCCACCAGATTGGTGCCACAGCCGAGAAAGCTCTGGCTCTAGTTGAGGCCAGACTAACCTCTCTGAGGCCTGGGACCTTCAGGATGTTTTTATTTGCAGACCGTAGGTTTCTCTGTGGGGCATACCAGGAGAGGCGGTCCCATAGGTACGAGGGGGACAAAGTGCAAATAAGTACCAATAGTTGTTTTCTGCTTTTATATATATATATATATATAAAACTTGATTTGTTTTTCTTTTTGGACTCAAATCAGTGCACAATCATGACAAAGAAATCATTTTCTATTCTTTTAGTTCTTTAGTGCAATCAAAACTTTTCCCTACTTCAGAAGATAAAAATCCAGAGGATCCACTGTCTGAGGTTAAAGACCCCTTACCTGAAAAACTGAGAAATTCAGTGGTAAGTTGGCTCACTTTTGTAGCATACTAAGAAGACTGATATTACAAGGACACTTCTAATGATTTAGGTGTCCAGGGAATTATTTGTTGATGCTGTTTATGATGCCTTAAGTACCTCTGTCTGACAGTTGTGATACCAGTGGTTATTTTCATTTATATTAGATCACTAACAAGACAGAATATTAGTTACGTCAGCTGTCATGTCAATTTCTTGGGAAGGAGATTAAATTTCTTTATGGGGGGGGGGTTAAATTATAGCGTGTAGACAATGATTATCATGAGTACTTAAAACTAAAAGAGAGAAACAGTTTTTTGGAACTCTCTTGGTTTAAAAAAAGTTCTTCCTTCCTTCCTAGAGTGAACGCTTGCAGTCTGATCTGGTGGTGTGCATAGTCATCGGTGTACTTTATTTTGCTATTCACGTCAGCACAGTTTTCACAGTATTGCAGGTACCTTACTTTTCCCCGCCCCTTATTTTCAAAACTATCCTTACCAGTTTCTTTGGTATCTGCCTCTTGAACAGTGTTGTTGACTTCAGCATTTATAACATGACAGTGTTTGGGTTTGCTGAACAGCACGGGATATTGGCTTTTGGTTTAGGATGTAGGATTGATGTAGGATTTCTATTGACTTTTTAATGTCCCTTGTTAGTTTCCCCCAGTGCTGCAATGCTCAGCCTGGCAAACTCCCCATCCTTCGGGAACTGTGAGGAAGGAACATGAGGCTTGCCAGAAGATGCAAAAGATCTTGTAGTTCTCCATGTTCCTATTTATTGTGTTTCCTGGAGACCGCTCTAGTTGGCATAGATCACACAAAGAGATGGCTCTAATTGCAATTGAAGAAAGTTAGGATGTTAAATAGTGCAGTGCACTGCATCTCAAAGACAAGTTTGCAGGGGCAGCATTCCTTGTATTGTCTGTATCAGCACAAACGGAAACACAAGGAATATGACCTGTTTTAATGATACTCCCCTCCTAACAAAACTCAAAATGGTCCATTTGGGGACAGACGTGGGTTGCACCAGGTGTTTCTGATATCCCTGGGATGTATCCCGAATAGGTGGGGAAGCAGTTGATGATGAAGGCACCCTTTCAGCCAGCGCTGCCATACTGCCCAGATTGAGAAGCACAATTCTGAAAGGGATTGCTATTGATTGTTTTTGAGACTGAGTCTCTTTTTTCCTTCTTAAATTTTTCCATTAGCCTGTCTTGAGCTATGTTCTGTACGCATTGGTGGGCTCGGTTGGCTTTATGACCCATTATGTACTGCCACAACTTCGGAAACAGCTCCCTTGGCACTGTTTTTCTCACCCACTGTTGAAAACCAAGGAATACTATCAATTTGAAGTCCGCAGTAAGTAGTACAATTCTTCTTTTAAGACTCTGCCTTTGGCTATTCCCTAGGCATTTACTGTGAACTATAATTAATTACCTTGTGTCTTTACAATAAAACTGTTCTCATTTCCTTCTATAGAAAACTTAGTTTCTTGCAATGAAGTTAAAACTTTCTAGCAATGGAAAGTAGTTCAGATATTTTACCTGTTATGTTGGAGGGATGGTGGGAAACAGGGGGCAAATAGACATCTGAGCTTGGTTTGTTTCCTGATACGCTTTCCAGACTCCTATTGCATTCTGTATTGTATTTTGTGACTCCTCTTAGATGCTGCACATGTGATGTGGTTTGAGAAACTTCATATATGGCTTCTTTTTGTGGAGAAGAATATTATCTACCCTCTGATAGTCCTCAATGAGCTCAGCAGCAGTGCGAAAGCTATTGCTAGCCCAAAGAGACTGGATATAGAGTAAGTAGAAAACAGCACATACGGCACTTCCTTTACTTTAATTATGGTTGGTTTGTTTTTAATGTCCTCTTGCAAAGGCTGTCTCTGTTGCTTGACCAGTCTCTTGAAACTCCAGATTCTTCTTCCTTAAAAGGGGTCAGGCATATTTAATGAAAGATAGTAAAGTGAGAAATATACCAAACACTTTATTAATCTTCAAGAATGTACTGAATGCAGATAAAGTGAACAGTAAAATGATCAGCTTGACAAATATATTTTCTCATTGCAGATTTGGTGCTTTAATGATTACTATTGCTGGTATGAAGCTGTTGCGTTCCTCTTTCAGCAACCCAACCTACCAGTATGTTACTGTCATTTTCACAGTGCTTTTCTTTACATTTGACTACAAACGTTTCTCGGAGACAATGCTGCTAGACTTGTTCTTCATGTCCATACTCTTCAGCAAGGTAATGTCAAATAATAATACAGTGCCCAAGCTCTGTGTTCCATAACTCTGTGGCAAAACGAGATGGCAGTAAATCTTGCAGTTGGCATAGCCATCTTTTCCACAGTCTTGAAAGGCAACCTTAAAAAGCCACCAATTTTATATTTTATGGTAGTCTTACGGTCTTAAGAGTTTAACTGATGATCTTGAATACATTAAAAGCGGTACCAAAACATTTGTTATTAATAATATTAGGACATACACTGCCATCGTAATATAGAATCTCATTCTCTCTCTTTCCTCTTTTCCATTGTCATCTGAAGGAAAATCTGATTTGTTATCTATCAGAATTGATATATGATATTTTATCATGTTATCTGATGAACTGCAGCTAGAAAGGAAGTTTATTCATTGTTGAATAGAGAATCTCTGCTTGTTTGGTTAAATATTTAATGTACAAATTTGACAGAACATGGCATTCTCTTACATTTCATGCCTCTTAAAACAGAACCAGTTGATCTGCTGTGGCCTACACGACGCACAGTTTTACAAAAAATTTTTGCTAGTGCATCTAAAACGCCTGGGAAATTGAAATCATACATGTGTCAAGAGTACAAGATCTGTGACCAAATTTGTTTTTTTAAAATGCTTCCTTCTGTTTTCTTTCTAGCTGTGGGAGCTTTTCTACAAGTTGAGATTTGTATACACTTACATTGCTCCTTGGCAAATCACATGGGGATCTGCGTTCCATGCTTTTGCCCAGCCTTTTGCTGTACCACGTATCCTTTTTGAAAGCTCCAGATGTATTATGCTGACAGGGAAAAGAACTTTTGAAGCCTTAATATATTGTAAAAGTCTACTAAAATGTATGATTACAAGCCATCCCAATCTCTTCTGAGCAGTTTCGATTGCAAAGCACTGTGATATGAATGTTTGTGCGGTGTAGCAGAAACATTTTTTTGCTGTAAGTTGTCATGCTTCTGCACTAAGAACAGTAGTATATTACTTCATTTTTCTGTACAGTGGTTGCCAAGTGTAGTTTACGATGCTGTTGGACCTTTCTAAATGACACAGATGTTTGAGCTATTGTGGTTGTTCTTTTTTTATTATTCTGCCCTGACATGAAGAAATCAGAAAGAAAGAAAAGTTGTGGTTTCCTTGACTTTCCTTCCTTGCAGATTCTGCAATGCTGTTTGTCCAAGCAGCTGTGTCTGCTTTCTTCTCTACTCCACTAAACCCATTTTTGGGAAGTGCAATATTCATCACTTCTTATGTTAGGCCTGTCAAGTTTTGGGAGCGAGACTACAAGTAGGTGATTTTGAAGGCATAAAAAAACCTCCTTCTGTAGTAACGAGAGATTTTTTTAAAATAAAATAAAAATAAGTTATAATATGTGATGTTTCTGGATGCATGATGCTAAGTTCCTAAAGTATGCCCTGCAGAAGAATTATGATTCTGCGCAGTCACCACTAGTTTCTTACTGTGGAAAAATATCCCTACTTCATCCTACCTTTAGCTGAAATCAGCAGAAATACTTCTGAGGTAAACCTCTGGAATCTCTCCCTGGTGAACTGTAGAAGTCAGAAATAACTCATCTTGGCTCTTAGATGTTTAGATGAACTTCTTGTGCAATCATGTAGTGAAAAATGATTTCACTTGAAAAACCAACTATTTTAGTGTTATACTTTGGCTACATTCACACAAAATGCTTAACCATGGTTAATCTGGTTAGTTTAACAAGCCAGCTTCATAACCAGTGGTCTGAAGTTGGCTTGCTGTGAAACTTGCAAGTCTTTGTTTTAAACCAGGATCTCTGGTCAAACATAATAACTAGGCCAGGATTCTGGGGACAGGATCACAAAGCTAATATAGGAGTAAACCCTGTTCTCTTGCTTGTCGCCTGTGATGTCAGCTAGTGAGCAGGCAGGTGTGGTTTGGGGAGAAAGTCCTGTGTGCCAGAGGTTCCTCAGCCCTAATTAAGATGCGTATAAAACCTGGCCCAGTATACAAGGAGCTACTTGGGCTCACAGCAGCCACACAGCCTCCATGTAATTTTCCAGCTGGAAGACCTGTAGTGACAGCAAGTGCACATATTTGTCTGTTTGCTGAAAGAGACAGTATACTATGCCTAAACTTTGTTTCCACATCCAGAGAAATGCAGTGGAGTGCTGTGCCTCTAGTCTTAGTCTTGAAAGAGAGAGACAGACAGAAAAAAGAATGGAGGACTGGAAATAGCAGCAGTTAGCATTTAGTTGCATTTTCTTAGCAGGGGTGACAAACCAGGTTACGCTGGCTTATTTTTGTAAACAATTCATCTTCCAACAGACAGAACCTCAGGGAGTTGAGAGAGAATCACCAGCTGGGAAAATGCCAGAGGGTGTTTTATTTTGGCATGGACCTTTTATTTCATTTTTCTTGGGGGAAGAAGGCATATGGTGGTAGAGAACCCATGAAGACTTGCCATGGTACATTTTGTAATAACTTAATATTTTGTCACTTTCTTCAGCACAAAACGAGTGGACCACTCAAACACAAGACTGGCTTCGCAGCTTGATCGAAATCCAGGTAGCCCTTTAAAAAAAAAAAAAAAAAATTATTGAATTTTACATTTTTATCATAATAACATCATATCAGATAACAAAAAACAAATACAATTCCCAAAATTCCCCCTCCTCCCCACAACTTCCCTCAACTTCCTCTTCTGGTTTTTTACATATTGGCTTCTCCTGCTTGCTTTATTGTATCTTAATATTAAATTCTTTAACTTAAATGTTGTTATACTCTTCTCGTTTTAACATCATCTTTGTAGTTTCTCTGTTTGTTTTGTTGATTGTAAGTGTTTACTCAAACCCTGCTAGTGAGTCCATTTCTTTACATTGTTTCTGTAGATACAACATAAATGATTCCCAGTCTTTTTAAAAGTCTCTATTGTCTTTATCTCTAATTAGTTTCACCATTTTGGCATATTCCATCAGTTTGAAATCCAGGTAATCCTTTATCAAACCAGAGACCTGCTCCTGCTAGTCCGGGCTCAAACAAGCCCTGTGGTAACCTTCCAAAGCAGCCAAATTGGGCTTGGTATTTGTCTAAATCTGATGCATGCCCCTAATAAATACACATATGTTTGTAGTAATACTTTTTGAAAGTGTGTTCAAATTAACAACAAATAGTTTGTTCTCTGTTATCAATAAAGGGCAGATCTTTCAAAATGTTGTTTGCCAAAGAACTGTAGATATGAATCAAAAAGTTTAGTTTAGACTTAATGAGACCTGGATTTTTCCTTCCATATAGGTTCAGACGACAATAACTTGAATTCAATCTTCTACGAACACTTAACTCGATCCCTTCAGCACAGCTTGTGTGGAGACTTGCTCCTTGGGCGATGGGGGAACTATAGTACCGGGGACTGCTTTATCCTTGCTTCTGACTACCTCAATGCACTAGTACACCTTATAGAGATAGGCAATGGATTGGTCACCTTCCAGCTGAGGGGGCTTGAATTTAGAGGTAAAACTAACTAAATGAAAGTTCCACCAATCTCCTTGAAACTGTGTTGCAAGCTAGTTACTTAAGACTGGGCTTTTGGTTTGATAGACATTTTAAATATGTGAATGTTTGGTAAAGGCAGCAGTTGTAAACAAGCTTCCTCTTCCAAGCTTAGTGTAAACAATTATATATTGGACAGTTTAAAACTTGACATTCATAAATTCTCGAAACAGAAGCTGATTAGATCTTTGTCATTATCAGGCAAATGTAGCAATTTCTCGCTTCTTTCTACTGGGCTGTAGCATCGTGGTTGCGAATCTGAGCTGTGACCCATGTGTAATATGCCTATAATAATTTCTGGTCTACTTTGTACAGCTGTTGCAGTTACTGCTTTGCTGCCGTTACTCTGCACAGCTGTTGTAGTTCCTTTTCCGTCATTTCAGGAACTTACTGCCAGCAACGGGAAGTAGAAGCCATCACTGAGGGTGTGGAAGAAGATGAAGGGTTTTGTTGCTGTGAACCTGGTCACATCCCTCACATGCTCTCTTTCAATGCTGCTTTTGGCCAACGCTGGCTAGCCTGGGAGGTTCTGGTAACCAAGTATGTCCTGGAGGGCTACAGCATCACAGACAACAGTGCTGCATCTATGCTTCAAGTCTTTGATCTTAGAAAGATACTCACCACGTACTATGTCAAGGTGAATACAAATCCTAGACCTCACGTTTGCTATTGAGAGCAGAAAGTGTGATCGTTAGTCATTGAGTACTACGCAAAAAGCAGGTGATCTGTAGGCGAAAGCAGTCAAACCATCTACTCTGTGAGGTAGGCTAAGCTGAGAGATGATGACTGGCCCAAGGTCACTCAGTGAGCTTCATGGTTGAGTGGGGGTTTGAATCCTGGGCTCCTAACACTCTAACCCCGTGGTTTCCAACATGGGGCACATGGCCCACAGGGGGGCAATTTGATTTTTAAGGGCTGGCAATTTGAGAATGAGTTATTAACAGTGAATGGCTTTTTAGACTTCCTCCATGTGAATTAAGAGTTCACCTTTTGAATAATAAGAATTATATGACACCGGAGGCAGGGGGGAGATCAGGATTTTAGAGATGCTTGAGGACTTCCGTTTCGCCGCAGAGGCTATGGCTGCGAGCTCCATGTCGTCCGCTTAAGGGGCTACAAGGTTCGGGCAAATAGAGCTTTGGGGGTGACCGTCAGGGCTCGGCGCACCTCCGAAAACCCCCCACGGAGGGGTCACATGTAACACTAAACCGTGGTTTAGCGCTACATGAATGAGCTAGAAGGAACGAGTGAAGCCTCAGGCTCACATTCTTCTCCTGCTATATGGTTGGCAGAAGTGCTTCTTTCTTCACCCGCTCTAGTCATGCAATGGACACACCAGTTTGATAGCTTTGGCCACTTTACAGCATGTCTTTATTTCCTTTCATAATTTTTTCCAAGGATGTATACAGATCACCATAACGAATTGTGGTCAAGTCTACATGCCTTTAACCTTTTCTCTTTACAGGGCATCATCTATTATGTAACATCCTCCCCCAAGCTAGAGGAATGGTTATCAAATGAAACAATGCAGGAAGGTTTGCAGCAATGTGCAGACCAAAACTATGTTGATGTGGATCCTACATTTACTCCTAATATTGATGAGGATTATGACCACCGCCTAGCAGGGGTCTCCAGAGAGAGTTTCTGTGTCATTTATCTCAACTGGATAGAATACTGCTGTTCTCGGAGAGAAAAGGTAAGCATCTTTTAATTATTCAGGGATCCTGGAAGATATATTAGTCTGTTAGTATTTAAATCCCAACTAAAGTTCATATTAAAAGTTAAAAGCACACAAGGAAGTGATTTTTCATTGAAGCAATGTAAGGAAAGGAAAGAATAAAGAGCCATGTTGGAGCATGAAGTGGAGAAAAATGTTCATGAGCTGATATTGTTTCAGGCCAAGGTTGATGTAAGACATAATAGCAATATTTCCTCTGGTGGTTACTTCTGTTTTCCCTAAGCCGTTCACTTTTTCCTTTACTTGAAGCCATTGAATGCAGACAAAGATTCTTCCCTGGTGACTCTTTGCTATGGACTGTGTGTTCTTGGCCGGAGAGCTCTGGGGACTGCTTCACATCATATGTCTAGGTAATGTAAATCTCTTACTCTAGAATTTTACAGAAGAAAAAGTTCGGGTCATTTAAATCATGTAATTTGCACATATGCTTCTATCCTTTGCCCTAAATACTTTTTTTAAAATTGCTTTTCATATTGTGGGCAGGATTCACTTAGCAAGTCCCATCAAGGTTTTCTGCTTGTGCAGTGGGCCTTCCCCCACTCCCCTCCCCTCACACACACACACACCAGCTTTGAAATTGATTTGGGGAGTTCAGGAGAACCCCCAGAACAGCACAAGTGGGAAGGAGAGGGGGCCATTAGGTTTGGCAAGCTGAAATCTTTGCACTGATGGAATGATCAGAGGAGCGCAATGTTGAATTCTTCCCTGTATCTTTAAATTGCTGTACTCTGCCCTGGGACCTTCGAATGAGCATATACTTCACAATGCTTGTATGAGACAGGCCTCAAGATCTGAGTAGCTGACAATTGCCTGCAGGAGAAAGTGAGAAATGACTAATAATTATTGCAGTGTATTTAACAGGGGTGGCAAGCCTAGCGTTATACAGAAAATGTATTTCCTCTGTGTGCCCAGCATCGCTGAGGCAAGGTCTCTCATAGAGGGTTTCAAGAGACCTTTTTTCCAGCGGAAAGTTCCACCTGCTTAAAATTAATGACAGTACAGTATTAAATAACCTGCCTTTATGTTGCTGGTTTGTTGTGAAAATGAGAAACACAGTCATAGTGCCTAACAAACCTTCAGGGATGGGAAGGAGTCCCAAATTCCACCTGACATTAAGAACAGGATAAGTCTAAGAAAAACAACAATTGAGGGAGGTGAAATATTATGGGATGGTCAAATCATGGTAAAGATTGGTGTGAAATTGCTGTTTGTTTTTCAACAAATTAGGGACTGCAGTATAGTAAAAGCTTCCAAATAAAACTGCTGCTATTGGCCTCATCAGCCAGAATGATTTAAGCTGCTGTCTGCAGGGGTACTCAGAGATGTTTTGCTCCCTGGGCACTTCCGCATTCCCCTTCATATATAGTTAGGGCAGAATTTAGAAGTGATTGTTGGCAGTTTTCTACTTCCCTGTTTACGTTTGTATGTAATGGCGGTTCTAATCTGCATTGGCAGTTGTGAGTATGGAATTGGAAGTGTTAACAGATTCTTTTCGACACTTTTCTGCTCACATGGAATGTTGAATGCCTGCTTTAACATTTGGGTTTTCTTTTCCAAACTAAACAGTAATTTGGAATCCTTCCTTTATGGGCTCCATGCGTTGTTCAAAGGGGATTTTCGTATCTCATCAATTCGAGATGAATGGATCTTTGCAGACATGGAGTTGCTGAGGAAAGTAGTCGTCCCAGGAATACGCATGTCATTAAAACTACATCAGGTATATAAGGACTGATTGCGCATGGATGCGTCAGGGCTAAAAGGGGCGTGGGTTGTCTTATTCAAGCTGTGTTCAAGTGCTCTGTTGCATGGCTATAGTATGGAGACTTGACAGTTATAAAGGTACAGTTTGAGGGGCAAATGGAAATGATCTGTTTTTAGTAATATGCAAGGAAATACGTAATGTAAAATTGGGTCTACCAATAAAGGACAGTAATAATTTGCTTATTGCTACACTTTGGAGTGTGCATCCTTAATTCATTTACACAATTTTCTTTTGAAAATTCAACCCCCCCTCCCAGTTTATTAAGGTGAACTTATTCAATTACAGTCTTGGGTGCCTTTTTTCCCCTCCCCCAAAAAGCCTACCTTTGAAAAATCTTGCTTTGACTGAAGTGGGCTGCTTTTTGCAAGTAACTTAAAAATAAATATTTTTGTAGAATCCTTAAGTAGTCATATTACAGTCTTGGTAGCAGTCTCCAAAATATTTGATAAATTAACTCTTTTAAGAATTACGTTTTTAATGTGTATGGATAACACCATAAACAGTTTTGAGGGTTAGTGAGATCCTACTTGTTAAGCGGAACATAATTTTAGGTAAAAGGTAAAGGTAAAGGAGCCCTGAGAGTTCAGTCGCAAATGACCCTGGGGTTGCAGCGCTCATCTCGCTTTACTGGCCGAGGAAGCCGATGTTTGTCCGCAGACAGTGTTTCCGGGTCATGTGGCCAGCATGACTAAGCCGCTTATGGTGAAACCAGAGCAGTGCACAGAAACGCCATTTACCTTCCCGCTGGAGCGGTACCTATTTATCTACTTTGACGTACTTTCGAACTGATAGGTTGGCAGGAGCTGGGACCAAACAATGGGAGCTCACCCCATCACGGGGATTTGAACCACCGACCGTCAAGCCCTATGCTCAGTGGTTTAGACCACAGCGCCACCCGCGTCCTGGCATAATTTTAGGGTTCTTTAAAATGAAATGCTGCTCTTTTCACAGTGAAGAACCTACTGAACAATCCTTTTACTCCTCTGTTTAGGATCATTTCACATCTCCAGATGAGTATGATGATCCTGCTGTTCTCTATGAAGCCATCACATCCCATGAACAAAATCTGGTCATAGCTCATGAAGGGGACCCTGCTTGGAGAAGTGCTGTCCTTTCCAATTCTCCTTCTCTGCTTGCCCTTCGCCACGTAATGGATGATGGCACCAATGAATACAAAATAATCATGTTGAACAAGCGCTTTCTAATCTTCAGAGTCATTAAAGTAAGTTGTCTGACTCACATGAGTTGCATCAAATGTGTGAGCTTTCCCAAATATGATGGTGAGGCTGGTGTTTTAGTTACTTTTAAAAGCTGGATTTGTGTATTTATCTGACTCTTGCCTGCCCTTCACTCTAAGTGCCCAGGGCAAGTTGCAACAAATAAGTAATACCATTTTAAAAAACAAAACCACTAATCCAAAAAGTCATCCTATTTCAAGGTAGATCGTTACATTTTGACACATAACAGTAAATGTACTGAGCCAAGAACTGCATTCCAAACTTTGGGAAAGTGTGAATTCTGATGAATAAGCATGTGTATTTTTCTGCAAGGAGTGAAATAGGTCAGTTGACTTAAAGACATAGACTGAATGATTTTTTTCTCTGTCTTTGTGTGCTATGTGCTTGCCACTATTTTTTACTTTCCCCAGTGACATTTCCCCCCTATTGCTGTGATCCTGTAGGTCAATAAGGAGTGTGTTCGTGGTCTTTGGGCTGGGCAGCAGCAAGAGCTGGTTTTCTTGCGCAATCGGAACCCAGAAAGAGGGAGCATCCAGAATGCAAAGCAAGCTTTAAGAAACATGATAAACTCATCTTGTGATCAGCCAATTGGATATCCCATTTATGTGTCCCCTCTGACTACATCTTACTCGGATAGCAATGAGCAGCTCAAAGAGATTCTCGGGGGTGCCATCAGTTTGGGAAACATCAGGAACTTCATAGTCTCTACATGGCATAGGTGAGTGGTTCAAGAGATTTCCAGAGAGCATTCACTAGAATCAGTACGTTCCGTTGAAACAGTCTCAGTACATAGCTTACATAACAAAAGGTTTTGGAGCTCCATAGCTTTCTTTTATGTAGCAAACGCAGGGTATGATTCCTACCGTATTACAGGGGAATTGTACAGTTCAAAATGTATAAAGCTGTATAAAGGCATCTCATATAATTTGAATTTTATATTTACACTGCTAAGTCATTAGAAAACGCAGTGTGAATAGATTATGTCCGGAAATCTGATCTCAGTTGTATCGCTAACCTGCTGCGAGAGTTAACTGAGCATGGCACCTGTTTTCTATGTAAAATACATTTTTCAAAAGCCTGGCTGGGGAGCTGTAGAGGCCCTGGAGGCTGCTTACCTACAACTGCACGAGTAAACTCCTTGAAATCCATACAGTTCATCACAAATAAAACAAGGCACTTGCACAGCTGGGCGAGATTCTGCTTTCACTAGATAAATATATAACGCCACATTGATGCTCACTGTTGCAAATTGTCACGCACTATTTGCCAAATATATTTCAAAACGTTTTCTGGATTTACTTGAGGTAGAATAGTATTTTCATGTCGGAGTTCTCCCCCTCCCCTTTATAATGTGTTTCCCAATGTTATCATCTCTCTGCCCTTAAAGCAGCAGCTAATACTGGGTTAGGGACGTGGGTGGCACTGTGGGTTAAAGCCTCAGTGCCTAGGGCTTGCCGATCGAAAGGTCGGCGGTTCGAATCCCGATCGAAAGGTCGGCGGTTCGGCGTTGTTCGGTCCCAGCGCCTGCCAACCTAGCAGTTCGAAAGCACTCTCGGGTGCAAGTAGATAAATAGGGACCGCTTACTAGCGGGAAGGTAAACGGCGTTCCGTGTGCGGCTCTGGCTCACCAGATGCAGCTTGTCACGCTGGCCACGTGACCCGGAAGTGTCTTCGGACAGCGCTGGCCCTTGGCCTCTTTGAGTGAGATGGGCACACAACCCTAGAGTCTGTCAAGACTGGCCCGTACGGGCAGGGGTACCTTTACCTTTAATACTGGGTTGGGGCAGGAAAACACGATGAAGGACAAATTTAATGAGAAATTCCAGCAGGAATGGGTCTTTCTGACCCGGGTTTCATTAGAACCTGGTGTCTAGTTTCTCTAGTCTCATTTTTTTCCTGCTGTGTTTCCATTGTGTTCAGGTTAAGAAAAGGCTGTGGTGCTGGATGCAACAGTGGGGGAAACATCGAAGACTCAGATGCTGGAGGAGCAGCGTCCTGCACAAGTAACAGTGCAACTGCCAATGACTCTCAAAGCAGCGTATCTCAAGGAGGAGGAGGAAACGTCACAGTTGGACAAGCCCCTGGAACAGGACTGCATCCTCCTGTTACGCCT